>NC_141696.1:403024590-404492923 GCF_964263255.1 Lissotriton vulgaris | reverse complement strand
TGAGCATTATCCTGACCAAGCAACTAACTGTAAGTACCACCCTTACTCTTTTTGGGATTGAAGATACAGCAAATGAAGGGGGGCTCACAAAAGGACAAGAACATCTTCTTTTTGTTTTGATAGTACTTGCAAGGAGGGAAATTTGCATCAAATGGATAGGGTCTTCCAGCCCAACTCATGCAGATTGGTTGAATTCGGCCATAAGAATTACCAAACTTGACAGGAAGGGTAACACATGTAAGAGATTTAATTTCTGGGACAGCTTCGAAAATTTCTTAAACCCCAAGTAAGATCAAAACATAAGTCCTATGATTAACGCGATTCATCCTCTGGTGGACCAGTATGGTACTTGTTGAGTGGTCAATGTGACTAGCTCCCCTCGCTCCAAAATCAGAGGCTTTGGTATGTAATGGACACAGGAATCTCCTCTAAAGGTCATCAGGAGGATGACAAAAACTCCCCAGACAAGAGAGATCGAGGGGCAGTACGGAAAGAAACTAGGGGCAGATATCTGATACTCCGCATCATACAGTTATCGCAAAATGAGGATAAAAAAAAATAGTGAATCACTTATAAATTTGTCATATACTCTCTTTGTAGCACTCTAATCATCCAGTCACTACCCATGTACTTATGCAATGGCCCATGTACTAATATATGCACAATTAAAATCCTCTATCCACTGCCCATGCAATCCTCTAAACAGATAAACACTGCTCATTCACCCCTACAATTATCCAGGTGGTACCTGTGTACTGCAGCAAATGCATTGTGATTTCAAAACAAAGTGTTTAGATGTTTTTTTATGTAGAACGTGTTTGTTTAGTAATAGAATGGTATATTTTATAGATTTATATCAATAAGATTACTTTTTTTTGTTTTACATCATTAAAAAAGATTTACCATTACTACAAAAACAGTGAAGAAGAAACAACAAAAGAAACAATATTATTTAAAGAAAAGTCAACAGCAAGAATTAGATGAACTACAACATGACATGTGGGAAAAAAGAAAAAGTCTTGCGTTAAGAGAACAAAAGAATTTATTAAAAGACTTTCAAAGACTAGAAACAGTTTGCACAATGTAGAAAGTAGAAAGAATACCTCAACAACAAAGAAGAATGAAAAGAAAAAAGTAGAAATTCATGGGAAATCACGTTTTCAAAAAACAATCTATGGTAAAAGGAGAACTAATCAATTTGGTGCAGTAAATAAAAGAATGTATCACAATAGAGCTGTCTTTAATGTATTAAAAGATGTCAAGAAATGTAAAAAAAGATCAGAATTTTATAAAAAGAAGAAACAGATTGAAACTATTGTTGAGAAGGCTTTTGAATTAAAAAGGAAAGTATTCATTTTAGTTTAAAATAGAATGCGATCATTAGATAAGCCAATACATTTTATGAAGGCCAAAAGTAAAAAGAAGAGTCTATTTAACAGAACTAACTTTTGTGATTTTTTTGGGTGAATGGAAGCACAGTTCAAGGTCAGAGCGTTTTTATAATGAAGAGAGCTATTTTCAAACCAATACATTATTGCAGTCAGTTGATACCAGTGGTCGTACTTATGAAGTGAAGAACGGTTGTCCAATTGAAAAAGGAAAGATGGTTCCTAGAAATGTATGAGAAGGGATAGCTGATGAAGTCCTAGGGAGATGTTGTAAAGGCCCAGTGTATACTTGGGATTGTAGCAGTATTTGTAGTATATGACAGGAGTTTACTGATATTACACGAAATTTCTTATGAGCGTATAGTAAAAAAAGTGTCAAACAAAAGATTAAGATGCTGCAAGGACTAGATGCTTGCAAAGTGAGAAAAATATTGGTTTGCAAGGTCATTCTGTGGCTTGTTTTTCTAGAAAAGTGTGTCAAAGTGTTTTTCATCATTTCAGAATGTTAGCAGTACGTCACTCTCAAATGTGGAAGTTAGTCAGAAGATTGTATTACGCAAGAAGTGGAGCAATAATTTTAAGTGACTTAAACAGTGCTGATTTGCATGGGTCAGTATCAGATGTAAAAAAAGTTTGTGATGAAATAGAGTTTCTTTACTTTGGTCCTTAACAGGAGTGTAGAGAAAGTGAGACATTCATAGAATTAGATGTAGAAGAAGACGTGCAAGTTAGTAGTACTGAGAAATTTAAAGAAGAAATTACAAAGTTTAACTCCTCCCAAGCTCATGACGAGCTCAGCTCGTCATGAGGCACGGTTGCACTGTGCTCATGACGAGCTGAGCTCATCATAACCGCCGTGGCCCTCACATGCCGGGATAATTCCCCTGCTGTGCGGAACATTCCACAAAAACGGGTGTGGTCATGACAAGCCAGATTGTCATGAGCACAGCACCACTGTGCTGCATGACGAGCCAAGCTCGTCATGAGCACCGGGGTGCTGTGCGCGCCCCCCCTCCCCCCAGCACAGCGGGGGAATTACCCTCGCGGCCAAGGGGTTAAGGTAATTTGTTGTGATAGACCAAATTATGTTTGTATTTGTTGTTGACGAACTCACTATAAAAATCAAACTAGGAATGTTGATCTGTACTTAAAAAATGAAAAAGAAAACAATGATAAGTGGAAGTAATTTGCAACTTATTTGTTGATAGAAGATAGCTTTGATTTGGGTAGTGATCATCGTATTTGTAAATATTGTTACACCGAATTAGAGGATAACAAAATGCCAGCTAGAGCTGCACATACTAACCTAGAGTTGGTAGCTATTCCTCTAGAGCTTGTAGATTTAAATACTTATGAGTCCATTCTGATTAAATCTGTGCACCCGTTTCAGGCTGTTGTTCGTATGGAGCTTAAAACAGGTAAGTTGCCTCCGAGAGATTTACAAAGAGGATTACAAAGGAAGAGTTGCCTATTTACCTTTAGATTTAAAGAAAAATATTGAAACTATTGGTGTAGAGAAAGAGGAGACTGAACCTGTAGTTATTCTAGTTAATGGTGTTCCTACGAAGATTCAGAAAATAATGCAAGAATTAGTAGATGTGAGCAAAGTGCGAAAGGCTTTGTTGTATCTCATAAAAAGCATGATTACTACAAAAAATCTGTATGTGGAAGAAGAAGAAATACTTTTAGGAGATGATAGTGAAATTTCAAGTGGCCAAATTGAAAAAGTGGACATTTCCAAATCTCAAGAAATTCATGAACATTACAGTGTAAATCCTTTACATTCCAAAGAAGTGATTGGAAATACTATTGAATTATTCCAAATGAAGAAACGAAGGGGACTCCCATGAGTGTTTGGGAAAAAAGTTTGGAAGCTCGTTGTTTTTCACAGCTCTTTCCCACTGGAAATTGTGGACGATATGATGAACGACCAGTACAGATCCCCGGATCAGAATATTGGAAAACAAGATTGTACTCAGAAGATCTAAGATTTCGGCAATGTATCCCATATATATTTCATCTTTTGTTTGAAAGCATCTTGTCTTACAGTGAACCACATATTACAGACAGGAGTTCATCTTCTAAATGTTTCTGCGAAGCAACTGTTGGACAAAGTACATCAGAGACATGATCATTTAGAATCTCAATCAATTAATTTGATGGCGTGTCAACGTGGTACTAATGAGTATTGGTATCGTCGTCATGGAGAATTTAAATGTATGTTAAGGAACCTAGGAACTCCTACGTGGTTTGTTATGCTAAATTGTGCTGAATAAGCATGGGATGATTTGCTTGAATTTCTTCAAGAAGCAAATTCAAATATTAAAAACATTGAGTTCAAGACACCTGGAGAACTGTGTTCCTAGGCTCCTGAAAATGTGTGCAGAGATTTTAATCATAGGTTTCAAGCTATGATTTATTTTATTTGCAATAAAAACAATCCTCCTCTTAGAGAAGTTATTGATTTCTTTTAGAGAAAGGAGTATCAAGGTAGAGGTATTCTTCATATACATATGCTTTTATGGATCTAGGATGCACCCAAATTTGGAACTGATTCGGATGAGACTGTTTTATCTTTTATTGAAGACTATGTTACATGTTCTATAACAAAAACAAGAGAAGAAAACACCTTAAGGCAACAAGTTTTACGGTTTCAAACTCATCAATGTGGCAAATACTGTCGGCGGAAATACAAGTCGAAGGAAATGTTTTATACCAAACCTCGTTTTGGATTTCCAAGTCCAGTAATATCCAAAGGAAGAGTCAGCAGTGAGACACATCATCACTAGAAAATCTCCCAAAAATACTTACAATTTAAAAAGAAGTGAACAATCAAAGTATATTAATGATTATAATCCATTTATTTTGTCGATGTTAAATCCTAATATGGATATCCAGTATGTTGCGGATAACTCCCTTGCTGTTGCTCAGTATGTAACGTCTTACATAACAAAATCAGAAAAGACGGAGTTTAAAGAAATGTGGGAAGAAATTTCCCACGAGAAGAGTGTAAGTAATAAATTGTACAGCTTTAGTTTGAAGTTGCTGTCCTATTGAGAGATTGGATCCTACAAATGTTCAGATCGGTTGTCGTCTGCAAGTTTATCTTCAAAATCAAGAGGAATAATTTGGGTTAGTCTAGGTCGTGCTGCAACACGAAATCGAGTACTTAACTCTGTACAAGAAATTGAATATTTAGCATCAAATGAACCGGAAAGCACAGATATTGTTAAAACAAACATGTTGGATAAACACTATCCAAATTGAAGTGCTCATCTTGAAAACATATGTTTCTATGAAGTTCTGCAATATTACAGTTTTAAGACAAATGTTGCAGAGAACATAAATGAAGAAAAATATGCAGTGACTGGTTCAGAAGTATGTTTGGTGAAACATAGTAAAGGAAATCTGATCAATCATTGGAAACTGTGTTGCGATACTCCTCATGAAAGGGAATTTTACTATTTAGCACCTCTGCAACTCTTCAAGCCTTGGTGTACGGAATTGGAATTACTTGGAGATTTTCAGTGCTATGAAGATTCATCATCAAAATTACTTTATTCGGTATACAACAATACCATAAAAGTATGAAGATTCTTTTAATGCATTTAAAGATAGCATTCAATGCACAGTTTTTCCATAATGTCTCCAAATGTTGAATGAAGAAATTGAACAGGAAACCAGTAATGCAGCTGAGATTGCTAGAGACAGTTCTCAAGATAGTCACATTTCTGCTCCACTGAGTCAAGATCCACTAGGAGAATCAGTTCTTGAAAATGAAGCAGCAATCACCATGAGCGAAGTGGAAACAGCAATGCATCAAGCACAACACAATAATATGAAAGTAGGAAATTGGAAGAGCAACAAAAATATTGAACAGAAAGAAATATATCAGCAAGTGACACAACAGATTGACCATGGTTTACTTCATGAAAAAAAGAATGCAACTGCACATCTTTTAAACCTATTCAAATGTATATCAGTGGTCAAGCTGGTACAGGAAAACGTTTCTTACTTAAAGTTTTGACCAGTTATTCACATAAAACCACTGAATCAGATTTATCTTGTGTTGTAACCGCTCCAACTGGGTTAGCAGCACACAACATTAAAGGGATTTCCTTACATCATTTACTAATGTTACCTGTTGAATATGAAAAAATTGGAATATCACAAGCTTTCAGAAGAAGTTTGGTTGGAAATTTCAAAAGTACTAAAGAAAATGAAACTTTTGATTATTAATGAGGTGAGCATGGTCTCAAACTTAATGCTTGCCTTTTTGCATTTAAGAATGCAGCAAATTTTAAAAACAGAATATCATGTGTTATTTGGAGAAAAACGTGATAGTTTTTGGTAATCTACTGCAATTTACTCCTGTAAAAGGGCAACCAGTTTTTAAAACACTTGTCCATGAAGACAGCAGAAAATCTTTGGGAGGTATCAGAAATGTCAACATTTGGTCATATTTTGATTACAAAGAACTTATTAAAAATATGCGACAGGCAAGTTATGAAGATAATGGAAGCATTCTTCGAGATATAAGAATTGGTGTATTGACAGAACATGGAAAAGAAGCTTTGGAAAGCTGGCTTCTTACAAACTTGTTTCCAAATGAAAATGTTGCTCCATAAAGAATATACAAAAGAATTGGAGAAAAGAAATCCATAATCTGCCCAATGCCAACACTGTGAGAGTGTTCTACATTCAATGAAGAACTTTTAAAGCTGGAAAAATAACAAATAATAAAAATTAAAGCCATCGATAAAATAGAGCATGAAGGAATTACTATTATTTCTTCAGAAAAATTTCAAACAAAATTGGATTCTTTGGAAAAATCTATATCTAAAACTGCTGGTTTAGAAAATAATTTATATGTATGTGAAAACTGTCAGGTAATTTTACGGCATAATTTGGATGTGAAAAAAGGTTTAGTAAATGGAGCAATAGGAAAAGTTGTTGAATAGAGATGGAATTGAATTTTTAAAGAATTTATTTGATCAGATTGAAGAAGTAAAACAGATTGGACATTGTTGTGTTTGTTTTTTGCTTGTTAAAGATTTGTATGTTCGTAAAAATCAGTCCTCTTTCTTTAGCATATGCGGTGACCATTCATAAATCTCAAGGTTTAAGTGTAGACAGCGCTTTGGTAAACATTGGAAGTACCATGTTTAAAGAGGGAATGGCATATGTTGCATTGTCCCGAGTAAGAACTTTATCTGGATAGTATTTGATTGATTTTGATGAGAGAAATATTAGTGCAGATGCAAATTGTGTAAGAGAGTATAATCGGTTAAGAAGACTGTATGCTCCCAATTTAGGTGAATATCCTGTATATGAAAAGCGTGTAGTAGGTCGAAAATGAAGATATGAGAATCACTGTAGTGAAGTTGGAAAGAAGAAAATAAATCATGACAATGTTGAGATTCCAAACAAAAAGAGAAAGGACACTGTTGAAGAGATTGTAGGGAACCAGTTAGAAAATAGATCAGGTAGCAACTGTTATGCTAATGCAGTGGTGAACATTGTTTTTTTTCTAGAAAATCTCTGACAGCAAATTATGGATAATCGAGAAAAAAGGGTTTGTTCCTTGTTGCATCCTATTTTTGAAAAATGATAAAACTAAAATCCAAAGTGTTTCTGGCATTCTGAATCTTCTGGATATATGTTCTGGTTGTTCACAATTTACACAGAATGTTCAACAAGATGCTCAGGATTTCTCATGTTTATGCTTGCAGTATTGTAAGATGAAGGCATTCAAATTGAAAATCTGTTTGAACTTCTTTACAGATGGAAACATGAATGTGAAGACTGTACATTTACTTCTACCACTGAAATAGACACTCAAAGATTCATATATTTGACAATATCAGATTGTAAAACAGTGTCTTTAAAAAAATTAGTAAAGTCAGCAAATCAAAATATGGAATGTAGTTAGTGCAAATCTGAAATGTTATCAACATTAATTATGGAAAGATTTGGACAAAATGTAATTTTAATGATACAACGTTGCAGACCAGATGGAAGAAAATTGGAAACTAATATTAAAGATTTTGTGGCAAGTCAAAGGTCAATTTTAGGAAGAACTTCCAAAGCAGTAGCAATAATTTTCCATGATGTTGCTTCTACAACATCTGGACACTACACTTTGTATTAAAAGTGCTATAAAGGATGGACACATTGTAATGATGCCCATTTGCAATTCAAATACCGGTTGCCCTATGAATTACCAAATTCATATCTAATATTTTTGATTCCAAAGTTCTGAGATCATTATTCGGCCTATTGGGAAGATGTCAACAAGAATAAATGAGGTTATTTTGGAAAATTGCGATACAAATGAATCCAGAAACATCATTCGGCCTATTGGGAAGATGTGAATATAAATTAAGAACTTTATTTTGGATATTCTCAATACATATGATTTTGGAAACATCATTAGGACTATAGAGAAGATATCTAAAATTACTGATTCAATTATTTTTTCTGTACTTTTGTATTGTATTTATAAAGTTGTTTTAGAAATAAACGTCATAGATTTGATCTTTGTATTATATGTAATATTCTTGAGGATGTTTATTTTAGGAATTTTGAAAAGATAGTTAAGTTTGTTCTAAATATTTTGAATACAGATTTGTATTTTTTTTAAATATTTTTCAAAAAACCTTTATTGAGCTTTACAAGTCAGGTACAGTACACTGTGAGGCAATTAAAAGTAAATTGACATGTTTGCAGCCTTTACATACAGAATGAATAAAAGAACAGCAGTCCCACTAGCAGGAGTCTGAGGCACAAAAAACGATTGCAAGTACAACATAGAGTGTAGGAGAAGTCCACCAAGCAGGGGGGCACCCCTACCGCTACTTAAGTGAAGCTGAGAAGGATACAGGGGGAACCTAATGAGGAGGGGAGGAGGGCGGGGACCGACCAGCACTGGCAGCCGCAGCAGGCGAAAAGCCGTCAGGGAGCGAGGGAGAGGTGGCACCGCTGGGAGGCAAATGGGAATGAAGGTAAGACACCAAGGGGCCCCAAATATCAAATGGCTGAGAGTTGGAGGGTATAAAATGAAAAACAACAATCCCAGGCAATATGTGACAAAAGCAATGTAGAAAATAGAGTTCAAAGAGAAATTATATTAAAAAAATCATACATTTTAATTATTGTAACAAATAATGTTTATGTTTAAAAACAAAAGTTAGTGACTTTCATTGGTACATTTAAAATTCGTTCCACAATCAACAATTTGATAAAAGTAGCAATGGTTTCTTCGATGCGCATTTCGACACTGAAGGTGTCTTCGTCAGGAAAATACCATCAAACACAAAAATCTAAAATCAAATAGGACAATATTTAGAACTCATTTTTGTAATACATTGCTTATTCATTGTCAGATTTTTGTATATAGATATATATATCACTACTTACATAAGTTTAAACATACAATATGTATAGTTAATCTTTCCTTTTAATTAGCTATGCTGTAATGCTCCTAAGATGTAGGCTCAATTTGTAAGAATGACAAACAAATGAGAAGATAGAGATTAGATTAAATACAGTTTTACAGAATTCTAAATTGAAGAGTAAAAGACAGAGAGAAGGGAAAGAAAGCTGTCAAAAACAACAGGAGTTGGAGGGCATCAGATCCCAAAACTCTGACAGCAGAGTCTGGCACCATGCAGTGTCCTCCAGCAAACTTTCAACCTTAGGAGCGGGCCTACGGCCCCAGAACATGGCAACCCTGCAATGGGCAAGAACAAACAGCATAGCAATGAGGCGGCAGGAAGTCCGGGCAAAATTTAACGAACCAAAGTAGGCACAAGGTGGGGTCAGGGGAAACCAGGGTACCAGTAATTGCCGTAATTGTGGAACACGCACTCTGCCAAAACTCAGAGACCCTCAGGCACAGCCATGCCAGGTGCGCAAAATCCACAGAAGAGGCAGCGCAACGCATGCAGCTATCGTTAGGTATGAGACCCAGCTTGTGGAGCTGGGCAGGGGTTCAGTATATCCTGTTCAGGAACTTGAAATGTATCAGACGAAGCTGGTAGCTGGGCGACAGGTTCTTCATCTGGTTACAACAGTAGAGCCAATCTGCCTGTGCTATGTCAATGCTGAGGTCCATACCCAGCGCCACTCGCACAAGATCAGTGGAGATAGATGTCGCAAGAAGTATAAGCGCGTATAATTTGGTGACTAGTTTGTGCGGGGACTGGGATGCGTCCACTAAGTCAAGGGCTGGCATGGTTGGAGGGGGCTGGGGGAATGTGGGGTGCAAAGTCCAGCAAATTGAGCACAGCTGGTCGAATAAAAGCGTGTCTAGGGGACCCAATGCCTCTGGGAGAGAATAGAAAGTGTTGCCGGGATAAAGGTCAGTAGTCGTCCGTAATCCCAGGCGCGTTATATGCCTAGCCATACCAGAGGGCTGAAGCGGAGAAAAAGCAAGGTGATTCTCTATTGGCACAGCGTTTGTGGAGAGAAAAAGGGAGATTTAAAAGCCGGCAAAGACCAGTCCAAGCACAACGCAGCGCCTCAACAGTATCCACCTCCGCCCGGTGGCAGACCGTGGGCGCAAAAAGCACAGTTGTCAAGGGCCAGGGAGAGGCTATGTCCGCCTCGACCCCCAAATGGGACTGGTAAGGAGTGGGATGAACCCAGAAATGCAAAAATCTGGCCGGTGCACAGAGAGCATATATCTTGAAATCCAGAGCACCCAGACCACCAGCGGCATGGGGAGAGTGAGAATATCATATGCCACCCTCGGTTGTCTACCTGGCCAGACAAGTGAAATGATCAGAGAAGTTAGCTTGCGAAACAAATGGGCGGTGAGGAGAATCGGGACAGTCAAAAATAAGTAAAGGAAGTTCGGAAGCACGACCATCTTGGCAATTGCGATCCGGCCTGCAAGAGACAGTGGAAGCCTGCCCCAAAGGGAAATCTTAGATTCCAGCCAATCCACTGCATGGCCAAAGTTTGACCTCCACAATTCGTCAAGGTCTCTGCTCAACCAGATACCAAAATATCGCGTTGGGCCAGTTGCCCACAGAAATGGGAAATCGGGAGTGAACGAGACGGTGGCATCCGTCAGAGGGAACAGGACCGACTTACTCCAATTTATTTGTACGCGAGAGAGACCGCCGAATCGTATGACTTCCCTACCCAGTGGGCTGAGGTTGTCCTGAGGGTGGCGGACATACAGAGTCACATCGTCCACATACATGGAGACCAGGAGGGAGCGGGAAGAAAAGCTGATTCCCCTATTCGTATGATGCTGCCTGATCCTGGCGGTAAGGGGCTCCATTGCGATGGCAAAAAGCATAGGTGATAAAGGACACCCCTGCGGAGTGTTTCAGCTGATGCTGATGGGGTTGGTGATCTGGCGGTTGACACGCTGAACGGGCTGAAGGTGCAGCGTAAAGGAGCCTGATTTTGCATATGAAAATTCCACTGAAGCCTATGCGGGGTAAATGATAGAAAAGAAAGGGCCACTCAAGGGTATCGAACGCTTTCGTTGCATCAAGCAGGGCAACCACAGCTGGGAGGTTAGGATAGATCTGATGGAGGACTGCAAAAATTGTGCAAAGGTTATGGGAAGTTGCCCTCCTGGGAATAAAGCTGGATTGATCCGGGAGAGCGATGACTGGCATAAGGAGCAGAAGGCGAGAGGCGATAAGTTTGGCAAAGATTTTGTTATCAGTATTAATAAGGGAGAGGTGGCGATAGGAATCACGATGATCAGCGGGTTTGTCGGGTTTAAGGAGCAAGGTGATCAATGCTTCCTGGAGAGACTGCGGAAAGAGCCCATTATCAAAAGACTCATTGTACATGGCCGCTAAGTGCAGCTCCAAGAGGCCAGCATACATTTTATAAAATGAGTCCGGAAGACCGTCAAGCCCCGGGGCTTTGACCCCGAGTAAACTGCTAATAGCCACGAGGATTTCTTCTCTAGGGAAGGGTGTGTCCAGGAGTTCCCGGTGGTAGTCCTCCAGCCAGACCAGCTCAATGGAGTCAAAGTATTGATCAATGGCCTCGCGCCACGGGGGAGCACCTGCCGAATATAGCTGCGTGGTGGACGAAGAAGACTAGCAAGAGTACGGGCCGGGCTATCACCCTCACCAAAACGACGTGCTCGGCTCTCGCGGCCTAAAAAGGAAAGCTCACGATCTGCTGCTTCAGTGAACTCAGTATGTTTTTGGCGTGTACGAGCTAAGTTATCAGGACTGGGGATGCAGCCTGGGTGGCATCCAGCTCCCGGATTTACTTTTCAAGCTCAGCAAGAGTGGAACGGAGAGATCGGAGCACACCAGATTGTTTGGATATACACTCCCCCAAATAACCATCTTAAACCCTCCCAAAGGACAGACGCCGAGTCTACGGAACCCATATTGAGTTTGAAATAATTAACTATAGCCATTTGGATTTCTGCACAAAATACTGAGTCCTGCAAGGCATTTGGGGGAAGACGCCAGGGGAAGGCCCGCTTTGGAGATTGGGGGTAGCAGAGGCGGAGGCGGATCTGGACCGGCGAGTGGTCTGAAAAACGCATGCCATACGTGTTGCATCATTAAGCCGGAGCAGGATATCCGAAGAGGTAAGCCAGTAAGCGATGCGCGACCAGCACCCCCTCGCACAGGACAAACAGGTCCCCTCCCGGCCATCGGGCGGGAGATGATGCTCTTCGTCATAGAGGGAGTTCTCGAGAATAATAGAGGAGAGGGCCGTAGTGACACGAGGGTGGAATGCCTGGAGACCAGACCTGTCGAGCACGGCAGATAAGGCAACATTGAAATCCCCACCCCAGACGATTGCAGCAGGACCGCAGGAGGAGATGAGGTGCCAGACATGATTAAAAGAACCTGGATCATCAGTGTTGGGACCATAGAACGCAGCGAGTATAATAGGTTGGGCCAGCAGAGAACCATGCATTATGACATACCTGCCTTCAGGGTCGGTGAGTGTGTGAGAGGTGTGCTAGAGAAGACCACTGCGTATCAAATGGAGACTCCCCTAGCGTAGGAGGAGTAGGTGGAAGATTGAGTTTCACCCGAATATCGCGCCTGGAGACAGGAAAGGGAGGAGGGTAGGAGGTGCATCTCCTGCAGCATGCAAATGTTGACCCGATGCCTCTGCAGATGTGAGTGTGTTAGCCGTGCCTTGCGGTGATTGTTTAGGCCATGGACATTCCAGGTCCAGCAAGTCGTGTCAGAAATGAGGGAGAGTTGGAAAGTGTGGCGAGGCGCAGTGCAGGAGAGGAGCACTGCGAGGCGGAGAAAACAGCACAAATGAGAAGGCTTTCAAGAAGACCCCTGAAGAGGATTGGGTACCCCCCTATGCATTGGAGCTAGGGCTTAAAGACAAGACCCATTGAGGGGTGGACCAGGTGCCCCATTCAGCTTCATCCCGCAAAGGCAGCGAGTGTTCCAGCAGTAAGGCTAGGGTTCCAGAGCCAACATACAGCAATGTGGCCCGGAGGCTACAGTCAACAGAAAATGCCAAGCACAGTGCAGTGTCATGAGCATGGCATGAGGGAACAGTACCAAACAGTGAGGCAGCCAAAGACAGCAAAAACAAACCCACAGGCAAAAAACAAGCCCGCAACCCAAACAACCCACAAACCCAGATCTATCCCCTTGACCCAGAGAAAAGAAACCCCACCAACCCCGCACCCACACAAACCCCTCAATTAGGCTGAGAGGACAACCCACTCCACCCTAGGAACCCACAACTGGGAAAGGATAACACAGCAAGAACAGTGGGAATCATCCCAGTGGGGGCATGGCAGGACTCGGCGAACACCCCTGCAAGGAAGCAGGGTGGCCAAGCTTGGGTTGGTAGGCGGCATCCAAACCAGGCAGTATATCAAACACAGAACAATTGTCTGCACAGTAAATCGTTGTCACTCAACCGGTCAGCACTCTCACGTGGAGACTTGGGAGGGGAGGAGCGAGCCTCCTTCTCCAGCCTCTTAGCGAATGCCAGGGCCTTACTTGGGTCTGGAAATACAAGTGTTTTGGAGCCCTGTCGGATCCTCAACTTCGCCGGGTAGGCCAGGGAGTAAGTGACACCATGTTTCTGGAGGATGCGTTTGGCCGACAGGAACTTCCTCCCGGCAGCTTGTACAGTGAGGGTGTAGTCTGGATAGAAAGAGAGGGTATTGCCCTGGTGCTTAATGGTGCCCTTGTCACGTGCAGCTTGAAGGAGGGCATTGCGGTCCCGAAAGTTCAGGATTTTTGCCACAATGGGCCTGGGTGGCAGACCAGGGCCAGGGCGCGGGCCCAGGAAGTGGTGGGCATGTTCCACGATGAAGAACTGAGCTAGGACGTCCCCAAAGAGTTCCTTGATGAGTTGCTCAATGAAGTCCTCCATTTTTGAAATATTGCTTGACTCTGGAACGCCTATGATACAAAGATTGCTCCGACGGGAGCAGGCTTCTAAATCCTCATTTTTCTCCCTGATTATGGCCAGGCTCTTGTCCCTCTATGGCAACTTCTGCCTATCCTGGGTGGCTGCATCCTCGGCATCAGACACCCTGGATTCGACATTGAGCAGTCTGTTGTCGTGAGAGTCAACACGGGCCTTCACAGAGTACAGGTGTGCTGAGAGTTGATCGGGCCAGGACGCTATTCTGATGACGGTCGACTTTACTTCAAGGATAATCGCCTTGAGGTCGTCGTCCCAGCTCGGGCGGGGGTCCATCATGCCGTCTGAACCCGCACCTTCCTGGCGTGAGGATCTGAGTTTGAAGGCGATCTTGGGCTGCTTAGGATCGGATTTCCCCATAGCTGTGGACACTCCAGACAGGAGTCAGACCGCGTGGGGGAGGAGAGGCGCAGTCCAGGAATGGAGTCCACTGTTAGCCAGCGGCCAGTGCCCAGGAGCCAGGAGAAGAACCAGACCAGAACACAGAAGCTGAGTAGGTGCAGCAAGTTAGGAGTCGCGTCCCACACCTGCAGCGCAGGGGACGGACAGCGGCCAGAGATGGAGAGTGGGAGCTGCAACAGAGTTTTTAGCACATCCGCTGCCAACAGATGGTAGAAGAAACCATGTGCTGAGCTCCGGGCACAAACAGCATGAAGATGGAGACGGGGCAACAACAGAGGTCAGTCCCAGAGGGCTGCGAGGTACCTGTGCAAATGGCGCAACTGACAGGGAGATGAGGAGGAGGAAGGGGCCCACTCCAGTGGCAGAGACTCGGAGATAGGGATATGGCGTGAAGCACCAGGCTGGCGGTGAAAAGCAACGCCAGAAGGCCCGGGGAGAATCAACAGAGCAGTGCCCCCGCAGTAAAGAGCATAGGAGAGGAGCAGATTAAATCAGGCAGAGCAGGCATCAGCGCAGCAAGCCCAGAAGCCACCGATGCATTTTAGGGCAGGCCAGCGTGGCGAGAACAGCAGGCTCAGGCAGGGGTCCTCTGCAACTCCAGGGCTATGCACCAGGGCCCAGTGAAGCCTGCCAGAGGCGTCCATGGCGGCCGGAGCAGAAGAAGGCCGGGGATCTGATGACGTCTTCCCCCACTGTGTCTCAAGGAGCAGGCCGCCGAGCCAATGGCAGAGACACACCAGGCTGGACTAATTGCAGGGCAAACACAGAAGGCCACACGTCTCCCAGGCCACAGAGACTGGCTCCCAGCAGGGCTCGGCAGGGCAGAAGCGGAAAAGGGCAGGAGAGGGCACCCCCAGGGGGGAGAGCGCCAAAGGGGAAACACAGGGGGTCCGCCACTCCCCCAACCAGGCCCAGGAGCCACGGCACTCGTGCTAGGTGAGGAGGAGACGCGAGGGTGGAGCTAGGCCTCGGCGCAACCCAGGACCCGGCCAAACAGCAGACGGCCCCAAACCCCGCCAGCGACCACCCAGAGGGAGCGCCACTCACCGCACACGATCAGCACCGGAGATAGGCAAGGCAGCAGGCCCAGCGAGCAGTCCCGGATCCACGCAGCACAGGAGGCAACAGAAACAGCCCTCCGGAGGCCGAGGCATGTGCACTGCATCAGCCACGAGATCCGCAGGTCAGCCGGAGAGGCAGGTAGGAGAGCGGGAGTCGGGCGGGCGATACTTTATGCCCCCTGGAGTCCGAAAATCCTGTTAGGTGCGGGAGGAGTGCGGATGCCAGCAGGATAATAGCAGATTGAGAAGCTTGGCCAGCAGAACCCACTCAGAGTGCGGCCATTTGCAGCTGGCCAAGCCACATCCCCGAATACAGATTTGTTTTTTTTAACAATCTTATTGATTGTATTTTTTTTCCCACTGTGATATGATGAGCAACATGGAAATCGCTGTCTTTGGTGAAAGTCAATAGATTCTGAGAACAGCAAAAAGGACAAACTGAATATGTAATTGTCGAATTATGTTACGTTCCTAAAACTATAACATATTATATTATAACTGTATTTTTTCTTCTCTTTACAGACCCAAATATTAAAGTTTGAAAGTTGTTTTTAATTTAGATTAAAAAAAACAAGTGAAAAGGTTGTTTCATAGACTTTCATATCTACTATTGAAAAGGTAAGATTAAGTAACCCAAACACTACCCCTGTACTACTACAGTCACTTCTGCACTATCCATACAGTCCTCAAACCACCTAGACACTGATCATTCACACATTTAATTACCCATGTAGTAACTATGCGCTCCAGTAATCTCCCTGAAACTACCCATGCACTGCTCCAATCACCCAGTCAGTCCCATGTCCTTATCTAATCACTGCGCCAAAACCCCAGCACTTATAAATTCAGCATGCACTCACCTTGCAGCACTCTAAGTATCCAGTCACTATCCACGTACTCATGCAATGACAAAGGCAATAACAAATGCAGTGCTGCAATCACATGTGCACTATCCATGCAGTCCTCTTACCACCTATACACTACTGATTCACTCCTCCAATTACCCAGGTAGTCCCCATGCAGTCCATCAATCACACTGTTACTCCCCGTGCACTCCTCCAATCACCCAGCCAGTACCATGTACTAATCCAATCACTCTGCCAATACCCAAGCACTTATAAATTCACCATTTACTCTCCTTGCAGTACTCTAATCATCCAGTCAGTACCCACTGACTCATGCGAGTACCAAGGCACTAACACATGCAGTGCTACAATCACATGGGCACTATCCATGCAATCCTCTAACAACATACACACTACTGATTCACTCCTCCACTTAGCCAAGTACTGCCCATGCAGTCCAGCAATCTCCCTGTTACTTCTCATGCACTCCACCAATCACCCATCCAACAATATGTACTTATCCAATCACTCCACCAATACGCCAGCAGTCATAAAATCACTATGCACTATCCTTGCAGCAGTCTAATCATCCGGTCACTACCCATGTACTCATGCAATGACCCAGGCACTAGCACATGCAGAGCTACAATTACCTGTGCATTACTCATGCAGTCCAGCCATCTCCCTGTCACTACCCATGCACTCTTTGAATCAATCACGCTCTACACATATACTCAAGCAATCACCCACACATTAGCATGTAGTTATTTCTCTTTTTTAACCAAATAAGGTATTTCTGAGACAAACTCTTTTTTTCTTATTTTTTGTTTTGTAATTTTTTTTTTTTAAACAATGTTGTGAATTTTTTGGGTGTTTTTGAAAAAAGAAAAAAACAACAGAGAAAACTGTTAAGTTTGCGAATTAAATAGTCATTCCAACACTATTTTTTTTTGTTTTTAGCAATTATGGTTTCTTGCTGCACAGCAAACCGTATCAATCGAATGCTCCCCACAACACAATACAGTGTGGCATTTCATGCAAAGTTGTTTAAAGGTTCCAAACTCAGGACAAATGTCCGGTCCTCGAGATGAGGAGCTTGAGGCTCCAGAAATGCTGGGAGTATTTCCCTGGTTACCTTCCTGCATCGCATCTTGTGCACGTCGGAGCAGTTCACGTACGAGATGTCTCGGGTGAATTGTTTGAAGATGTTTGAACATACTTGATGTTCCACATGAATATTTTTTATCGCTTCCTCTTGATACATTTCTTGGGCAAAGTGTACAGCTCATCTTTCTTGTGTTCACCTTCTTTTCACCAGGTGGGATAGTAAAAATCTTCCAAACAATAGATTCCTTTTTTTGTTTAGTGGTTAGTTAAACTCTTCATCATCAGAAGGAAGATCTGCAACAGGAGTTGAAGAAGCCATTATTGAATTTTTCAGCAAACACCAAGAAATTCACTCACTAGCTCAAAATACACTGCAGGTGTCTCCCCTGTGATGCTGCAGAAAGAATTACTAAAATGGGTGGGGTCCTTCAACTGTTAGAATGGGAACCTTATGAACCAATCAAATGCTTTCTTTCAAAGTCACATGGAAGTCGCGCACCCGGCGAGTAACCGGCGCGCACCCGACGCAGCTTTTCGAAAATATGTTTAAAAATAATGTACATTTATTACAAGTACAAATATATTATTTTTATAAATAATTTAGATAATCTCTAGGCCTGATATGACATTAAAGTTATATGCATATAGTGTTAAAACATAATTTGTTTTTACGGGAGTCACGCACCCGAAGCGACCAAGCACGTATATGACATTTACGCACTGCATGTATGTTGCTTACTAATCTCGCACATGACGCGATCCCATTCGTATATGACGTTACGCGGGGCCACACACCGCGCACCCGTCTCTTACTAATCACACACTAGACATGTTCCCATACGTATAGGACGTTACGCAGGCGACACGATGGGTACGCGACTCCAGTATTTTTGGGAAAAAAAACATACATATTTATTTATTTATTTGGAAGCCTTCTATAGCGCTAGCCAGACCCGAGGGTATCGGAGCGCTTTACAACATGATGAAGAGGAGACAAAATACAGGGCAAAGGCATGGAAGGAAAAATACAGAAACAGTTCAAAGGGAAGCTTTACAGTTCTGTTGAGTGTCAGAGGTAGTCTAAAAATCCTAGGGAAGGCAAGACTAGTGCTGGAAAATGTTCTCTTCATGGTGCCGACCCAGGGGTTGAGAGTTCAGGGATAGGGTAAGAGGTAGGTAGTGGTTGGGCGATGACTGAAGGCTTCTCGTTGGGGGCGCGCTGACGGGTGACAGCCTGATGGAGGTGAGAGCATCACATGATTGTGTTTGGGAAGGCACGGTTGAGGTAGATGGTTTTTAGGAGGCTTTTGAATTTTGGAAAGGAGGGTGTGGTTCTGATGTTGACTGGAATGGCGTTCCAAATTTTCGGGGTGTTTCCTGCAAAAGAGCGGGTAGCAGTCTTTTGTTTACGCGTTTTTAGGGGAATGAGTAGGAGGGAGTTGGAACTCCTGAGGCTTCTTGCTTGTACGGCTTTCTTGAGTTTGGAGGCTAAGTATTCCGGTTTCCCTGTGTGCAGGGCTTTGTGTGTGAGGCAGGCAGTTCTGAAATTGGCCCACATTTTGACTGGGAGCCATTTTAGATCTGTGAGTGCAGGAAAAATGTGGTCAAATTTCTTGATTCCGGTGACCATTCTGGCTGCAGCATTGAGGGTAGTCTTGAGCGGGGCTAGGTGAGAGCGAGCTGTACCGGAGAGAACTGCTTTCCCATAGTCCAGTCTGGACCACACCAGGGATTGGGTGGCTTGCTTGAGGTCGGAGGAGGGAATGTGGGGTTCGATTTTGTTGAGGAGCTTCAGATTGAGGAAGGTGCTCTTGGCGGAGTTCTTTTTTTTTTTTCCTTATACATGCCATTAAACAAGAGCGCTCAAGTTGGAATGCCTCTGCCTCCCTCCTATAGGCCAAGATTGAATGCTGCCCAGATGGAAAAGGCCTGAGGAGGTAGCAGGGCCCTTCTAGAGACACGGCTGTATCCTTGTCCCACTCCCAATATCAATTCTCAAATAGCCACCTGATATAGGGAGGACTGGACCAACAAGCCTTGGCATAAATATTGGACTGGTCTTACTGATTTTACTTCTTTCTCCACAACTCCAATGCTGACTAGATCTTATTAGCACTTAAATTATCGCAGGCCATGTCTGATTGGCTTATCATAATGACGTTTCTCAAACAATCCGCAAAGGTAGGTGGTGTTTCAAGCTTCCAAACTCTACAAATTTCCCTCCTGGCGATGATTACCACATATTGCACAAACTTTGAGGCTGGAGCATTCAAACCATAATTGTCTAACAGACCAAAGAAAATAAGCCTAGCATTTACTTCAATCTACAGGCCTAGAACATCCTCCAGAAATCCACATACCTCTGTCCAGAAGGGGCCGATCTTTGGGCAGTTCATGAATATGTAAAGATCATCTGCAGCAGGAAACTTACATCTGGCACAGTGGTACATTGTTGCGGATAATCTGAATAGTTTACCTGGGGTCCAATACACCCTATACATGGTGTATAGATGATTTCTCCTAAGATTTGCTGGTTTGATTGTATCCTGTAACATAGAAAAAGAGTCACACCAGAGTTTCCGAAGATTATCTCCATTTTCAGTGATGGTATTACCCCAGCATTTTACCAACTCTGAGTCCAGCACAGCCCCCATTTCTATTAATGCCCCATACCAAAAGGACACCTTGTGTTTCCATACTCTAGTTCTTGCAATGGAGTCGACTGTTATATTGGACTCTTCATTATTCCATAGTTGTGATGACCACCATGTGGATAGCCGGTAAAACTTACATTTCGTCAGAGTCCCTCTAGTTAATCGAGACATTGAATCCCAGCTCATAAGATGTGAATCCACTTGGAGGTCTCCCCACAATCTAACACCAACAGACCTGAGCGGTTTTGATAATTAATCCTGAAGACAAACCGGGGTACCCGGGGAATCCCAGATTGGGGCCTGAGGTGCAAAGTATGATATTCGTAATATTTTCCTAATATACCCCCAGTTTCTTAGTGCAGCCGATAAGATCTTAAGTCTGACTTTCTTGTAGAATTTGGCGTCCCTAAATTTATAGAGAAAGAACTCCTGTCCCTGCTGAATGTCATGCAATAATGCCCGGAACAGGTGGCCCAAGGATGAAGAATCAATAGTATTAGCAAGCATTCTAAACTTCTTGAAGTGGAAAGCGTGACAATAAGAAAGCAAGTCAGGTAAAGCTAATCCTCCCAACTTCAGCCCTCTCCTTAGCTTTTTCCAAGCTATCGTCAGAGTCTTGGTGGCCCAGATAAATGAACCGATTTTACCTTGCAGAGTAGCAAGCTCTCTCGCATTAAAGGAAAGTGGGATTGAATTAAATAAAAAAGTTAACTTTGGAAGAATTATCATTTTAATAAGGTTAACCCTCCCATATATGTTTAATGGGAGGTTCGCCCAACGTGCCAATAAGGAACCCACCTCCTTAGCAACCTTCTCCCAACTGATTCTAGGTGTGTCATTCAGCTGTTGTGTCAGGTAGATACCTAAATATCTCATCCGACCCTTCACCCCTGGAATTACATCTGTACTATTCCAGCTCAATATTTCAGTTTTCTCCCTGTTAATTTAATATCCAGAGACCTTGCCAAATTCTCCTGCTAACTTATACAATGTGGGTGTAGATGTTACATGATCAGATGTGTACATTAAAAGGTCATCTGCATACAGGGCAACCTTAAGATCCGGATCTCCAATCTTAAATGGCAAAATTGAGGGTTCTTCTCTAAGGGAACAAACAAAAGGTTCAATATACACATTAAATAATAGGGGGGACAGGGGGAAATCCTGCCTAGTGCCTCTTGTAATATTAAACCATTCTGATAGGGTGCCATTGACTAAAACTTTTGCACGTGGACTAACATACATGGAGTTAATGGCCTCAATAAAGTTGATGGGAAGCCAAAACTACACATGGCCTCCCACAGATATTTCCTATTAACTTGATCAGCGGCATCTATTGCAACCAGTGTCAATGGTAACCCCTTCTCAATTGCAACATCAATGGCTCCTATAGCTTGAAAAGTGAGCTCATTGAGCTGCCTACCAGGTATAAACCCCCTCTGGTCGATGTGTATAATAGTTTTAATGATTTTTGCCATTCTGGTAGCCAGAATGCCGGAAAAAATCTTAAGGTCCGAATTGAGTAATGAAATTAGCCTATAGTGCTCAATTATTTGAGGGTCTTTGTCCGGTTTAAGAATCAGAGAAACTGTTGCCTCTGACCAAGAGGGGCGATAGCTTCTTTCTCTAAGAATATTTTATTAAAGAGAGTTTTTAAAACCAGTACAACCTTATCCAGCAGGCTCAAGTATATTTCAACCGGGAGCCCTTCTGGCCCCGCGGCCTTACCCTCACTCATCTTTTTGAGCTGCTCCCTAATCTCCCACTCAGATATACTAGTAGCTAGGTATGACCTATCACTCTCAGACAGATGAGTAAAAGATCCCTCTTATTCAGCCATGTTTTTACCACTTCAAGACTATTTTCTGTTCCTTCTTTGTACAGATCATACATAAAGGATCTGGCCTCTCCCCTAATTTCATCCTGTTTCTGAAGCAGTGTTCCCGACCCTCTTTGCACCAAGTTCCTTATGTTGTTCCGGATTCGGTCTACCCTGCACTTCCAGACAAGAAGAGAACCGCATTTTTCGCAGTTTGCGAAGTGTTGCAGTTTACTTACATCCCATTGATCTTTTATAATTTTATCCATCCTAGCTTTGGAGATGGCTTGCAGAGAGACCAACTCCCTCTCTAGTTGTGGCATTAGGCTTCTGGACGTAAGAGCTGCCTGTTGTAGTTCCCTCTCCTTATCCTTAATTTTCCTGGAGCTGTCCACATCAGCTTCCTTAGCCAGACGGCTTTTCATAATCATCATGGAACTCAAAAGGCGCCTTGCATATGCCTTGAAGGTCTCCCATACTATGTAATCACTAGACGTGGCAGAATTAAGCTGAAAGAATTCCACTGTTTTCCCCTCAAGATTATCCTCACACTCTCTTCCAGTAACAGAGTCCTGTCCAGGGTCCATCTCCCTTGGCACCCATCTGATTTAAGATTGAGTCTCATCTCTACTATGGAGTGATCCGATACTGGAGCAGGAGTATATGCTATGGATTTAAGGTTAGACAATAGGCACTGATCAATTAAAAAATAGTCGATTCTTGAGTATTGCCGATATTCTTTACTATAAAAAGAATACTCTCTGGCTTTCCATTTAACCTCTCTCCATATATCTAATAGCCTGAAACCCTTAACCAATGTCTTAAATGAGGAAAAAGTTTGATGGTACATTATATTTTACTTTAGATGTGCGATCCAAGTCGGGGTCCAGAATTAAATTGAAATCCCCGCCCAGTATTAGAAGGCCAGATGTTTCTAACAGATTAGCCTGAAGTTTTAAAAGAAGACCTGAATTATCCTCATTTGGCCCATAGTACACAGCACATACTATCCAAATGCCATTAATGGAGAGAGCAGCAGTTAGCCACCTCCCTGGTTGATCAGTACTCCATTTCTCCACCGTAATCCCCCTATTAGACCTCAAAACAATAGCTACCCCTCTTGTGCAGCCTCTTTGCTTAGAGGACATCACTTCTTGGACCCAACTAAGCTTTTTAAAACTCTGAATACATTCTTGGGCTTCCAGGTGGGTTTCCTGGAGCAGACAAACATGAGCCTCACTCTTCTTTAAAAACTCGCTCACCTGGGATAGCTTCCTAGAATTTCTTAAACCATTACCATTCCAGGAGAGGAACTTAATCCACTCATATCGAGTCTCAAATTTCAGTAAGAATAACCCAACTTGAGCCGTTCAGCACTACTAAAATTTTTATGAGGACAATTTTCCAAGTTTTCTCCCACCCCTCACCCCTCCCTAGCCCTCCCTTCCCACCTTGAGAAACCCACCTTCCATCTTGGCGCAAAGTCGGCGTCTCACTAATATATTATTTTCTTACACCAGTGACCATCAAAATCTCACCTCTACAATATGCCATATACCCCTTACCTTCCCCCCCTTTGTTCCCCTCTTATATATAATATGTGATTACTTTTCTTTTTACAATTTTTTTTTACTTTCCCTTTGTAACTCACTCGTATATCTATGTAGCCTCTATCCACAAGTGCATGAGCTAAGGGGTCAGATCATATAAGTGTATCTCTTTCTACCCCCCTAATCTGGAGCAGCAGAGCGTCCACATCTTCCGAAGAGCTGAAGCTATGCATCGTATTATTCCATATTACCTTAAGTAATGCAGGAAACTTCATTTGGACCTGCGCCCCCAAACTCCTAAGTTCTGGCATTCTAGACCCTAGCTCCCACTGCCGCTGCGCTGTTCTACTGCCTATATCAGAACGGATTTGATATGCACCCAACTCATGATGTGATGTTACCCCCTTCAAAGATCTACCAAGAATAAGCTCTTTTACTGCATACGTCTGGAAATTAACCTGGATTTTCCTGGGAGCTTTCCTTTCTGGGTGCGGTTTAAACGGATCCCTATGGACTCCCGCATCCCTGTTCCTAGATCGATGTCTGCTCGGTCTTTCAAAACCCCCTCCCTTAGCAGCTTACACACAAAGGTCTTGATGTCCCCTTTCTCAACCCCCTCCGGGATTTTAAGGATCCTCAGATTGTTTCTTCAAGCCTGCGTTTCCAACCGCTCCAAGTCCTGCTGCAATGCTCTATTCTGATATTTCAAGACCTCAATATCATTTGTGTTCCCCTGGACTGATACTGAGAGAGTCTTAACCTCAAGCTTCACGAGCCGGTACATGCACAAATATAATCTAGCTTGGATTCCAATGCGTCGCATTTATCTTGTATCCCCTTTTGATTCGTATCCGAGATCGCAAATTTGGAGAGCAGGTCATCCCTCAGGGCTTGGAGGAAGGACCCCAACTGTACCTTCTCTGCCTCCTCTCCTACAGAGGACATGATCTCTGAACCTTCATAACTTTCATGTACTACATGTACTACATCCTGCGTAATAAGGGGACCAACCGGTAGAGGCAGCGGAGTCATTTGTGTTACTTGACATGATGATTGGTAGGCAAATCCTCCAACTGGCTCGAAGAACTAGCTGAACTCCCCAAATCTACGTTCACCCCGTCTTCCTGCACTTCCTGCACTTCTTGCAACTCCAAGGGAGAATAACAGTTTTTAAGAGGAATTTGCGGGGGTTACTTGACAGGACTGAGGCTGTATCTGTTCCTGTTTCCTGCAGCTTCACAGCCTGCTCCATAATTTTAAAATACGATTTCAGGGAGGGAGTAGGCTGTACAGAAGTCCCGACAGGGTTTCTGGATTTCACAGTACCACCCGACTTAATGCTCTTTTTTTGCGGTAGGTCGCAGGTACAACTTTATTCAAATTTTCTGAGGAATCCAGAGTGCCCCTGATTTTAAGTGCCACCTGAGTCTGGGACTGAAGCTGATACCTATTCTTTGCAATATACCTCCCAGTAACTGGTTCCTCTGTAGCCCTTTCCCTCCTTCTCCCTTTTGTTACCGGGGAACCCCCACCTGCCTTCTTTAGTACTTTCAAGCCCGGCACCACTTCCCCCGATGGTATTGCAAGGCAAGGGAGGGGCAGAGCCATATACCCACACTGACCTCTTCTACGCTGCTTCCTTACCATGCAGCAGTCCAAAACGCTGTTCTGTGCTAGAGTATCCAAAATATTCAGATGAATACTCACCCTGCTTCCTCCACTCGAATCCCCCAAACAAAAGCCAGAGCGAAGCCTCGCCATTACCACCCCGCTCCTTCTCCACAGCCTCGCTCGATTTCCCCACAAGCTGCAGTGAGGCTCTGACCCAGCCCCCAACTCCTCCTCCGTCTCCCAGGCCATTCAATCTCCACTGGTCCTAGCACCGCTCAGTTTCGGCATTCCGGACTTCGAAAGGGGAAACATACAACAAAAAGCACAAAGCACAACAAATTTGGGGACCCCCAGGGCTTAAAAATAGTCTGTGTATCTTACCGGGTGAGTTTTTAATGTGCGCAAAGTCTCCTGTGCCGCCATTTCATTACGCCGCATTGCTCCGGAGGCTCCCGTGACCGGCGTTAGCCCGCCGCCATGTTCCTCCCCCCTAGATGGAGAGTTTGTGGTCAAGGGTGATTCCCAGTGATTTGAACGAGGTTGCCAGGGTGAAATTTCCGTTGAGGGCATCAATAGGTTTCAACCATTCAACTATTTGCAGGTTTTCCTCCTTCTCGGAGATGAGGAGGATCTCGGTTTTACCCTGATTGAGTTTGAGGTGGTTCGTTGATAGCCATTTTTTTACTTCATTGAGGGTATTGTTGAGTCTTTGAATGTCGTTAAAGGAGGAGGTTTCCAAGTAGATCTGTGTATCATCTGCATCGATATGAAAGGGGATATTCGCTCTTTTCAGAATGGAGGTGAGAGGTTACATATATATGTTGAACAGTTGAGGGGAGAGAATGGAGCCTTGAGGGACACCTCTGTTTACGGGAACGAGTTCGGAGGCAAAGGATTTGATTTTTACTCTTTGTGAGCGGTTTTGGAAGAAGGAGGAGAACCACTGGAGGACCACTTTGACTGCGCCTGCCCGTTCTTTGAGAGCTTTGATGAGAAGACTGTGGTCTACAGTGTCAAAAGCAGCTGACAAGTCTAGGAGGATGAGGAGACAGCAGTGGCCAGCGTCGAGGGAGTTGAAGATGTCATCCATGATGTTGAGGATTGCAGTTTCGGTGCTGTATCCTTTTCTGAAGCCTGACTGGTGTTGGTCAAGCAAATTTATGTTGTCAATATGTTTGTTCAGTTGACGAAGGACACATTTTTCGAGCACTTTGGCAAGGAAAGGGAGATTGGAGATGGGTCTGAACTTATTCAGGTCGGCCTGGTTTTTTCAGAAGAGGAGTGACTTGGCCGACTTTAGGGCAGTCTGGAATGGTGCCAGTTTTTAGAGAGTTGATTATAATTTTGCACCAAAGTGGAGCTAGGGAGAGTGTCAGCTCTTTGACCATTTGAGCGGGAATGGGGTCGAGGTTGTGAGACGGCTTGGAGGAGGAGATAAGTTTGAGGATCTCCGATTCTGAGATGGGGTCACAGGAGGACCAGGTTGTTGCTGGTCTTTTTTTGTGGTGATTTTGCTTGTTGGAAAGCAGTCTTTGTCTGTGAGAAGAAGGTTAAGGTCCAGCGAAAGTTCGATCAAGTTGATTTTTTGTTGAAGAAGTTGGCAAAGTTGTCGCATAAGGTTTTTGATGGCTGGACGAGGCATGTCGTTGGCTTGGACTTTTGTTTTTTAATGATGTCAAAGAGTTCTCTTGGTCTGTTTTTGGCCTGATCCAGCATGGAGCAGAAAAATTTGGATTTTCCGTTGTTGATATGTTGTTCTTTCTTCTTGCTGCTCTGAGTTCCTCGTAACGGCTGGAGGAGGGGTCTTTTCTCCAGAGACGTTCAGTGGCTCTGAGTTGCCTTCTTTCCTAATTTATGTCCTTGTTGAACCAGGATCTGGAGGGAATGTTCCTGGGTTTTTTCAGTTTCAAGGGGGCTAGTTCATCAAGGATGGAGGACATGGTAACGTTGTAGTGGGTTGTGAGTTCTTCAGTGGTGAGGCCTACCAAGGAGATGGGCAGGCGTGAGGATATTTTCTCTTCTAACTCGTCTGTGTTATCTGCGATAAGTTTCTCGACCATGAGGAGGGGTTTGAGATGGAGGGCAGAGGCAAGGTCTGATGAGGGAGGTGGAATAGGATAAGGTGATGGTCTGACCAGTCGACGGGCAGGATGTGGTCTATGGTGATTGCGTCATAATTGGTCATGATGGCATCCAGGATAGCTCCTTTGTTGTGGCTTTCTTGAGAACAGTGCTGGGTGAGGTTGTTGGTAAGGAGAAGGTAATTTAGGCTTTGAACAGGAGCACTGTTCTTATCATTCCAGTGTAGGTTAAGGTCACCTAGAATGATGTTGTTGGAATCTTGGAGCAAGCAATGTCCGATTAGGTCTTGTAGGTGTTCTGTGAATGTGACGGAGTTGCCTGAGGATGGTATAGGAGTTGGAAGTGCACTAGGTTATTATTGGTGGTTTTGATGTTGGCGGTTAGGCATTCGAATGAGTTGTATTTGATGTTATCGGTTTCGGACACCGATAGGTATTTGTTTTGGATGATTGCCACGCCTCCGCCTTTTTGGTCTATTCTATCTTTCTTGATGATAGAGAAACCCGGGGGGATGAGCATATCCAGAATCGGAGGAGAGGAATCATTGAGCCAGGTCTCTGTGATGAAGGCAATGTCAATGTCATGGGTGAGAATGGATTCGGCTAGTTCTGTTGCGTGTTTTGAGGCAGACCTGCAGTTTATGAGCATGCAGTTAGTGCAGTGGGTCTCCTTCATTGGTTCCATGGGGATGGTGATGAGAGAGGAGGGGGGTCTGAGGGGTTTCTGGACAGAAGGCTCAGTTCTGGTCCCGTTGATTACCTGGATTGCGGAGTGCAGGTCGGGGGTTGGAGGGGAGAAATAGGAGGAGGCCAGCTTGATCGCTTCCTCCGGTACATGGCTTCCATAGCCCTCCTTGGTCTCGGAGCCTGGGGAAAGGGAGGGTGGAATGACTGCTTAGGGGGCTGGGGGTTCAGAGGCCAAAGGGGGGTGTAGGGGGGCAGAGGGGCAGGAGGTGGTGTTGAGGGGGAGTGACGGGATATTGGTTAGGACGAGACTCATGCCCTGTAATAAGGAGGAGAGAAGGCGTTAAATGCTGGCGAGGCGGCAATCCGTCTCTTCTTGACGGGGGGTGGGATGCCGCTGGGGTGATCTCTTCAGCAAGGGGGAGCGCTGGTGGAGTTTGGATGACTTCTATTGTTTGTGGAAGTGACCGGTTGGGTTATAGAGAGTGACAAGGGAAGTGAGGGATCGGGGAGAGATTGGCTATTTTTCTTGTTAGGGGTAGGGTGACGGGGGGGAGGCTTGCGGAGTGGGTTGTGGCTACCCAGCATAGGATTTTAAAAGACATAGGACAATACATATGTAATACATATTTAAAAAAAAATTAAACAAATTAGAGAAAATTATAATAGGATATTAGAGTTACCAAATATCTTTTTTTTAAAACTTGTAATTTACAGAAAAAAAGAAAGGTTTTATAAATATGAAACTTACAAATTAGCATTTAAAAAAATGTTGAAATTCACTGAAAAAAACATAGGTTTCAGGGACGTAATAGTTTGTAATTACCATTTAAAAAACCCTAGAAATTAACCAAAAAAATCATATGTTTCAGGGACATTATAGTTAGATATTAGCATTTAATAAAAAACTAGAAATTCACTGAAAAAACCATAGGTTTCAGGGAGGTTATAGTTAGTTGGACATTTCACTCGTACAAAACCAGAGAAATTCAGCCGTTATAGTTAGTTCAGTTAACCATAACTCATGCCCGCAATGCACTGCTGATGATGTCACATATTACATCATTCATGACATGATCAGTGACATCACTGATGACATCACTGATGATATCACTGATGACATCATCCATGTGATAATCTGATGCACCTCCTCCAACCCTAATATAACCTTTGATACAGCCACTCTAAAATACAGACTACCATTTTAGAAACCATATACACACCAATACCAGTTACTAAATACGTACTCACTGTTTCCCATGTCTACACACGCATTCACTCATTCAGCCTTACAATCACTAATACATGCAGTCACTCGACAATACAACACTATCATATGTACTCATACACCTTACAGACACTCACACACCACCACTCATTCAGACTCACTCACACACCTAGTCAGTCATGCAAAGAATCAATCACACTTCCATTCACTCACCTATACAGTTATACGCACACCACATCACTTATTCAAACAGAAACAAACACATACTTACTCTCGTATACAATAACTGAAACAAGTATACACTCATCCATACAGCCACTCTCACTATCAATCACTCTCACGTATAGTCATTTATATACTCCAACACTCACATATACTGCCTTTCACATATGTAGTTACTCACACATATACCACTGAGACATCCATTCACTCACCAACACAGCCATACACACACTCACTCCCCCATAGAGCCCTTCAGAGACACACTCTTGAACCCATACACCCAGTGATTCACCTACTCACTCATCTATGCACAAAGTAACATACCCCCACAAACACTTAGGGACTCATACAGATACTCAGGCAACCAATCAATAACCCATATAGACACTCATGTGGCAGCTCACCAACTCATGCAGCAGCTTACACAACAACACACACACTGATACAGACATTTACACAGTTCAGTCACTAACCCATGCATTCAGTAAGAGACATTTAAAACTCATACAGTCATACACCTACTAAATCCTCCATCCAGACACTTATACACCCACTCATTCTTCAATACACCTTAGCATATATATAAAACATATTTAAACTTTATAGAAACAGTCACTCGATGATGTCATCAGTGATGTCATTTGAGATGTCAACAGTGATGTCATCAGTGATGTCACTGACAATGTCATGAATGATGTCATATGTGAAACCATCAGCAGTGCATTGCGGGGGTGCGACATATATTTAATTGAACTAACTATAACGGCAGAATTTCTCTGGTTTTGTATGAGTGAAATGTCCAACTAACTATAACGTCCCTGTAACCTATGTTTTGTTCAGTGAATTAATAAGGTTTTTAAAATGCTAATTTCTAACTACAACATGCCTGAAACCCATGGTTTTTCAGTGAATATATATTTTCACTGCAGGAAAAGTTCCAAGAACCATGCTGCACACTCAGGCTCCTTAAATATTCAATAAATATATTCTTCCATGCCTCTAGGAGAAAACAAAAACTGACAAACGTGTTGCAACCGCCTGGCCTTCGTCTGTGTCTGTGTATATATATATTGCCTACTGGTGGTTGCCAGTAGATAGTTGTAGTTAGGAGCTCACTTCTATTCAAAAAGTGTTTTTTCTTTTGCCAATATGTTTGGCGCTGGTTGATGAACCTTCGTAAAAGTTTCAAAGCTAATGAGGGTCACCGGTCAGCTCTTCTTTCTAAAGTTTCAGGGTGATTCGTCAAGTGGGGGCTGAGAAAAAAGGGGGGCCCCAAAGCGCATTTTCCCCATGTTAATTTCCATAGGAATTTTGAAACAGGTTACAGCCCGAACTGCTGAACTGATTGACACCAAATTTGGCAAAAAAGTAGGTCTTTCACATGGTTTAGTAGTTTCTAAGAAATAAAAAAATTAAAAAATATCGATATCTGGGATGAGCCTAACCACACATCTCATCATGAGAGCTGATTGGCTGTCAGCACTTCATCCTGGAAGTGCTGGAAGCCATCTTGGGACCAATATACATGATAGCACCCCATTGAAATGTATTGTAGTGAATAGAAGGTTTTGAGGGTCACCAAAAGGAGAACAATAAAGGGTGATAACAGACTTTAGTTACATTAGAAATCATTTGTTGAAGGTACCATACTAATTTTAGGAATTGTGGTGTGTTCTAAGGTGATTATACCCTGTGAAAAACCTTCTGCTGGGATACCATGAATCATGTTTGAGAGAAAACTATTTTCTCATGCTTGTCCCGTAGAGGTATGGAAGGTGCTCCAGAAGCTAAAATGAGAGCATATTTTCTGTTAATTCACATTATCATTCTTAGTCGTGTGAGAATGAAGTCTGACATTCTCAGTAAAACATGTACATCCAACAAGGGCAGAGACTGTCAGTAGATTCCTTTGTGTTCTACTGCAGCTTCCCAGAAGTGTTCTAAAGAGTAACTAGAGAGCTAACAGTCTTACTTATGGCAAACGTATGGCACACCTGAACCCATCTTGATTGGAATACACTGATAACACTTAAAATATTTCATTTAAAAAGGAACAAAATGAGGGTGTTCATTTTGTCATAGAAATTATGGCTAGTGCTGTAGAAAGAAAAATGAGGACGTGTCTTAGTGAGATCTTAAGTATCTTCCTGTTACACTTCAACAAGAGCAGCCTGTCAGTTGATTCCTTTGTGTTCTACTGCAGCTTCCTACAGTGTTCTAAAGAACAACTAGAGTACTAACAGTCTTATATATGACAAAGTTATGGCACACCCGAAGCTATCTTGATTGGAATAAACTGGTAACACTTAAAACATTTAATTTAAAAAGGAACAACGTGAGGGGTTCATTTTGCCATAGAAATTATGTTTAGTGCAGCAGAAAGAAAAACTAGGGCATGTTTTAAGTGAGATCTCAAATCCTCTCCTGTTTCATTAGAAAATTCTGACATTCAGACTCAAACAATCAAATTCAATACCAGCAACAGACTTCCAGTAAACTCCCTGGTGAGCTGTAACTTTACTACAGTGATCGAATGAGCAACTAGAGGGCTAACATTCTGAATTTATGGCAAATGTGTGACACATCTGAATGCCTTCTTGATGGAATCAAGGTAAAAAACTGAAAGCATGTCCTACTAAGAATACTGCAGTAAATGAGGAAATTAGGAAACTTCATAACAAATAAGTCTCCCAAGATGGCCACCAGAGAAAAAAGCACCCAAATGTAGCACACATATCACCCAGATGTAGCCCACATATAGCCCAATGACAGAAGTGTGCAAAACACTTTTTTATTCTTGTTTTTCTACAGTTTTATATAGTGCAGACTGGTCAGGTATTGGAGTTTTGCATCCTACTTGGACCCCTTATTGCGTATTTTGCACGAAGTACATGAGATTGATCTTGCGAAACATTGAACTTTACTATTCTGTTAACCTGAAGTTGCTCTGAACCGGGCTTTGTAACACCCGTTTTTACCTACTGGTTTAAATGAATTCTCACTGCATTGTATTAAGAAAGAGGATTTACTGTTTTTATGTACACTTTTATGATCTATGTTTCTAAATCAGATCAAATATAGATTATTGAAGTCTCCAAAGATGGACACCAGAGAAAAAGGAGCTTAAATGTAGCACAAATATCACCAAGTATAGCCCAATGACAGAAGTGTGGAGAACACTTTTTATCCTTTTTTTTGCAGTTTTATATAGTGCAGGCTGGTCAGATATTGGAGGGCTTTACATGAACATTGGTTACATCATAAAAGGACAAACTCATTTTGGTTGTAGGCATGGGGAGATTAAGTGATTTGACCAGAATCACAGAATGTCGAGCTGGAGCAGAAACTGCAACTTGGTTCCCTAGTGGCAAAGTCTGCAGCTCCGGAAGTAACATCACATTCTCTCTCCTAAGCGTAACATTTAATCAAGTGGTCAACTGGATAAAAAAACATAAAGATAACAAATAATTTAAAAGTGCTTTGTTGCTATTTGAGAACTCAGAAAATATGTCCTCATTTTATTTTTTCGAGCACTAACCATCATTTCCATGCAAATAAGACCCTCTAATTTCTATAATTTATAAAGGAAATGCTTTAGGTATTACAGTTTTGATTACATTAAGATGACGTCAGGCGTGCCACACATTGGTAATAAATACAGAATGTTAGCAATCTAGTTGTTCATTAGGGTTCAATTAGGAGGCAGAGGTCAGTGGCACGGGCTCGTAAAATTGAAGGCAGGTAGGAGGGTGCAGAGGCAACCATTTGACCACAGTGGCAGTGGCAGCACAACATGGAGGGAAGTGGAAAAGAGGGCATGGGCAACAAACCAACAATGCAGGACAGGCAAGAGAGGCTGTGGCAATATAATCGACCATTGAGGGCAGAAGGAGGAGGCAGTGGTTGTACAGCCATACATGCCAACATAGCTGATTCAGGCAAGAAACACCCAGTGTTTTTAACCCCCAATGAGCTTTATTTCATTTGTCTCTTGTCTACAATCTCCTCTTTTAGTATGGTACATTGGATCAAGGAAGGCAGGAGGAATTGGGGTAGGGACATGGACTTGGATAAAAGAGGACAGGAGGGACATGCACAGGTTCACCAAACTGACCTTACAGGGCAGCAATCAGGGTTTGCAGCAGTACAATACACAACGCAGGGCATGCGGGATGGCAGTGCAGCACAACAAACCAGGGAAAGTAATAGGGAGGGGACAGGACCATGCACATGGACAACAGAGAACAGAGGGCAAAGGGGCAAACACAGTAAGCTGACCATACTGGACAGACAGGAGAGAAAGCTGCAGCATAACTGACCATAAAGGGCAGGAGAGAAGGATCAGGAGCATGACAATGGAACAGACAAGCCAGGAGGGAGAGAATATGGGTCTGTACATGAAAAGGGAGGGCAGGGGGCAAGGGGGCAGGAGCAGCAAGCTGACCATGGAGGTCAGGCAGGATGGGCACTAGAAGCACAACACACCATAGAGGGCAACAGTGAGACTACAATGACATACACACAGACCATGAGGGAAGGTGGGAGGGGTCAGGGGAAGCTAGCTGACCACACAGGGAAGGTGGGAGGGGCCATGGCAGCACAGATGACCATGAATGGCAAGCAAGAGGGTTACTGGCAGCACAATTTTGCCATGGTAGGCAAGAAGGAGGGCGTGTTAGCATGCACAAAGGATAATGGAGGTTAGAAGGGATGGGTAGGAGCTGGGCACAGAAAAGAGTGTTCAGGGGAAGGATCCTCACAAAAGACCATGCGGGAAAGGCTGGAGGAGCAGTTGCAGCACAACAGACCAGGGAGGGCAAAAGGATGTGGCAGTAAAATGGACAATGGAGGACAGGTGGAAGGGGATAATGGCATGGAACATGGACAGGCAGGGTGGAGGTGGCAATGAGAGGTTACAGTCATCTGAAAATGCTAGGCAGGTGGTAGGGGAGTGGCAGCTCAACAGAAAACTCAGAGTAGATAGGAGGGGCAGGTCCATGGAACATGGTGGTCAAAAAGGATGGATCAGGGGCATGCACACAGACATCAGAGGGCAGGGGGAAGGAGAGTCGGGGCAGCAAGCTAAGCACAGAGTCTTAGCAGGAGGGCAATGAAGTTGAAGTTGAAGTTGATAACAAAGTTTATTTAGACAATAGTCTATAAACCATACATAGACAATGGATTACACATAGTGATAAAAGATCTTTAAAACTACAATTCATTTTACACATTTACAACACTTGTAAAACCATAGCATAAAATTGGGAAACACTGTACTTTTTAATCTCTCTCGCCCTCCTTTGCTACCTCCATTACATATTCTCTAGTTGCTTTCAGAAATTTCCCCAATGCAATTGTAATATCCAAGAAAGACATTTCTGTAAGGAGGTCAATGGCATCTGCACGGGAGGTCACCTGATATTTTAAAAAAATTGGACGTAAAAAGGTTTTCCGAATTGCTAAAATCCATGTACAATCAAACAATATATGTAAAATATCATTTCTTACTCCTAGACCACATTTACAGGTTCCGTCCGGGTGGATCAGGGCCATTCTTATTTTTCTTTCAATCTTCCATGGGTTTAGGCCCACCCGAGCCTTTAAGATTTCGTGTCTTAGCCATCTATTGGGCAGTAAATCCAAATATGGGAACCGGACCTCCTTTTCCCATTCATTCCTTACCCAATTCACTGATTTTTTTAACCTCAGATAATCCAGGTCTTGTGATCTTGAAAATTCAAGCCCTTTGTCTCTAAGCATTTTTTTAGTGCAGACTATATTCCACAATGGTGGAGAGAGGCTCAATTTCAAGCGCGCAGCTACCGTCTGGAGAGTTTTCTTCACATCTCGCGCCCAGCGTAAGCTGCTCGCTTGAATTTCCTCTCTACACCAAATCGATACCTTCTCTTCACCACCAGACTCCTGTCGGTTCCAAAATCTTATTAAGGACGTTTGAGTCTTTACATCCCATGATGTCAATCCCACCTCCATTCGGCTAGATTGGATCATGGAGCTATTTGGTAAGGCCAACAACATTTTTAAAATTTTACCTTCTTCCCGATCCCACCCTCTTTTACCACTCAGGTAAAGCACCTCTGCACCATAAAGCACTTGTGGGGGGATCATCACTTCAAATGCCTTTAAAAGCGGTCTGTGTGACATGTCACCGTAATCTTTATTGAATTTTTTCAGACCACAGACCGAGGAATAAGCCTTAGCCGTCTGTGCCTCCACTTGGGTATTCCACTTTAGTGAGCTATTAAACCAGAGGCCTAAATATTTGTATTCACCTACTACGTCTAGTTTTTCCTGTCCTAAAAACCATTTAAAATTATTTACCCTCTTTCCAAAGCATAGGATCTTAGTTTTTTCCATATTTACAGTTAAAAACTTTTTATCACAATATTCTTTAAAAACATTTAATTTCCTTTGGAGGCCCATTTCGGTTTGATCCAAGATCACAAGGTCATCGGCATATAAAAGGCATGACACTTTATTGCAATTCATACGTGGACTCGCACTTCTTTCAACTTCCAGGGCAGCGGGGAGATCTGCCAAGAAAATTGAAAAAAGCAAGGGTGCCAAAACGCACCCTTGTCTCAAACCATTCCTTACTGGGATTTTATGTGGGCAATGATGGGCAGGAGGAGTGAACTGGGACATCATGCTAAATGGAGGACAGTGGCAGCACATCAGACCATGTATGAATGGAGGGAGGATTCTGAAGCATGGATTTAGACAACAGAGGATAGTAGAAAGTGGATGGGGCACCAACTGTTCAGGGGAGGTGGGAAGGCCAGTGGAAGGACAACTGCTGTAATGAGGGAGCAGGGGCATGGACTTGGATAATAGATGGCAAGGATGAGGGGAGGCAGGAGCAGCAAGCTTTGCTGGGGGCAGCACAATGCCAGGCCATGCCCTGTTTCCAACCCCCCACAATCCACTGTGATAGGCATCTTATTTAACATTTAAAAAACACTATAAATTCACTGAAAAAAACAAAGATGACAGTGAAGGTATAGTTAAACTCAGATTTCACTTGTACAAAACCACTGAAATTCAGCAGTTATAGTTACCTGAGCTAACTATAACGTACGCCCCCGCAATGCACTGCTTATGACCGCAGACATTACAACATTAATGACATGGTCAGTGACATCACTTATGACATCACTCATGACATCACAAATGAGCTGTGAGTGGAATGGAACTATAATCACTAGAACTTTATTTAGGGATAGTGTGTGTATATTATCATCCCTTTTCATTTTGTTTCTTTCGTGTAAGAACCTCTATAATATGCAACGTGCCCATATCAATATGGCCGATAGCCTTTCACTTTAAAGTAATGTGTAGTCTATTGTTTATGTTGAGGATTGCAATTGTAAGTATGTTTATTATGATCAAGTCATGTTGATGAACATACAGGTACAGGGGTCATAGGGCAATATATGCTGATATTACATTGTGTGCATATTAACACTTGTTTTTCTTTATTGTATGAATTCTTGCATTTTCAGACCCTTACGCTGACAGCTTTTTGGTTTAATGTAATATGTAGTCCTTTGTTAATGTTGGCAACAGGAGCCATTTCTACATTTAAATAAGGACGCTACAATGACGTGTTGTATCGTGATCAAGGTTTGGACTAGCCAAAATGTGTGGATCGTGTCCTTTGTAGATTAAATACTTCCAAACTATAACCTGAGTGCTGATTCCTTCCATGTAGAGAGACTGCATATATACATATGTATACCGTTTTTCTTCACCTCTCTTTTCTTTTTCTTCACTTCTCTTACCTCTTCCTGTACTTCTCCTACCTCGTTCTGCTCCTATCTTGCCTCGCCTCTTTCTGCACCTCTCTTGGATCTTTATGCACTTCTCTTGTTGCTTTCTGTACCTCTCTTGCCTCTTTATGCAACTCTCTTGCCTCTTTCTGCACCTCTTCCCCCTCTTTCTGTAGCACACTCTCATCTTTCTGCACCTCTCTTGCCTCTTTCTGTACCTCTCTTCCCTCTTTCTGCACCTCTGTTGCATCTTTCTGTACTTCTCTTGCTTCTTTCTGTACCTTTCTTCCTGTTTCTGCACCTCTCTTTCCCTACCTTTCTTCCTCTTTCTGTACCTCTCTTGCTCTTTCTGTACCTCTCTTGCCTTATTCTGCTCTTCTCTTGCCTCTTTCTGTAGCTCACTTGTCTCTTTCTGCACCTTTCGTCTTCTTTCTGCACCTCTCTTGCCTCTTTGTACACCTCTTAACTCTTTCTGCACCTCTTTTGCCTCTCTCTGCACGTCTCTTGCCCATTTCTGAACCTTTCTTGCCTCTTTCTGCAGCTCACACTCTTTTTTCTGTACCTTTTTTGCCTCTTTCTGCACTTCTCTTGAGTCTTACTGTATCTTTCTTCCTGTTTCTGCACCTCTCTTGCCTCTTTCTGTACTTTTTCCTCTTCCTGTACCTATCTTGTCTCTTTATGCACCTCTCTTGCCTCTTTCGGCACCTCTTTTCCCTCTTTCTGCAGCACAATCTCATCTTCCTGTACCTCTCTTCCCTCTTTCTGCACCTCTCTTCCTTCTTTCTGCACCTATTTTGCCTCATTCTGCACTTCTCCTCCTGTATCTTTCCTACTGTTTCTGCACCTCTCTTGCCTCTTTCTGCACCTTTCGTCCTCTTCCTGTACCTCTCTTGCCTCTTTCTGCACCACTCTTGCCTCTTTCTGCTCTTCTCTTGGCTTGCCTTTTTCTGCACCTCACTTGCTTCTTTCTGTACGATTCTTCTGTTCTCTGCACCTCTCTTGCCTTTTTCTGAACCCCTCTTGACTCTTTCTGTACTTTTCTTGTCTCTTTATGCTCATCTCTTGCCTCTTTCTGTACCTCTGTTCCCTCTTTCTGCAGCACACTCTCATCTTCATGCACCTCTCTTACCTCTTTCTGCACCTCTCTTCTTTCTTTCTGCACCTCTTTTGCCTCTTTCTGCACTTCTCTTGAGTCTTACTGTATCTTTCTTCCTGTTTCTGCACCTCTCTTGCCTCTTCTGCACCTTTTGTCCTCTTCCTGTACCTCTCTTGCCTATTTCTGGACCTCTCTTGCCTCCTTCTGCTCTTCTCTTGCCTCTTTCTGTACCTCACTTGCCTCTTTCTGTGCCTTTCTTCCTCTTTCTGCACCTCTTTTACCTCTTTCTATACTTCTTACCTCTTTCTGCACTTCTCTTGCCTCTTTCTGCACTTCTCTTGCCTCTTTCTGTACCTCTCTTCCATCTTTCTGCAGCTCACTCTCTTCTATCAGCACCTCTCTTGCCTCTTTATGCACCTCTCTTAACGCTTAAACCCAGTGGCAGTGGGTTCACGGACGCTGGTCGTGCATAGGCTCGCCTCACATTTTTAGAAGAAAATTTTTAAAATCACTCTTGTGTTCTGTCTCTTACCCTCTGCCGCTGCTTGTTTTCTGCCTTCCCGCTCCCCTAGCCCCGGTCCGGCATGGCTGAGTGCCGCTTGTTCCGGAGCGCCGACGGGGTTGCAGGCTCCATCTTTGGTGGGGCAGTGGTGGGTCACAGGTGAGCGCAGCAGCCCTCGCGCTCCCATTCCTTCAAAAGGGACTCCCCATGCGCACGCGCAGCGGATGCTTAAACCCAGTGGCAGTGGGTTTGCGGACACTGGTCGTGCATGGGCTCGCCTCGCATTTTTAGCTGAACATTTTTTAAATCACTCTTGTGTTCTGTCCCTTACCCTCCGCCGCTGCTTGTTTTCTACCTTCCCACTCCCCTAGCCCCGGTCCGGCATGGCTGAGTGCCGCTTGTTCCGGAGGGCCGACGGGGTTGCGGGCTCCATCTTTGGTGGGGCAGTGGTGGGTCACGGGTGAGCGCAGCAGCCATCGCGCTCCCATTCCTTTAAAAGGGACGCCCCGTGTGCATGTGCAGCTGAAGCTTAAACCCAGTGGCAGTGGGATCGCGGACGCTGGTCACGCATGGGCTCGCATCGCATTTTTTGCTGAAAATTTTTAATATCACTCTTGTGTTCTGTCCCTTACCCTCCGCCGCTGCTTGTTTTCTGCCTTCCCGCTCCCCTAGCCCCGGTACGGCATGGCTGAGTGCCGCTTGTTCCGGAGGGCTGACGGGGTTGCGGGTAAGCATGGGCGAATTTTGCGAATCTCGCGTTCGCGAATTTTGCGGATTTGCGAACTCGCAATCCGCAAAATCCGCGAATTCTCGCGAATTTGCAGATTTTTTTTTTGTGTGGTTGCGCGGGTTTCTGCCAGTTTGCGAGGGTTTTGTACAATGTCGCAAATTGCGAACTTACCTGTCGGGTCGCAAGTTTCGCTAACTTGTTGTTTCTACGTGTCCAGCCTGTTTGGGACACTCTTCTTCATCACTGCCACTCTCTGTCACCACTGCCACTCTCTGACTACTCATGCCACCCTCTGGCCCACCCATGCCACCCTCTGTTTCATCACAGCACCCTCTGGTTGTCCAGTCAGTGTACATTATTGTGGCAACGCAAGCACACCTTCCCTGCCTCAAGTGACCTGAATTAATTTGGGGCTGATTAATGTGTCACAGAATATTTTTTTAGCTGGCACCTGCTTCCTTAGTGCTTCCTGATTAGTGATCTTTTGCACTTGCTAAGTGCTTTCATTGTTGCAAAATTAGTTACAACACCTGCCCTGCCCCAACTCACAATAATGAATTAGGGGCTGATTAATGGATTTGAACTTCCAGCCTGGCTCCTGCTTGTCTCCCTTAGCTGTAATTCAGGACCTTTGTGGCATATGTGTAACTATTCTGAGGTTCAGAGCAGGGTCACATAATAGTTGCAACTGGCAACTGAACTCTGGAGGGGCCCCTCAGGAAGCACTACAGGAAATGGCTACTAATGATGAGCCTGAACTTTTGAACCTGGTAAGTAGTTTCAGTTTTGCTAAGATCGTATTTCTGCAATTTTGCACTTATTCGCGGGGCGCGAAGTTGTACTGGGAAGCCGCGAACTCACGCGAACAGTGCGAGCAAAATCCGCTGCTCGCGGATTTGCGGATTTTGCAGGAGATTCGCGAATCTCGCGGATTGCGAATTTACCGAAAATCCGCAAAATCTGCGAGCGAAACGGATTTTCCGCCCATGCTTAGTTGCGGGCTCCATCTTTGGTGGGGCAGTGGTGGGTCACGGGTGAGCGCAGCAGCCATCGCGCTCCCATTCCTTCAAAAGGGATGCCCCATGCGCACGCGCAGCGGACGCTTAAACCCAGTGGCAGTGGGTTTGCGGACGCTGGTCGTGCATGGGCTCGCCTCGCATTTTTAGCTGAAAAATTTTAAAATCACTCATGTGTTCTGTCCTTTACCCTCCGCCGCTGCTTGTTTTCTGCCTTCCCGCTCCCCTAGCCCCGGTCCGGCACGGCTGAGTGCTGCTTGTTCCGGAGGGCTGACGGGGTTGCGGGCTCCATCTTTGGCGGGGCAGTGGTGGGTCACGGGTGAGCGAGCAGCCATCGCGCTCCCATTCCTTCAAAAGGGATGCCCCATGCGCATGCGCAGCGGACACACGCAGCGGGCGCGCCAGCGGCCATCTGAGCCCGTCCGCGGCCGGCCGGGGCTAAGGGCATTCTACTCCACCCAATTTTTTACTTTTTTGTCAGCCCAGCTTCGATCTTTGCAGGGTCCTTGGACCTTGGCAGATCCCACCATTGTCAAAATGTCTAAACTCGGCCTCACACCGATTCCTTCCACTCCCCACATCCTAGGCCCGGTCCCTCCTCCCTTCATCCCACCAGAGCCGTCCCCTTCACTCTCTGTGAGCCCTGCAATCTCCGTTCTTTTTTTGAACACTAGATCTGCGGTCAAGCATTACTATGAACGTTTTGTCCTGCTAGACACGCATAAACCTGATCTTTTGTTTCTCACAGAGACCTGGTTCTGTCCGGATTCCCTTCCAACCCTATTAGCTTCCTCCCTTCCTCCTACTACGCTATCCGCGCCAACCGACCGGTTGGTAAGGCTGGCGGCGGCGTTGCCCTCATTGTCCGCGCTGGCCTTCATTTTCAGATATTATCAGCCCCTCCCATTGCAACGGTCGACTATTTAGTCATTCGCTCTGCCTCTTTCTCGCCACCTCTCACCTGTTTGCTTATGTACCGCCCCCCACAACCTACCCCGCACTTCCTTCCTGCCATCCAGGACCTGCTGGCTACTCTGGCAGTGAATAATTCCTCCATCCTGGTGCTTGGCGATTTTAATTTTTGGCCCTCTGACCCGGCTGAAGACCTCAGATTCTCTGCGCTCTTTTAATTTTTTGTCCCATGTTCACACCCCTACTCAGATCCATGGCCACATTTTGGACCAGGTTTGGTTGCTTAACTGTTCTGTTTTCTCCCCTGTGGTCTCCCCTTGTGTCTGGTCTGACCATTTTTTAATTTTTTTTCCTGCACCCCAGCTTTGTCAAGAAACCTCCTCTGCCCAGGAACACCTAGGCCCGTAATTGGAATCATGTTGACATGACATCTCTGTGTTCCTCCCTTTCCGCCTCTAGCCCTAAACTTCAAGATCTCCCCTTTCACTCCCAAGTGGACTCTCTAAACAAATGGCTCGCCAGAGGCTGTGATCAGGTGGCCCCACTCAGGCGAGTTACTGCCAGGCTCGATTATGACGCCAATAGGTGGTCTAACGCGTCACTTAAGGAGAAAAAGCTGGCCCTCCGGCAAGCGGAGCGAGCTTGGCAACGTACCTATTGTCCCACTCTCAAAATTCAATATACCACACTTCTGAACCAATATACGAAGTCCATTCTCTCTGCGAGTACTTTTCCTCTAAAATCTTGCTAGCTGAAAATCAACCGAGAGAAATCTTTTCCATTGTGCAGGACTTGGCTTTCTCGGACAGAGTTACCCTTAAACCCTCCCCATCCCAGACCCTTTGTGATTCGTTAACAGTTACTTTCTGGTGGAACCACGATGGAGGGGAAAAACATGGCGGCCGGCTAGGTAGCGGGTCGCGGGTGTCAGGAGAGTGGCGGTGCTGCTGAAAGTGCTGGGCGTTTGAAGCTCTTACCTGGGTGTTACTGAGCGGCTTCTCTGTCCTGTTGGAGGCTTCACAGCTCTGCTGAGGCTCGGCGGCGGCTGCGGCTGCGGCTGCGGCTCCGGTATTTTGTTTTGTCTGGTTGCAATATACTGCTCCCACTAGGAGGCAGCGGGAAAGAGGAGCGGAACGGTGAGCTGCTTTGGACATTCGGCTGACCGCGGTCGCAGTAGCGGACAGCCTGTCGAGCGTTGAGCAGCAGTGGTTTTTTCTGGGCTAAGTTTTGGCTCGGCTACCGTGTTATCGTGCTCGGAGGTCTCGAGGAGAGGAGGAGCCGTGAACTGCCGTGACCTGCTTGACGCGGTCCGTCGCTCTGCAGGCTGTGCTGCTGGTTGTGACTGGCGGATGGCGGCCGTGGGTTGGTAAAACAGCCTCAGTAACGTTGCCCCCATAACGGGGGCTTGGAAAGATAGGAGAAGCTAGTTGCAGCGGTTTGGTTATTTTCAGCAGAGGCGGAGGACTTGCTTGGCGGTATTAGAGGTACGGGAGGCACTGGGAGGAGGTATGGACATAGAGAGCTCATTGTTAGATAATCTGGCATATGTCGTATTGTTTTTTGTTATTGCCATTGTGAACCAGTACTACTAGTGGTTCAGACTCTCCGCCCAGTGTCGCATGGCGGAGGCTGAGGGATCTGCACATCTTTGGGAGGGGCTGGATGAAGATTAAAGCGTGCAGCGCCCTGTAACATCTACACGGACTGCTACTTGGAGAAGAGCAGCATTAGAGCTGAATAGAGGTAGCCGAGCCGTGGCCAGGTCTTCTCCGAGAGGAGTTGGTGGGAGAGGGAAAGGTGTGAATCCTTGGAAGGACTGTCACTTAAGCTAGCTGACACTAGGAAGTTGGCAGGCAAGACGTGAGCGGCTGAGAAGGAGCTCGAGGTGGAACAGAAAGTAGGAAGAGGGAAGAATAAGGTAACAAACAGTGTAGAGCCCTCCCGGTACCCGTTAAGAAGCATTAAGAAAGTAGAGTTGGGGGTTTCCTCAGATAAGCTGAAGAACTCGCAGAAGGTGGTTGACAGGGGAGAGGAGAATTGGGTGGAGCCAGTTAAAAAAAGAAGCTGGAAAAAGAGGCTTAATCATCAGTTAGTAACGACACCTTCCCTCACTACTTTCTTTAAACCTATTCCAAAAATGTTGGTTCTAAAACCGCAAGACACTCAAAATAATCAACTAAAATCCAAACTAGATTCAAAAGAGGATTTTAGTTTAGTAAATAACTTAGAGAATATTGCAGCTCAAGACTGGTCACGTCATACAACTCCCAATAGATTTCAGGTCTTCACTATGGCGGATGAAGGAGGGCTGGTGCAAGTAGATGGCACGGACAACCAGGATAAGTTAATACAGTCAAGCGTTGTTTCAGCAGCGGATAGAATTGATATCTCATCGCAGTTAAGTGTGGGATTAACTGTTGGAGTAAGCGCACGGGGTGAGGTAGCGGGAGGGGGTGTTGACTTAATCCACACAGATTTAGAGAAGAGGCAGGTGGACCCTGAACTTGATACCTCGGATCTCTCGGTAGTGGTGCTTCTTAGGAAGCTGGAGAAGGATATTCACGAGGGGTTTGAGGCGTCGAATAGAAGTTTTGAAGACTCAAAGAAAAATCAGGAGAGTATTCGAGCCTCTTGCAGCCAGCTTGAGACTAAATTTGATATTCTGAGTGCCCGCACAGAAGTCCTGGAGTCAGAAGTAAAAGTGATGCGGGAGAGGGTCTTTGATAATCACAAGGAAATTGTCGCAATTAAGTCTAGAGAATGTGAGTTAGAAGAAAGGGTCAAAAGGCTAGAAAATATGCAGAGGAGAAATAATTTGAAAATCTTAAAATTACCCGAAGGAAAGGAGGGGACGGATATCAAGACATATATAGTACACCTGTTAAAAACAGAGTTAGAGCTGGAAGAGTCAGAAGAAATTCTACTTAAAGATATACAGAGGATTCACCGAGATCCCTTTCGGTTGAACCCGAACCGCTCCAAACCTAGGAAGATCTTGTTAATTTTTTGACCTACAATTTGAAGGAAAAGATCTTAGCATTGGCTCTAAAAAGGAAAAGTATAACAATAGATGGAATCTCTGTAGATGTCAGATCAGACCTATCTCCTGCTACAGCAAATAGACAATGGGAGCTGGGAAAACATATGGAACCGCTCAGAGCAGTAGGGGCCACAGTTCATTTGAAGATTCCAGCTTTTTTGAAAGTTATGTGGCAGAATAAAATGTTTACATTTCGGAGTACTGAGGAGGCGGATGGTTTTTTGGAGCAGTGCCAAGGAGAATAGTGAGCTCAGCACTAATGTCATACTAAAAATATAGTTGGTGATGATGCACCACCACTCGAGGGCATCCAATCGGCCTATTGGCCACGGATGTCTTGGTTGGGTTTTTCCAGGGGAGGGGTTAGGCTTTGGTTGAGGGAGGGGGGGGTTGGGGGTGGGGGTTGGGGTTGGGAGGGGGGAGGGCGGGGTGGGAGAAAAACGAAAAAACATCCTCAGGAGCACTCTGGCCACCAGTCTAAGGAAAAGATGGGATAGCAGGGATGAATGGGGTTAAGCCTGTGGAGCTAAGGTTCCTTACATGGAACGTTAATGGTTTGCGAGTGAAGTCTAGGAGGCAGTTGATTTTGAAATATCTTGAAGATTCCCCAGCACATGTGATAATTTTACAGGAGACGCACCTATCTGCAAGTGAGAGTAAGGATATCTTTTCTTCTCAGCGGTGGATTGCCAATGCTTTCTATACCCCTCAAGAGATAGTGACAAAAGGTGTTGCAATACTGGTTAGAAAGGGGGTTAATATCTCTATGGAAGATAAGGTGGCGGATAAGAGTGGAAGATGGGCAATTGTGAAATTGAGGGTGGCTGGGGAACAGCTAGTAGTGGTTGGTTACTATGGGCCAAATGTAGATGATGAAACCCCCCTGGATGAGTTAGCTGCAGAACTGCTGGATTTCTCTGGTAAAGTAATCATGGCGGGAGACTTCAATGTTGTGTTAGATCATAAATTAGACAGGTCAAATAACAGCAGGGCAGTAGTAAATAGCAAGATAGCAGCTAGGATAAAACTCCTTACTGCTCAGCAGGGTCTGTGTGATATTTGGAGAATAAAAGCAGTGCAGAAGGTAGGGTACACTTTCCACAACAAGAAATATAACCATAAGTCCCGTATAGACAATTTTTTGGTTGATGTAAGATTGAAGGATGAGGTTGCGGAAGTGGAGCATCTGGGGGCGCACCTCTCTGACCATTCGGCTGTGGCCTTGAAGTTAATACTAGGAGCGGAGGGTTCAACTTCAACTTGGAGGATGGATCGAACAGTCCTCTTAGATATGGAATATGTAGGTATCTTGAGGAGTGAGATACAAGCATTTTTTGAGGTCAATGAGGGTTCGGCTAAAGCGGAAGTCGCTTGGGACACCTGTAAGGCTTTTCTGAGAGGGAGGTTGGGAGCACAGGGCGCCAAGAAGAGAAGATTATAACGGAGGAAAGTTTTGGATTTGGAGATGGAAATTCGCACGTGGGAGGAGACAGGTGTAGGTTCAGGGGGGGACACTGGGTGAGGAGGAGGTAAAGAACAAGCAGTTTGAGTTAAAGCTGGAACTAACAACTATATTGTCACAAAGAGTTAAGGAAAAATGGGAGGCGAGTCAGCTAGCGCATTTTTCTTATGGTGAAGGGTGCAGCAAACTGCTAGCTTGGAAAGCCAAAAAGGACTTGCTTCGGAATCAAATTAAGGGGGTTAAGACTTCAGCTACGAGGTCTCTGATAACTGAGAGTAAAGGGATAGCAGAAGCCTTCCACACTTTTTTTGAGGATATATATAGGGAGGATTTACACCGAGGCTAGAGGAGATAGAGGGATGGCTGCTGGAGGTGGAGCCCCTCGCTGAGGATCTGAAGGTGGTGCTAAATAACGACATAACGGTAGAAGAGGTGGTCAAGGTCATTATGGAGAGTAAAAGGGGGAAGGCATCAGGACCAGACGGCCTCCCTTCTGAAGTCTATAAGACCCTAGTAGAAGAATTGGCTCCGGTATTGTGTAACTTATTTAATCAAATCTTTATGGGTGGAGCAGCTATACCGTGTACATGGAATGAGGCCATTATTACTTTGCTACTTAAACCTGGCAAATCCCCTAGATCGTTAGATTCGTAAGACCTATACCACTCCTTAACTGTTATTATAAGTTCTTCACAAAGATTCTCGCTGATAGGTTAAGCCTAGTGATTCCTAAGTTGATAGACCAAGATCAAAAAGGCTTTATTAGGGGTTGTTATTTAAAAGAACTAACTTTTGCTCTTATTGGCATTATAGATATGGCAGTCACAAACGATCTTCCCTTGGCGGTAACCGCTTTAGATGCCGCCAAGGCTTTTGATCGAGTTAATTTTGTTTTCTTAAAAACTCTTTTACAACATCTTAATTTGGGAAAGAGATTTACTGACTCTATCTTTTCTCTCTATGATTTTCCGACATCCAGGGTTCTGGTTAATGGATTATTAACTCCACCCGTGCAAATTATGCGCGTTACGAGACAAGGGTGTCCTTTGTCACCACTATTGTTTAATTTATATATAGAACCACTGGCTTGCAGAATAAGGAGTTCAAACAGGATCCTGCCTTTTGGGGTGGCAAATTGGTAAAAAAAAAATAGGCCTCTAGGCAGATGACATTGTTATTTTCTCTGCAAATTTGCATGGCTCTTTGGATGCCCTGACAGGTATTACTAAGGACTTTGGAGCTGTCTCTGGTTATAAGATCAAGCAAAAAAAACTGAGATTATGGCTTGGAACTTACCCACAGAGGGGTTAGTCACTAAGGCAGATATGAGATACCTGGGGGTAAGGGTTACTCATAACATTGCGGATTTGGCGAAAACAAATTTCTTTAGAGTTAAACAAGAAGTTTCAGCCATGCTTAAAGGATGGATGAATTTACCTTTGTCGTTATATGGCAGAATCAATTTAGTGAAGATGATGATCCTGCCAAAAGTAACTTTTTTGTTTGAGGTTATCCCGCTTGGATTTCGAAAGGAGTGGTTAGCCAAGCTCCAGAGCGATATAGCTTCTTTTATTTGGGCATCAAAGGGGTCACGACTTTCGTGGAAAAAAATAAGAAGGAGGCTTTGTAAAGGAGGATTGGCTGCCCCGGACTTGCAAAGTTATGCATGGGCTTTTGGGTTGAAAAATTGTTGGATGCTATTGGGTACCCGCTTTCAGTCACCAATAGGGGATCTATTGGTGACTTGTTAAAGAATGGTGGTTATACAGATTTTGTTTTTTTGTATAAGTTCTCAGATCCTAAGTTTAAAAAAAAGATTAGGCTGAAAGTTCTATATGATTTGGCGGAGATGTGGTACAAGATTAGGAAATTCTTAAAGATACCACATTTGAGTTGTATGGCTCCAATATGGGACTCAGCAGGTTCTCCGCCTTGGACAAAGGACTTATTGGCAATTTCATTGAAAAGAGAGGGTTCAGTTCGGAGATGGAATGACCTGTTTCAGGAGGGCAATTTGTTGGCATGGAGTGAATGCCAACAAAGGTGGGGGCAAGTCCTTTCAAGGTATAAATACCTACAGATCCAGAGCTGGGCGAAGGGCGCCGAAATTCGAATTGGGATACAGAATGACTTTGAGGCAAAACTGGCGATGGAGGGGTCTCTTAAGAAGGAGGTGGCCTTGTGGTATTGTTCAATGTTGGAGATGGAAGATGGCCCCTTCCTACTTCCGGAGATCCTGTGGAAGCAAAGCTTGCCAAAGATTGCAACAGAAAACCAATGGCAAGTATCTATGGCTATACTATATAGAGTGGTTAAACCTGCGAATTTAAGAAGAAACCTTCTGTTCACAATCCACAGGGCCTACTGGACTCCACGCAGATTGACGAAACTTAAATCAAGTGGAGTGGTGGAGTGCGCAAAATGTAAGACCCCCAACGCCGATGACCTCCATATGTTTGTCTTTTGCTCGGAAATAAGAGGCTTTTGGCAAGATGTGAGTAACTGTCTATCACAAGCTCTGAACCTACAAATAGAGGTAAGCCCCGAACTTATAATTACTGGGAGGAATGACCTGGAGGAAGATAGAATTAATGACAATGTGAAATTGATTTTTTATGCTATACTACTGGCACATAGAGAACTTTGTAAGTTGTGGGTCTCTCCCCTCTCTCCAAATGTTTTGGACTGCATAAAGTCAATTAGATATACAGCTAAATTAGATATGTTGAATCAAACCAGCAAAAAACTAGCATTTTGGGTACCGTTTCTTCTACATTTTGGGTGATTGGCATGTGGTAAATTTTGAAGTGTTTATTGAACAAAGCAACATCAATCCTATGATTAAGCCCCACGCCTATCTCGCTAGTATTTGGGTTGACACTCAGGCTCCAGGAATGAGGATTAGATGGGCACACCGGACGGGTCAAATGGCATTAAGGGCTTGGATAACACGCTGGCCGGACTCTGTGGAGGTGAGCCCGATGTCTCTTCCTCGATATACTAGCGTATGAGATACAAAAAAAAACCAGCAGGTGGAACAGTTAGTAAACTGGGTGGCGAGTTGGCAAATGAGGATTTAAAAAAAAATATATATATTTCTGGAGAAAATTATAGCCATTAAATCCAACATTCCCCCTCCCTCTCCATCTTTTTCGGACCCACAGCCCTCCCCCCCGGTCGTACCTCGATCACTTTCCCCCTTTGACTAAAGAATCGTTTCTGTCCCTTCTTTCAATGGTAAAGTCCGGCTCTCCATCCAACATCTGCCCTGCACATATTCTAAAAAAATCTATTTGGCCTGTCCCTCTCCTCCGCTCACTCTCCTCATTAACTCCCTTCCCCAAGGCATTGTCCCTCAATCTCACAAATCTGCGACTACTATTCCCATTCTAAAAAAGCCCGGTGCAGACCCATCCTCACTTGCAAACTATTGTCCCATCTCTCTTCTCCCTTTCCTAGGCAAAATATTAGAACGTCATATCAGCAGAACTCTTAGCATCTTTATGGAGGAAAATGGCTGTCTAGCCTCCCGCCAGGCCGGTTTTCGCCCAGCGCACTCCACGGAGTCCGCAGTCCTCTCTGTGATGGACAACCTCAGAGAGGGCATGGACACCAACCAACCCCAGGCTTTGGTTCTTCTCGATTTGTCCGCCGCCTTTGGCACGGTGGACCATTCCATCCTTCTCTCCCGTGTCAAGGCGGCCGGCATCAGGGGAACCGCCTTGGTTTGGCTGGCCTCTTTTCTGAGGGATCGCACTCAGGCCGTCCACCTGGCTAACTTTTCTGCACCCTCCCATAAGGTTCTGTGCGGGGTCCCGCAAGGATCTTCTTTGTCCCCTCTGCTGTTTAATTAGTACATTTCCCCTTTTATTTTGGCACTTCAACAGATGGAAGTCACGATCTATAACTACGCTGATGACCTCCAGCTTATTTTCAATTTATCCTCCTCTCCAGATTCCGCTCATAATTTCCATTCTGTTATGCCTTTCATCAGGGACTGGATGAACTACAACCATCTGAAACTTAATCCTGGCAAAACCGAGTTGGTTTTGACAGGTGGTTCCTCCAGTCCCTGGAATTCTTTGTTTTGGCCCCCCTCCCTGGGTTCTCCTCCTATCCCCTCCTTTTCGGTCAAAACTCTAGGGATAAAACTTAATGCCTACCTCATTTTGCACTCTCAGATTAGCTCAGTAGTTTCCTCGTGTTTCCTCACTCTTCGCACTATCCGAAAGGTGTCACGTTTTTTCTTCTTCTCTGCACTCAAACTCATTCTGTCTGCGATGGACATCTCCCGTTTAGACTACGGCAATGCCTTTTATACCGGTGTCCCCACATACAATCTTCGGAGACTTCAACTGGTTCAGAACCAGTCAGCCCGACTTGTTTACAACCTGTCCAAGTCTCATCATGTCACCCCGCTGCCCAAAGCTCTACACTGGTTGCCTATCCGGGAACGTGCCCTGTTCAAGATGGGTTGTATCACTTTCCAAGCCAGGGCGGGGACAGCCCCCGGCTTCATTTCCTCCGAAATCAAGGCTTACCTTCCTAGCAGAGAGTTGCGCTCTTCTTCGCAATCTCTTTTGGTTGTTCCTCATTTTAAGAAGAAGATGTCAGGAGGTGCCTGTACCTCTCTTGCTTCTTTATGCAGCTCACTCTCTCATGTCTCTTCCTGCACCTCTTTTGTCTCTGTCTGTACCTTTCTTCTTCTTTTTGCACCTCTCTTGCCTCTTTCAGTACTTCTCTTGACTCTTTCTGCTCTTCTCTTGCTTTTTACTGCACCTCACTTCCCTCTTTCTGCACCTCTATTGCCTCTTTCTGCACCTTTCTTTTTCTTTCTGTACCTCTCTTGCCTCTTTCTGTATCACTCTTGCCTCTTTCTGCTCTTCTCTTGCCTATTTATGCACCTCCCTTGCCTCTTTCTGCACTTCTCTTGTCTCTGTATGCACCTCTTTTGACTCTTTCTGCACTTCTCTTGCTTCTTTCTACAGCCCACTCTCTTCTTTCTGCACCTCCCTTGCTTCTTTCTACACCTCCCTTGTCTCTTTCTGCACCTCTTTTCCTTCTTTCTGCAGCACACTCCCATCCTCCTGCACCTCTCTTGCCTCCATCTGCACCTCTCTTGCCTCTTTCTGCACCTCTCGTCCATCTTTCTGCACCTTTCTTGCCTCTTTCTGCACTTCTCTTTCTTCTTTCTGTATCTTTCTTCCTGTTTCTGCACCTCTCTTCCCTCTCTGCACCTTTCATCCTCTTTCTGTACCTCACTTGCCTCTTTCTGTACCTCTCTTCCCTCCTTCTGCTCTTCTCTTGCCTCTTTCTGCACCTCACCTACCTCTTTCTGCACATTTCTTCCTCTTTCCGCACCTCTCTTGCCTCTTCCTACACTTCTTACCTCTTTCTGCACCCCTCTTGCCTCTTTATGCATGTCTCTTGCCCATTTCCGAACCTCTCTTGCCTCTTCCTGCAGCTCACTCTGTTCTTTCTGCACATCTCTGGCCTCTTTCTGCACCTCTCTTCCTTCTTTCTGCGGCTCACTCTCTTCTATCAGCATCTCTCTTGCCTCTTTGCGCACCTCTCTTACTTCTTTCTGTACCTCTCTTGCCTCTTTCTGCACCTCTCATGCCTCTTTCTGCAGCTCACTCTCTTTTTTCTGCACCTCTCTTTCTTCTTTTTGTGCTTCTCTTTCTTCTTTACGCACTTTTCTTGCCTTTTCTTGCACTTCTCTTGCTTTTTTCTGCACTTCTCTTGCTTCTTTCTGCGCCTACCTTTCTCTTTCTGCACATGTCTTACCTATCTAGGTGTAGTTAGCAATTAGCATTTAGAAAACCGTAGAAATTCACTGAAAAAAACACAGGTTTTTCAGGGATGTTATAGTTAGAAATTAGCATTTAAAAACCTTAGAAATTAACTGAAAAAAACCTACAGGTTTCAGGGACATCATAGATAGATATTAGCATTTAAAAATCTTTTGATATTCACTGACAATCCATAGGTTTCAAGCACATTATAGTTAGAAATTAGCATTTAAAAACCTTCTGAAATTCACTGAAAAAAACATAGTTTCAGGGACATTATGGTTAGAAATTATCATTAAAAAACCTTTGAAATTCACTGAAAAAATCATAGGTTTTAGGGACGTTATTATACTTACAACTCATCATTTAAAAAACCTTTGAAATTCACTGAAAAAAATATTGGTTTCTGGGACTTTATAGTTACAAATTAGCCTTTAAAAACCATAGAAATTCACTGAAAAAACCATAGGTTTCAGGGACATTATTGTTAGTTGGACATTTCACTCATACAAAACCATAGAAATTCAGCTGTTATAGTTATTTGCGCGAACTATAACTCACGCCCCGCAATGCACTGCTGATGACATCACGTATTACATTAATGGCTGAATTTCGATGGACTTTTAAAGGCTAATTTCAAATTATAACGTCCCTGAAACATATGTTTTTTCAGTGAATATATATATATATATATATATATATATATATATATATATATATATATATATATATATATATATATTCACTGAAAAAAACATAGGTTTCACACCAGTTATCCAGTTATAGTTAGCTGGAAATTTTACTGACATAAAACCATTGAAATTCCACGTTATAGTTAGTTGGACTCTCACTATAACTTGCGCGCCTGCAATGCACTGCTGATGACGTCACATATTACATCACTCATGACATGGTCAGTGACATCACTGATGACATCACTGATGACACCATCCAGTGAATGTGTGTCTTTCTGAAAAATAAATGTTTTATATATGTATTTGTAAAGGTCGATGGACGAATAAATGTTTAAATAGGTGTTTAAATGGATGTTTTTTTAATAACATATTGATTGGTTAACTGGCTTATAAAGTGTATCTTAGTGAATACTTATATTAGCGAGTAATTTTTAAATATTTAAATATATGTATCAGTGTTTCACTTTGTGTATAAGTGGCTGCATGGGTTGGTGACTGACTCACTGTTTGTATATGTTTTGAAGACAGCATATGTGCAGGACTGTATGGGTGGCTGAGTGTGTATATGTGTGTGTTAGTGAGTGAATGCCTGCTTCACTAGTGTCTTTATGAGTAACTACATATGTTTTAATATTGTATATGTGAGTATTGATGTATATAAGTGAGCATATGTGAGAGTGAGAGATTGTAAGAGTTCCTGTTTAAATAGTATGTGTTTCTATAAGTGATTGTTTAAGAGAGTAAGTATGTGTAAGTTTCCTTAGAAGTAAGGTGGTAGTGTATGTATAGCTGTATATGCAAATAAATGGATGTTCAATAGTTTATTTGCATGTGTGATTATGTGTGTGAGTAACTTTTGGATTTGGATGACTGTCAGTGTGTAACAGGATGTATAGGTGTTTCACTACATATGATGAGTGAATATATGTATGAGTGACTATATAGAACTGTTGGTGAATGAGTGGATGTGTATATAGATGGTGGTATTACTGAATTGGTTGTTGTAACTGGTAAGGGTATCTCTATTTATATGAAAATTTTAGTTTCTATTTTTGAATATGTGTTTCAAGGGTTACATTACACTGAAAGGAGGTCTGTTACTCTATCACAAGGATGGTGTCATCAGTGATGTCATGAGTGATGTCACTGACCATGTCATGAGTGATGTAATGAAGGCGGCCGCTCCCCTCGCCCCCTGCTCCGGATTGGTATCGTTATTTGCTCAAGCCTGTATCGCCTCTGCTGCCTCCTTCACAGCATAGCGCTGTAGTGCGAGCATAGCGCTGTATAGCGCTATAGTGCGAGTAGATTTAAAAAGCCTAATATTTGCATTTTAATCTGCTAGCGCTTTTGGGGTCATTGATTAGAGCGCTTGAGTCACGCTTTCCACAACTGCAGTGCGAATTTACAGCTAGGCTGAGTGTGCATTACATAGACTGCTCTGTAAAGTAAAGTATAGTCATTGCTGATTGCCTGTGCCCCAGCCTACCTCCAGTTTCGTTTCATTTCACTGCCGCCATCTTACTTGTTGTTGTGGTGCCTCAGAGACCATCCCCCACAGCCCGGCCCGCCTCCCTGCTGACCCTCCCTCGCCCCTCCCCCGCCACTAGCCATATATGACTGATACTTCAGCGCGCAGCGTTCACGCGCAGCGATCGCGCCCAATTCGCGCCGAAGGTGCGCCAAAGTTACGCCCGTCTACGCCCGTCCGCGCCTGGACCGCGCCCAGCGCCAGACCCCCTGCCCCTCGCGCTGCCCAGCCCTCCCGCATTACCTACGATGCCCCCACCCTCCTAGCCCTCAACCCCGGTCGCGCCCCCAACTGCGTCCAAGCCGCTCCTGGACAAACCCATGGACCTTTCTCCTGCTACTCCTGCAAATTCAGCGGCACCGACAACATCTCCGCTACGACCACACCACAGACTCCCGACCCCAACCACCTACAATGCATCCTTCTCAACACCCGCTCGGTCCACAGACACGCCATTGACCTATGGAATCTACTCGACACCATTTCTCCAGACATCGCCTTCCTAACGGAAACATGGATGAACGCATCCTCCGCACCTGACATCACCATTGCCATCCCTGAAGACTATAAGATCACTCGCAAAGACCGTACCAGCCACACAGGAGGAGGAATCGCTATCGTCCATAAGAAAACAATCCGCATCTCAACCAGCTCTGATGCCAACCTCGCCAACTCCGAACACCTTCACTTCCAGATCCACATCGACCCCAAAACCACACTCTGAGGCACCCTCCTCTACAGACCACCAGGACCCCGCACAAAATTCAGTGAAGACATCACGGACTTCATCACTCCACACGCGCTCCCCTCCAAAGAATACATCCTTCTGGGAGACTTCAACTTTCACCTTGAAAAGATCAACGACCGCAACACCACCACCCTCCTGGACAACCTCGCCAACCTCGGACTTAAACAACTGGTCACTTCCCCCACCCACATCGCAGGTCACACACTCGACCCCATCTTCACCTCCAGCAATCATGTCTCCTTCAACCACACTACGGATCTCCTCTGGACTGACCACAGCTGCGTTCACTTCACCTACAACAAGCCAAAACCCACCAACCACCTCCAACCAACTCTGCAAAGAAACTGGAACAAAATCACCACCGACCAGATCTCCTCATCGCTCCTTCTAAACACCCCAGCCCACTCCTCGGACCCAAACCTAGCCGCCGCCAACTTCACCATATGGTTATCCGACACCGCCGACACCTTAGCACCACTGAAAAAACGTCAAAGCAAACCTGGCAACAAGAAGGCCTCATGGTTCAACGATGATCTTAAGAAGTCCAAGAAACTCTGCCGCACCCTTGAAAAAGCTTGGAAAAAAGATCCAACCACCAGCACCAAGGACGCCTTCAAAAACGCCACCCGCACTCACCACCAACTAATCCGAAAGGCCAAGAAAACAGCATTCAAGGATCGACTTGACAACAACGCCCACAACAGTAAGGAACTTTTCAACATCGTCAAGGAGTTTTCCAATCCCTCGGCCAACTCCAACGACATCACCCCCTCTCAAGCCCTCTGCGACTCCCTAGCCTCATTCTTCCACAACAAGATTGCAGACATCCACAACAGCTTCAACAACCAACCCGGAGTCCAACCCACCCAACCACATGCTGAACACTCTCCCCCCGCGAACACCCTTAACGACTGGAACCCAATCTCCTCTGAGGACACCATCCGCCTGATGAACTCCATCCACTCAGGATCCCCCACAGACCCATGCCCTCACCACATCTTCAACAAAGCAGACTCCGTCATAGCACCGCACCTCCGAGACGTCATCAACTGCTCCTTCAACTCCGCCACCTTCCCGGAAAGCTGGAAACACGCTGAACTCACCGCCCTCCTGAAAAAACCCACAGCGGACCCCACCGAACTCAAAAATTACCGCCCCATTTCGCTCCTTCCATTCCCGGCCAAAGTAATCGAGAAAGCTGTCAACAACCAGCTCGCCGCTTTCCTCGAAGCCAACAAATCCCTCGACTCCTCACAATCTGGCTTCCGAGCAAAACACAGCACTGAGACCGCCCTCATCGCAGCAACAGACGACATTCGAACTCTACTGGACAATGGAGACACAGTTGCCCTCATCCTCCTCGACCTCTCTGCAGCTTTCGACACAGTATGCCACAGCACCCTTTTACAACGCCTCAGCAACATCGGAATACAAGGAAAAGCACTTGAATGGATCACCTCGTTCCTCTCCGGAAGAACCCAGAGAGTCCGCCTTCCACCATTCAAGTCCGAGGCCACCGAAGTCATCTGTGGCGTACCACAAGGATCCTCACTCAGCCCCACCCTCTTCAATGTATACATGAGCCCCCTCGCGGCCATCGCCCGCCAACACAACCTCAACATCATCTCTTACGCGGATGACACTCAACTAATCCTTTCTCTCACCAAGGACCCCAGCACCGCCAAAACTAACCTACACGAAGGAATGAAAGAAGTTGCTGAATGGATGAAACACAGCCGTCTGAAACTGAACTCAGATAAAACAGAAGTCCTCATCCTAGGTACATCCCCCTCTGCATGGGACGACTCCTGGTGGCCGGAAGCCCTTGGAAAAGCACCCATCCCGACAGACCGCGCACGGAACCTAGGCGTTATCCTGGATTCTTCACTTTCAATGAACAGACAAGTCAGCGCCGTATCCTCATCCTGCTTCAACATTCTTCGCATGCTCAAAAAAACATTTCGCTGGATCCCCACCGAAACCAGGAAAACAGTCACCCATGCTCTGGTCACGAGCCGACTGGACTACGGAAACACCCTCTACGCAGGTACTACCGCTAAACTCCAGAAGAAACTCCAACGAATCCAAAACGCCTCAGCCAGAATCATATTAGACATCCCACGCAACGAACACATCTCTGGCCACCTGAAAGACCTCCACTGGCTACCCGTCAACAAGAGAATCACTTTCCGACTGCTAACCCACGCACACAAATCACTCTACGACATCGGACCAGAATGCCTCAACTCACGACTGTCCTTCTACACCCCCTCCCGCCAACTACGTTCTTCCAGCCAAGCCCTCGCCACTGTACCTCGCATCAACAAGACCACCATGGGAGGCAGATCCTTCTCATACCTGGCTGCTAAAACATGGAACTCACTCCCCACTTACCTTCGCCTTACCCAGAACCACCTAGCATTCAGAAAGCAACTTAAAACGTGGATATTTGACAAGTAATCCTCCTCCCCTTCCTTAGCGCCTTGAGACCCTCTGGGTATGTAATGCGCTATATAAATTCTTTGACTTGACTTGACTTGACAATATGTGACGGCATCAGCAGTGCATTGCAGGTGCGCAAGTTATAGTGAGTCCAACTAACTATAACGTGGAATTTCAATGGTTTTATGTCAGTAAAATTTCCAGCTAACTATAACTGGTGTGAAACCTATGGTTTTTTCAGTGAATTTAATAGGTTTTTTAAATGCTAATTCCTAACTATAACTGGTGTGAAACCTATGGTTTTTTCAGTGAATTTCATAGGTTTTTAAAATGCTAATTCCCAACTATAACTGGTGTGAAACCTATGTTTTTTTCAGTGAATTTCATAGGTTTTTTAAATGCTAATTCCTAACTATAACTGGTGTGAAACCTATGGTTTTTTCAGTGAATTTCAAAGGTTTTTTAATAGCAAATTTCTATAGCTATGAAATGTAATATTTTTTAAAATGAATCCTATATTGTATATTTATGTAATACTATTTTTTTTATGTATATTCATATTTGTTGAATTTTTTTATTTTTTTGCCCTGGAGCGCTCCCGGTGCGCGCCCCGGTGAGCGCACCGGAAAGCGCAGTTTTCCAGCGCGCCCCGGGGCGCGCACCGGTGAGCGTCCCCTTAGCGCGATTGCCGCGAACGAAAACATCATTGTGACGTATCGCGTAGCCGCGTCCGCCTGATATGCATGGCGTAAGCGCACCCGGAAGCACTCGAGCGAATACGATCGTGCAAAGTAAGCATCCGACGCGCTTACGCGACACTCCCCCGCGCACCCGGGGGCGCGTAGCGTAAGCGCGTCGGGTCATGTGACCCGAAAATAACACTTTTTATTCGTGCAGAACAGTTTTGGTTTCCAAATGATGAAAGCCCGGGTCATGTGACCTGAAAATTATACTTTTCATTGGTTCAGGACAGTTTTTTTTCCAAATGATGAAAGACCCCACCTTTTTTCCTTATTCTGACTTTGTCCTTTGACTGAGGAAGACCTGTTTGGAGATCTGTGAATAATATTTTGTACTTTAGATTGGCTACAATAGCAGCAGCAGCTGGAGCATCGGCACCACCACCATCACTACCACCACCAAGAGGACCACCACAACACCACAGTGGTGGAGATGAAGAAGAGGAGGAGGAGGAGGAGGAGGGGAGTAGGAGATTCCTACCAGAAGACAATACCCCATATAGGCCAAAGCAGCACTTTGTATGGGAGTTTTTTTCCATCCCAGAGGGCAAGAAGAAAGTCAATGCGCCAAAGGTGACTTGCCTAATCTGTAAGATGGAACTTTCAAGGGGTAACCCTAATAAAAAATACTCATTTGGTAATAACACCATGATTCGACACATGCAGCGCAGGCATCCCAACAACTATGCTGCGGCAGAGGTGAGAGAACTGGCCAGCAACCCTCCCCAATCTTCACCCAGCACCTCCAAACGAAAGCAACCCACTCCATCGGGACCAGAGACAAGGGAGATGGTCCCGAACATTCAACCAAAGTTTGGGCAATACAAGATCACTTGTATTTTTTGTGGTAAGACCATTACCTATGGTGAGCAAAGCATAACTCTCATCAACCGTGCTGGTGACAACCGCAAATGCCCCAAAAATCCATAATTCTTTCCTGATTTTTTTTGCTCTGTTTTCAATTCCCTGTTTTTTTGTTTCTCCCCATAAAAATAACAAAAAAATATAAAATAGTTCATACTGTCAGGTACGCTCCACAGGATCCGGATGATGATCATACAGCCCACCTCCAAACGTCACAAACCCTCTGAGTATATGTCAACAGAGGATTTGAGCCATTAGTCGAGGGGTAAATACAAAATAATAAACAGGGAAGGAAAGGGAGGGGTCTGCAGGGGAAGGGAATATCTGAAATGACAAAAAGGCACAGAGATAAGAATACTGTTCCTTTCTAAGATCTGACCACTCATATAGTAGACATATATAAACTGTATACCTGTGGATATAAAAACAGGAGTTCTGGAAATGTATTTCTGTTATCCCTCTTTGGGTACTCTCGTCCTATATGAGATACAAATACAGTGAGACCAATAATCACATGCGCCACAGTAACAATTAACCTAGTACGCTATGCCTCGCATACCTTCTACAAGAAGCTGCAATATCTAAACAAGGGGGTTCCTGGGAAGTTTCCCACTATTCACACTGAAGAGGAGGACTGAGGAGAACCAAAGAGCGGCAGCACAGAAAATAGAAATGCAGAACACGGCAATGCGTGGGAAGCAAGAACCACAGTATTCCGCTCTGCCAGATCCTGTTGAATACCAAGCAGACAGTTTTCCACAGATAGAATCAAAAGGAATCCAAAATGAAATAACGAGTGTTGTTTGATAGTATTTTTCCACTGGTGAATACTATTAGAACACAACACCTCAGTAGTTAATTACTGTCCTAACGGAAACACGTAGCTGAGACCGCCACGGTGCTCCGTTTTAACCTCAATCCAGAAATGATCAGAAACAAAGAAAAACAAGCAGCTTGTACTGGTGACACGTAGCGTCTATCACCACCGTGCACCTCCTAAGCCTCAGCAGGCTAGAACTAACAAAAGCGATCTTACAGAACACCCAGTCCAGGTCAATACGGTAACGTGTGGCTGGGAACCACTACGCTCCGCAATAGGCGGTAATAACAATCCAAAAACAATTACGCGAGCAGTTACTTCACTGCACGCGACGAGCAAGACGGCAACGCGTAGCAGCCGCCACCGCGCTCCGCTCAATGACGGGGAATCAGAAACAGGACGGGCAAGACGGCAACGCGTAGCAACCGCCACCGCGCTCCGCTAAATGACGGGGGAATCAGGAACAGGATACCGCTCCTACCTTAGCAGAGTTCTTCCACGCAGGAGAATCCTCAAAGACCATACGAAAGTGCGAGAGAAGGCTTCCCTCTCGCGTAGCACCTAAAACGCCGGAATTACACGCAACAGGAAGCGTGTCATTCTTCCTGAAATAGCCTCAGCCGAGGCTTCTGGGAAATGTAGTTTCTAGGCGATGTACCAGGTTTTCAATGCAGGCGCCTAGTTAGATCCTGACACATACAAGCCAAAAAAAGTATAAAATGTTCAAAAAAACATTAAAAAAATATAAACAACAAAAAGAAGAAAAAAAACTGTTCTTTTCAGAACTACCTCCAATTTATAAAAAAAGGCTACATTTTTTAAAAACTCTGTCATTCTTTTTTCCCCATGGTACGGTCCCCGATGCGCTCCCGAGTGGGCGTACCCGGTGCTCCCCCCCCACCCCGCGCAAATCAAAAAAATAAAGAATAATTTTGCCCCGCGGTGTCCTTTTATAGCCCCCACATCAAACCTAGGGGGGTCAGGGGGGGTCTACTCTGCCCCCTTATGGTCATTTCCCCCTTTGTTTTTGCCACCTCTTGTGTCTCAATCCTACCGAGACACAAGATGGCGGCCGCTACGGACTGTTTCGAATGTTTACAGACATCCGAGAGCCAATCAGCTTTCCAAGCACGAACTCGCGTAGCGCGCTGGTTAGCGTCCTGGTGCGAGTACCGGGGCGCGCTTATAGATATATATATATATATATATATATATTTTTAACCTAAATTACTCAAAATCCACTGGAGCACATATCTTGAGACATAGCAAAGGCACATCGGGCTACCAGTCCCTACAATTTTGCCAAGTTTGGTGGAAATCCATTCAGCCGTTTGGGCTAAAAGTGAGGTCGACCGCCCTATGGAAATTAACTGGGGAAAGCACGTTTTGGGACCCCCTTTTTTTCTTGGCCCCCGCTTTTACAAATCCCCCCCAAACTTTCAGGGAAGGACCAGAGCGCCGCGAGTCAAATTTGAGGAAATTTTCAGGCAGATTCCTCAACCGGCGCCAAAGTTATTCACAATAGAATGTTGAGATTTTCTATTGAAAATAATCCTAACTATAACTACCTACTGGCGACCGCCAGTAGGTAATATATATATATATATATATGATCAAGTCCCCCAGGAGGGACGAAACGCGTCATGGCTACTGCTGCACCTCGCATGGCAATAAAGTAATTTGCTGAAAATTAGCTATTGTGGTCCGCGCTCTTTCTTCCTCGTGGTATGAGGAAATGGTGAAGGAGTCACCTGCTATATATATATATATATATTCACAGAAAAAAACATAGGTTTTAGGCCATATATAGTTAGGAATTAGCATTTACAAAACCTTGAAAATTTGCTGAAAAAACCATAGGTTATAGACCATATATAGTTAGGGATTAGCATTTACAAAACCTTATTTTACTCACATAAAACCATTGAAATTCGCATATATAGTTAGATGCGCTAACTATATATCGCGCACCCGCAATCCACTGCTGATGATGTCACATATTACATACATATATGGCCTAAAACCTATGTTTTTTTCTGTGAATTTCAATGTTTTTTTAATACCAAATATCAAATGCTGTCAAATGTCAAGTACATGATAGGTAAAAACATTTTCGTGTTTATGCACGCTGATGTGCTTTGAACGCTGCCCCCCCTTCCCCCCCTCTTTTCTCTTAGCAGTACTCTCTCTTTGCAGATAGTGAAGGGTAGTTAACGCAGGCCTTTGCCCCCGTTGTAATCCGTCGTGCCTGCTTCTCTCTCTATTTGATTGATTGCTATCCAAGCATTTACTGTTTTAGAATTGGTTCTCTTTGGTTCATTCTGTATTTACAAACAAGCACAGAGTCGCAATACTCTGTTTAGTCTTTGCAGATAGTGAAAAATAGTAAAAAAAAACCAAAAGGAATCGAGCAAAATCAGTAGGCCACTAATTGGATCTGTTTTTGACCTCGCTAAAATAGAAACATTAAGAACAACCCCTCATGAGAAATATGAAACTAGTAAGATGAACTTAGCTCCACACCATGATGGCTGCAAGACAGCTCGACTCCGCCGCCCACCCCACCCCACCCAAAATAACGACAAACCCTATGCAAATATTATAAATATATACAACACACCAGCAAAGTAACAGGGTAAAACATTTTATTAAATAACTATTTACATAACTATTTTATACTTTTTGTTGCCCGATCTGGCTAGCTCAATCGATCGAGCATGAAACTCATGCACTCTGATAGCAAGCGTTGCTGCTGATGCTATGCAGACCAAAACTGGTTTTCAGTTTGTACATTCTTCTAGATTTTTCCATCCAAGGCTGGTTGAGTTTGTAGAACGATGGCTTCAGATTTTCAACATACGGTGTGGTGGCGCGGACTGGGAGGGGGCGCTTGGCTCCTGCCCCCTCCCCAAGTAAGATTTTCATACGTGAGTGTACGTTCATGGTTTTGGTCCCTGAGTTGCTTCGATGTCACTGCCATGCTCAAATGGCATAAGTTCTGGATGTTGGGTGCCATAGTTCAGAGTTCTGAGCAGCGCTTGTAACACTGTCTGAAGCTTATTTGCACCTACTGCAGCTTCACTATTCTCAAAGTAAGTGAGGGCCGTTTGTGGACCTGACTGCATTGTTAAACAATGTGATGCGGTGCCTCCCTGAACCGCTTGACGGAGGCCCCCGAGGGGCGGTGAGATGGCACTTAGCTGCTGCCCCCTCCCCAAGTCGTGTTGCCCTGGTGTGGCCTGAGATCGCCCCCGACATAGGCGGCCGGCTCCCGGTGTCCGGCGGAACTTTTTGCCTTTTGATGACTCTTCCATTCTGGACCTTGTCCCACAATCTGTTTGACCTGAAGACACGCTGTAGTGGGGCGCCCCTTTACCGTTTCAGTTGCCATTCCGCCCGCTTTTGCTACACTGTGCCTCTTCCGCCATTCAGCTGTTTACCGCCCGCTCTTGCGACTACAGCGTCTTGCTCACCATGTAGTTGAGTTGCTCCCGCTCTTGCGATGCAACGATAGGCGGCTGCCACAGGACTCTCAAAATGGCGGCCGGCTCTTCAGATTTGGGCGTGGTCCACTAAAATGGCCCTGGGACACCTTGGAACTCGGACGCTTGCCTGATAGGGCTTGGGTCCCATTCTCGAAAGCGTCCCCTCAGCCTTGAAGATTCTACAAAAGTCTTGGGGGCCCCCGACTCCCGCAGGGTTCTGGTGGGGAGCGGCTGCCATGATTGCTCGTGGAATGGCCACGACTGAGCTACGAGATGGTGGTGCTCTCATGCTGACGCCAGCTTCAGTCTGAAACATCCAGAAACACTGTAGACTACCAATTCGATCAGTTCCGGTAGCGCCCCAACATGACCCGGTAGAGAAGAACTTGCCCTCCCCTCTTTGACTGATGGTTCTTGTTGCCTGTCCCTTCTGTTGTCATTTAACAGAACTTTTTAGACTGCTGAAAGGGGTTGTGTTCCGAACGCTGGTTGGTGGAGACATTTTGACTATATTCTGGACCTATGTTGTCGCGTAATGCGTTATATGACACGCCGCGTTAGCGCACCCGGAAGTGCTCCGGTGCGCGAAGCGCAGCTTCCCGGAAGCGATCTGGGGCGCGGCGCGCAGCGCGTAACGTAAGCATAACAGGTCATGTGACTTGTTAATAAAACTTTTCATTGGTTCATTTTACTTTTGTTATTTTAATGATGAAAAGCTTGGTCATATGACCTAAAAATTACGCTTTTTATTGGTTTCGAACATTATTTTTTCTTAAACATATATGTTATAATGTTCCAGGCTAATGTACTTTCCCGGAAAATTTACAACTGTCCTGCAAGGAAAATATATTCCTTTTTCGAGAAAAAGGGCGTTTCTTCGTCCCATGACGGAGCCGTTGAGTAAAAGAGGCTCGGCCTGCTGGCTTAGTCGCCGATACGCCTGATTATCAGATTCTTATCGATCACTTTATGTTGCAGGAGTGGAGAACACAACTGCCCTTGACCATTTATCTTTACTGCGTTCCTGCGTATTATACCTTTTATCCGTCATATAATTGGACTGCTTTATTGCACTTGCCTTTTACTGATTCGAAAACAGTGACTAAAATTAAAAACTTTACCAATGTAAATACTACTACCATGTTTTGTTTTAAAAACCTTTATTGTGAAAATGTCAGTATACAAATACGGGCCTATAACCACGTGGGCCGGCCACGGAGCAAACTGAAATCGTATATGATGAGGAGACATTTACATTGTAGAGGAACGTAACGAGCGGGCCATTAGGTTGCAAGAACTAAGGTGTTTAACAGTTGCGGAATCGGTGGACGTACATTTTGTAATTAAAATACGACAGGGCCACTTACAATAAAATTATCTAGATATACATTTGCGGGCAAGTGCCATGGGTGACGTTAATTCGAACTTTCAATAGTACAGTAATCAATAACACATCAGAACTTAATATCAATAGGGATGTCGAAATATTCAATCAATTCTCGTCCCCGCCCGCCATGAGCATCAAAACTGCATTCATATCTCGTGATATCAAGGTTGTTCAACCAGTACACAACAAGGAGTTACGAGTCCCATTTATACCGGCGCCATTTTGGGCGAGGCCGGGCAGGTCCAGGATATAGTCAAAATGTCTCCACCAACCATCGGCCAGACCAGAACCCCTTTCTGCCCTTTATGCTACAAGATGGTGTCTTCCATTCAGAAAATATTGTTGGCAGCATTTTGAAAGGAAAGATAAACAGCCGTTCTCCTAGTGAGTCTCACATTGTTACATTTAGGAAGAATGTTGAAGAGTAGTATGTTGAAAATCTGAAGCCATTGTTCTACAAACTCTCAACCAGCCTTGGATGGAAAAAAAAATCCTGAAGAATGTACAAACTGAAAACCAATTTTTGTCTGTATAGCATCAACAGCAACGCTTGACTCAGCTTTGTGTGAAGCCGCCATTTTGATTCAATCAATACTGACACCACCTCATAGGCCAACGGGGCACCCCACGCCGACTTTTGGCGCAGCATTGTAGGATGGCCACACCAGAGCAGCAACTTGCTAAACACCACCTCGGTGCCATCCAGATCTCGGCGCGTTGTGCTGCCTTCGGCCTACTGTAGCCGCAAGTGCGGACGCAACTCAACTGGATAGCGAGTGAAACACCAAGGGGCGCCCCACTGCAGCCAAGGAGCCTCCATCTTGGGGCGACACACAGCATCACCAATGCAGTCAGATCCTCAAACAGCCCCCACTGACTGACGCGACCTCACAGGCCAACGGGGCGCCCCACGCCGACTTTCGGCGCAGCATTGTAGGATGGCCACACCAGTGCGGCAACTTGCTGGACACCACCTCGGTGCCATCCGGATCTCGGCGCGTTCGAGTCACTGTACCGCAAGAGTGACCGCAACTCAGCTGGACACGCCGTCTTTCGGCGCAGCATTGTAGGATGGCCACACCAGTGCGGCAACTTGCTGGACACCACCTCGGTGCCATCCAGATCTCGGCGCGCTGTGTTGCCTTCGGCCTACTGTAGCCGCAAGTGCGGACGCAACTCAGTTGGACGGCGAGTGAAACGCTAAGGGGCGCCCCACTGCAGCCGAGGAGCCTCCATCTTGGGGGAGACGCACAGCCCCCACTGACTGACGCGACCTCACAGGCCAACGGGGCGCCCCACGCCGACTTTCGGCGCAGCATTGTAGGATAGCCATACCAGTGCAGCAACTTGCTGGACACCACCTCGGTGCCATCCGGATCTCGGCGCGTTGTGCTGCCTTCGGCCTATTCGCACATCGGTCCGCTACTGACGCCGCCTCACGTGCCAACGGATTTTCTACGCTTTTTATAGCCCTATGCCGCATAATAGGTCATGTGACTTGTTTATAAAACTTTTCATTGGTTCATTTTACTTTTGGTTTCCTAATGATGGAAGGCTTGGTCATATGACCTAAAAATAACACTTTTCCTTGGTTTAGAACATTTTTTTTTCCCAAACGATGAAAGCCCCACCTTGTTTCTGGATGTTTCAGACTGAAGCTGGCGTCAGCATGAAAGCACCACCATCTCGTGGCTCCGTCGTGGTCATTCCGCGAGCAATCATGGCAGCCGCTCCCCACCGGAAGCCTGCAGGAGTCGAGGGCCCCCAAGACTTTTGTAGAATCTTCACGGCTGAGGGGACGCTTTCGAGAATGGGATCCAAGACCTAGCAGACAAGCGTCCGAGTTCCAAGGTGTCCCAGGGCCATTTTAGTGGACCAGGCCCAAAAGGGAAAGAGCCTGCCGCCATTTTGAGAGTCCTGTGGCAGCCGTCTATCACTGAACCTCAAGAGTAGGCGCAACTCACAGTGTACCAAAAGCGGGCGGAATAGCAACTGAAACGGTAAAGGGGCGCCCCACTACAGCACACGAGCCGCCACCTGGGGAGGCCCGTTCACGCCGCCTCTCCCCCCCCCCCCCCCCCCCCCCCCCCGGGGCGCCCCACGCCGTTTTTCGGAGCAGCATTGTAGGATGCCAAAACCAGTGCTGCAACTTACTGGACATCACCTGGGTGCCATCCACATCTCAGCGCGTTCTGCTGCCTTGGGACTATTCGCACAACAGACCGCTACTGACGAGGCCTCCCCGCGCACCCCCCGGGACGCCCCACGCCGTTTTTCAGAGCTGCATTGTAGGATACCAAAAACCAGTGCGGCACCCAGGTAACATCACCTGGGTGCCGTCCAGAACTCAGCACGTTCTGCTGCCTTGGGACTATTCGCACAAAACACAGCTACTGACCATTGTTGCTTATTTTTTTTTAAAAATGTTTAAATGTATTTACTGTTTTTGTTGCGTTCTATATATTTATAAGTTATTAAAGTGTTATAATCCTACTACTTTGTTGGAGTATATTTTTAATGTGACACATAATTGTAAAAACTTTGATGTACAAAGAGGCATCCCTGGAATCTTCCGCTTCAGGCTCGGTCCCACACACCCTCACAGTGAGAATCCCCTCCCCAAGCACAATACAGGATGGTTATCAGATAGTAGGAACCCGTATGGTGTGACGGATCTCATGGGGTGGGGGCCTTCATCTACTGTAACTCCTTTGAAGAGGGATGATTCTCATACATGCCAACATTTCAGAAGAGCAACGTGGGAGATGTTTTTTTTAAAAATCGCGAGAATGGGGCCTTGAATCGGGTTATTGTCATGTGTGGGCTTTGGAAGTGTGCTGCTGCAGGATCGGACATTTCAAACTCAAATGCACGTTCTTTTTCTTACCTTTCCGAAGCATGGAGCGCAATAGCAGGCAGAGAAAGGGTGATGCAAGTGTTGAACACTGCCTGGCCTGGCAAGTTGCTGGCAGTGCCCCCCCCCCGCCCGCTCCTGAAACAGGGCACACACACCGCCGCCCCGAGTACTTCACACATCTTTAAAAGACCATGCGCTTGTTAATGAGGCTTAAATGGTTTATCACCCCTTCTAGAGCCCCTGCATCGGCCCTCTGACGTTTCCTGGAAGAATTAGCACGTAACACAATACCAAGCCCTGTCAGCTGAAACCCCCGAGGAATCAGGTTTTTGCTTGCAGGAATCGGGAGGTGGGAGACTAGCACTGAAATCGGTAGTCTCACGCCTGAATCGGGAGGGTTGGCATGTCTGGATTCTCTACAGCTGGGGCCATAAACTACATCCGCAGGGCTAGGTGATAGCCTGGGACCGGCCTGGACAATCGGACACAGAGGAAGAGGAGTGTCAGAGGGTGCGGTAGTAAATAGGGTGAAAAGGAGGTGTCGGGCAGGCACGGGGTGTGATTCTCAGGGAAGAGCAGCGCAGATGGGGGGAGTTTTATGGCCCATGCATGAGAAAGAGAGCGGGGTGACCAGTGCGTGGGGGAGATGCTTGCGAGGGTGGGGAGCCGTGCTGAGAATCGACGGCGTGCAGAGAGTGGGTCTGGTCAAGGCATCTAAAATGGCTGCCGTGCACGACAAAATTGTGGCATTGGAAAAAAGGCAAGATGGTGCAGACAATGTTTATCAATAAGGATTAATTTATAACAAAATATTTTATCGCAGTGACAAATTGGCGGTCAACACTTCCTGATTTCCATCGAATCGAATGTTAACAGACGTCACGCAGCAAAAAAAATAAAACGCTCACACACAGCCGCTGGAAGACATGTATCAACATATATGAGCCTCCTCAGCCACCCTCAGAAAACATAAGGGATCAGGATACGTCTCCCGTAACCCCTTATACCTAGTAATTTAATTAAATCGAAACACAAAATGGCGAATTCCCATTTCGCTACCAGTTTGCGGCCCGGTTCGCGATCCGGGAAACGCTTCTACCGTGAAAAATCATTTTTTTTTTATTTTCCCCACAGGACCCTTTAATAACCCCAACATCATTCCAAGGGGGTCAAGAGGGGTCTACCTTGCCCCCTTTCATTAAATTCCCCCTTCGTTTTTCACCTCTTCTTGTCTCTCGATCCTACCAAGAGACATGATGGCGGCCGCACCGGACTGTTTAGAATGTTGACAGACACCGGAGAGCCAATCAGCATCGCTTCGCAAAGCTCCGTGGCGCGAAAAGTACGCGATCTGGTGCGCTATCCAGGACGCTGTCACAGATATATAAATTTTTTAAAACGTTAATTTCTCAAAATCCACTGGAGCACATATATTGAGACCCAGCAAAGGCACATCGGGCTAACAGTCCCTACAATTTTGCCAAGTTTCGTGCAAATCCATTCAGCCGTTCGAGCTAAAAGTGAGGCCAAACGCCCTATGGAAATTAACATGGGAAAAACGCGTTTTGGGACCCCCCTTTTTTCTCGGCCCCCCTTGATGAAACCCCCCCAAATTTTCAAGGGCTGCTCAGAAACAAAATGTGCCATTTTCCTGAAAATTTCAGCCGATTCCGTCCACAAACGCCAAAGTTATTAGACATAGAATTTTCAAAAGTCCCATAGGAAAAAAATCCTAACTATATATACCTACTGGCGATAGCCAGTAGGTAATATATATATATATATATATATATATATATATATATATATATATATATATATATATATATATATATATATATATATATATATGTTTGAGCAAGGTGCGCAAGCGCTTTGGGAGGGCTCACCACAGCACCCAAACCCTCCGGTTTCTGTTTAAAGTCTCTAGTCAATTTGCCAGTGCATATCAAAGGTTTGCACAAAGGGACTCTTGTAAATATGTGCAATACATCAACAAAATAGTCTTTTATTAGTAATGCAACAATGTTATATCAACATGGCGCTACATTGTACTGTGCCTTTAATTAAGGCTCTGTTGTTTTAAATATTTTACCATGTGACTCACGTTTGGAGGTGGGACCCGGATGGGTGTGTCTGCACTGCAAATGATTTAAAAAGTTTCCGCTTTGTGCAATGTGGTGTGTGAACAAGACTACGCAAGTAGTCGAAACGTTGAATTTTGGAAGGCACAAGAACTGAATAAAACATCTTGCCTGGAAAGCGTGGGGTCTGTCTCTTCTCTCGCCGCTGTGCAGTGGAGGTTTGAAGATTTGTGCTGATATATATATATATATATATATATGCTGCAAGAGCTCGTCTTAGTCTCCACGAAACCAACAGCCACACAAGCAAAGACGAGGTAGACCCGAATAAGTGCTTCTTTCTTTTATTTAATTTTTAAAGTGCAACCGCATCAGCCACGACGCGTTTCGGCAGATCCCTGCCTTGATCACATGACAACAGTGTCGTGGGATGCACCTCCTTTTAAAGTGCAAGTGCATGAATGGACATAAAAAGTATACTATTCACAACTTTCTTTCATCATTTTTTTGGTGTGACACGTAAAATACATGAAATATTTGTAAAATACATTTGCTAAAGGCATGAGGGTTCAATCTTAAAAAGATATTTCAGTAAAATACAATGGGTTATTCATGCCTGTTTTCTAAATATCCATTCACTGAGTAATATAGTGCATCACCGTGAATCTAAATAAAGAGAAATTAAAACTAAAAACATTTATATAAACGTGATAGCAAAAAAACCTCTTTTTTCCAATGGACAAAAAAAATTTGATACCCTATGTGAAAAAATTATATAAAATTTACGCACATATGTACCTTGCCAAAAAAACAATTTGAGAAACAATTTATGTTCTTCATAAGGATAAATACAGGGAAAAGATTATTCTGAAAGGAATTATATACATATCTCTGTTTTTCAAAGGGTCCCTCCAATTTACATGCAACTAAGTATTTCTGTCTAGCTGAGTGATTCCCACAATTGAGCAACCTCTACAAAAATTGATAAATTAATGTTGTTGTTCAATCCACTCATGGTGTAATTAAAATTGCATAAATAGTTAAAAACCCTTCTGAAGTATCAAAAATATATTTATAAATAAGTTATTTGTCTTTTTTACTGTATAAAATCCATTATGTACAATACAAAAACAAGTTCATAAGGTATTTACATCTTGGAAGCAATGGAAAATATTAACTTTTCATTATGTTGCACTCAAATGATGAAAGCTATATAGGCTTCATGATATAAAGTGCAAGGTGTGAACAATAACTTCCTAGAGGAATAGAAGATTCATTCTAGAAATGTGTATAAATCTTCAGTCATGTTGAGACCTTTTGGCTGCTTGGTGTCTAAAGACAGGATGTAATGTGTCTCCAGCCTTCGCAGCATGCCCTCCCTGTCCCCTCCTCTTCTCTGCGCGGGGACTGCGTCTATGATGTAGTATCTGAGATCTTTTAGATTTCCACCATGGACTTCATGGAAGTGTCTCGCCACGGGATAGTTAGGGTCGTTGTTGGTGATCGCCCTGATATGTTGTAGGATCCTCTTGTGGCTGGGGAGCTTAGTACTGCCTACATACTTTAAATTGCAGGTGCACTCTAGTATATATACCACAAACTCACTTTTACACGTTAGGTGAAACCTAATGTTTTGTGGTTTGGGGCTGAAGGCTGGTAAATAGGAAGTCTTATTCACCCCAAATAAACAAGCTTTGCAGCTGGAGCACTTGTAAAAGCCTTTACGTGCTGGAGACAAGCCTGTATTATCCCTATATTCTGGGCTGCTTCTCACCAGCACATCCCCCATCGAAGTTGCTTTTCTGTATGTGATTGAGGGGTATTCAGGAAGGGAATCTCCTATTATTGGATCCTCTTTTATAAGATGCCAATTACGTTGGATGATTTTACGCAGTTCCCTATGCTGACGGTTGTAGCTAATGATTAATCTGGGTGCCTCTTCAGATATTGTTCTGCTACTTATGTTTTTTAATGTAGGGATTTCAGCGTTGTGTAGGAGTTCCTCTCTAGATTTTAATCTAGATTTGGCCATTGCCGCATCAATTGTTTTGGCACTGTACCCTCTGTCTAAAAACCTACACTTGCTCTCCTGTTGGTGTCTCCTGAGTTCCCCTTCGTCACTGCAAATTCTACGTAACCGCAGCATCTCCCCATAGGGGATGCTGTGGATGAGATGGCTGGGGTGTGCACTACTAGCGTGTAACAGGGTGTTCCCTGCGGTTTGCTTTCTATATAAAGTGGTCTTTATTTTGCCTTCATCAATTTTAACTAAAACATCAAGGAAGGAAACTTGACAATCACTTATGTCAGACGTGAAGCATAAATTGATATAATTAACATTGATGTTGTCTACGAAATTCTGTGCCTCTTCTTTGCTGCCTTTCCACACAATGATCAAGTCATCAATGTACCGTAGGTAGGATACCATGTTGTTCTTACAGATATCCCGATATTCCTCCCTGAGGACCAGCTCCTCCCACCAGCCCATAAACAAGCAAGCATAACTGGGGGAGAAGCTGGCCCCCATGGCGACACCCTGAACCTGACGGTACATTGATTTGTTGAAGAGAAAAAAGTTATGTTCTAAACAAAACAAAAGCATATCAATCAACATTTTGTTGTGCATCGTGGACTCAATAGATCTTTTGGATAAGAAATGTTGAACAGCCTTCATCCCATCCCTGTTAAGAATACACATATACAATGAGGAAACGTCTAGGGTTATTAAGTGATAACCCATTTCCCATTTGACCTTGGCTATTTTGGATAGAAAGTCCCCTGTGTCCTTCACATATGACTCCAATTTAAGGACATGTTCTTGTAAAAAGAAGTCTATATAATGTGATAGATTTTCCAGGGGTCCGTCACAAGCCGCTATAATCGCTCTTCCTGGGGGTGTTTCCCTATTTTTGTGTATTTTGGCTATGAAGTAGATCACTGGCGTACGGGGATGCTCTTTCTTTAGGAATTTAAACTCCTCCATGTTTAAAAGTCCTACGCTTTTCCATGCCAGTAGTTTACTGCTCAGTTCATCTTGCATCTGTTTATATTTGATTGGTGAACTGTGGTGGTAACATTGGACATCGCTGAGCTGTTTATTTGCTTCAGTCAGATATTGTGAAAGGGGCCATAACACGATGTTTCCTCCCTTGTCCGAATTTCTTATTACCACTTCATTCTCATTCTTTAATTTCTCCATTAGATTATCATATTGAATTTGTTGTTTTGTTCTTCTTTTCTTGGTCATTTGGATTTTAGTGTGTAGTTTTTTAACTTGTGCAACCACAGTATCGTTGAAAACATCGATGGAGTCTTTGGTTGTAATAGGTACAAACTTGGATTTCCTTTTAAACGGTGTTTCCGGTTTTTTGTTTGCCAGACTCCTTGTTTGTTGGGAACTGAGGACTGGAAAATCCTGTGAGCATTCCACATTCTGTGACTCCATGTTGATTTGGGAACTGTTTCTTGTGTTGATTATGTCTTGGACAGATGTTAGCAGCTCATAATCTTGTGCTATCAGGTTTATAGGATCTGCCTGTGGATCCTCTTGTGTGGTCTTATTTTTTGATTTATTTGTTGATTGAATTTTATGGAATTTTCGGAGTTTTAGTTTTCGTATGAATTGGAACACATCAGCCCTGGTTTTAGTGTAATGAAAATTGCTTTCAGGGCAATACGATAGTCCTAGCGACAGCAACTGTTTCTCCGCCGTTGTCAAGTCGATGTTCGCCAGGTTTATTATCGTATTTGAATTAGTATGTAATTCCTGTGTTCCTACGTTTTTGTCCCCTGTTTGTTGTTCCAAGCACCTCGGCCCCGTCCCCCTCGCTTTGTTGCGTTTCCTCTGGGCGGCCCTCCGCTCCCGCCTGCTCCTTGTCCGTTTTTTGCCGGTTGTTGTTTGCCAGCTGAGCGTAGAGTATCGCGTCTTGTCTTGCTGATGTATTCTAACTCCTCGCCCATGGTTAGTCTTGTGGTGTCTTCATCGTCATATTCAGACCCACTTTCAGTGTACACACTGGAGCCTGATGCCGAAGACATCTCTAATTGAGGTTCTCTCTCAGTTTGTGCAGAGCTGGAGGGCTGCGGGTTTTGGCGCGTTTTTTCAGTGCTTGGTTTACCAGATTTATTCTTCCTCATGGCGTCATATTTCCTGGAGAATGTGAAAACCCTTCCGTTTTCATAGTCCTCTTTGTCCCTTCTGAACTTATATGATTTACGATTTTTTATTTTGTCTTCCTCCTTTTTCAGTTTACGTTCCATTTCTTCCTCGAGTTTCACCTTAGAAGCTTGTGGGTCACTCATCGCTTGAATCTCGCTGCGCAGAGCATCTATTTTCGGAAGAATTTCCCCTCTGTCGTTCTCTGCATGCTTTACTAATAACTCAACCAGTTTTCTCGAAGAGTCTAAATTGCATTGCGCCCATTCCGCCATTAGTACCGGATTTGGTGTGTCATACGTGGGCGCTATCATTATTCTTAGCCCTCTGGGGATTCGATTTACCTCTAGATATCGGCTGAGGGACTTCGCCTCCCACCATTTAACCATCTCAGTGCGCATCAGCTTTTCGAGTGCCTTGTATTTATCTTTAAGATCAGTCCCCTCAGGCAAGGTTTTGTCTGTTATGCCTGTGGTCTTGTTTTTTGGTCTTGTCACTTCATTTGAGAACACCTCTTTCGCGGCGCTCTCCCGATCCTTCACTGTTGCCGCTGACATGGTTGCACTTAAAGTTATTTGTAATTGATTTTCACCCGCTGCGTGTTAGAAAGCGTCAAGAAAGGGTTCACAACTTGTCGGTTTCCCCTTCGCTTCTTACTGCTTACACGGGTTACTCGTTAGCACATACCTCCCACCTTCCGATCCATGTCGGGTTACCAGGTACCTGATGGAGTTCGTCGTCCACCGTCCGCCGTCCTACACTCGCTCCTCCGAGCCGTGCCAGACCGCTTCTGGCAGACGCCTTCTCCTCCTCGGGCCTCGGCAATGCTTCCACCGCAGAAGGGGGTTGGGCAGGTTTCCGTTTCCGGTACTTTTCGAATGGATGCCGTGCTCCGCAGGACTCTCACGGAGACTCGACTACCGCTGCCTTTCTTCTTTCTGCTCAACCACTTGCTGGGAGGGGGTCCACGTCGCTGGGAAAAGCAATCCAGCGAAATATGCTGCAAGAGCTCGTCTTAGTCTCCACGAAACCAACAGCCACACAAGCAAAGACGAGGTAGACCCGAATAAGTGCTTCTTTCTTTTATTTAATTTTTAAAGTGCAACCGCATCAGCCACGACGCGTTTCGGCAGATCCCTGCCTTGATCACATGACAACAGTGTCGTGGGATGCACCTCCTTTTAAAGTGCAAGTGCATGAATGGACATAGAAAGTATACTATTCACAACTTTCTTTCATCATTTTTTTGGTGTGACACGTAAAATACATGTATATATATATACACTCCAACTTGCCTCCAATGCGCGTGCTGCGCCGACAGGTACGCGGTCTACTCAATTAAACGCCAGAGCCAGTCTTGGAATCAAAAAGTGATTTATTTCATTTGTGGTAAAAGGGTGCAAGCCTCGTCATACGTGTTTCGGGCACCGGCTGTGCCCTTGCTCACTGACAACTAGCCAGGATATTTACACATCTTAAATTCATTGCTTTGAAAAGTGCGCGTCAAACAGCACATAGTTAAACATAGAAATGGGACTTGATTAACAAACCAAAGTGTGTCCAAGGTAAATCGTATCGCCATTTTGGAACAGAGTGAAATGCAACGATCCTGTAACTTAGTACGGCGTAACCCGACCCCAAATGATATTGTACAACAAAATATATTGTGCCCATAACGTGATACATGTTATTTAGTGCTTTTAAATTTGATGTTGGCTCAGTGGACTTGTTCGTCAAAAATTCATTAATCGAGCTGAATATCAACATTATGCAATGCACAACAATTGGATAATGCAGTGATCTCAATACATGATTGCCGATGTCATAACTGATTAAATTAGCAGCAATACCAGGTACAAATACCTCATAATTTTTTATATAAAGTGCAAAGTGCCTCAAATCGTTATTGTAAACATTCGACTCGTATAAATAGATTAATGTACATCTATAACAAAGTGCGAAGTGCATATGTAAACATATTACTCTATAATCATTCAGTTAATGACATACGATGAAGTTCTATTAAACATCCAGCAAGCATACTGTGTGTCATTTCACTACATGAATGTAACCACAGATATAGCCTAACCCATACAAATATAATGTCACAAATTGTGAAAATGTCCACATATAGAGCCTCTAACAAGATCACATGTAAATCGGTACCTATAATAGAGTGGGAAGAGAGTCTCGCTTGGATTATGTCTTGGTCCAAATAGTGAAGTGGCTAGCCATCCGGGACTTTAGGGTAACGGAAAGGTTAGATAGTGACCATAATGCACTTGAGCTTGATCTTGTTCACCCTGGTCTCCAGACTCCCACGATGTCTTTGGAGGGGAGCAAACCTGAACTTCTCCTGGGAAACAACAGGAGAAGATTCAGGTGGGAGCATCTGGTCACAAGTAAGGAGAAACTTCCTAGGCTCTATGACGGGATAATTCCCATCTTGGAAACTGTGGGGGACTTAGATACCGGGGTAAATAATAAAGACTCCCAGGCTAAATTATATAAGGCTCATGAGGATCTCATAAAAGTTGCGGCCCCTAACCTCTTTAGTAACACACCGAATTCAAGTAGGGGGCGGCAATGTAAATCCTCATGGTACAACACAGCCTGCAGAAGGGCAAAAGGGGAACTTCTTAGATCTATCAAGGAGGGTCTAGGGGGGATAAGCTAAGAGAAAGTAGACGGGCCTATAAAAAACTCGTTGCCCCATGCTAAAGCTGAATGGGAGGAAAATCAATGGGAAGAACTTACTAAGGCCCTAGCGATCAAAGACCATAGACTGTTCTGGAGGGTAGTGAGTGGGGGGTCGGAAAATCTCCAGTCGGCAATTATGCCAAACATCGCACCAGGGGTGTGGCAGGCACATTTTCAGTCCCTCTACAGCTCTGAGCCGGGAGAATCTATCACTGAGACTGGGGTTGGTTGGCCAGATTATGAGGGGGATCCAATAACTCTGGGCGAGGTCACTGCCGCTATAGCAGGACTCACCTCGGGAAAGGCGCCAGGATTGGATGGCCTACCCAGGGACCTGTTTAAACAGGAGCCCACTGTTTGGGCCCCCTACCTTGCCGCTCTGTTTAACAGAGTTCTTAGCGGCATGGAAATCCCTAGTACTTGGATGGGGGCGGAGGTGGTGCCCATATTCAAAAAGGGCTCGCCTCTCCTCCCAGCCAACTACAGACCCATCAGTTTAATTGATGTAGCACAGAAACTGTTTGGCAGGGTATTGCTGAATCGGCTCCAGGACTGGGCGGAAGAGGTGGGTGTCCTTAGCCCCTACCAGGCGGGATTTAGGAAGGGAGTTTCCACAGTGGACCAGGTTTTTAGATTAAACATCATCTATTGGAGGGCAGCAATACTCGAGAGCGGCAGTCTCTACACAATTTTTGTGGATTTACGGGCCGCCTTCGACCTGGTTCCCAGAGGGAAACTCTGGAGCGTCCTGGCAGAGATGGGCGTTCCCCCGGACATCCTATTAATCTTACAGAGACTACACCACAACAACTATGCTCGAGTGAGGTGTGAGAGGTCTGGGGCACTTACGGATAGATTCCCCGTTGACCGAGGGGTAAGGCAGGGTTGTGTGCTGGCACCGACCCTGTTTTGCCTCTTCGTCAACGGGGTAATCGCCCACCTGAATGCCATCGACTATACCGACGCCCCCAAACTGAATGGCAGCAGGGTGCCTGCAATTATGTTTGCAGATGACACCCTGCTGCTGTCTAAAACCCCTATGGGGATACAGAGGATCCTTGATTCATTTGTGGCCTTCTGCACTGACAGGGGGTTAGAAATTAACGCAGCTAAAACCAAGTTTATGGTTTTGAACCCAAGCCAAAAACTGCGGCCGAACCCGCTATTGGGAGCAACACGGCTCGAGAGAGTCTCCACCTTCGAATACCTCAGTGTGACTCTCAATGAAACCATGTCTTGGGGATCTCACCAGAGCAGGGCGAACCTCAAATTGGTACAAACTACAGGGGGCATCGCCCGGATGATGAATGGCTCCTCATACCGTCTGCTGGAGTCGCTTATCCAGATCTACAGGGTGCAGGCCAGGGGTGCAACTATGTATGGGGCGGAACTGTGGGGACACACATTATGTCGTAGTCTGTCCTTAACGGAGAATAATTTCATCAGACAGATAGTCGCACTTCCGCCCAGCACCCCGCTCCTCCCCTTGAGGTTAGATCTGGGTCTACGACCAATAGCCGATGAAATTGGTTTGAGACCCATAGCCTTCTGGCGTAGGCTGTGGAGTAGCAACGATCTTGCAGCCTATAGGGCGGAATTGATGGAGCTATTGACCCACCCGAAAGCGCTCCGGATCCCCTGGATAAAATACATCCAAAATACTTGTATGAAAATGGGGTTCTCTGACCTATGGACTGATCCTATTAATGCCGCACTAAACATTTCTAAGAAATCCCTGGCCAATGCATATCATGAACAAAAATTGGCTAGGGCCCTAGATAGCCAGGGAGAAGGGTCACTATCCTCTGTATTTGTACAAAGTAAGGACTTATACAGGTTTGAGGGGGTTTTAGATGCCATTTCCCCTGTGCTGGCCAGGAAGCTGTTTCTCCAATGGAGATATGGCACGTTGCCCCTTCGATCTTTTACCAGCTCCTGGTCATCACCTCCCACCACTAAGCAGTGTCCGGCCTGTGATGCCACGGAGGAAACTGATTTACACGTGGTCCTCTTTTGTCCAGCTTACAAGGTTGCGAGGAAATACTGGCTCCTTCCACTGATTAGAAACATGGGTTGTAGGCAGTATGCCCCAATGTATAGGATTTTAAAATCTGATGTTACAGGCCCAACTGTGTTCGCACTGGCAAAATTTTTCATTAATGTCTGGCACACCCGCAACCGTTTTTTAAAGACGCAGGCTCCCTCTTAATTTTAAGATTCATAGTTTTTAAGGCATTTTTAGCAACATGTAATTCCAATGTTTTATACTGTTTAAGTGTGTATTGATTGATTATACATGTTGATTTACTGTGATTGTATATGTTTTATTGTTTATCTTTTATGGCCAATGGCCGAAATAAAGATTGGAATAATAATAAAATCGGTATGTATGTCCTCTAGTACTTAAGATAATGGAAAAAATGCAGAGAGGCCATTTGAAGAGAATCGTGAGGGAAGTAAAATACTTCCTGTTAAAGAAATCTTATAATAAAGTGATAGTGCTATCGTGAAAAATATATAAAAAAGATTTAAAACTATGTCAAGAAATGTGACATATCCGAAAAGATTCTCAAACTGTGTTTAGTGTGGTCCAGTATTCAGTACAATGATACAGTAAAAAAACAATGAAAAACAGGAATGGATCTTATAATGGCACTCCGAGCCTGGAGTGGAATCTACAGAAAATTTTGGAGATCTTCCCAATGTTGAGTCCTCCCGGTGTTTTGCTATTAAGTTTAATAATATACTTGGACTCTAGTTGCCTAAGTTTTTTGTCCATGTCGCCCCCTCTTTTTGACTGTGTAATTGCGTCTATCACAAAATAGGATAGATGTGATAGATCTTTGTTTCTGAGGTTGCGAAATGTCGCGCTACTGGGTATGAATGATCTGAGTTCACAATAGCTCTAATGTGTTGGAGGATGCGAACGTGGGCTTGATGTTTAGTACTGCCCACGTACTCCAGGTTACAGCTACATTTCAACACATATACCGCATATTCAGTGCGGCATGTGAAATGGGCCCTGAGAGTGATTGGAGTTTTCTCAAATGGGGTGTTGTAAGTAGTGGTGTTAACCCCAAACTTACAGGCCCTACATGAACTGCATTTAAAGAATCCCTTTCGAAGGGACATCCAGTTAGCGGATTTCTTGGTTTCTGGCCTGCTGCTTACTAATTCATTGTGCATAGAGAAAGCGCATCTGAATGTAATAGTAGGGGTCATGGGCGTAATCTCCTTAAGTATTTGATCTGTTAAGATTATGGGTCATTCCTGTTTTACTATTCTGGCAATTTGCTTTGCCTGATGACTGTACCCTGTAATGAGTCTTATAGGTTCCACTTCTGGGCCTAACATTGTGTTTTCTACCATGTTTCTATTGGGGTCAAGAAGCTCTAGACGGTTTAGCGAGTTAGCTTTCTTCATAGCTGTGTCCAATTTAGTAGGATTGTATCCTCTAGCTATGAGTCTATGTTTGGCTTCCAGTTGTTGATGGTCTCTGTGTGAGGATGTACTGCAAGTTCGATGTATTCTCAGAAATTCCCCGTAGGGGATACTGGCAATGGTGTGGCAAGGGTGGAAACTGCTCGCATGCAGGATGGAATTGCCTGATGTGCTCTTTCTAAAAAGACTAGTGATGATTTGGCTATTTTGTACTGATACATGCACATCAAGGAAATCAGCTTCAGTTCTGCTCATATGAGCTGTGAATTTTAAATTAAGCTGATTGTCGTTTATTTGATCAACAAAATCAATTGCTGCTTGCATCGTGCTTTGCCATAAGATGAATACATCGTCTATGTTCCTCCAATATTTTAAAATGTTTGTGGACCAGATGTCTGCAAATAGTACCCTGAGGACATGTTCCTCCCACCAGCCTAACATGCCCCCATAGCCACTCCTCTCAGTTGTTTATAAACTGTGTTGTTGAATAAGAAGATGTTATTGTTTAAACATTTTTCAAGCATTTTCAGTTACATGCAATTGTGATTGTACATCTCAACTGGCCTCTTTCGCAAATAGTATTTAGTGGCCTTCATGCCATCTTTATGATCTATGCTTGTGTAGAGCGTTGCTATGTCCATGGTGATAAACATTAAATTGTCAGACCAAACACATTGATTCAGTTGTATCCTTTAAATAGGCAGGTAGTGTTGTTACAATTCTTGAAGATGGAAGTCTATATATTTTGAAGTGTTCTCAAATAGGCTATTAATAGATGATACAATTGGCCTACCTGGGATAGGAAATTCTTGTTTGTGTACTTTGGGAATAAAATAGATGTTAGGTATGGTAGGGTGTTCTTTCCATAAAAATTTGTGTTCATCCCTAGATAACACAACCCTTCACGTTTCCATTGCGCTGATCAAACATTTTTTTATTTGAAAAGAAGGCACTGCACGGGAGCCAGACAGAAACTGGAGGGTTTGTATATATTTATCTAAAGAGAGGGTTATCAATCTATTATGAATTCGTTAATGTTGACTAGCACTTTATTATGAATCCACTGAATTATCTAATCTATTTTCTGATTTTTTATATATATATATATATATATTTTTATACATATTTATATTTGATCCTTTTTAGTAGAATATATCAATTTTTCTAGTTTCTAGTTAGAATACCATCAGTATGTTGAATAAGAAATGCATCTCTGGGAGGTTTTATGTAAAATTTGATAAAATGCATCCGTTCTTTCTCTAATTATTTTTTAATTTATTATTCATGAAAGGTTGTATTCAACCACATGTTTCATTTGCACTAATGGGTTTTACTGTGATCAATTGTTTTCAGATTTGTGCGTAGATTAGTATTATATCTCATAGAATAGTATTGGGCACTTGCCTCGGATTTTTCTAAAACATTGAAGTTCATTGACCTTTAATAATTTTATTGCTTTTAAATGAAGCAATGATATTTAAATTAGGTCGAATAATATATAAAACTAATTTTTGAACTTCAGTTATAAAATATGTTTGTTGCACATTAGCACTTTGCACTTTCATAAGTCTGTCTACCCTGTTCATGAAAAGAATGGGAGGGTTTTACATTGATTCATAGTACTTAAGGGTGGAGTTTTTCCTGACACGTCATGTGATCAAGGCCGGGGCAACCCGGTTGAAACGCGTCATGTTGTGAGAAGCTGAAATAAAAGCACTTTAAATTTCGAAAACCTGTGTGGTGGTCCGTTCCTGGTGAAGGAGTTCGCTTTTTCTGCTCCAGGAGTTGTTTTCCATATATATATATGTATATATATATATATATATATGAAAAAGCAGTCCTTGTTCCGTCTATGATCGGCGGAACCCAATAGGTCTGGACCTCCAAAAGCCCCCTATATACACCTTAAATATGTTTTAATACTGACCAACTGTACCAATATAATCATACCTGCTGTCTCAATCCATTTTTATCATATATAAGTATTGTTTTTATATCACTTTCACAAAATGTTATGTTTCACTAGGTAGCACTATTTTGTATTATATATCTTGCCAATATTTATTGCTGTTTTTGCACATAATTCAATCAAGGCTCATCTTTTTGCACAGTTGCTTGCCTAACCCACTATGGTGTGATTTTCAAACTGTTAGCGTTCATTGTGTGCATACAATTGAGAATAGGCTTGTATTTTTGAGAAGCTAGCCTTAAGGATGTGTATTTCATGGGACTATGGACCCATTCTCTGGCTTAATCCACGCATGCATCAGAAAATGTAGATTCAGGTGTATGTCTCAAATCCTATAGGATGTAATATTGTCAATTTTAATTCAACTATACATTAAGTTATTTTATTGTTGATATCGAGTATTTTGCTGCTATACTTATATCTGTATTTATAACATTTGTTATATATTTATACATTCATGTATTTATATTTCAGACAGATATACTTCTATCCTGTTGTGAAATTGTATGGGTAGTTACAATACACGATGTATATTACATAATGTTAATTATGTGCATACCTGCATTCATGCAGTAATTGATTGTGGCAATATGTCTTCTATTTCTATGATAGCAATACTTGGCTTTGGGCATTAGCACTTTAAAAGGAGCACATACGCCCCTGCACATTGTCATGTGATCAAGGGCTTGTTTGGCCCGAAACGCGTAATGGTGGTGTGGTGGAGAGCTAAATAAAAAAATCAACACCAGTACCTGGGTTCGTCTCGTCTATGAAACCTGCATGACTGCCGGAGACGTTTGTATGCCGAAAATATTTCCCGGATTGCTTCCCCGGACTTGGCGAACCCCTCCGCATTTGGGCTCTTCGGTAAGAAGCAGTGATTCCAGCTGGGATCCCCTCTTTTCACTCCGTGAGGTGTAACCGTATTGCCCCGGGAGAGTGGTAGTTCCGGACGAGTAACAGAGAAGGTGTCAGAGCAGTTCCGGGTTGGAGGTCAGCGTCTGTTGGCGTTCGTCGGCGAGTGTTGACCCAGGACTCGAGCTGCACTGCTAGTACCTGAAAACCAACGGAGCTCCACAGTAAGTCCCGAGTGTAGTGTGCTTGTTTTCCGTTACAGACATTGGTTTCAATAACGGAAAAACGTAACTCAATATTGTAACACTCACAACCGAACGTCATGTCTGACGACACGTTGCAGGGACGGGTTGAGGCAGCAAAGAGTATGTTCACAGATTCCCCGGCTGGTGAAAGTACAGTTGGCGTATTGGCAGCCCCCCACAAGACTTGCATGGCAACGTAAAAGATTTATTTAAGGCTTTGGAAAAGGCAAGCAAAGCGGAACAGTCCAAATGGTATCTGGGTTCGTCTCGTCTATGAAACCTGCAGGACTGCTGGAGACGTTTGTATGCCGAGTATATATATATATACATATATATTCACTGAAAAAACCATAAGTTTCACACCAGTTATAGTTAGGAATTAGCATTTAAAAAACCTTTGAAATTCACGGAAAAAACCATAGGTTTCACACCAGTTATAGTTAGGAATTAGCATTTACAAAACCTATTAAATTCACTGAAAAAACCATAGGTTTCACACCAGTTATAGTAAGCTGGAAATTTTACTGACATAAACCATTGAAATTCCACGTTATAGTTAGTTGGACTCACTATAACTTGCGCGTGTAATGCACTGCTGATGACGTCACATATTACATCACTCATGACATGGTCAGTGACATCACTCATGACATCACTGATGACACCATCCAGTGAATGTGTGTCTTTCTGAAAAATAAACATGTTTTATATATGTATATGTAAAGGTCGATGGAAGAATAAATGTTTCAATAAGTGTCTTAATGGATGTTTTTTTAAAAAAAAATTGATTGGTTAACTGGAAGACGGCATATGTGCAGGACTGTATAGATGGATGAGTGTGTATATGTGTGTGTTAGTGAGTGAATGACTGTCTCACTAGTGTCTTTATCAGTAACTACATATGTTTTAATCTAGTATATGTGAGTAATGATGTATATAAGTTAGTATATGTGAGAGATTGTAAGAGTTCCTGCTTAAATAAGTATGTGTTTCTATAAGTGATTGTTTAAGAGAGTAAGTATGTGTAAGTTTCCTTAGAAGTAAGGTGGTAGTGTGTGTATAGCTGTATATGCAAATAAATGGATGTTCAATAGTTTATTTGCATATGTGAGTATGTGTGTGAGCAACTTTTGGAAGACTGTCGAGGTGTTACAGGATGTATAGGTGTATCACTACATATGATGAGTGAGTATATGTAAGAGTGACTATATAGAACTGTTGGTGAATTAGTGGATGTGTATAGAAATGGTGGAATTACTGAATTGGTTGTTGTGACTGGTATGGGTATCTCCTTTTAAACAAAAAAAAAAAAATTCAATATGTGTTTCAAGGGTTACAGTGAAAGGAGGTCTGTCACTCTGTCAGTAGGATGGTGTCATCAGTGATGTCATGAGTGATGTCACTGACCATGTAATGAGTGATGTAATATGTGACGTCATCAGCAGTGCATTACACGCGCAAGTTATAGTGAGTCCAACTAACTATAACGTGGAATTTCAATGGTTTTATGGCAGTAAAATTTCCAGGTTACTATAACTGGTGTGAAACCTATGGTTTTTTCAGTGAATTTAATAGGTTTTTAAAATGCTAATTCCTAACTATAACTGGTGTGAAACCTATGGTTTTTTCAGTGAATTTCATAGGTTTTTTAAATGCTAATTCCTAACTATAACTGGTGTGAAACCTATGGTTTTTTCAGTGAATTTCAAAGGTTTTTTTAATGCTAATTCCTAACTATATAAGACCTGAAAGCCCACCAGGAATCTCCAGTATGCGCCAGGGGACTGCATTGCAGAGAGGTGTAATGAAGCCACGACCCTTTTTACACCTCTCTGCAACACAGCCCCCGTGCATGTTTGAAGAGGGGGAACTAATTCCCCTTGCATACTGGGGGCCCCTGGGGGCCAACTAGCCCACCTGGAACCTCCAGTATGCGCCAGGGGGCTGCATTGCAGAGGTGTAATGATATGCCCCTTGTTACACCTCTCTGCACCGCAGCCCCCTGCCGCATTTGCAGAGGGGGAACTAATAGCCCAATGTAGCCCAATATATATTTTTTTAAGTTAATTTTCTTAAAAACAACTGGAGCATAAATCTTGAGACATAGCAAAGGCACATCGGGCTACCAGTCCTTACAATTTTTCAATTTTTTGGTATATTGTTTTTTTTGCCCTGGAGCGCTCCCGGTGCGCGCCCCGGTGAGCGCCCCGGAAAGCGTAGTATTTTGAAGCGCCCCGGTGCGTGAACCGGGAAGCGTCCCGTTAGCGCCAATGTCGCGATCGGAAACAACATCGTGACGCGTCGCATAAGCGTGACGTATCGCGTAGCCGCGCGATGTGTCTTATGGCGCGCTGCGTAAACGCACCCGGAAGCTTTCCGCGGCACGGCCCGGAGCACGTAACATAAGCGCGCCGGAGCACGTAACGTAAGCGCATCGGGTCATGTGACTTGAAAATAACACTTTTCATTGGTTCTCATCATTTTTTTTCTCCAAATAATGAAAGCCCCCTCCTTTTTTCCTCATTCTTACTTTCTTCTTTGAGAGAGCAAGAGCTATTTTTGAGCAAACAATGGCATCACTTGTTGCTGCAGCTGATGCACCCCCACCACCAAGAAAATGCACCCCCACCACCCCAGTTTCTTGGAGGACAAGAAGAAGAGGAGGAAGAAGATGAGGAGGATCAACAACCAAGGCGCTTCCTGCCTGAAGAACCAAGACAAAGGCACGTTAAAGTGCACTTTATTTGGCAATTTTTTTCTTTTCCTGATGACCAGAAAAAGGTGAACGCCCCCAAAGTCACCTGTCTTATTTGTGACAAAGTTCTCTCCAGGGGCAATCCCACAAAGAAATATTCTTTTGGTAACTTTACCATGATCCGCCACATGGAGAGGTGGCATCCCAATAATTTAGCCCAGGCTGAAGTCCAGGAACTTCGAAACAACCCACCCCCTGTGGCCAGCACTTCCTCTACTGTACCCTCACTTTCTGGTCCTGAAGAATGCCAAATGGTGGCAAATATTCAGCAAAAATTTGGCAACCTCAAATTTGTTTGCATTTTCCGTGGCAAAACACTATGTTATGGTGAACTTAGTGTCACCTTAATAAATAATGCTGTAGACAACCACCAATGCAGCAAGAAAAGGAAGCAGTAATTCTTTTCTTTTTTTTGCTCCTGTTGAGCCATTTCCAATTCCTTGCTTTTTGTTTGTTCCCTTAAAATAACCCCAAAAAATATAAAATTGTTCAAAAATACAAAAAAACAAAAAATGTTCAGAAAAATAATAAAAAAAATATAAAACAACAAAAAGAATTTAAAAAAAGTTCTTTTCAGAACTACCTCCCATTTATACAATATTGCCAAAAATTTTAAACTCTGGCATTCTTTTTTCTCTTTTGTGCGCTTCCCGGTGCGCTCCCCGGTGCGCGTACCGGGCGCTCCCTCCGCGACCATTGAAAAAAAAAAATTTTTTTTGTTTGCCCCGCGAGGCCCTTTTACAGCCTCCACATCAAACCTAGGGGATCAGGGTGGGTCTACCCTGCCCCCTTATGGTCATTTCCCCCTTTGTTTTGGCCATCTCTTGTGTCTCGATCCTACCGAGACACAAGATGGCGACCGCTCCGGACTGTTTCGAATGTTTACAGACACCCAAGAACCAATCAGCTTTCTGCGCGCAAGTCGCGTGGCGCGCCCGGTGCGCTCCCCAGTGCCATACCGGGGTGCTGTCATAGATATATATATTTTTTTGAACCTAAATTACTCAATATCCACTGAAGCACATATCTTGAGACATAACAAAGGCACATCGGGCTACCAGTCCCTACAATTTTGCAACGTTTGGCGAAAATCCATTCAGCCGTTCGGGTTAAAAGTGAAACCGACCCCCCTATGGAAATTAACATGGGGACAACATGTTTTGGGACCCCCCTTTTATCTCGGCCCCCACTTGACGATTCCCCCCCAAACTTTCAGGGAAGGAGCAGAGCGGAGCGGGCCATTTTCTTGGAGAAATTCGCAAAGATTCGTCCACCGACGCCAAAGTTATTCCCAATAGAATGTTGCGGATTTCCTATGGAAAGTAGATCCTAACTATAACTACCTACTGGCGACCGCCAGTAGGAAATATATATATATATACATAGGGTGATTTGTCATGCAGGTGAGGTAATATAAATTTTTATGGTCAATTGTGTCCCCTAACGTGAACCCCACCGTCTCCATGTACGAGCTTAAAGTGCATGTAACTTCCCTCCTCGACCTGCTATGAAGACGCCAATACATTTGCGTCCAACGTTAACATGTCCTCTTTCAGATCCACCATGAATGGATCGATAATTCAGTTCCTAAGTATGCCTTGCCAACGTCTTTTCATGGTGCACTCTCATGTTTTTCCTAGCTCTGCAGAGCTAGGCCCTGATTTCTGCCATCGAGCCCTTTCTGTTCTCTGCCTCCTGCAAGCTGCAACGTGGGATGCTTCCCTGACCTCTGTCCTACTCCCTGCGCGGCGAGCGGTGCCCGGCTCGGCCTGCTTGCCTGCCAAAGACAGTATTTTGCCTTCAAGTTATCAGTATAGCCGAGCTCAGCTCCTCGAAAACACATTCCAGTCTAGCAGAATAGATAAACATTTCCCCGGCTGCAGAGCAAAGGGCCCGGCCTCTCTGTCTCCATGCAAGTAATTCATTGCTCCTGTTACCATGGTAGGCCCATGGCCCCTCGCATTACACGCAGACACGTAGTCACATATGCACGCATTAATAGTCAGTATAGAGTAGCCTCTGCCCGAGAGACCTTTTCCTCCTAGATAATATAGTTCCCCAAACACAAGATATCAGATATGATTTAGGAACGAGTCGATCTGACATACCAGACTTCTGTCTCTTTCCTCTAGTGCTAAATGTCAAGTCCCCTGCACCCTCCAGCCTCACGTCAGTCACACGTCATGCTGCTGCGCGCGCATCCTTGCTACAGATTTCTGCTGACACTGCAAGATTCCACTATGTATCCACCCACTTGTGACACTTTCATGTGATGTTTCTAGCACACACCTCTGTGTACGCCCTCGTGCACGCCTTTCTGTTACGCACATGTGTTCTTATCTCGTTTCTCTCAGCTGTTACGCCTTCTGTATTCATCACCATTATATGCATTAACTATAAAAGTTGTATTCTGTCAATAAAGTATGCTCTATCCCTTCCTGATCCTTTATGGTGAAAGGAACATGATACCCTTGTTCAAACCATTCCATTTTATGGAATAAAACCCATTTTGAAACTCAGATATCACGGATTTTGCCTCTTATTTCGACTGAGTTATTTTATTGAACTTTATTGCATAGAAATTCAGACGGTAAATATTTATTTACCACACAGGGGCTGAAAAAGGGGGGGGTCCCAAAATGTATTTTCCCCATTTTAAGTCTATGTGGATTTTTCATTTTTTTTTTTAACACAACTACATCCTGGCCCGCTGAAAGACATTACACCAGATTTGCCAGAAACTAGATGCTCATCAAGAAAATATGCTTTTTGTGATTTTGTGTACATCTGTTTTGTACTTTCAGAGATATTTAAATTTGAAAAATATAGAGATCCAAGGATGCGATTCCTTGTAGTAGACTCACTGATCCTACTGAAATTTGATTGGGTGTCAACAGTGCCACCAAGAACAGTTGGCAGCCATGTTCAGGCTCGGCTTGAAGTCAGTGTGCGACAAAAAAGTAAAAAATAAGGAAAAGGGGACAGGGTAGGAATACCCAGACCCTCCAGATATGGTTGGGGGTCTCACAGGGACCCCGCCTGGTATTCAAAGAATGTTTTCTAATTTAAGTTTGCCACAAATTCGTGGGTGGTCCAGCAGATCCGTGGCAATTAAAAAAAAAATTATGTGTGGGCTCCCTCGTGTTTTTTTCATGAAGCCCACAGGTGGGCCAAATCCCAGGGGCAGTGTTTTTTTTTACAATGCAGGGGGGTACCCATGCAGCACCCATGCACCTCGGGATGGACACCTTCCCAGGGCAAACATAAGTAAACTGATGTGGGTGGCACACACAGCCCCCCGCAGCCCCATATAAAGAAAGCGAGGGGGCCCTACAGACCTACATGGCCCGCAGCCCTGTATAAAGAAAGCATGGGGGCCATGCTGACTCAATGCAGCCCTAGGGGCTTCCTCTCCCTGGACTTTAGATTTTAATAATGATCAGGGCTGCACAGACCCCCTGCAGCCCTTGGGACCACCACCTCACCTGGTCTTTAGCAAAAATATATTTGGGAGCCATGTGGCCTCCCGGCAGCCCTGCACACCACCATCTCCCCAGGGTTTTAACTTTAATTAATGGGGGGCCATGCAGACACCCTCAGTCCCAGGGACTGACACCTCCTTGAAGCAATTAACAGAAATGCAGGGGTCCTGAAACCCTGTCAGCCTGGGGACCACCATCTATCTGGGTCAAATATCAAAGAAATGCAGAGGTCCCGCACAGCCCTGCGCAGCCACCTCCCTGGGGCCCAAATGATAAGATGGGGAGTGTCTGTTGCAGACCCCATTCCCAGGGGCCATCACCTCCCACCAAGAGAAGATTGGAGGGGGACTGAGTGGCCCCCATCCTGGAGTCAAAGATGGCTCCAGTGGCTGTCACTCCTCATGGCTTGCTCCTGCTATGTCCAGGGGTGCCACCCCAGGGAAATAACTGTTTGCTATGGCTTGGCTGAACCTTCACCGCTCCGTCTAACCATAGTAAACTGTGCTTTGCATTTTGCTCTTGCTTGCTCGAATAGGAGCATAATTGCTTAGACAGAGAGGAAGCTGAATGTTAGCAGCTCCCTATGTGTCAAATCACCCCTAGAGGAGACAGGGAGCCAGCAGGGAAAGTGGGGGTTTTGAGTCTCCCCCCATGGTTCCCAAGTCTAGAAAGTGGGTGCCCTGGGTGGGACCAATGCCCCCACACTACAGGCCAGGGGATTGGGTCCCTGAGGCTGAAATCAGTCCAATGTAAGGCTGTGTTATTCCCCTCCCATTATTTAGTTATTTAAAATTATTTCTTTAATAGAGGGTGAGCCATGGGGAATGCCACATGGCTCCTCTCCCCTATTCAAAATAGGCCTGGCCTCGGAAGAAGGGGTCCCATGGGCCAAAGTTGTCTCAGGGAAGGTGGGTATACATGGCCCCCACCCTAAAAAATCACTGGGGGTCCTGCACCCTTTCCTCACCCCTCTGCAAATGCAGCCCTTATGCACTGCTGGTCGGGAGTTGAAGTTGCCTTAGTTCCATAGTCCTTGGGGGCCAACAAGCACTCCTGTTATCTCATGTAAGTCCCTCAAAGCCTGATTGCTGAGAGGCGTTCAGAGACCATGCCCCCATTCTCTACAAGTCTCCAAACGAGCCTCCTGGTGCATTGCTGAGATGATGACTGGAGCGCTGAAACTTTTGAGACACTCACCCCCAGTCACAGATCTGGGTTGAATCCATCATCATTCTTTAGCTCACTTCGCCACCTCAGTTCAGACCCAGCTATATGCAAATCAGTCTTGACCATGTGCCTCATGGGAACAGCACAGCCCAAAGTGCCAAGCAAGGTCTTCCCTGAACCGGAAACAAGCATCCTGGGACCGGTTTCTGGGTAACACCCTTCATCAGTCAGTCTACATTTAATCTGGTGGCAAAGTGAGAAAGGGACCCACGTCTGAGCATACCCTGACAACTTAGGGCGAACAAAGCAAACACAAGATGATGAATGGAGCACTGAAACTTTTCAGACACTCTCCCCCAGTCACAGATCAGGGTTGAATCAAACTTAATTCGTTAGCTCACTTTGCCACCTCAGTTCAGACCCAGCTATATGCAAATCAGTCTTGACCCTCTGCCTCATGGGAGCAGTCCAGTCTGAACTGCCAAGCCAGGTCATCCATGAACCTTAAACAAGCATCCTGGGGCTGGTTTCTGGGTAACACCCTTCCTCAGCCAGGTTAGCTTGAATCCTGTGGCAAAGTGAGCAAGGGACACACGTCTGGGCATACCCTGCCAACTTAGGGTGGAACAAAGCAACCACAAGGAGATTATGGATGGAGTGCTGAAATCTCATATACACTCACCCCCAGTCACAGATCTGAGTGGATTATCATCATTCTTTAGCTCACTTCACCACTTCAGTTCAGACCCACCTATATGCAAATCAGTCTTGACCCTGTGCTTCATGGGAACAGTCCAGCCCGAACTGCCATGCCAGGTCTTCCCTGAACTGGAAACAAGCATTCTGGGACTGGTTTCTGGGTAACACCCTTCATCCGTCAGGCTAGCTTGAATCCAGTGGCAAAGTGAGCAAGGTACCCACGTCTGGGCATACCCTGCCAACTTAGGGCGAACACAGTAAACACAAGGAGATGATGAACAGAGAGCTGAACCTTTTGAGACACTACTCCAGTCACAGATCTGTATTGAATCCATCATCATTCTTTAGTTCACTTTGCCACCTCAGTTCAGACCCAGTTATATGCAAATCAGTCTTGTCCCTGTGCCTCATGGTACCAGCCTAGCCCGAACTGCCAATCCAGGTCTTCCCTGAACTGGAAACAAGCATCCTGGGTAACACCCTTCATCAGCCAGGCTAGCTTGAGTCCAGTGGCATAGAAAGCAAAAGCAGAGTTCTGGGCATACCCTGCCTACTTAGGGCAAACAAAGCAAACACAAGGAGATGATGGATTTAGGCCCAGATCTCTGTCCTGGTTGAATGTATGACATTGGTCTGCATTCTGTCCATCAATTGTTCTTTTTGCATTTAACACCCCTAGTGGGACAGGTATGCCCAGACATGGGTCCCATGCACTTTATGCCACTAGAGTCAATATATCCTGGCTTATGAGGGGTTAAACCCTGAAACTGACCCTAGGGTGCTTGTTTCCAGTCCAGGAAAGACCTGGCTTGGCAGGTCGGGCTGGACTGTTTCCATTGGGCACAGGGTCAAGACTAATTTCCATATGGCTGGGTTCAAACTGGAATGGCAGGGTGAGCAACAAAACTAAGGTATTTGGCCTAGTTCTCTGTACTGGGGTGAATGTATGACATTGTTATGCATTCTGTCTATCCATTGTTCTTTTTGCACTTGTCACCCTGAGTGGGACGGATATGCCCAGACATGGGTACCGTGCTCTCCATGCCACTGAAGTCAAGCTTTCCAGGCTGATGAAGGGTGAAACCCTGAAACCGGTCCTAGGATGCTTTTTACCAGTCCAGGGAGGACCTGGCTTGGCAGGTTGGGCTGGACTGTTCCCATTGGGCCCAGGGTCAAGACTGATTTGCATATGGCGGGGTTCAAACTGAAATGGCACGGTGAGCAACAAAAGAATGGATTTAGCCCCAGATCTCTGTACTCGGGTGAATGTATGACATTGTTCTGCATTCTGTCCATCAATTGTTCTTTGTGCGGTTCTTGGGTGCCAACTATCCCTCCTGTTACATCTAGTCTCACACAGGGGGATTGCCGAGAGGTTGTCTGAGACCATGCCCCCTTTCTACACCACTTTGCAAACATGCCTCCTGCCACATTTCTCATTGGGAGATGAAGTTACCTTGGCTTCAGGGGTTCCTTGGGGGAAAACAAGCCATCCTGCTACCTCCACTAAGTCTCAATGAGTGTGATTGCTGAGAGGACTTCGGAGGCCATGCCCCATTTCTCCACCATTGTAAAAACACGCCTCTTGGTGCACTGCTGGTTGCGATACAGTGTTTCCTTGACTCCAGAGTGTCCCTGGGGTAACAAGCCCTTCTGGTACCTACAGTAAGTCCCACACAGTGAAATTGTTGAGAGATGTTTAGAGGCCCGTCCCCCTTTCTCCACCACTCTCTACCTCCTAGCACATTGTGAATTGGGGGATGAAGTCATTTTAGATGTTGAGGGTTTCCTGGCAGCCGAGGGGTGCTCCTGTTACTTCCAGTAAATCCAACACAGCAGGGATCCTGAGAGCTGGTTGGAGGCCCTGCCCCCATTCTCTATCACACTGTAAATGTGACTACTAGATAAAAAAAACGTGGGAATGCACAGAAAAAACCCATGGTGATGGTGATGCGTTCTTGATACAGAGGAATTTTAAGGGCAACGCCACCAAAAATACAAGCTCTTACTTCATATAGTTAGGAGAATGTAACCTTTTTTGGTGGAGATTCCCTTCCTCACAGTCTCGTCCTGTTCTCCAGACAAGTATACATAGATTTGTGGATAAAGACGCTTTAGGAACAATCACATTGTTGAAATGACATACAAATGAGGTCAGTGGAGATATTTCCTTGCAGTCCTTTATGCAGCTGTGGTGTGGAATATGCATTAATTATTATCCAATGAGGTAGCACTTACTGATTGAGTAGTAAAAGTACTCCAGTTGGGTAGACGTTTTGTGCAAAGCTGTGGACTCTTGTTTGATTAAGAAGCAGGTGAGGTTCTGTCCTGGCCCAGTCACCCACACAGCTACTGATACACCCACACAGATACTCAAACACCCGCTCACCTACCCATTCAGGCAAACTCACATCCACTCACAGACCCACACATCCACTCACACACCCACCCACTCAACACCCATACAGTCACTGATACATCCACTCAGAGAACCACTCACATACCCACACAGACAATCAGACACCCGTTCTGCCACTCTCAGATTCACTCACATTTACTCACAGACCCACCTAGCCACTCACACACCAGCTCACTGACCTATACCGCCAATCACTCACCCACTCTTAAAGGTTACAAGTCACAGATAGGAAAAAACATTTTCAAAACTTTAGAAATTCACTAAAAAAACAAAGGTTACAGGGACTTTATAGTTAGAAAATACCATTAAAAAGACGTAGAAATCTACTAAAAAAGAGAACTGTTACAGGGACATTATAGTTAGGAAAAAACATTAAAAGAACACCGAAATTCTTTTAAAACACAAAGGTAAAGGGATCTTATAGTTAGGAAACAGAATTAAAAAAAACTTGCAAATTCCCTGAAAAACCCAAGGTTACAGGGATAGGTATAGTTAGGCCCAGATTCCATTCACACAAAACTAGCGAAATTCAGCAGGTATAGTTACCTGAACTATAACTTATGCCTTGTGCAATGCACTTCTTATTACCTCGCATATTAAATCACCGATGACATGTTCAGTGTCATCACTGATGACATCTCAAATAACATCACTAATGACATCATCCAATGAGTGTGTTAAGTAAACGTTTCTGAGACTCAAAGATATAGCGTCTGAGTACATGATCGAAGGCAGAATTGGCAACCTTTACAGGGGTTGGCTTCATGTGGAGGGTTGGTTGCCTGCTTCCAACATTACACAGCACTTGGCCGAAGGTCATGTGTGGCAGTGGGTTGCATTTACATATGGTCACTAAATATCACTTTACATTAAAAAACTAGAAATTCACTGGGAAGACTAAAGTAACACTATAGTTAGGTGAATTTTTCAGTGACAACATTATTGTTTTTAACTAAAAAGCACACAAAAATTCACCAGTTGTAGTTCACACACGGATAACTTGCACCCTGCCATGCACTGCTTATGACCTCACATATGACATCACTCATTACATGTTCTATGACATCATATATGACATCAGTAATGCCATCTCAAATGACATCACTGATGACATCCTCCAAGCCTCTTTATTACACACTGCTCTTTAAATGGTAATAAAGTAGAAATATGAAAGTAAGTACACAAAAGCTCACCATAGTATGAAGCACACAGTCATCTCTGTTAAGTAGAAATTGTCATGCTGAGACAATTCTGCCTAATAACTATTTTTGGTACAAGAAGATTAAGTGACTTGTCCAGAATCGCAGGATGTTAAAATGACGCCAGGACTCAAACATATCTCCAGTTCCAGAGTTGGAAGCTCTGGAATCCATTTTCATATTAGTGGGCACTCACCCACATTTCATTGATTAACTCTGATCAATTCCTTAACACTTGCTTCAAAAGGTGAAATTGTTGCAGGGATTCTGCGGAGTCACAGAACTATACTAGGGATCATAGAACCCTAGTAGGCATGGGCTGAGTCATCCTACCACCTGAGTACCCATGAGCCCGGGACTTACTAGCTATAGTGTCATGCTCGCCCTCCTACTCACTCACAGAGGAACAAGTGATTAGACACCCTAGAGCATAGCACTTCTGACCCTCTCAGGAATTGCACTTACAGGACACACCCTTTCACTCTCATATTTGTACTAGTCCACAATAAGATCTGACAGAAACATGAGAAAAGTTTTCAATGTTTATTTTAATTATTGTGCTCTAGTATGCAGTATACGTGCCACAATGAGTAAGACAATGTCTGCCACAAATTCGGTAAGCATAGTAAGTAGTCCATAAATCATAAAAGGAGCTGTCATTATACAAGACAGGGTAGCCTAACCCCCTCCCTTTCTCCAGAAGCAAAGTGATTATATATCAGACGATCTCTAGGTGTTGGCAGCAGAGCCTATACCTTAGCATGCACAGATGAAAGTTCCATATCTCAGGTGCTGTCACAACCTCTTCCCATGTAAAATCACTCTCCAAGTGTGTTGTTACCTATTCTGTGAGGCCTGACCGGAACAAAATAACAAGTGGCATTGTTGTTTGACCTTGTCTGTGTGTGCAGACTAAATCCCAGGAGAGAAGATAACTCAAAAACAACAGCAGGGTCTGTGTGAAAGTACAGTGTGACACAAAGCAAAATATGTTTATATACTAACAGGCGCAAAGCAGAAGGCAGTCTGGAACATGCTCACGCTAACATAGGGAAAACTACGATGGGCCTGTACGGGACATATGACAATATATTATACTATGAATAGCCCATTACACTATCATATATACTTAATAATCAATATGTTGATACAGACTAACCCCATGATAAAGGTAGGTACTATATACCTAGCATGACACTGGAGGGTTTCCAATAGCTGAGATCTCATTAAATGATATTGAAAAGCAGGAAATGGCAAGCTAGGTCTCATAGGCTGAGAATCGATAGTGCCCCTGTACTCTTCACCCATTGGAGACATTCATCCAAATGGTTCGAAAGCTAAGGATACAAAATCACTTCATTTCATTGGTAGTGCCTGTCTTATTTACTTTCATCATCTGTATGCATTCTTTAGCTCTATTTTCAATATGAAGAAACAGATAGCGACTGTGAATACACCTGTCAAATGCCCGAGTATAAAAATTACTTTACAGAGATAAAGACCTATCACACATTTTGTACCAATATAGCTGCACCTTTAGAAAAATTACTACATCAAATCATGTGATGATCAAATGTCTTCTGACAACTGTTAGAACATTTGTAATTTATTTTTCCTTCTATTAGTTTCAAAGGATTTTATCGGAAGAAATGTCACCAATGTGCATTAGGAGAGTGAGAACCGATGATTGTTTGATCATCCTGGCAGGTGTGCTGCAGGAATAAAAGAATCATTCTAAAGGAACAGGAAGGGAGGGGAAAGACAGTTCCTTCCTTCTCAGGAGCACATGAGAGCATCAATCAAAGTAATTGTAAAGGGTTCCTCTACTGTGAAAGACATGCACAGCCCTAGCAGGCTGAAAGTATTTGAAAAACTGAGATACCCTGACATATTAAAGTATTACTTGAGCAGAGCATGCGTAAGCATATAGGAAAGGCCCATTAGGGACAATATTTTTAATAAATATGTATAACATTGCATTCTGATGGACACTTGTACCTGTAGATTCCCCACCTTTCGAACATCCTCCAGGTGCCAGACTGGATCCAGAAAATTTGAAATAGCTCTCCTGCACCAACAGGTGGAGCCATGGCTCTGAACCAAATATGATGTCTTCCCATGACATGATGTCAGCAAACCATATATTTGTTCATTGCTATGCGCTGACAGTACCTTTAGTTTCCACCCCCTTGGTTAAGGATTCAGAACTGTTCTCCTCTGAATGTTTTCTTATGTAAATTATTGTTGTACAGTGTGTTGACATTATGACACGCCGCAACATTTTAGGGTTTAAAAAGTAGCATTTTTGTCACATTCCGGTGTCCCTCTCAGTAACTCCACAATTTCCGTCTTTTTTGCTTTATGCCTTAACATGACACTGGGTCGTGTGAGAGGTGAGTTTGCTTGTATACCAAGGGCATAAAGATGTGGAGGTAAAGCTTTACATGCAGCAGACCTCCAAGTACAAGTCCTTAGGCAAAATGGGGATGCAGGGAGACAAAAGTAATTGAGAGCATCCTTCATGTTCATGTGCTAGTTTCAGTTTTAGGGCCTGATGTAAAGTTTGACAAACAGAATAGAGGCAGACAGGGTGTCAGAGAACTTAACATCTACCACCCTGACTCTACTCTGCCTGCCAAATTTGAGATGCCCTGCAACCCTACGGACACCTCCATACAATAGCATTAACAGCTGCTACAGAGGTTTCTGTGAATGATAAAAAAGTAAGACAGACAGCTTTGTCACAGTATTTTTTTCAAAACAAACTCAAACTCCCAAGATAGGAATTTGTTTTTGAAAAGTAAAAAAGGAGCAAATGAACCCTACACAAAGGGAGTTGTCTCCCATGGTGTGGCAATACATTTTCTTTTTTAATGTCCTTCACCACCAAGATACACCTGGTGGTGATGGACATTTAAAAAAAAGTCCCCTGACCGCCCACTGAAAATAGCATGGACTGTTGGATAGCTTACGTCCGAGAGCGCCCACATGCCATCAGAGGAAGGTTTAAATCAGTTGTGTCAATTTTATTATTTAATCAGTGCTAACCTGGCAGTCTGCCCACCTCTAAAACTGGTGGATGGATGGAGAGTTGTATGGACAGAGCCATTGTGAGAGATTACCATCTCCACCAAACTCTATATCAGCCAATTAGTCTAAAATTGTCAAGCTGTTTTTGCACAAAATGTCAAAGGAGTTCGAACTGAAATACAATTTTTGGGCCCTATCCCTGTGAAGGAAAAGTTAATGGAGATGGTCTCTAAAGCCTCTAGAAGCCCATTTGAATGTGCTGAATAGCCCCCTTGATAATGTGTAAACCTACACCCCAAGTTGAGATGAAGGCTTCCATTGACTATCTGAGATGTGCCCTAGAACTTAAATATCTTCAAAGAGTCCTACCGGTCACAGGAAAATGTTAGCTGGCACCTGGGCGGGGCCTTCCTTTGTCCACCTAGTGAGACAAGCATCAATCCTATTTTGAGAGAACTTGCTTTCAGAACTGGTTTGAAGTGGCCACAGAGGAGAGGTTGCTCATTTCCCTTGTCACTCCTCTTGAGTGAGCACAGGTGAAAAAAGGTTCTGTCCTCTTGGTTTTAGGCAAAGAGGTTCCCTGTGGGATTGTTTGCAGTAGAGCACATGGGAACTGCTGCAAAAGTGTATAGAGTTACCCATAAGAACGTTTCCCTAATGGCTAGGGAAGGGTCATGAGTCACCCCCCACCCACAGGCTAGTGGCAGGCATAAATATGGCACCCCTGGGAGCCTTCTTCAGAACACTGCTGGACCTATGGAAGTCAGATGAAGGTCTGAATATGCTGTTGAGACCTGTGAGAAGACCAGAAAGGCTGAACCTGCCCCCACATGTACACAGGACAAAGAAGTAGACTCCAAGAGCCAGTTGTTTTCCTGTTAGGCCACAAGAACACAACGAGGTGGCTTCTGCTGGAGTGAATCCTGGTCCCCAAACCCTGTTCCTGAGATCCTGGGACCCTTGGCTGTATCAAAGTGTACTCCTCCTAACATCCTAAAAAACCTGGGACATAGAAAATGTTGTCTTCAAAGACAACCAGGGGTCCGGGACAAACCTGCTAAGTCAATCTGACAATGGTGCGTTGTCACTGGGCCAAAGATTCAGGTTGCTCCCTGTCAGAGCTTTTCTACCGCAGGAATTAGATTTCAATGGGCTGTTGCAGAAAGTGGATCTGGTCTTGGGGAGCCGTGTTTGGCTTCAGCCCTGCTCTTGCCCTGCTGGAGATATTTAAACTCCAAAAACGTGACAAAAGGGCTGATTTAGATTAGGTAGTATAATATTTACTCTGTCAGGGTGACAAACTAAGGGTGACATCTGGTGACGGCTGATTGGCCAGAAACAAGTTGGCAGGGTATGCCTAGACGTGGGTCCCTTGCTCACTTTGCCACTGAACTCAAGCTAGCCTGGCTGATGATGGCTGATCAGCCAGAAACCGGTCCCAGGATGCTTGTTTCCTGTCCAGGGAAGACATGGCTTGGCAGTTTGGACTGGACTGTTCCCAAGAGGCACAGGGTCAGACTGATTTGCATATGGCCATGCCTAAACTGGGATGGTGAGTGAGCTAAAGAATGATGATGGATTAAACCTAGGTCAGTTGACTGAGGGTGAGTGCTTGCAATGTTTAACACTTCGTCCATCATCCCCTTTGGTTTTGCTTTGTTTGTCCTAAGCTGTCAGTGTATGCCCAGACGTGGGTCCCTTGCTCACTTTGCCACTAGATTCAAGCTAGCCTGGCTGATGATGGCTGATTAGCCAGAAACCGGTCCCAGGATGCTTGTTTCCGGTCCAGGTAAGACATGGCTTGGCAGTTCGGGCTGGACTGTTCCCACTCCCTCCATTATCCCCTTTGTTTTTGCTTTGACAACAGAAGCCTCTGCTCCAGTCAGACTTTCCTTGCAACGGCCCCCAGAATAAAAAGATCCAGATCCGGAGGCAGGACGTTTTCCTATAATGCTGCCAGGGCTTGGAACGCCCTTCCGCTGCATCTCAGAGCCAACCCCAATCTCTCGGCTTTTCGCAAACAGCTGAAAACCTTTTTATTTCATCCGGTCTAATTAACTCTCACTTCCCTCCCTTCTTGGGCCACTTTGCGGGTTCATGGTACTCTTAGCGCTTGGACGCCTCCGGGCAGCAATTCGTGCTCTACAAATTCACATCCTATCCTATCCGTTCCTTATATTGGCAGGAATTCCTGTCACTGCATTTCCTGTAAATACATTATTTGTTAATGCTTAGTCAAAGATTGGTTTCTGCACTGAATGAGCCATCATACATGCACTCTGTCACTCATACTTGCACTTGTGCATCTATTAATCAATTTTTCGTTCTAGCATTCACTCACTTACACAATCACAATCACAATGCAACACATACACAAATTGAGCAGGCAATGAAAAATAAATTAGACATAGAAAAGAGAAAACATGCGATTGTCTGAAAATGGCAGGCGTATGCTTTCAATAACACATTTTATCAAAGTAGCAGGAGAAAATCTTGCAATGGTATTGTACATAGTGATGAATGTCTTGTAATGGTATTGTCAATTGTGCATATGTCCAGCTGACTCAATGTTAGAACCATGCTGGTCATCCTGCAATAATAAAAACAATGATAAATTATGGATAATATCATTCCATGATGGTCAGCTGTGAGAAATCAGGACCCGTTTGCAGTGTCCCCCCACTTTTGTGCCCCTATTTTGACCACTACATGCTGGGTTTCTGATTCTGACTGTGCCCTGGGCTCTGCTAACCAGACCCAGGGTCTGTGCTCTGTTAGGAATACATGGACATTTGATATCATTACAATTGGAAATGACAGACCCCTGTAAGTCCCTAGTAGATAATAAGACAAGGCGGATTCAAACTACCAATAAGTTCCTAGTATATAATTGGGCAGGGAGGTTTAGCGGCCCAGTAGATTTCCTGCACTGGAGTGTGCACTACTGTGGTCCTGGGATGCTTGATTCTGGTCCAGGGAAGACATGGCTTGGCAGTTCGGGCTGGACTTTCCCCATGAGGCACAGGGCAAGGCTGATTTGCAGATGGCCATGTCTGAACTGGGGTGGTGTGGAGTGCAAAAAAACAATGGATTTAGTCCCCGATCTCTGTACTGGGGTGAATGTATGACATTGTTCTGCGTTCTGCCCATCAATTGTTGTTTTTGCATTTGTCACCCGGAGTGGGACGGGCATGCTCAGACGTGAGTCCTGTGCTCTCCACACCACTGGAGTCAAGCTATCCTGGCTGAAGTCGGCTGCTAGCCAGAAACCGGTCCTAGGATGCTTGATTCCGCTCCAGGGAAGACATAACTTGGCAGTTCCGGCTGGACTGTTCCCATGAGGCACAGGGACAAGGCTGATTTGCATATGGCCATGTCTGAACTGGGGTGGTGTGGAGTGCAAAAAAACGATGGATTTAGGCCCAGATCTCTGTACTGGGTTGAATGTATGACATTGTTCTGCATTCTGTCCATCAATTGTTGTTTTTGCATTTTTCACCCCGAGTGGGACGGGTATGCTCAGACGTGAGTTCAGTGCTCTCCACACCACTGGAGTCAAGCTATCCTGGCTGAAGACGGCTGATAGCCGGAAACCGGTACTAGGATGCTTGATTCCGGTCCAGGGAAGACATGGCTTGGCTGTTCGGGCTGGACTGTTCCCATGAGGCACAGGGTCAAGGCTGATTTGCATATGGCCATGTCTAAACTTGTGATGGTGTAGAGTGCAAAAAAATTATGGATTTAGGCCCAGATCTCTGTACTGGGGTGAATCTATGACATTGTTCTGCATTCTGTACATAAATTTTTGTTTTTGCATTTGTCACCCTGAGTGGTACGGGTATGCTCAGATGTGAGTCCCGTGCTCTCCACACCACTGGAGTCAAGATATCCTGGCTGAAGACGGCTGATAGCCAGAAACCGGTCCTAGGATGCTTGATTCCGGTCCAGGGAAGACTTGGCTTGGCAGTTCGGGTTGGACTGTTCCCATGAGGCACAGAGTCAAGGCTGATTTGCACATGGCCATGTCTGAACTGTGGTGGTGTGGAGTGCAAAAAAGCGATGGATTTAGGCCCAGATCTCTGAACTGGGGTGAATGTATGACATTGTTCTGCATTCTGTCCATCAATTGTTGTTTTTGCATTTGTCACCCTGAGTGGGACGAGTATGCTCAGACGTGAGTCCTATGCTTTCCACACCACTGGAGTCAAGCTATCCTGCCTGAAGACGGCTGATAGCCAGAAAACAGTCCTAGGATGCTTGATTCCAGTCCAGGGAAGATATTGCTTGGCAGTTCGGGCTGGACTGTTCCCATGAGGCACATGGTCAAGGCTGATTTGCATATGGCCATGTCTGAACTGGGGTGGTGTTGAGTGCAAAAAAACGATGGATTTAGGCCCAGATCCCTGTACTGGGATGAATGTATGACATTGTTCTACATTCTGTCCATCAATTGTTGTTTTTTCATTTGTCACCCCGAGTGGTAAGGGTATGCTCAGACTTGAGTCCCGTGCTCTCCAGACCATTGGAGTCAAGCTATCCTGGCTGAAGACGGCTGATAGCCAGAAACCGGTCCTAGGATGCTTGATTCCATTTCAGGGAAGACATGGCTGGCAGTTCCGGCTGGACTGTTCCCATGAGGCACAGGGTCAAGACTGATTTGCATATGGCCATGTCTGAACTGGAGTGGTGTGGAGTGCGAAAAAACGATGGATTTAGGCCCAGATCTCTGTACTGGGGTGAATGTATGACATTGTTCTGCATTCTGTCCATCAATTGTTGTTTTTGCATTTGTCACCCCGAGTGGGACGGGTATGCTCAGACATGAGTCCCATGCTCTCCACACCACTGGAGTCAAGCTATCCTGGCGTAAGACGGCTGATAGCAGAAACCGGTCCTAGGATGCTTGATTCCGGTCCAGGGAAGACATGGCTTGGCAGTTCGGGCTGGACTGTTCCCATGAGGCACAGGGTCCAGGCTGATTTCCATATAGCCATTTCTACACTGGGGTGGTGTGGAGTGCAAAAAAACGATGGATTCAGGCCCAGATCTCTGTATTGGGGTGAATGTATGACATTGTTCTGCATTCTGTCCATCAATTGTTGTTTTTGCATTTGTCACCCCGAGTGGGACGGGTATGCTCAGACATGAGTCCCATGCTCTCCACACCACTGGAGTCAAGCTATCCTGGCGTAAGACGGCTGATAGCAGAAACCGGTCCTAGGATGCTTGATTCCGGTCCAGGGAAGACATGGCTTGGCAGTTCGGGCTGGACTGTACTCACGAGGCACAGGGTAAAGGCTGATCTGCATACGGCCATGTCTGAACTGGGGTGGTGGGGAATGCAAAAAAACGATGGATTTAGGCCCAGATCTCTGTACTAGGGTGAATGTATGACATTGTTCTGCATTCTGTCCATCAATTGCTTTTTTCACATTTGTCACCCCGAGTGGGACGGGTATGCTCAGACTTTATTCCTTTGCTCTCCACACCATTGGAGTCAACCTATCCTGGCTGAAGAAGGCTGATAGCCGGAAACCGGTCCTTGGATGCTTGATTCCGGTCCAGGGAAGACATGACTTGGCAGTTCGGGCTGGACTGTACCCATGAGGCACAGGGTAAAGGCTGATCTGCATATGGCCATGTCTGAACTGGGGTGGTGGGGAATGCAAAAAAATGATGGATTTAGGCCCAGATCTCTGTACTGGGGTGAATGTATGACATTGTTCTGCATTCTGTCCATCAATTGCTTTTTTCACATTTGTCACCCCGAGTGGGACGGGTATGCTCAGACTTGATTCCTTTGCTCTCCACGCCACTGGAGTCAAGCTATCCTGGCTGAAGACGGCTGATAGCCGGAAACCGGTCCTAGGATGCTTGATTCCGGTCCAGGGAAGACATGGCTTGGCAGTTCGGGCTGGACTGTTCCCATGAGGCACAGGGTCAAGGCTGATTTGCATATGGTCATGTCTGAACTGGGGTGGTGGGGAGTGCAAAAAAACGGTGGATTTAGGCCCAGATCTCTGCACTGAGGTGAATGTATGACATTGTTCTGCATTCTGTCCATCAATTGTTGTTTTTGCATTTGTCACCCCGAGTGGGACGGGTATGCTCAGACATGAGTCCCATGCTCGCCACACCACTGGAGTCAAGCTATCCTGGCGTAAGACGGCTGATAGCAGAAACCGGTCCTAGGATGCTTGATTCCGGTCCAGGGAAGACATGGCTTGGCAGTTCGGGCTGGACTGTACTCACGAGGCACAGGGTAAAGGCTGATCTGCATACGGCCATGTCTGAACTGGGGTGGTGGGGAATGCAAAAAAACGATGGATTTAGGCCCAGATCTCTGTACTAGGGTGAATGTATGACATTGTTCTGCATTCTGTCCATCAATTGCTTTTTTCACATTTGTCACCCCGAGTGGGACGGGTATGCTCAGACTTTATTCCTTTGCTCTCCACACCATTGGAGTCAACCTATCCTGGCTGAAGAAGGCTGATAGCCGGAAACCGGTCCTTGGATGCTTGATTCCGGTCCAGGGAAGACATGACTTGGCAGTTCGGGCTGGACTGTACCCATGAGGCACAGGGTAAAGGCTGATCTGCATATGGCCATGTCTGAACTGGGGTGGTGGGGAATGCAAAAAAATGATGGATTTAGGCCCAGATCTCTGTACTGGGGTGAATGTATGACATTGTTCTGCATTCTGTCCATCAATTGCTTTTTTCACATTTGTCACCCCGAGTGGGACGGGTATGCTCAGACTTGATTCCTTTGCTCTCCACGCCACTGGAGTCAAGCTATCCTGGCTGAAGACGGCTGATAGCCGGAAACCGGTCCTAGGATGCTTGATTCCGGTCCAGGGAAGACATGGCTTGGCAGTTCGGGCTGGACTGTTCCCATGAGGCACAGGGTCAAGGCTGATTTGCATATGGTCATGTCTGAACTGGGGTGGTGGGGAGTGCAAAAAAACGGTGGATTTAGGCCCAGATCTCTGCACTGAGGTGAATGTATGACATTGTTCTGCATTCTGTCCATCAATTGTTGTTTTTGCATTTGTCACCCCGAGTGGGACGGGTATGCTCAGACATGAGTCCCGTGCTCTCCACACCACTGGAGTCAAGCTATCCTGGCTGAAGACGGCTGATAGCCAGACACCGGTCCTAGGATGCTTGATTCCGGTCCAGGGAAGACATGGCTTCGCAGTTCGGGCTGGACTGTTCCCATGAGGCACAGGGTCAAGGCTGATTTGCATATGGTCATGTCTGAACTGGGGTGGTGTGGAGTGCAAAAAAACGATGGATTTAGGCCCAGATCTCTGTAATTGGGTGAATGTATGACATTGTTCTGCATTCTGTCCATTAATTGTTGTTTTTGCATTTACAATGCAGCGCACCATGGGGCAAAAACGGCACAGATGCGTCACACATCTGTACCGTAAAAGTGGCGCATTGTTGGTGTTGCGTCGCAAGCGCAACGCAGCTCCAGCAATGCTCTGGGGTGCCCTATCTTGTTAATGCTACACAAATCCTTACGCCTGCTTCAAGCAGGCGCTGGGTTTTGATGCAGCATGGGCCCCAAAGTAACTGAGTGAAATCTTGTAGATTTCACACACCCACTTTTAGGAGGCGTTCCTGCGCCGGAACGCCCCCCCCTGCGCAGGAAAGCCGCCTTCTGGCGCAGGGCTTTACAACGTGACGCATCTCCCAGATGCGTCAATTTGTAAATACCCCGCACCATGGCGCATCTTTTGCGCCATCGCTGCGTCACAAAAGTGGCACAACAGCAGCGTAAAAGAGGCGCAAGGGGCTTGTAAATCTGCCCCTCAGTCCCTGTGTGCTGAAAAAAATAATAAAAGGCAGTAGAAGGGGCAGAGAGAGCATCCTTTGATCCCTCTGCTCTGGTGGAGAGGTCACAAAGGGGCCCGAGTTGTAAACATTTGAAAAAAATATGATGTAGCAGCAGGTTTCACAGACCCCCCAGAGCTAATTTTGCAGCTTCTATCACAGTACCTCGATGTATGAAAACAAAAGGAAAGTGTCCATGGGGCCCTTGCTGAATCTGCTACTTGGTTGCAAATTCACCACAGTGTCTACATACCCTAAAAAAAGTTGAAAAGGCAAACAGAAAAAGGCCATATGCTAGACTCTGCGTCTATGCCCTGCTGTACAAGACTGTTTTAGGACCGGCTGCAAGCAGCGGGTTGGGTACAGGGCTGAGACAAAGTCAAGGCCTTGCAGGCATTCCCAACTGCATATGGGCTTTGGAGATGCGAGTGGAGATCTACTGCCCATTGAGGTATGTGCAGAAATGGTTGCATGTGGAATATGATAAAATGAAATAATGGAGAAAAACAAAAGTTAAAGTGGATTTCGGGTTAGCTTTCGTTGCAACACCATAGCATACGGTGAAAAAAAAACAGTGGAAATTCATCAAAATAAGGACAGTTGAAGTGCAGTTATGGTTCCAAATTGTTATAGAAAACATTTAGAAATTCCCATGTTTTGGTTAGCTATGCATTTCATTTCTCACACAACTGCCATGCATACCATAACTATCATGCTAAATGCAATGGTTTTAAGTGGATTTCTAAGTTATTTTTAAACACACTGTAAGGTACAAATTACTGTATAGTATTATTAGTTGTTCCTCGCCATGTTGCATTATTACATTGTCAGTCCTGGGTTAAAAAAGTGAAATACTGAAAGCATGAGTCTAGATTTGAGCGTTAAATGGTCAAATTATATGCTCTGTGTGCTGAAAATGCAGGTTACAGGTTCCAAGGTATTTCTAATGAAGCAATTTGCTTTACGTCCAGTCATATTTCTCCTGCTGCCATCAGCAATTAAAGAATGCCATGGCGCGGTCACTGTATAATAACAGGCTGTCTTTACTAAGCCTCAGATGAAAATGAATGACTTTCTAATATGCAGCCTGACTGGTATTATAGGTGAAAGCAATTCAACAGTAGAATCTCTCGATTAATACGTTCATTACAATACTACATTCAGGTGGTAATCATTTGTTTAACAATAAGAACAATGGCACCGCAATACACTGGGGTTAGAATGGCAGAGTGTGTACAAGAAGCGCATCACTTCACAGTGTTCGGGTACAATGCACATATATAGTCCCTCATTACGAGTTAAGGGTAGAGTTCTGATCCCTTTGCAAGGATGTCTTTGCACAGGGATGGTAATTACGAGCTGTGTGATAATTATGACACTCACACAGTTTGTGGGAATTTACCTGGGGAAACGGCCCAAAAAAAATGCCAAACATCATAGGAATTCGGTGTAATAAAAACCGATTCCACCTGTCCTGACCCATTTCCCATCTAAAAAAGAGGAAGTATTCACCGCCCGTGGTAAATACCGTAACCTTCCCCACAGGTACTGGTCTTTAACAAGTGTGGTAAATGCTCCAGCCTATTCCCGAAACACTCTTAGTTAAAGGGTGAAGCTAACACAGAGGGGCAAGGACCAAAGATAAAGAAAGGACTGTTTTACATTTAAAATCCACCAGATATCAGTATATTAGAACACATGTTCTCACCTGGAAGATGTTCACGTCAAACAGGGGCCGTATTACAGTTATTACAGGGACTTTTCTATTACAGAAGGGGCCGCAGACGCTGGTGTGGCCCCTTGTGTAATACCGATAACGCACATAAAGCTCCAGCACTATCAGCAGGGGGCGTTCCCTCATTTGCATGGGGGTGTGCCCCATGCAAATGAGGGAATTCCTTTGCCTCTGCACCAGCGCCGTATTACAGACACGGGTGCAGAGGCAAATAAGCCCTCAGGAAGCGCACTTACAGAGCGCCTCCTAAAAGGTGTTGCATTGTGAGTGCGCCTCCTGATGGCAGACTTCTGGTGAGGGAAAGTGGGCCCCATGGACCCCCCAGACATCCCTGTGCAGGTGGGTGCAGTCAATGACTGAACCCTCCTGCAAGGGGCATTTCTAATCCCCTTCAAAAGTGCAGGCGGGCTCTCACCTGCACTGTGTAAACACGGAGCGGCTTTGGAGCAGCGGCCTTGTTTTTCACCTGAATGTTCTGCCCCAGGGCAGCAGGAGTTCACAGCTGCCTTGAGAGCAGCACATCCATGGTAGTAGAGTGCCTTTTCACTGTTCGCGCCCAGCAAACCTTTTTAAAGGTGCGTTCGATGCAAACAATGAAAATGCCCTTTTACCTCTCCATTCTGTCTATCTGCTCATCTGTTGTCTTGGAATTCATAACAGGCAGCATGGGAAGTCACTCATTAGAAGCACAATTTTCATTATTTTTCCACCTTAAAAAATAAAAACAGACAGGAAACGCATTGTTTTCTGTATGGCCAGGTACGGCCTAGATTCCCTCCTCCCTTGTCAATACCCAGATACTAACACGTTGTCCACGATAAGGTTTTGGATTAGGGATCGTAAACCCCTGGTCGTATTTATTAACATAACATTTTAAAACAAAAATGTATATACATTATTTTCATAATACGCAGAAACAATTGTATTACATTGATTACTAGGATAGATACAGATGTCAGATTGCTAACTTTAACATATCTCTAATACAAAGATATTCCTATCCGAATCTAAACATACCATATTCAAATAATCATAATAGCATTTACTTTTCTGCATATCCCTATTTGAGCCTATGGCAAGGTCAATAACTGGCGTCAGATCCTTATCAAATTATGGCCGCCCTCCAACCGGAGTGCACATGCACAGAGGGCCCGTTCACCGTGAGGGTACTCCCCCACGGTCAACCCCGTACGCTCTGTAGATTATCTTCTTAACGAGCCTCTGCAGTTATGCGCCGTTTACTAGTGCCATGGTGCATGTGCAGGATGGCCAACCAGCCTACTGGAAAGCGTAACTCCCATTCCCCCGCACCCATCCAGCCAAACGGCTGTAACTGCCCCTGGAGTTCTATGAAAGAACACTTGTCCCTCCCTCTTGGGCGACCCCATTCAAGAATGGCGCCGCCCTCTAAGGACTTTAAATGCACTGCTCACTAATCATGACCTTACTGCCACAGGCCTGCATAAATGTCAGATTATCTGCCCCCAACCCCCCCAATGCTCACTGAAAGGTCATATACTGTCTCTAAAGCCACCCAACCAAGCCAGCAGATTTTCTTTGAAGATTTCGTTACTCAGTTTAGACAGATGGACGCCATCTTTTAAGAAGCACAGCTCCCCCTGATTGCCCCGTGGGCCATCGTTTGTAAATGAGAGGGGCCTTGAAAAGTCTATCTATTTTGTTCTTAATCCTCCTTACTGAATGGTTCAATGCCCTCACAGACTTCCCCCGCCACTATAATCTTGGTAGCATCTGTGACCAAATATGGTGCCCCCTGGGCATGCCCTTGCTAGCCAACCCACTTCAGTGATTAGGGTCTCTACCAACCCCCTTCTACCCAGATTTACCAGATCATTCTCTCCTAAGTGTAGGATAATAATGCTGGGAAGAGCCGCTCTCCTTTCTAGCAAGACTGATACCAAACCCCTAAATTGACTGAAGTGAAGACCCCCCCTGCCCAAGAAATGACATCCAAAAACTAGTTTGCCTTGCTCTGGACACATAATTGCCTGAAACAAAAAAGTTATTCAATCGCCTCACGTATGAATGACCAACCACCCAAATGACCTGTGGTCCTTGTTTGTGAGCGTGTACCCGTTCTTGCGCCGACTGATGTTGATGCTGTGCTGCCGCTAGTTTTCCCCCTGCATGACAGGCTGAAGAAACTGAAAATTGAGCAGGGAAGAAAAACAAGCATCAGAAACAAGGCCCATGTCATACTCATAACATATGCAGCCGCACATAGCGCTTGTAACAATTGGAGGACCACCTACCAATTCTTTGCACGTCAATCCTAGGAAAACGCCTTGCTGCCGCTTTGGTGGCAGCCCCTCTCCTGAATGAATGTGTTCCAAAGCAACTAGGATTTAGACCTGCCTTCTATATTGCCATGTCCATGACTCTTTTAAATTGGAATCTCGTGAGTGGGGTACCATCAGCATGAATTAACAATGGGCGCCCTTGTAACAGGGTCTCCCCTTCAGAAATGCCTCCAAGTTTGCAAAAGGGCAGCTAGGATTACCACGTGCCCCTTGTAGCACTACCCCCTCCGCTCAGGCCTCCAGATCAGTTTTGGACCTCTTAATAGATATCAACAAGGAATCACCTTGGATCCCAACACGGTTAAGCTGCAGACCACCCTGTTTATCCTGTTTGTTTTTTGCCACCAGCTCCCAAATTCTAAGCGCACCATAAAATGCCAATGCAAAGGCGGCGCTGAACAACAACGCTTCCTCTGTGGTGTTGCAAATATGGTGTAGAACCTCCAGGAAAGATGCTAGGAGATCCACCGCTATCAGCCACCTTGTGTCTGGTTCAGATCCTTGTAGGCGCTGCCACCCCTTCAAAGCTTTCCTGACCGTGGAACTATTGGTGGGATCCCCTTACCTTTCGCCTGTGCAAAGAAAGCGATTGCTGCCACATGTCGCCCAGCAGCTGCCGCTGAGCGCCCGTCATCCTGCAAAGCCCCCAGGTAAGCAAGAACCACCCCCGTGTCATGCCAGTTTTCCACCCACTCCCTTCCCAAAAAGGTACAGTATGCCCAAAAAGCCTTTTCATATGCCTTCCTGGTCCTGGGTGCTAGGATAGCTGCAACGAGGTCCGGTAGTTTGGGGCACCGATCTGCCAAAGTAGTTCTGGGAAGTGTGTGGGATTCTCTGCTGCATTCGGGAGGTGTGCCCTGAAAACCTGCATCTTGAAGCGAGAGAGTGCGTCAGCAACATGATTCAGCACTCCTGGCACATGTTTAGCTCTAAATTGCATATTCAAGCTTATGCATAACAAGACTATTTCTTTCAACAAACGGAGGATGATCTTACACTGTGCTGCTTGCTGATTGATGCATTCCACCACTGTCATGTTATCTGACCAGTACACTACAGATTGATTACGCGTTTGCTCCGGTCATACTGACAATGCTACCCACATGGGGAACACCATGTTGGCCATCGCTGTGCCACCTACTCAGTACCGAATATTGCACCAAATCCCTCACTACCCGCAGCGTTAGTCATTAAACCCAACTCTGTAGAAGTGGTGAGCGGACCGGGCCACACTACCATGCCATTGAAGTCTTGCAGGAATGCCAACCGAATCCTCATATCCTGCCTAACCTCAGCTGCACAACCTGGTGTGGCAGTGGTTCTCCTTGAGGCCTGACATGGCTTGTGAGATGGATCGTGATAATAGTTGTGCCATAGGGATAACATGCAATGCAAAAATCAGCTGCCCTACCTTCTGCTGCAGCTAGTGCAAGGTGACCTTATCTTTAGCCAAGGATTGCTGCAACCCTGTCCTGAATTTAATGATCTTCGCTTCAGGCAACCGAAAACAGCCCTGGAGGGAGTCTAGCTCTATCCCCAAGAACTCTATTGTTGTTCATGGCCCAACCGTCTTCTCTGGTGCCAAAGGGACCCTAAAAGCCCACATGAGCGCCTCAATTCCTGCAGCACCCACCCACACTCTCGGGTGCTCGGTGAGTCCAAGAGAAGGAAGTCATCAAGGTAATGCAAGACATATCGGTGCCCCGTAACCTACCTAAAAACCTATTCCAAAAATGAACTGAATTTCTCAAAATAGGCGCAGGAGACCGAGCACCCCATGGGCATACACATATACATGTACAATTTTTCATGGAAGTGGAAGCCCAGAAGATGGAAGTCTGACGGATGGACCGGCAACAGGCAGAAAGCTGACTCAATTCTGACTTTGCCAGCAATGCGCCAGGACCCAAACACCTGAGCATCTCCACTGCCTGATCAAAAGATGAATATTTTACACTGCACAAGTCATCACTGATAGCATCAATCAAGGAATTCCTCCTAGTTGCAGATAGATTATGTATCAACCCGAACTCTCCCTTCTCTTTTTTAGGGACCACACCCAAAAGAGAGCAGACAACATTCTTTACTGTGATGCAGTCAAATGGCCCTGCTACTCTGCCCAAGCCCAGCTCTTTTTCATTTTTTGTTGCAGCTACACTGGGGTTAGCCCCTACAGAGAGCTGGTTCTTGCATTCTGGGGCCCCAACGTATTCTGGAGCAGGGATCCTAAAACCATACCTGAAACCATCTAGCAACAACCTGGCAGTTGAAGGATAAGGGTATCTGTTTAACCATGGTGTCAATGCAGTTACTCTAATGGGCGAGCATACTGTCTGCAGCAAAATACCCTTACTCCTGTTTCTTTCTTTCTTTATCATTTGACTTTTTGTAATACCTGGACGCTGGATGTGATGTATTGGTACAGAAAGAGCATGCATGTTTGAACTTACACATGCCTGAAGATCTAGTACATGTGCGTCAATTGAAGTCCCAACATGTCCCTTTTCTCTATCCCTCACTGCTGGAACTAGCAGGGGAACCCGCGGGGGGTGTGGCCGAAAGGACTGGAAGGACTGGCCCTTGGGATTGTCCTGAGACCCACAGCCAAATTGGTCTAACCAGGCAATCATATCAATTTGATTCCAAGAGAGGGATGGGTCAGAAGCTTTTGCTCTCCTGAAATTTTTGTCATACTCTTTCCACCCTACCCCAGCATATTTGTCATACACCCCAGTATTTATGCTCTGGTAGCACGCCATTTCTGCCGGCATATTGGGAAAACGTTCTGCAATAATTGCAATGTAAATTGAGAAGCCTCTGACCCAGTTAATCAAAGTCTCATCAATCCTATACTTCAGTAATTCTCTCGCCCATTCCCTTGCGAGCATCCAGTCCTTCTTTTTCTTGGCCTCCTCCCTTTCTGTTTCATCAAGCAGCAAAAAGAACATACTGATATAGCTCCCCTTCCAGATATTTTCTTTAACTTCCTGTGTGACATGTCTTGCTAAGTGTTCCCTAGGGGTGCGAGCCTCTCCCACACCTAACACAGGCAACGTCTGTTGCCTACCTAATGGAGCTGCCCCAGCTGGCTCTGTCGGCTTCTCCTTCGCCAAGTCCATACACGGGTTGTTTGCTGGTAGCTCCTTGTTGGTCTCCACCGGGGTAGATCCACCCACTGAGATCACAGGGGATGGTGTACCCAGCCTCCCTCCTGGCTTATCCCCAGGTACCCCGTCCAACTGAGCCACTATCTGCCTAGCTTTGGTGAGTAAATCCTCCCCATTAACAGATGTCCCAGCCGCTGCAGACCAAGATCCATACTTTCCCTAACCACGGGAGGACTGCTGCTAAGTTGGACACTAAATCATGGGGAACTGGACCCCCCCATGGGGGCAATTGGAGGCTGCGGGCCACTACCAATGGGGGCCCCACCCATAGGGGCTACTGGGGCCTGTGGGCTACTACCCTTTGGGGCTCAACCCACAGGGGCAACTGAGGCCTGTGAGCTACTCCCACTTAGTGCTGGCTGCCCACAGGCCCCCGGCGAAGAGACAGCCCCGGATGGACCTGGTTCCTCCCCTTCCTCCCTGGGGCCAGGTACTGACACAGGGGCCACTGGTATCACAGGTTTACTGCCACCCCTTTTTTGGCCCTACTCCTTTTTGGAAGATTTAGGGAAGGCCGACTTTTAGGGGCCACTATAGTATGCCTAGGCCTTTCTTCTACCCCATCCTGCCCATCTATTTTCTCCCTGATATCTGCCAGAGCCAGCCCTATCTCGTCAACCTTCTTCAATCTATCCTCCATACCCACCATGTTGCGCATCATAGCTTCCATCAGCTTCTCCATGCGAGAAGGCTGCTCCCCTAATTTTGCCTTACTGGCCATTATCTTTACCTAAACGGTAACATTAGTCACTGAAATGTGCTAGTCACTATCCTAACTTACATACAATGCCCTTCAATACTAAGCAATGGCACACTTGGAGCAGTTTAGCTTAGCCTACCCCACTGCACCCCGACGTCCTGGAACACTGTCCAAGCCCTTACCTTACAACGTAGGAGGTACATAACCGGCCATAGGCACCCGCGCAACCAGAGCCACTCCACACCAGCTAACCCAGTGGGTCAGGTGAGTATTCTCCAAACCCAAAAGCGATGGAATGCAGCCCTGTCTGTGACCCCTTCCAGGTCGTCCTACATACTGAAAATCATAGTAGCACTTAGCCTAAAAAACCCAGCTGTTGATCTGCTGTCGACCCACGAAGCACTCCTGTCACTGAAACGCAAAAACAAAACAAGTGAATCCTCTAATAGAGGCTGAGACAAAAATGCTGTAATGTCAAAATAACGAACATTTAACCATATGCACCCTTCTTATGTAGATGCAAAAGTGCGGTCCCTTAAATACCCAGTAGCTCTACCCAACTAAATGTGCCTCAAAATTTGTGCTTGCCCAACCGTGCTTTTAATGCCACTGGGCATGCACCATCCACAATCTCCCTGACCCTGTTTAGTTTGGTCACACAAGTAGATTACCTCGATGAAAAGCCTGCCCCCACTGCAATTCGGTCGGGTTTTATGGAGCATGCGCTTCCCTCGGCTGATTGCACAATATCCCAGAACTATCCACCCTCGAATTTACAGTGTCCCCCGAAGAGAGTACATGATGGAACAAACCTGCCCCCTCCGCGCTTCGACCGTGTTTAATAGAGCGCGCGGTCTAACGATTAATTGACCCATGCTGAACAGAGCACTTCTCGCTGTGCGAATCACTCCGACAACCGGCAGACTGTCAGCACTTGCGCTGCTCAAGGGCACATACAAAAATACCAATCGTGGCTTGTCCCGCGTGCACCAACGCCGCTCTGTATCTAGAATGTCGCTTCTCCCGACACCACTTGCTGCACAATGGTGATCCTACGGGACCTCGATGCACCAACGCCGCTCTGTCCCCTGTAATCCCTTTGTCCTGAATGCCAAATCTCCGCAGGATACGGGCACATAAAAAACAAAAAGAAATTAGAGTACAGCCTCCTAGCGAGGCTGGCTTCACTTTAGGCAGGCTGTGGGAGCGGCGAGCAAAGAGGCAGACTCCGCCGCACCCCAGCCTTTTATTATCCTCCCTAATACTAGGCCAGGCCAGTTCTAACCGGCCTAGCATTATTCAGATGCGCGACCTGGAAGTGATTGTAATCGCTTCTGGAGCATGCCTTGACCAATTGTTGGCGAGGCACGCCTGTCGCATCATCATTGCGCGCGACAAGCCCGCCCCTGTGTGGTCGTCGGGCCAGCACGACCGCCATACCTTTGGCATGGCCGATGCCGGCCCCACCTTTCTATTTGTATCTATCTGTAAATATCAGTAAAAATGGAAAACTGGGCGCCTTAATTTGGACCTTTGTTGAAAAAACCCAAGCCACCACTCAACGTCCCAGAAAACTACCGTCCCATCTTCATTTTGCCATATTTGGCAAAATTGTTGGAAAAACTTGCTTATAGTCAAATTCAGAGTTATCTGGTGTCTAAAAACCTGCTCAGCTCCTTGGGTTTCAGAGTGCTGTAGAGTACTGAGTTGATGGTTATGTAGTGTAGTTCCTATTTTCCCAATAGGCCCTGCGCAGTGGAATAACATAAACAATAGTATGGACGTAGAAGTGCGGTCTTCCAGGTCTCTACTGACTATGCTAAACTTAATTGGGTTTGTTACCAACTAGCTCAGAGGTCACTGGAAACTTCTTGACTGAATAGGAAGTGATCAGCTTCCCTGGTACAGACAAGAAGGGATTCAGTTTTCCAACAACCGCATAAACATGACAACTTTGCTCCTTAGAATAAGAGTCAATCTCTAGAGTCGTGTGAAACAATAGACAGTTATTTTACTCAGTCAGTTGTGCAGATTACTTTCACCAAGATGCAGAGAATAGAGAGACGGGTGTTTTCAATAAAAAGTATTATTTATTGAACGGTCTTTCTTCTCATGCAAGAGAAATGAATTGCCACAATTGCAAGACTAGTTATTATAAAAAGTGCATACAGTAAAATGAGGATTGCGAAATAATACTGTAAAAGCATTGATATGGTTTCTTAGCCATATAATGGTTAAAATGAATAAAATATATACATTCATATATAATTTAGCTAACGTACTCAACTGGTGCTTCTAACTACGCCTACCCCAGTGTACCTGACCTAAGCCTAATACTTGGGAGGGAGTAAGGAAGTAGCAGTTTTAGTTAAGTTGGTTTTGCCAAGGTATGCTTCAAGAATTCTCTCTGAGGGTTTAGTCAACACCATACCTCTGAAATAGAATGTTGGAGGTCTTGTATCTCCTTCCAGGACTCGATATCCCAGTCACTCGCAAGAGTGGGCAGGAAACGCCGGAGCTGGATTTTCTCGGCAGGAGAAAAGACAGCGTCTCTCTCAGCGCGTCGAGGAGGAGGGGCAGCGTCTGTGGGCAGCTTGCATCTGCTGGGCTCTGTAAGGGACAGCTGTTCTGCTCCTATGTTCACCACACCATCGCTATCATCGATGTCGTTGAGGCAGCAGCGTTTGCTTAAGGCAACGTTGGTAATATTTATACCTGAAAGGTGCCTTGTTTGATGTAAGTTTTTGGACATAAGACGTCAATAAAGATTAAGCATGGGCGAATTTTGCGAATCTCGCGTTCGCGAATTTTGCGGATTTGCGAACTCGCAATCCGCAAAATCCGCGAATTCTCGCAAATTTGCGGATTTTTTTTTTTTTTGTGTTCGCGCAGGTTTCTGCCAGGTCGCGAGGGTTTTTGTACAATTTCGCAAACGCAAACTTACCTGTCGGGTCGCAAGTTTTGCGAACTTGTTGTTTCTACGTGTCCAGCCTGTTTGGGACACTCTTCTTCATCACTGCCACCCTCTGTCACCACATGCCACCCTCTGGCTCACCCATGCCACCCTCTGTTTCATCACAGCACCCTCTGGTTGTCCAGTGTACATTATTGTGGCAAAGCAAAGCACACCTTCCCTGCCTCAAGTGACCTGAAATAATTTGGGGCTGATTAATGTGTCACAGAATATTTTTTTAGCTGGCACCTGCTTCCTTAGTGCTTCCTGATTAGTGATCTTTTGCACTTGCTAATTGCTTTCATTGTTGCAAAATTAGTTACAACACCTGCCCTGCCCCAACTGACAATAATGAATTAGGGGCTGATTAATGTGTTACTGGATTTGAACTTCCAGCCTGGCTCCTGCTTGTCTCCCTTAGCTGTAATTCAGGACCTTTGTGGCATATGTGTAACTATTCTGAGGGTCAGAGCAGGGTCACATAATAGTTGCAAGTAGGCAACTGAACTCTAGAGGGGCCCCTCAGGAAGCACTACAGGAAATGACTACTAATGATGAGCTTGAACTTTTGAACCTGGTAAGTAGTTTCAGTTTTGCTAAGATCGTATTTCTGCAATTTAGCGCTTATTCGCGGGGCGCGAAGTTGAACTGGGAAGCCGCGAACTCAGGCGAACAGTGCGAGCAAGCCATAAAATCCGCTGCTCGCGGATTTGCGGATTTTGCGGGAAATTCGCGAATCTCGCGGATTGCGAATTTACCGAAAATCCGCAAAATCCGCGAGCGGAACGGATTTTCCGCCCATACTTAATAAAGATGTCACTAGGAAGTGATCGCCTCTCAGTGCTCATTAGAGTTCTATTACTAATCAAAACATAGCAAGCGGGGTTTCCCAGGTTGCTGAGTTTTATCTTGTTGAAGAACTCGGAGTGTAATCTAGGAATCTTAGATAGTGGCTTCTGCTGTGTCATTTGCTCTAATGAGCTGCAGAGGAAGAGATTCTGAAATGTGGCTCTGATCGTGTTAGGCCAGAGACGAGTTTCTGAAATATCGCTCTTGATCGTTTATGCCATTATAGGGGAATAAATGGATTATAGCCATATAGGGGCATAAGGTCACAGTATTGATCGGGGTCCTAGATTAGAACGCGACACCCACTCCACGAATTTATGTCCATCAATTTACTAAAAACTAAAGCAAAAGATGCATGTGTAACATTACCCACCCCAAAATACATATTTGCATTTGAAATGGCGTATTTGAAATACATGGTAATATTGGTACTGTACGTCTTTAAGCATAGAAATCATTCAAAATTATAGCATATGTAATTAGTGAACGATTTTGCGAAAAAATTTACACATGAAATATCTCTTAATACAGAAAAGAAGAGCGAGATAATTTCATCACATAGAAATGCAATTGATGTAACATGTGCTAGACGCTGATGTAAAGTTATTATGTCTCTAGATTTACCTAAAGATAGAAGTTTCTGTTCTTTATGAATAGGTCTACTTCAAGCAAAGAATTTCGTACCAGAAAAAGGTAAATATTTTGATAAAGTGTTCAATTAAAAAAAAACTATTCTCTTGGTGAACGGGTAATAGAGTTCCAACGCTTTTCAGCAGTTTTTGTTGATCAAAACTGAAGGCCGAATTCAGAGTTCATGGGAACGCTGTGTGTCTGAATGCTTTTCAAAATTATTGTTTCTGTTCAGGGGAGAACATCATATCAGACAGGCTCTCAAAAAATTGGTCTACAAAATCAGGTGACAGTTCGACCAAGTTCGATAGTGCTGTAACTTGGCAGGTGTGAGAATGATTGCTATCATCAAAGTCTGGATCAGCAATGCTCACAGAGGGTTGTACCTGGGTTATGTTGCTTTTATTTCTCGCTCCACTGTCACCACCTAGTCGTAGCACAGGAGTCTCAACGAATGCCGTCATCAGGATTGGTAGCCGCTGGGGACAACACAATGCGTGAGCCAGTATAGGACTTAGCAAAGTATCGATATCCATTGGTACTGCTGATGGAAGTGCAAGACAGATGTCCAACACGCATTCATCTCCGCATAGCATACATCGAAGAACAGGTAAGATGCAGGTCTACCATATAGGTCTGAATGAAAGAAACCAGGTCATGTTCAGATCTCTCAGCCTGGCCAATCCAAGGACTCTAGTTATTCGGTCCCGGTAGCGTATTGCTAGGATCGTTTCTTCCATCCTTGTCGGAGTCAAGTCTGAGTTTTGGCTTGCCATATCGGAGCAGGAGGGTCAAAAATAAAATGCCTGCTACAAGTCCCAAAATCAGGGGTATGCCGCCAAAGACTGAATGGACAAAATTAGGAATGATTCCTAGAATTGCTTTGAATGGTGTTAACAGTCCCGTAAAAATCGTCTTAAATATGCCTGGGATGCCTATGGCACTAGACATGTTAAGGATTTGGCTAAGCATTTCTGTGAAATGCACGGGGCAATTTGTTGATAAAAGGTCATGAATCTCTGATGTTGTCCTTGAAACTTGGAGTTCATACGTCTCTTTTGATGACGTGATGGGCACTGTTGTCTGCAAAAGCACAGACTTCATTCTGCTTAAAGTATCAATTCGTATAGAAGAGAAATTCCAACGAGGCCATATGGGAGTCTCAGTGTCTCCAGGGGCGTTTGGAAACAATGCTTGCATACAGCATTTGACCATGGAAGTTACGCTTACGAGATATGCTTTCCCGAGAGCTGCTTAAAGAAAGGCTCTATCTGCGTTGCAGGTGTGACATGCTGGTGGCATGAAAGGTTGTTAGAATTTCCTTCACAGGCTCCGTGTAAACTAATACCATGGCACAAAAGTATACCGCTTAGTGAATGTTTGCAGTTTTCACCACTAAGAAATACATTTTTGTTGCTGTCACTATAGCATGTGTGTGTGTATGGTAATTTCCATGCTGACTTAATGTATCCTTTACCCAATCGTTCATACTGGCCAGTAGGTATGTATTCAAGGCAATTTTTAAATCGGAAAGTTGTTATCGGAATTGTGATAATCCTGTGTATTATCCATTCAATGACAGGACTTTCTGACAGTGTCAAAGGTAATCTCTCAAGTTTTTCGATGCTCAGGATTGTATAGTCTGCTCCTTTCTGTGCCAAGCTGATTTGTTTATCAGTAAGGTTAAAGATGGAAAACAATGACGTTGTGTTGACTAGACGCCAAGGCACATAGCCTGAACAAAGATTTTGCAGCGTCCAGCCTAACTGTACAAAAGAACGCAATTGTGACTGGCCATGCTGTAACATTAGCAAGTCTTTGTCTATTATATCTATGGCAGATGGTACAATACTGTCCAGTGAATATATTCTGGAGGACAGAGTCATTAACCCATTGTCCACAACAGAAAGTATTTTTTCAGATGTTTCAATTTGTGTGACTTTCCAAGCCTCGTTGTAAGCCGCATATGTACTGGTCGCTATGAAACGTTTTTGACGCTGTTTGCGTGGTCCCAGAATGAAATCGCGCAAATCAGCACCATCTTTAAGTAAAGATAAGTGTTGCTTAATTTCAGCCAGTGTGGATGATTCTAGCCATTCAAGGCACAACTTCCCTACACTGTATGTTGTTACTATCCCTGGATGTTGTCTCTGGGAGTATCTAGGGTCTGGTCTGGTCATTGCTAACCCCTGTGTTTTATTCAGGAATCTATCTTGACAGTTATTCGTGTCAGTAGGCCAGATTAACCACTTTTTCCAATCAGGATGTGTTCTGTTTAGATGTAAAATTTTTGATACGTCTATCTCAATATCTGTTGTTGCATTATCAGGTATTGGCTTTGGAATAGACGGTTTGTTAAGGTCTTTAATCTTAGCTAGGCCAAGACAGGTTGTTTGGTGAATTGTGTCATTTAAAAACAGCATTTGTTCTGGGATCATGCAGGCTCGAAATAATGCTTCTATGCCTTGTACCTGCCAATCTTTTGTACCCCAGATTGTTTTTGTTTCTCCAATATTCAAAACCAAATGTCATCATTTTTTCATAAAATGCCTCTGAATATATCAATTTAGTATTTGTCAGCATTGTTTTCCATCCTGTTTTATCTAACAATTTATAATAAAACGTTTCTGCATCACTGGTGTTAAACCCTGAGAAGTACTGGGATTTCTCATAGAATGTTTTAGAACTGCTTTTAGGTGGAGTCGCACAATGTTCCCATTGGTTATACTTTAAAACATTTCTAGGTTGTGCAAGATTTATGCAAGTAATGATCTCCATAATGTGAGAAACAATACATCTGCTCATAACTAGACGAACCTTGTAAATAATCATGATCTGTAAATCTTGCTGACAACACTAAATCAGACATCATATTATTAATACTTTCAAAATCCCAATCATCAGGAAATTTACTTGGTATTACAAAGTCACTTAGGGAAATCTTGAACTGATGAGGATATTTCAGGATTTCGACCGGACCATATATTTCATAGTCAGTTGTGTCCCACACTACCCCGCCGGGTATTGGAATGGCTGTGACATTTACTGTTGAAAGTTCTCTTTTCTTCACGTGGGATGATCTGTGTGGTTTGAGGACTAAGTTGAGGTTCTGACTTGCTGTGTCCATTGAACTGTAATAAACTTTCCTAAAATTAAAACTAAAATTAGGCATAGTAGGAGTATAAATACCCCTGAAATAATCCAATCCTCAATCAATCGTGCATCCAGATATACTTCTTTGATTTGTTGAAAGAATTCTGTTGCTTTTTCTTTGAAAGTCTTTGTTCCTGGCATCACTTCAGGGTCGGTTTGATCTTCAGAAAAGTTATCGAAATTGATGAAGTAGCCTTAGGCAGTTCTGTCAATTGCTGGGATTGTTCTTTCAATTTGTCTTTCGGTAGCACATTCAGATGCCACATCATTGTAGACTGGTGTTTCTTGACGAACTGTTTCAATCTGTGTTTCAAGAGGCACGAGTTCCATGGCATTATTGCATAGTCCCTCTCTGTGCACTGCAGGCTTATCGAATGTGATTAGTCTTTCAGTTTGAACCTCTTGGATTGTTGCAAGTTTGGGTATTCTGTTGTTTCTCGGGAGTCCACTGGGCCTACTGTTGATTATAGTCCACATGCTTGTGGTTTTACCAGGTCAATTGATACAACTCTGTTCTCCTTTTTACCAGCAAGGGGCGGTAGTACTACTGATCTTGTTCTGTTGATTGCTAAGACAGGTACTGCTTTTCTGTAAGAAGGCCCAAATTCCTTCTTCACCGCTATTTTTTTCTGACTAGATCCCCAATCTTTGGAATCCAGACAGGCCTTGCTGGTGCTGGTGGTGCCTCGTCAGTGGTAGCAGGCTGTTGCTTTAATTTTATGTTGCTTAAGGATTTTCTTGTTTCATTCAAGTCCTGTAAAACAACCAAACAGTCTTCGATGTCAAAGTCTGTATTCTTATCTTTTACCACTGATACCTGACTATCTAAGTCCTGAATGTACATTCTAGTTCCGAACAATAGTTCGTATGGGCTGAAACCTTTTAGAGAATTTCTTGGCAAATTGTTAAGACTTAACTGAACACTTATTAAATGTTTGACCCACCCATCACCCGGACCTAATACCTTCGCTGTTATAGATTGCTTTATGTCCTGGTTTTTTCTTTCTACCACACTGTTTCCTTCGGGGTGTGACAGACAAAAATACCGCAAGCCAACGCCCATGCTGGCCATGGCCTCCTTATAAGCTCGAGAGCTGAAAGCAGGACCCTGGTCAGAATGGAACATGGCAATTGCGTATGTGCCGATAAAGACTTGCAGATCTTTTATAACCGTTCTGGCATCAGCCGAGCGCTGGGGCCACATTTTTAAGTGGATTTTGTCTTAACGATATACAATGGGACGTGTTTCTCTTGTTTGATTGCGCGGATAGATCGCCTTATGCTTTCTATTAGGGTTCCTGACACTACACTGGCCGGTTCTCCACTGCGATCTCTGTTGCAGTCTTCACAATTTTTTGCAAAATCATGAATACCTACACTCATTTCCAGCCACCAGTACTCTGATTGCAATTCTCTCAGAGAGTCCCTGATTGTTTGGTGTCTCAGACCCAACCCCATATGTGCCTCCTGTAATAGGAATCTTCTCCTGTTCATGTTTGGAATTACCCTATCCCCCACTCCAGGGATTCGAGCAAAAGAACGGAGTTTGCATCAATTACGTATGCATAATTGAGTGGATAGTTCACGGGTAGTGCTGCACTGTCGCCTTTTAAGGACGTTTTTACTGCCAGCATGGTTTCCCCGTCTATGTATTTTTCTGAACGCTTTTTTGTGGCTACGGAAGCCGGTTTAGTTGCTTCTGCTATGGCTGTATTAGCCAATGAATTCCCTTCAACGTGAACGCCATCACGTTGATGACTCAGAGAGTGTATCACGTGAGTCTTTTGTAGTTCTTTCTGTAAAAGAGCTACCTGTTTCCAAAGCATTTTATGCTTTATTGTGGCACCTGTGTCATCTTTGTAATCATTTTCAATCCAGCTCTGCAACTTATTATTGTAAGAGTTGACGCAAAAATGCGAATCGCACACGATTAGTGTCGGGAATTCACGTTCTGCATTTTCAAGCGCCATCTTTAAACATCTGATTTCAGCTCTCTGAGCCGAACAGTTTCTAACGGATTCAGTTTTTGTTATTTTCGGTCTGAATTTACCGCACAGCCAGCGACCTTTAACAATGGCACAGGCTGCATCGTAGGATTTGTTCTCTACATTGAAATGCTGTACAAATCTATCTGTATAGATTATACAGGCATACTGTGGGAGAGGCAGAAGTTCGATTGGCAGAGGATATTCTTCTTCATAAGTCAAATCCTTCAGTTTTTCCAATTGCGGAGCGAAATAGTATTTCACTTCTTCCGCTCCAAGAGAATTTACACACTGTATCCATTTCGGATCCAGTGACACTGTAGGCAGGTTTACTGGGCTGAATAGCGCCTCGAAGGCGGATTCCGCTGTGAGGATATTAATCCTTTTGCCATGTGCTAGTTCTCGTTCATTCGCTAATGCAGTTTCTACTGCTTTCACAGTATTTTCTGTTGGACTGAATGTTTTTCTGCTTGTGTGTACAAGTGAGATTTAATTGAAATTGGTACCTTTTCTCCCTCATTAGAGGTCAGATACGTGAATCCGCCTCCTCCTGGGATGACTTTGATTACAAGATTGTGTGTGTTGTCACGTGTATCTAATTTTGTTTTTGCTAACATGTCTGTTCGCAGTGATCTTAAAATTTCTGTGTGTTTTTGAGTCCAAGTGATTGGTTTAAAATCAGGTTTAATTATTTCGTAGAGAGGTTTAACTCTCTCCGCATAATTTAGGATGTAAGTTCTACCGATATTCAGGAAGCCTAGAATCGATTTTAAGTTCTTCAGCGTTTTTGGTGCTTGGAGTACAGCGCACTTCTCTAAGAAGTTGTCCGCTAGGCTTTTTCCTTCACTTGACAATTCATATCCTAAAAATAATACTGTCAGATGGGCAATTCGAGACTTTTTAAAGTTGAATTTGTAACCCTCTGCTGCGAACCCAAGTATTATGGTGTTCACTCTTTTCAAGTGAGTCTCCAAGTCGTCGTCTGTGAGATAGATATCATCTACGTAAGATAATGCCTCATCATCATACATTTGTAGTAACTCTGTTACTCTGGCTGAGAATAGTCCTGGGCTGTTCTTGAATCCCTGTGGGAGCCTACAGAAATTTTTCTGTGACCCCATTACTGAGAAAGCGGTCAAATATCTGCTTTCTGGTGCAATATTTTGACAAAAGAACCATTAGATATGTCTAATGTCGTTTTATATTTTTTCCTAACTATGTTATTCATTAGTGCAGCACTATACAAATTTTTCACTGCAAATGTTTTGCAACATGCGTTAAGGTGTCTGTAGTCCAAAACTAGACAATATGAATTGTCTGGTTTGGAGACAGGAAACAAAGGATTGTTCATTTGAGAGGTGCATGTTTCAATCACCCCCTGGTATTCAAGTTGATCTAAAATCTCCCTGACTTGTTTTCTAGCTTCTTGTTAATGGGATACTGCCTTTGTGCAGTTGGTTGACTTTTTAATTGGATTTTGTGAGGAGGAGAGTCCTCATCCCATCCTACATGATTTTTATATAATGCTGGTGCCTGGGACACTGCCCATTTCCTTGCATAAGTATATTTTTTGTGAATCGGAAGGTGATTCGAGAAGGCAGGCATAATCATTTCTTCGCCACGAGGGCACTCCCTGACAAACTCTGGGGGCCAATCTTTTTCAGAGAACAGAATGTCATAGCCTTTTGAGAGTTTATCCCAAAATAGACCCCTTATTTTCCTAGTCCTATCACCCTCTATACGCAGTGTTATTTCGTATATCTTATGGGGCTCGCTAACTCTGGTGTCGGCAGTTTCTACTTGAATGTATTCATTCGTGTCCACTGTCTCCAGATGACTCATCAGGATCTTGCAAGCTATACTGATTTCTTCTGCACTGTCTAGCATTGTCTGTGCCCACTCCCCGTTTTTCAACTGTGTCCTCAGTATTCTCGGCATGTTCGGTTACTCTAATACTGCCTACCTTCTTTTTTGGAAATTGAGATTTTTTAATTTGAGCAGGTTCCTTGTCTTTGGACTTGGTGTGCTCTCCTGGGTCTGACCGTCCTCTTCTTTCCAATTTCTGCGAAAAAGATCGAGAGGGACGTGTATCAATACTTTGATATCTATCAGGCTTCTTCAAATTATCCCTATTTCTAAGGTTATATCTTTTCACAGAGGGCTCCCTCTGGGGAGACTGGTGTTCTCGAGTCGGAGTTCTTTCCCTCCATCGAGGAGACCTTCCTCTGGACTGGAAAACTTTTTCCTTGGTAGTGGATTGTTTATTTCCATCCCAGCTCTTTTTAGGAGTGTTTGAATTATTTTTAATAAATAATTTTTCAGGATTTTCGAGCAGTTGTGGCTTTACTGGTTTCCACCCAAGCTGTCTCTACCTAGTTCTTCATAACATTTTTCTATAATTCTGGCAAGCTCAATTGGTTGATCTGTTATATCTGTTTCCTTCAACTTCTGGCGGATCGCCACAGATGCTGCTTCTCCTTTTATATTGGCTAGTAATAAAGCCGAAACCTGTTTGAAGTCTTTCAGTAATTTCATACGAAGAGTTAAAGCAGGTTCTGGACCGTATTCATTCTGAATCTGTTTTAGCACTTCTGGTATTACCGCCATTGACGGAACACCATGTGTTTTTGTGTAAATGGAAGCAAAGACTGTACCCCAAGTGTCACAGTCCTCCACGTGTGGTGCGACCCCTATTGGAAGGCAGATGGTCAGGATCCTGTGTTTCTCAATAGGGGTAGTATTTGGAAATACTGCCTCTATTTGAGTAATTTTCTGCACTAACCAGAAAGGAATTTGTTCCCGTTTTATGGGTGTTTTACCAAGACATGACTGTATGTTCTGTGGTGTAATTTTATTGGTGTTCCCCTGATGAGGGGTCAGCTGTGGTACATTAACAGCTGTTTGGTCTGTTGCAGTCCGCATTACATATTGGACTAATTGTCTATGTATTTTAATTAATGTTTTTAGCTGTACTAACAGCTCTTCTTTTGACATTTTTGCAATGTCCGGATGTGGTGTGTAGCTGGCTAGAACCGGCCACGTTGCTCCTGGTCTACCTAGTGGACCGAGCCTGGTAATATGATCATTGTGCTTTAGGTCACCTTTAAACCAGAGCAAATGCTCTTGGAATTTTAATGGGATTTCAATCTCCTCGAAAGCAGCGTACTCTTCCGGTGGATCCCCTACTATGTAGTAGTGGAACTCGTATGTTGAGGCGCTTGCCGCTGGAAATTTTATCCAAGAATAGAATTCCTCTGTCTGCCGATATTCGTGTGCCTCTATCACAAAGACGACTGTACCACCTTGTGTGGTCAGTCCATTTTCTATAAGTTTTGACGTTATAGATTTTCTTATGTTGACCAAGATGATTATCGCACCCGGTTCAGTAACACCGTCGGGACCCTGCTCAGTCGCATTTACTGCGGGTGCAGCGGTTCCGTTTTCTCCGGGCATTATATAAATGCAAGGTTTGCAGAGCGGGTCTCCAAGGAGACAAAGATTAGGTGCACAATATTTTGGAACGCTGTATCCTTCAAAGTTGAATAAACCAGAGCTTTACATAGGAATCTCTTCCTACTAAGTTCGGGCGGATTTTAACCTTTCACCCACTCCAGACGTCTATTGGAGTATTTACGGTAGAAAGGGGTCTGTGTGAAAAATGCACGACTGAGTTACTCTAACGTCTTGCGTTCGTTTTATCCCCTTACCAAACGTTGGGCGCCATGTAGTATAGTTCCTATTTTCCCAATAGGCCCTGCGCATTGGAATAACATAAACAATAGTATGGACGTAGAAGTGCGGTCTTCCAGGTCTCTACTGACTATGCTAAACTTAATTGGGTTTGTTACCAACTAGCTCAGAGGTCACTGGAACCTTTCTTGACTGAATAGGAAGTGATCAGCTTCCCTGGTACAGACAAGAAGGGATTCAGTTTTCCAACAACCGCATAAACATCACAACTTTGCTCCTTAGAATAAAAGTCAATCTCTAGAGTCGTGTTAAACAATAGACAGTTATTTTACTCAGTCAGTTGTGCAGATTACTTTCACCAAGATGCAGAGAATAGAGAGACGGGCGTTTTCCATAAAAAGTATTATTTATTGAACAGTCTTTCTTCTCATGCAAGAGAAATGAATTGCCACAATTGCAAGACTAGTTATTATAAAAAGTGCGTACAGTAAAATGAGGATTGCAAAATAATACTGTAAAAGCATTGATATGGTTCCTTAGCCATATAATGGTTAAAATGAATAAAATATATACATTCATATATACATTTAGCTAACGTACTAAACTGGTGCTTCTAACTACGCCTACCCCAGTGTACCTGACCTAAGCCTAATACTTGGGAGGGAGTAAGGAAGTAGCAGTTTTAGTTAAGTTGCTTTTGCCAAGGTTTGCTTCAAGAATTCTCTCTAAGGGTTTAGTCAACACCATACCTCTGAAATAGAATGTTGGAGGTCTTGTATCTCCTTCCAGGACTCGATATCCCAGTCACTCGCAAGAGTGGGCTGGAAACGCCGGAGCTGGATTTTCTCGGCAGGAGAAAAGACAGCGTCCCTCTCAGCGCGTCGAGGAGGAGGAGGGGCAGCGTCCGTGGGCAGCTTGCATCTGCTGGGCTCTGTAAGGGACAGCTGTTCTGCTCCTATGTTCACCACACCATCGCTACCATCGATTGTTGTTGAGGCAGCAGCGTTTGCTTAAGGCAACGTTGGTAATATTTATACCTGAAAGGTGCCTTGTTTGACGTAAGTTTTTGGACATAAGACGTCAATAAAGATGTCACTAGGAAGTGATCGTCTCTCAGTGCTCATTAGAGTTCTATTACTAATCAAAACATAGCATGAAGGGTTTTCCCAGGTTGCTGAGTTTTATCTTGTTGAAGAACTCGGAGTGTAATCTAGGAATCTTAGATAGTGGCTTCTGCTGTGTCATTTGCTCTAATGAGCTGCAATGGAAGAGATTCTGAAATGTGGCTCTGATCGTGTTAGGTCAGAGACGAGTTTCTGAAATATCGCTCTTGATCGTTTATGCCATTATAGGGGAATAAATGGGTTATAGCCGTATAGGGGCATAAGGTCACAGTATTGAACGGGGTCCTAGATTAGAAAGCGACAGTTACCTCTGTTCTTGATGACCTGCGTAGGCTAATAGGCTGCAGAGAGGTTGATGTACTACTTCTGCTTGACCTCTCCGCAGCATTTGATATAATAAATCACACCATTCTCATCAACTGAGGCAAAAAAATCGAATGGCTTACAATACTATGTGGCCAGCTGGATCTCATTTGATGTGTTGCATTCGCTATCAGATGATCATGTATCTATCGGTCCAAACAGTGCCTGCGTGCATGTATGCATGCGTGTGAGTGTTCCTCAGTCATTGCACTGCAAAAAATGGGTGTTCAGTTTGACATGTACGCCAATGACCAGGGCACAAGTCCAATAAAAAGAAGTAGGGGGACTACCCATGTTAGGCAGTCAGCAAGTGACATCATGACAAGTACCATCATAGCGCACAACATCTGACTGCTTGGCATTGTACGTGACCTCACCGGAAGTGACATCAAAGAAGTGACATCAGATAGCAAGACCTCACACATATGTTCATCAGATTTATCATGAGTACATTTTAAGCGCGTTATGAGATTTAACAAAAAGGAGATTTGGCGCTGGGGTTGTGTCAAAAAAGTGACTCAATCTGGGTCTCAACTTATATATTCTTTTTTTACAAACCCTGCCACAAAGAAACTGGCAACAAGGAGAAGCCTGGGTGTAGATATGTTCTGCCTAATTGGTTGCAAATTCTGCATTTAAAAATATTTATGGGGTTGAGACATCTGCTGCAGAGGTGCCCAGTAAATCTCAAGGATAATGGTGAGATCTAATGTATTTGTTGGAGAGATCTGTGTTTTGTGTAGTCATAGATGTGAATGAAAGTAGTACAGAAGATTAAGGTGGGTTCTGTAAAGCACATCATGTAACAAGCAGATGACATTTCTTATTTTATGTAGACAGGTAAGCGTGTTACTGCTTTGAACACAGAGGGGCATATTATCAAGGGGGTTTATCTCCACTTTTTTGGCTTTAAAAGCCAAGAAAGCGGAGATAAAATTATCTCCCTATTACCTAGCTGTCGCTAACACCAGTTAGCGACAGCTAGAAGGAGATAGCGACCATCTTGGGCCCCGCTTTGCATGTCAGTGATATTTATCACTAATGACATGCAAAGTGGGCGTGCCAAGATGTTAGCGACTGGAAACAGTCGCTAACATCGCTATCTCCTATTACCAACTTTTGGAGATATTCGCGCTAAGCGCGATTATCTGCAAAAGCTAACACCTGCCCCTGAGCAGTTCTTAGCCATGTTATCCAATGGTAGGTGGATAACATGGCTAAGCACATTAGCTCGGTAATGCATGAATATCGCTGACTTTTCAGCGATATTCATGCATTTCGGCCGATTTTTATCGCTTAGGAGATAAACCTTGATAATAGCAAGGTTCCTAAGCAATAAAAATCGCCGCAGCTCGGCGATAAAAATATTGCGACTAAGCCAACATAGCGATAATTATCGCTAGTTGTTGGTAAAATGCCCCAGAGATCCTTTTGTTACTTGCAGTTCTTAAATTGTAATCCTTCTAAAATAGCACAGTGAGCTATGAAGGACATGAGACTCCTACACCATGTAACGCATCTTGTACATTTATATGCACACTTACTTGAGTTATTGTCAATGGATAATATCTATGTTATGTTAAGCACTTTAACACCCTTCACTGGGCTGAGTAGTGCTATAAAAGAAATTAAATAGTGCTATTTAAATTGTTATTCGTGTGAATACTGGGACAGACCAACACATATGGCAATCTTACAGTGCATTGACTTGTGTAAAGGGACATAGCAAAGTAAAAAGCAACACGGGATGCCTCTCTTAAGTACCTGTGAATAGACAACAAGCATTTAAGTGTGGGGTTCCACACTGCCTCCAGTCGGGATACTCTATCAAAAGGAGGCCTGAGGGCCCCTTAACCTCGGCACAGCTGGAGATTCACCTAGTAGGTGAATCTACCGATCAGGATCAAGCCACAAATTACGTGAGCGATCCTCTGTAGGAACCAGGACGCCCATGAAGCTAACTTCCTGAACGCTTCTAGTTTTTTTCATGTGTACACATGTCAAAATAATAAAATATCAGAAAATGTACTGCATTACGCTGCAGCCTTTTTTTAAATGCATAATTTAGTCAATACTGCGGCATAATTTTGTCCTACTTTGCTGCATAATTATTCCAGTGGCCCCACAGCAAGCAGCACATGTTAAAAGTGCTTGTGAGTGAAGCAGAGAGATTGTGAAGTATGCAAACTTAGTTTGCTGTGCCTGCAAATCCTATATTGTCAATCCCTGGTGAGTTGCAGCTACCACTTCTGAAACAAGGTAATGGAGGTACCTATGGGTGAGGCAGACTGGCCACGAGGGCAGGGCCGGCCTTAGCACTGGTGGTGCCCAGTGCATTAATGTTTGTTATTGCCCCCCAATCACCACCTCTGCCATGGATTCCCTCACTACCACCCTTTAACAGTGCCCCTCAAGTCTCCATAACCACACTCTCTCTCGGATGCATTTAATTTGATTTACAGCGCCACTCATACCAGTGTAGGGTGTCAGAGCACTTTACGTCACACACATTACTCAGAGACAATCAATATGTGTGTAAATCACTGTATAGAAAATGTTACGTAAGACTAAGGACTACAAGGTGTAGTAGTCACATGGCAACCATACAAGGTGTAGTAGTCACATGACAACCATACTAGTGGGCGGTATCGTTTAATAGTGATTGGTCTGGAGAAACAAAAACTCAGAATTTAAAAGGTAATACCATGGTTGGGGGATCTCTTTAATAATCAGAATTGATATCTGACCAAACGAACACTTTTTGAAACATTAGGATAACCAAAGACTGGGGGAAAAAACATAACACTCTAATTTATACCTTGCAGTTTGTATGCAGCTCTTAAATGAAAGTCAATAGCTCACTGTTCTATGTTAGGATTTCAACTTATAAACTGCAAGTAACAAAAGGATCTCTCTGACAAAAGCAGTAGCCCACTGGCCTATTTACATTATGTGCACTTTGTGATCTGCATGGTACATGTTCTTTGCAGCAGGCACATTAACCCTCTGAGCTACTTTTCCATGAATCAAAACTTCCACTAGACAAAATGCTCCCAAAACTGGTGGTGAACTTTAGTATGGATTGTGGTGGACAAACCTTGAAGGTTAACCCAAACTTGCCACCGCTAGGGTCCATCTGCTGGTGCTAAGACACCAGGGTTTCTAAGGTCTTTCAAAGCCTTCTACAGTCTAGCATGGGATTGTGCTATCTCAGGAGAGTGGCCTGTGGGCTGGTTATTAAGGCTGAACCTGGTTCCCCAGTTCCAAATTCAGCAGCTCTGGCCACAGTGGCACATCCTCTCCCTCACTGAACATCATACTGCCCCACTGAGAAAAACTGACACTGCCTTCAACTACAACCCAATTGCTGCCGGCTATAAACACCTGGATGTTGGTCAATTTAAATGACGCACTAGACAAGAGCAATATGCAGCCTACAAAAAAAAGTAACAACATCCTGGAAAAAGCAAACACTCATATGGAATGCAAAATTTAGCAAACCATGTGAAATGTAAGCAGGAACAACATGGTTACCTTAATGCTTTTACACTCACTATTGAGAAATCAGTGAGTGCTTTTGCTTGAAAAGTTAAGGACTTGGCTACAGGACCCTGAAAGGACCCATGTCAATGTCCATTGCTAATATCCTTATGGTAAAAAGACCACATCCCAGGACGCAGAGCCGCAGAGCCACAGTACACATTTTGTTTTCCAATCCACACATTGCAGTGCCTCCAGGATTGGTGCACTAGTTGCAAGCTCAGGGAAAACAAAGACGAGAAAACAAAAATAGCACTTCACTGGCAAACTCTGTAAAAGTGGTGCTAATGTGTTTTGGTGTAAATAAAATCAATCTGGCCAGTTTGCTACCACTCTTAATTTATTTAGTTGTTTTTCAAATCCTTACCCTTTTATTCCAGATGCTGCACTTTGGAATTAAATTGTCAGAAAAATACGGCATTTCCATCACAAATGTTTGTCTTTTTTGGATCCATTTCACAGGGGAGCAAATAAAAGAAAGGAGAGGAGAGAGAGTGAAAGAGAACCCCGTCTTTAAGTCACGGTTTTCAGTAAGGGAAGAACTCATAGACAGAAAGAGAGGGAAAAAGGAAAGAGTGGGGGGGCAGTTGAAACAGCAGAGCAGAAGTGGGCACTCTATTTTTCTTCTCTGGGCAAGAAGGAAAAGATAGAGTCCTGTTACTTCTCTGCCGCCCGTCCTCAAACGGAATCCTTGGAATTGAAGAAGTAGGGGGACGCCCTGCCCTGCCGTTCCCGCCCACTTCGACCACTGGTTGTACATGGACCACAGCACTCTGGTGCTCTAGAATATACAACACGAATGAAGTCTGTTCCAGATCAATGATGGGTATGACAAACATCTTCTTGACTGCCCTCATGTCACAACTTTCCATTGACTCTACCAGTTGACTGTCTCAGCTAAATTCATATTTAGTCCTAACGAGCTCATGCAGAGTTCATATATGATATCCACATAAGGCAGCACCAGTGTCACTTGCAGGTAGAGTGAGACCTATTCAGGAGTTAAGGGGCTCGAGTGTACTTAGAGTCAGGGATAGACCGTCACCTTTAACTAGTTCTCGAGGTGTGAGTGGTGATGAGGCCGGTTGGCTTAGCAAGGGGGCAGCTTTTCAGATTGGCCATGGGGATGGGAGATAGACCAGCGGGGTCAGAACCACAAACCTCCGGTTTTAATGTGTTTTAATGTTGTGGTATGAGTGACTGTTTTGCTATTCATTACTGTGTTTTACTGTGTCCACGTTTAAGGCAATTCGACCATGCCACTGTTTTCGAAATTACGTCAGGTAGGTACTAGGAAAGGGATACTCGAAGAAGTAGTTCCCGTCCCACCTCGGGACACTCCAGGATATTTTATGTACCACAAACACGGCTTAGATGCTGTGCTGTATTTAGACTTATGGGTGGAGTACACCAAGAATCTAGAAGAGAAGTTTAGATGGCCTGCCTCAGGGACATGGGATGCCGAGTGCATCATGAGAGTAGAAGAAGCATTATGGAAAAAGAAAGCCAGACAATCCCAGAAAGATGCCATAGAATTGTGGCATAAAGAATCACACAGACGAACAGAAAAAGAAGTCAGAAAAGCCGAGAGAAGTAGAGAAGAATCCGAAAAAGCCAGAGAAAAAGAGCTAATAGAGGAAGGAGAACAGGTCAGATCAGAACAATTAGACCGCCAAAGAAATGCACTCATTACAGGCATGTATCCAGTTTTAACCGAGGGCCTGCCCAAGGCGACCCCGGAAGTACCCCGTAACCTGCCACCACCATTGGTCCCGACCCCACTCTGTCACAAAAAGACCGCAGCAGATATCTTCCTTTCTTCCTATTTAGATGATGTATCTCCAGCGTATACCAATGCACCCGTACAACCAGCTAATAATGTACCACAGCATCTTCCGGCTGCTCTAGCCACGACCCCTCCACGCCAAGATTCACTTCCTGCACCTACTGTCACTTCCCCTGCTATTGGTCCCCCTACTATTGGTCCTCACAATCCTTTTTCGACAGATGCGACCCAGAGTCAGTCCCCTGTACTTGTACCACTCCCACACGCCATGACGTCAAGTCATGCTCATGGTTCTGCTTCAGGAGGTGCCATGGGAGGCCAACTTCACACCCCGCCACAATTACATCGAGTGACAATGGAGAATTAGCATCACAGCGTACCCCGAAAGCGATGCCTCAAGAAAAACTTAAACAGTATCTTACGGATTGTAGATATGATCCAGTACCCGGCAAGACAAAAGACATGATGTTAGCTTTGTTACGTCTACGACATGTTACAGATTATCTGATGTTATTACCAGAAATGCCAGAACATCTAGACAATATATATCATTTTATTAGGACAGGTGAAAGACTAGAATGTATTCGTGAAGCCATGGCATATCAGAAAGTTGAGACACAAGGTTTTATATTACGATTCTTGATTAATTGTTTGATAAGGGAACAAGATCAGATAGGTGTTGTTCAGGAAGAGATGGATGTACTGACAAAATGGAGTCAAAATATTGCAGACTGTAAACATGATAAACAAACGTGTATAGATGCCATGACCAGAAAGATTCGTAAAGAAATAGTAGCGATACATACCAGACAGAAGGCTGAGGCCGGATCAGACAAGAATGAATCCTCGGAGGAGGAGGAAGAAATAGATCATCCAGTAGAGAATCAGGGTCAGGGTACAATAGCGTACGTAGGTAGAGTGAAACTCCCTACACAGTATTCTTCTGATAGAACTTTTGACAGATCCATTCGTTCAGAAAACAAAAAACGTTTCCTTTCCCCGATACCAGAGCAATGTTCTCTTGAACATGTTTTTCAAGTTACTGATAAAATACTGAAAGAAAGGATAGGTTATCATGAACTTAATACCTTATGTGATCAGGAACTAGCCCGGTCAGCAGTCCAATGGGCCGGGGATGACAGTATATATAATGATGATTTAGTAGTGCAAACATTTTTAAGCCTTACTCCAGAAAAACAGCGACTAGCTGGTATATACATGACCCAACATCTCATTACTCTATATGAAAATCAGCAATCCGATCCAGGTCCATTGTATAATTTATTGCAAGACTTACTCCTGAGAAGATGGAGAGGCCTAGGTACTGATTTAATTGATATTATTCTAGAACAACGTCATAAATACAGAACTTTCCTGACTCCACATCTTGTTTCCGTTCCACCCCCAGTAAGACAGCCATATCACCTAGATAGACAGAACCCCTTACGTGAAGTACATCCAATTCGGAAGCCAGATAAAACTTTTGAACGTGTATTCGTATACACTCCTTTGACTAAAATGGAATTATTGGAAATGAAGAAAATTGTACCTTGTCATGATAAAGATCCTGCAGGCTTCCACCGTGAATTAAAAGACATGTTACTTATGGGAGATTACACGTATCCCGACATTCTTAAAATGCTAAAAGTATTGTTGCCAGCAGGGATTTACGAAAAACTGAAAGAAAAAGAATGGGAGGTGGGAGATAAAAAGATTATTTGGACTGAATTAGAAAACGAGGAAAATGGACAAACCCCAGGTGTAGGCCTTGGGGTGAAAGCTAAAGCATTACCAGGATTATTAGTACAGGTTTTGCCTAGATTACTGACAGTTAAAAAGGAAGACTGGGATGCGATCTCAGCCTGCAAACAAAAGCAAGACGAAGACACTAGTGATTTTTATTCAAGATTCGAGAAATGTTTCATTATCAATAGTGGCCTGAAAACAAGTAGCGAGTCATTCCCACATCTTTTTGTGACCAAACTAGTCGAGAATTCCTTGCCCCAGGTTAAAAACAGAGTATTGAAAGTCGAAAGTACATGGCAAGCTAATACGCCTTCCCAAATGTTACAGATGTTACAGTACCACCAGAACAGGATTAGAGAGGAACACGATCATGAACAGAGACGCATGAAAGACACGAAAATGAAAGTATTAGTTGCCCAGTCTGTACCAGCAAATGGTCAGAAGGGTGGTAACAAGCAGAACACACAAACTAGTCATTCTACAGGTCCTGTTAAAGGTAATTGCAATTATTGCAAGCAGCCAGGTCACTTTATAAGTGATTGTGCCGTTCTCAGACACAATATTGCTACAGGCAAAACTAAAGAAAGACCACGTCCGCCTAGACCAGAACACGTTCAACAGAATATTCCACAGAATCCGCAACCTCCACAGCATGTACAGCAACAGACAGTAGCTGTACCCCAACCCCAGCCTATTGCTGCCACTCAACATGTCACGTCACAAATGTACCAGTATGCACAGTCAGATTACCCCGATTATCAGCAGTACACATGAAACAGCCTAGAGAGGGAGGTTGGCTAGCCCCTTTATCGAGGTTCCTGTAGATCAAGATGGTCCCTATGTACATAGTCAGGTATTAGGGAAAGACAGAAAATTTTTGATTGACACGGGGGCGAGCAGAACTACCATTAGTCATGACGAGGTTCCAGGGGCACCCCTCTCAGGCTCACAGAATGTTTCCCTTGGATTTTCAGGAAAACCTATTGTTAACGAAGTATCGCAGCCAGTTCCCCTTGCAGTTGGTCCGTTGTCCCGTACTACAGATTTATTGCTTACAAAATCATGTCCTGAAAACTTGCTTGGTATTAAAACACTGAAAGCTCTAGGAGCTGTTATATGTTGTTCTCCGGAAGGAGTGAGATTGTTCCTATGTGACTTTAAGGGTCACTATGTTTTGAGAGATTTTGATGTCAGATTGCAAAATGTTCCACAGCATTTATGGGCGCAAGGTCCAACTGATGTAGGTTGTATGCACATTACTCCCTATCGTGTCACACTCAAGCAAGGTGTTGTACTGCCCCGTATCCGACGATACTAATTGCCCCCCGAGGCTGTAGTAGCCTTACTGAAAATTATTGACGAACTCATTGCCCAGGGAGTAGTCGTAGAAACTGACTCCAATGTATGTAATTCTCCAATCATTCCGATTCTTAAACGTACTGACCCAAATGCACCTCCAGTCTATCGGTTGGTGATCGATCTTCGGGAACTCAACAAATGCATAGTACCACAATACCCAGTGGTTCCAGATATTTCGTCAATACTGACAGCCATTGATTTCGAAGCAGCGTTCTTTACTGTAATTGATCTTAAGAACGCTTTCTTTAGTGTTCCCATCCATCCGGAAAGCCAATATTTGTTCGGATTCTCCTTAAATGGCCGAAGTTTTAAATTTGCACGTGGACCTCAAGGGTTCACGGAAAGTCCCAGTATTTACAGCCAAGCCCTGAAACGACAACTAGACAGTATTCACATGCCTACTAACACTGCTCTACTACAGTATGTTGATGATCTACTGATCACAGCACGGACCGAACGTGACTGCGAGAGCGCGTCACTGACAGTCTTGTTTTTCCTTGCCGAAAAGGGGCACAAGGTGTCCCCTTCGAAGCTCCAATTCTGTGCCCAGCAAGTGGTATACCTTGGGCACTTGCTGTCCGAGAGGGGTAGACAGTTGACACCAGATCGTATCCAGTTAATAGCACATCTGCCACAACCCAAGACTCAAAAGGAAGTACGGGCCTTTATTGGCCTCACTTCATACTGCAGACAATGGATTCCCCAATATGCATTTCTAGCCAAGCCACTTATACAGTTGACTACACAGGAGGCAGCGATTTCGACTGTCCTCCCTTGGACTCAGGAACATACACAAGCTTTTAATGACTTGAAGAAAGCTTTATGTCAAGCACCAGTTTTAGCGACACCATGTTACAGCAAACCTTTTACACTTTTTGTCACAGAACGTGATGGCACTGCGTTATCCGTTCTCACACAAGATCAAGCAGGACACCATAAGCCTTGTGCTTATTTTTCCAGTACTTTGGATCCAGTAGCCCAGGCCCTGCCTGCGTGCTTAAAATCAGTTGCAGCAACAGCTCTAGCTATCAGACAAAGCAATTCAATAGTGTTAGGACATCCCTTGACAGTACAGGTTCCACATTCCGTGGAGGTACTTCTGAACCGAACCCAGACTCAGCACTTGACCATAGCACGACTGACAGGTAATGAACTGACACTGTTCCAGCCACACATAGAAATCAGACGCTGCAACATACTTAATCCTGCCACATTGTTACCCTCGAGTACAACAGATCCATCACCACATGACTGTGTAGAAGTCATTAATACAGTAACAAAGCCCCGACAGGACTTGACAGACATTGCATTGCCCGATCCAGACTTGACACTTTATGTGGATGGTTCATGTATGAGAACAAACACAGGACAGTTAGTGGCCGCCTACGCAGTGACCACTGAAACTGAAATTCTAGAAACACATCGCATTGACACACTGTCTGCTCAGGCAGCAGAACTTATAGCTCTGACCCAAGCCTGTATACTAGCCAAGAACAAGAAAGTAAACATATACACTGATTCACAATATGCATTCGGAGTCGTTCACGACTTCGGCGTCCTTTGGGAAGAGAGAGGTTTCTTAACTTCTCACGGTACCAAGATCCAACATGGTCCCCTCATCCAAGCCCTGTTAGAAGCAATACACTTACCTACAGCCATAGCCATTATGAAATGCAAAGCACATACCAAAGTCACTGACAGAATTTCTCAGGGTAACGACCTGGCAGATCGTACAGCCAAACTTACAGCTCAGACAGTTATCCCGACTGACATGACAAAGACTGATCCGACTACACCGACACATTGCCTGACGGTTAAGGATCCCATTCTAGATGTACTCGACATACAGAAACATGCAACACCAGACGAAATCAAGAAATGGACTGAACAAGGAGGGATCCATACCGATCAGGGATGGATGACGAAGGGAAGAGCCACATGGTTCCTCCCCGACTGTATGGTTCAAATCATCATTAATACAGCACATAGTCCGGCACACTTAGGAGAGAAAGCCATGTTAGACAGTATACAAAATCTCTGGTACAACAAACATTTACGAGCAGCAGCAAAACAGAAAGTGCGTACTTGCATGATCTGTTGCCAGTTCAATCCGGGAAAAGGTGTCCCCGTGGAACAGGGTGGATTTCATCCTCCTGACCATCCTTTTGAAGTCCTCCAGATGGATTATATCCAGATGGACCGATGTCGAGGATTCAAGTATGTCCTCGTAGTTGTATGTGCCCTTTCCCGATGGACAGAAGTATATCCAGTTCCAGATTACACTGCCCCGACCACTGCTAAGCAGCTGGTTCGTGAGTTTTTCCCACGATACGGTTTGCCCCGTGTCGTGTACTCTGATAATGGACAGCCATTCTCATCCAAGCTCATGAAACAGGTTTCACTTCTGTTAGGTTACCAATGGAAGTTCCACTGTGTCCGACATCCTGAAGCCGCAGGTCTCGTAGAGAGACATAATCAAACCCTGAAAACCCGTCTTGCAAAAAACTGTGCCGTGAAAGGAGTAGATTGGATAGTTGCCTTGCCAGTTGCACTCTTTTACATGCGAATGGCAGCTCATTCCAGGACAGGGCTATCCCCGTATGAGGTGGTCTTTGGTAGGCCTCCAAATATGTGGGGGGCGCCTATGCCCCGTAGAATTACTGATGTTGACAGTTGTATGCTGACAGATTACCTAGCTTCCTTGATGTCTGCACTACAATCTTGTCGTTCACAGGTCGCAGCTGCCTTTCCGGACAACACCCAAGTGAAACCGCATGAAGTCCGCCCGGGAGATTTAGTGCTTATCAGGAACTTTGATCGGAAGAGCCCGCTGGAACCCAGATGGAAGCAGCCAAAATTGGTTTTATTATCTACAAGAACTGCTGTTAAAATTGAGGGGAGAAAGGGATGGCTCCATTCGAGCCATGTAAAAAAAGTTCATGGACTGTGTCCAGACTTGCCAATTAAGGACTGCCCCTTTTCAGAGACTGATACTAAACTCCCCCTGCTAGAGAAAACTCCCCAAGAGGAGTATCGAATGAAGCTGAGGTCTAGTAAGTCAGACAGCGTTTAATTGTTTAAGTCCCCCTCGGGTGAAGCGGTTAGACAGGTTTCTGACATGTATAGAATAGACCCCAGTAGTCAGAGAGACAGGCGAAACGAGAAATGTAAAAAGCACTGTAAAGTTTTGCACAGCGGATGCATTATTGCCTTGATCTCAATGTTTCTTCTGAGTCTTACGATAATCTGTATAAGTTTAATGTTACACATTTTTTCCCTCTTCATTCACATGTACATGTTGCCGTTAATAACACTATGGAGCACACGTTCAGCGATCTGCCTCCCCAAGAGTTATCCTATCGATTAGCAATGCGCAATAATACATTCATTCGTATGTTACATCACACTCACCAGACCAGCAATGCCACCAATTGCTGGGTATGTGGCCGACTCCCTCCCTATCAGAAGTACAAGGGAGCTCTGCCTCTCTTTCCTTACCCGTTCACACATAATGGTTCGTGTGGTGCATGGTTTTCTTTAATGTCCTCCCTAGATAGTAAGTCCAAAGTTTCCCAAGGCAATTGGATATGGGGGAACCTGAATACAGTCATGAATAAAGCATGTTTCCCAGATGCAGACGGTCTCCCACAAAGTGTCACGATTCCGGAAACCTCAGGATCAGGGTGATGCCGAAAGGGGTCCACCTCCTGATTTCCCCACACTCTGACTGTACAAATAACACAGAGCGTAGAGGTAATCAAGCGAGGGATAAATCAGGGAAGGTAAGGAAGGGGTCTGGAACGGATGGGATAGCTGAAATGACAAGAAAGAGAAGATTATCACACCAATTCTGACTACTCTCATTCAAGTCTCGCTAGTGGAACGATACATACCAGTTAAATCAGGAGGAGGACCTCTTTTCTCTAACCTTAGATACTTCTCTAGACCAGAGGGCTCCCTATAAGAAAACCACTTGTTATTATGTATTCCAATACTTTCAGCAAAGCATTCAAAAAGACCACACCCTCACCACACATACCATATACTGCTTCCTTTGAGTAGAGAATAGTTTTCTCCAGTAACCCAGTTGTTTTAGTTTATGATGCCGCAGCAGTTCCAAAACAATGAAGATCAGTAATCCATGATATCCTTTGATTATGCACTTTCAATTCATCCAAGGACAAAGATAGAGTTCAATTTAATGTTCCTAGCTGGGCCCAACTATATTTGGAACACTAACAAAAAAAGAGAACAAAAAATAATGCTTCCTCATCCGAGGCTTACCAGTTTTCCCATCATTATAATAGTTCTGAAATGTGGTTGCACGATATTTTGTGTCCTCAGCAACCCGAACAGACACAGCGTCAGCTGCCTTCACCTCGCGGCAGCCGCTCGCAGTAAAGACCAATGCACAGTAAAAACTTCCCAGTGCTGACACGCTCTGTAGAAATCACAAGTTCCAAGCGAAAGTGCCCATAGCCACGAGCACCCTGAAACCGGGAATCTTCCCTCGCGGCAGCCGCTCGCGAACAGAAAGAAAGATAAGGGAAAGCCTTCCCTCGCGTTTCTCGTTTGGCAACGCTTGAGAATCTTGCCATGCAGAAACTGCAACAAAGTATCAAATCCAAGACTTTGATTCTGGAAACAAAAGCTCTCAACACAGGGAACGCGACCACACTCGTTTTCCAAATTCCAAGGAGTAATCATTTACAGCGCCATCTAGTGGTCATCATTCTTATATAGACTCTGTTCACACCCTTAATTATGGGAGTTGTAGTCCTGTAGGCGCAAATACTCGAATCCTGACAGTATGCCCTCCTCAACGGCGCCTTCTAGCACCAGGTTTCCCAGGATTCCGGGCATAAAATCGTCGAACCGCAAGAGGGGCATGTACTTCAGTACAGGGTTCCCAGGAGTCATCCTCCGAGTCGTATCCTTTCCATGATATTAAATACCACAGCTTCCCTCGTTGGTATTTAGAGTCCAAGATACGACGCACCTCATATTCCAACTGACCATCTCTCAGCACTGGAGGGACCGCTTGACGCCTCCCAGTTCTGGCGGGTTTCAAAAGACTGCAATGAAAAACCGGATGGATTCGTAAGGATGCTGGCAACTTCAGTTTGTAGGCCACAGGATTCACTACCCGCAGCACTTCATAAGGTCCGATGAACCTAGGATGGAAGATACTGCGGTAGCGGAAACGAATGTTTTTGGTCGACAGCCACACCTTATCCCCCACTTTGTATTCTGGACCCTTCTGACGACGACGATCTTCCCACTTCTTATACGAAGTTTTTGCCCTTTCCAAGTGCAGTTGTACCCGTCTATGGATCTTCAGCAAAGCTTTCATCCTGGCAGCAACGGTGGGATGGTTGTGCACATCACTAGGGATAGTTACTGGCAAAATGTCAGCATGATAACCCGTGTTGGCCCGAAAAGGAGATTCCCCCGTAGAACTATGCCAAGCGTTGTTGTAGGACAGTTCGGCTAACCATAACAAAGAGACCCAGGAATCCTTAGCCTCTTCAGCGTAGCATCTCAAATATTTTTTAAGCGTTTGGTTAAGCCTCTCGGTTTGACCATCCGACTGGGGATGAAAGCTCGTAGACAATGCATCCGTTACTTGTAGCGCCTTACACCAAGTATGCCAGAACCTGGCGACAAACTGCGGTCCACGATCCGAAATGATGACCTTAGGTATTCCATGCAACCGCACCACTTCAGTCAACAACAACTGCGCGGTTTGGGCAGCCGTAGGGAGATTGCGACAGGGAATAAAGTGTCCCATCTTGGTCAGGCTATCCACCACTACCAGAATGGCATCGCAACCCTTATCCATCGGTAGTCCCAGCACGAAATCCATGCTTATCACTTGCCAAGGTCTAGAGGGGGTAGGAAGAGGCATCAACAACCCCTTACTCCTGGTTTGTTCACTTTTAGCTCTTGCACAGATTTCACACTGCTCAATCCAAGACTTTACATCGGTCATCATTCCTTCCCACCAGAATTGTCTTTGTAGCGCCTGTAGTGTTTTTGTGTGTCCCGGATGACCTGCCACCATGGCGTTATGACACCAGTTGAAGGCCATCAGACGTAATTCATGCGTGGGAAGAAACAGGGCATTATTCCGCATTGGTAGTCCATGTTTCAGTGTTCGGTGTTTTTCTTTACCCGCCCAAACCTGCCACTGTGATGCGGGACGTTGTTTACGGACTGCTTCCAGGAACATCTCAACAGTAGTGGCACACACCACTCTCTCCGGAGGCAGAATCGACAACTGTTCTCCCTTTGATGATGCTCCGGGATCCAATTGGCGGGACAAAGAGTCTGCCTTTCGATTGTCAGCCCCAGGACGAAAGGTAATAGTAAAGTCTTATTCTGCGAAGAATAACATCCAACGCATTTGACGTTGTGACAGGTGCCTAGCCGTCTTCATAAATTGCAGATTTCGGTGATCAGAGAACACCGTAACAGGATGTTGACCCCCCCACAAATAAGGCCTCCACTCCTCAAAAGCCCTTTTTACTGCCAACAGTTCTTTTTCTGCCACTGTATAGTTCACCTCTGCAGGATTCAGTTTTTTGGACAAAAAGGCAACAGGGTGCAGCTGCCCTGTGGATTTATCTCTTTGCGACAAGACTGCTCCAATGGCAATGTCCGAAGCGTCAGCTTCTACAACGAATGGAACATCAGATTGTGGATGTCTCAAAATAGGGGCAGAACAGAAAGCCTTTTTCATCTGCTCAAAGGCCTCCCCTGCCTCCGAGGTCCAGCAGAATGTGACACCCTTTCTTAGCAACCGGGTTACTGGAGATGCTAGTTGTGAGAAATGAGCAATAAATCTCCGATAATAGTTGGAGAATCCTAGGAAGCATTGTACATCCTTCACACTCCTAGGAACAGGCCATTCTTGTACTGCCTTCACTTTTCTATCCGCCATCCTAAACCCTTGAGGATTCAAGATCACCCCCAAAAACTCCACTTCAGTCACTCCAAACTCGCACTTACTTAATTTACAGTATAAGCAGTGTTCCTGCAATTTCTGGAGGATCAAAATAACCTGACTGACATGCTGAGATGGATCGTCAGAATAAATCAATATGTCATCGATATAGATGACCACAAAACGGTCAATGTATTCCTTCATTATGTCATTTAAAAAAAACTGAAACGCCGCAGGGGCATTGCAGAGCCCGAACGGCATCACCAGATATTCAAATAGCCCAAAGCGTGTTTTGAACGCCGTCTTCCACTCATCACCGGCCTGAATCCGCACCAGATGATACGCCCCTCGAAGATCCAACCGGGTGTATATGTTGGCCTCCTTCACCTGGTCTAACAGGACGGGGATGAGTGGGAGAGGGTAACGATTTTTTATCGTGATCTTGTTCAGCTGTCTAAAGTCTATGCAAGCGCGCAGCTCACCGTTTGCCTTAGAAATGAAGAAAAGAGGCGAGGCCGCTGGGGAACGTGATGATCTTATGAACCCCAACGAGCACAGATGTTCTAAGTACTCTTTCAAATACCTCGTCTCAGAATCAGACAACGCATAGACCCTACAAGTAGGAATCTTGGAACCTTCCACCAAATCAATTCGACAATCGTAGTCGCGATGAGGTGGAAGTTTTTCCGCCTCCACCTTGCTAAACACTGCTCGGTACTGATGGTATTCAACTGGCAGAGTCACCTCTTTCTCGGCTGCAGTGGCTACCCTATAACTCTGGGCCAAGGATAGAGTAGGTGATCCCTCCTTGTCCTGCAAACATTCGGATACACAAAACTCCGAAGTGAACTGGATAGTTTTCAACTTCCAATCCATCAAAGGATTGTGTTTCCACAACCACGGCATCCCTAGGATGATTTCATATTGCGGAGCCTCAATCATATTTAGTACAATGGATTCCACATGATCCCAGGGATGTCCACAAAGAGTCAGTTCTAAGGCTTCAGTATGTTCTACAATAGGACCTGACTTAAGAGGGGTGCCATCCACCGCCAACACCAACTCAGGTAATTGAATGGGAACTTTCTTTAACCCAAGCTTCTGCACCAAGCCATAGTCTATGAAGTTTCCCGTAGCCCCAGAGTCCACCATTGTTTTCACAGATACCCTTTGCTGTCCTGACCCCAGATACATGGGCAAGATAACATGAGATACAGCTTCCATTCTATCCACCACTCCCAAGGACGGTATTCTCCATTCCTTAGGAGGAGGAGGACTACTCTCAGCCCCTTCGTCTGCCTCCTGTAACGCATAGGTATTTTCTGCTACTACAGCAACCATCTTTTTGGCAGGAAAAAACAAACCCCGTTTTTGGGGTTTAGCCGGACATTCTCTCACATAGTGCCCCTTTTTGCCACAATACATACACAAACCCAGGGCACGTCTGTTCTCTCTTTCTGCCTTGGTTAATGGGGGACGAACAGCCCCTATTTCCATAGCCTCAGGACCTGAATCCTTCTTATGGTTAACACTCTCCACCTCATACCCGCTCCAAGTGTGCCCACCTCTTTTTCGCTCACCTCCCCTCTCAGAAAGGCGGTGATCCAAACGCAGGGTCAGATTGATCAACGCTAAACAACTCGTGGGCTGGGGATCGATCTGGGCCAGGACGTCTTTCATATCTTCATTCAACCCCTGGTAGTACAGTGCCATTCTTTTCTCTTCGGGCCATGCTGTTTCCCCCACCAATCTATTAAAGGTTGTCATATAGGTTATTAAATCCTTTCTCCCTTGACGTAACCCCAACAAATCACGATCTGCACTAAGGGTGGTAGCGCTTCTGTCAAACACCCTCTCAAACTCCCTTCGGAATGCATTCCAGTCTGTTAACAAAGGGTCGTCTTTGCGCACCAAAGGAACTGCCCAATTTGCGGCCTCCCCTGTCATGTACGATATCGCGAAAGCCACCCTGGAATGGTTGGTAGGGAAGGAAGCCGGCCTACATGAAAAATGCAAAGTAATCTGCGTCAGGAATGTCTGAATCTTAAGCGGGTCCCCTGCATATCTCTCTGGACTAGCCAATGGTATCGGCGGGGGCACTGTGACCTGTATTTGGGGTACTCCTGCAGAAGCATCAAAAGGGTTTCTTGCCTGCCTATCAAGCCTTTCCTTCAGAGCAGTAGTTTCTGCACGAGAATTCACCAACTCCTGCTGAACAATAACTAATGCCTGCATGACTTCTTCGAGTGTGGTCATCTTTCAGCACACCCTGACCGGGAGGTTCACTATTTTCTTGGGTAAATGATTCTGTCACGATTCCGGAAACCTCAGGATCAGGGTGATGCCGAAAGGGGTCCACCTCCTGATTTCCCCACACTCTGACTGTACAAATAACACAGAGCGTAGAGGTAATCAAGCGAGGGATAAATCAGGGAAGGTAAGGAAGGGGTCTGGAACGGATGGGATAGCTGAAATGACAAGAAAGAGAAGATTATCACACCAATTCTGACTACTCTCATTCAAGTCTCGCTAGTGGAACGATACATACCAGTTAAATCAGGAGGAGGACCTCTTTTCTCTAACCTTAGATACTTCTCTAGACCAGAGGGCTCCCTATAAGAAAACCACTTGTTATTATGTATTCCAATACTTTCAGCAAAGCATTCAAAAAGACCACACCCTCACCACACATACCATATACTGCTTCCTTTGAGTAGAGAATAGTTTTCTCCAGTAACCCAGTTGTTTTAGTTTATGATGCCGCAGCAGTTCCAAAACAATGAAGATCAGTAATCCATGATATCCTTTGATTATGCACTTTCAATTCATCCAAGGACAAAGATAGAGTTCAATTTAATGTTCCTAGCTGGGCCCAACTATATTTGGAACACTAACAAAAAAAGAGAACAAAAAATAATGCTTCCTCATCCGAGGCTTACCAGTTTTCCCATCATTATAATAGTTCTGAAATGTGGTTGCACAATATTTTGTGTCCTCAGCAACCCGAACAGACCCAGCGTCAGCTGCCTTCACCTCGCGGCAGCCGCTCGCAGTAAAGACCAATGCACAGTAAAAACTTCCCAGTGCTGACACGCTCTGTAGAAATCACAAGTTCCAAGTGAAAGTGCCCATAGCCACGAGCACCCTGAAACCGGGAATCTTCCCTCGCGGCAGCCGCTCGCGAACAGAAAGAAAGATAAGGGAAAGCCTTCCCTCGCGTTTCTCGTTTGGCAACGCTTGAGAATCTTGCCATGCAGAAACTGCAACAAAGTATCAAATCCAAGACTTTGATTCTGGAAACAAAAGCTCTCAACACAGGGAACGCGACCACACTCGTTTTCCAGATTCCAAGGAGTAATCATTTACAGCGCCATCTAGTGGTCATCATTCTTATATAGACTCTGTTCACACCCTTAATTATGGGAGTTGTAGTCCTGTAGGCGCAAATACTCGAATCCTGACACAAAGGACTGGGACCGATCTAGAAAATGAAGTGTATGCATTAGGTAACTTCTCCCTCAACCTCATGATCCTAAACGTCCAGTCCGAGACTAATTCGAACTTGCAGTTCATTATAGTTTTGCCAGTGAGGGGTGAATTATGTGTCAGAAAGAATGGCTCAGTACATTTAGGACACAGTGAATGTAATACTGTGGTCGAATTCAGTGACAAAGGAAAGTCTACTTTCAAAGCCTCTCGCCATTCTTATTTCATTTGTGGACATACAGCTTATGTTCATCTGCCCCCTGATTGGGATGGGACGTGCTATATTGCGTTCCTATTGCCACCTGTTTTCTTAGCCCCGCCTGATTATCACAGAAATTCACGTCTTGTTCATGTACGACATAGAAGGGAGATCAAGATCCCGATTGTCGATCAGACTGAAACTACATTGGAACAATATATAGATTTCAATAAAGGATTCTTTCCATTCATAGGCACTGTCTCAAATAGTAAACTAATTCGTAAATTGACCAGAACTTTAGAGGCAGTAGTGAATGAGACTGCCTCTGCTTTAGGTAACCTGACTGAGGAACAGTCTGCAATGAGACTTGTTGTTCTTCAAAATCGCCTTGTCCTTGACGTCATCTTGGCAGATAGGGGCGGGGCTTGTAGAGTCATCGGATCCAGTTGTTGTGTTTTTATTCCAAATAACGGGCCATCCGTGTATAAAGCCATAACTCGGCTTCATGAAATAGCCCATCAGATGCATCAGAATCCAGGCTCCTGGACTTGGTCCGGTTGGTTCTGGAGTGTGGTCTCCGCCTGGGGATGGAAATTGTTGTCGTTCCTAGGAATAATATTGGCTATAGTATTCAGTTGTTGTCTCTGTCTGCAATGTGGGCCAGCGATTTGCGGCTTGTGCGCCACAGTCTGTATTCCCCGTCCAAGTACACATTCCCGTTCCCGAATAAAGAAAGATGAACAAATGATGCTCTATGAACAGATAGATGGTCTCATGAATATAGATATATCCTGAAGGGTGTAGTAGGGTCCAAGGAGGGAATGAGGTAATAGAAATTTTCAGGTAGCCAAAGTGTCCCCCAACTCACACCCTATCCATGCATCCATGTTCCTTGTATGTCGTGTAACTTCCGTTCTGTTCATGCTAGAGAGACGCAAATACATTTGCGTCCATCCTTAACATGTAAGTTATCCAACCATACCAAGAACTCCCGTTAATTGTGCTCCTAAGCATACGGTGCCACCGTCTTTATGTGATGCACTTCTGAAATTCGCACACGTTTTCTCCATGTTTCCTGGCCCAGTCGAGCTAGGCCCCTAAAACGAGGCCTCTGTGCCTCATCTCTCCTGTCTCCGAAAGCTGCACGCATCCCTGACCCCTGCCTTACTTCCTGCCAGCGCAGCGGTGCCCGGCACGGCCTGGACTGCCTGCCAAATTCATGTTTTGCCTACAGGTATCTGCTCAGCCTCCTCGAAAACACATTCCAGTCTAGTGAAATGGGTAAACATATTCCCGGCTGCAGAGCAAAGGGCTTGGCCTTCCTGTCCTCCTTGCAAGTGATTTACTGAACCCGTTACCATGGTAGGCCCATGGCTCCGCGCATTGCACCAAGACACGTATGCATGCACTAGCTTTTAGTATTGAACGGCCCCTGCCCGAGAGACCTTTTACTTCAGACACAACATCCTCCAAACAACAGATACTAGATATGCTATAGGTACAGGTTGCCTTGACTCTCCAGACATCAGTCTCCTCCACTAGTGCTAAAGTCAAAGCCCCAGTTACACGTCATACTAGTTGCCCGCGCATATAGGCGAAGGGTTTCTGCTGATTCTGCAACTTCTCACCTTACATCCACCCACATGTGACGTATCTTGTGACGTTTCTCTGACATGTACAGTGCACGCCCATGTGTACGCCTCTTTTCACGTCTCCTCTTACGCACATGTGTTCTTATCTCTCTCTTTTCACCTGTTACGCCTACTGTATTGGATTCAAGTGTAACGATTTACTATATATAGTGTGTAATGTTAATAAAACGTTGAATGTCCCTTCCTGAACCTGCATGGTGATGGAACCCGATATCCTTTGCTTCGAAGCATAATATTAAAGCCCGTATGACTCAGATACCACGGACTCTGCCTCTCATTTAAATGAGCTGTCTTGTATCGATAATTATATGGAAAAAAAGATTAGGTAAAATATATTTACCACAAATATACAACACGAATGAAGTCTGTTCCGGGTCAATGATGGGTATGACAAACATCTTCTTGACTGCCCTCATGTCACAACTTTCCATTGACTCTACCAGTTGACTGTCTCAGCTAAATTCATATTTAGTCCTAACGAGCTCATGCAGAGTTCATATATGATATCCACATAAGGCAGCACCAGTGTCACTTGCAGGTAGAGTGAGACCTATTCAGGAGTTAAGGGGCTCGAGTGTACTTAGAGTCAGGCATAGACCGTCACCTTTAACTAGTTCTCGAGGTGTGAGTGGTGATGAGGCCGGTTGGCTTAGCAAGGGGGCAGCTTTTCAGATTGGCCATGGGGATGGGAGATAGACCAGCGGGGTCAGAACCACAAGCCTCCGGACCATTTGCGGTAGGACGTCACCGACGCTGTTGTTTGCTCCTGGAGGTGCACTTATCTTTCGGCTGGGCTTCCCGCAGCGCGGGACAGGCGCAGGGCAAGACCAGGCCAAGACCGGACCCATTTGCGCCTTCAGCGGACGGCCAAGGTTGGGCTGGGCCCCCTCTTTCAACGAAGCAAGCTGCAATATGAGGTGAGAACGTTTGCCGTCACAAAAAACGTACTATGGGGAAATGAACAGGTTCAGCAGTTACGCGTCTGGCCTTCACTATTGACAACATGCTGAAGAGGGTGGTTGACATTGTTACTAATAAGATTGAATTAAGTGAATGCAGACTGTGCTTAGGATGTGAGGTGAAACAACCCCTGCCCGGTAGTGATTTTATGCCTGTTTCTGCACTAGATGGGGGTGTCCCTTTAAACACCGTTGCCAATCCTCAACTTCCTACAGGCAATAACGACAGCTCGGGGTGCTGTCCTTCCATGACTCATCAGCTTGTGACTGCCCCCGCTGTGACAGTGGCTACCAAACGCAACAAGCATTTGCAATGTAATAGGTCTCGCATTAGGAAAGTTTGAGCTATTGGTCTTGTAAATGACAATTTTTTTAATTTATGTGTTGTTTTTTAAAATATCTAAATTAATAGCTTTGTAATTTACAATGCCAATAGTTATAACTTTCGCAAACGTGACACCTATAGCATTTGTAATGCAGCATGTTTTGTATTTACGTGACTTAGATGTATTGATATTACAAATAATATTGGCCTTTAATTTTTTTAAATATTTAATACTTAAATAAAAGTGATTGTAATTTATAATGGCAATAGCTTAAACTTTTGTAAATAACTTTTGTGAAGATTATGTACAGTGTTTTTTATTGTGACGAAAATCCAAGAACAGAAGTGAAATATTAACATCTTTTTGTGACATTTGTAATAAAGCTTGAAACATTGAGAGAACATATTTGAACCAGTGATGGTGTGGTTGCGCTGAGTGATGGTGTGGTTGCGCTGAGTGGTGCTGAGTGGTGCTGTGGTGGTGCTGAGTGATGCTGTGGTGGTGCTGAGTGGTGCTGGGGTGGTGATGAGTGATGCTGTGGTGGTGCTGAGCTGTGCTGTGGTGGTGCTGGGTGGTGCTGTGGGGTGCTGTGGTGGTGCTGAGTGATGCTGTGGTGGTGCTGAGTGGTGCTGTGGTGGTGCTGTGGTGGTGCTGAGTGGTGCTGTGGTGGTGCTGAGTGATGCTGTGGGGGTGCTGAGTGGTGCTGTGGTGGTGCTGAGTGATGCTGTGGTGGTGCTGAGTGGTGCAGTGAGTAGGTACTTCTGCCCTGGCAAGTGAAGACAGAGAACGTTACCTCATGTGTGAGAGTGAACCTCAGTACCCTGTGAGTGAAACTGATGCTATGAGTTCCCTGCATGCATGAGAAGCGTGCACTCTCTGCTGCCCTGCCTCCTGTGTGCAATGATTGTACAGTGCACTGCTGCGTCTGTGGACTTGAGAAAGGGTTTAATTAGAGGTATGTGAGCTGTGTGTATATGGTCTTCTTGGACCCCAAGGACCGTTGGAGGCACAAAGTGAAATGTTATTACATTTTCTAGGAAATATCAAAATAGACCTCAAACACTGTTGCACATGAACCAGGATATGAGCTCATGTCAGTGCGAACCTAGACATGCTGTATGCTTGGAAGGAAGGGTGCAGGAAGGGGGTTGGATGGGGTGACAAATATTAAAGCCAGCTACATTCTGTTCTGTCACTGTCTATTTAGGTTTGTTTGTTTATTTTGAGTATGTGTGTGTGTGTGTGTGTGTATGACCTATTTACATTGCCCTGTGATTATTTATTTTTCCATGTGCATGTTGTGTCTTTATCTTTCATTTTGTGTTTATCATCTGTTTGCACTGATTTGTGGCTGTCCATATTTGAGTCTGTGTTTTGTGCCTATATGAATCTCGGTGTGAGAGAGATGGTGGGTAGGCAACGAGAGAGAGCGCGCGCTTGTGTCTATGTGTGTGTGTGTTTGCATGCCTCTCTTTCGGTAGGTTTGTCCTTGTGTGTGCAATTACAGTGGTTTCTTGTCTGTTTGTGTGCGTGCTGAAAAGTGCTGATGATAAAATGCATGGCAGAACAAAAGCGTGACCCCATACTCGTGTCAGAAGCACAAACTCTTCACACCGGTGATTGGCAGCAGTCGGTGTTATTGAAATTCAGCATCCTTAATTAATCCATCTTTATTCCTCGTGATATCCGCGGAAAGATGCAAACAGTAATTGGCTGCCTTTGAAACGGAGCCTGGCTGTGGAGTGGAGGGAGGGGGTGACAGCTGTGTGTGTTTGCATGTCTCTCTTTCGGTAGGTTTGTCCTTGTGTGTGCATTTACAGTGGTTTCTTGTCTGTTTATGTGTGTGTGCTGAGTAGTGCTGATGATAAAATGCAGGGCAGAATGAAAGCGTGAACCCAGACTCGTGTCTGATGCACAAGCTCTTCACACCGGTGATTGGCAGCAGTCGGTGTTATTGAAATTCAGCATCCTTAATTAATCCATCTTTATTCCTCGTGATATCCGCGGAAAGATGCAAACAGTAATTGTTGGCTGCCTTTGAAACGCAGCCTGGCTGTGGAGTTGAGGGAGGGGGTGACAGCTGGAGGTGCGAACCAGCTGTAATACAGGAGAGCTGAGGAGGAGGCGAGGGGCGTGCAAGGAGCTAGGCAGAGCATGGCGAAATGGAGAGACTACAAGGAGAACATGTTTAAACAAACTGGGAGGGGGAGGAGAAACGCGAGAGACGGCCTGGCGGCCGTCAAAGTGAAAGTACGGCCGGCCGGCCGTGAATAATTAGGGGAGGAGAAATGCCTGAGGGCAGAGCGCACCCTGGGGGAAACTGTGGGAGGGAAGCAGATGGCTTTGATGCGTGCACGCGCTTTTCAAGGGCACTGCATGAAATCGCCCGTTTGGTTAAGCTCTGGTTAAGCCCCTATATCTCTCGCCAGCAACGCGCAAGCGCATTAGCAGGCGAGACCTAAAAAAACACCGGAATGCCTCTCTGCGCTAAAAAGAAGCAGCCCCCATGCATCAGTGTACCCTGAAGAGACTTAATATCCTGGATACAGCCACAACTCCCACCACAACCTGTAGCGCAACCACAGATGGCTGACACTACCTGATCATCTTATGCCCAGATTGAACGCATACCTGATAAATCTGACATTGAGCTGTCCCTTATTATTATATTATGTTCCAGGGTTGGTGATCTGATTGATGAGAAACATAAACCCCTGTTGGAATGCCTTGAACATCTAGAGGTTCTTATGGGTATGATTTGCAAACAGGCATTGGCTGTTGATGCTGGGGTTACGGCTGGGAGGAGAAATCCCTTGACAAGTGGTTTGCCCACATAGTTTAGACACTGGAGATCACTGTTTGCAGGGTAGTTTCTCACCTGCATCACACTCTAACAGTTGTACACGACTGATTGATCGGCAGACTCTGAATACCATGAGAGCACGTGATTCAACAAGTAGTGCATGTCTATATACGTCAGTACGGAATGGTCCTCCCGTCATCCCTAACACAAAACCTAAATCAAACCCTATATTTAATTTTATCCACGATCTTCCTGTCAAGAACTTCGGTGTTATTCGAGGCTCCTCAAATGGTACTAGTTTTATAACCAATAAGGATGTGCTGAACCTGCCTCCATCTGCCTGTCCCTATGCTTTGGTGCTGGTGGGAGTACCCCCACTCAAGGCACACCATAAAGAATTTTGCGGAGAGTTGCCTAGCAAATGTGCTGATTCGTTATGTAAACACAAACAACTGAATATCATGAATATGAATGAAATCATCATGGTGCAAAGAGTGGGATGGGTTGGTAGTTCTGCCAAAACTTCGAAGGGGATTGCATTGTAATACATTTCTGCAGAATGTCCTTAGTAAGCTCTATACTAAAACAACAAGAGACCTCTGACAACAACCACACCAAAATGTGGCCACTTCCCCTAGGTTATTTTTGTAAACCATCTTTAGGAGAAACTACACCTGGCTCACTTCTCCCTGTAGTTCAGAACAAATTTGTGCTGTTGACAAACCTAGAGGACCCGGATGGACTGACTGATCCAAACAATAGCTGGAGGGGTCGATCTCTCATCCTCATGCTCATTGCGTCTGCCTTTGACGGAGGACCAGCTGGGAACAGAAGAGGCTTTGGCATGTGATAAACAGGTGCTGAAAATACTCAGTTTTAATGGGTCGTCCCTCAGGCGCCCTAGCTATAAGGTGAACATTGCAGCGGGGGGATGTGTAAAGGCCATACCAACTTATAATGCTAATTTTCAGATCATAACATATAAAAGGGGTACAACCCTATACTTGATTAATTTTTAAAATAATGATTTTCATACAATGCCTAACATTTTATTTATTAGTATTTTTGATTATATCGCTGCCCTAAGGGATTTGGAGGGCGCAAACACTAACTCAGTTGGTATATGTCTGGGAGGCGATTATAACACAAAGCTGGCTTTGCAGGACCCTTTTTTAGGTAATCTTAGTATAGCTCAAGTTTGCAACGGGGTTTAGAACTGATGAAAAATTTGACATCTCACAATCTGAATAATGTTATGGACCTTGCGGCCCATAATAATAAAGATAAAATACAATCCACGTTTAGAGATAGTGGTTGCGCCACGACAATCCATTATATCTTTATCTTGTCAAATTTAGTGGCGTTTTTGTTGTATGGCAAAGTTGTTGAAACACACTATGGGGGATCATAATCCAATTGAAGTGCCATTTAAACTGTCCCCAATGCCCGAGTTCAGAATTGAATGTGGCGCTAGGAATTTTGAACCCTCCACGCATCATTTACGATTAGTGTGGTGGGGCGTTAACCCTGCCAACATTATTTTATAAAGTGGTCAGCGAGAACTTTGCATTGTTCGAGACCTGTCTGACAGTGTATTAGTCCAACCCTCATTTAGTCACTGTATTCTCTGAACTTTGTTCCAGTATCAAAATGGAGCTAATGAAACCCGCTTGTTTAAACCCTCATAGCCCTAGATGGTTTAATCACGAATGTTCAGTAGGGAATTAGTAGCTGCGGCAGGCCTAGCATACCGCTAGATGTGATAAGGAAAAAATATAAGATGGTAAGCTTTTTGAAGAAGGAAGAGGTATAGGACCAACGATGGGATTCGCTTGCCAATGTAGCAAGTGGAAAGAACAGTAAACTTTTCTGGGCAGCCGTTAAAGATATGTGAGCGATGGGGCAGATGTTAGCTTTGTAATATAACTAGTGAAGCTTAGAAGGTGCATTTTTCAGTGATATATGCGGCCACATCTCAGGATAACGAGGCACCCCCGAAGTCCATCTCAAAGGGGTCAACGGTGTCCCTGGCCGAGGTGGAGGAAGCCAGAAACCAGAGCATGGGTAGCAAGGTCCCTGGACCAGAGAGGTTGCTTATAGACCTTATTAAACATAACCCAGATTTCTGGACCCTGCTCCTGCTTAATGTTTTTAATAGCATAGTTTGTTGCCCACTACCAAGCACATGGTCAACCTCTGTAATTGTACCAATCATTGGGAAGGGTGACCCCTTCCAGCCTAGTTGTTACAGGCCTATTTCTTTGATAGATACCACACTGAAAACCTTGGGTAGGGTTTTGTACAATAAGATCAAAAACAAGGCTGAGGAGAATTCCATTCTGCACCCCTGTCAACATGGGTTTAGAAGTAACGTGGACGCAATCAAACAATTCTTTAAATTTAATTATTAGGAAATATACTATTGCCCAATGCTCACCAATTTATTTAGCATTCATGGATTTGACCTCAGTGTTTTACTATGTTATCCGATCACAGCTCTGGTCTGTCCTTTTGAAGAGAGGCATGGATGAGATAATAGTGCACTTTTTAGCACATAGATATGAAGGCCAGGATTAGAAATAACATACAAGAGGAAGTCTCTAACAATATTTGTGCTTTTAGAGGGGTGAGACAAGGGTGTGTTCTGGCCCCATTACTTTTTATTTTGTACATTCATAATCTACATGTGTTTTTAACAACCCTTAGCCAAGGTGTCCCAAGAATCAATGGTTCTATCCTGCCATCTGAATTGTATGCACATGATGCGGTCTTAATGGGCAGCATGGTGAGAGCCTTGCGCTTTTTAGTACGGGGTTTTGAGGATTTTATGGCTTCACTAGATTTATGTACTAATTTTACAAAATCTTTTATTATGGCCTGTGAACCTAGAAATCATAACATGAATGCCCTTCTATTGGTAATCAAAGTTTACAAACACAAGCACATTTTCGATACCTAGGATTGGTTTTTGTTGCTAACAGCTTGTGGACGGATCATACTGTTTACTGCAGGAACACGTTTTCTAAATGGATTGATGCAGTACTCAGCTTACCGCAACCAGGGGGTAGGGGCAATTTTACTGATTTAAAAAAAATGAAGGGTCAGTGCTCATCCACAGCAACTTAGTGGGCTGGGGTTGGGGCACCTCAAATTGCTGTAATATTCAGAGTGAAGAAGACAGGTTCTGTCATAAGCTTTTAGGGCCCCCTATTTCCTCGCCTCAGTATGTGTGCCATAGTGAACTAAATTTACACTATGTTGAAGAATATATTAGAGCACGCCCTGCTCTATTCTGGCTAGCTATATCGAAAAACAAGGCGGCGTCCCTTACCAGAGACATTATAGTGGATCAACTTAAATATGAGAAAGGCATGGATATCACATGGCTAGGAGGGTTGATAACTAGTTTGTCTAAGGGTAGCTATGCACACATTTTTGATAATCCTGAGGATCTCTAAACAATAAGCAAAAGGGAGATTCGGGTGGCCCTATACAAGTGTTACTGCGAGGATAGACTAGCCATAGTGGCCAGTAAATAGAGGGTGGGCTTGCTCCTTAATATTGAGAACGACCACTGACTTGCTAGCAATTTGACCAAACTCATGGGCCACTGGGATCGTGGCCTCCTTTTTTTAATGTTAGGGCAGGCACTGTTAAGTATTTACTATGCTTCCCTCCGGGATTTTGTGCTAAACTTGATTCCTCTCCCTGCCCTTGTGACGGGTGCCCCGGCCAATCCCTATTAAATTGCTTATTTTTCTGTGAGTAATACATGAAATATACAAAGCTCTTTTAGCTCATTTTTTCAAGTGGCATTCTTGTGTAGATCATAGATAAGCATATAGGACTCTTCTTAAATTGGGTAAGGATTATTTAATGGTTTGTGTGGGGGATTTTTTAAAACTGCTGTCCGAGCCCTCAACTTGGTGAACACTTTATGATTGTATTTTAATAGCTTTGTAATGCAGTGAACATTTTACATGCTTTTCTCTTTTAATGTATTGCTACTTTGAATGTTTTTATCATGTGTATAATGTGTTCTCTTTCATGGATATGTTTTAATCCTAATATAATTATGGTGATGGTGATGAGATAGGCCATGGATAATGCATACGTCTCACTGGGGAACATCGTATACAACACATGCGATACATCGCATGCCATTACAACGCAAGTCGTTACAACCACTTGCTGTAGGGGGCAGAAGGTGTTGGATTTGTTGGATTTTCAGTCCAACACCTTCCCTAGTGTTGCACACACTGGAGTTGGAATAGTAAATTATAATTTTCCAAAATCCAGCGCCGCCCTACAGCAAGTCGTTGTAACGACAACTGATGTAATGTCATGTGATGTAACAACGCGTTGTTGTAACGACTTGCGTTGCAATGGCATGCGTAGAGAACGCATGCGTTGTAACTAGTGCTATTCATCTCACTGCTAGGGATGGACTAATACATCTTCATGCTGACAATGTACCGGCTTGTAATCCCGGTAGTTAAACTGAAGCAATACTCACTGCCCACTAGAGTAGAGTAGGACATACAATAATGATCAGGAAAGTGTCTTGCAGAATAGCAAAGCACACATGAGAGCGCAGGTCTAGTGTGCTGGGAAAAGGTCAGGCACATGACTGAGGAACTCTACATATAGGTAATTCTCTATTCTCATTGAGTGTGCAAAGTGGACTATCACCCAGGTAAAAAAGTAACTGAGCTCTGCAACTCCTTGGTCAGTGGTGAATGCAAGCCTAAAGCAGTCCAGGCTTTTTAACAGCATTAAGGTACTTTAAGGTCTGATTATACTGACAGAAGTGTAAGTACCTGACAATGATGACAGAAGCAACCTCTGTATGTGGGAGCACACAGCTGCAAGAGTTTAGCCACTGATTCTCAAGTTCTTGCTATGGTATGCTGTCCTGCATCTGCAATTGCATTTTACCTAACATGTAATGGCCCATAGCCGAATGTAGCTGATTAAAGCTTTGTAGTTGAGCCACAGCCCATCTGCCTACTTTCCCGTCGGAGACCGCTATCATTGTACAAACTTCGGAAACACAGAATATACAATGTATAGAAAGATGCAAACTCACTGATCAAATAAACTGAAGGGTCATAGCAGAGAGGAGAGTGACAACTTGGTCCACCCTAAGTCCTGACTTTAATTCTGGAGACCCTTGGTAATGCAGAAATGTTTCATTTGGCGGCTGCAGCACAACTTCTAACCACAGCCTACCAAACCTACTGACAATCCAGACACAATGGTCCTTCATGGGAGGTGTACCAAAATAGTATGGTTATGGAAAAGTACACACAAAGCTGTGTATCTGGGTTAATAACAATTTGCAGAGATATCATGGCCCAAATAAAGGATGTGACGGGAGAAGTGAAAAATGATCTCTTGAGGTTAATAGAAGAAATAACAATATAGAACTGAACCAAAGACGCTACCCTTGTCGATGATAAAATTATACCAGAATTGGTCAGACTTCGATATGTCACTAGAAATAATATATAATCGGGATGGAGCTGAAGAGTATGGGGCGATCAATTATGAAATGGGCCTGTCTTTGGAAAGCCTTAGCCAAGAAGGATGAAGGAAGCAGTCAGAGGAGGGCAATCAATGCAGAAAGGGGGGCTGCAATGGAAGCAGAAAGCTAGAGGACTTACAAGAACCAGCGGAACAGCTACAGAAACTGCAAAAAGTCATCCCAGTTAATAACTGCATACAAGTAAAGTCAAGTCCACAAATGGACATTAGCAGGCATTACCGAAGGGAAAGTTAGCCAGGATTGAGAAAGAGTTAGAACATAAAAGGCTCTGTTTTGGCCAGGCAAAATATATTTTGTGATTACTCATGCACCAAAAGTCATAGGAAATGAAAATCTTGAATCCTTGAAGAACAAAATCTATGAACCGGTTTCACAAAATTCATATATGAAACAATCAGATCATCTTACTTGAGGTGTGAGAAGAGAATGCATATCAGAAAGTAGTCAAGCCAAGAAGTTGCAGTAGTGGGTGGTACAGACTTATCCAGTTTGATGTCTTATTCAAGGTAAAGCATCCTGTGGAGAATGTGAATAGCCTTACCAATTGAAACAGAAAAGCAAGGTAAGAGTGGACACATTACTAGGGGTGACTATAGACACAGACATGAAGCACTCTGCTCAGGGCACAATATTAGGAAAAGCAGGAGCATCCTGTAGAAAGGACAAGATGGAGGAAGTGAAGTTTAGAAAGAAGGAGTGACCATCTTACCAGGAAATACCCATCAAAATATGTAAGACTGTTGAATAAGCCCAAAACATATAACCAATGAGCTTGACAACTGACATGTCATTTGAAATATTAGAGAAAGTACAATCAAATCCAAAAGATAACCCCTCTAACATCCATCATCAAATAAATTAAACGGAATGGCTAGGGTCCAATTGACTTATGTGGGAAAAACAGGACTGTTATCCTAGAACATCGCCTGAGTACCACAGAAGTATGGAGCCATTAATTTGCATACTCCCTTTGTACTATTACCTGGGGGTACTAGTGGCAAATACCTTAAGTGGGAATATCACCTCTGTTAGAACTGGCTATTTCTGGTTGGCTAAGGCTTACGCCAAAGCTAGGCGGAAAACACCATTCTAGTCAAGGCAAGGGAGTCACACGCCAAGATAACCCCTGCTCACCCCCTTGGTAGCTTGGCACGAGCAGACAGGCTTATCCCGGAGGCAATGTGTAAAGCATTTGCACACGCACACAACATCAACAACATCCTAGGCACACCACAAAAGGAACTCCACACAAGGTTATATAAAAATAACTTCTGTATTGTAAAACACATCAGATAGTAATCACACAATATACAAGGTGCCAACTGGCACAGGCAATATTCACAAGGGATTATTTATACAGGACAGGGCCACGTGGGCGCATGTCAGAATCAGCACTCAGTAGAAATAGCACTTCTACAACAGAGAATATAAGTTATAAAATCACTGTAGCACAAATTAGCAAATATAGCACACAACCAGTAACTACTGGTAACAGGTAAGCACCACCTACGCAACCCTAACCACCTTAGGAGAATGTCACGCATGGAACCAGGACCTCACTAGGACCACTTGTACTAGAAAGAACAACCACCTAAGTATCACAATACAATTAGGGGTATAAGCAAGAACACATTACACATGATGCATCACAACATTCAGAGGTGTAGGGAAGGAAAACACATGATGCATTAAACATACATTCAGCGGTGTAAGAACAAGTCACATGATGCATCAAAACACATTCAGAGGTGCAGCACAGGAAAACACATGATGCATAAAAACATTCAGAGGTGTAGGTAAGACACATAATGCATAAAACACATTTAGAGGTGTCACAGGCATAATGGCATAGCACATTACGCATAACTCACATTTGGGCCTAACCAGTAAAAGCTACAGTAGGCAATCTCTCACTAGTCTAAACACATTAGACTCTCCCCCTAAGCATAACTCACATTTAGGGGCGTAACTCACATAGTGAAATAAACTCTCACTAGCATAAACCTACTTAGGTCAAATAACCTCATAATCACATTGCGCAAACATCACCTTAGGCAATTACTATCAAAACATAGTAAAATCACATTTCACAGAAATCACACACCCGCCCCCTGGCCAACTGGCCATCCAACAAGGGGACTCAAAAAGACCAGTGTCCAGAATGGGGTCCAGTCAGGGGTGCGCCGCCGGCGCAAACCTAAACGTTGCAACTGCCCACTAATTGCTGGGCAGCTGGGAACAACAACAGGGCCTAAACATTGCAGCTGGCACCAAGTGCTGCACAGCTTTTGAAGGCCTGGCACCACTGTGCCATCTCTGTCCCTCCCAGGGACTCTCCCCATTGCGCCTAAACGGTGCAGCTGCCCACTAATTGCTGGGCAGCTGGGAGACAACATAAAACTGCGAAAGGGGCTCTCCCTAGCCCCTAGGACAAATCTGCGCCCTTTGTTGGAGCCCCACAGGCTCTAGAACAACATGAGCAGCCAGGGAGCGCATTAGCGCTTTAAAATGAAATAGGCCCCCAAACACTAGCGCCTAAAATAATCCAGGGGATAGCCACACAAGCTCTTTGGACAATGATGCCCCGTGGTCGTGGGAGCAACGAGGCCCCAAACACAAATGCCCCCAGGAGGCCTTGTGGGCTCTAGACAACGTTGGGGCAACCCACTGCCATCCGGGGCCGCCCTAAATGCCCCCGGGCGCTGCGCCTACACCGTCACCAAAACAATCCATAGAATCCCTCGTGGAGCAGAAACTGAACTGCCCACAGGAGCTTCTCGGGGCTCTAAAACCATTCTGCCCCTCGTTGGAATCCCTCTCTGTGGGACTCACAATCTCAAACATGCCCCCGGAGCTTCGTGGCTCCCAACCAGAAGGCTCCCAGACGTCGGAGCCTCTCTCCGTTACGCTGAACCTGCCCAGCGCTCTCCCCTGCCCTTTACACTCACTGGCTCTCCCGGTGCGGCGGCTGCTCCTCTCTGCGGCTGGGCTGCGGGGTTCCTTTTCGCTCCACGGCCAGAGGCGGGCGGGCAGGCAGGCATCTCTGCTCTCCCTCTCCATATGGGAGACCGGAAAAACAGGAAAACCAAAGGCTTCCCCCAGGCAGGGGGAAGCAGTCCCAAGGCTCACCAGGCCCGCCCTCTTCCACTACTTCCGGGTCGCGCTAGGCAGCACCGGCGGCCCGGGGGAAAGACTGCACAGGCAGCTCGGGCCGCGTCGGTGATTTCTTCACGGGCACAATGAGGGGTGGGCACCCTCGGTATAAATATAAAAGTACAAGCGAGGTGGGCACTCGCAAAGGGGCCTATAAACGGGAGAATACCCATAATTATAAAAATAAAGTGCACACGAAGCACTTGGGGTCACACAAAGGGCAGGAGAGTTTCCCCCCTGGGGTAACCACAGCACTCTGCCCGAAAATGAAAATAAAGCACTCCAGTGTGCAGAGAGAGACCCAGGGGCATCTCAAAACAAGGCCAGCACTCCCAAGGTGCTGGGGCAGCCCCCCAAGTCCCTAGGGCTACAAGCAGCCCAGCAAAACGGTTCCACCAGTCCTGGAGGAATTAAGGTGGAGCAAAAAGCAGCTCCGAAGAAAAAGGAAAGTCCTCCAGCCTCCAAGTCCATCAGGCATCCAGGGGCTGGGCAGGGCCCAGGGAGGCAAGCCTTCCCCTGGGCCCAAGCAGCAGCATGCCCCTGGCAGGATTCAAGTCAGAAACAAGAACATTTTGTAAGGGGACACAGCCCCTTTTTATACAGAGAAATCCTTTGTCTAGCAGGGTACAGGCAGTGTGAGAACCAGCTACAACTGGTTATAGGGAACTCCTTTCACAGTCCAGGCTAGGGACATCAGACGCACCACAGGGGGTGGAGCCTGCATTGTGTGGGGAAAGCCCAGCCCTTCAGGCCCAGATGCACCCCTCCCCTCACATCAGCATGCTAAACACTCCATTCACCACCGGGGCAGACCCTCCTAGACAGACTCTTGAAGCCAGGCTCACCAGCCAATCACACGCCAGACACAAATTACACAAATATGCCAACTTCTAAAAGTGGCCCTTCTACACTAGACACAATCATGCCACATATATCATTGCACAGCATTCAATCTCACGAGTTCGCACATACCAAACTCGACCCTGCACTCCCTACACATCAGGAACTACCATGGTCATACATATTCCCCATGCATTCCTATGGGAGGGCAGGTCACTCACCACACATACACAGAGAGCTCACACACTTTACACTGTACCACAGTGAAAAAGTGCGCAGAGGCCTAAAATCACCAACACCAGGTCACAGAAACAGGCTAGGAAAAAGCAAAATGTATTGAGGTGAACCTGCCAAAAGGGCCGGGTCCAACACAACCCCCTTCCAGCCAAAACGCAGGGTAGACCAATCACTCCACTGATGGGCTTCCCTGCTTTGGGCGACAAAACACGGACCCGCACAGCAGGGACACCCTCCAGTTTTTCACCACTCTGAACCCACATGGTTTCCTACAAACAACAACTCTCTGACCCAACTAGGATACCCCACTGGCCAGGACCAGGCCCTAGGCCCTCTAAATGTCACAGGTCCTGTCCAATCCACAGAGTGGGGGGCAGTAACCCCTGGCACACAATAGCCATTCTCCACTCTCCCTCTCAGTGTAGCTACAACTACCACTGATCCAACAACCTAGGGACCACACCCTCAGGCTGACCAGAGGTCACGGGCAAGAATGCCCCACCCTACCTCTACTTCTGGGTTCCCGCACCCTCACAGGGAAGCACTCACCAGAACACAATTCTCCTACCAGTTCAGGACCTCTCTCCATCACTGGTCTACCACCTGGAAACTATTTCACTTCTGAGGTACAAAGCACACAGCACAGTTCCTCTTCAAGAAGGTGGGGGGACACAGCACACAGCAAAGTCCCCTTTCAAGCAGGTGGGGGACACAGCACACAGCAAAGTCCCCTTTCCTCTACCTTAGTGGAAACAACAAACTGCAGGTGAGCCCCAGCTCACACAGCAAGGGCAGCCCCCTCAGTCTCTTCAGCTGATCCACTTTGGTAGAGATTCCTCTTGACCTGGAAGCTTCCTAATCTCCCAACCTAGGATCTAAACCCTCAGGTTGCACCGGGGTCAGAAGTACACCGTCCCTCTGCACCCCCTTCCAGAGTTCTGCACCCTCCACTTAGGAGCGGTACACCTCAACACCAAGACTGACGGAGTACTGGTTACAGACACTCCCCGTCCTCTAGACACAGGAAGATCCTCCTCAAATGACCTGTAGGTACAGCCTAAGCCCCTGACCTGGCGCTCCCTTAGGGAACCCTCCAGGCCCTGAGATAGGGTTCCGGGCCAACGTGGGACACACCGTCCCACTCTCACTCCGCCTCCACTGAGACAGGGCGTGAGCCCCTACACCCCTACCATCCTACTGGGACCTAGCTGGGCTACACATGAACCTCTTCCCCTACACAGGATCATCAGATACACAAGCCATTACTTTTAGAATCACTCCCTTATGCCTCTGCAAGACATCTAGCACACCGCCAGACATCTACCTTCTCATCCAGTGCCTCTGCAGGACCTCCTGCACACCACCAGAGGAACACCTCCTGTGCAAGCTCCTTAAAAAAAACTCACACCAACTTCTCCAGTTCAACACACCACTCATCCACACATTCCCCCTTCAGACTGGTGAGACAGTTCCTCACTGCCCCTGACTCTCAACCTGTACCCCTCTTACTGAGCACCAGGCACCATACTCTGGGAACTGGGAATGGGACTTCACGCACTGGACATTTTTTAGCTGCCACCACTGGATCCTACCATACTGGGGAATCCAGACACACACATTACACTCAGGGGATAGCCACCCTCCCGAGCAAGCCATTTCTCCTCCACACTCCCTCTCTTCCATCTACCCACACAGGGACAGGAACAGGGATTGGGTACTGGACCCAGCAAGGGATTCCTTATCTATGGAAACCTCCCCCTCTACTGGCGTCCCGCCCTGTCTTTTTCTCTCATCAGCCTCTAAACATAAAAGCGCAGGAAGACCATCTGAAAATGACACTCTTGAGGAAAAACAAAATCACAAACAATAATCCCAAACATGTGACTATCTAAAAAAATGCAGAGTTTTGTAATGTAGCCAGTTGTCGCTGTGGCACGGCGCAAACACAAGTCCTAATCCTCACCGCTGTCCACCAATGTTAGAACTGGCTATTTCTGGTTGGCTAAGGCTTACGCCAAAGCTAAACAGAAACCACCATTCTAGTCAGGGCAAGGGAGTCACATGCCAAGATAACCCCTGCTCACCCCCTTGGTAGCTTGGCACGAGCAGAAAGGCTTATCCCGGAGGCAATGTGTAAAGCATTTGCGCACGCACACAACAGCAACAACATCCTAGGCACACCACAAAAGGAACTCCACACAAGGTTATATAAAAATAACTTCTGTATTGCAAAACACATCAGATAGTAATCACACAATATACAAGGTGCCAACTGGCACGGGCAATATTCACAAGGGATTATTTTCACAGGACAGGGCCACGTGGGCGCCTGTCAGAATCAGCACTTAGTAGAAATAGCACTTCTAGAACATAGAATATAAGATATAAAATCACTGTAGCACAAATTAGCAAATATAGCACACAACCAGTAACTACTGGTAACAGGTAAGTACCACCTACGTAACCCTAACCACCTTAGGAGAATGTCACGCAGGGAACCAGGACCTCACTAGGACCACCTGTACTAGAAAGAACAACCACCTAAGTATCACAATACAATTAGGGGTATAAGCAAGAACACATTACACATGATGCATCACAACATTCAGAGGTTTAGGGAAGGAAAACACATGATGCATAAAACATACATTCAGCGGTGTAAGAACAAGGCACATGATGCATCAAAACACATTCAGAGGTGCAGCACAGGAAAACACATGATGCATAAAAACATTCAGAGGTGTAGGTAAGACACATAATGCATACAACACATTCAGAGGTGTCACAGGCATAATGGCATGGCACATTACGCATAACTCACATTTGGGCCTAACCAGTAAAAACTACAGTAGGCAATCTCTCACTAGCCTAAACACATTAGACTCTCCCCCTAAGCATAACTCACATTTAGGGGCGTAACTCACATAGTGAAATAAACTCTCACTAGCATAAACCTACATAGGTCAAATAACCTCATAATCACATTGTGCAAACATCACCTTAGGCAATTACTATCAAAACATAGTAAAATCACATTGCGCAGAAATCACATAACAGCCCCCTGGCCAACTGGCCATCCAAAAGGGGACTCAAAAGCCCTGTGTCCAGAATGTCAGGGTGCGCTGCCAATGCAGCGCCAGTCAGGGGTGCGCCACCTGCGCAAACCTAAACGTTGCAGCTGCCCACTAATTGCTGGGCAGCTGGGAACAACAACAGGGCCTAAAACGTTGCAGCTGGCACTAAGTGCTGCGCAGCTGTAGAAGGCCTGGCACCACTGTGCCATCTCTGTCCCTCCCAGGGACTCTCTCAATTACGCCTAAATGGTACAGCTGCCCACTAATTGCTGGGCAGCTGGGAGACAACATAAAACTGCGGCAGGGGCTCTCCCTAGCCCCTAGAAGAAATCTGCGCCCTCTGTTGGAGCCCCACAGGCTCTAGAACAACATGAGCAGCCAGGGAGCGCATTAGCGCTTTAAAATGAAATAGGCCCCCAAACACTAGCGCCTAAAATAAGGCCAGGGGATAGCCACACAGGCGCTTTGGACAATGATGCCCCCGTGGTCATGAGAGCCTCGAGGCCCCAAACACAAATGCCCCCAGGGAGCCTTGTGGGCTCTAGACAACGTTGGGGCGACCCACTGCCATCCGGGGCCGCCCTAAATGCCCCCAGGCGCAGCGCCTACACCGGCACCAAAACAATCCATAGGCTCCCTCGTGGAGCAGAAACGGAACTGCCCACAGGAGCCTCTCGGGCTCTAAAACCATTCTGCCCTTCATTGGAGCCCTCTCTGGGGGACTCAAAATCTCAAACATGCCCCCGTTGCTCCCAACCAGAAGGCTCCCAGACGTCGGAGCCTCTCTCCGGCACGCTGAACCTGCCCAGCGCTCTCCCCCGCCCTTTACACTCACCAGCTCTCCCGGTGCGGCGGCTGCTCCTCTCTGCGGCTGGGCTGCGGGGTTCCTTGTTGCTCCGTGGCCGCAGGCGGGCGGGCAGGCAGGCATCTCCGGTCTCCCTCTCAATACGGGAGACCGGAAAAACAGGAAAACCAAAGGCTTCCCCCAGGCAGGGGGAAGCAGTCCCAATGCTCACCAGGCCCCGCCCTCTTCCACTACTTCTGGGTCGCGCTAGGCAGCGCCGGCGGCCCGGGGGGAAGACTGCACAGGCGGCTCGGGCCGCGTCGGTGATTTCTTCACGGGCACAATGAGGGGTGGGCACCCTCAGTATAAATATATAAAAGTACAAGCGAGGTGGGCACTCGCAAAGGGGCCTATAAATACCCGTAATTATAAAAAAAAGTGCACACGAAGCACTCAGGGTCACACAAAGGGCAGGAGCGCTTCCCCCTGGGGTAACCACAGCGCTCTGCCAGAAAATGAAAATAAAGCACTCCAGAGCGGAGAGAGAGACCCAGGGGCATTTCAAAAAATTTAGGAAACAACGTCAGGGAGGCAGCTCTTTTCACTTTCTAGCTGCCTCCCTGTGGAACTCTCTGCCACTGACACTGAGACTCCATGAAGACATCCTGGCTTTTAGACAAGCCTTTAAAACTTGGCTTTTTAGGCAAGCTTATCCATAGTTAATTCTGTCTTTTCTTTCGTTGTGTTATGTCTCTGCAAATCTTCCAATAGCGCCATGAAGCCTACTGGCGTACGTGCGCTCAATACATTTTATTTAACATAACATAACATAACAAAAACAATGCCAGCACTTCCAAGGTGCTGGGGCAGCCCCCAAGTCCTTGGGACTACAAGCAGCCCAGCAAAACGGTTCCAGCAGTCCTGGAGGGATTAAGGTGGAGCAAAAAGCAGCTCCCAAGAAAAAGGAAAGTCCTCCAGCCTCCAAGTCCATCAGGCATCCAGGGGCTGGGCGGGGCCCAGGGAGGCAAGCCTTCCCCTGGGCCCAAGCAGCAGCACGTCCCTGGCAGAATTCAAGTCAGAAACAAGAACATTTTGTAAGGGGACACAGCCCCTTTTTATACAGAGAAATCCTTTGTCTAGCAGGGTGCAGGCAGTGTGAGAACCAGCTACAACTGGTTATAGGGAACTCCTTTCACAGGCCAGGCAGGGACATCAGACGCACCACAGGGGGTGGAACCAGCATTGTGTGGGGAAAGCCCAGCCCTTCAGGCCCAGGTGCACCCCTCCCCTCACATCAGCATGCTAAACACTCCATTCACCACCGGGGCAGAATCTCCCAGACTCTTGGAGCCAGGCTCACCAGCCAATCACACGCCAGACACAAATTACACAAATATGCCAACTTCTAAAAGTAGGAAAACAGAGCAAAGTGGCTGGACAGGGAAGTTTTACAAAAACAAATTGCAGTCACGTAGTCAATATATACCACGTGACCACCGGGTAAGAATCCCAAAGTAAATTTATTTTTCTTTTTTTGATTAAATTACGAATTCAAAAGCACAAGCAAAAACAAAACAAATGTTACTACAGTGAATTCATGATGACACTATCTACAAATATACAAAATTTACAAATATACAGCACTAACAAAGATACATCAGGCAATACAAGTGAACAGGACACACCAAAATGATACGAAATTCAATAAACAACATAAATTGTCGTTATATACAGTGAAAAAACTTTCAGATGAACAAGCAAAAATGTAACCAGTCCATAAGGATATGAGACCATGGGACAGGCGGAGAAGGTGGAAAAATGCCTGCCTGTCAACCAATCCTGTGGTTAATTGTTTATAACGGGTTTGCACAGCTAGGATCCAGAGTGATTGAAGTTCTATCCTAGGGGCACCCTTGGAGTTTGCCACAGGGTGGGAGTGTCGACGCGTTTCGAACCAGCGTTATTACAGGTTCTCTTCAGGACAGGGACTGGGGACAGAAATTCTGCACAATGGCATAGAGATAGTCGTGGTGTCGGTGGGACTCAACCAGGGAAGGAATTTTCCTGTGCTTCAGCCAGGACTGAGGTTGGGGTGCAGTGCCCGCGACGCGGTGCACGAGCGGAGAAGGAGAAAGCTCACATGATGAACCGTCTCTATGTGGGATCTGAAGACTCAACCAGTCAGGGAAGACTCCTCCGCGCCAGCAAGCGATTAAAGATTTATGCTGGTGCTCTGTACATGGGAATTAATCCAGCGTTCTGAGCAGCAATGCGGTCAATCACTCCATTCACCACCGGGGCAGACCCTCCCAGACAGACTCTTGAAGCCAGGCTCACCAGCCAATCACACGCCAGACACAAATTACACAAATATGCCAACTTCTAAAAGTGGCCCTTCTACACTAGACACAATCATGCCGCATATATCATTGTGCAGCATTCAATCTCACGAGTTTGCACATACCAAACTCGACCCTGCACTGCCCACACATCAGGAACTACCATGGTCATACATATTCCCCATGCATTCCTATGGGAGGGCAGGTCACTCACCACACATACACAGAGAGCTCACGCACTTTACACTGTACCACAGTGAAAAAGTGCGCAGAGGCCTAAAATCACCAACACCAGGTCACAGAAACAGGCTAGGAAAAAGCAAAAAGTTTCGGGGTGAACCTGCCAAAAGGGCCGGGTCCAACAACCTCCAGAAAAACTCTTAACAGAAGATGAGCCAGAAAACATGGATATTTCCTCTCTCTACATGCGGACATAGTTTTGACTCCTAAATGAGGCAGTATTCTGGTATATGGTGCTGAAATTTGGGGTTTGGAGTACAAAATCTCTCGGACTGGAGGAAGCAAAAGATCTAATTTTTTTAATTAAAAACACATTTTATTGTGATTTCTCACCAGGTAACACATGGTACTCCATCAGACAAAGCCATAATATTGCCTATGACAGTGAAATATAGCATAATACTGCATCTTGTGTCCATGCAAAACCATTGTTTCATATGTTATAACATTGGCCATTGACTGTAGATTAATTTGCTCCTCACAGTTGAGTTGGCTTATCTATTCCTGATTCGGCCCTCTCTGCCCCCTTCTCCTGCCTCTCCCACTAATACAGGATGCATTCTCAGGGGGACTCGTTGTCCCTCCTGGGTCCCTTAAAACTGCCTCCCCTCCATGTGTCACTGGGTTACAGCCAGAGTCCTCGTCTTGGTATTCCTCCGATCTGTTTTCAGTCCTTATGTAAGTGTGGATCAGGGTGTTGGGCAGTGGCAGCTGGTAGGGAACGGTGGTGAGAGGGGGTAGAAAATAAAAAATAAAGAAAAAAATGAAATCTCACCTGCAGGTCGCATTGCCAGCCACGGTCTCTCTGCAGCCTAACCAGCCTATCGCATTAGAACCTCCTACCATTCAGATATCCGGGGGCCGTTAGAAACCTTCTATTTCATAGTGATAGCTTGTTTCGCCAGCACCAGTGTTAAACCTACAAATATACCAGTGACTTTATGTTTTGGCAGGGTGGGGGAATCCCCCCAGCAAGCAAACCAGTGGTGTGCATGTGAAGCCCCTATCTGTAACTTTATTAAGCAAAATATCTACACTGCGAAAACTGATACTTGTCACTTTACGCTTTTATGTTATTGTATGAGATCATGCAAAAACAACAAGTGATGGACCGAATGTGGATCAATGTCACACATTCCCCCAGTCAAAAGATCTGGGCCTAAATCCATCGTTTTTTTGCACTCCACACCACCCTGGGTTAGACAATGGCGATATGCAAATCAGCTCTGACCCTGTTGCCCCATGGGAACAGTCCAGTCCGAACTACAAAAGCCATGTCCTTCCCAGAACGGAATCAAGCATCCGAGGACCGGACCGGTTTCGAGGTAACACCTCTCATCAGCCCGGCTAGCTTGACTCCAAGTGGTGTGGAGTGCCTGGGACCCACGTCTGGGCATCCCCAGCGCACTTAGGGCGGTAATTGCAAAAACAACAAGTGATGGACCGAATGTGGATCAATGTCACACATTCCCCCAGTCAAAAGATCTGGGCCTAAATCCATCGTTTTTTTGCACTCCACACCACCCTGGGTTAGACAATGGCGATATGCAAATCAGCTCTGACCCTGTTGCCCCATGGGAACAGTCCAGTCCGAACTACAAAAGCCATGTCCTTCCCAGAACGGAATCAAGCATCCGAGGACCGGACCGGTTTCGAGGTAACACCTCTCATCAGCCCGGCTAGCTTGACTCCAAGTGGTGTGGAGTGCCTGGGACCCACGTCTGGGCATCCCCAGCGCACTTAGGGCGGTAATTGCAAAAACAACAAGTGATGGACCGAATGTGGATCAATGTCACACATTCCCCCAGTCAAAAGATCTGGGCCTAAATCCATCGTTTTTTTGCACTCCACACCACCCTGGGTTAGACAATGGCGATATGCAAATCAGCTCTGACCCTGTTGCCCCATGGGAACAGTCCAGTCCGAACTACAAAAGCCATGTCCTTCCCAGAACAGAATCAAGCATCCGAGGACCGGACCGGTTTCGAGGTAACACCTCTCATCAGCCCGGCTAGCTTGACTCCAAGTGGTGTGGAGTGCCTGGGACCCACGTCTGGGCATCCCCAGCGCACTTAGGGCGGTAATTGCAAAAACAACAAGTGATGGACCGAATGTGGATCAATGTCACACATTCCCCCAGTCAAAAGATCTGGGCCTAAATCAATCGTTTTTTTGCACTCCACACCACCCTGGGTTAGACAATGGCGATATGCAAATCAGCTCTGACCCTGTTGCCCCATGGGAACAGTCCAGTCCGAACTACAAAAGCCATGTCCTTCCCAGAACGGAATCAAGCATCCGAGGACCGGACCGGTTTCGAGGTAACACCTCTCATCAGCCCGGCTAGCTTGACTCCAAGTGGTGTGGAGTGCCTGGGACCCACGTCTGGGCATCCCCAGCGCACTTAGGGCGGTAATTGCAAAAACAACAAGTGATGGACCGAATGTGGATCAATGTCACACATTCCCCCAGTCAAAAGATCTGGGCCTAAATCCATCGTTTTTTTGCACTCCACACCACCCTGGGTTAGACAATGGCGATATGCAAATCAGCTCTGACCCTGTTGCCCCATGGGAACAGTCCAGTCCGAACTACAAAAGCCATGTCCTTCCCAGAACGGAATCAAGCATCCGAGGACCGGACCGGTTTCGAGGTAACACCTCTCATCAGCCCGGCTAGCTTGACTCCAAGTGGTGTGGAGTGCCTGGGACCCACGTCTGGGCATCCCCAGCGCACTTAGGGCGGTAATTGCAAAAACAACAAGTGATGGACCGAATGTGGATCAATGTCACACATTCCCCCAGTCAAAAGATCTGGGCCTAAATCCATCGTTTTTTTTGCACTCCACACCACCCTGGGTTAGACAATGGCGATATGCAAATCAGCTCTGACCCTGTTGCCCCATGGGAACAGTCCAGTCCGAACTACAAAAGCCATGTCCTTCCCAGAACGGAATCAAGCATCCGAGGACCGGACCGGTTTCGAGGTAACACCTCTCATCAGCCCGGCTAGCTTGACTCCAAGTGGTGTGGAGTGCCTGGGACCCACGTCTGGGCATCCCCAGCGCACTTAGGGCGGTAATTGCAAAAACAACAAGTGATGGACCGAATGTGGATCAATGTCACACATTCCCCCAGTCAAAAGATCTGGGCCTAAATCCATCGTTTTTTTGCACTCCACACCACCCTGGGTTAGACAATGGCGATATGCAAATCAGCTCTGACCCTGTTGCCCCATGGGAACAGTCCAGTCTGAACTACAAAAGCCATGTCCTTCCTCGGATGCTTGATTCCGTTCTGGGAAGGACATGGCTTTTGTAGTTCGGACTGGACTGTTCCCATGGGGCACAGGGTCAGAGCTGATTTGCATATCGCCATTGTCTAACCCAGGGTGGTGTGGAGTGCAAAAAAACGATGGATTTGGGCCCAGATCTTTGGACTGGGGTGAATGTGTGACATTGATCCACATTCGGTCCATCACCTGTTTTGTTTGCAATTGCCGCCATAAGTGCGCTGGGGATGCTCAGACGTGGGTCCCAGGCACTCCACACCACTGGAGTCAAGCTAGCCGGGCTGATGAGAGGTGTTACCTCGAAACCGGTCCGGTCCTCGGATGCTTGATTCCGTTCTGGGAAGGACATGGCTTTTGTAGTTCGGACTGGACTGTTCCCATGGGGCACAGGGTCAGAGCTGATTTGCATATCGCCATTGTCTAACCCAGGGTGGTGTGGAGTGCAAAAAAACGATGGATTTGGGCCCAGATCTTTGGACTGGGGTGAATGTGTGACATTGATCCACATTCGGTCCATCACCTGTTTTGTTTGCAATTGCCGCCATAAGTGCGCTGGGGATGCTCAGACGTGGGTCCCAGGCACTCCACACCACTGGAGTCAAGCTAGCCGGGCTGATGAGAGGTGTTACCTCGAAACCGGTCCGGTCCTCGGATGCTTGATTCCGTTCTGGGAAGGACATGGCTTTTGTAGTTCGGACTGGACTGTTCCCATGGGGCACAGGGTCAGAGCTGATTTGCATATCGCCATTGTCTAACCCAGGGTGGTGTGGAGTGCAAAAAAACGATGGATTTGGGCCCAGATCTTTGGACTGGGGTGAATGTGTGACATTGATCCACATTCGGTCCATCACCTGTTTTGTTTGCAATTGCCGCCATAAGTGCGCTGGGGATGCTCAGACGTGGGTCCCAGGCACTCCACACCACTGGAGTCAAGCTAGCCGGGCTGATGAGAGGTGTTACCTCGAAACCGGTCCGGTCCTCGGATGCTTGATTCCGTTCTGGGAAGGACATGGCTTTTGTAGTTCGGACTGGACTGTTCCCATGGGGCACAGGGTCAGAGCTGATTTGCATATCGCCATTGTCTAACCCAGGGTGGTGTGGAGTGCAAAAAAACGATGGATTTGGGCCCAGATCTTTGGACTGGGGTGAATGTGTGACATTGATCCACATTCGGTCCATCACCTGTTTTGTTTGCAATTGCCGCCATAAGTGCGCTGGGGATGCTCAGACGTGGGTCCCAGGCACTCCACACCACTGGAGTCAAGCTAGCCGGGCTGATGAGAGGTGTTACCTCGAAACCGGTCCGGTCCTCGGATGCTTGATTCCGTTCTGGGAAGGACATGGCTTTTGTAGTTCGGACTGGACTGTTCCCATGGGGCACAGGGTCAGAGCTGATTTGCATATCGCCATTGTCTAACCCAGGGTGGTGTGGAGTGCAAAAAAACGATGGATTTGGGCCCAGATCTTTGGACTGGGGTGAATGTGTGACATTGATCCACATTCGGTCCATCACCTGTTTTGTTTGCAATTGCCGCCATAAGTGCGCTGGGGATGCTCAGACGTGGGTCCCAGGCACTCCACACCACTGGAGTCAAGCTAGCCGGGCTGATGAGAGGTGTTACCTCGAAACCGGTCCGGTCCTCGGATGCTTGATTCCGTTCTGGGAAGGACATGGCTTTTGTAGTTCGGACTGGACTGTTCCCATGGGGCACAGGGTCAGAGCTGATTTGCATATCGCCATTGTCTAACCCAGGGTGGTGTGGAGTGCAAAAAAACGATGGATTTGGGCCCAGATCTTTGGACTGGGGTGAATGTGTGACATTGATCCACATTCGGTCCATCACCTGTTTTGTTTGCAATTGCCGCCATAAGTGCGCTGGGGATGCTCAGACGTGGGTCCCAGGCACTCCACACCACTGGAGTCAAGCTAGCCGGGCTGATGAGAGGTGTTACCTCGAAACCGGTCCGGTCCTCGGATGCTTGATTCCGTTCTGGGAAGGACATGGCTTTTGTAGTTCGGACTGGACTGTTCCCATGGGGCACAGGGTCAGAGCTGATTTGCATATCGCCATTGTCTAACCCAGGGTGGTGTGGAGTGCAAAAAAACGATGGATTTGGGCCCAGATCTTTGGACTGGGGTGAATGTGTGACATTGATCCACATTCGGTCCATCACCTGTTTTGTTTGCAATTGCCGCCATAAGTGCGCTGGGGATGCTCAGACGTGGGTCCCAGGCACTCCACACCACTGGAGTCAAGCTAGCCGGGCTGATGAGAGGTGTTACCTCGAAACCGGTCCGGTCCTCGGATGCTTGATTCCGTTCTGGGAAGGACATGGCTTTTGTAGTTCGGACTGGACTGTTCCCATGGGGCACAGGGTCAGAGCTGATTTGCATATCGCCATTGTCTAACCCAGGGTGGTGTGGAGTGCAAAAAAACGATGGATTTGGGCCCAGATCTTTGGACTGGGGTGAATGTGTGACATTGATCCACATTCGGTCCATCACCTGTTTTGTTTGCAATTGTATGAGATCATGGCTAATCAGAGAAGTAACAATTTCCTCTGGCAATCAAGAAGGAAACTAGAGAGACCTTCGCCATGTCCATTCATTGACAGAAAATTCAACATAGATGTATAACTGTTCAACAGAAACCTAGCTCCAAGGACAGTACAGACTATAGAGAATATGCATCAAGAAAGCCAAGAGAATCCAATCAATCAATCAATCAATCAAAAACATTTATAAAGCGCGCTACTCACCCGGAGGGTCTCAAGGCGCTTGGGGAGGGGGGGTCTGCTACTGCTCGAACAGCCAGATCTTGAGCTGCTTCCTGAAGGAGAGATGGTCTTGGGTCAGGCGGAGGTGGATCGGGAGGGAGTTCCAAGTCTTGGCGGTCAGGTAGGAGAAGGACCTTCCTCCTGCTGTGGCTCTTCGGATGTGGGGGACGGCGGCGACGGCGTGGCTGGTCCATCAAAGCTGGCGGGTAGGAGTGTGGAGGTTGAGGCAGCTGTTGAGGTATCTTGGGCCTTGGTTGTGTAGGGCTTTGTGTGCGTGGGTGAGGAGACGGAAGGTGATTCTCTTGTTGACCGGGAGCCAGTGCAGGTCTCTCAGGTGTCCGAAGATGTGGCTGTGTCGGGGGATGTCGAGGATGAGTCTTGCTGAGGCGTTCTGGATCCGCTGAAGTCTCTTCTGGAGCTTGGCGGTGGTTCCGGCGTAGAGGGCGTTGCCGTAGTCCAGTCGGCTGGTGACGAGGGCCTGGGAGACCGTCTTCCTGGTCTCGGTGGGGATCCACCGGAAGATCTTACGTAGCATGCGCAGGATATTGAAGCAGGACGAGGAGACGGCGTTGACTTGTCTGGTCATGGAGAGGGAGGAGTCCAGGATGAAGCCCAGGTTGCGTGCGTGGTCTGTCGGTTTGGGTGCGCTGCCCAGGGCGGGGGGCCACCAGGAGTCGTCCCAGGCGGAGGGTGAGGATCCCAGGATGAGAACTTCCGTCTTGTCTGAGTTCAGTTTCAGGCGGCTGGTCATCATCCACTCGGCTACGTCTGTCATCCCTTCGTGTTGGCTGGCTCTGGCGGTGGCGGGGTCGTTGGTGAGGGAGAGGATCAGCTGAGTGTCATCGGCGTAGGAGATGATGTTGAGGTTGTGTTGGCGTGCGATGGCTGCGAGGGGGCTCATGTAGACGTTGAAGAGGGTGGGGCTGAGCGATGATCCCTGTGGTACGCTGCAGACAACTTCGGTGACTTCTGATCTGAACGGGGGAAGGCGGACTCTCTGTGTCCTTCCAGCGAGGAAGGAGATGATCCACTCCAGTGCCTTCTCCTGGATTCCGACGTTGCTGAGGCGCTGCACTAGGGTGCGGTGGCAGACAGTGTCAAAGGCTGCGGAGAGGTCTAGGAGGATGAGGGCCGCTGTTTCTCCGTTGTCGAGCAGGGCTCGGATGTCGTCGGTAGCTGCGATCAGGGCGGTTTCGGTGCTGTGGTTGGCCCGGAAGCCAGACTGTGAGAGGTCGAGGGATCCATTTGTTTCAAGGAAGGCGGCCAGCTGATTGTTGACGGTCTTCTCGATGACTTTGGCCGGAAACGGGAGGAGCGAGATGGGGCGGTAGTTTTTGAGTTCGGTGGGGTCCGCTGATGGTTTCTTCAGTAGGGCGCTGAGTTCGGCGTGCTTCCAGCTCTCTGGGAAGGTTGCGGTGTCGAAGGAGGTGTTGATGATGTCCCGCAGGTGGGGAGCGATGACAGCGTTGGCCTTGTTGAAGACTTGGTGAGGGCAGGGGTCGGTTGGAGATCCGGAGTGGATGGAGTTCATCGTACAGATGGTGTCTTCGGTGGTAATCGGGGTCCTGGCGGGATGGAGGTGGTGGGGGGCATTGGTGCGGTCGTGGGGAGCGTTGGTTGTGTGCTGAAGCTGTTGTGTATGTCTGCGATCTTGTTGTGGAAGTAAGAGGCCAGGGAGTTGCAGAGGTCTTGCGATGGGGTGATGTCGTTCTTTCCGGCGTTGGGGTTGGAGAGCTCTTTAATGATGTTGAAGAGTTCCTTGCTGTTGTGTGCGTTGTTGTCCAGTCGTTCCTTGAATATAGTTTTCTTGGTGGCGTGGATCAGTTGATGGAGTTTTCGAGTGGCGAGCTTGGGGGTGGTCATAGTGTCTGGTGTTGGGTCTCTGCGCCAGGCTCTCTCGAGGGCTCAGCAGTTCTTCTTGGAGCTCTTGAGTTCGTCGGTGAACCATGGTGCTTTCTTACTGCTGGGTCTGCTAGGCGGGGTCCTCAGTGGGGCGAGGTCATCTGCACCACTTCGTGAGGTTGTCGGCGGCCTGGCTGGGGCTCGCTGAGCTGGTTGGGGGGTGCTGGCTCAGGGATGCGGCGAGCTGGTCGGCGGTAATCTTGTTCCAGCTTCTGCGTGCAACCTGTTGCTGGTGATGGTGGATCGTGGTTCTTCTGAAGCTGAAGTGGACGCAGCTGTGGTCCGTCCAGTGGAGTCCGGTGGCATGGCTGAAGGCGATGTCCTTGCTGGATGAGAAGACGGGGTCGAGTGTGTGTCCGGCGTAGTGGGTGGGGGTGGTCACCAGCTGCTTGAGACCGAGGTTGGCTAGGTTGTCCAGCAGGGTGGTGGTGTTGCGGTCGTTGTTGTTCTCCAAGTGGCAGTTGAGGTCCTCGAGGAGGATGTAGTCCGCGGAGCGGAGGGCGTGCGGGCTGATGAAGTCGGCAACGTCTTCGCTGAATTGTGTGCGTGGTCCCGGGGGTCTGTAGATGAGGGTGCCTCTGAGGGTGGTCTTGGGGTCGGTGTGGATCTGGAAGTGCAGGTGTTCGGCGGTTGTGAGGGTGTCGTCGGTGTTGGTCGTGATGCGGATGGTGTTCCTGTGGATGATGGCGATGCCTCCTCCGGTCTGATTGCCGCGGTCTCTCCGGGTGATCTTGTATCCGTCCGGGATGGCGATGGCGATGTCGGGCGCTGAGGAGGCGTTCATCCAGGTTTCCGTGAGGAAGGCGATGTCTGGAGATGTGGTGTCGAGGAGGTTCCAGAGTTCGATGGCGTGTCTGTGGACGGAGCGAGTGTTGAGCAGGATGCACTTCAGGTGGTTGCTGCTGGTGCTCGGCTTGGTGGGTGATCGTGTAGTGCAGGTCCGGATGCAGGTGAACTTGCAGGAGTGGCAGCTGAAGGGTCCTTGGGTGCGTCTCGGGGTGGCTCGGTAGCATCCCGGGATCCGACCGGTGTTGAGTGCGTTGAGTTCGGTGGAGTCGTCGGTCCGGCGGGTGGGCTGGCGTCTGCGGGGGCCAGGGGTCCTGGCACTGGGCACGGTCCAGGCAAGGACGGGCGCAGACGGGCTTACCTTTGGCGCGCCTTCGGCGCACAATCGGTGCGCCCGCTGCGTGGGCGCACGGTCGCCATTTATGGCGAAGTGCGAGGGAGGGAGGAGCAGCTGGGAGGCAGGAGCGGGGAGGGCACAGAAAGAAAAGGGGACGTGTCTGATCTCTCGTCAGCGGGGAGCGGGGCGGGAGGGCACAGGGGGCAACAACGGGGAAAAACAGCACAGGGGGGCACACAGAAAAGAGAAAAAAGGGCAAAAATGCCTAAATAGGCAATAAGGCAACAGAAAATAAACTCAGCACACACAGACTGCAGGAGACCATGCCGAGCGACGGCAGGGGGCATGGTCAGCAGGCAGCAGGCAGGCTCAGCGAGGCAGGCGGGGAGCACACGCTACAGCTGGTGGCCGTGCGGCGCGGGGGTGTCCTAAGAATAGGTTGTGTGTTGCATGTCAGAGAACGCTTAAGCTCACAAAGACCTCTTGAGAATGCTCTCTGCATTCTATAAACTACTCTGCTCATCAAATAAAGTTTAACACATACAGAAGCTATGCCACTCTACACCACCTCATCAAAAAGGGAAAAAAACTGACAGACCACGCTCCCTGCAAAGAAGGCAGCAACAGCCTTGTACAGAAAACCTCATTAAATGACTATTTCTCCACTGCACACCTACAAAGCATTCATTTAACTTGCTAACAGTAAAACAGTGATATAATCAATGCTCTAAACATAGCAGGCCCGAAGAGACCTGACACCTTGCTACATTAAACCTACACTAAGCAGTGTATTGATCAATCAAACCTCACAACTTACAGACCAATATCCAAAGTACAATTTGTAGGTAAACTCAGGGAAAGTACAGTTTCCTATCTCATCTATGGCATCATAGAAAAAAAACTCTTTCTTGACAGACAGATAGTATTCTGCCCAGGAATACCATGCAAGTTACATCAATCTCCATCTGGAAAGACATCAAGAACAGCATTGAATCAAATAGAACGTCATCACTACTTCTTGGCCGACTATCCATATTCAGCACTGTAGACAAACCACCACTATTCCAAATACTAAAAGGCACAGGACTTTTCAGGGCCATCATCAACTTGATAAAACCCTGCCCCACCGACAGAGTCCAAATATTTACATTGACAACATATTACTCATCACCGTTCACCTCTCCTGCAGGTGTCCTTAATGGCTCAGCAATCTCCCATTTCTTCTATAACATACACCTGTGCCCAATTCCTGACTTTTCCAGCTTCTTTCAAATAACCTGCTACAACTATGCTAACACAACATGTGATGGACCGAATGTGGATCAATGTCACACAATCACCCCAGTCCAAAGATCTGGGCCCAAATCCATCGTTTTTTTGCACTCCACACCACCCTGGGTTAGACAATGGCGATATGCAAATCAGCTCTGACCCTGTGCCCCATGGGAACAGTCCAGTCCGAACTACAAAAGCCATGTCCTTCCCAGTTCCCGTTCTGGGAAGGACATGGCTTTTGTAGTTCGGACTGGACTGTTCCCATGGGGCACAGGGTCAGAGCTGATTTGCATATCGCCATTGTCTAACCCAGGGTGGTGTGGAGTGCAAAAAAACGATGGATTTGGGCCCAGATCTTTGGACTGGGTTGAATGTGTGACATTGATCCACATTCTGTCCATCACCTGTTTTGTTTGCAATACCACCATAAGTGCGCTGGGGATGCTCAGACGTGGGTCCCAGGCACTCCACACCACTGGAGTCAAGCTAGCCGGGCTGATGAGAGGTGTTACCTCGAAACCGGTCCGGTCCTCGGATGCTTGATTCCGTTCTGGGAAGGACATGGCTTTTGTAGTTCGGACTGGACTGTTCCCATGGGGCACAGGGTCAGAGCTGATTTGCATATCGCCATTGTCTAACCCAGGGTGGTGTTGAGTGAAAAAAAACGATGGATTTGGGCCCAGATCTTTGGACTGGGTTGAATGTGTGACATTGATCCACATTCTGTCCATCACCTGTTTTGTTTGCAATACCGCCATAAGTGCGCTGGGGATGCTCAGACGTGGGTCCCAGGCACTCCAAACCACTGGAGTCAAGCTAGCCGGGCTGATGAGAGGTGTTACCTCGAAACCGGTCCGGTCCTCGGATGCTTGATTCCGTTCTGGGAAGGACATGGCTTTTGTAGTTCGGACTGGACTGTTCCCATGGGGCACAGGGTCAGAGCTGATTTGCATATCGCCATTGTCTAACCCAGGGTGGTGTGGAGTGCAAAAAAACGATGGATTTGGGCCCAGATCTTTGGACTGGGTTGAATGTGTGACATTGATCCACATTCTGTCCATCACCTGTTTTGTTTGCAATACTGCCATAAGTGCGCTGGGGATGCTCAGACATGGGTCCCAGGCACTCCACACCACTGGAGTCAAGCTAGCCGGGCTGATGAGAGGTGTTACCTCGAAACCGGTCCGGTCCTCGGATGCTTGATTCCGTTCTGGGAAGGACATGGCTTTTGTAGTTCGGACTGGACTGTTCCCATGGGGCACAGGGTCAGAGCTGATTTGCATATCGCCATTGTCTAACCCAGGGTGGTGTGGAGTGCAAAAAAACGATGGATTTGGGCCCAGATCTTTGGACTGGGTTGAATGTGTGACATTGATCCACATTCTGTCCATCACCTGTTTTGTTTGCAATACCGCCATAAGTGCGCTGGGGATGCTCAGACGTGGGTCCCAGGCACTCCACACCACTGGAGTCAAGCTAGCCGGGCTGATGAGAGGTGTTACCTCGAAACCGGTCCGGTCCTCGGATGCTTGATTCCGTTCTGGGAAGGACATGGCTTTTGTAGTTTGGACTGGACTGTTCCCATGGGGCACAGGGTCAGAGCTGATTTGCATATCGCCATTGTCTAACCCAGGGTGGTGTGGAGTGCAAAAAAACGATGGATTTGGGCCCAGATCTTTGGACTGGGTTGAATGTGTGACATTGATCCACATTCTGTCCATCACCTGTTTTGTTTGCAATACCGCCATAAGTGCGCTGGGGATGCTCAGACGTGGGTCCCAGGCACTCCACACCACTGGAGTCAAGCTAGCCGGGCTGATGAGAGGTGTTACCTCGAAACCGGTCCGGTCCTCGGATGCTTGATTCCGTTCTGGGAAGGACATGGCTTTTGTAGTTCAGACTGGACTGTTCCCATGGGGCACAGGGTCAGAGCTGATTTGCATATCGCCATTGTCTAACCCAGGGTGATGTGGAGTGCAAAAAAAACGATGGATTTGGGCCCAGATCTTTGGACTGGGTTGAATGTGTGACATTGATCCACATTCTGTCCATCACCTGTTTTGTTTGCAATACCGCCATAAGTGCGCTGGGGATACTCAGACGTGGGTCCCAGGCACTCCACACCACTGGAGTCAAGCTAACCGGGCTGATGAGAGGTGTTACCTCGAAACCAGTCCGGTCCTCGGATGCTTGATTCCGTTCTGGGAAGGACATGGCTTTTGTAGTTTGGACTGGACTGTTCCCATGGGGCACAGGGTCAGAGCTGATTTGCATATCGCCATTGTCTAACCCAGGGTGGTGTGGAGTGCAAAAAAACGATGGATTTGGGCCCAGATCTTTGGACTGGGTTGAATGTGTGACATTGATCCACATTCTGTCCATCACCTGTTTTGTTTGCAATACCGCCATAAGTGCGCTGGGGATGCTCAGACGTGGGTCCCAGGCACTCCACACCACTGGAGTCAAGCTAGCCGGGCTGATGAGAGGTGTTACCTCGAAACCGGTCCGGTCCTCGGATGCTTGATTCCGTTCTGGGAAGGACATGGCTTTTGTAGTTCAGACTGGACTGTTCCCATGGGGCACAGGGTCAGAGCTGATTTGCATATCGCCATTGTCTAACCCAGGGAGATGTGGAGTGCAAAAAAAACGATGGATTTGGGCCCAGATCTTTGGACTGGGTTGAATGTGTGACATTGATCCACATTCTGTCCATCACCTGTTTTGTTTGCAATGCCGCCATAAGTGCGCTGGGGATACTCAGACGTGGGTCCCAGGCACTCCACACCACTGGAGTCAAGCTAGCCGGGCTGATGAGAGGTGTTACCTCGAAACCGGTCCGGTCCTCGGATGCTTGATTCCGTTCTGGGAAGGACATGGCTTTTGTAGTTCGGACTGGACTGTTCCCCTGGGGCACAGGGTCAGAGCTGATTTGCATATCGCCATTGTCTAACCCAGGGTGGTGTGGAGTGCAAAAAAATAATGGATTTGGGCCCAGATCTTTGGACTGGGTTGAATGTGTGACATTGATCCACATTCTGTCAATCACCTGTTTTGTTTGCAATACCGCCATAAGTGCGCTGGGGATGCTCAGACGTGGGTCCCAGGCACTCCACACCACTGGAGTCAAGCTAGCCGGGCTGATGAGAGGTGTTACCTCGATACCGGTCCGGTCCTCGGATGCTTGATTCCGTTCTGGGAAGGACATGGCTTTTGTAGTTCGGACTGGACTGTTCCCATGGGGCACAGGGTCAGAGCTGATTTGCATATCGCCATTGGCTCACCCAGGGTGGTGTGGAGTGCAAAAAAACGATGGATTTGGGCCCAGATCTTTGGACTGGGTTGAATGTGTGACATTGATCCACATTCTGTCCATCACCTGTTTTGTTTGCAATACCGCCATAAGTGCACTGGGGATGCTCAGACGTGGGTCCCAGGCACTCCACACCACTGGAGTCAAGCTAGCCGGGCTGATGAGAGGTGTTACCTCGAAAACGGTCCGGTCCTCGGATGCTTGATTCCGTTCTGGGAAGGACATGGCTTTTGTAGTTCGGACTGGACTGTTCCCATGGGGCACAGGGTCAGAGCAGATTTGCATATCGCCATTGTCTAACCCAGGGTGGTGTGGAGTGCAAAAAAACGATGGATTTGGGCCCAGATCTTTGGACTGGGTTGAATGTGTGACATTGATCCACATTCTGTCCATCACCTGTTTTGTTTGCAATACCGCCATAAGTGCGCTGGGGATGCTCAGACGTGGGTCCCAGGCACTCCACACCACTGGAGTCAAGCTAGCCGGGCTGATGAGAGGTGTTACCTCGAAACCGGTCCGGTCCTCGGATGCTTGATTCCATTCTGGGAAGGACATGGCTTTTGTAGTTCGGACTGGACTGTTCCCATGGGGCACAGGGTCAGAGCTGATTTGCATATCGCCATTGTCTAACCCAGGGTGGTGTGGAGTGCAAAAAAACGATGGATTTGGGCCCAGATCTTTGAACTGGGTTGAATGTGTGACATTGATCCACATTCTGTCCATCACCTGTTTTGTTTTCAATACCGCCATAAGTGCGCTGGGGATGCTCAGACGTGGGTCCCAGGCACTCCACACCACTGGAGTCAAGCTAGCCGGGCTGATGAGAGGTGTTACCTCGAAACCGGTCCGGTCCTCGGATGCTTGATTCCGTTCTGGGAAGGACATGGCTTTTGTAGTTCGGACTGGACTGTTCCCATGGGGCACAGGGTCAGAGCTGATTTGCATATCGCCATTGTCTAACCCAGAGTGGTGTGGAGTGCAAAAAAACGATGGATTTGGGCCCAGATCTTTGGACTGGGTTGAATGTGTGACATTGATCCACATTCTGTCCATCACCTGTTTTGTTTGCAATACCGCCATAAGTGCGCTGGGGATGTTCAGACGTGGGTCCCAGGCACTCCACACCACTGGAGTCAAGCTAGCCGGGCTGATGAGAGGTGTTACCTCGAAACCGGTCCGGTCCTCGGATGCTTGATTCCGTTCTGGGAAGGACATGGCTTTTGTAGTTTGGACTGGACTGTTCCCATGGGGCACAGGGTCAGAGCTGATTTGCATATCGCCATTGTCTAACCCAGGGTGGTGTGGAGTGCAAAAAAACGATGGATTTGGGCCCAGATCTTTGGACTGGGTTGAATGTGTGACATTGATCCACATTCTGTCCATCACCTGTTTTGTTTGCAATACCGCCATAAGTGCGCTGGGGATGCTCAGACGTGGGTCCCAGGCCCTCCACACCACTGGAGTCAATCTAGCCGGGCTGATGAGAGGTGTTACCTCGAAACCGGTCCGGTCCTCGGATGCTTGATTCCGTTCTGGGAAGGATATGGCTTTTGTAGTTCGGACTGGACTGTTCCCATGGGGCACAGGGTCAGAGCTGATTTGCATATCGCCATTGTCTAACCCAGGGTGGTCTGGATTGCAAAATAAACAATGGATTTGGGCCCAGATCTTTGGACTGGGTTGAATGTGTGACATTGATCCACATTCTGTCCATCACCTGTTTTGTTTACAACTATGCTAGGGGCACACAAAAACCTAACTTCAAGAATTCAAACCTCAGCAAAGCTGGTTAGAATTAGGTCACTGGATTCTATGAAACCATCTTAAATGTAAATTGTCAAAAATGTAAATACTCTCCAGTGGAACATGGTGGAGTTATGACTCCACGCTCACATGATCCCTGAGCTAAGACAGTGAGCAACTATACCAAAGAAAGTGAAGACATTTGGTATAATAATGACCTCTAATCGCTCACTCCCAGCTCAAATTAACAAAGGGATCAGATAAACTTTCTTTACAATGAGAACTCTACATCTTTAATTTCCCGATTTAGAGATATTGAACAAATGTAATCTATCAAAAGCCCTAGCATTGCCCATGTCTAAGAGCACGCAAATGGCTGCTGCATACTACTCTTTCAAAATATCTAATATGCAAGCTGCAAGTTATCCAGGACGTGGAAAGCTTTCAAGCTCTAGCAATTGTAGGTGTGGCAAGAGGATTGTAAGCACTATAGAAATGTTACAATATAGTGAAATACAATGCTAGGGACACTGAGGAAGCCTCTGAGGATCACCAGATTAGAAGCAGTTTGAGCTCTTCTAGCGATTTGATTCTTCTCACAAATGAACATTTTTAATATTACTTTGTTTTAATGTACCGAGTGTGACTAAGACTATTTCTTTGGCATTCTTTACCTATAGCTACATTTGTTTTTCAGTATAAACTTTTGTCTCCTGAAGTATTTGCAGTTTTTGTTTTATTTTTGATGCTAAAATATTTAAGAACAATGCTTAGCATGGACTTTAAATTAGATATTTCTGAGACAGCAATTGTTCATGGAGTTTCACACATAATACTTAGATGAATTTGTTAGAGGATTGCCTTGCTGCTTGGGCCAAGCTACTCATTTTGAAACAAGGCTACAAACACTGAAACCTATTTATTGCTACAGAGTGTCCTAATGTAAAATGTGGGAGCCCATCAAAGATTATCAAGACTGTGGGCCTTTCTCTCCCATATTTTGGGGAATTTCTCATCCTGTTGTTCAGTAATCTGCCAGAAAACACACATGCATGTGCATGCATTCAAGCATACATACATGTGGATACAAACACATACGCACACACAAACAGCAAATGTGCATATTCTCCATACACAGAAATTGGGACTACTGTGTAGTTTTTGGGGGGGAAAGCTCAGGGATTCATAACACTTATTTACACTGCTCTGGAATGCATCAGTTGAATGATTTGGCAATTATTATAAACCCAGTCACGTGGATTGAATCTGCTGTCAGGCTATTAACATTTAGAGTGCCATCATAAATTGTGCAAAGTGGTATTTCTGCATGTTTTCCAGTTGAAATACCACTACACTTGATAATGCTTTGAGGTAATACTGCACTCAGTAATGCTGCATCCAGTCTTGCCACCTGCTTTGCCAGACATACACCCAGTCTGCTAAGAGCAGGTGGAATATCTGAGTGGAGATGAGCCAAGAATATGGCAAATACTTGCAGTAAGTTGCTGGCAATATACAGACACATATGTTATTCATTATTACAGAACTCAAACTTAAGATGGTAAAAGAGGTAATAATCCCTAATAATTATAGTACCAGGTTGTTGGAACCTGGGATGTCAGGTCACCTAGGGTAGCCTGGCCTAGGGTAAGACACATTCACTAAAGGCACATGTGTGAAAGTTGCAAACCACCCAACAGTAAATTAACGCAATAACACCCAAAAATGACACTACACCACTGTTTGGAAAATTACGAGTCTGTTTATAAAAATAACCTTTGCTCTTATATCTTTAGAAATCACAGCTTAGTACATACAGTTGTCATGAAATTAATAGTAATACTTTCAGAAGTGCCAACTTATATCATTAATCAGCATCAATAGTACATTTCATTAGACTCCAGAATTGATTAGATTTGACTTCAATGAGGTGCCCTAAACTTTTCTCCCACAGCACCTCTAACCCCCCATCAGGTATACAGTCACTGAGAGGTTTCAAATATACAAGAATTTTACATAGGTACCAGCAGCCTCTATGAGGAACTTATACCTCTACTTAAACAGCAGGCGCCTTCAGCACTCTCTTTGCAGTTTGTTTCCTCAAGCTACTCCCCACCTCATATAACACAGTTGAGGAAAAACGACCAGTGTCTAAGTTATTTCTTTGCAGGCTCTAGCACCACTTTCCCCCTTCACCGACAGAACTTTTAAGGATTCCCCTCCTCTGCTCCTCCAGGAGAGGAGATTAATTCCTAGGGGCTCAGTCTTCCCTCCTTCCCCACGCTCTCCTCACTGTAACGTGGAGACGAAGCTTCACAAGTCTCCGCGTGTTGGTGTTAACCGGAGGCTCCACAGAAGTCCCGGCTGGCAGCTGCTGAGTCTATCAACTCCCGCCCAGCCAGCCACCTGTTCCCAAGGCTGGCGCGGGGAGGACCGGGGACTGGCTCTCCACTCCTCAGACACCGCTGCCGGTTCCTCAGCTGTCGGCCACACGATCTCGGGCTGGCACTGCTGAGGCTGTCTTGCGCTGACGAGCGCCGCTTCCGCTTCTTCCTTTCGACCGGCTCTGCCTCACAGAGCTCGGCGGCTCAACTGGGCATGCGCGAAGGAGTAGTGTCTCCCCACTGGAGCCCGCGCTCCTCCGCCGGCGCTTCCCTTCTCACTCCGCCCAAACCGGAACCACGGAGGTCTTCTCCACGCAGTGAACTGCTCCTCACACTACGCTTCTCCTCACCTTCGGACCGGCACTTGTTACTTCGCGTTGACTCAAGGGCAGGCCAGTTCATTTACTCTCCTTTTCCCGCTCCCTCAGCGACCGCTGCTCTCCACAGTCAGCGCTCTGCCACTGCAGGTGAGAGGAGGGCTTCCGTGGTATATGTCGCTAGGGGAAACCAAGGGCAACTTCAAGCAGGATCCCTTTTAGGAGCTAACGAAGAGGGCCATAAAGAATCACCCCTCTATCTTCTTAGCATTACCCTACAAGAGTTTTTCCAGAGCCTCCCCACTAGGCAGAGGACTGCGCTCACAGCACTGCAGTCTCCTTCTCCTATCCACACCCCTTGTTTTCAGACTAGGGATTGATCAGGCGCCTAGGGTCTTCCGTAATCAAACTCAGCGGGGTCAAGACAAGTAGCCCAAGAGGGGAAGGGTGGTGGATCAATAAGGCAGCGTCCTTATACTGGGAGGTCTACCCTTTGTCTATCCTATCCCCACCTTCTACTACAGCCTGTCCTCCAGCTGTCTCTCTCTGGTAAGACAAAATGGCTGACCAGCATTCCGCCCTTTATAGGCTGACCCTCAGAGGTCCAGAAGGGACCAGAAGGTTCTGGAATGCCCTATTCTACCCTATGGGACAGGTTCTAGGTTTGTCAGTTGGGACAGTTGGTAGCCACCATTTTGTGACTCCAACTATATTCCTGTCAGGAAAGGCCTCTAGGCCCGAGGTGAAAGACTATGAGGGTGAAAAAGCACCTATCCCCTAGACCAACACCTTGAAAAAGCTAGTGGACACAAACATTAATAAAGGTATGAGGAGCAAAAAGGGGACAAAATAAATAATAAATTGGAAGGACTACGCAAAAAGTCAGACAGGTCTAACACGCGTCCCCCCCAGCTGAAAGTGGGGAGAACTACCCAACCCCTTGGGAGTCCTCATCACTAAGGCGGAAATACCTAGAGAGACCGTCTGCATTGGCGTGGTCAACTCCAGGTCGATGTTCCACCCGGAAGTCCATTCCCTGTAGGGAGATGGACCACCTCAACAGCTTGGGATTTTCCCCCTTCATTTGCATCAGCCAACGAAGGGGTCGGTGGTCAGTCTGAACCAGGAAGTGCGAGCCAAACAGGTATGGCCGCAGCTTCTTCAGAGCCCACACCACCGCAAAAGCTTCCCTCTCAATTGCACTCCACTTCTGTTCCCGGGGAAGCAGTCTCCTGGATAAGAAGACCACAGGCTGATCCAGGCCCTCTTCATTTAGTTGCGATAACACTGCCCCAATGCCATGTTCTGATGCATCTGTCTGGACAATGAACTCCTTGGAGAAGTCTGGGGCCCTCAGGACCGGTGCCGCACACATTGCCTGCTTCAGTTTCTTAAAAGCTTGCTGACAAGCTTCCGTCCAAACTACCCGTCGAGGTTGTTTCTTTGAGGTGAGCTCTGTGAGGGGCGCTACGATAGTGCCATACCCTTTCACAAAGCGACGGTAGTAGCCTGTGAGGCCCAGGAAAGCTGGGACCTCAGTCTGTGTCTTGGGGGGTTCCCAGGCCATGATTGCCTCAATCTTTGCCCGCAGGGGCTGCACTGTCCCCCTACCCACCAAGTGTCCAAGGTACACAACCGACCCCTGCCCAATCTGGCATTTGCTGTCCTTGATGGTCAATCCAGCTTGTTTCAGGGCCTGGAGAACTGCTTGCAAATGTTGCAAATGGTCCTCCCAACTGCTACTGAAGACAGCAATGTCATCCAGGTAAGCAGCAGAGAAACTCTCCATTCCAGAGAGGACCTGGTTCACCAGCCGCTGAAATGTGGCAGGGGCATTTTTGAGCCCAAAGGGCATTACACAAAATTGGAAGTGTCCCACAGGCGTGGAGAAGGCTGACCTTTCCTTTGCTCCATCTGTCAAGGAGATCTGCCAGTACCCCGAAGTGAGGTCAAAGGTACTTAGGTATTGGGCAGCTCCTAGCCGGTCAATTAATTCATCCGCCCTAGGGATCGGATGAGCATCAGTCTTTGTAACTGAGTTCAGTCCCCGGTAATCCACACAGAACCTCAGTTCTGGTGTGGTGCCTGGTGGAGCGGCTTTTGGCACTAGCACCACCGGACTGGACCAAGGGCTGTTGGAAGGTTCTATAACTCCCAGCTCTAGCATCTTGGCAACCTCTCCATGGATGCTAGTCTTCACCTTGTCGGACAGTCGGTAGGTCTTCGACTTCACTGGTGGGCTGTCCCCTGTGTCCACATCATGGGTACACAGGTGAGTCCTTCCCGGGACAAGGGAGAACAACGTAGAGTACTGCTCCAGTATCTGGCGGCAGTCCTCCCACTGCTCAGGAGTTAGAGTGGGAGAGAGAATCACTCCCTCCACTGACCCATCCTTCTCTTGAGACGAGAACAAGTCTGGGAGAGGTTCGCTTTCCGCTTCCTCTTCCCCATCAGTCACCATCATCAAAATGACCTCGGGCCTCTCATGGTGGGGTTTGAGTCAGTTGGCATGCAGCACCCGTAGGGGCTGTCGAGGGGTCTTAAGGTCCACCAGGTATGTGGCCTTACCCTTCTTTTCCAACACTTCAAATGGGCCTGTCCAGCGATCCTGGAGGGCGCTAAGCTCTCCAGGTTCCATCACCCACACTTTCTGGCCAGGCTCCAATTCCACCTGGTGAGCATTGTGGTCATACCACTCTTTCATGACTGCCTGGCTGGCCTCCAAGTTGTCAGAAGCTTGCTTCCACAACTTCGCCATTTGGCTCCTGAAGGCCAGCATGTAGCTCACCACATCCTGGTGGGGTTTCCTGGGAGACTTCTCCCAACCATCCTTCACCAGGCTGAGAGGACCGCGTACAGGGTGCCCATACAGAAGTTCAAAGGGGCTGAAGCCCACTCCCTTCTGTGGCACTTCCCTGTAAGAGAATAGCAAACAGGGTAGGAGGACGTCCCATTTCCTCCGCAGGCTTTCGGGCAGACTTCTGATCATGCCCTTCAAGGTTTTGTTGAACCTCTCAACCAGTCCATTCGACTGGGGTGATAAGGAATGGTGAACCGGTAGGTCACTCCACACTCCTTCCACATCGCCCGCATATAAACTGACAAGAAGTTGGTCCCCCTGTCAGACACAACTTCCTTAGGAAATCCCACTCGGGTAAAGATCCCCATTAGGGCTCTAGCCACCACAGGTGCAGTAACTGTTCTCAGAGGAATTGCCTCTGGGTACCGTGTGGCATGATCCACCAGAACCAGGATGAACCTGTGACCAGCTGTTGTTGGTGGATCTAAAGGCCCTACAATGTCGATGCCCACCCTTTCAAAGGGGGTGCTAACGACTGGAAGTGGTTCCAGGGGAGCCTTCAGCTTCACCCCTGTTTTCTCACTGGCCTGGCAGGATACACATGTCCGACAGTAAGTGTTGGACGCCACTTTCATCTGAGGCCAGTAAAAGTGGAGGACAAGCCGAGCAAAGGTCTTGTCCTGTCCTAAGTGTCCTGCCAAGGGTATAGCATGAGCCAATTCCAGCAGAAAGGCTCGGTATTGTTGCGGGACTACCAAGGCCCTTGATGAACCAGGTAAGGGTACCTTGGGTTCACTGTAGCGGAGTCCATCCTCCCAGTAAATATGGTTGTTGTCCCGTAACATCACCTGCTGCCTGGGCTTCAGCCTGTCGCCTCAGTCCCTCAAGGGTAGGGCACTCCCTCTGCCCCTTACAGAATTCCTCTCTGGTAGGACCTCCCTCCACATGCCACTCAGCAGGGATGGGTAAATCCTCCAGAGAGTCTACTTCCCCCTCCACTGACTCCTGGTCCACCACCGCAGGTGGCCAATCTGTCACATGGGGTGTGGAAGCCGAAACAGGCTCTTCCTGTCTCCGGGTCTGTCCCTTTTTGGCAGGGGGTTGGGCCATTGTTCCAGGCTCCAACCCAGGCGAACTCCCTCTCCGGGCAGTCGCAGACCGTGCGCTCACACAGGCTCAGTCAGGTGTACCCAGCATCGCAGAGTGCGTCCGGTATTCTACCTCTCTCCAAGTGTTGTGCTCCATGTCATTCCCCAGCAGACAATCAACTGGCACGGCAGGGCTTACGGCAACTCGAAGTGAACCTGCAACCCCCTCCCACTCAAAGGGAACCTCAGCCACTGGATAGTGGCCCATTCTGCCGTCAGCCATCGCGGCGGGGTGGAGTACATGGGGAACCACCTGCTCTGGAGACACCAGTTGACTTCTCACCATAGTCATACTGGCTCCTGTATCTCTCAGAGCCTCCCCTCTCTGGCCATTTATTGTGACCCATTGCCCATACTTTGCAGTATTTGGGGGCACCTGGATCTTAGGAACCATCTCCCGTTCTCCCAGGGACACTAAGGTGACACCCGCCCACTCACTCCCCTTATCTAAGGGCAACTCCTCCCCGAGCGCTACACTAGCTACTCCCGGTGGTTTTCCTCCGGTGGGAGGGGGTGGTCTCTTTATGCATCTGACATCTCCCTTATAATGTCCAACACCACCACACTCAAAACAGTGGAGAACCCTTGGCTGCTGGCTTTGGCCAGGATTAGGGTTTCTGGGCGGGTTTGCCTTAGGGGTGAAACCTGTTCCCTTTCCTTGGAAATTGTTTTGGGGACCTTTAGAGAACTCCCTCTTTTTATCTCCCCCCTACTTCTTCTGGGGGGCGTCCTGTCCGGCCTTTTGGGAATCCCCTCCAGTCCCCTTTGAGGACACCCGGGTACTTGCCCAGATGTCCGCCTCCTCTGCAAGCTTCCGGGGATTGGTCAGCTTGCTGTCCACCAGGTGTTGGCGCAGCTCGGGAAAACATTTCTCGAGGAGGTGCTCTCTCAAAAATAGATCATATAACCTCTCATAATCCTTCACCTCACTGCCCTTGACCCAGCCCTCTAAGGCCTTTCTGGCGTAGTCAAGGAAGTCCACCCAATTCTGGGTGCTTAATTTGTGGCTCCCCATGAACTTCTGATGGTACCTTTCTGGGGTAAGCCCAAACTTCCTTACCAACGCTAGCTTCATGGTGGGGTAGTTGGTTTGTTCCTCTGGTTCTAGGGCCAGCAAGGTGTCCTGACCAGCAGGGGGCATGTACTTATACAAACCACCCCCCAGTGCTTCTCCTGCACCCCATGGGCTCTTAGGGAGACCTCATAGGCAGCCAACCACTTGGCTATGTCATCCCCCTGACTAAAGCTAGCTATAAGGTCTTTTGGTAAATAGGGTCTGGACTCCCTGGCTGTCTCTTTTATTTCGCTGCCACCATTCATTACAGGAGAGGACCCCCGTCGTAGGTTCTGGAGTTCTAATTCCTTCAACCTGAACTCATGGGCCATCCTCCGCTCCTCGTTCTCCTGCTCCAGCTTAGCCAACTCCCATTTTAACTGTCTCATTTCCCTCCGGTCAGTGAGCTCGGCTTCAGTCAGGCTTCCCCCGGAGACACTACTGCCCCTCCGGGAATAGGACACTGGCCCTGGGAGTAGGTTTTCCCCCTCTGATGGAAATAAGCCTTCTATCTCCACAACCGTGTCCCGGTCTGTCCCTTCATCCTCCTCCTTCCCTTCTTTGTGTGCCTCCACCCAAGCCCTTAGACTGGTTTGGAGCTCCCCCTTCCTGGCACCATGCTTAAAAAATACCCCCATTTGCTGGCAGAAATCTTTCAACTGAGCCACAGAATAGGTGTCTAGTTTTTCTAATGCAAACTCCATTTTGAAATAGGCAAAACCAGATTATCCACACAAGGAAATTAGAGTTGCAAGGGCAACCTAAAGCCACCTCCACCCCACCACCAGGAAAAAATTTGGAAAAACAAAAGTAAAATTAGGAGGGCCGCTAGGAGAAAACTCCTGGTGTAGGCTAGTGTATTACGTTCAATTACTACTGAATAGCTGCAACCACAGTCAGGATCCCACCGCTAGACACCAACTCGTTGGAACCTGGGATGTCAGGTCACCTAAGGTAGCCTGGCCTAGGGTAAGACACATTCACTAAAGGCACATGTGTGAAGGTTGCAAACCACTCAACAGTAAATTAACGCAATAACACCCAAAAATGACACTACACCACTGTTTGGAAAAATACAAGTCTGTTTATAAAAATAACCTTTGCTCTTATATCTTTAGAAATCACAGCTTAGTACATACTGTTGTCATGAAATTAATAGTAATACTTTCAGAAGTGCCAACTTATATCATTAATCAGCATCAATAGTACATTTCATTAGACTCCAGATTGATTAGATTTGACTTCAATGAGGTGCCCTAAACTTTTCTCCCACAGCACCTCTAACCCCCCATCAGGTACACAGTCACTGAGAGGTTTCAAATATACAAGAATTTTACATAGGCACCAGCAGCCTCTATGAGGAACTTATACCTCTACTTAAACAGCAGGCGCCTTCAGCACTCTCTTTGCAGTTTGTTTCCTCAAGCTACTCCCCACCTCATATAACACAGTTGAGGAAAAACGACCAGTGTCTAAGTTATTTCTTTGCAGGCTCTAGCACCACTTTCCCCCTTCACCGACAGAACTTTTAAGGATTCCCCTCCTCTGCTCCTCCAGGAGAGGAGATTAATTCCTAGGGGCTCAGTCTTCCCTCCTTCCCCACGCTCTCCTTACTGTAACGTGGAGACGAAGCTTCACAAGTCTCCGCGTATTGGTGTTAACCGGAGGCTCCACAGAAGTCCCGGCTGGCAGCTGCTGAGTCTATCACCTCCCGCCCAGCCAGCCACCTGTTCCCAAGACTGGCGCGGGGAGGACCGGGGACTGGCTCTCCACTCCTCAGACACCGCTGCCGGTTCCTCAGCTGTCGGCCACACGATCTCGGGCTGGCACTGCCGAGGCTGTCTTGCGCCGATGAGTGCCACTTCCGCTTCTTCCTTTCGACCGGCTCCGCCTCACAGAGCCCGGCGGCTCAACTGGGCATGCGCGAAGGAGTAGTGTCTCCCCAATGGAGCCCGCGCTCCTCCGCCGGCGCTTCCCTTCTCACTCCCCCCAAACCGGAACCACTGAGGGCTTCTCCACGCAGTGAACTGCTCCTCACACTACGCTTCTCCTCACCTTCGGACCGGCACTTGTTACTTCGCGTTGACTCAAGGGCAGGCCAGTTCATTTACTCTCCTTTTCCCGCTCCCTCAGCGACCGCTGCTCTCCACAGTCAGCGCTCTGCCACTGAAGGTGAGAGTAGGGCTTCCGTGGTATATGTCGCTAGGGGAAACCAAGGGCAACTTCAAGCAGAATCCCTTTTAGGAGCTAACGAAGAGGGCCATAAAGAATCACCCCTCTATCTTCTTAGCATTACCCTACAAGAGTTTTTCCAGAGCCTCCCCACTAGGCAGAGGACTGCGCTCACAGCACCGCAGTCTCCTTCTCCTATCCACACCCCTTGTTTTCAGACTAGGGATTGATCAGGCGCCTAGGGTCTTCCGTAATCAAACGCAGCGGGGTCAAGACAAGTAGCCCAAGAGGGGAAGGGTGGTGGATCAATAAGGCAGCGTCCTTATACTGGGAGGTCTACCCTTTGTCTATCCTATCCCCACCTTCTACTACAGCCTGTCCTCCAGCTGTCTCTCTCTGGTAAGACAAAATGGCTGACCAGCATTCCGCCTTTTATAGGCTGACCCTCAGAGGTCCAGAAGGTTCTGGAATGCCCTATTCTACCCTATGGGACAGGTTCTAGGTTTGTCAGTTGGGACAATTGGTAGCCACCATTTTGTAACTCCAACTGTATTCCTGTCAGGAAAGGCCTCTAGGCCCGAGGTGAAAGACTATGAGGGTGAAAAAGCACCTATCCCCTAGACCAACACCTTGAAAAAGCTAGTGGACACAAAAATTAATAAAGGCATGAGGGGCAAAAAGGGGACAAAATAAATAATAAATTGGAAGGACTACGCAAAAAGTCAGACCGGTCTAACACAGGTCAATTATTACAACCCCATATTCACTAGCCGTCTTGTAATGAAGTCTTTCTCCACAGGTGTTTCTCATATGCTATTGTCATTATTGAATACCTGCAGCATTTAGACTTTCTGTATGTTGAAATATAGCTATTTAGGGATATTGATCACCTCGGTCCTGAATATTATAAGTTTGACAGGATAGCATTAAAATGTGGGATACCGCTCCATCCAATTTTAACTAGACGAGTGTTGCCGTAACCAGATTCTGGTGAAGCAACCCTACACCTCATCTTCCAGCTTGAAATTCCTTAATATCACATGACGCAGTGCAGTATCAGCCCCCTGAACTGGCATTTCTACAGAGGAGCCATATGGGGTCCGTGCTCCAGCTCTAATTGTCCTGTCCCACCACCAAAGCTGTTGAGGAGGAGACACAGATATACAAACGGACACTGCAGCTTGCCATATACTTTAATTATTCTAATTACCTTTAACTGCAAAGCAGTGTTGTTTGCTTTAAAATGTATATACGCATATACAAAGTTAGATTTAAACATTCTAAGTGAGCAATTGTATGTGTATGTGTGTGTGTAGCCACTGTATAATTATAACCAGGCCAGGTTACTATAGGAAATAGATTTTTTGGTTTACTAATAACTTTGGCGTCGTTTCACAAATCTTCACAAAACTTTCTTTAAAAAAGTTCCTCCACCTCAGCAGCTTCCTGGAAAGTTTTGGAGTGATCTGTCAAGCAGGGCCTAAGAAAAAGGGGGTATCCCAAAACACGTTTTCCTCATGCAATTTCCCATAGGAACGTTAGCTAAGGCTACAGCCAAAACAGCTCAATGGAATAATATTACATTTGGTAGAAAGCTAGATCTTGATCCAGAAAGCATGCTTTTTATGATTTGGAATAGGTTGGTTCAGTAGTTTTTGAGAGAGGAAGATTCCAAATGTATAGGTAGCTTCTGACGCAGTATTACAGCAGCACTGCTACTGAGTACTGCAGTTCCGGAAGCTCAAAACATGTGATCTGTTTGGCTGGCCACAACATGAAGAGGAAGTTGCGGGTGCTATTTTATGACTTAAGGACTCGTCTCTGTTTCCAGATAAACAAATAAAATTAAGCAATAAGGAGGAAAGATAAGGGTATTCTGATCCCCTGGCCCTTATGGGGCATCCCATAGGGACACCACCGGTGGTCAAATTAAATTCATTATCTTGTGTGCTGCATAAGCGCCACGGTCCCCTGACCTGTACTTTCACCATGCACTGCTTACTAACTCACATGCGCCATTACTCATGAAATGTTCTTTGACTTCATTGATAACATCATTGCGACCTTTCAAATGATACAATTGATGACATCAGTGTGAAAGGGAGAGGACGATTTATAGTTTCGTCAATTAACTGTAACTGGTGGATTTCAGTGGGTTTTTTAGTTCAAAATGTAAAATTTTTACTGACATTTTATCAATCACAAACATTGCTTTAACTTTTTTTTTGTGAATATATATAGATACACACACACAAACACATTTAAAACTTTAATAATTGGGCCACCACTTTCTTTGACCATGTGCCCCTGTAAAAATCCAACTCTATATGTTGTCACTGGAACCCTGGCCCAAACCAACGCCTTTCTGTGACACGGGGGAGCATGATTCCTCATCTACTCAGAGAAGATGATAGATGGAAATGTATTTGTCCATAGATTAGAGACACCACATGCAATTTGGACCAAGTAGATCTGGACCAGCATTTAATTTCCCTTCCTAATAATCCCATTAGTGGGACACATACTTGCGGTTGACAGATTTATGTGTGGGGATACCGGCCAGAAATATTTCCTGCCGCATGGTATTCCCACACATACATCTGGCCACCTTATAATGGGTGCCCTAGAGTCAACACTGTTAATCACTTTCTTGTTTCTTCTCCTCAGTTGCCTGGTTGCACTTTACTGTTAGTTTATGTAGTAGAAGGACCACACTTGTGGTAGAATATGGTTTCCTACAAGTATGCGAAATTGCTATGTGAAGACATGTCCATATTGTTTGCTAGGCATGGCAAAATGAAGAAAATAAAAACCGAGTTCATTTAAAAGGGCCTGAAAAACGTGATTTATTTTTGATGAATTTACATGAGTTCACACAGTTCCCAACCAGAGAAGAAACTGCTGAGACAAGAAGCCAAAAGAAATCGCATTTCCCATATTAAGACAGCTGAAGGAAATTGATTGTGTACAACTGCAGAAATGATATTGGAATGACGTCACTCTTCTGAGTGGATGTGTGCCCCCAGGAAGACCTCATTTCCAAAACCAGTTCAATTTCAGGATTTTCGATGCTGTTCCCTCTCTCGGCTGCCTAGAGTAAGTAATAACCCTTGCATTAAGTCATAGGAATCCGCAAGTACTGTGAGATAATGAAGATTGGAAACGAAAAAGCATTCAAGTTCTGAAGGTAAAAAGTATTGCAAATCCGTGCCATTGTGGTGGAAGCCTGTGCGCCGGTAAGCAAAATGGAAGTCGCTGTGAACAATGTTCAATAACAAAAGTAACAACGAGATGGTATTAGTTTGAGAGGCGCCTTGTTTATATCTTCATTGTAACCTGACAAATGAGTCACTTACAGAAAAGATTCCATAGTTTGGAGTTACAAACATGCAAAGAATATTTTTTTCACGTAGCACGGCTGACATGCCTACAAAAGAGGACTTTGCTTATTCCTTTCATACACTGCTTGCTATGTGGAATAATTCCAGCTCAGGTGCAAAGCCCTTGACAATAACACAACTAGACAGAAAAGAACAGAGAAATAAAACGTTCTCAAAGTAGGTAATCGAAGAAAACAAACTGTTGCCGGGCAAGTGAGTACCGCTTTTCTTTTCATAGTTTTTTTTTCTTTCAAATTAAAATCTGTGTTCTCTATGACAAGTCGGTAATAGTTTTTTCAATCTGCGTAGAGTGCGAAAATAGTGGCTGCATGAAAGCAACAGGGACTCGACTAATAGGAGACGACAAGCTGACCGAATATAAAGTGGCAGGGCGGCTGGCACCACGGCCCAGTGGTTGTGACAGGCAATTAGTAAGCAGAGGAGAACAGATGCAAGAGGGGCAGGAACAATTTTACCAAGGGAATACCTGGCGAGTTCGAAAGGCTCATGTCGCACGTATTGTTTCCAGATGCGAGTACACATATTTGATATTAAAATCAGTGAACGTAAAAAACCCGAATTAACTATTCCTGAAAAAAAAAAAAAGGCCAGAGAAGTAAATCTAATTATTCTACAATAAAATGAGCGTAGATATCATGGGATTTTCTAAAGAACAGCGCGTGGTTGCTTGAACTAAATATGATTTTAGAATTGGTTTGAACGTCAGACACAGCCCTCATATTTTACATTATTCTACTACTAACACAGTAGTTTGGAACCTCAAACCCTTTGTAGCAAATATAAGCACTACTAATTAATAGCTTAGTAAAAAAATAAACAACGAGGAGCCATACTATATGTAGGATAAGTATGTTTCAATGTGTATGTTAAGTATATTTTAAAAAATCAAGGCTTATTGAATCTTCGTCTTACACATTTTTAATATATAAATCTGACATGCACAAAAAATGTGCAAACTCTGCATACAGTCTTAGTTCAGGATGCATCTGCAAATATTTTCGTGCAGAAGTTATCACTACGGTTCTATTGTATGTATTTTTTATTTTTATTTTTGCGGTGACAAATAGGTGTTGCTTGGGCAGCAGTCCTTAGAAAAGTGGTGACCACCCACAAAGGTGTAACTTGGTAGGTATTCACAAACACTTACAATGACTTTGCCACCCACACTCCCATTCACGTGTACATTAATGCAAGCATGACCCAGTCATAACTGACCATAAAGAGGGTAGTGCCAAGTTCCACAGTTTTCTCTCTGCAATGTCTGTGAAGATTTCGTTGTTCCTTCACATTTTTTTTCTTAAACTTCACAAAGTTACCTAAGCAATTCCCCATTCACCTAACTCATCTGTTATTGTAGACGTGCTCACATTCTTTGTGAAACAGTCATTTTCAATGTGCCTAGCAAATCAAATTTCTTAATCATTCCAAAAAAACAAAGATAAGATTTCAATATTCCAATTGGAATCAGACTAGCGGGCATTTCTTCAAAAGGTCCTTTGAGTAAATATTGGAATTCAAGAACAACCCAGCCCAGGTAATTTCCTAATTGCAAAAAAAAGTTTTACCAACAATTATCTTCAACCACACAATTTCATCTATCTGACCTCCCCAAAAAATTGAAATCTCAGGACTTCCGAATTTCATGCACCAGTTTCCTCGTGTTGACCTTTGCAAGTCTTCTTATTAATTAATTCATTCATTTATTCTTCATTCTGACATTCATTTATTAATTCAGACTTCAGCCTATCAGCCTATCAGTGTGAATACATGCATGTCGGATGTGTCTTGAGTGCATTTCCTGACACATCAATGAATACTTTTGGTAATGCAGAGACAATGTACATTTGTGCTTATTCTTGGTCATTCTCAACATTTTTTTTACCATGGGGCAGATGTATCGAAAGACTGGTTCTAAAAAGTGGTCCTACACTTCTCATCAATATTTTGCAAACAGTCATTAATACGATCTACTTTGATGGCATCACAACATTTCCAGTAGTAGGGATTGCAGAAAGACCTGCCTTATGAATCAACTTGGCAAGTTGATATTTGTTACCCTCTGTGATTGGCTACAGACACAGATATGGTGGCCTGCAACGAAGAGCAGACCACCATCCTTGCACTTGTATTCCCAAATCTGAAACCTTTACTGTGTGCGAATACTTTGGGGGAGTTGTCAGTGGTCCCCTACAACCTCCAAAAGTTCCTCTAAAGCAACAGGCTCTTCCAAATATCGCCGTTTGTCAGAGCTTAACATCCTCGTATAAGGATCTTTATAGAATCCTTCAGATCTGTCCTTGCCATTATGTTCCTCTGAGTACAACTCCTCATAAAAGCTCCTAAAGACCTCCATAATCTCCGCTGGTGTTTCTACAAGTCTCCTATTCGGTTCTTCAGTGGCTGTGATTGCATCTTGTACCTCTTTATATCCAAACTTCTTGGCCAGGCATCTACCTGTTGCCTCGCCGTACTCTCAGCACTCCCTCCTAAAAAGATGGTACTTCTTGGCAATATCCTGAGCCCATTCCCTACTTAAACTGGCCTTGCACCGAGCCACCTCAGTCTGTGGCTGAGTAATATCTACTCTCATCTGCAGGGCATGTATCAGCGCATATTCAACTTGCTGAAGATTATCAAATAGCCCCTGCATAAGCTGCCTTTGTTGCTTTTGGGCATGCAGTCCCAAGCACAGGATTTCCCCCTTAAGCCCCGCCTTTAGAGCGCCCCATACTAAAACGCATTTCCTGTAGTTGCGATTGATGGCCAGGAATTGATTTAGACAATGTCGTATGTGACCAATAAAAAGTTAAATAAGTCAAAACTTCCTATCAAAGAAGAAAGAGGCACGGGAACGTGCCACACCATGCATAGCGAGTTTAAGCAACAGTGGATTGTGGTCTAATGTAATTCTAGGGAAAATCTGTATATGCCAGCACATTTTGAGAACCAGCAAACTATTCTTAAATGTATACAGTTACCACTGATCTCCACAGACAACACTCTAAGCAGGCTTTTATCTAGTTCTGAACCCTTTTTCTAAGATGCAATATCATGTAAAATCTCCTTAGCTTTAACCTCAGACGTAAAAAAACTGCGTCTTATCCTTGTATATTATTTTAGGTTTTGCGGGGTTCAAAAGGAATGCCTGAGCTCCTTTAGCCTGAAATGCATTTATCAGCTGCTACAGCTACAGTCTTTTTCAACTGTCGTATGATAGTAGTCAGTCAAAAAACTCAAACCCGTTCCCCTTTCTCTTCCTATCAGGTATGGCCAAATCATGTAATGCCTTTCTAGATAAGAAGTAAGAGAGACATATCAATATAGCTCTGGGTTGTGAATCAGAGCAGTTAGGTGCCATACGATTGCTCAACCGAAAAGGAAATTGGTGAGCTCATTGCACCTCAATGTCCCATGACCATTGTGTCAGTTCCGGGAAAGGTTCAGTGAAAAGTCCCAAAACAAACTTCCCTGGATCGGAGCCTTCAACAGCTTTGGGTACCCCAAGAACTCTTACGTTATTACGCCGTAGGCGATTTTCAATGTCCTCTAACTTCCAGGCAATGTCGCTCTTCTGTGTAGTCAAAGCACCTGTAGACACTGTGTTGCCCATCATTTCATCTTCAAGGGTAGAGATCCTATTCTCTGCTTTGGCAAACCTCTCCACAAACTCCAGCAGGACTTAGCCACTCGACGAAGTGAATTTTGAAGTTTGCAACAAGTGCTATGTGTTAACTGGCTTTCAGGCAGGGTTTCATCCCAAAGTGACATAATTGTCCCATAAATAACGGCCAGGGAAATGTCTTTCTGATGCTTAGATACATTAGGCTCGTCTTGTCTTGTTGCCCCCCCCTGAGGCTATGTCTATACCCAAAGAGGAGGAAAGCAATTGTTCCTGGGCAGGTACAATTTTAAGTCCATTGAGTCTCCCGGTGAGGACAAAGGTAACCTCTTGCGTACAGTACCGAAGACATGCAGCAGAGTCCGCCCAGCCCAGGTCCCCTCTTCCTGATGAGTACTGCTAGCTTCACTCCATTGACCCTTTGGGGAGCCTGAGGGGACGTCCGATAATTGCTGTGATTCATCTCCTGATGAATTGGAGTGATCAGACATCGAAAATAAATGATCTCCTGCATCGGCCTATGACACTTCTGCCACATCCATTATATAAAGCTGACCCCCATCAACTTTAGTGGGCTTGGTGGGCTCGCTCGGTTTCCACATTAGCAACCGTAAGCTCTCAAGTAGTTTTGACTGAGGCATCCTCTGATGTCATCTGCACTTGGGTAATCTGCCCCCCAGCCCATGTGTTGCAGACTTACACTGGGAGCTTTCCTGCCCACCCTGGGCCATCACAGCCTTAGCCTCGGCCCTACAACACGAGTCCCCCAGCTGCCCAGGGCTCACCTCATATGTCCGTGTAGTCAAGGTAGTCTCCTCCATTGGGCTCTCAAGCTGTTTGGCGGTCTTTCCCTTTTTTACCGACAGAAAGATTGCTGCATTTGTTTTCTTCCCTGGAGCCAGCATGCAACTATTTCCAGATGCAGCCGCAGTATTCACAGTCGCTCCCTGTCGTTGTGTGCTTTGGGAATTTTCCGGGAGTTTCAGAGAAGCAGTGCTTTCACAGGCAGCGCAAAGCCTGGCTGCTCGAGCATTCCAAGGGGACCTCCTTGTCCCTGCCGCCCCAGGTCAGCCCCACAACACGACACAATGGAGTCCGCGGTGGAGCACCACACCACTTGAGCGCACAGAAGTGCGTCCTGGAGACCACAAACCGTCAGCCACTGGGATGTAAGTAGGCCCACAGCATCACACGTTTATTGTTTAAAATGCTGCAGGCTTTAGCGGTTAAAGCAGCAAATACCCTCATTGCCGTGCCGGCTTGATGCTTGTAGAAGGTGAGGAGAGCTATTGGCAGCGAGAATTCACTCGGCCGAACATGCTCCCGTCATCTTGCCTCTCTACAGTCCAAAAGCATGCCCTAGAGTTTAGTTTATTCAATGAGAAGAGGTGCGAAAATCATCCCAAAACTTCTTGGTGCTCTTCTTTGTACTCAGGAGTTGGGGTTTGCCAAATTAGCATAACTAGTTTTTGTCTAATTATGTGAGATTTTAGGAAAAGTACACAAAATGGATATCTGTCATTTACGACTATTCTTTAGCACAAAATGCTCCCCTATGTCAATTTGTGATGCAAAAAGCACATTCACGTTAAACAAAGGTGCAAAAACATAAGCATAGGGAGCAGCCACTCATGTTCTATTATTCCTGTGTATTTGCATGAAATCTTTACTGTGAGTGGCAGGTAATTACGCAAAGTGGCAACAAGATGTATTTGCAGAAATTTCACTTAACAAGTGTAATGCGAAATTCCCCAAATTATACAAATTGCAGTTTCGTAATTTATATTTCACCCAGGTCTACTTAGGAATCAGATTAGGATAATATACCTTTCCATTTAATGGAGCACTTTTTTTTGCTACTTTTCAACAGGTCCAGAGGAATTCATTTATATCCTTCACATCCTCTGCCATTTCCAAGATGTTAAAAAGTTAACACAGCAGCGTGTGCACTCAGTGATCAGTCTTAACAAATTGTTCAGTGGAATCACTTACTCAAAATTATTATACATTGCGTGCAAAAGGTTAAAAGGTTCTGCTAGACCTTTAGGCTATAAGCAAAGTGGACATCCGGGAAATTTCCCAGGGACCTTATGCACTGCATCAATCACTCAAATGAGTGTAAACCATAAATCTACATGCAATGAATTGATGTTTTTACGGAAACATAGGAATAATTATACAACTGTGAACAATCTTTTAAACATTCAATTGAATATCACAGGCGTCGACATCATAGATTGGTTGCTCAATAGTTGTTTATTGAGTATTCTTTCTGAAATTGTTGAATATTCACAAAATCAAAAACTGAAGAAACATGTTCAGTTATACATCCCAATGCATTTCGGGCTGAAAAAACTGCCCTTCGTCAGGGGAATCTATGAAATAATAATGATGCATATTACTAAACAGTATAGGCAATGTTTTCACGGCAAATCATTCAAAGGGGACAGGTATTGTTAATTGTATAGGGCTCGACACTTCAGATTAGTGCTTAGATAGATAACCAAACTAGGAAAAATTAGAAAAGCCCGTGGGATCAGAATAATCGTGCCAAGGAACCAATCGCAAACACCCATGTGCGATAAAGTAAAACAGTGAAGAGAACAAGTCGCGATAGGATCCGGGAGGCAGACCGGGAGATAAAAGTGAACATTAAGCAGATTTCGTGAGTTAGTAGATGATCAGGAATCCGACGGGGGTGAGTTAAGAAAAAACAGAAGAAATGCAAGATTACATGCTTACTGTAATAACGGGGAGACGCACAAAAGCCCATTGGTTAATATACGAGGCTCAAGTCGCACTCTAGGTGTATGGTCGTACGAACGGGAACTAGAAAGAAAACGGATAATCTAGTTGTATTGGGCTGAAAAGCGCATGACTTAACGCATATGGAAGCAAAGCTAAAATAAACTCACCCACTATCTCGTCGCGGGTTTGAGTACTCGACAATGGGAGGATTGGGTGTCCCTGTGGGGTAAAGTGAAACTTCGCTTAGTGGAATGAATAGACATAATGGGCTGTATAGTAAGAAAATAAATGCCAGCTACACTTCGCCGACCTCTCACTCTCGACCGTCCTGCGCATCCGAAGAACAACCACAGGCGGGAGATCCTTCTCCTACCTCGCTGCCAAGACATGGAACAATCTCCCACTAAGCCCACGACAGACTCCAGACCTGCTGACCTTCAGGAGGATACTCAAGACTTGGCTGTTCGATCAGTAGCGCCCTCCCCCCAGCGCCTTGAGACCCTCGCGGGTATGTACTGCGCTTTACAAATGCTTGATTGATTGATTGATTGATTGAGGAGCTCAGCCTGATGCTATCTACCATCTTTATTGGCAAGCCACACCTTCTCAAATATGACTTTTTAAAGAGAAAACATAGTCAGCTTTTGTTCATGACCACTGAGCCAATCATGCTAAAATATCCAGCCTTTCCCCTGACAGATTCCATTTCCATCTAATTTGTTTCCCTCTTCAGGGATAATTCTTGGCATACAGATACCACCAGTGTCATGCATCACATCATGATGGAACAATCATCTGCACCCTTTGTTGCGCTCGTCATGCCCCCTACCTCCACCCTTGACGATGTCAGTTTCGCTCCTCTCACATCCTCCCTCTGTCTGAGAGTATCTCAGTGTTCTGACTCTGCCCTTGTATCTGCATTTTTATTTGTACTAATTCTGAAAAAAAGGCCCAGGTTGTAAAGAATTCTGTATGACAAAAACACCAATAGGTTTGTAACTAGAGCCCATAGTTAGTGTTCAAATTTGGGGAGCACAGCCATGCCTTGTTGGCTCTGGCCCATGACATCCTGGGAGGAGACCCTTGGTGGATCCCCGTGGGGCGATTAGGGATCTGTGTAGCCAATCAGAGGCGTAGCAGCAGCCCACTGGGAAAACAGCATAGCAGGGATTACCTGCGGCCATGGATCCCTGCCCTAATTGGGCAAGACCCAGCCCATGGACAGACTTACAAAACCTGTGTACTTCTGCCAGTAAGCCCGAGCCCCGTAGATGGAATCCTCTCTGCACATTGATCATGAGGCCCAAGATCCTGGAGCTGGCACTGGCAGAAATGTAGAGATACAGGTCCAAGGGCGGGTGACTACAGTGTGGCCCAGGCGGTTGCTCACTGACACAACTTCATTGGAGAAGGCGAATAGGCGATCCCAAAGACCTTGCCTGACTGAGAAGACATCCTTCGTTCACGGGACAGGGCTGCTCATGCTGCGCCGTTGGCCTGCCTTGGAGGCTCATCTCACTGATGGCTGTAGGTGGGCCCGCTCATCCCTTTTGGGAGCTCACTCACTCTAATATTGCAGTTCTTCAACCTGGGTCACACCAAGGCAACTAGAACAGAGGGCCCATCCTCTCCTAAGGTACCCCCCAGCCAGGCTGCTGCTGGTTCTGATAAAGTGGACAATTCTGAGAGCCATAGAAACCTCATGCATTTCCTTGGAAGCAAAAGTATATGCAGTGGGGACCAATGTCAATCTTATACTGGATAATGACTGGCACCTGGCAGAACATGTTTTCCACTCTGAGAAGTCTCTTGCTAAACTACAGTTACAAATCTCCAACTTCCAGATGCAGATGCAGGGCCTCCAGGCCAGGGTCCTCACCTTGCAATGCTAGGGAATGCCAGGTAGAAGACACAAAGGGAGACTCACTTCGCAATAATATTTGAATTGCCAGCCATCGGGAGGGCGGTGGGGGCCCAATGTATCTGACTACCTTGAAGACTGGGTGAAGGCTTTGGGACCCCAAGAGAACCTCACATTTTTCTTCTCCATCTTCATCTCCTAGCAGGGGCCTGATCTTTTTCTACAAAGAGCTTAACACCATACTGGCCAGAGCGTGGGGTTCCAACCCTGTTGTGGTTTATAATCATGGGATCCTAATATCCCTGGACTATACCCTTTCAGTCCAGAAGCAGATAACCACCTTCCTGTGAGCTATACAGAAGATGTACAAATTGGGCATCAAGTATGCTTTTCTATATCCCAGTGCAGCTTAAAGTGATAGAAGACCAACAGATGCATATGTTCCATGACCCAGCAGCAGCCTGATACTGGGTCAAAACAGACAAACCAATTGTCACAGTTCAGAACAGATTGACCCACCTGTAGTTCCAGACACGGCGGGAGCGAGGAAGATGCTAGATTCACTCCTCCCTAGGGAAGGTACTCCAAGTGAGTGATTCTGATAACACCTCACCCAGACTACCCCACCCAGGGAAGGGGAAAAGTGGAGAAATAAAACATAAAGGACTGGCAGCCAGAAACCATCTACAGCACAGAAGGACAGTAGGACCCTCACCTCGGGGCTCTGATCTGTGTACCTGCAGAAATACACAATAAACACTTGTAAGTACTTCCCCCTTTTCTGCTCTTAACATATACTATAAGGGTAGTTTACAATGACACTCACTGATAGACGCTGCCACAAACACCCAAGGAATCCAGGAGTAGAAAAAATAAAGGAAAAAAAATGGAAGAAAAAGAAATCGAACCAGCAGCACCTCACAGTATTGTATATATTGAATGTTTTAACAGAAAGCCCAAAAAAGCATAGGGCTTGAAACCTTTCAGCTGCTGGAGTTTCCAGAGAAAAGAAATACATTAATAGGTTCAGGGTTCTCTCACGTGGAGTCTGTTATCTGTGTACCTCTTAATTCTCTCTGAAGCCCAAATCTCCAAACTGCATCACCACTCGTAGTTTCACAGCACCACAAGGGTTAAAATCCAAACGAATCCAAAAGTAATTAACAAAAATATCCAATGAACTGTTAATCCAAGGAAGCTCACAGTTCACGGGTTGCGCAGAGTGAAAGCTGAAAGTGTCTCTCCCTGCTTCCAGCGCGGCTCCTCACAGCGCGTCTAAAAAGGTCAAATGTCAAGCACACCGTGTATGCTGAAAGCGTCTCTTCCTTCTTCCAGTGCGGCTCCGAAACACTTGATTTCAAGTTCGTATCAAAAGGTACCAAATCCAAGGCACAGCCCGAAGGCAGAAAGCAAAACACCTGCTTCCCGCAGCACAAGTGTCTTGCCAAATACACGGACACACGACGTAGAACTCTCTAGCTTCCAAACTCCGGATGACTCAGAAGGGGCTAACACAACAGGTGACAAGCCCCGAGTAAACAGGAAGAGCAGCACTTATAGGAAAGGGGAGGGGGAACCACCGCACAGACACAAAGAACAGACACACCCGCAGGCATTCTGGGACATGAAGTCCAAGTCTATCACACCTAAATCGTGACAGAACCCCCTCTTAAGGACCGACGTCTCGGCGGGCCACCAGGTTTGGTGGGATACCTAGCATGAAAACGCCTCAGGAGCCCAGGACAGTGCAGATTGGCACGAGGTTCCCAGGAGCGCTCCTCGGGACCATATCCTTTCCAATCTATCAAATATTGCAGGACACCCCTCACCCTCCTAGAATCTAGCACGGCCCGCACTTCATACTCTACCTCCCCGTCTATCTCTAGAGGCTGGGGTCTCAAGGATGGTCTGGTGCCTTGCACATACAGCTTCAGTAGGGATACATGAAACACCGGGTGGATGTGCCAAGAGGAAGGAAGTTGCAACTTTAAGGCCACGGGATTAATCACCTCAAGAATGGGATATGGACCTACATACTTAGGTTGCAGTCGAGTGTTCCCCTTAAATTTCAAGTACCTAGTGCTTAACCATACTTTGTCTCCAGGGGAGTATGCGGGTTCTAGGGTTCTTTTCCTATCTGCCTGTACTTTGTCACGATTTCTGGCTGCCTCCAGGCACTCCCTGGCGTTCTGCCCCACCAATACAAGATGAGCGTGATGGTCCTGAACGGTAGGGTGAGCAGAGGGACTAGGATTTTCAAAGGGCAGAAAATTGGGATGATACCCCTGAACACAGAAGAATGGTGAGCAACCCAGCGAGGAATGAGTAGCATTGTTATAGGCGAACTCCGCCATCCACAACAACGTTCCCCACTCCTCTTCCTGCTGGAGAGAAAAACACCGTAAATACTGTTCAAGGGTTTGGTTTAACCTTTCGGTTTTGCCATCTGTCTGCGGGTGATAGCTTGTGGACAATCTCGCATCAATGTTCATGATGTCACACAATGCCTTCCAGAATCTGGAGGTGAATTGTGTTCCTCTATCCGTAATGAGAACAGAAGGAACACCGTGTAACCTGACTACATTTTGTAAAAAGACTGTAGCTAGTTCTCCTGATGTGGGTAACTTAGGTAGAGCAATGAAATGACCCATTTTCGTTAGATGGTCTATTACCACCAATATGGTATTGTTGCCGAGACTGAGAGGCATCTCCACAATGAAATCCATGGACACAGTGTGCCATGGAGCTGGAGGAATAGGTATGGGACGTAGCAATCCGCTGCTTCGCTGGTGGGTGGCCTTCCCCTGAATGCAGATAGGACATCTAGCTATGTATTCCTCGATGTCTTTTCGGAGGGTTTCCCACCAGAAATGACGCAACGTAGTCTGCATAGTCTTTTGGATTCCCATATGTCCACTCAAAGACGAATCATGTGTCCATTGCAGCGCTTGATTCTGTAAATCATTCACAGGAAGGTATAGTTTTTTGTCTCTGAAGAGTAACCCATCTTTTAATGTTCTGTGCATAGGTTCTTTGGCTATCCAGGCCGGCACATCCATGACCGCCGTCCTCTCTTTAACTTCTTTTAGGAATTCTGAAGGACAGGTGATCGCAGAGGCCGAAGGTAAAAAGGACGCTTTATTCAAGATGATGGGCGGTTCGTCTGTCTCTATTGTATACTCCTGCATAACAGATGCAGGTCTTGAAAGGGCATCTGCTTTCCCATTTTGGGGGCCAGGACGGTATTTAATAACAAAGTCGAAATCGGAAAAGAACAAAGACCATCGTAATTGTCTGGGGGTTAATGCCTTTGCACTTTTTAGGAACAGGAGATTTCGGTGATCTGTGTACATTTCTACCGTGTGTCTGGCTCCTAACAGATGGTGGCGCCATTCTTCACACGCCCTCTTAATGGCCAGCAATTCCTTGTCCATAATACTGTAGTTGATTTCACTTGGTGTCATTTTTCTAGAGAAATATGCCACAGGATGTAGTTGGCCAGTCTTGGGGTGTCTCTGTGACAATATTCCACCTAAGGCGTAGTACGAGGCATCTGTTTCCATCACAAATGGCAGACTGGCATCTGGATGGCGAAGGATGGGGGCTGTTACAAAGCAGTGCTTTAATTCTTGAAAGGCCAAGTCTGCTGCCTCCGTCCACTTGAAGACCACTCCTTTCTTCAGCAGCTGGGTTAAAGGCTGTATTATACCCGAAAAGTTCTTAATGAAACGCCTGTAGAAATTCGCGAATCCCATGAAGCTCTGTAGGGACTTCACCGAAGAGGGAGGTTTCCATTGAAGTATGGCTTGTATCTTCTTTTGGTCCATTTGTAACCCCATAGGACCAATAACATACCCCAGGAATTCCACTTCTGTGGCATGGAACAAACACTTCTCCAATTTCGCATACAACTCATGCTGCTGCAGACGTTCCAAGACTTCAGTTACGTGCCGGACATGGTCTTCACTTGAGGCTGAATAAATCAATATGTCGTCAATATAAACGATGCACGACACATCCAGTAAACCCCTCAGCACCTCATCCATAAAGTATTGAAATGCTGCAGGGGCATTACACAAACCGAAAGGCATAACCTGATACTCATAGAGCCCATATTTCGTGCGAAAAGCAGTTTTCCATTCATCCCCTCTGCGAACTCTCACTAAGTGATACGCTCCTCGCAAATCCAATTTCGTGAATATTTTGGCGTCTTTCAACTGGTCCAAAAGGACAGGAATGAGAGGAAGAGGATATCGGTTCTTTCGGGTGACTCTATTGATGGCTCTATAGTCGATGCAGGTTCGCAATCCCCCCTCCCTCTTCGGAATAAAAAACAGAGGCGAGGAAGCAGGGGATGTAGAAGGACGGATAAACCCTGACTGGAGCATTTTGTGCAGATACTGTTGAAGATAGGTGTTTTCAGCCTCAGTGAGGGCATATATTCTGCTGCAAGGGATACTAGCTCCTGGTTCTAGCTCTATGACACAGTCATAGTCCCTGTGTGGAGGTAGTTTGCTGGCTTCTTTTTCACTGAAGACATCCCGAAATTTCTGGTACACCTCAGGGAGAGTCGTGATGGCATTAACTCTCAAGCTTCTTCCTCCGCTAGCTAGGGCACTGGCAGGAGTGTCCTCGGTATTTTCCTCGCCCAGGGGAAGAATGCTACAATGCTCTACGCAATACCGGGAACAGAGAGAGATGGTACGATCTGCCCATTTCACAACAGGGTCATGTTTGGTCAGCCAGGGCATTCCTAAAATCAATTTAAACTGAGGAGCATCGATTATGTCAAAGGAAATGTTCTCATAATGATTTTGTCCTATTTGCATGACCAGTTGCCGCGTATGGTAACATACTGGCCCTGATGTCAGATCAGATCCATCCACAGCCTTAACAGCCTCGGGTGTTTCTTTCTGGATGCGTGGTACCCCAATGCTCAATGCATATTGTTGGTCGATGAAGTTGCCCGTAGCTCCTGAATCGAGCATGGCGTGTACCATTACAGGCGTCTTTTCTGGCCATTTAATGGTGACACACAAGTTCATATGCGGTACTGAAGGTTGCATGGTGTTGGCTAATGCATGATAGACCTCTTGTTCCTGGTCTAGGCTCAAACAAGGGGTCTCTAACTTGCTTGAGCATTCTCGTTTCCCGACGAGGAGAGAGGGTGGTCCACTGCAGGTACATTTTGTGTGTTTTTTGTTTTTGCTTTGCAGTCTTTAATGAAATGCCCCGCCTTTCCACAGTACATACAAAGTTTCTGATTGCGTCTCCGGGTTCTCTCCTCTGGACTTAAGGGGCCTCTTACTCCTCCTATTTGCATTGGTTCGGATGTGTCTGGAGTCGATGCACCCTCTGTCACGGTTTTGGGTTTTGACAAAGGGAATCGCAATTCGAACCGATGTTTATCGCCTTTCCTTTCTTGCAATCGATGATCCAACTGAACCGTGAGGTCAATGAGCTCTTCACATGAGGACGGCATATTCACCACCTGAGCCAGCACATCCTTTAATTCCCCTCTCAGTCCCTGATAGAACAAGGAAACTCTTTTGGCAGGTGGCCAGTCAGTCTCAACAACAAGACGATTAAAGTTTGTTATATATGTTAACAAATCCTGTGACCCTTGTTTAAGCGTAATGAGTTCTCTATCTAAGGATAGCATATGGGCCTTCCTGTCAAAGAGCTTGCGCATCTCCTCACAAAAATCGTCATACTTGCCTAGGACTGGATCATTTCTATCAATAAGAGGGAATGACCAGGTGGCTGCGTTGCCGCCTAAGTAAGATAACATGAAGGCTGTCTTGGAATAGTCATCAGGAAAGACAGCGGGTTTACACATGAAGTGTAACTTACACTGCCCTAGAAATGTTCCGAATTTTTTAGGATCCCCTAAAAATCTCTCAGGAGGAGCTAAAGGTAACTGCACTGGTTGAATAACCTGTATAGTGGAAGGGCCTTGTGTCCCTTGAGCTAAGAGGGAAGGGCTTTGAGAGGGAGGCTGTAGGGTTGCGGGCCTAATATATGGGGCGCCTTTAGAACTGGAGGGGCTAGTCCTAGTTAAACCTGATATTTCACCTCGTAACTGACTAACCTCATTCCGCATTTCCTGATTCTCTCCTCGGAAAGTATCCACTTCCAGTCTTAATGCTGTAAGGGACTCCAACAGAGTAGTCAAGACTGTATTAGTATCCATCGCTCAGGCCGTTGTAAACACTTGGGCTTGTCACTCTGTCACAGTTCAGAACAGATTGACCCACCTGTAGTTCCAGACACGGCGGGAGCGAGGAAGATGCTAGATTCACTCCTCCCTAGGGAAGGTACTCCAAGTGAGTGATTCTGATAACACCTCACCCAGACTACCCCACCCAGGGAAGGGGAAAAGTGGAGAAATAAAACATAAAGGACTGGCAGCCAGAAATCATCTACAGCACAGAAGGACAGTAGGACCCTCACCTCGGGGCTCTGATCTGTGTACCTGCAGAAATACACAATAAACACTTGTAAGTACTCCCCCCCTTTTCTGCTCTTAACATATACTATAAGGGTAGTTTACAATGACACTCACTGATAGACGCTGCCACAAACACCCAAGGAATCCAGGAGTAGAAAAAATAAAGGAAAAAAAATGGAAGAAAAAGAAATCGAACCAGCAGCACCTCACAGTATTGTATATATTGAATGTTTTAACAGAAAGCCCAAAAAAGCATAGGGCTTGAAACCTTTCAGCTGCTGGAGTTTCCAGAGAAAAGAAATACCTTAATAGGTTCAGGGTTCTCTCACGTGGAGTCTGTTATCTGTGTACCTCTTAATTCTCTCTGAAGCCCAAATCTCCAAACTGCATCACCACTCGTAGTTTCACAGCACCACAAGGGTTAAAATCCAAACGAATCCAAAAGTAATTAACAAAAATATCCAATGAACTGTTAATCCAAGGAAGCTCACAGTTCACGGGTTGCGCAGAGTGAAAGCTGAAAGTGTCTCTCCCTGCTTCCAGCGCGGCTCCTCACAGCGCGTCTAAAAAGGTCAAATGTCAAGCACACCGTGTATGCTGAAAGCGTCTCTTCCTTCTTCCAGTGCGGCTCCGAAACACTTGATTTCAAGTTCGTATCAAAAGGTACCAAATCCAAGGCACAGCCCGAAGGCAGAAAGCAAAACACCTGCTTCCCGCAGCACAAGTGTCTTGCCAAATACACGGACACACGACGTAGAACTCTCTAGCTTCCAAACTCCGGATGACTCAGAAGGGGCTAACACAACAGGTGACAAGCCCCGAGTAAACAGGAAGAGCAGCACTTATAGGAAAGGGGAGGGGGAACCACCGCACAGACACAAAGAACAGACACACCCGCAGGCATTCTGGGACATGAAGTCCAAGTCTATCACACCTAAATCGTGACACCAATATTCCACACTCAGAGGACACAAATAACTGGAACAGCAATCTGCCCTGGTGCCATGGTCATCATCTCAGGGCCTGCACGGTGGAGGTTCAGTCTTCCCTATAGCCCATCCCCTGCACAAGTCCACAGCAGCAGGTAATAAACCCTGGTGGCGGTAGCTGCATTCCGCAACGCTACGGAGGGCCGTATCAACTTCTTCTTCGACTTCTTGGATGACTATGATGCATCTTTTAAGATATTGCAAGAGACTGGTGGCCATCCCAGATTTCAGATTCCCCTCGAGCCACCATGCATGTCCAGTCATTACACCCCCTTGACATAGTTGCATACTTATAGCACTATATCACTTCTTAGTCTCAGTGGGCATTGGCCACTGTCTCCTATTCAATGAGGTTTGTTCGCTCCCCACTTTCCACTCAGCAGTATTGTTCCCTGGTTTGGCTTCTGCCCATCTGGCCTCTATCCCTGGTATTTTCAGGAGAAGCCCTGTTCTGGTCCCTGCTTTTTGAGTCTTGAGACTTAGGATTTGGCTATTCTGCCCCTCTCCTCCTACTCCCAACCCTGGCGGCCACAGCCTGAGTGTACTGCCGCTCTCCCATGCCTGGAATTCCAGAAGGAAGAAGGAGGCCCTTGTGTGTAGAGGGAGTTTGTTCCAAGTTTTGGGTGCAAGGTAGGGGAAAGCTAGGCCTTCTATTCTGCTTTTGCATATACAAGATGTGTGTGAGAAAGAGTGAGGCAGTCAGTACGAGTCTGGTGGAATGGTGGAAGTGGCAGTGGCAGTTTAAGTAAGCTGGGCCAATGTTGTACAGTGCCTTGTATGCATGTGTGAAGAGTTTAAATTGGCAGAACTTGTGTATCACAGCCAGTGCACTGTGGGAGGTCAAGCATGAGTCTAGCTGTGGCATGCTGGACAGTCTGAAGTTAGTATATGAGATGCCAGCATAGAGTGCGTTGCTGTAGTCTAGTCTACTGGTGACTACGGCTTGAGTGACATTACCCCTGGTGCTCCTGGGGATCCGTTTGAAGATTTTTCAGAGGATGTGTAGCATGTGGAAGCAGAAGGAGCTGACTGCATTCAAATGTGAGACCATGTTGAGTTTCTTGTTTAAGATGATTCTCAGGTTTCATGCGTGGTTAGTAAGCGATGGTCTTGGACCGAGCTCTGACGGCCACCAGATGGAGATCCATGGGGGGGTTCGTGTTCACAAAAATCACCACTTCTGTCTTGTGTGAGTTAAGTTACAAGCAGTTGTTTTTCATCCTTTCTGCTGCACAGATCATGCATTTAGTGGTCTGATCTGGTCATGGGGGACATGTCTGACATTGAGAGGATAAGCTAGATGTCATCAGTGTAGGAGATGATGGATATGTGTGTGATCTGATAACGGTGAGCATTGTCAATCAAATGTTGAACAGGGAGGGGCTGAGGGATGATCCTTGAGGGACTATGCAGATCAAGTCCTTGAGCTCTGCTTTGGGAGGGAATATTACTTGCTGAGTTCTCCCTGTGACGAAAGAGCAAATCCATTGGAGGGATGCAACTTGGATGCCTATTTAATGTGTAGTTTTTTGATGAGGCTGGAGTGTCATATGGTTTTGAAAGTAGCTGAGAGGTCCAGCAGTAAGAAGGCGGCTGTTTCTCCTCAGTCCAATAAAGTGTGGCTCTCACTTGTGGCAGCAATTAGTTCTGTCTCTGTAATGTGGTTGATTTGAAAGTCAGATTGGGGTGGTCAAGAAGATTGTGAAGTTCCAGCTGGTTGGTGCCTTGTTGGTTGATTGCCTTCTCTATCACCTATGCTGGGAATGGTAGAAGGAAGTTGGGGCAGACGTTTCTCAATTTGTTGTGGTCTACTGATGGTTTTTTGATAAGGGCTATTAATTCTGCATGCTTCCAGTCCTTCAGGAAGGTTGTGGACTTGATTGAGGAGTTGATGATGTGAGTGAGGAATTTGATGCTAAATGGTTCCTCTAGAATGTAGATATGATGTGCACATAGGTCTGTGTGGTCCTTGGGGTGGACAATTTTCGTGATTGAAGTGGTGTCTTCCTTGGTGAGTGTTATCCAGTTGGTTAGGTGTCTGACTAAGTGGGAGATGGGCAACTTGCTGATGATGTCCTCAGGGCTCATTGTTTTTCAAAGGTATTGTAGATCTTTCCAATGTTGCTGTTGAAGAAGTTTGAGAGATTATTTTAGACTTCCTGGGAGGGGTGATGGAGTTAGCTGAGGCTTCTGAGGTGATGAATTCATTTATGTTAGCACACATCTCTTTGCTGGCATGGGAGCTGGCTTTGATCTGGTCCTTGAGGAATCTTCTTTCGGTGTCTATGTTTGGTAGTGCCTCATGGCAGCCTTGAAGGTCGACCTGGTGACAGCATCTTGGTAGACTCTCTATTTCCTCTCCAGCTGTTTGAAATATGGTCCAAGAGTTCTTCCATGTACCAGGAGGCCTGTTTGTTGGTTCTGCTGTGTTTGTTAGTTTTGATGGTTGCCAGAGCATCATTACAGTTGGAGATCAACTGGTTGAAGTTGATGAAGTCCTCTGTTAGGTTGTAGGTGGTGTTGGGTTGGTCTGTTTCAAGTATGCTGCACAAGTCAGTGTCCGTTATTCTGTTCCAGCACTGGCTGAGTTGGTTGATGTTTATGGGAGCATAGGCTTGTGGTGTGAAGATTTTGAAATGGTTGAGGTTAAGGGATAAAAAATAGGTTGCACATGCATACGGAGTATCAGACCTATATTATGTTAGCATGATGCATCTATAAGTACCCTTTTGCTTGATATATATATATATCTGTGCGTTTGCAGGGAGGAAAACATTTATTCGCTCCTTGCGTATTTACTGCTAATAAAGTAGGCCGAGAAACATACAAACGCCATTTTCTGAACCTATACTCGAACACGGGCTGTGATCACATGTTAGTCTCCGGCAGTTGTCAAGCCCCAGTTCATCTGAATTACTGGGAGCAGCTGAACGTAGGCTGTCGACTTGACTGTCCTGAGACTCAAGGTCGCATCTGGCTTTGGGTGCGATAAGCGCATTCCTGGAGGCGCCGTGCCTACACTCCCGGGCACCAAGACGAAAGGGAGTTACCCCTCCTGACCTTCCCAGTACTAAATAGTTAAGCTTTGAACCAATCATGGGTGCCATATATGATCCTTTCCTGGAGCTCGAGAGCCAACTGGTGTTTTTCCTTTTACAGTGAATATATGTGTTGAACTGAAAAGTATATAACCTCGTGTTTGAATATGAGCCAACAGTCTTCTCCTCGCACCTGATGGGTGAGGGTTGGAGAAGCTCCTCTATAGAGTATTTCTGCTTAATAAATGATTGAACTTTCTTCACTGCCAACTGACTGATTATTTGGTAATGGGATTGGGGCTATTGGTAGGTATAGCCCTTTATGTTATTTGTATGGTACTTCAGTTGGTGACTCTGGTGGGACTCCATGATAGGGTCATCCTCCCGTAGCCGGGTAGAAAGAACAAAGAAAAGGGGAGCTCTGGTCGAGCGGGTGGACGGACACATTTTTTTTACTTACTCCGCTATCGCTATCAGAGTGCCTCAGCTGCTAGTGACCCTTCGACGGAGTCCAACGGGCGTAACCCAGGAGCTGACCGTGTTGGTCTTCAGGAGTTGGCAGACGAGAATATGCTATTGTACCTGCGTGCACCAGGTGAGTGGATTGTTTTTGATGACTTTTGGAACGCGCTGTTGAGCAGTGCTTTTGAAGCAGTTAACTGTGTGGGATTTGGTGGTCGGTGTACCACAGAGAATTTTGGGGGTCTGACAGGGCAGCATTGTGGCTGCACGGGTAGACGCTCTACTGACTTGTTTTGTGAACAATAGAGACGCCGATCAGACGCCCTGGTGTGGCTCATATGGTGCGCACCCGGCCGGACTGGTTTCGGAAAGGCCTGTGGTTGTACCTCGGTAGTCTTCGGGACATATCTGAAGCGGTGCTAAGGAAGCGGGCTTAGTCATAATAGTCCCAAGGGTAAACCAGGAAGACTGCAGGATGGTCTGTAGGACAGTCTGTGGTTATACCAGTCTGACGGTTTCTTGGTAGTCTTTGGACTGCTTGATTTTGGTATCTGTTGGTCTGAAATCTGAATTGATTGATTCTCCATGAACAGGAGTCGACGGGCTCTGGTCTTTGTTTGGAAAGACAGAAAAGAGACATGTCTTTTTGAATATCTTTGTATGTACATATATTATTGTTCTGTGTATGTTTCAATAAGAGTGAGGTTTAATATGTTGTGAATGTTTGAACATGGCCATGTTTGAAAGTACGTTTTTATGATTGAATGAGGAATACGTGACAACAATCACTATGCCGTGTGTTAGCAAATTGAGTTGTTTTAGATTTTGTTGCCGCCCTAAGGATACGCAATTGACTGAAAGTCAACCTGCCCCGCCTGAGGGCAGCTCGAGTTATGATAAGTATATAAAGCATGGTATTACACCTATCTTGTTTAACACACCATGGGCCAGATGTAGGTAAATGAGAATTACCGATTTTTAATTACCGAATTTTACCGATTCGGTAATTAAAAATCGGTAAATCTGAGGGGTGGATATGTAGGAACATCCAGATGTTCCTTTTACCGAATCGGTAAATATCTGTATTTACCGATTCGGTAAATACCGACCGATAATGCCCCATTCATTCCTATGGGCTTTGAAGCCCATAGGAATGAATGGGGCATTACCGGTCGGTATTTACCGAATCGGTAAATACCGATTGTGACAAGGGTGCAGGGGGTGTCACTTTGACACCCTCTAGCACCCCCAAAAAAGGTTCGGGGGCCATGTGGCAGGCATACCTGCCCTAAGGGCAGGTCTGCCTGTCATATGGCACAGGTGTGCATGCACACATGTGCATGCACACCAGAATCGGTATTTTACCATCAAATAGTATTTGATGGTAAAATACCGATTCTGTAATGCTTGTGGGACTCAGAAGAGTCCCACCTACATATCAATTTTACCGAATCGGAAAAAATACCGATTCGGTATTTTACAGAATCGGTAAATTTACCGATCGGTAAATTTACCGATTCTGTAAAATACAGGGCCCTACATCTCAAATTGCATTTACCGGTCGGTAACGGCCGAATTCGGCCGTTACCGACCGGTAAATGCCTACCTACATCTGGCCCCATGTCATCAATATACTAAGGATAATGTAGAGTTGCAATGGCCCTTAACCGGGTCTTTTGATGAGAAAAAGATACATTTCCTACAGGATCGATTATTTTCTAAACAAAGTCGACAGTCAATGTTTGATTCCCATAACCTATGGCAGAAGGAAGCAAAGCGTAGACGTATACGGGAGGAGAAATTATGCAGAATGAAGGGAGGTCAGACGATTATGCAGAAAGCCATTGCTTATGATAAAGCTCAAACCGAACAGGTAATTGATTGTGCAGATAGGCAATTTAGATTGCAAGTCCAATCCAATACAAAAATTCTTTATTTCGGCCCTCAAGGCCATAAAAAATTCAGTAAAAACATACAAACATAAAATCATTTCATTTACAGGAGATATGTACATGCCCATTAAAACACTAGTTACATTATATAAGTAAAACTTGCATTTACAGTATGAATTGTAGTACTGATGCATCCCCCTATTTCAGTGTTCAAGTTTTAATAGGTAGTAGTTTCCGCCTGATTGTCCACATGGCTAATAGGTACTTCGAAACTGCAAATACGATAAAACTTAGCGTACTGGTCTTTAAAATTCTAAAAGAGTGTAAACAGTTTTTAAAACCAAGGTTTCTACAGAGTGTTGCCAACCAATACTTCCTAGGTCAGCTATAAGCGGGGCAGAAGAAAAGCACATGCATTTCATTCTCCTCAGAACTCCCGCTGCAACCTGGGCATAATTTATCCTCTGTAGCAGTCCATTTACTTGTAAAAACTTTTTAGGGCAGGGCACTGAATAAAGAGTTTTCTTTTACTGATATGAAAGGCAATATCCATAAAATCCTCAAACATATAGGAACTTTTGCACATCAGAAATTGTTCACTTAAGGAGCCGAGATTGAGGGCACGCACAGCCTTCCTTAAGCTTTTGTCCTTGAAAGCCCTTGTTAGTGTTTTACGTGAAATCTCAGAACAGGCCCTTTCTGAATCCTCCCACATATCAGGCAGGCCCACTCTCAAAAATTCACGTTTAACAAAGGCCAACCAGGGTATTTTATGCAAATTGGTAAGGCTCAAAACTTGCTTCAATTCTTGCCTATAATACGACAGTTCCTCGGTTGACCACAGCCTGTGCCAAAACCTGAGTGGCTTCAGCTTTAGCTCATCTCCTATAGATGAAAGTCCCAGATCTAATCTTAGGGGAAGAAGAGGGGTGCCTTGTGGTAACGCTAACAACCGTCTAATAAAGTTTGATTCCACTTTAGTGAATTCAATTCTGCCGCTGTGCCCCCACAACTCTCCACCATATAGAGCTGCTGCTCTGGCTTGTGTTTTGTACATTTCCAGTGCTGGACTTACTGGCTTAAAGGTTGAGGAGTTTGAGACCTTCAGTATGCCTCCCACTAGTTGTGTAAGCTTCATGTGGGCTTTTACTTGCTGCGGCTCCCAGGAAAGATTTTCATGCAAGGTTACTCCCAGGTATTGGAACGTCATGACCCTTTCCAGCCTTACCAACCCTAAAGTTGGATTAGGTCGGGTAGATGCCGAGGGGTTAAGTATCATAAACTTTGTTTTGTCGGCATTTATCTCAAGGCCATGATTTCTACAGAATTCCCAGAACCCATCCATTGTCCGTTCGATCCCCATTGGGGATTTGGAGAGCAGAAGGGTATCATCAGCAAACATAATTGCGGGGACCCTTCTGCCTGCCAACCTTGGGGCATCATTATTTGGGACACTGTCAAGATGTGAAATAACACAGTTGATATAGAGGCAAAACAGGGTCGGCGCTAAGACACAACCCTGTCTCACCCCCCTGCCAACGGAAAACCTAGAAGACAATGACCCATCCCTTCCACATCTGACCTGGGCAAAGTTGCCCTCGTGGAGCCTCACCAGTATATCTAGTATTTTGGGCGGCACACCCGATTCCTTTAGAACCCCCCATAGTTTCTTCTGCGGCACCAGATCGAAAGCGGACTTGACGCCCACAAACACCATGTAGAGGCTGCCTCCCTCAATCTTTGCCCTCTTCCAATAAAGGAGGATAAGGTGAAAGATCTGGTCCACGGTGGATGTGTTCCTTCTGAATCCCGCCTGGAAGGGACTTAGAATCTTGTGGTCCTCCATCCAACCCTGGAGGTGATCCAGCACAAGGCGAGCAAAGAGTTTCTGGGGGACATCAATTAAACTGATCCGCCTGGTAAAGGAATACTTCCCACGCTATGGATTGTCTCAGGTAATCTGGAGTGATAACAAGGGACACTTTAATGCAGAATTCATCAGTCACATTTGTAATGGACTACAGATTAAACAGAAATTCCACGCAGCTCGACACCCCCAGGCCGCTGGGTTGGTTGAGAAGTATAATGGAATACTGAAGCTCAAATTAGCAAAAATTCAAGAAAGTACCAGATTGAAGTGGCCAGATGCTCTACCACTGGCATTAATGTCAATACAGGTTACCCCACAATCTCGTTCTGGCTTATCTCCATATGAGGTCATTTTTGGGTGCCCTGCTAATGTTTGGGGCGTCCCAAGACCCAGAACATTTTGTGATATTGAGTATCCTATGTTGACAGATTATCTGTATGCTTTGACTAAAGATCTCCATTCCATTCATCAACAGGTCTCAGCAGTTTTGCTGCCCCTGACGGAGGGTCCCAGACATCACTTGGAGCCAGGACAGTGGGTTCTGGTCCGTAATTATCTGGAAAAATCCAGCTTGGATCCCCGTTGGTCTAAACCAGTTCAAGTCTTGTTGGCCACGCGGACGGCGGTTAAGATGAATGTCAAGCGACACTGGATCCAAGTGTCACATCTGAAAAAACTACCCCTCCCGCTTCCATATGATCAGCGAATCCAGGAAGGGGTTCTGACCCAGGAAAGTGAGTGAGTTCCTCATTTTGTCCCTTTTTCTGATGCCCAGGTAATTGGAGAAGGGCAAGGAGAAGGGGTTCCAGGCTCAAAAGGGGCTCTGTCATCAGCACAAGTGATTGCCCCAGATTCTGTTGCCCCTACTGTCAGACGAGAGGCTCACAGTACCCCTGTTTCACCGGATTCATCATCCTCTGTTTTGTTCTCTGATCAACAATTGCCTGGCCATGCTCGATACAACCAGTGGCCCAGAAAACAACGCGGTACCCCAGATGAACATGGTAGGAGGTAGGGAAAGATTTGAGTGATAGGGCACAGACCTGTTCCACGAATGTCTGTTAGATGCGCTTCAGGGGTACTGAGCGAGACACTGGACTGAACGCGCTGAGAGCCGAGAACATTTGCTTGTTCTGTTCAGAAAGAAAGACTGAATTTCTTGTTTCAAGGGGCCCAGGTTGTGTTTTCTTCAAGGGTTGTGTGAGAACAAAACTCCAATGTGAGAAGTTTTGTTTTGGTATTATCTGTGATGAACGATAGGAGCCTGCCTGTGAGGCTCTAAACGGACACAGGAAAGAAGCACCCTCTGGCAGGTTGGACTGCATCGCCCGAGTTTATTTTTGGACTTTTAGTTAGTATGTATCCCTTTGCTCGTTTCGTTCCTGAAGAGGAATGTCCTTTTGTGCCGAGTTATTTCCCTGCATATATGCCATCTTTTCTAGTTGGACCCAACAAGTTAAAATTGCATTTATCATTATTATAGCTATATTACTAATCACATTGATGGGAGTATTCATCTATTTAGAATTTCACCACATTATGCATACTGTTTTAGGAACAACTGCCCCACCTCCGGAACATGTGTTTCATACTTTAGCCCCACATAAGGAAAGGCATCGTCAGACTTACGTGAAAAATGTATTTGTAGAAATGCTTCATCAAACACACAGTGCCACCAATACTACAAATTGTTGGGCTTGTGGCCTTTTACCATCTGTTATGCACAAGCATGACTTATTCATATCCCTACCCTTGTCTCGTCTGTGGAGTTGTGAGGCTTGGTTTAAATTACTTTCAATGATGTATATGCATTATACTGTGGACACTCAAAGGTTTTCAAGAAAGGATTATGAAATGATTTTAGCATACATCGAGGTTCATCAAGAATTAGACCCGGCAAGATGGCGTCAGTGTGATCGGCAGCTAAAGGCACTGCTCCGTGGACCCTGACCCCTGTATCCGTCAAAATGAAATACTGATATGCAGATATATGAATATGCGGTGATGGAGACGGCTTTGGATATGACCATTTTGAAAAACATTCTTTTATCGATTGCCAACGAACCATCGTGACTGAGTGCTGAGCTGAGCAATTACCGTGTACATTGTATCAATCGCTACTGGCAGTGCGGTTGAGCCCTCTGATCCCTCTGATCTCTCTGATCCGTCTGATCTCGCTGATCCTGCTGCTGATTCACAAAACCATCCGCCGCTGTCTCCGATGTCTGGTTCAGAGTTAGAAAAGACTGTCACTCGGCGATATCTATCGGCTGCTTCCTGCAAGGTGAATGCTCTCCGTCTCCATCTCCCTCGACAGGATCACTTCTGGAAACCTGATGGCTCAGCAGTGCATGATTGATCTATCGACCACCGCTGTTGCTGCTGTTGCCTCGAGGGGGATCCACGTCCTCGAGTCTGGCGGCTTAATGCTCTATGGCTCAGCCAACCGCCCTCGGCCGGCCCGCGCTACTCAGTTGCCAGAGACAACGCAAGGGAGATGCCAGTCGGCCACCGGTGCTGCCAGCTCCACTGCCTGCTCCATTCGACCCAGGGGGAAAAAAAGAACCAGGATCATGACAAAAACGAGCACAAGCACAAGTAAGAATGGTGGGGCAGAGGGGGCAGGATGCGAGCTAGCCGGCAGTCAGACCGAGGTATCATTTGAGAACCCACAAGCGCACAACACTTTTATAGCACACAGTGACGACCCGAGACACAGGGGTCTAAAAACAAAGAAGATAAGGATAAGGATAAGGATAGAGATAAAGACAAAGATAAGGATCTGGATGGCATACAGTCTAGCGATAAAATGGAACTGTTTGCAAAAAAGGCAAAGAAACTTCAAACAATGAAAAACTTGAAGTCGGCCGCAAAATTTACCAGGCAATTAACTGATGCTCAACCACGGATTTATAACATTTTTAGCCCAATGATCAGAGAAGGATGTGACCTAGAAGGGGGTGGGGGATCTAGCAAAAAGTTTAACAGTAAGACTAAAATACCTGGGCACAAGGAATAAACATCTCTGCCAAAACTGGGGGACAGAGGGCTCAGTTAGACATGTCGGCAACTGATATAACCGAGGCAAGCGAAATGGCCGACCCTGCAGTAATAAAAGCAGAAATGGCGGCAGGACCGGCAGGACCAGTAGTCTCAGTCTCATCTCCCCTTCAGAAAATTGCTGCAGATACAAAGTAAGACGTTTCTGAAACTGAACGAGGCCCAGATCGTAACCCAGGTATTGCAGAACTAATATCAGAGATCATTTCGGACATGAATATGTCACAAGAAGGCTCAGGGGAGCATATGAACTCAAGTCAAACTCTATTATCAAACCCCCTCTCTCACAGTAAGAGATCCCAACCCCAACCCCAAGCTACCTCTGACAAGTCAGATCCTGAAATATACGAAACAGGTGCGCCTACATCAGGCGAGGCACAGAGACAAGAGCAATCGAGCGCAGAATCTTTAGACTCTCCAGATCTAAACTCAAAGAAGCTGAATGAGTCTATGAAAGATAACACAGCAAGAAAGAAGCAGGAAAAAAAGAAAAGAAGACAAAAAAGACAAAGTAAACTAATGTATGAAGATACTACTGACCAGGGGAGTAATACAGATCTGATCGATCATAGAAGGAGGAACCCATCTTCTCAACTCACGACTGAGTCGGACCATAATCTATGTCTCTCTGGAGATTCTAAAGTGATCGATCATAAGCAATCTGATAACGATGCTTGAACTGGAAAGCAGGCAGAACCTTCCGTGTGCAATGTCCTAAACTCAATTAGGAACTTTCAAGAAGACGTCAAATTGGACAACAAGAAGAACCACATCACCATCCAGAAACTTCAAGGAGCAATTAAAAAAGTGGGACACACTTGTCTGGAGATATCCGACAGAATGGCTTCGGTAGAACTACGCACTGAGTACCTTGAGAAAGACGTCTCCGTTCTCCAAGCACAGAGAAAAGAGCAGGAGGGAATTATAAAAGACTTGATGCTGAAGGTCGAAGATCAAGAAAACAGAGCCAGGCGTAATAATTTACACTTCTTGGAATTCCCAAGGGAGCAGAGGGGAATGACCCAAGGGGCTACATGACATCTCTTCTTAAAGAATCATTTCCAGAACTGCAATCTTGGGAATTGGATAGAGAAGTATAGCGTGCTCACTGCTTTCCTTTCACCATCCCAAAACGACCTCACACACCAGCACAATATCCAAGAGCAATACTGGTATATTTTGGAAACTTTCTTTTGCGCAAAGCTATTTGCGATCTTGCACGACCCACAAGTAAAAGGGAGCATAAAGGCTTCATGTTCTTTACCCGACCTGATTACGCTCATGCTACGTTGGAACGAAGGTGGAGGTTGAGACAACTTTTTACTCCCTTTGAGCAAATTGGCGCTACAATATATCTACAGAACCCGGCACGACTAAAGATAATTTTTAATTGAGTCACTCGAAGCTTTACTAGTGATATCCAGGCACAAGCATATCTAAGGGAAATTGCAGACTCAGGTAGAGACAAATCTAAAAACTAAACAGAGTAAATAGGAAATATAACTACAACAGCTTATCCAAACTGCCAGCGATATTATCAGAATAATAAGAAAGGGAGGGGACGAGCAGGGATGAGGAGGGGGGGGAAGACTGAGACGCAAATGTAATATTACTGTACATATGTATATATGCAAAGTTTATTTGGAAACCTAAATCAAAGAACACTCCCTTTCCTTTTAGCGGATACAGGGATCGGGGCACGGAGCCACTAGAGGCGTACTAATTATCCGGATGTCCACACCCTGGGTCTTCCAAAACCAGGAAGCCTCAATGGGTGGTAGAGAGCCGTGGGTGGGTTCTAGGGGAGGGGGTGCAGAGTTTCATAGGGGGTGTACAGGGGAGGGTGGGAGGGGGAGGGCATACAGGCACGGAATCAGGTCAGGAGCCTTAGTCAGGGTTATAATCAAGACCAATGTCCTGGAATCTAAACTTGTAACAGATGGGACTTTCAAAAGTAGAGGGTCTATTAGATTAGGCAAAGTTTCAAAATTAGGCAAGGCAGAGTCTATTTGCATGAATGGCTAAATTAAAAATATTAACAATTAATATCTGCGGCCTCAACGATCCGTAAAAAAAGAGAGAACGGCAATAGGTCTCAAATCAATTGGGGCAGAAATCATTTGTCTTCAAGAGACCCATGTGGAGAGGTCCCAAATGCAACTTCTTAAAACCCTCAGATATGTGATGTGATAGCTCATTTGTACCGCGCAACTATCGCTCCAAGGAGCATCTAGGCGTCCATAAGAGACCAGGAGATGTAAGATGCTCTAGCTGCTTAGTTTTTGCCAATCCAATTATTACACTAGTTCTCTAACAGTGGTATCCTGTAGCTTAAAAATCCAGGTTTTTAATTCTTTTCGGAATTCTGTTTCTCTCTCTAGGGCCCTTAGATGGGATGGGAGAGTGTTCCATGCTTTCGAGCCCAACACTGACAATGACTTGCCCCCTTGTGTCCTGAGTCTAAAACCTGGGACAACCAACAAATTGGCATTTGAGGAGCGCAGAGTTCGTGTTGAATGGTACCTAGAGAACTTTTTATGTAGATATGTTGGCCCTGAGGAATGGACTGCTCTAAATGTAATGATCAGTATCTTAAAGAGCACCCTTTTTATTATTGGAAGCCAATGCAAGATTTTTAGTGCCTCCGTTGCAGATGATCTTTTCGGCCATTTCAGCACCAACCTGGCTGCTGCGTGTTGCACCATCTGGAGTCTGTGAGTGACCCCTTTATTGGTTCCAGCATAAAAACTGTTACGGTAGTCTATCCGTGATGTCACCAGGGCCACTGTAACAGTCTTTCTTGACTCCAGTGGTAGCAAGTCAAAAAACTTCCTGAGTCCCTTTATGACCCTGAAACATGTCCCCGCCACTTTTGATGCCTGTTGCTTAAATGACAGGCCGGAATCGAAGTTGACCCCCAGGTTGCGGGCCGAGTTGGTGGTGTGAGGTGGTATTTCTGCTTCCTCTGGCCACCATACTCTGGGGATAAAATCGTTTTTAGGGCCAATTGGCATGATCTCGGTCTTGCCCGTATTGCATTTAAGATGGTTTCTCCGCATCCAATCAAATGTAGCCGTTAGGCAACATTTGAGCTTTTCCTCCCAGCTCTGATTTGCTCTATCCAGGGTCAGGATCAGTTGAATATCGTCTGCATATGCCACCACATCAATACCGAAAGACGATATCAACCTGATCAGGGGTGCGGTATAGACATTAAACAATGTCGGGCTCAGGCTGGACCCTTGAGGCACTCCCGTCGTCAGCGGTTTCTCTTTGGAGTGATATTCACCCAAGGTGACCACTTGTCTCCTGCCACTCAGAAAGTTTTTAATCCATTCTAGGACTGTACCTGCAATACCAGATGTTATTAGCCGGTCGATCAAGATGACATGTGAGACCGTGTCGATATAGATTGGTCACAGCTACAACTCAGGCAAATAAAACTCGAGGGGATGGCTATTTTGGCAGGTGGAGGGGGCCTCAATTTACAAGATCAGCGGCCGATAAATTGGGACAGTGGGCATTTACGGAGTGCCAATATGGTGTTGGAAAAAAAGTAACTATTTGTTTGATGTATGGGTGTGTTACAGATGATCCAAACCTCTTGGAATGTATGTCTAATGAACTAGTACATTGGTCATTCCCAATGATCGTATGTGGTGATTTTAATCTAAATCTACCATCTGACTGGTCGTTGGGGCACAATTTTGTATACCTGGGTAGGAAACCGAAAGTATTTAGAACCCTAGAGGAAATATGCAATACACATGGGATTTCTGACTTTTGGCAGATGAAATTCCCAAATAATCCCGGCTTTACCTTTTTCTCTCACCCACATTCTAAGTTTGCCAGGCTGGTTTACATATTTGCCTCCCACACTATCATATCCAAGTGCTCTATAGATCGATTACCCAGTGTTCTATCAGCTCATAATCCCCTAATCATAAGTATTGACACAGGGAAGATACAACATGACCACAGTAGATGGACATTCGAAAGGGCTTTATTGATAAATGAAAAATATTGTCAGCTCATGGAAAATTGGATTCCAGAATTTCTAGGGTATAATCTGGGTAGTGCTCCATTGGAAGTGGTTTGGGACGCACGCAAGGTGGGAATCAGGGGAGAAACTCTTAGGTTCTCAATTAAAAGCAACCAAGAAGCGAAACAAAACTTATAAAATCTGCAGGAGAATCTAGCAATAAAGGCAGAATATCTTATAAGAGCAGTCTGCACGTGCCACCGGATCATCAACGGTAGGGCACCCCTCCCCTTGCAAGATCTTCAGACACAATATGAGCCCGTGCGTTCCCTCAGATCATCTGGCACGCGTCGCCTGGCCATTCCCAAGGTGTCCAAAGCCAGGATGGGTGGCAGGTCCTTTAGGTACCTAGCAGCGTCCAGTTGGAATGAACTCCCTGTGGCGCTCCGCCTGGAACCCTCAGAGCCCACCTTTAGAGCTAAACTGAAAACACTTCTCTACTCTCAATAGTGTTCCTCCTCCCTCCCCTCCAGCCTGCACTAGGATCTCAGCGCGGGGACACGCCGTCGGCGTCACCATGCGCTCTACAAATCTCCCTATTATTATTATTATTATTATTATTAGTTCAGGGGGGCACATACATTGAAGGGGCAGTAAGAGATGTAGCCATCGCAAGGAACCAAATAGTAGAGATCTTTACTGTAAAAGCAAAATGCAAAGCCACTCTGAATAAAGAGAAAATCTTTGAACTAAGTGAGCAGGTAGGACACCAACTAGCAGTCCGAACAAGACAGCAGAGCATGGAAAACATGATCAAAGAGATCAGAGACCCTATTAATGGCCTTACACAAGTCCCCAAAGAGATTAGGGATGCGTTCCAGAGTTACTATGGGGAGTTATATATGGAGACAAAGAAAAGCCATTCCAAAATTGAGGAATATCTGGATTCAGTCATGGGGATTCAGCTCCCTCAAACCGACCAAGAAACTCTGGCAGAGATACCATAATGGGTAGAAATCCTCCTTTCAATAAACAACCTTTGACCTGAAAAGGCTGCCGGTCTAGATGGAATTCCCACGGAATTTTATGCTAGATTTCACAAGCACTTGAAAGTAATTATAACTAAACTAATGACTCATGTTTGCCAAGGAGGGCGGCCACCTGAATCCTGGGCTCGTGCTAAAATTATCGTAATCCCTAAGAAGAATAAAGACCCCACAGAGTTAGGGGCCTACCACCCAATTACGTTAATAAATAGCGACTCTAAAATCTATTCTAAATTGCTAGCTAGTAGACTCGCCCCAGTAATTCATAAAATCATCTTTGCCAGGCAACATGGATTTGTTCCAGGCAGATCTACCACTGACCATATTCACAGAGTGATCACACTCTTTGACATAGCAGAAGTAGCAGGAGACCCTATGGCGCTGATATTGTTAGATGCAGAAAAGGCCTTCAATAGGGTCTCCTGGAAATATCTATGGACTGCTATGTCAAAGAGTGGGATGGGGAACAATTTTTCAACGCTGTTCGCATGTTGTATGTCAATCCGGAAGCCGTGGTTATGATCAACAGGGAAATCTCAGATAACATCAAATTGACTAAAGGGACTAGGCATGGTTGCCCATGTTTCCCTCTATTGTTCGCTATATTTATAGACCCGTTCATTCGCAGGCTAGAAAACAACTTAACCATAACACCAATGAGGACCCCTAATGGAGAAACCAAGACCTTGGCGAATGCGGATGACATCGCAATAGTCACAATCAACCCAAATGAAGAAGTTAACTTAATGGAAGAAAAAGCAAGTAATTTTAGAGAAATCTCTGTCTACAAACTGAATCAAAATAAAACCCAGATTATAATCAACAACAAAAGCGATTATAATGACGTTCGGATAGTCGATAATGCACTGTACTTAGGAGTTAATATTACCTCAAAATTAAATAACCTGGTTAAACTTAAGTTGAACCCACTCATGAAACAATCAGAAAAGAGCCTTAGTAGATTGCATATTCTACATCTAACTATTATTGGAAGATGTAATCTAATCAAAATGTTATTTTTTCCTAAATTCTTATATTTTTTTAGAACTATTTGTTTAAACTTTGACCCACAGATTTTTAAAGAAATTGATAATATTTTTTCTCGTTTTATTTGGGGGTATAGCAGGTCACGAAGAGCCTATAGATACATCACCTTACCGAAGGAAAGAGGAGGTCTCGCCTTACCTAATTTTAAAGCTAATTGATGGGCTACAATACTTAAATATAGCAGAGCACTTCTAATTCCAAATCGGGAGCCCGATCAAGAGAGGGGGGTCCCAACTCCACAGGAACGTATCCTCAGTAAAGAAATGGGAGAACATTTGTGGCGATTGACATATGATTGGCAATTTAAAAAAGTTTGTTTCAAAACTCTAAAAGGAATATATAGTGCATGGAATCATGTACGTATACTTCTTGGGATTGGAAGGTTTTCTTATTATACGACTCTTCATAGAAATAATAACCTCCCAGAGATCGTAACGGACACATGTATGATGCGATGGGTCAGGTCGGGCATTACGCAATTTGGATCATTTATAACTCAACAGGCTTTAGTTCATTTGAAGTGATAAAAAGTGAATTTGGTCTAGAATATCGAGATTTCTTCAAATACCTACAAATAAGGGATTTTATAATGAAAAAGGGGGGCAGCAGAGCTGCATTCCAGAGAATCCAGAGAATCGAATCAGTTGTTCAAAATACTAGAGTCAAAATTGGGGAAATATATAATAATTGAATTGCTGGTTTACCTGAAGACTTGGATAAACACCCCCGTAAATGGCAGAACAAATTAGATATACCGGAGACCTCAATTCAGAGGGCATTCGAACTCTCCCAGTCGCTATTAATGTCAATCTAATTGCAAGCTCAGTTTTATAAAAACCTATTTCCAATTGTACTATACCCCCAATAGAATAGCTAAATGGAGTACGGTAAAGGGGCTCAATGCCCATGATGCGCGATACCCGAAGCAGACCTAATACACATGATCGCTACATGCAAGACACTTAGCCCCATTAGATGGGAAATCTCTATTTTTCTTTCAGGAATCTTTGAAACAAGAATAGAGATCTCCACTGCGGAAATTATGCTAGGGCCAGGCGGGGATATTCGACCTGATATAATGAAAGGACTCTTGTTTGTTTCAATGGCAGTGCTTAGAATTTGCCTGGCAACGGTCTGGCTAGACCCACACCCACCAACATTCCGGCAATGGCGGACACGACTGCTAGCAACATATAGTCTAGAGATAGCCATCTACAGCAGGAAGGGAAAGAATAAGACAAGGAAATTATTAGAAATATGGGACCCCCTTACACGGTGGATAGAATGCCCTGACTAACTAATTCTCCTAGTATACTGGTATAAATATGACTGAATCAATTTCGAATATGTATATCATTATGTTTGCACCTGGCAATGTATGTATATATGAATTGAAAATGCCTGTATGGGGGAGGGGTGGGGGGAGGAGGGGTGGGCTGATTAAAAATGAAAATACTTCAATAAAGAATTGTTTTTTTTTTTAAAAAAGGATTCGACCCAGAAGGGAATAATGGAGATGGAACCTTAGATCCGAATGCATGTATGAATATGTATACAACGCATGAAAATACCACTTGGTTGAAAAATGAGATTTTGGATTTTGTTGAGTTTAATTTCACTTAGTATTTTTGACATTTTCAAGACCGCAATGTTACTGAAGATAGGGCTATTCCAGTGCTTATACTAAATAGTACCTCTGCATTCTGTGCTCAGGGAGTAGGGTACGTATTAGTAGGAGAAAGCCGATGTAATTACACTTATCAGTTACGTATTTTTAGCAGCCCTCCATTGTTAACCCCTCCTAATTTATATTTTGTTTGTGTAGAAAATGCCTATACTTGGCTTCCATGAGGTTGGGATGGACGTTGCTACCTGTCCTTCCTGTACCCTCCAGTCTATATTGCCCCTTCTAATTATGACAAGGATCACCGCTTAGATAAGCGAAGTGTGCTTGTAAGAAGAAATAAAAGAGAGATAGATACTACCGATATATATCAGACAGATACTACACTGCAGCATTTTACAGACATTATAAAAGGGGCGTTTCCCATTTGGGGCCTATAATAACCAGCAAGGAAGTTAAAGGGTAATTAACACTACTGCAGGAATAGTGACTAATTTAACCGTAGAGCTGCAAGCGACCAGACTTGTTTCGCTTCAAAATCACATGGTTTTAAACGATATCTTGGCAGATCGAGGAGGAGCATGCCATGTGATCGGCAGTTCTTGCTGTGTTTTTATCCCTGACTCCGCCCCCTCCGTTCACTTGGCTATCCAGAAGCTACATCGTTTGGCTTCCGAAATACATGTAGAGACTGGTCCTTTGTCCTTCTCTGGTTGGTTCTGGGGTTTGTTGTCTACTTGGGGAAGGAAAATTCCGATAGTGCTGGCAGGTATAGCCGGTATCATATTCACGTGCTGCCTTTGTGTACAATGTGGACCTGCATGTTGCTCTTATTGAGCAAATAAACTCACTTCCTCCGTGGTCGGTCCATCCATAGCAACAGTAAATGCTCAGTTAGTTCAGCAGGAACTCAAAGATTTAATGCAGATTGATGAGGGAATATTTGAAGATTGAGCTGTTTTAGTTAGCTACATCATGCTAAAAGGGCCGTTCTGAGGGATAAAAAATAGGTTTCCCATGCATAAGGAGTATCAGACCTATATTATGTTAGCATGATGAACCTATACGTACCCTTTTGCTTGACATATATATATATATATATATATATATATATATATATATATATATATATATATATATATATATATATATATATATATATATGTGCGTTTGCAGAGAGGAAAACGTTTATTCGCTCCTTGCGTATTTACTGTTAATAGAGTAGGCCGAGAACCATACAGATGCCATTTTCTGAACCTATGCTCGAACACGGGCTGTGATCACGTGTTAGTCTCCGGCAGTTGTCGAGCCCCAGTTCATCTGAATTACTGGGAGCAGCTGAACGTAGGCTGTCTACTCGAGTGTCCTGAAACTCAAGGTCACATCTGGCTTTGGGTGCGATAAGCGCATTCCTGGAGGCGCCGTGCCTACACTCCCGGGCAGGCACCAAGACAAAAGGGAGTCACCCCTCCTGACCTTCCCAGTAATAAATAGTTAAGCTTTGAACTAATCATGTGTGCCATATATGGTCCTTTCCTGGAGCTCAAGGGCCAACTGGTGTTTTTCCTTTTACAGTGATTATATGTGTTGAACTGAAAAGTATATAACCTCATGTTTGAATATGAGCCAACAGTCTTCTCCGCGCACCTGATGGGCGAGGGTTGGAGAGGCTCCTCTATAGAGTATTTTTGCTTAATAAATGATTGAACTTTCTTCACTGCCAACTGACTGATAATTTGTAATGGGATTGGGGCTATTGGTAGGTATAGCCCTTTATGTTATTTTTATGGTACTTCAAGGTAGTGGTCGGTTCATGTGAGTGCTGAGGCAGAGTGGCAGCTGATGCTAAAGTGTATCTTAGATTGTTTGTTCGGGTCCATGATGAACTAGGGAAGTCCTATGTTGTGTAGACGTTTGAAGAGGATGGTGGAACAACTGTTTTAGGGGTCTTCCAGGTGGAAATTAAAATCATTGAAGAGTAGAAAGTCCTTGGAGTTGATGGTGAGGGAGGTGATGAAGTCTGAAAAGAGGTTGCTGAATTATTCTAGTGGACCAGGTGGTCTGTAAACCAGGGTGCCCTTCAGGGTGGGGCTGTTAGTTTATAGGTTGAAGCGCATGTGTTCCAAGAAAGGGGTGCCAGGGTCTATGGTAGTTTTGCATTCGAGGATGTCTTTGTATATGATGGATACTCCACCTCAGAGTTTGTGGAGACGGTCTTGGTGGGCAAGTTTTGTATTCTGCTGGGACAGCCACAACAACGTCAGGGTGTGTAGTGGGGTTTATCCAGGTTTCTGTTAGGAAGAGATGGTCTGGTACGCTGCTCTAGAGGAGGTCCCAAATTTCAATAGTGTTTTTCTTTAGGAAGTGGGTGGTGGAGCATGAATGTGAGCGTTTGATGATGGTCTGGAGTGGTGTTTAGTAAGGTGGGGTTGTAACAGGGTGATGTGGGATTTGGATTATGGGGAGCGTGTGATGGCATGTTGCTGCTGGTACAGTGACAGTGGAAGCAAGCGAAAGGTCCTACCATGCTGGGAGACACAGTGGGGTGGCAATGGGTGGATTTGTATTCTGAGGAAAGGGAGTAGAGGGTCACTGTGCAGTAGCAGCAGGGATCATAGCACTGGGTGCAGTATAGGTGCAGATGGGTGCAGATGGGCTTGCCTTAGGCATGCCATTGTCACCCTAACAGTGCGCCTGCTGCACAAGCATGCAGCAGCCACTTTTCAGTAAGTCTTGGGAGGGGAAGATCATAGGGGGTGATGGGCAAGGCTATTGAAAGGTGGGAAGACGATGCAGGAAGAAGCAGTGTGGGGGAAAGTTAGTAAATGGTACAAAATTCTGAGAAAGAGTATTAAAAAGGCACAGAAGTAAGACAAAAGTATGAGAAAATGAGACAAAAAAGTAATGGAAATCAGTATAAAATGAAGCACAAAAAATATGAGAAAAAGAATGAGAAAAAGTTGCAAAAAGTGTGAAAAATAAAAAGGCACAGAAGTGCATGAGGGTGCTAGAGTGAGATACTGAAATCAAGAAAGCCGACAAGAGCGGTAGAGGGTGAGATTGCCACGAGAGGTCGCAGCAGGAAGAGCAAGGCGGGGCATCAAGGCAGAAGGCTGGGTCCGAAAAGGTCTTAGACTGGTCGGAGTAGCAGTCCCTGATAAATGGAGTGGGGAGCTGGGCCTAGGCTCCTGCTCAATGGGGTCACACAACGGCCATCATTAAGTAGGTCCTGGGATGGTGGTGGAACACAAAGGGGCAGTGGCCAAGGATATGGAAAGGATGGAAGAAGATGCAGGAACAAGCGGAAGATGCAGGACTACAGGTAAAGAGCAGGGGAGGTGGGAGGATGAAAAAAGCACAGGAGGGGTGAGGGTTGTGGGAAAAATGTATTGTAGAAGTAACAAAAGTGTGAGAAAACCTTTGAAAAAGGCACAGATGTAAGACAAAAGTATGATTTTGAACTGTAAGTGCACTGACTTCCTGCTAACCAAGTTCCCAGTGTCAGATCTCTTTCCCTAAACATTGTGCCATGATTGGCACCATTTAGTCACCCTGTAAGTCCCTAGTAAATGGTACCCCTGGTACCTAGTGCATGGGTACTGAAGAGGGTCCTCTGGGACCGCACACCGTTTGTGCCACCACAGGGACCCCTCACCAATGCTATGCACTCTGCCATTGCAGTTGTATGTCTTGGTGTAGAGAAATCTGACGAGTCAACATGTCACACAGTGCCATGCCGCCCATACACTGAGATATAGGTAAATCACCCCTACTGCAAGCCTTTAGCCCTGTGGCAGGGTGTAATACATCTTATGTGAGGGCATATCAGCATGAGCAGATATGCCCTTGCAATGTCCAGTCTAATCTGAGATGTTGTAAGTTCACAGGTAAACTGTAAAGAGTATGTGGGCTGGATACTTGTCAATATGTGTTTCCAAGCTCCATGATATCTTCACTGATTTCGCAGATGTTTGGTGCCAAACATCTTTTCTTAATAAATTCTCAATTACGCCAGTGGTAAAGTTCATAATCAATTCTCCCAGGAGACCCTTTTATAGGGTCCCCTGAAAACCTACCAATAACTGGTGTGGTCTACGACTTGTTTTCACTAGGCTTCCATCACCAGACCTGTTTCAAACCTCATTGGATGAGAGCCAGCACTTTAAGAGGACAGAGGCAAAGCCTGCTCTGGGCAGGGATGTTTCACACCACCTCCTGGAAAGGAAGCTTCAAAGGTGATGCTGCCTTTGAAATCCAACACAGAAGCCTCCCGATAGTAGGGGAAGCAAGCCCCCTCTCCTGCTCCACCTTCGCTGGGAGGAAAGCTGGGAAAGTTGGTAAGATTAGGTGGAGCGTCCCCACTAAACCTGCATCATCACTAAGGCAGAGCAGGCGAGGTGAACCCATCTCCGGAAATTCCACCATCTTTGAATGGTGGAGAAACAACCCATCATGGCTAGGGAGTGCCCTTTCCACAGGAAATGGGCACTAAGGGTATGGTAAGGAAAGGTACACTTGTATAGCGCGCAGCTGTCCAAGCGAAGGGGCGTCCTGGTGCTAGTAGCAGTGTCAGTAGAGAGCAAGAGGCTAGGCCGTAGGAAACAGGAGAGTTTTGAAGACCCTCCCGAAGGGTGACAAGCAGTCTAAGCGGCAGATCTGGAAAGGGAGCGAGGTCCACAGTTTTGCTGCAAGACAGTGAAAGGACCGGCCCCCTGCTCTATGGCGTTTCACCCGGGGACTGTAGCCAGGAATCGCTCAGCGGAGCGGAGCTGGTGTGCGGGTACATAGGGGACCAACAAATTGGATAAAATCTCAGGAGATGAGAGTTTTAGTATTTTGAAGGTCAAACGGAGTGCCTTGAATTCGATCCTCTTATGAACGGTTAGCCAGTGAAGGTGCCCTAAAGCACTTGACATAGAGCAGGTTCTTGGGAGCCTGAGCAGGACTCGGCCAGCAGCATTCTGGACTTGCTAAAGACGATTCACTTCCGCTTTATTGGCACCTAACATCAATGAGTTAGCATAGTCCAGTCTGGACAAAATAGTCACCTGTACTAGCAACTGGCATGTGGATGAGTCAAAGAAACCCAATATGGGCCTTAGGAGTTTAAAACCGGTACCAACAATCTTTTTTGTATGCTCCTGGAACCCAAGAGTAGAGTCAAACCAGATCCCTAGGTTCTTCACCACCGGCTTAGGGGTGGGAGCACTGTCCAAGGACACTGCGTGCACCATTAAGGTAAATAGTCCATTGTCTTCTAACTGTTTCTCCTTGTAACGCCTCAAAGTTCAGTATTTAGGTGGCACCCTGAGAACCGAACATCGGATTTGATGGACAAGAGAAGACTAAGACAAAGAAGACCTGCTGCACCAGAACAGAAGCCCTGCTGCAGAAGAAAAAGGCACCAAACACTGCCTGCAGCACCAAGAACTCGACAATCATTGCCTACTGTGTCGTCCTGTACCTGAAAGGACTCCACCAACCCTGGAGCACCTCCATCCTTCAAAAAATCACCAAGACGCTCCCTTGGAATGAAGGTATCACTCCTCTGTACCAATCCTGTGATGTCTGGATTGTTGACTTGCTGCTCCCCAACAACCTCAACGCAGCACCAAGAAAAGGTAGAAGAGCTCTGGATCATCGGATCTGCCTCTGCACAAAGTTTGGAGGCACCAGGACCTACCAAGATCCATGGCATACCAATACCAGAGGTACTGGACCCCCAATGGGAAAGACCAAGAAAAAGAGTCCACACCAGACTCCCAAACCAACAGAAGCAAGCATTCCTCGAGGGACGGCAGGACACCCAAGAACTACTTCCTGCATGGCCCAGCTGTCCCCAGATTGCCCCTCCAATTTACCTTCTCCTGACCACAAGGACTTCAAGGGGCAGGACCTAGGCTGAGCTGTTTGCTCTGCATCCAGCCCCACTTGCTACGGCATCTACTAACCTACTATGCTCCTATGGTCCCTCATCCCTTGTGACCTCCTCCCTCAAAGGAGCCCCATTGGACTTACCTGTAAGTCCTCCAGTGCAGTGTGTTTCCAAGTGGCCCCCTTCGTTTAAGCACGCCAGCTTTCAAGATGCTCAGCACTCGATCCGGGATGCTCCCGAACTTCTCCTGGTGGAGCTTTGGACCTGAACCCAACATCAACCTAAAATGAAAAGGAATACTTTGTGAAAGCATTGCCTGAATTTATGTGCATTTTTCTACTTTTTCTCAATTGTTTTGCAAGGTGAGTAATTGCTCACAAAAGTGAACTATTTTCAGAACTTTGAAAAATCGTAACTCCGAAAGTACGTATCTTAGAACTGTGTTCTTGGTCTTAAAAATTCTATAAAAGTCAATATTATTTTTATAATTTGGACTCTGATTTATTCTTGAGTGTGTGTCTCATTTACTGCCTCTGTGATGTACAACAAATGCTTAGCACTACCCTGTGATAAGCCTAACTACTCGCCCACAATACCATAAAAAGAGCATTACATTTATCCGCTTTTACCTCTGTATACCTTTTGGAGATTTTCTGGACTCTCTACTCAGTATACTTCATTTTGTAGACTACATAGAAAGCCATCTTCCTACATAATGGAAAAGAATGTGAAAAGAGGCACAATAAGTATGAGAAAAAAAGTGAGAAATAGGTGCAAACAAGTGTGAGAAAGAAAAAGGCACAGAAGCATGGGAAAAGAGATTAATAGAAGTGCAAGATGGTGCAAGAGTGAGGTGCAGAGAGCAAGAGAGCACACAAGCGAGGCAAAGGAGGAGTGGGTAGAGATAGGCAGCAACAGGAAGAGTGCGATGATGCCACGAGGTGCAAGTGCTGGTTCGAATGAGCCTTAGCTTGGTTAGAGGACTGTTACAAGGTAAGTAGGGTGGGGAGCTGGGGCCTAGGAACTGCTCAATTCACTCAGGCAGTGCCCACAATTAAGTGGGTTCTGGGAGGGGGAGAAGCACAGAGGGGGGCGGTGTGAAAGGCAGCAAGCAGACATAGGGAGAAGCAGAAGATGCAGGAGAGCAGGTAAGGATGGGGGAAGGCGGGTGGAGGAAAAACACAGGTGCTGGGGGATTGTGAGGGAAAGATAGTAAAAGTATGGGAAAAGGCAGAAAAGTAAGACCAAAGTATAAGAAAAAGGAGCACAAAAATAATGGACAAGAGTGGGAAAAGAAGCACCAAAGTATGAGAAAAGGAGAGAAACTGGTGCAAAACGTATGAGAAAGAAAAAGGTACAGAGGTATGAGAAAAGAGTGTCTCAGAATTGCAAGAGGTTGCAAGAGGAAGGTATAGAGAGTAATAGAGTCAGAGGAGGAAAATGCAGAGAGAGGTTTCAACAGGAAGAGCGAGGCGGAGCCTAATGCGCAAGGCTATGTCCGAAAGGTCTGAGACTGGTCAGAGGACCAGTCCTAGGTAAGTGGGGTGGGGAGCTGGGGCCTAGACTCCTGTTCAAAGGGGTTGTGCAGTGCTCAACATTAAGAAGGTCCTGGAAGGGGGAGGAGCGCATGGAGTAAATGGTCAGGGCTATGGAAAGGTAGGAAGAAATTTCAGGAAGAAGCAGAAGACGTGGGAGAGCAGGTGAGGCGTTGGGTAGGCGGGAGGAGAAAAAAGCATAGGGGTGGGGCTGTGGGGAAAAATAGTACAAGTCACAAAGTATGAGAGAGTATGAAAAAGACACAGAAGTAAAACAAAATTATGAGAAAAAGAGACACAAAAGTAAAGGAAAAGAGAAAAGAGGAACAATAAGTATGAGAAAAAGAGTGGGGAAAAGGCAACAAAAGTGTGAGAAAGGAAATGGCACTGAAGTTAGGAAAAAGAGATACAGAAGTGCAAGAGGGTGCAAAAGTGAGGTACAGAGAGTAAGAGACCATGCAAGAGAGCTAGAGGAGGACAGTGGGAAGAGAGACAGCAGTAGCAAGAAGGCCGGGTCCAAATGGGCCAGCCTTAAACTGGTCAGTGGACGAGTCCCAGGTAAGTGGGAAGGGGAGCGGGGGCTAAATGTAAAGCCCAACTAGTGCCTAATGATCACTGCTGGAGGTGTGGTCTACAGGTATGTGACCGCTATCATATTATTTGGTCTTGTCCCCAACTGTAGGAGTACTGGACAGAGATCTGTCTCACTCTACAGAACAGGGAATCAGCGAAGCTGGCTCTGTTGCAGTACGCCAGAGACAATGAGGATGTAACCTCTCCCTGGAGGAGGTGGATGGGAACATCACCCATGACGTCGGAGATATGTAAGCTCCGTCATTGATGCTCCCCGACCCTACCTACACACCTGGAATGGATGACTGGACTGTTCCAACTGGCTACCTTTGAACGAAACATAGATCTACTCCAATAATTTGATTTCATCTGGGGTTCATTCATTTCCCTTACAGAAGAATGATGGCTGACGCACTCCTTTCCCCTTAAGCAGTCATAAGCTTCACCATAGCTTTACCTTCCACTAAGGGAAGATATCACAGAGTAAGGGTGGGGCGCACTAGGCTCTATGGCACAAGGCTACACAACAAAAAGGTGGGTTGGGGGGCACCTTCCCAGAAAGTCTGCCCCTGGGGCATATTGGGAAGGTGGTGCAGTCCAGTGACTGCCATTTTGTATTGAGCTACATTCATAGCTCAATTATAGCCCAACCTATATTTAGAGGTTCATTTTAGTTTCAGGTGACCTCATGGCTGGTAGCTGCAAGCATATTGTTGTTTAAATTCTATGTAGTTTAACTTCTGGTGAGGTAGTTTGGCTTAGCGCTCATATTTTCATAATAGTATATTTGGTTGTGATTGACATTCTAGCAAATTATGTCTACTGACGCTTGCATGGCAGAGGTGATGCAGGTTTTGAGGGAGGCCGGAAAGTTAGACTCATAATCGGAGGGGAGGCGAAGGCTGTCCAACTTGATGGGCGTCCGCAGGTGTTACTGTGGCGGTCGTTGCATGGTTCCCACTGAAGAAATTGCAGGCGATGGGGGCCATTGACGAAGAGGTGAGTGTGAGGGGCTATGCTGTGAACAGAGAAGCAGCCCCTTGAGGTGTTAGGAAAAAGCGGGGGGGGGACCTCTGGTGTGGGTCCAGCTGTAGCCTGAGTGAAATATAATGCTGCAGGTGGATTGGCAGAGGTGGGTGTGAGTAGAGGGTGTGCTGGGGATGCTGGTGCAGCTGAGCCATTGACCACAGGGGCTGTGTAAAAATCCATAAAGTATGGGGGTGTACGGGCCATGACCGAGAAAGAAACAAGGAAGATGGCGGCGTCAGATGAGCCACCTGCATTTTATGAGTCAGGTGGGGGAGGTGGGAACATAAGCGAACGACATTGGCGGAGTCGCTTATGTTGTCTTGGAGCATTATATATATATATTTTTTTAAGAAGCTTATAAAGAGCACAGCTACCCCCGGCGGGGTTGTCCCGGCGCTACAGATTACATGCTAGAAGAGAAGAGATAGCTGCTATATGAGGTGGTAAACAGCCAAGTTTTGAGTTTGCGTCGGAACACAAGCTCCGACTCAATGAACCTAAGATCAAGTGGAAGGCTGTTCCAAAGTTTAGCAGTAACTACTCCGAACGCTCTGCCCCCGCTCCTGGCACGGCAAAATCTGGGTACCACCAGAAGACGTAGGCTGTTCGATCTCAACGATCTGACAGATAGAGATAGTTTGAGTCTCTTACTCAAGTAAGCCGGGCCTAACCCATTGAGAGCACGGAAGGCCAGGATCAAAGCTTTGAACTGGATGCGGCGGGAGATGGGGAGCCAGTGCAGTTTTTTCCGGTAGGATGCTACCGAGTGGCGGGAAGGAATATTTCCGATCAGTCTCGCAGCTGCGTTTTGCACAACTTGTAACCGTTCAATAAGGTAAAGGGGAGCGCCGGCATAAAGACTGTTGGCATAATCTAAATGCGACGTGATCAGGGCATGGACAATGGTCTTACGGGAGTCCAAAGGGAGGTAAGGAAAGATCTTCCTGATCATGCGTAGTTTGCCGAAGCAGGCTGATGTGACCTTATTGATCTGGGCTTTGCAAGACAGGGCATTATCAAATTGAAAGCCCAGGTTACGAGCTGTCTGGACTGGTATCGGAGGGGGTTTCAATATTGTTGGCCACCACAGAGTAGCAGGAAGTGCCGTTTTTTGGTTAAAAAATAAAACCTCAGTTTTGTCGGTGTTCAATACTAGGTGATTGGAGGCCATCCAGGAGCAAATGTTACTAAGGCAGTTGCGAAAATTGGTAAAATTGGTGTCAGAGTGATCTCTAAATGAAAACACAAGCTGCGTATCATCAGCGTAAGAGATCACTCTGACCCCCCAAGACTCAACCACCCTAGTCAGCGGGCCTAGGTAAACGTTAAAAAAAAGCGGGCTCAGGGCAGAGCCCTAAGGCACTCCACACAAAAGAGGTTTACCCTCTGATTCAAAGGGCCGAAGGAATACCTTCTGCGTCCGCCCTGTAAGGAACGATCTGATCCAAGTCAGTACAGTGCCTCCAATGCCCAACTGCCGTAGGCGGTCCAGTAGTATTTTGTGGGACACTGTATCGAAAGCGGCGGACAGGTCGAGGAGGACCAACATGGCCTCCTCGCCCCTGTCCACACACTCACGAATAGTCTCTGATACCTCCAAAAGCGCGGTCTCAGTGCTATAGCCGGTTCTAAATCCCGACTGGAAATCATGTAGCAACAGGTTGGCTTCTAAATAGTGAGCCAGTTGCCTCTGAGCCGCCTTTTCCAGGATCTTAGCTGGCTTGGGAAGAAGGGAAATCGGGCGGTAATTACAGAATTGTGAAGGATCCGCATCCGATTTTTTCAGGATAGGGACCAGCATAGCCTGTTTCCAAGCCAAGGGAAATTGACCCGAGCTTAGCGAGGAGTTCCAGATGGAGAGAAGAGGGCTGATTAAAACAGGGGCAAGATCCTTAGCGGGAGCTGAATCCAGCGGTGACCCTGATTTACCTTGAATAAGTAATTTAGTGGCAGTCTCAGGAGTAAGCTCTTTAAAGGAATTCATCAAACATTTCTGAGAGTCAATATCAGCGGTCAGAGAGGGGGCCAAGACTGGTTTAAATGAGGAGGTTAACTTAATAATTTTATCCTGAAAAAAGTCAGAAAGCCCGTTACAAAGGGCCTGGCTAGGGGAACTCTGAGCCATCATGGCAGGAGGGTTAACAAAATCCTTCACTATCTTAAAAAGAATTTTGGTAGAATTCTCAGCATTCTTAATTAGCTGTGAAAAGTAACCTCTCATCGTGGACCGTTTTAGTTTTTGAAATTTGTTCAGGGCAGACTTATATATTGTTTTTGACTCGGGATCATATGTCTGCCGCCATTTGCGTTCCAGCTGTTTACATCGACTCTTTTCCTCCCGCAGAGCGGGGGAAAACCAAGGAGCAGAGGGCCTAGATCTAGTGGAGATAACAGGGTTTAATGGGGAGATGACATCAATTGCAGCTAAAAGAGCGGAGTTGTATTTTGCCACTTCCTCGTTGAGGTCCATAGAAGGATCAAACTGATAGGAAAAGCAGGGATCAATGGCGTCACAAGTGACTTTATGCCATTTTTTCCCTATCTCTCCATTCAGAGTAGAAGGAGGGGAGAGAGGAGGGATGGAAAGTTCAAAAGGAAGAAGGAAATGGTCCGACCAGGTAAGGGGCAGTGAGGGGAGAGAGGTGATACCCGGATGGTTCGTGAATATCAGGTCAAGAGTATGACCTGCTGTGTGAGTCGGGCCCTTCACTAATTGGGCCAAAGTTAATCCTTGCAAGGTTTCAATTAAAAGAGACGCTTGTGTGCAGAAGGGATTGTCAACATGTAGGTTAAAATCTCCTAACACCGTGAAATAAGCGTGTCTAAGGGAAAGATCGGCTATCGTGTGCAACAGGGTGGCAAGTGAAGAAGTAGAAGCAGTGGGGGGGTTATATACCAGGATGCCAGCCAGAATAATGGTGGCCGAGTCCAATATCGTATAATACAAGGATTCGATAAGTCCTAAATTGGTGAGTTTCTTGACAGTCAAATTAAGATGAGAGTTTAAAATAACGCAAAGGCCTCCTCCCGTTTTACCGTAGTCACGATTGATACCCACCAGCCGATAGCCGGGGGGAGTGGCCAAGTGTATATCGGTTTTGGACGCATCTTTGATCCAAGTTTCCGTGAGAAATAGGATGTCCCAGGCCTGAGTGTCAAGTAATAACCATATCTCACTGGCGTGACAAGGCAGGGAGCGACAGTTGACTAGGGCCGCCTCCATCAACCTAGGGGGACTCTGGGATTTAGCGATCTTCAAGGATAGGGAGCAACGATTTCATAAAGGGGTAAGAGTGAACTCACAGCATGAACAATTAAAAGGAAGGTCCTCTAGGCTAAGAGGGCAACAACAAACAGCTGGAGTGCGCATACCTTGTCTGAGCTGAAGAAGCTGGGCGCCAGTCCAGCAGATCTTTGTAGTCCGAGAGACAGGGGGACCGGCGCTAGGCACGGGCCAGGCGCGGACGGGCGCAGACAGGCTTGCCTTAGGCGCGCCCGCTGCGCCCCCCCGCTGCGCGGGCGGGAAGTCCCCTTGTTGATGTCCATTCTGGAGGAGGGTGGGAGGCGTCCAAGAGCTGGACCGCTACCCTGCCTCCCCCAAGATGGCGGCTTAGCCCTCTGACAGCCGGCGTCAGCGCTTCAATCGGCTGCGCCGGGAGGGAGAACCCAATGCCCAGAGCCCTGGAGCAATGTGAATCTCGTCCGAGGATCGGCAAAGTAGGTGAATAACAAAGATTAAAAATGCACCTTTTAAAATAATTACAGTTTTAAAATCGCGCTATGCTCAGCCAGTTTTAACAAAAGTGAGGGATAGATGAGAGACGCCCCCGGCTGCCGCCTCAGGGGAAAGTAGCTAGTAATCAGCCAGAGATGCAAATAATGGCGCTTTAAGTAGCCAGGGAGGGCGGGAGGCATCCAAGAGCTGGACCGCTGCCCTGCCTCCCCCAAGATGGCGGCTTAGCCCTCTGACAGCCGGTGTCAGCGCTTCAATCGGCTGCGCTGGGAGGGAGAACCCAATCCCCAGAGCCCTGGAGCAATGTGAATCTCGTCCGAGGATCGGCAAAGTAGGTGAACAACAAAGATTAAAAATGCACCTTTTAAAATAATTACAGTTTTAAAATCGCGCTATGCTCAGCCAGTTTTAACAAAAGTGAGGGATAGATGAGAGACGCCCCCGGCTTCCGCCTCAGGGCAAAGTAGCTAGTAATCAGCCAGAGATGCAAATAATGGCGCTTTAAGTAGCCAGAGAGGGTGGGAGGCGTCCAAGAGCTGGACCGCTACCCTGCCTCCCCCAAGATGGCGGCTTAGCCCTCTGACAGCCGGCGTCAGCGCTTCAATCGGCTGCGCCGGGAGGGAGAACCCAATGCCCAGAGCCCTGGAGCAATGTGAATCTCGTCCGAGGATCGGCAAAGTAGGTGAACAACAAAGATTAAAAATGCACCTTTTAAAATAATTACAGTTTTAAAATCGCGCTATGCTCAGCCAGTTTTAACAAAAGTGAGGGATAGATGAGAGACGCGCCCGGCTTCCGCCTCAGGGGAAAGTAGCTAGTAATCAGCCAGAGATGCAAATAATGGCGCTTTAAGTAGCCAGGGAGGGCGGGAGGCGTCCAAGAGCTGGACCGCTACCCTGCCTCCCCCAAGATGGCGGCATTATAGAAGAGGTGCAGAGAGTAGAGGGCTGAGGGGCCAGGGGGAGTCACGCGTGGATGATCAGAGCTTGCTTCTCAGCCAATAGTAGACTAGATTGCAACAGGTAGCAGAAAATGGACAGTTGGAGGGGGGTAGGGGCTGGGAGCAGACCCCAGAGGAATGGACCCATATCACAGTGTGGGATAGGGCAGACTGGGGGGCTCAGACATATTTGAACAATGAGAGGAGGCAGCAAGGGGGGTTGGCCAGGGTGGCACAAGTGGGTGCCTTCATGGGCTGGGGTACTTCACTTCAATGGGCGTCTATGGGTTGCATGGGAGGGGGAAGCTCTCCCCACAGAGGTGGGGGGGCAGCTGGGGCAGGGCAGAGTCCAGCATCCTGCATCCAGCATCTATTTTAGTGGCAACAATGCTGGAATGGAGCGGGGATAAAGGTTCCTTAGATTAGGACTGTTTGGAGGATGATGATTTCAGGGTAATGGGGGGCAGCTTCCCCACGGAGGGGTGCGGGGAAGTAGGGGGAGCACAGGAAAGGCCACCAAGAATGGTTGTACACATTTTTGGCTCTAGAGGATGTGACGGATATGGCACAGGGTGCCAGTACACCAGTCCTGTCTTCTTTATTTCAGGTTCAGGGGTGGCACAGGATTCCAGACTCTGTAGAACTGGGTGTGGCTTGTCAACATCAAGGGGAAGAGAGAGCTGAGCCCTGTGCTGTTCACCTGACAACAGCAGGGTATCCCGGTGCAGCCAACGCAAGAAGGTCCAGGATGACTTAGTAGGCCCCAGCGGCAGGTAGCTCTCTAGCACACATGCAACAACAGGCAGGTGAGTAGCTTGAGGGGAGTGGCAGGAATGGGTTAATTCAGCCCCCCTGGGCACCGCCCGTCGCACTGCCAATGTGACTTTGGATCAGCTTATGCATGGAAATGAGGGTGGGGCCCAACTGGGATGATATTGAAGACCTGCTAGGGTTCCCAATCCTTGACCATGAGGAGGATATCCTGGAAAAAGGGGGACTGTGTGATGAGGTGCCAGACTTAGGTAGGGGTCCACTAATCAGTTGTCCAGTGCATTGCAGGTGCACGAGGAATAGCCAAACAGGAGTTTGGGGGAGAAGAGACCCCTGGCAAGGCAGACTGCAATGGCACAGACACTGACCTTGGCACCAAGTAAGGTCAAGGAAGGGGCAGATACACCCAATATGGCATCCGCGGATTATTATTATTATTATTATTATGGTTTTATAGAGTGCCTAGTAACCCGTAAGCATCCCAGCGCTAAGACCAAGACAGTCAGGAGGGTGTGTAAACAGGAAGACAGGAAGAAAAGGGATCAAGGGAAAAGGTGCGTTTTCAGAAGTTTCCTGAATCGAAGGTGATCGGGTTCCATCCTAAGTTTCCGAGGGAGAGTGTTCCATGACTTAGCTGGGTTCACAGAGAATTGCCGTCCGCCTGTACGGGCCTTTTTCACTCTAGGAACTGTAATGAGGTGTTCGTGGTCCGAACGGAGGGATCTTGTGGGCTTGTAGGGCTTGATAATGTTTTTGAGGATGGGGGGGCCTTTACTGTGCAAGACTTTATGGGCCAGACAGAGAGCCTTGAACGTCACTCTTTCTCTTACTGGCAACCAGTGAAGAAGCTTCAAAGCTGGCTTAGCCGATGATCTGGCCGGGGTGTTAGAGAGGAGTCGGGCCGCGGCGTTTTGAATTCTTTGTAGTTTGTTGAAAGTGGCTTCGGGGGCTCCCAGATAGAGGGTGTTGCTGTAATCCTGCCTAGATAGAATAAGGCCTTGGATCAGCAATTTCTGGGAGGTGGGAGGGAGCAGAGGAAGAATTTTCCTTTTTTTTTTTAAATATTTTTTTATTTTGCAGTTACACATAATCTTAACATCAGGAAGCTTTTCATTTTAAATGTCGCCCTCCCTCCCGATGGGGGCCCGGTATTCCTTCGTGCTAATTATTCCCCGGTTAATGACAATCAAAAATTTTAAAAGTCAAAAAACAAACAAAAAAAAAAAAAAAAACATCATGTTATACATGTACAAGATAAAGTATGAAAGTAATTGTTGACCGCAGAAAGGAGGTGAAAAATTAAAGAATTAAGGAGAGGAAAAGAGCCATGCGAGTTTCAAACATATTTTACATGTAACATTCTCCTATAGATTTACTGAGCCTAATTGCCCCCGTTGCTCTGTCCAGGAGGAGAATCTTTCCCATATTTCCAACCCTATCTTCTTTTTCCTTCTTCCTTTCCTGGCATAGACTGCTTTTTCTAGGTGGAAAGTGGCAGCCAGCCTAGCCAGCCATTGCGCGTGGGAGGGTGAGTCTGCGTTTAGCCAGCTTGAGGAGATACATAGTCTCCAAATTGCCATGGCGATAAATACCAGCCCTTCTTCCTTTATTCTTGGTGAGTCGGATTGTGTACCAAGAAGAATAATTGTGGGGTTTAAGGAGATTGGGTGTTTCATTATTTCGCTAAGTGTGTTTTGTATTTTAACCACTTGGATGCTATGCTTCTTCTGCTGCTTCAATGTAATTTCCATTGAAATCAATGGAAACTCCATGACGAGTTACCCTTGTCATTAGCGCTGAAGGGTAGTGTCGGAGCTATAGTTAGACAAGTCGCAAAGATATGTACCGAGTCAGCCCCAATTTCAGAGCAGCGTGGGCATAATGTTCCTTTACCAGTCCCCCATTTGATAATCCTACTGGGTGTCATGTATAAAAAGAAGATAGTTTTAAAGTGTTGTGCTTGCAGCTTGGCAGATATTAAAATCTGTTGTGATAATGCGAGGGAGTTGTAAAAGATACTTTCTGATGAATTAAGTTTGAGGTGCCATTTTGCAGCAATAGCCTCTAGGTCATCGGGGGTTTGTCTATTGAGTATATTATACAGAGAACCAATGCGGGGGGTGGAAGTGTTTCGAAGTGTGTTTAAAAATTCAACTTCTGAAAAACCCAAGGCTCCTCCGACTTTATTGGAAAGAAAGGCGTGGATAGACAAGTATTTGAAGGAGTCTTGGTTTCTCAGGTTGAATTTGGCTTGTAAGTTTGCAAAAGGTTTGATTCCCTCGGTGGTAATCAGGTCCCCAAGTTTAACTATTCCGGCCCGGTACCACTCTGAAAAGTATGATGTGTCAAAGATAGCTGGTAAATAATTATTGTTAAGTATGGGTGAGTAGAAATTAAATCTGCCTATCCCATATATTCTTCGGACGTTACGGAATACTTTGAAGGAGTTCAATAAGGTCTTAAATTTGACCCGGTTGTAGTAGCCGTAAGTTGTTTCTCGAAGTAAGCACCCCCAATGTTGATCCCCCAGTAGGATCTGGAAGGGTGAGGGCAGACCAACTGTAGAGAGAGTAGGTTCCATAACCAGCTCTGAGCTAAACTGCGCGACTGATGCCCAGTAATAGAGGATGATGTTAGGGAGGGCCCAGCCACCTCTTTCTTTTGACAAAGTAAGATGTTTAAGGGCGCGTCTGGGTTGAGCGTATGCCCAGATGAATTGAGTGAAAATTTGTTGGAATTTAAGTAGGTGATTTTTGGTGAATTCTAGGGGTATACTACGGAAAAAGTACAGTAGTTTAGGGAAATACGTCATTTTAATAACGTTGCATCTTCCCACTAGCGTTAAATGCAAGTTGTCTATTTGTTGTAAGGCTTTCCTTGTTTGGGCTGCGAGGGGTATTAGATTCTCTGCTACAATGTTCTCCAGTTTAGGTGAAATTTGGACCCCTAGGTATTTAGCATTGGGTACCACCCGTTCATCAGTCCATGTGATTTTCGAGTTTACCAAAATCTGTGTTTTATTTTTATTGAGGGCATATCCTGCTAATTTGCCAAATTTCTGAGCCTCGAGTTCTAAAGCCTGAATAGAGCTGGCGGGATCTGTGGAGGTGATGGCAAGATCGTCGGCATATGCCAACATTTTACAGCAATTTTGATGATAGCATACCGGAGATATGCTCTCGTTTTTTTCTATCTGTTTGATAAAGGGGTCCAGGTATGAAGCAAACAGCAAGGGGGAGCAGGGACAACCCTGTCTCGTCCCTCGAGATATAATAAAAGAGTCTGTAAGTAGTCCGTTTATGGTGACGCTAGCCCTTGGTTTATTATAGAGTGCCTGTATTGCCCGAATAATTTTATTTCCGAACCCCATCTTGCTCATAACTTTCCACAGATATCGCCAGGACACTCGATCGAAAGCCTTTTCGGCGTCGAGTAAAATGAGTGACATTGGGTCTCCGGCGACCTGTGCGGCGTCAAATAGAATGATCACTCTTCTAACGTGTTTGGTAGTTCCTTTCTTGGGAATGAACCCGTGTTGCCAATCAGATACTAGAGATTCCACTATTTGAGAAATCCTAGAGGCTATTACTTTGGAAAAAATTTTGGAGTCGCTATTGATGAGGGTAATGGGCCTATAAGAACTCATGTCCAAAGGGGATTTATCTTTCTTTAGAAAGATAGAAATCCTGGCATGAGCCCATGAGTCCGGTGGAAGAGCCCCATTGAAGATGGATGATATTATGTCCGAAAATATTGTTTTAATTTGTGGAGCAAAGATTTAAAAAAATTCTGTGGGGATGCCGTCTGGACCAGGGGCTTTCCCATCTGGTAACCTTGTGAGAGCTTCCTGGATTTCCTCCCAGGTAGGAGTTCGGTCTAAGGACTCAAAGCTGGCTTAGCCGATGATCTGGCCGGGGTGTTAGTGAGGAGTCGGGCCGCGCCGTTTTGAATTCTTTGTAGTTTGTTGTAAGTGGCTTCGGGGGCTCCCAGATTGATGGTGTTGCTGTAATCCAGCCTAGATAGAATAAGGCCTTGGATCAGCAATTTCTGGGAGGTGGGAGGGAGCAGAGGAAGAATTTTCCTGATTGATTTTAAAAGGCCAAAACAAATCCCTGCAGTTTTTTTGGCTTGGGTTTTGAAGGACAGATCTTTCTCAAGCCAGAGTCCCAGGCTCTTGATCTCAGTTTTGGGGGCCGGGGGTTCACCCAGCAGTTTGTCTGGAGGGGAGGGGGTAAAGCTGCTCAAGTGAAATATGTGATGGATGTGGGTGTGGGTACTGAGTGTGGCTGGATGGTGGACTTCGCTCTGTCTGAGGAGTTCATGGAGTTTTGCCCACCCCGTACTCCGCTTCGAGTGCGGAGGTGAACAAAAAACTCAGCCTACGACCGTAGTGGAGTTTACCGCCCACACCCATTAGCTTCTCAAGGGCTGCTTGCTGCTCCTCGCCACGTTTCCCTTATCCTTCCACCTTGCATTTCACCCCACTAGCGGCAGATAAGCCTGACAGACACTGCGGCCTCTGACGATATGTATGGGGAGAAGAACAATGGGGCCAGATCAGCTGTGGGCATCGGAGCTGCCCCTGCGGTCCCTCCCGAGGAGCCACATCACCGCATCCTGGCTACAAGAGTCTTGTGTATACTCAACCTGGGGTGCTTGAAGGGTCGGGCTATTTCCCAGCACCATACACCCCTGTGTGTTGCCCGCTGTGTGCCTCCGAGTCCGCTTCGCTCTTCTTTTACATTTAATGGTTTTATTTCCAAGTAGTATTTTAGTATTAAATCTTTTTATTGAAAATTGCAGCACGTACGAACAACTGCGACAATTACGGTCCGTACATCATCTCCATAAAGCATCATCAAGCGAAGAAAATGAGTCCTAGAGTCCAGTACCAATGCAAGGTCTAGCTACTACAGAACCTGTGCATACAGTTAACTTGACCGAAGAAAAAGGAAAAACCCCAACTATATACCACTATCCCTATACCACCCCACCCCCCACTCGTGTTCCAAGTTCACCAAATATAACGCCTATACCCATGTACCCCTTATTCTGCCCCCGGATGTTCGGGACTAGAGAGAGGCAGCAGCCGGAGGTATAGGGGCATGTGACCTCACTGAATTCCGAGACCAACAGGGACAAGAAAGGCTGCCACAACTCTGCATATCTGGATCCCTCTCCCGCCAAAGTCAACGAAAGCTTCTCCATTCCAAGCACATGACATAAGCGCTGGAGCCAGCCATTGAATGTGGGGATATGTGCGGATCGCCAGTGCGTAAGTATATTCTGCATTGCAGATCCCAACGCAATAGCAATCAAGCGGCCTCTACAGGAGCATAGTGGATACATCCTGGGGTTCGTGAGACCTAGGAGGACATATGAAGGAAAGCATGGTATCTCCGTCTCAAGATGCGTATTTATCTCATCTAGAATTTGCTTCCAGTAAGCCTGAAGGTGACTACAATCCCAGAGCAGATGGACCAGTGTACCCACTTGACCACAACCCCTCCAGCATGTCGACTCCTTGGTGAGATCCATTGAGTGTAAGCGCTCGGGTGTAGTACCAATATGTTGTGATCTTAGTGAGAGTGTCTGTGAGCCCCAAGTGGTACGCTGAGTGTCTTGCTCTATAGAATACTCCCTCCCACTCCTTATGCCTAAGTGTCCTACTTAGCTCTTTCTCCCAGCGTGCCTTACCAGCGCTGTAGGTGTGAATATTTCATGCCAGCAACATTTTGTATAACTCGGAGATTAGTTTTTTGTCCGTTGTGCGTGTGATCAACCAGTGTTCATGGGGCAGAAGACTCCTATCTGCTACCGAGAGTACCTGCTCACTGAGCGCCCAATGTCGCACTTGGAGGTAACATAGCCTTTCTGACTCGAGCATCTTGTACGCTTGCCAAAATTGGGTAAAAGGGATCACACCCTCCAGAGAGTACATGTGGAAGAGGCACCAGAAGGCAGCCGGTCGCCACCCTGAATAGGCCACCGAATTGGTACCTGGCGAAAAGTCAGTGTTATCCACCAGAGGGGTAAGTGGGGACGGAAAAGTGGTAAATTCGTGTTTTACTTTGGTCTGGTCCCAAGCCTTCAGGGGAACCCTTGTAATGTAAGCAGCATAAAGGTTAGGGGGTCAATGCTGCTTTCGGAGGAATGGGATTTCCGGTAGGGGTCGACCATCCACTGCCTGATCTTGAAATAACCAATACTTCTCGGACACCCACCTACTCCACTCCACCAGGAGACGTAGTTGAGCTGCTTGGAAGTACAGCAGGAGGCCCGGGATTCCCTGCCCCCCTACCTCCGGTGGGAGCGCCGCCAACCTCAATTTTAGACACAGCTTTGGTCCATTCCATATAAACTGGGCTAGTTCCGATTGAGTTTTCTGTATGAAGCCTGTCAGCTGTCGAAGAGAGATAGTGGGGAACAGATAGAGAATCTGAGGAAGAATTGTCATTTTGACCGCTGCTATCTTGGCCAACCATGACAGGGGGTAGTTTTTCCACCGTCACAGTTCCCGCCTAATTTTCTGCCAGAGCAGGGCATAGTTGATGTTATCTGTGTCGCTAAGCGATGGTGCCAGTTGAATCCCCAGATACAGAATGGCCCCTGTCACCCAATGGATGGGGAAGGAACCCCGACTTGTTCATATTAACTTTGAAGCCGGAGCTTTGTGCAAAAAGCTCTAAATCCGCAAGGCAGACGGGCAATGATTCTCGAGGGTGAGCCAGTGAGATCAGGACATCATCTGCGTAGACACTGATTGTATGGACATAGCCCCCAAATTTGATCCCCATGACTTGTGGGTTAAGCCGTAGTCTCTGGGTCAAGGGCTCCATGTAGAGGGCGAAAAGGCGGGGCGACAAGGGGCACCCCTACCTAGTGCCCCTCTCTATCGGAACCGAGGGGTTGTATGCCCGTTAACTTGAACCACTGCTGACGGGAACTTGTAGCAGTTCAACACATACATGTGGAACTTCGCCCCCAAACCTGCCTTCTCCAGGACTTTCTCGAGATAGGGCCAATGTACCCTATCAAACGTTTTTTCAGCGTCAATAGCCAGCATCAAATATTCCCCTCGCGTTTGAGTCGCTTTTTCTATAAGGTGCAGGGCTCGCGTAGTGTTTTCTGAGGTTTGTCGCTCTGGGATGAATCCCGCTTGGTCCAGGTCTACCAAGGCTCCCATGTAGGGTGCGAGCCGGGCCGCGAGTATCCCTGTATATAACTTAAGATCCACATTATGGAGATGGGGCTATATGCACCACATAGCGACCTGCCTTTCCCCGGCTTGGGGATGACGGCTATGGACACCTGTAGGAGGGCCCCTGGGATCGCCCCGGGCTCTGAAAAGGTGTTAAAGAGGCACGTGAGGAGGAGGGCAACCTGTGCACAGAAAGTCTTATAAAAGGCAGCCGTTAAGCCATCCGGGCCAGGCGCTATGGCCACCCTAAGACGCAAGATGGCTGAAATAACTTCCTCCGGACGAATGTCGTGTTTGAGATGCTCGGCCTGCTCCTTCGTAAGGGTAGGCAGTGGGACGGAATTGAGGAACGCTTCCCCAACTGAACCCTCTAGAGAAGAGCTAGTGTAGAGGTCAGTGTAAAAATCACTGAAAGCCTTTGCAATACCAGGGTCATCCACAACGCAGCTACCATCCGCCCGACGAATTTCCTGGACATTTTGTTGCTGTCTAGTTTCACGCAGTTTGTGTGCTAGCAACCGACCACACCTGTCCCCCCGTATAATAGGCATGCCGAAGTCTCAGTGCCGCAAATTTCGCTCTATCCTGATCAATAGCTGCCTGCTGTTGCTGAGCAGCTGTAAGTTGCCTCCATATGCATTTGGCCCCCATTTCACTGATGCATCTGCTCCAGTTCCCTCATACGTTGAGTGAGCTCTTCCTGCTTGCGACTGCGTTCAACTTTGTCCGCAGCAGAGATCGCTATGAACTCCCCGCTTAAAACCGCCTTCAGTGCTGACCATTGTGTAGCAAGTGTGGTGTCTGTATTGCTGTTGTGTAAAAGGTAATCCGCGATAACGCGCTGTATTCTTGTGACTACCTCAATTATGGTGTAATTGTGTCTTTCTATGGCGCCATGTCCGCTGCGCTGAATCGGTGGGAAAGCAAGCACCGCCGTCACTGGGACGTGATCAGAGAATGAAGCAACCCCGATCTTGACCTCGGTAGCCAACGCCTGGAGGGAATCTGATGCTAGCAGATAGTCTAAAAGAGCGTATGTTTTGTGAGTATTAGAGAGGTATGAGTATGCCCTACTCTGAGGATGAAAGCTGCGCCACAAATCTTTAAAACCTAGGTCATGAAGACAGGCTAGACCCTCCGCAGAAATAGTGCCGGTCTGGTAGGAGCGCTGACTTGATCTATCTAGGGTATTGTGAACACCAAATTTAAGTCACCTCCCAACAGAATGTGGCTGTCTTGAGTGATGGTAGCATCGATGAGGGCGGAGTGGAAGAACTTTTCTTGGCCTTCGTTAGGGCCATAGATTGAACCAACAGTGAATGTGTGATCCCTCAGAGCAAACCTGTATGTCAACAGCCTGCCTTTTAGCTCATCCTCCTTTTGAATGATACTCCCCTAAAACCTCTGGGCAACTAGAATAGCAACTCCTGCTGTTTTAGTGGTGTTTGAAAAAAAAAATTGATGAGGAAACTTTCAGGACCTAAGGCGGTGGCAGTCTTTCTGTAACAGATGTGTCTCTTGTAAGAGTCAAATGTCTGCTTGGGAATGCTCCAAACAGAAAAGGACCGCTTTACGCTTCACAGGGTTGTTCAGCCCCCTCACATTTAAGGTGATTACTCTAAGGTCCATGGTCTGCATCTATATGATTAGGGTGACAGGAAAGGGGAGCATTGCACCAGCGCTGCAGTGGCTAGAGAACAAGAGCAACCACTTGCCCCAAAAGAGCAGAAGTCGTGTGCCCATCTCAACCCCAGGCCTATAGTGGACAAGGAACACTGAACCCTCCCTCCCCTCCCGCAAACCCCCCCCCCAAACATGAAACCAAATATTCAAAAACACATTGTCCATCATCCGTAGGTGATTGGGAAAGCAATACAATGGGGTAAATTGGTCAAACTACAACAGCCCTCCCTCCCGCCGACGGCTCAGAGAGGGGAACAAGCAATAAACAGTGATTCCAAAAAGGCCTTGGTGATAGGTTCCGAACTGTCTGTCTTATTCGAGGCGTGCTGGGCAGCGGTTGAAGCCATATCTGTGTAGTGTTGACTTGCCTGGGCCTTGGCAAACAAGTCCTTCACAGTTTTATCCTTGCGCACCCTGATGGTGGACATAGCATGCGCCACAGGGGTTGCCCACCCAGTGCCTCTCTGGCCTGGCGCCGCTCAGAAAACACCAGGGATCTGTTGCTTACACTCCTTTCACCCGCTCTGCGGTGGAAAACCACGTTGTGAGTCGTAGGTCGGACTAGGCAAGCACAGCTTGCGGCGCCATAAAATGCTTCCCTCGTTTCTCACAAGGCAATCCTAAGGGCCGCTTCCACTGCTGAGTGCTCTGGACGCACCCTGTTGGCTAGGCCCTATCAAGATCTCTAGGCAGCCCCTGCTGCCATGCCACGAGGCAGTCTGCCACACACTCCCAGTTCGCCAGGAGCCAGCGTGTCACCAGGGCCCCAGGCATCCCACCAGCTCCCATTTCCGTGTCAGGTGACTCCAGGGGCTAATAGTCCACCACGAGGGTCTCTTTCGTGACCTCTGATGTCTCTCTAGGTATGGACTGCAGATGTCCCAGTCCAGGAAATGGCCGCCAGTCCCACTCAGCAATCGGAGGCTCTATCAGGTGCTGAAATCGCTGATCCAGGGGGTCCTCCCTAGCCCCTAGGGACTCCTCGCAAGCTCCTAGGGCTTCTAATACTTTTAAGCCAAAGCTCGCCGGCGCAACACGCTTTATGCACACACTCGGCCGGCTCCCAGTCACTACAGCTCTCGTCCATGTGCCATTTCCAGCCTCCCCACCTCACACTGAAACTCTCCTTAGTGCCCCCGTGGGCCTTGGCGGCACTTACCAATGCTGAGTCTCCTTCAGTGGGGGCAGCGGATATGCGCCTGGGCCGCAGGACCTCGTTCTCTGACTGTATATTCCCTGTCGCTTCGAGGCCCCGACGATTTTACGCTCCGATGTCGCGATCTTCTCCCGCCGGGGTACCTCGGCGGGCCTGCCCCAATACTGCCGCTGCATAGACACGGGAGGGCCCAGGCACCGCTGCCGGGCACTCGACCGTGCGCGCGACACCGCAGGCCGTGCCCTCTCTCATCACGGCCGTCTTTGCTCCGGTCACCTAGGTCCGGGAGGCAGCCGACCACCTGTGCCTCTTATCTTATCCTAATAGAAATTTTTAAAGCGCACGGTCACCCAGAAGTTTCATGGCGCTGATCAGGCAGATGTCACATCGAAGGGAGGTTACACGAGAGCTTGCTCATACAGACAGGTTTTAAGCTTTCTTCTGAATGCCAGGAGATTGCTGCTTGTCCGAATTGCCTGAGACAGGGAGTTCCAGAATTTAGGGGCGAGGTAAAACAACGTACACCCTCCCTGGTGTCTGAGTTTGAAAGTAGGAATAGACAAGAACTGGAGGTGAGCAGACCATAGGTTGCGAAGAGGTACATGCCTAACTAGTCAGCAGCTGATGAATTTGGGGCTTCTGCCATGCAGGGCTTTGAAAATTATACACCCTGACTTGAAGGCGATGCATTGGGAGATAGGAAACCAATGAAGTTTGTCTAGCAGAGGTCAGGCGGATGGCTATCTGGGTTGCTTATGAATTTGCCCGGCGGCCTGGTTTTTTACCAGTTGGAGACGTTTAAGTAAGCCCAAAGGAAGGCCAAAATGAATAGAATTGGAAAAATCCAACCGCGACAGGACCAGAGCAATCACGACCTGTATCAGAGCAGAGTGGGAAAGCAAGTGGGCAATCTTCCTAATCCTGCATAGCTGAAATAGGCAGGACGAGACCACTGCCCCCACTTGGCCTTTAAGAGAGAGATCCGCATTAATGATGACCCCAAGACTTTTTACCGATGAGGAGGGGACGGGAGAGGGACCCAGGTCCACCGGCCAATAGTGAGGGCCCCAAGAAAGTGCACTCTTCCCAGGCAAGATTAAGTCAGTCTTGCCAGAGTTAAGTTTCAAGTGATTTAAGTTCATCCAGCTCTATATATGAAGCATTGAGGGTATCCCCGGATCTCCGTGGGTACCCTCCACACCAGGCAGCAATCCCCGGGCTACCAGCTCACCGCCCTTGGGGCTCCTTAGCCCAATAGAAGACATTCGATCACTGTGCTCTGCTTCGGGGGGGGAGGGGCACACTCCCGATCTCTCGCTCCATCCCGCCTGCACTGCCCTCGCCAGCTCAACTATATGTCAAGGAGTCAATTGTGCCCACAGTGGTGCTGTAAGCGGACCGGGCACCCTGTGGTGCTCTGTCCCTGTGGCTGTTTTTCAGTAGGAGGTCACTGTCTTGTGTTTAGATTCACTGAACCTCCAGCAGCGCCCCCCCCACACACAAACACTTGTGTGCTCCTGGTAACTCCTTGTGTCTCCTACCACATTACAAGCTGTAGCTGCTGCTGGTGCAGATCAGTGATCTCTGCACAGCAGTACTGGGATCTAACTGCAGAATCTATGGTCTTAAAAGTTAAAACTAGCAGATCTGTTAATTTTAAAAGATGGTGAGGGGGAGGAGGGAGAAAAACATTGTCTCCAATTGAATTTATTTTTACATAAGGAGAGGCCGAGGTGAGAAGGACATGCTAGAAAGAAGGTGGCGGAACCATCAGAAATAGATGACAGACCAGCTGCTGCAGGTGTGTCCATCTTTTATTTCCATCCCTGCCTTCTGACCCTCTATTGCATTGCGGAATCACGGTGAATCAGTTCAGTTCTGCTTACACTTTTGAGATCTGGGCTGCGCTGAGACCTGTACATCTCACAGGGTGAGCGTGCCTGCTTTTTTAGAGTGATGAAGGGAATGAGGTATGCTTGTGGCTTTTGTATTGTGAATGGGAGTGTCTGCATTGAGGCCGGATTGCAGATTATTAGCCTGATACTCCGAATATATGCAGAACTCTGTGGAATTCCTATGAGTTGTTCGCTAACTCCGTGAATTCCTTGTAGTCCAACTCCGTGAGTTCTGCCCAGGCCTATTACTGAGGAAAGGGACAGTGCCCAGAGTCAGTGCAGTGGCACAAGAAAAAAGGAGGGTTCTGGGATAGGTAGCAGGGGGTTGGTAGCAGCAGGGGAGAAGAAGGTGGGGACCAAAAGCAAGGAGCTCAAGATAAAAAGCTACCCTATATGGGCGAGAACAAACCATTGAAGGCACATTTAATGACAGCCACAAAAGAGCACATTTGGAAGGGAGAGTGCTTGGAAATGCTGAAACTCCTCCACATAGAGGTTCGCTTGAAATATTGTTCAATTGAAGAGGAGTATGAGTTGGCAAAAGTCCCCTTACAAAAGAAAATTGGACCGCAGCATTTCTGATTTATGCCAGCATATCCTGCGTGAAATACTGAGAGCAATGATTAGACCTGTTCAAATACATGGATGTGGTACAAAAAGCCAAACCAATTAAGGGATGGGTAGATATGAGTGCAATGCGATGAGGAATTTAGGCCACGACTGGACTCAGATCTTTAGCTGTAAACATTGGTTGCCGCGCAAATGGTGAAGACCATCTTTACAGCAAGTGGTCTGCCTATAGGATGTTGCCCCTTTTAGGGACATCCCACCCACAGAGGGGTGGGAAGGGAACCAAAGGCACAACCAGAGACAGGAGGTACTTGCTGGTATTTTAATAAAGGAATGTGCACTCGAGAGTATTGCAAATTCCACCACGAATGTACGAAATGTGCAGGACGACATCCCCTTGTCAACTGTTACAGGACAGGGAGTGGAAACTGCCACCATGGCGCAGGAAAGTAGCAGCAGTATGGAGTAGTCAAGGAGGGCATCATCAGCAATTCTTAGTTCCCCAAGGCCAGAGGGGAGGCCAGGGATCTAGTGCAAAAGGCTCATACTGCTGTTAATCTCGAGAGGTTGAAATATTGGCTAATGTTTTGGGGCATGCAGAGGAGGCAAAGTTGTTGTAGGAGGGGTCTTGCTATGGTGTTTGTTGAGGTATGGTGTCCCCAGAAACGGCAGTGGGCAGACAATTTGTGTTCAGCACAGTCAGGAGGTGCAGGAGAAATTGCAGAAAGATGTCTCCGAGGGACGGATGGCAGAACTCTTTCATTACTGACCAATGGCAGATCTGATTGTATCAACAATTGGATTGGTACCAAAGAAAGAGAGGGGCCAATTTCACTTGATACAGCACTTGTCTTAGCCCGTGGATGGATCGGCAAACTGTTTAATTGTGGAGGAAGGGGCTTTAGTTTCCTACTCTTTAGTGGATGTGGCCATGTCACTGGTGGTGACTGTGGGCCGGGAGCTTTTAAGGCCAAATGCAACATGAAATCAGCTTTTCTGCTGCTTTGGTACACCCTGAGGACTTTCAGCTATTGGGCTTGAAATTGTAAGGAAAATTATACATGGACAAAGCATTACCAATGGGTTGCTCCATTTCATACGCTCTGTTTGAGTGTTTCAGTTCCTTTTTGCAAAGGTTGTATACATGGCATATGGGCCATCAGCTGGTAACGCACCATTTAGATGACTTTTGCATTGTGGGGCACCTGGTTAGGTTGATTTCCTGTCTTTCCTGGCAAGGTTCCAAGAGCTCATGGGTGAACTAGGGGGGCCATTGGTGCCGGAAAAAGCAGGGGGTTCGCAAGCAGTGTTATCGTTCACGGGTATTGAGATTGATTCCAAGCGGATGGAGGCCAGACTACAGCAGGAGTAAAAGGAGAAAATACTGGCACTCCTTATGTGCATCTTGGGAAGGTAGAAGGTGAAAGTGAGGAAGATTCAAGTCCTGTTGGGCCGCCTCAATTTTGAGTGCAAGTTTGTACGGACATGGAGGACATTTTGCGGGTGGTTGAGGGGGGATTTATCCGGGTTTTATTGCCTCATCACATGTCCGGTTTTCTTTTCGGGAGGGGTCAAGGAGGACCTGAGAATGTGGTGTATTTTCCTGCACATTTTCAATGGTGCTTCTTTGGTTAGAAGGGAATACATAGACTGGGACCTGCACATTTTTCAGATGCAGTAGCAAAGCGATGTTTCAGATACTCTTGGCAGGGTAGATGGTGTGCAGAGACATGGGCGGCACAGTGGAGTAATGGTGGCAGGAGCATAGCCTTCTTTGAATTGTTCCCTTTGCTGGTGGCAGTGACACTATGGGCATGGAGTTAGCACACAGGATCATCATCATTCGAGTAGACAACATGTTAGTAGAGGAGGTTGTGAACAGACAGTCCACTAGGGGTACCCAGGTCCTGAAGCTGATTTTTGTTTCGGACTGCTTGCGCTGTGACATTTCTTTCAGGACACTACACATGCCCCAGGTGGAAAAGGACATTGGGGATGCATTGTCTTATCCACAGTGGGGGAGATTCCATGCATTAGCCAAGAATGTAGGCAGAGGCCCGACACCCATGCCAGAGAAGTTGTGTTTCATAGGCAATGGAGGTTAGTACAACTGGTGGTAGGGTACCTCGCAGGCTCGACATACAGTGCATATGTTCAAGCATGGAAGAAATTCCTAGCGTCGGGTGCACAGCACTGGGAGGAGGGTCATTTGCGGGTGGAGGATGTGATCCAATATATCATGGACCTCATAGACAAAGACTTTTTGAGGGTTACCATGGCTGGGAAGTTGGCGGAACTGGCTTTTATGGGAAAATTGTTATGGGGATACACTCCATTGGTAGGCGAGCTGGGACACAGGATACTGGTAGGTTAGGCGCAGGAGCAGGGCTAGAGGAGGTCAACTAGAAATCCCTTGTCTTGGAATTTACTTGGTAAAGTGTTGCGGCAATTGCCTGAGGTGTGCAGGGACACGAGAAAGACTTGCTTATTTTCAAAACTTACGGTGTGGATGTTTTTCGGGGCTTTCAGAGTGTCAGAAATGTTGGGAGGCAGGGGAAGGGGTGGAATCAGGTGGGAGGATGTTGAAAGGGTGACAGGGAGATGGGAGATACGGCTTAGTCACTCCAAAACCTTTCAGAGAGCACAGATGAAAAGGGTCATCCTAAATTCAGTGGGTTCACCAAGCCCATCTCCAGTGGTATGGGGGAGTGATGGGTGGCTTGTTGAAAAGCAAAATCTGGCCTAGGCTTTAGGCACTTCCCTGGTGGCAAAGTAACAGCCTTTCAGCTACTAGAATTGCTGCAAAAGGCATTGGTTTGGCTGTGAGTGCAGGCAGTAGAGTATGGTGCACATTCTTTTTGCATTGGGGCAGCATCAAACAGTGGAAAAAGGGGTTAGGTGCATGAAGATATCAAGCAGCTGGGCCGCTGGTCATCCGAATGCTATAGGTGCAATGTGTGGGTTCTGGGGGATGAGGGATGTTTGGCGAGTGCTGTATGGTGAATTGCTTACTGCTTATTAATTTCTTTACAGGTGCAGTAGCGGACCTGGGGGTTGAGGAATTTGATATTTGGGTGGTGGGCCACTCCTTTATGAAGTGGGCCGCTATCAAGGTGGGCCAGAGATGGCGTGGGGTCTAATCTGGGTTTTATTGACTGTCTTTTTAAGGTGACTTGGAGAGGAAAGGGAGAATGTTTTAGAGGGACCTTTACAGACATTGAATGGCATGATGGTTGGGGCAAATTGCCCAGATGTTTAGCTTCTTTACCTCGGGGAGAATGACTTAGTAAAGGAGAAAGGGGTTCTGTTGTTGAGGAATATGAAAAGAGACCTGTTGGAGATAAAAGAGTGTTGGTCTGGGTGTTACGTTTTATGGACCGAGTTTGTGCCAAGGTGGTCTTGGAGAGGGACATGTAAGCCAACGACAATAGATAGGGCCCAGATGAAATTGAATATAGAGATGTCACTTTTTTGTAGGGAGAGCACTTTTGGTCGAATTTGTCACTTGAACATTAAATTCGAGATCACAGATTTTTTAGGGGCAATGTGGTACCTCTCTCTCAGAGGGGCATGGACTTTTACTTGCTGGAGATTAGAGCAGTGTTGGCTAAGACTTTAAATGTAAGGTGGTACGCGATAGGGTCACCCACAGCACATGGAAGGCAGGGGGCAGAAAAGGGGGTTAGGTGCCAAATCCCCCTTGTCTGGAGAGCGGGGGGATGAAGAGATTGCGAGGAGTTTGCAGAAGTTGGCTAGCGTTGCCAGTTTGGGAACCATGTGCAAGGGGAGGGTAGGCAGGTAGTTCAAGGTTCAATTTAGGGGGATGTACGTCATTACGACGCACACTTTTACAACGCGTTCCATTACAACGCGGTTGTAACAACGCAAGTCGTTACAACGACTTGCGTTGGGGGGGCGCAAATTAAAATTTTTTAATTTACTATTCCAACACCAGTCCCCGTGGATAGTAGGGAAGGTGTTGGGATAGTAAATTAAATGATTTACTATCCTTGAGCGCCCCCCAGCGCAATTCGTTGTAACAACTTTCGTTGTTATGACCGCGTCGTAATGGAACGGCGTTGTGAAAGTTGCGTTGTAAACGTCGCATACCAATTTAGGGCATTTGGTTAAGTTGGAAATGTTAAAATGTAATACTGTTAAATGAGTTAGCTACAGGGTGGGCATGTTGGGGGACCGTAGGGTTGGAGGTGAGGCCAGGGGCTAGCTCACTGCATGTAAAGTGAAGTTATAGTTTTGTTAGGCGGTTCTGCCTGAAGAAATGTATGATGGGCACCTGTTTCAAAGCAGCCTTTTTCACACACAATAAGTAGTCAGTTTTCTGTGCTGCATCCCTCCCTCCCCAACAGAACATTATGCACAGAGAGTACTGGTGGGTGACAAGCTCCTCTCTGTCGGTGGAGTGCACAGAGTTTACATGGTCAGTTTTCTGTGCTGCACCCCTCCCTCCCATGCAGAACATTATGCACAGAGAGTACGGTTGGCCAGCAAAATCTGCTCAGCTGGTGGAGTTCACGGAGTTTTGTGACTCAGTGCTCTGCTAGGAGTGTGGAGTTCCTCAAAAAAACCTCTGTCAGCCTCCGGCAGCGTGAAGTTTGCTGGCGCGCTCAACCAAGCCTGCTATTGAGAGCTGAGAGTGAGATTCAGGCCAAGGGCATGGCCCTCTGATGTCAGGGGTCCTCTCTCAGCCACACCCTGCCTCTCCCCGGAAGGGTGATTAGCATTGCCAGAGAGATTCTGAACAGATCTTGGGGGAAGTAGAAGCATGTTCCTGGGAGGGGTAATGCAGATTCATTTTTGGGTGGAACCGGAAGTGATGATAAGTCGGAACATTTTAAACCAAGGAAATCAGGTTAGGCGGGGTGAGGAGTACTTTCTTTAAAACCATGCTGTGCGTATGATACAGGAGTAGGTTATGCTTTCTTAATATATTCTGGCATGTTATTCTGTTTGTATATACTCGAGATTTGTGGCAATTGGGTGCATTTGGACACAGTTTACTGCATGTCAGACTGATACCAAACAAAGACCCACCCTGAACATCTGGTCTCACCCGCCACATCCAGCCTGCCGGCATTTGTGCATGCACATGTCCTCCAAACCCTGGGCATTGTGCACACTTAATTGACATGCTTGTTCGGTGCCATCACTCACAACCCGTAATCGTCTGCTTTACATTCTGCAGTTCAGCTGTTGTGGTCCCAGGGCTTTTATAGCAGAGAGATATGCGAGTAGGCACTAGGCAGTCTTTAGGTGGTCCTGCCGTACATAAACAGCAAGCTGCCTGGCCAAATGTTTTGTAAGGCGAGAGATCAGGCTGCTTGATCCCTTTCATAGATTTAACTGCCTCAGTCACAGCATGTCTAGGTAAGTCTTTCAGCCTTGTTTTTTTTCTGTTCAGATTGACACTTACAGTTTTTTTTTCCAACAGGGCACGCAAAACTACACACACTTGACATGGAAACAAGAAGTTGTAAGATTATTGAAAAAGTACTCCCCCCTCCGCCTATACTCTTAGTCTTAACATATAATTAATTATTGGGTGGTTTATGTATTTATTTATTTTATTTATTTAGAAGCTTATATAGCGTGCAGCTACCCCCAACGGGGGAGTCCCACGCTGCGAGCAGCAGGCATTTGTAAGTGTCTCTATGCAACTAAGGGTTGATAAAGAGCCAGGGGGCAGATGTATCAAGATTCCATTTTGCGATTCCTAAATAGCGATTTTTAAGGAATCGCTATTTAGAATTCGCAAAATGGAATGTATGAAAAAAATCGCTATTGTTTTGCGATTCCTTAATCTTCCTTATTTGAGAATCCGCATTTTGCGAATTCGCAAATAAGGAATTATTTCCCATGCATTCCTATGGGCCATGAGGCCCATAGGAATGAGTGTGAAGTAATTCTCAAATTGCGAATTCGCAATTTGCTAATCGCAATTTGAGAATTATTTCAAGGGTGCAGGGGTGTCTCAAAGACATCCTGCTGCACCCCTGAAATGTACATGCGTGTGCATATGGCGCACATACATGCCCTATGGGCATGTGTATGCGTCACATGCCACCATCAAAAATGCTACATTGTGCATTTTTTTTAAAGACTTCGCAAATTACCATCAACTACAACTTGGTAATAATTTGCGAATTCTTAAACATAAATCACAATTCAAAAATGCTTCATACATACAGCCTGATTCATCATACTCCCGTTTTGCGAGCCCCTAATAGCGATTCATAGCGAATCGCTATTAAGGACTCGCGAAACGGGATTCATGTAGGAATATGCAAAAAAAATGCGATTCCTACTAATTCCTTATTTGCGATTAGCAAATTGCTAATCGCAAATAAGGAATAACTCCCCATTCATTCCTATGGGCCAAAAGGCCCATAGGAATGAATGGGAAGTATTCCTTATTTGCGATTAGCAATTAGCTAATCGCAAATAAGATAGCGATTGAAAGGGTGCCAGGGGTGTCCAAAGGACACCCTGTAGCACCCCTTAAATGCTAATATGAACAGGGGTTGCGCACACACATGTCCAAACGACATGTGTGTGTGCAACATGCAACTCAGAAAAATGCTTTTAAAAGCATTTTTCTGAGTTATCGCTATTTACCTCGAGGTTTGACCTCACGGTAAATAGCGGCCCGAAATTGCGATTTTGCAATTTTTAAATGGATGATGAATTGCATTTAAGGAATCTCAAATAGAGATTCCTTAAATGTAATCCATTGCAAATTTGCGAAAACGCAGTTACCGATTTTTGCATTTGGGATGATGAATCCCAAATGCAAAAATCTCTCTCGCAAAGGGCCAGATTCTCAGAATCTGGCCCTTTGCGAGCCGAATTCAGCTTCATGAATTAGGCTGATAGTATTTAAGAAATCGCAACATTGCGATTCCTTAAATGCTATGGCAAAATAAGGAATCGCACATTTTTGCTATTTCTTATTTTGCGAATTTTTGATGCATGCCAAAACATGCAAAAAGACCTTTTGCGATTCGCAAAGGCCGAAATTCTGCGAATTTCGGCTTTTGCAAGTCGCAAAAGGCTTGATACATCTGCCCCCAGGTTTTTAAATTGCATTGAAATAAGCATTCTGATTCTGTCAAACGGAGGGACAGTGGCAGGTTGTTCCAGGCTAGAGCCGTGATAACTGCCAATGCTCTAACCCCCATTCTAGAGCGGCGAAAACGGGGAGTACGTAAAATGAATATATGATTTGATCTGAGAGAGCGGGTGGAATGGGCATGCTTCAGTCTGGCTCTAGGCCGCCCTTGACCCTGCATTGCTCTATTTAGCAGTATGGAATCGGTGGCGTTTTCCAGCCCTAGAGAGGAGTGTCACAACCGTAATTAGAAAACTCTCATGCTCTCCCATCACTCATGTGCTGGATGCTTAATAGAAATCATATCTACCCCAGCACACACATGCCACAACCTCATGAGCAAATGTCGGAGCTAGAGTGTGCACACAGGGGCAACTGACCACTGAAGATAAGAATAGACAGTGTAAAGGGCACCGGGCATAAACATCTGCCGTTATGACTGCTAATATCTTGATGTAGCTGATCCCGAACCAACATAGTGATGACTTTGGATTAGATGAGAACTTGTGTATACGCTGCAGGTGGAGAAGGGAGGCTGGGTGGATGTTGAGGACAACCTTGCGTGTCAAACCACAAGTGACACTGCGGGGCACTGGGCACCACTTTAACACGGTTATCTGGTTATCTGCTTGGGAGAAACCCTCAATTTTTTTCCTTTTTTTTCTTCTTTTCTAGTCTCCTTTTTTTCCATACTTTCCCCTCTGTGCTGGAGAGGCCGGAGACTTAAGAGGACGCAATTGCAATCATTTTGTGTGAAAAATAAAACCCAATAAAAAATGAATATACATGTCACTGAAAACAGTGAACAGTGATATATAATATATGTTCAACCTATAGGTTGAGGTCAGTGACTGGTTACTCCAGGGACCTTGGAAATAGGGTGTTATCCCGCTTCCCGCAAAATCTTCAAGTGGGCCGGGTGGGGCTTTCTACAGTCTTGTACATGGGGCTTATATGCTGTATGAAGTAACATATGAATATGAGAGCACGTCTAGAATGTTGTTGTGCCAGGAGCCATGTTTCTCTGATGAAGATTGCCTCAAGAATATTCGTGGTAATAGTGTCATTGATGTTTGCAGCATGATGTACTGTGGAGCGTGCACTAATAAGCATGAGGTGTAGTGTTTGTTACATTGATGCTCATGAGTTTAATGGCAACTGCAAACAGCCTTTGAGCTCCTGAGCACCATTCAGAGATGTAGTACTAATTTACTGTGCCATTCAGTTCTTCAATATATTGGAATTATTGAATACTTTGCAGCTGCTAAATTAAAGAGAGAGCATTTTTTGTGGACAGATAGTCTAAGATAGTCTAAGGGAAGACAGGAAATCATTAGGGTCATTCTCTCAAGGGTCACTAACCCCTGACTCCTGAGTCATTAAAAAGGATTTTGATTACCATTTTTACCATTATCCGGGGTCAGTGACCTCCACTTAGATATGGATAAAAGTTTAGAGGTAGGTTTTTTGGGTATAAATATCTCATCATAATGGTCTGTAACCTGTTTGAAAACTACTTGCTAGACCTTTTTGTATCAAAAATGGGTAATACAATTTTCTCAGTTTGCAGATAATTACAGAAATGGTAGAGCTTCTGCCTCTTTAGCCCAAATTAATGTTAAAAGTCACGGTAGTTTGACATAAAACTCCTGCTCACAAATGTCTCCTCTAGGTCTCCTTAGCAGCACATTAATGAAACCACCCGAATATGGGTTTACTATACATTGTACGAAAATTCTTGATCTAAGTCAGATTTCACAAACCTACAGCTTTCATAGAAGGTGTAAAAGAACACCGAAAACACAGTGTAATATCTTGCGTGTAACTTAAATTAAAAGGCACAACACTTAGATAGGGTGTGTGAAGTTCACATAGCTACCTTTTGCATAATTACATAAAATGTCTGAAAAAGGTATGCATCATCCCAAATGCAAAAATCACAATTTAAGTAATCGCAAAGTTTGCGATTGCTTAAATTGCGATTGCATTTAAGGAATTGCAAATTACGATTTCTTAAATGCAGTGCATTAACCAATAAAATTTAGCGATTTCGCAAATAGGAATAGCAAATTAGCATCAATCACAAGGTGATGGTAATTTGCCATTTCTTTGAAAAATGCACTAAAGTCCCATGTTACACACACACATGCCCTTGGGGCATATGTGTGCGCAACATGTGGATAAATTTAAATTTCAGGGGTGCAACCGGGTGTCCTTTTGGCACCCTTTCACCCTTGAAATTGCATGCGCAATTTGCGAGTACCTATTGGGTACTCGCAAATTCCGTATACAATTCCCATTCATTCTTATGGGCCTCTAGGCCCATAGGAATGAATGGGAAGCAATTTCTTAATTGCGAGTCGCAATTTGCGTGTCGCAATTCACGAGTTGCAATTAAGGAATGTGTAGGAATCACAAATTTATTTGCGATTCCTACATGCATAAGCAATAGCGATTCTTTAATTGTGATTCCTTAAAAATCGAAATTAAAGAATCGCTATTGTCTGTTTTGATGGATGTGCACCTTACAGCTGTATTTTAGAACGCAGTTTTTACTCACGACCATTTTAGAAACATGGAGAGATTTTGCACACAAAAAATAGTGCAAAAACAATAAGTGTTACAAAAAAGACAGCTGCTTGTGTTCTGGCCATTCACGTTGTTCCCATACTCCTGCAAAATAATTTTTGCACAAACTGTCTGATTAATTAAATTACGAGGGGTGTTGGCGTAGTTTGGAGTAGGAAGTGTAAAGCTAAATGCTGTACATTTTGTGAGATAACACCAGTTTAACAAACATTTCAAACAGTTTAACTTTTATCAGTATATAACTTTCCCAGTTTTCAAAACTATTCCATAGCTTTTGAAAAATATTCGGCGTACTATAAAGTAACACCTAACTCATAATCGGTCAATCTACGAATTTTAAACTCGAAAGAATTTCTGACAATTTTTTAACTTTAAAGAATGTAGCTCTTAATTTAATATCAATCCGAGAAGGGGCGTTTTAGATTAGATCATATTTTGAAGTAGAATGTAGTGGCTGGGACAGAAATTATATTATATTATACTATGATAATATGAGTCTGTTTACCTGTCTCACCATAGAGGCAAGCCTAGTTATTAACAAAAACGACTTTTGAGTGCCTATTCTCTTAGTGGTGGGATGTCAATGATTGGGTATGCTGGGCAGGCAAACCCATCGAGGGACTTTGAGCCGTGACTGGCAGAAACATAGGACTGAAACTGGCAATCACATATGATAGGCCTAGTTACATGATTATCAAATTTGGACACTAGAGGCAGTATTCCAGAATGGTTTTACAGTGACTTGAGGATTTACTTTAGATAGGGAGGGGAAGGGTGTGGATTTGCCTTTGAAAGTTGGTGGGGCTCATATATTGGAAAATGTGATACAATGCAGCAGCAAGTCACCTTGCTGCGCTGCGTGACAGGGAAAGGGCCGGAATGTGCCGCATATAAGGCAGTACGGTGCATTCCTGTATTTTCTCCAGTGCTGGCCCCCTTTTGGCAGCCTAATGCCATGGTGCAAGGGTGCCTATGTTGCATGCAGGATTGTTTTGTTACAGGAAGGGGCACCTTGAACAAAAATAAACCTGGATGGCATATTCCTCTTTCTGCCACACACATAAAAATAGTAAGAAGTGAGGACAAATAGAGATTTATTTATTTTTTATTTATAAAGTTTTATATCGCGCAAACAAGGTTCTGAAGGATATCAGAGCGCTTTACAATAAGTTGGAAGAAGGGACAAAATGAAATATACACAGCAATTGTGGAAAAAAAATGCTAAAACAGTAAACAGTGGTACACATATAAGGTATAATATTATGCAGAAGAGACGATCCGTGACTGTTAGTTGTGCCATGGAGCTAGAAACCAAGAGACAGTCGCCTTATGTGTGCCTCCACCCCTTATGGTAATAATTTGCTCATTAAGAATCTTTTGGCTTCCAGTTTGAAAGCTGTCATCGAGGAGAGTCTGCGTACATCCGGAGGAAGAGAGTCCCATATTTTAGGGGCAGCACCAGAGAAGTTCAAGTTCAGTGGCAAGTTCTCTTTTTGCTAAGGATGATTGGTTTCAGGAGGAGAGTAGAGGGGCTTCTCGATGCCCTCACCCCACAGGATAATTCAAGTTTGTGTGCTAAATACGTGGGAGGCATGTTTTATTAAGTTGAGGAAGATGAGAAAAAAATAAAAATGTTGTGTGCAGACGTTGTGTTTGGACTTTTGACACTGGTGAGCTATATTTGAATATAATTGAAGGCAACTGTCACACTCCCTGGCCATGCAGAATGTGCAGACATTAGAAGGCCGGCAGATCAAGAGACTAAGAATGAAACGTCCCTTTCTACATGTAATTTCACATGTGTTATGCATCAGAAGATCCAATACCTATAAAACACTGGTATATATCTATTTGTATGTTTCTTTTAAGCATGTGCTACTATGAAAAGGCACATCCAGATGTACGCATGCTTTCAGTAATATGGTGAGACTTTGAACTGTGATATGGAAAGGGTTTCTGCTTTGCATTTGGGTAGAGTCAACACTGTTAGTAGTTGCTGAGTAGTGAAGATGCACAAGACAGATGAGGTCAAAGACATGCTGGTAAAGGGACTAGTGATTATGGTACTTTGTATGAGTCTTTGGGAAGGTATTGTTGAAGTGCGCTGTATATAATTAATTGTCTTTGTAAAATGAGGAATGCAGTCTCTTATGTTGAAAGGACTGCATGGTGTTGTGACTAATGTACAGGGTTGAATTAAGATTGAAAATCGGCCCGGTCAATGTAAGAGAAATGGGGCTGTTTGTATATTGTGGCTTGTTTGAAAATACAGGGGGGGCGGTCCTTTACAAGAAATATGTTTTATGAATGTCTACGCCTCCCTGGGAAGATGTGAGATTTTGATGCATTCCCAGGTTTACAAGTTATTGTACATATGGGAATGTGTCAAAATCTAGGAGCGTTGTGTGGGAACACCCATGCAACACCAGTGGAATGCCTTCCAAGGGTAGAATAAAGCAATGCAATAAAGCAATGCAGAGATTGGTGCTGCATTGCGTTAAACCAGATTTTTGAAGCCATTTAGAGCCACACAAAGTGGCTTAAAAATTCGGACATGGAGGTTTTACGTCACACATGTACCACTTTGTGTGGTGCAAACGTGACCCAAACCTCTAATAAATATGCCCCTATGTATGTGGAACTCGTACTGGATAGTCTAGTAATTAAATCAAAAGGATTCCCCACATGGATCGGACTGTTTTCAAGGAAAGGGGTTTCTCATCCAGATGTGGAGGCACACAGTGTTTGCTTAAATACCCCTTACACACCAAAAGGGCCCTTGGTGTCATGCTTCATCATAGGGGTCTTCCTGCCCCGCTGCGGGATGGAGCGTGCTGCGACCAACGACTATGTGGGAGCACTGTTAGACAATACTATGTGTATTGATTGGGAAGTGAGAGAAGAGGTCGGGGTGAGTATAGGTTAAGGTTCTGGTCTTGGCGTGTGGGGGCCAGCGGGGGCAAGCTCACACAGGACTCCAGGCCCCAGAAGCAACCAGCGGACTCAGAGCCCCTCCCCATTGTCACCGGTGGCATTTATTACAGCTTGTGCCTCACGCTTCGCGGGAGACGCTTTGTTCTGGTCTCGGCATGTGGGGGCCAGCGGGGGAAAACTCACACAGGACTCCAGGCCCCAGAAGCAACCGGCGGACTCAGAGCACCTCCCCCTTGTCACCGGGGCATTAATTACAGCTTGCGCCTCATGCTTCGCGGGAGATGCTTCGTTCTGGTCTCGGCATGTGGGGGTCAGCGGGGGCAAGCTCACACAGGACTCCAGGCCCTAGAAGCAACCGGCAGACTCAGAGCCCCTTCCCCTTGTCACTGGGGGCATTTATTACAGCCTGTGCCTCCTGATTCGCGGGATATGCTTCATTCTGGTCTCGGCGTGTGGGGGCCAGCGGGGGCAAGCTATCACAGGAATCCAGGCCCCAGAAGCAACCAGCGGACTCAGAGCCCCTCCCCCTTGTCACCGTGGGCATTTATTACAGCTTGCGCCTCCCGCTTCGTGGGAGACGCTTCGTTCTGGTCTCAGCGTGTGGGGGCCAGCGGGGGCAGGCTCACACAGGACTCCAGGCCCCAGAAGCAACCGGCAGACTCAGAGCCCCTTCCCCTTGACACCAGGGGTGATATAATCAGCAGGTCATTTCCTCCACGCGGGAAGCGCGCGGGCGGCACCGGGCTAAGCCCCGGCAAAGGGCGGGCCGTCTGTGGCCGTCGGAGGCCGAAGGAGGACGGGCCGGGCCACCCCCCTAACCTACACAATAGGTAAGCGAAAGCAGCTGAGCAATGGGGACCATGAGGGTAAAAAGGCAAAGGTGCCGAGAAAGTCCGAATCCATTATCTCCTATTTAACGTCAGCAGTGGGGGTTTTAAGCAAGGAGATTGCAAATGCTAAGAAGGAACTGGGTCTGGATCTCCCCACCATAGTATGTGATGACTCTGACATTAGGCCGGCTGTGACTGTGCCAAATGTTCCCCTGGAGCGTGTAGTTGTGATTTCTCAGCCTAAGCCCCATTCTATGCCTGTGGCTGTGACTAAAAGTGGCTCAGTATTAAATAAGGCTATAGACTGTCCCAATGGAGGAAAAATATCAGCCGCCGTGTCACAAAATAACCCGGGGAAATGCAGACGTCCAAAGAAGGTTATTAAACAAATAAAACCTGTACTTTTGTCAAAAGGTGCCGACTTAAGTATTCCTGAACATTTGGCTGAACTAGTGGAAGAAATGTCTAACATACGATTGGAGCCAGTGCTTGTTGGCATAGCCAAGGACATTGTGGGCTCTCTTAATACTTGTGTTGCTGGTCTGTTGAAAAAATGTGAATATATTGACCAATTTATCAAAGAGTTTAGAGGGCAGAAAGCTCTGGAGAGAGAGTTCCCGGAGGATTATATTGTTATCTCTAAGGCCAAGAAGGGGCAACAAGGTAGCAATAAACTAACTCATGACAATCTTATTAGTACTCAGATCACTGGGAGAACTGGGACAACTGGTAACATACAACATCTTGCAAATGGTAATTTACCATGAAGTGAATCCCAACGGGTAGGAATCACTGATATAAGCAGTAATATGCCCGCTGGGACCTCTTTTGGTAATAAAAGACCTACACACTCACATGGAATTACCCTGGACCTTCCGCCAGAAGCTGCACCTCAGGTGGCTGTACTAACAGGGGTTCCCCCCCTAGATGATGGTGCGGTTGAAACAACTCAAGACCTCCTTAGGAAGTCTAGAAACTGGTGCAATCAACTTAGTAGTGGAGGACCAGATATCTCCCCTACCATCATCATGGCTAGACGGGTGGGTTGGATTGGGCGCTGCACTAAAAGTATTGGGGGGATTGTGTGGTAGTTAATTTCAATAGGAGCAACGTGGCTGATAGGTTGTTTTGGGATGCCTCAGCTATAGGAAACCCTGTAATTAGACCATTACCACTGGGTTATTTCTATCCCCCACGTATTGCACATATAAATTCTTATGCCATGCAGCCACTATTGCCCCCCCAGATGAGTACACCACGTGGTCCTAAATATATTCCTCAGTGTAAACATGTTCGAGGGTTCCCATCGAGAAAGGAGGGAATTGTATCCGTTCACCCACAACCTACTGGTAATTCCTCAGATCATCGTGAAACTGATATAGCCCTGCTAAACCATTTCTCCCCGTTAGCAAATCTGGAGGACAATGATTGACTACATGTCCCAGCTTTAGATCTGAATGATCGACCTAGGGTAGCAACTAATGTAACTACTTGCAAATTTATAAGCTGGAATGTGGCAGGTATTAGACAAAAGAATAGTGACAACATCTGGATTTTATAAAACAATACCATGTCATTGGCCTCCAGGAAACGTGGGATGCATCAAAGTCCTTTAGTATGGATGGCTTTATAAGCTTTGTTGTCCCAGCAGTTTCGTGACTTGGGGGTAGATCAAAAGGAGGTTTAATCCTCCTTTTCTCATTTAAATTGAAAGGTTCCTTGAAAATGCTGGAGTCAGGCTCAAGTAATATTTTAATTGTTGAGTGGGTCATCCCAAATCTGCCTAATATTTTATTAATTAACCTTTATAATGCCAGTGAGAGCGAGATAATTAATCAACACTAAGGGCTCCATTACGATGTCGGGCGGATCGCCACCCCCATGGCTGCGGTGGCGATCCGCCAGACAGAAATGCCTGCCCACCACCCTTTTCCCCCCGCCACATTACAATGGCGGGGGGGACCGCAACGGAGGTTAACACCACCCGCCACTTTTCCGCCCCGGTCGCCTTGCGGCTGGGGCGGAAAAGGAATAATATGGTGGCGGTGTCTATGAGACACCACCAGCCATATTACAATGGCAAGAGTGCAATGCCTTTCCGCGGCGGCAATTCCGCCACGGAAAGGCAGGCGGTGTTCACTCTGGGGGCCCCTGTGGGCCCCCAGAGTGAAGGCCAAAGGGGTGTGGCACACGGGGGGTACCTGTCGTACCCCCCTGCATTTGCATAATCAAAGCGGCAGGCACCGCGCGGTGCCTGACGCTTTGATTATGTAAATGATGCACAGCATTTTTGGTATTGTGGCGGGCGGAGCAGAGAGCTCCGCCCGCCACAATACTATAAATACAGGATGTGCCCGCCACTGTGGCGGGCACATCCTAAAGGTGCATGCGGGACCCTCGCCCTTAGGGCGGGCGGTCCCGATTTCCGATAGGATGGCGGGCGGGCAATGCCCGCCCCCCATCCTAATGGGCCCCTTAGGCTCCCTGGATGGTATATTAGCAGATTATAAGTCAAAACATAACACTTTATTCAATATTATTATTATGGGCGATTTTAATATTCACCCATGTAAATGTGATTGTGTTTTAGATACTTACCAAGGGTTTCCAGGCATCGTGGTTCCACACTTTGAACACAATAGGCAAGGTGAGGCCCTGGAGGACCTCCTAGCTATCAGTAATCTTTTTGAAGCAGGAATTGGTGAGGGGGAGGAGAGGGTTTCCACATTTAAAGGTAAGGACCCTGGAACTGTCATTGATTATATCTTTCTATCCTCTGATGTCATAACTAGGGTCTTTTCCTATAAAGTGGTACCCTCTGTGTTCAGCGACCATAAACTGGTTATTCTAGAGCTGGTTATGGGAGAAGCTATTGACTCAAAAGCTAGGGAGCATGTAGAGTTGAGTGACATAACCACTAAGGATCAGAGTAGAAGGTTAAAATGGGACAGGGTGGTCCCTGAAACCTTCTTTGAGGATCTTTTTTACTAAGGCTGAGGTAAACTTGGCCTCATGTTTAGATAGTACTGCCCCCAGCGGGGTAATTATTGATGCTTACGTTGGCATATGTACCCAGATTGCAAATGATTTAAGGGATAAACGCAATGCAAGGCCTGTTCGGATTCATAGATGGTTTGATACTAGTTGCACCAAAGCCCATGGTGCCCTTCTCCTAGCCCTGAAGAAGAGACCTAGAGATAGGTATTCTGTCTGTAGGCTGAGGAAAATATATAAAATGGCTATTACTACCCGTAAGCAAGATGAGGCGTGGAGCAACCTTTTATCAATGGATTTTCTACGGGACAGTAGTAGGTTTTAGGCAACTATCAACCACCCTTTTTTTTCGAGGCTTGAGAACTCAATTCTGGATTGTGTTATCCCAGACGAACATTGGCTCTCACATTTTAGTGAGATTTATGGTAATGTGGGCCCTGCACCCGTAGAAAATCTTACGGTGTTTAAGCAGTCATTGCCCCCTTTAACATTTGAAGTGGATGAGGTACAAAGGGCAATAAAAGAAATGTCTAAAAATAAAGCCCCAGGCCCGAACGGTGTCTTGGCTGACCTATATAGTACCTACCCTACTTTTTGGGCAAAGATCCTTACTAAAGTCTACAATGCCTCTAGTGAAAAGGGGTTCCCGGCATCCTGGGCCACCTCAATTATAATCCCGGTATTTAAAAAGGGGAGGAGAGGGGACCCCTCTTGCTATAGACCAATCTCTCTGATAGACTCTGCTGTCAAAATCTTGGGCAGAGTCATTCTACACAAATTGAGAGATTGGCTAGATGACAGAGGGGTCCTCTCCAATCTTCAATATGGCTCCAGGGAGAAGAGAAGCACATTGGATCAATGCCTGAACCTGCATATCCTGATAAACAAATATACATTGGCCAAAGAGGGTTCCCTTTATATGGGTTTTATGGACCTCTCTTCGGCCTTTGATCTAGTTAATCGGGAAAAACTTTGGACAATTTTGCTGAATCTAGGCATTGACCCACCCTTGGTTAATTTTTTAGCTGTCCTACATCAGGGTCTTTTAGCGTCAGTCAGGGTTAAACTGGATGGTAGATGCACCAGTCACTTTAGCTCGATGTGAGGAGTCAGGCAGGGTTGCATTCTGGCCCCCCTCCTTTTTAGCTTATATATTAATGCACTAGAGAAATCTTTAGAGGGGGCCTCTTTGGACGTACCGCGGGTAGGAGATTCAGTAATCCCGGTTTTTCTATACGCGGATGACGCCGTTTTATTGTCCCGGGCTGGCCTTGGCCTCCAGAGGTTGTTGGATTCTTTTGGGGATTTTATGGGATCTTTGGATCTGAAGGTCAATAGTAAAAAGTCACACGTTATGGTGGCTGGTAAATGTCCCAGGAGCCTAAAGTTACGTCCCTTTTTTTGTAATGGTGCTGAGGTAACCAAGGTCCCTGTTTTTACTTGTCTCGGGGTACTTTTTGATGAAAAGGTTACCTGGGGACCTCAACAGAATACAAAAAGTAACGCTGTAGCTAGGTCTACTGCAGCACTGATGGGTTTTGCAAAGCGGTTGGGGGCAAGACCGATGGAGGCACTCTTGAATGTTTAAAAGCTAAATGTTTGGCTATAGCCACATATGATGCCTCGGTATGGGTATACATATCCCATGAGAAGATTCAAGTGACGGAAAATAAATTCTTGAGATCCCTTTGGAGGTACCCCAATCCACCCCTACATTCTTGCTGCACACGGAATTGGGACTGGGCTATGTTACAGATCAGCTGAAAGTCGCCACGCTGACATGTTGGCTAAAGACATGGTTGAACCAAGAAAGTACATTGAACAACCAGATTATAGGTGACTGTCTTTCCCTGGATAGGGCTAGCAGGGTGCCCTGGTTAATGTATATTAAAGCAATGTTCACTAAACTAGGGCGTCCCGAGCTTTACACCTCACCGGCCTCTATTACCAAGGAGGACATAAGCTGGACTAAGAAAAACTTTTTAACTTTGTTGACATTGGAACGTGAGGAGATGGAGTTAAAGAAACCATGTGTTAAAGCTAACTATGTATTGTTAACCTCACCTTCACTTGAGCCATACTTAAAAATTGTCACTAGACCTTTCCATCGCCAGCTCTTAATTAGATTCCGGTTCAACTTAATCCATTTGTCCCTTGGCGTTTTCCCCACTTGGTGTATACCTGAAAACAGCAATCCTTGTAGTTGTGATAATATTTCCAAACAAGACACAATGCACTTTATTATGTTCTGTGACTTCTACGCGGAGATCCGTAAAAAGTTTTCAATGCAATTCTTAGAGAGGCGGGCTTCATACAAGTTAGGCCCGCTCTTACTTTTCTCCGGATGCTAGGCAGTATCCAAATTATTTTCTCTGTTGCTAGCTTTCCGGTAGCTGCTGTACAGATTATTAGCAAAAGATTAATTCCATAGAATTAACCCTGTCTGACTTTTATCTGATTTTTAATGATTTTAACTTGTGTTTTGTATAATATTTGTTACTATCGGTTGATTGTATATATTGATATGGATGTGTTTTATATTGTCTTTTATGATTTTAAGTAATCAAATAAAGTGTTTTTTTTTACTGATTCAAAAAGGACCTAACCTCATGAACTTAAAAAATGTTAATAGGTCATCGAGGCTGGACCTGTTAAAAAAGTGATGCAGAGAAGTCCTGCCAATAATGTGCGGATACTCCTATAAAGTCAACATCTTTCGAGGCAAAGGCTTCTTCAACAGGACAGAAAGATCCTCTCAGTACTCACTATGTGGAATGTCCCCAATGGGTGTGCTATATACAAAAGTGATAAGAATAGAACAATGAAAGATGCATGAATTTTTTACACTTAATATGATACTCAATAGTACCATGTATGTGTTAGTTATGTAGTGTAGGAGGTAATACTCTATGAGCCTCTTGTAACGGGCAGGGAAGGGAATCACCAAACGTAGCTGTTTTGGTCGATGCAGCCTAGCCTAAAAATAATGCCAACCCGCGGCTCCCAGAACGCAAGGTCCCCGAGGAAGGAGATGGGCCCTTACGTGACCTGATTCATTGTGAAAAAAGTGTGGAATAGAGTCAGGAGCAAGAGTGAGGAGCTGGTAGGTTTGCAGGAAGAGGAGATGAGCATAGCACCAGTATTCTATTGAGTTCAGAAGCTACTCAAATGTAAACTCCTTCTATACTGCTATATCTGATATCCCTGTTTTGATCAGTTGCTATATATTGCATATTGTTGATTGCTAAGAATCCTTGTAAAGATATTGTGATGCCTTAGGCTCTACTGAGAGGTCACAGCTGCAACAAAACATACTAGATATATCCCCAAGAATGACAATAGAAAACAAGCATTTGCAATGCAATAGGTCTCACATTTGCGAGAGTTAGAGCTATTGGCATTGTAAATGACAATGTCTTTTACCTGTGCGTTTTAGTTTGGAGTGGAGTGGATGTATGTGGCTTAGAGTGGAATAATGTGGGCTGTATTAGAATTGTTAGTGTTGGAATTGTGTGGGGTGGAATTGTGCACTGTTGAGTTGTGTGGTGTGGAATTGTGAGGTGTGGAGTGTATTTGTGTAGTGGATTTATGTGACATGGTGACTAGGTAGGGGTGACAGCTGCACAGAATAGATAGAAATGAAGATAGAGAGGGATAGGTAGTCTGTACAAAAAGTGGTGAATGCACTTGAGACAGAGGAGCAGAAAGAGTGTTTCTCTGGATAGAGGTGGTGCTCAGGTGGTGCTGAGTGATGCTCAGTGAGCCTGGGTGTAGTTCGTGTAGCAGCGCTATGTGAACTCTGTGAAGTGGTAAAAAAACTCCACCGCCCTACGCAGAGTTCTGCGAGACGCAAATGCGTGTTCGGGGGGAAATATTGCGCAAACTGAACCATGCCGTTGCACATGGGCACGGCTATCTTGTTTTCTTCTCTATTATGGTGGTGGGGCCTCCTTTTCAATCATCCCTAAATCTTTTCAATCCGACTTTTCCTCTAAAGAAATTTCAGATTTTTTTATTTATAATCTTTTCCTTGGTCTTCTTAAGTGTACATTTTGCGGTTTTTGTGAGTTTTGTACTGTTTTTCTGTATAACTTGCTTCCTAATTTGTTTTACTTCCTCCCTACTTCTCCATTAATTTTTATACTTTCTAGATAGTCTTTTCTGCCCCCACCCAGCATCATGGCAGAGACCCGTACCACTAAAAACTGAGGTGGTGCTGAGTGACGCTGTTGAGGGGCCCAACAGTGGGACAATGGGACAAGACTGGTGTCATTGTTGTTTACTGACACATCTCCACCCAGTAGTATTTTGGTGAATCCGCCTCTAAGTCATGTGCAGGGGTCACACATGCTTTGCTCATTTTGCCAGTGAGGCTTGAGGGCATGTCAGATCTTGAGGCTTTGCACCTACTTTTTCTTTCCAAAGTGAATTCCTCTTTGCTGGTGATCTCTATGATGGTCTGCTGGCAAGGTATAAGGCAGTTTTTTACAAAACAAGGTACAACAACACTGATCACTCTAGGAGGACCAAGTGCTGACAGAAAGCGGGACGCACCATGTGACTTACCTTTTTTTACTGAAGGGCTTCAGCAGTTTAAATGACATGGCCATGCTGCATGCACTTGTAATCCCTCCCCAGCCGGGCCCCCAGGTCCATGTTCATCTATTGAGAGAAGTTCCCTAGCTGAGGAATGGTGCATCCTTCAAAGTAGGGGCGAGCACAGAGAGTTGGAGCTGCTGAAGTTTATGTTGACATACTCGCCAGGGCTCTTGGGTTCATGAGCCTCACAGACACGGGGCTGGGTGCTGGCTTTGTCCAAGGAGAGGAAAGTGGGCCTGGGCAGGCAGGGACTGTTTGAGCTGGCGGGATTGACTTGCTTGTTTGGTCCTTGCCATCCAAGCTGTTGATGCTGGCGAAGGACGAGGACTCCTTGCCACCAGAGCAGTGCAGAAGCTTGAAGGAACATGGCAGGGAGTAGTAGGCGCAGGCGGGTTGAGTGTCCACCTAGGCTGGCAAGTGGCCATCTGGCGGGGTGCTGGAGCTAGCGCCACTTGCCAGGACTCATGTTTATATAGTCCCGGCGGGGCAGCTTGCCATCGCTGCTCTGCAAGGACAGTTGTGCACCGCAGTCATCAGGGGAGCAACTGTCAGTCAGAGACACCATCATGTAGCCTCTGGGGTCGGTGCAGGCCAGGAAAGTTGCAGAATCTGTTGCAGAGCAGACACACTGGTAGGGCTCCTAGGCATGTAATCGCCCGCTTGCGGGTGCCACCCTTGGACTCATGGGCATGTAGCCATCATCCTGCGGCTGCTCCGTAGGATAACAGTGCAGGGGTTGAAAGGCAGGCCGCACTGTGCTATGGCAGTGTAGTCCTAGGTGCAGGCCGAGCACAGAGGTTGCTGTTGGGTGGCGAGAGGTGGTGTGGGAAGTGCTGGTGGAGTGTGTCCACTTCCTGAAACCCATATCTTGGGCTGACGGGGACCGGCAAAGTGGTGGGGCCCCATGGCCCATGCAGATGTTGACCAGCCCATCGGCGATGGAGTGTGGCCAGGGTAGTCTGGTGTCACGCTACAAAATGATCCCCTGAAGTTGCTGCAGTTCGATCCATACTCGTCCGACAAGATGAAGCCGCTGTCACTGGGGGAGCCCTACATGGAGGTTCTGGAGCGCCGTGGGCAGAGCTCATCCTACATGGAGCCATGGCCGCTGGTGCTGCAGGATAACAGGCCCGAAGTTTTGTCAAGAAACAGTGGCATGTGGAGGGGCAGGGCATTGGTAAAAGTCACTTTGTAGTTCAAATAAAATGAGGCCTTGAGGCGGCATGACTGTTTCTGCCCTGAGATATTCCAGAGCACGTCTGCCCTTTCACTAGTTCAATATCTATTTAGTATCCTTTGTACAGATTGCCACAGGGCTGGTGTCAGCCAAGAGAGAGCAAAGTCAGGCCGACGCCGGAATGTAACCATGCTAAAAAAATAAAATGAATACCAAAAGTCTTAAAATTAGGATTTTTCTCAATTTAGTAGTAGTAAAGTTAGGACTCCTAACTTTATTACTACTAAATTGAGAAAATCCTAATTTTAAGACTTTTGGTATTCACAGAAGGCATTTAGGAGTGCTAAAGCTAGGAGTCTTTACTTTGCTACCACTAAATTGAGAAAAATCCTAATTTTAAGACTTTTGGTATTCACAGAAGGCATTTAGGGGTCCTAAAGTTAGGAGTCCTAACTTCTGTGAATACCGAAATGAGTAAGTGCATTCTGTGAATGCCAAAAGTAGTACATTCATTCTGTGAATACCAAAACAGTAGTAAGCTTAGGATTGAGTCTTAAATTCATTCTGTGAATCGGGCCCAAAAACCTTACAGTATAATCCGAGGGTGCTCTCAGAGGGTATTTAAATAAATGAAAGGCTACTCTACCCAAGAGCGCAGGGGGTGCCTAAGCCCAGCCCAAAAAAGGATTGGTGATCGAATGCATGCAGTTTCAAGAGGGTATTTGTCCAATTTCCCTTTACCTAACTAGTCTATTACCTGCTCTGATAGGAAGGATACTGGCACATTCAGTGCCTCTTTTTCAAGGAGCCGTTGGGAGTGCAAGATGACTAATTGTAATCCCCATCTGCCATTCCAGGCCAGTACTCATAAAATAGGCGATTGTGATAATAGCAGTAGGGGTGATTGAGCTGTCCAAGATGAAACCCTGATTTGTGGAACAACTTGGTGTCCCAAGGGAGATAAGATAGAGGACAATTCAGCAACCCTGAAGCTGAATGGTGGTGTTCCTTACAATGCTAAAACGCATCACTTTGAAACTACAAGAGGGGCCTGAAGGAAAAAGAAGGTGACTGACACATTCTACTCTCTAAAACATTTAAAAAGGAGAGTGAAACAGCAAGTGGGACAGGACGTGCGGGCTCATGTTGTAATGTCCAATCAAAAGCGACTACCAACACTTAATCGGATGCCTCACCAGCAGACAAACATCCTATATTTGTTTGTGGGAAAAAGCCTGTACCTGGGGTTCAAAAAAAGGTAATGTTATTAAGAGGAAGACGAAAAAGCAGAGAATAATCTCTATACATGGCCGACGTAGAGTGAGGCTTGGTTTTTTCCAGGACGAAGGAGAAAATAAGGGTAACAGGGTGACAGATATGGTTTCTATGTGGTCAGCTAACATTTGCCCCCTAACTATGGGAGGGCCTGCATCCCTAATTCAGCTACCCTTTCACCCCTTCTTTCCCAACTGTTCCTCCGACCCCTAGCATTCCCAATTGGGCAGCTACTCGAGCATCAGGGATGATGAAACTGCTGGTAGAGCATTATCAGTCACTTCTGCAGAATGGACCACTGAATTACAAAGATTATTGGAAGTACCCCTTGTGGCACAAAGCTTTCACAGAGATGGAACTGATCTGTGCCACTTGTAAAGGACTTCATCGAGATATTCTTTGGTGTTTCTGCTAAGACTCCACTGAATAGATAACATGTTTTTGATATTTTCTATTTAATTCCACCGTTAAAATTACTCTCCACTTGTGAAATGAAATTTCACCTGAGGACCCTTCCATTGAAGGCCTATGTTGCTATGTAGTGCGCGTGCGCATTAAATGGCTTATACCCTTATTTTCTCCCTACAATGTTTCAAATGAGACGAATACCTTAGCTTTCCGTTATAGAACAGACCATCCACGGATCTATTGTGCAGTTTCTGTATATATCTGGAGTGCTTGAATTAAGAGTGGAAATATTACAGATTTTAAACTTGAATTGTTTTAGCATCTATTGTTCATTTTCAGATTTTCTTCACATTATTTTTCCAGATGAGAAAGGGTGGTTGCCCCGGCAAGGCTAGCTAACCTCTTCTTGCTCTGAAGAAGAGTTTAACAATGTGAATTATTATTTCTTTTAATCATGTGTGTTTGTAACAAAATGTATTTTGTTATGGCAAATTCAGACAACAATAAATACAATTAATGAACTTGTCTTTTACCACCTCTGTCTCTCTATAGGTTCTCATCACAGAGGCCGGTCAGTGAGATTAAAATGAAGAACATTGAATCTGGTGAGAGGAAAAAACTTTAAAAAATAAACCCGACCAGACCAATAACAGGAAGAAGTGTACAGGAAATACAACAAATGGGAACACAAGCCCCGGTAAAATACTTTTGATAAACCAGAAAGCACTAAAGCATCCTTTTATGTTAGGTAGTACTCCAGGATCACTGACCTAATATCGAATACACAAATATAGAATTACCAAAATATCAAAGAAAAAATATAGAATGCAAAAATATCGAATTCCTATCTACAAACTGGTAAGTACAAAAATATTGAATCAAAAATATAGTTTTAAAAAATATAGTTAGTCAAAATATCGAATTTTTTAAAATGTCTTAAAAGAAATTTAAAATTAAAAAATAAACAACAATATAACATTCACTATTACCACTCCAGTGAGTGCAACAGTAGGGAAAGCGTTGGATAGCGTAGGGGTAAAAATTACTATTCCCACTCCAGAGAGTGCAACAGTAGGGAAAGCGTTGGATAGCGTAGGGGTAAAAAATACTATTCCCACTCCACAGAGTGCAACAGTAGGCAAAGCGTTGGATAGCGTAGGGGTAAAAATTACTATTCCCACTCCAGAGAGTGCAACAGTAGGGAAAGCGTTGGATAGCATAGGGGTAAAAATTACTATTCGATATTAAATTACTTACCTTCAATTCGATATTTTTCACCACTATATTCTGTCCTTTTGATATTTTGTTCATTCTATATTTTGACTTCGATATTTTGGTAATTCTATATTTTGAATTTGATATTTTGTCTTGTTACCATTACTCCCAATGGAATCTAAAGAAAGACCAGGCCACCCTACTAACATGCCAACTGTAGATGAACAACTACACATGGTCAGCTCAAAGTTTCCACTGCCCCCACCCACAAGAGCACAATCACCCACCAATACATAGGAAACCAGCCCAAGTAGAGTGCAAGCTCCGTGCCGAGGCTTACAGACCGAGGAAGAGGAAGTGAGGTAGTGAAGAAGCAGGGTGGAGTGAGCGTGGCTGGGAGCTGGCGGCTGATCAAGCCAGGCTCTGGTTACTGGACTTTGAACTCCTGGCTCTAGGATGGTTCCGCGGTCAGTTTCAAGCATGGCTGCTTGGTTTTGGTTATTGTTGTGACCAGGAGGAAGGTCCGGAGCCAAAAGCAGACCAGCACAGGCTGCATCAGCCAGATGATATATGCCTGCCTGCACTATCAAGCTTAAAGAAAGAGGTGAGCTGGGAGAGCCCCTCCCTATTCACCTCTATCTGCCACATGTGTGCCGTGAGCTGTGTTTTAATATTGAATCTAGAACATTGTCTCACCTTCATTTAAATCCACCGTCATCTTCTATTGCCTGCCTGCTAAAACCAGCTATAGGTTTTCTATTTACAGTATCAGGTACCCGCCTACCTGCATTTCATTCTGCTTTCACCCACCACTCTGCCTGGCCTATGAGACGTGTAAAGTGCAGGCCAAAAGGAGCGTAGGGAGGGGGAAACTGCTTGCACAGTGAAGCAGTGACCCCAGTGAGTGCAAGTGCAAGTGCTAGGTGCTGGTAGACTCCCCTCTCTAGCACAAGCAGCCGACATTAGCTGAGCAGATTGCAGGGGCAGGTGGTGGACTACCATCGACACAGTCACTCCCCCTATGCAAATTACTGTTACTGTAAGTCTGGTTCATATGAGCCAAGGAATTAGCAGCCATTTTGTGGCTGACCATCTTTATGGAATGGGAGCGGGTGACCAGAGGTCGAGTGGCTGCTGGTGTGCTCGTGCCTCCCTGAGTTGCTGCGCTACCCTCAGAAAAGATCCTTTAGTGGCTCCGGGAAGAAGGCGGCACCAGAGCAAGGTAAAGTGGACAATAGCTTCACCTAACAAGAAAAAGGTTGATAGCTGTCTGCTGTGCGTGTGCCTTCCCGAGTTTTAGCACCATACTTGAACAAATCCCCTTTGGTGGCCTTGGGAAGAAGGCAGCACCAGTGCAAGGCAAAGCAGGGCAGCAGCCACATTCAACAAGAGAAAGAAGTAACCTAGAGGGGCCTCAAAGCATTAAAACCCTTAAAGGATTCATTACACAGCACTTCAGGTCTGCGGCAAAAAAGACTGCTTCAATCTGCAAGCTACAGTTTTGGATTTATAATGAGATTTGGATGCTCCCGTGGGCTCCTACAACTGCAAATACAATGAAGGAAAATTAGAATCCTCAAATGTGCATTAGCTACCGACCTAAATTCCTCTCCACCGGCTGACAGTGCGCCTTCAAGGTCAATGCAGGGCTTTGCCCTGTTTGAAGTTACAGGAGGTTCACTGAAGTAAAGCAGCTGTGCCATCTCTCATTTTACTATTGCATAGTTTTCTTAATTACCCCCTAAAATAATCTAAAGTGGATGGAAGAATGCTAAACATGGCTATAGTGATGAAGGCAAGTTCTCTAAAACCTACATCAATAACTAGCAACGACCCATCCCAAGAGGGGATGGTGGCCTCTGCAAATAGGTGACCGTAGTCTATCGGGCTATTTAAGTAAACTACCAGTAGCTAAAACCACAACATCTGCATCTAAGTTGGGGTCATGTTCAAAGATTGTAAAGGCTCAAATGCATTTAAAACAAGATTTCTGCCCTCCAACCACTGCCCAATCAAGTGTCTCTTTGTCGTTGAACCTGAATTAGGAAAAATCTCAGGAAGAGCCACTGAAAGAAGTCAACATGCCTTTGTTGCATATGTAATCCATCTGGATTTAAGTTTGAAAATGAATAATACTGTTATTGATCTATCACCCAGCACTATTTCAAACACAAGCCAACGGGTACTCTTGCCCCTTAGTGATGCCGCCGATGATGCTGCAGTCAAAACTGGATTCTGGGGGCGTGGCTTGCGCCCGGCGAGGACGGCGGCTCTCATGTGAGCGCTCCAGGTCGGCGAGGGACTTCGCGACCTTCTCCCAACTCCTGACGCCTGCAAACGTCGCATTCCTCACCCGGACATCAGGCACAGCACCGGGCTTCCAAATGCGGCAGTAACGGAGCGGCGGAACGTCCGCTTTTTTCAATTTCTCGGCGGACGCAGTTCCTTCATAGCCGCGACCGCCATTTTGAGTCTGCGCAACACACGCTACGGAGAATCCGCCTGCAGGACATGCCTGTCACACAAGGAGCCTCACCTCACGCCAACTGCTCCTGGTGAGCCATTATCCACAGGTTAGCAACAACGCTGCATATCTTTGAGGAACGCTGCCTTTTAATGCGTTTTTCTTTGCATTTTGCTACATCACCTCATCGGCGGCCATTTTGTGTACTTCAGCCTTCCCCACACAATCTGCATGTAGGCGCAGCTGCAATATATTCTTCAATATAAGCGCAGTAATTTATTACGCTTCCCTGCATTTCTTCATTACAATTGGTGGCGCTTCTATACAATATGCTGGCGCATCCACCTTTATGTGCACAGCTTTATTACATATTGCATCTCGTCTAAAGAGTTTCTTTTGCTCATACTGTGCCAAGTATCAGCATTTCATCTTCATGTTGATTTCTTGCTCTACTCATTTATGGGTCAACTCCTCCAGTTAAATGCATGAAGGCTGCATTCAATATCTTCTAACTCTTTGGCACTCCTGATCTCACAACAGACAGCCTATCCTCCATTTCTCTTTTTATTTTTTGGAGCTTGTATTCCTTACCTCACTCAAGAGTTCTTGACCAGTTTCTGAGACATCCACAGGCACGCACTGATTACAACTGGATTTTCTTCCTTCCCAACCATATCTTTTTTGTATGGAAAGAAGGACAACCCCTCGCACTCTCAAGACTCCACGTCGTGTTTTTATTAAAAACTCGAAAGTCTTCTCAGCATTGGCGCACCTTGAGGCCTCCCAAGCGCTTGCCATCCAGATGTCACAGTCTAATACAGAACGGCCTACCCAACCCCCAGGGAAAGTGACCACGAAACGCCTCAAAAAAGACCCTCCATCACCGTCTGGGTCCACATCGGCTGTCTCCATGGAGTTGCTATTAGAAGAGATCTGTGCCCTCAAGCCATATATGGAAGAGACCAATTTGAAACTGCAGGTTCTTACGGATAACTGGTCTCAGATGGATGCTAGAGTGACTAATGTAGAACATTCTCTCACGTCTCTTCAGGAGTCCTCCTCAAAGGTGTCACGCATGCAGTCTCAGATCTCCTCTCTCCAAAAACAAGTCGAAGAATTGGAGAACCGAAACAGGCGCAATAACCTCCGACTCTACGGCCTGGCGGAGAATTGTGAAGGGACTGACCCCATTGCCTTTTTCAAATCATTTCTACCCAAGCTTCTTCATTTGCCTGAAGGTACAACGCTTAACATCCAGCGGGCACATAGGCTAGGCCGCCTCCCTTCTACTCCTTCCCCCTCTTCACGGCCAAGAGGTGTCATCATGTACTTTTTAGAATATACTGACCTGCTCAAAGTCATCTCAGCGGCCCGTGCTTCACCTCGTCTTCAATGGTCAGGTTCCAACCTCTTCTTCGTGCAGGACTACGCCAGGGCCACAGCCAGCTGCCGCAAAGCCTTTTTGGATATGCGACCAGAACTTCGTGCCATTGGAGCCAGATATGGCCTTTTCCACCCCTGCCTATTCAGAGTGACCTACAACAACAAAACTACGACATATGAGGATCCTGTTCGCCTTCGAAGCTTTTTGAACGCTACCCAAGCCTCTGATATGGACTTTTCCAGCTCCTCATCAGCTTTCCCGCCATGATTCCTGCGTGATGCAGCACTGAAGTTTCAATCAGTCTGTTTATCATGCATTGTTGAATGTGTTACTGTTTGTTTATCCCACGTTTTCCAACGTTACTGGTTTTCCTGTTCCCCTCTCACTCTACATCATTTTTTCTTGTAACCCTGTTCGTTAGTCGGTTTAGTTCATTACTATTTCCTTACACAACTTCTTGTCATTTATTACTACTTTGTTCTTATCTTTTTTCATTCGTCTCACTCATTATTGTTTTCCTCCCTTTTCCTTGCAGGTTTTACAATACGTATGGCGTCTTCCCCCGACCTGTTGTTCCGCTTGCATTGGACGCTTGCTTCCTTTGCCCGGCGCTCCCCCCTCATCCATTTTCTCGCGTATCTTCCCCCTGGTGATCAACCCTCCCCATCTCTACCCTTCGTAAGTATGTTTTCCCTTTCTTCCCGGTTGTTTACTTTCCTTCTTGTATCTTTTTCACTTTTAAGTTCCTCAATTTCCTTTGTTTCACAGGTGTCTCTTTCTATTATCTTCCGAATACTCTTCTACTACCATCTTCTTCCTATCTTTCTCACTACTTCTTGGACTACCTTCTCATCTCTTCCACATCGATCACTTCTATCTTCCTTTTCCTCACCCTATCTCCTCTTTCTTCATTCCTTTACTAATTATTGTACTGTATTGACTTCCACCGATTTTCTTATTCTCCTTGACTTTTTTACTCTTCTGAGTCTCCTTTGTACCTCCTTTTCTGTCTCTGCTTTCTTCCTCTCTGATATGATATGTCTCTGAAGGTAATCACATGGAATGTTAAGGGCGTCAACTCCCCTATCAAGCGACAAAGAAATTTATCTCATCTTTCACGTTTGAATGTGGACATTGCTTTTTTACAAGAAACCCATTTATCTGCTGAAGAATCTGTCAAGTTGAAGAGAAGCTGGGTGGGTGATGTTTATTATTCCCCTGGGGATGGCAAACGAAATGGTGTTGCTATTTTGTGTCACAAAGCTCTTTCTCATTCCCTGCTTGCTCATGAATCAGATGCTGAAGGTCGATGGATATATGCCAAGTTCTCTATCAAGAATGTTCCAATTTCTCTCCTAAACGTTTATGCCCCTACCACTGGTGATCCCACTTTTTGGCACTCATTCTCCCAGCATATCACCAGATTCATTGATGATAATTTTATACTGGCAGGAGATTGCAATCAGCCCCTAGATCCCTTTCTAGATAGGAACTCCAAAGCACACTTCACCCCTAACAAATCTCATAAATCCTTCTCTCAAGCTATTTCCCAAAACAAACTCACTGATGCTTGGCGTTTATGTAACCCAGTACTTCAGGAATTTACTTTCTATTCCCCATGCCACCATTCCCAATCTCGAATTGATTACATTTTTGTTACCCACAACATTGCCCAAACTCTCACTCATGCGGAAATTGGTCCAATTTTACTTTCTGACCATGCCCCCACATTAGTTCAATTGGACATCTTACCCAAATCAATAGGTCCTAAACGCTGGCGTTTCAACAATTCTCTCCTCCTAGACCCTAAATTTACTACCTCCTTCACTTCCTTCTCCAATGAATTTTTCTCCCTCAATGATGATTCCCCTGTCCCCAAACACACTATTTGGGATGCCTTTAAGGCGGCGGCAAGAGATGTCATCATTGGCTTTGTTGCTAAGAAACGTAGGGCTGCTCGCGATTTTACCAAGGCTATCCTTCTGGATATTAAGAAATTGGAGCATTCTTATTTCACTTCCCGCTCACAGCAAACTCTAACTGCCCTAGTTAATGCTAAGATGAAATTTAACAAAAAGTCTACAGACGATGCATCCTTGTACTTATTGAAATCTAGTGCCAAGTTCTATGGAGGCAAAAATAAGGCGGGCAAGATCTTAGCCAATTATCTCAAGGTGAAACACAATAAATTAAACATTGAATCAATCTACGACGCCAATTCAAATCTCAAACACACAGACGCAGACATCCTCACTGAATTCTCTACCTTCTACAAGACATTATACTCCTCTGAAACTCAGCCTTCTCCCCACTCTCTAGACACATTTTTCTCCTCCATTCAAAAACCATCTCACTTTCCACTTGACCTCTCTCACTTAGAACTTGATATATCCCAACAAGAACTACTCAAAGCGCTTCAAACCCTCCAAAAAGACAAGGCCCCTGGGCCGGACGGCTTCACAGTAGAATTTTTTCTTCACTTTTCAAAGCTTCTCATCCCCAGACTCCATTCCCTTATTGGCACCTTCCTTTCCTTGGGTTCCTCCTCGGGCTCTTTTTCAGATGCTCATATTTGCCTCATACCCAAGGAGGGGAAGGATCCTCAACATTGCAAAAATTACAGGCCAATATCTTTGGTCAATATTGACTATAAAATATTTGCAAAGTCTCTTGCGGCACGCCTTGATCTCCTTCTTCCAGATCTTTTGGGAGAGGAACAGTCGGGCTTTGTCAAAGGTCGCTTTATCACAGATAACACCAGGCTCCTCTTCAATATTCTCTCCAAATCTCGCCTTTTACCCCATCCCCTTGCGGCCATTGCCCTGGATGCTGAAAAGGCGTTTGATAGGGTTGAATGGACCTATCTCTTTCACACTCTTCGTTGGTTTGGTTTCGGTCCTGTTTTTATATCCTTAATTTCGCTACTTTACTCTAACCCACGTGCAGCGGTTTGTGCCAATGGTCAAATATCTTCTTTTTTTGATTTAAAAAGAGTTGTTCGTCAAGGCTGCCCTTTATCCCCTTTTCTCTTTAATTTGGCCTTAGAACCCTTCCTCTCCAAGCTCCGTCAAAACCCATCCATCCAGGGTTTCCAACTGTCAGACTCCCACATCAAACTAGCCGCTTATGCGGATGACATTTTGTTATTTGTTTCCAACCCCTCTGTTTCAATTCCCGCCTTTCTCACTGAAGTCCACGCCTATTCCCAAATATCTGGCTATAAACTCAATAATGATAAATGTGAGATCCTCCCCTTAACTAAATTCACATTCAAACCCGATTTTGCCGCCTCTAATTTCACGTGGAAACCCTCCAATATCAAGTACCTTGGAATGCACGTTACCCCTACCATCCCAGACTCTGTTTCCTTATGCATGTCCAAATGCATTCAAAAATTAACGGATCTCACATCCAAGTGGCACCCCCTTTACCTATCCTGGTGGGGTCGCCTTGACACTATTAAGATGATGTTGTCTCCCATTGTTCTTTACACCCTTTCCAATATTCCGGTCCCGGTCCCCTCCAAATTTTTCAAAAAGATCAACTCTATTCTAATGTCCTTTCTTTGGAATAAAAAGAAGTCACGAATGTCTCTAGCACGTCTGATTCATCCCAAATCAGAAGGTGGGGCTAACTTTCCTGACTTCCCAGCTTACCACAAGGCGTTCCAATTGAGGCAAGCTTCTTTTTGGCTACAAGACCCTGACACCCCATGTCCTTTATGGGCCAAATTTGAACGCCTCCTTCTTTCTCCCTTCTCCTTTGCTGAATACCTCTCCTTCTCTCGCAAACCCACCTCTATCTCAACTCCGATTCATAAATTTACCACTAAATTACTCCTTTCTTCCACTCACTCACCTCCTACCACCATTGCTGACTTCCTTTCCTCCCCCATATGGCATAACACGTCCTTACTCATCCGTGACAGACCCTTTTTTTGGAAAACTTGGCATACTCGAGGTCTGAAGTGGATCTCCCAACATTTTTCTCACTCCTCTTTCTTATCTTTTGACACCCTTCGCTCCCTATATGATTTACCCACTTCCTTTGCACGCAAATACCAATTGCTTAAAAACACAGTCCTGACGAAATACAATGGCCTCTCTCAGCCCTGCCCCACTCCTGCTTCATCCACTTCCACTTCCACACTACATTCCTTCTTACGCAATACACCAAAAGCTGCTGCTATTTACAAATTCCTTCACGCTGGTGAGACTCCAAGACCTAAATCTAAAGTGGAAGAGTCTTGGGAACATGATTTGTCTGTTTCTTGGTTGATTTTCTTCTGGGATAAAATATGGACCAAACTTCGCAAATCTTCCAGAACAGCAACCCTCACTCAGACTTTGTTTTTTATTTACAACAGACTCCTTTTCACACCCTCTGACCTTCACAAACGCTTTCCCAATACCCCTCACACATGTTGGTCTTGTTCGTCACCACAAGCCAATTTATTTCATATGTTATTTTTATGCACTCATGTTCGTAGTTTTTGGTTACAGGTTTGGGCTCAAATTAATTCAATCTTCCACACCTCTATCCCTTTCTCTCACGCGCATATTTTTATGGGTAGCCTCTCCTCTTGCTGGGATGACGTTGATCTAAAACCCCAGATTGTTGACCTATTACTTGCCGCTGCCTTCCAACAAATAACGGTCAACTGGAAAGATTTCTCCAAAATTTCCTTCAAGGCGTGGTGGTTTAATGTATGCCATAACCATAGACTCGATACTGCTCATGTTTTCCCGGTATGTATGGCTACTAAACGCATGGACCTATGGACTCCCGTCACACTTTATCTGGACTCTTGTAGCAAACGCTTGTTTCACCCTCCGCCTCCACAACAGGAAGTCCCTAAACCTCCTTAATCGCTCGATACATTCCACTTATCCTCCATTGTACCATTTTTTTTAAAATTCTTTCCATTGTTCTCATGCTTTTCATATTTTGTGCTTAACGTATTTTCTCTTTTGCCTTTTCCTTTTCTCTCATCTTGTACCCAGATTTCTTTTATTATAATGCTTGCATTTGTATGACTGTATTATTCTGCTCAGAATCTCTAATTTGACATCACATTGTACTTTGTTTTGACACCTGGTTTTCTCTCTTATTATTATCAAATAAAATTTTCTTGAACTTAAAAACTGGATTCTGGATGTTAAGAATAGAATGAGTGCCAATATTGTTCAAGAAGTGCAAGATGCAATTGGCCTCTATTGGCCAAAGGATAAAATCAGACGATTTATCTCTTCTGCCAAAATATGATGTTAGATTTGTCTGGAGGTTAATTCCCTTAAAGAGTCAACCCAGGCTTATACTGGATTTTGGGGAAATATGCTTAATACCATGGATGCGATAACCACAGCACTAAACTTTCACTCTGATAAAGTGAATATAGAGTTGCTCAACACACTTATTTCCTATGTTGCTGGGATCGACTCTAAGTTACTGATAAACTTAGTTGCAAAGGCTCAATTCGGTAGAGACAACCAATTATTCACGCGTACTTGTGCTCACATTAAAGATACATTCTCATATCTCTCAAACATAGTTAGTGCACTTGTAGATGAAGTCAAACCTATGTACTCATGCCATCAGTGGGCCCCAGAAAAAGCGTGTGTCAAGTCTACGATGATCCAATCTCTCAATCTATCCAGCAAGTCCAGAGTGCTGAAACCTCCATGGCAGGGCGAGGAAAACCACATAATGCACAGGGTTTTCTAGTGCTCTAGAAATTAAATGAGGATGAAGAGATGCCATTAGTGTCAGTGCAAGAAAGTGAAATTATTCATGTATTAAACACCACAAATTCATCAACCTCTTCCAAAACAAATGGGCTAACAAACAGAGCTAGGAAATGGCTAGGAAAGGAGCTTAATAAAGCTAAAAGATCAACTAAGATGGTTGTGGCCCATAGATCAAAGAATTGCTACCCAATTTAATTGTCTTAATTTTAGTGCTTGTACACCTTACGAATGATGTCCTTGAATCTGTCCAATTCAAACATGACTCCCCATCTCTCCATGAGAAAATACCTGCACTATATGACTGAAAAAAGATATTTCAGATGAAATAATTGAAAGTGGTCAGTATTTAGCAGAATGGGGACTAGAGATTTCGAAATGCAATAATGCAAGCTAACCAACATTACTGACCCCTAGTATGTCAGCAAAGAAAAAAAAGCATTGGCATAGCCAATAGGTCTCGCCTTTGGGGCCTTATAAGTGTTTGGTTATCCAGCACAATATCCTTGGTGCAACAACATCAACTGTTGCATAGCTAAACACTTATAAGGTCCCAAAGGCGAGACCTATTGGCAATGACAATGCTTGTTATCAAAAAGGTGATCTACCTTATTCAGGCTGTTGGTTCCAATCAACTTTCTGGTCCTTATTTGGAGTACGATGTTGGAGGTCTGGTGTTTTGGGCCTTGCCTGCTGCCGGATTCCATGGTGATATGACGTTTCAACAGCTTATGTGTATGGTTGCTAAATTAATTCTGTTTATTCTCCTCCGGGCTAAAGTAAACATCTGCAATTCCATCCAGTGTGCACACACCAAATCAGATGATAGATCAAAAAGAAAAAAAATAGTTCGGCGTTTGCAAATATAATAAATAGGGCTCTTGTGATAGGTTCTGGTCCGGGTAAAAAAAAGAGTACCCCAGGATAAAATGTAAATCTAGATCCCTTATTGCGTTTCTGCTAGTTGAATAGCTACAGAGCCTGATGACGAACTATCAGTTTTGCACCTGCCCAGACTGCTGCGGTGTTATTAAAGGGTGTGTGTCTGTCTGGCACACTCAGTCAGCCCCGCGATACTCAGGGCCCTACTTGTAATGGGAAACAAATCTCAGGTTATTACCTGTCAGGCATGAATAGAGTATCCATGCTTGCTTTGCACATTGCATTATGGGCGTTGTAGTGCTGCGTGCCTAATGAAAAGCGAAAACAACTTGTTATAGAAGGCACTTCGTTTTTTGGCCAGGAGGTGGAGTAAAGTTTTATTCAAACAGTATTGCTGGATTTCAAGTTAGTGAGGCCTTTACCTGCAGAAGTACAAAGTGTGGATTGAGCCTGTCTGTCTCCTAGGAGATTCTGAACAGGAGAAGCAGCTTCCAACTCACTGGCCAACAAACCTTGTCTGAGGTCGCTGGGACCTTATATGGTGCTCTAGTGATTGGTACATGTATACACTGATTGGTGGTTGTATCTGATGTTTCTATTGGATTACGTTTAGTGTCCTCATTGGTTGGGTATTTGAGTGTTCTGATTGGTTTCTGGGTCTGTGATATCAATCAATGTAGGGTAGGGACTAGGGCTAGGGTTAGACTTTCTATTGGAAGGTAGGGACTAGGGCTTCCTGCGTCATTGGTTGCTTGGATTTGGGTTGGGACCACTGGTAGGGCTAGGGCCTCTATTGGATGTAGAGATCAGGGTTTTTTTTAACTGATTGGGTGCTTGGACTAGGGCTAAGATTGGCTGTAAGGTCCTGGTCTCCTATTGGTTTTAGATTTTTAGGGCTAATATTGTGATTGGATAGTGTTAGGGCTAGGGTTCCCATTGGCTGACGGGGTCACCTGATTACTAGGGCTATAAAAGTCCAGGGTTAGGGCGTCTCAGCTAAGGGCGGAGAGGACAAGGGGAGTGGCCTGTTTGAGCCTGTCAAGGGTGGAGAGGACAAGGGCAGTTGCCCGTTTGAGCCTGTTTGAGACTGACCAGGACCAGAAATGCTGCCCTATATACATACCTCCATTATGCATCTATATTCTTTCAATGTACTTATGGATCTATATATTTATCACTTTCTTCTAATTTAGCATTTCCTATGCACTTCCCTATTTCTCAGCCTATACTTTGTTCAATATATCTTCTAGCCCAACCTTCTGACTCATCTCAAACCTCTTTCTACTACTCTTTCCAATGCACTACCCTATCTCTCATCCGATACATCTATCAATATATCCTCTACATCCACTCTCATTTATCCCAAACCCATACCACTACTATGATCCCCAAAATAACCCTCTCTAGACTCTCTCCTACTCTACCCCTCCTTGCATCATCTGACACCTCCTTTACTATACTGATCACCAAAAAGAAAGCTTTCTAAACTCTTCCCTCTTTTCTACCCCTCCCCAACCCTTCTCAATCCAAATAACTGACTAACATATCCACCACTAAAATTACTTTCATGTTTCACCATACTAATTCAACACTAATCCTGATGGGTTCCAGAGTATCGTGCTACTTGCGCTTCAAAACCCCATCAGGGGTAGCAAGCGCTATATAAATACAAACCTCTTTCCCTTCACTATCCCGCCACCTACCCTTCTATACCCAAATAACTGAATAACATATCCACTACTCAAATTACTTCATATTTTACTATACTAAATTTCAACACTAATCCTTTATGGGTTCCGGAGTGGAGTGCTACTCGCCAGAAAAGCGCTTCAACATCCATCAGGGGTAACAATTGCTATATGAATGCAAACCTTTCTTCCCCTTTTATCCCTCCGCTATCCTTCTCACTCCAAATAACTGACTAATATCCACCACTGAAATTATTTTTATATTTCACCATATTAATTCACCACTAATCCTTTATGGGCTTCCTGAATAGTGTGCTTCAACACCACATCAGGGGTAACAAGCGCTATATAAATACAAACCTTTTTTCCTCCTCTATCCTTCTGCTATCAATCCAAATCCAAATAACTGACTAACCTATCCACCACTTAAAATGTACTTGCATGTTTCACTATACTAATTCAACACTAATCCTCTATGGGTACCAGAGTAGCATGCTACTTGCTGAAATAGCGCTTCGACGCCTCGTCAGGGGTAGTAAGCATAAATACAATTACAATACAATACAATATCTTGCTCAAACAGGCTTCAGAAATCCCAGGTACACATCATGGGGTCGAGCGACACATAAATTGTGTCATCAAGCCCTGGCCACGTTATCCTGTCAAGCAGGGGCATATGTGAATGTCTAGTTGCTGATGACCGAAGAAGGCTCGATAATTGAACAAATCCAACAGTGCAGAGAATACTGCAGGGTCTTGGGCAACCATCACATTTTTCTAAACTACGCCTTGCGAGTCATTTCTCAAATTAAAAGTGTACATGAAAAAATAATCTGAAAGTGACTATCGCTGGCGTTGTGCAACAATAACACTACATGTGCCAAGAAAACAGAGGAAGTGATTGCAGGCGCTTGGAGCGGGTGCAGCCATCAGGGAAATGGTCAACGTAAACTGATTCTGAAATCACTACAATGTTTACAATCCGCTAAAGTGTAGTGCATTTTTGCTGCGCTTTCAGTACAGTAAGTATTAAGAAAGTATTATTTTAACACTAGATCTGCCTGGGGCGGAACTACCAATCATTCCTTCACCCTGATAGTAATATGCTAATTGCAAGTGTTCTTTACTTTTTAAACGCTGGAATTTTACGCTCACTGGTATCTTTCCTGGTGCTGGACTCCATTTCGTTCAGAGTAGAAAGCTCCTGTCTCCACATGGGGTGAACAACTCAGTTTAGCCCAATTCAACCAACACAAAAGTGCTGAATCAGCAGATACTACTCACTTCATGATGCCATCCTGGTGTCTGCTGTATCGTGCTGTGATGAGGCAGTGGAGGTGGGGACACAAATGAGTATTCCGGTATGGATCCCTGGATTTGGAGCTGCCGTCATGATTCCTGCATATGGCTCCTGTTGACCACCCTTTGGCAGGCACCTCGCTCTGTGCTGTCTGTGGGCCACAGTGGGAGGTCCGCAAGCTGCACCCGGTCCTAGCCGGGCCGGCTCCGTGGATCACTCAGGGTTGCGCACTCAGCAGGAGACGAGTACGGCTCCCGCACCCAAAGTACTTGCGTCGCCAAGTGTTTAGGGGAAGCTCCTTGGGGAGGCTTTGGCTGGTGTTGTAACAGCCCCCTTCACTGCTGTCCACAGCATGGCACCACTTCACCCGATGCGGAAAAAATAGGTCCTTGCCTCGACCGCATCTCCCACAGGCGTTACCCGCTGCCCAGTCCAACACCAACAGCCAAGGCCGCAAAACGCAAAATAATGGGAACGGGAATAACGGGCAAGCTGATTTCAGTTCGGTATTGGAAGGCCCCCGGCTGGGTCCGTGCCTCCGTGGCGGGATTTTGAGCAGAAGAGCGAGGGGCTCCCGGACAGCAGGCAGCTAGCAGCGTCGGTGTAACCCTGAAGTAAAAAAAAAGACACAGACAAAGAAAATATTTCATGGGTCACCGATTGCGGAAGTTGGCAACACTGGTAAAAACCTTCTGGGTTAAAAGTAGGGGAGGCAAAGTCAACAAGCGCGTGCGCCTCGTGCTCAAAGAGGAGGAGGCAGCAGGGGGAGGGGAGAAAGGAGGGGGCAATGCCTGTTTCCCTTGCAGTAGTGAGCAGGAACCATATGTTAATTAAAACTAGATGGTTTTAAATCTTGCTCCCGCAAGGGAATCGCCAAACGTTCATGCATTGCCATTGAAAGCAATGCAATGTGTGCACGTTTTTGGCAGCAAAGCTGAAGCGATCGCGAAAGGTCTTTTTCCTATGCAGCACATGCACACTGCGTATGCAAGACCTAGCTTGCAGTCGAGTACAACTGTGTTAGAATCAGGGGTCTCTGGTTGGCACAGGTATGCACTTGTGGCAAACAGAGACCCTCTCCTCTAGTCAGGGTAAGAGAACTACTCCTTTAGAAATAACCCTTGCTCACCCTCTAGGTAGTGTGGCGCGAGCAGACAAGGCTAATCTTCAGGGCGATAGTTAGTTAAGCATTTATGATCACATACAGGAAACCCACTGGCCCACCACAGACAGATACCAGTCGTAGGATTGTATCAAAAATACATAGACTTTATGTAAAAATACTTCATATGCAGAATTATCACAAGACCATATAACGTTTAGCGATTTGGAGGCCACCAGATTTAAATAGGCGATTGTTCTTAAGTGTTCTTGGTTAGCAAGGTACGATGACAGGGAAAACAAATGTTGCGGACCCTGGATCCGATGCGAACTCGGGATGGAGTTCATGTGTACCTTGCGATGAGTGTCAGAGGAGTTTCAGGCGCGGCTACTGGTGAGGGCGGACCCGGGACGAGGCCAACGGTTCTCCAAAGGATCTATCCGGCTCGGAGCTCCCTCGAGGTGCGAGGCGGGTGAGCGGGACGGTGTGGGGGTTGTGGCGATCCGGGGTCTGATGCAGCTCATGGGGCGAGGCGCCGTTCAGGCCTGCGGGGCGTACTACTTCTTAGCACACCAGGTCGTACCTGTGGATCCGTGTGGGGCATCGCGTTCTCGGGCAGACGGGTGCAGCACCGGGCCTTCGGTACCACAGTACGGAAGGCCTTTCTTGAGGTGCGGCACGGCCTTGGTATGCAGGAGGGCAAAGCGAGACAGTCAGGTACGTTATGACGTGTGGACCGTCTGAGGCTATCAGATGTGTTCCGTGCAGATTCCGGCGGGAGAAGATGAGAGGTGCACAGCGTGCTCCGTAGCAGGCGAGGTGACAGGATAGCGGGTGGCCCGGCACTGAAGCGGAGAGCGACTCAAGCTTGAGCGGGGCTCTCTGCGGCGGGGCGACCAGGCTCCGAGCTGTCACGACCTTGGAGGGCGAAGGCACCCGAGTCCCAACTCCGGTGAGGGAATAAGAACTAAAGGCCCAACAGCAAACGGGCACAGGCAGAATAGAACCCAATGGTCCTGGGGTTCCGTTTAGGGGGCAAGCTCATGATCAAGCCCTTGGAAATGGTTTCAGGCACAAGTCTTCAAAGTCCTTTCTGGTCTTTTCCTCTCCGTCCTCAGCAAGGCACCACTGCAGGTTTCCTTTCCTCAGCTTCTCTTGGTCCTTCTAGTCAGGCAGAGGTTCGTCATGGTCAAAACTGGATGTAATTTCCTAGGAGCGGGGCTCCTACCTTTATACTCGGTTTCTTTTGTCTTGGCAGGCCAGGGGGCCAGATCCTGGTTCAACCCGGTTTTGGAGTATTCTGTTGACAGAAAGCTGCCGTCTTCTTTCAGGGTGCAGGGCAGGGACATCAGACGCTCCGCAGGAGGTGGAGCCAGCATTGTGGTGGTGGAGCACAACCCTATTCAGAGTCAAGGACTACTCCGCCCACCCATCCTGGTGTAGGTGCCCCATTCACAACCTGGTAACCCCGACTATCCTCGGGAATTCCCCAGCCCTGTCACTCACACAAACCCAGACAACAGCTACATATCCTGGCAGAGGCGGGCTGAAATAGTCAGGTGAGCAAATGCTAACTTTCTAAAAGTAGCATTTGCAAACACAGGATATTAAAATAAACCTTGCTAAAAGAAGTATTTTATTATTCTGAGTTCAGGCATGCCAAACTCGACATGCCACCGTGTTCCCTGAGCCAGCCGGGACTATAGCATGTAATAGTTCCAGCCGCTCACCTTGGCCTAAGAGAACAGGCAGCCCTTCAATAGTGAAGAAAGTAAAAGGGTGGTAATTCACTACTATGACATGCCACACACATCAGGGCTTGTCCTACCTTACGCTTACAAGGCACCCGGCCCATAGGCCGACCATAGGAGTGACTGATATGAACGTTAGGGAAGGTTTAGGGACTGGCCATTGTGTGCACTTGCGCAGTCAGCATGACAGTACCAGACTGTAGGCAGGGTCTGCGATGGAGGACCCGAGACATCTTTTACGAGGTCGCTTCGGTGGGTGGCGCAACCAGCGCTGCAGGCCCACTAGCGGCATTTGTATCACCAAGCCCCGGCACTCCTGGTGCACATTACTGGGGACTGACAGTAAACCAAATAAGCCAATCATGGAAATCAATTACGGATACACTTTATATTGGGAGCACTTGCACTGCGGCACGGATTGGCCGTGGAGCAGTGCCCTGAGCATCGAACACCAGCAAAAACATCTGAGGCACATCAGCAAAGAGTGGAAAGGAGACTCACACCAAGGTGCCAGTTCTAACAAACTGCAGTTAGGAATCCTGGAAAAATACTGCTTTGCTAAAATGAGTTATTGGCCCCTCATTCAATCCAGCAGTTTCTTTAGGCCTCAAAATCACAAGCTAATTCTCAGGTCCACGACCTTGCAATTTTTTTAAAAAAAGGCTAGTCCTAATGGGCTTCCAACAATATTTATAAAAAGGAAACTCAGCCAGAGATGACTGATGATTGAACGCTTCAGCCAAGTCGCAATTGCCCATTAGTATTTGTTTCTGGAAAGCACATGGCCTTTCATGGCTGATGGATGACAGGGTACAAGCACTTTCTTACAGAATTCTGAAATGGTGGCATTCTAGGAAACTTGGAAAGATTATAATTCTGCAATTTTTGGATATCAAGAATGTTTCATCCCTGCCACTCACTCATCTTCATTTGGCCATGCGAAAGAAGGCCTTTCAATGTGCATCACTTTGGAACTAGATACCAAGCCTCAAGAAATCGATCTACACTTGCCATGACTTCAATGCATCAAAATACATTTTCAAATTCCAATTATTCTATTGAACATTTATTTGAACACAATGAGATCAATTAAAACGACCCATATTGCCACCCTTTGGAAAATAGTTAAAACTCTTTCTTGTCACTACCCGGTGGCAACTTTAATAAATTCAGGTGGCTTCACAGCTAATAGAAATACTCCTGATAACTCAAACAGTGCCATAATTCAATCTTGTCATGTCCATTCACAAAAACTAGACCTAATAATGCTGAGAGAAAGTCCTCCAAACAATGTAATAACTGTGCCAACTTTTAAAACTTCCAAGCGCCACTCTACACCATCACTTCTAAGAACTTGGTGACAGGTATCAGTGGGTATCATGTCGATCCATGAGCTGAAAGTGATCACAACTGTCAAATAATAACATTGATTCTAAATGCACATCTATAGTCAAAGTCCAGTAATCTCCATCAAATGTGAACCTCTTGTAAACTGAAAAGGCACATATGACAGTCAACAAAACAGGCCGAAATAATGAGGTTTGTGGAAATACGAATAAGAACTGTTTATCAGGAACGTTAAAAGGAAATATCTATGGTGGAGATTTGGTCTCAATTATGCTCATCTTTCATTTTTTTTTTAAACACACTTTATTTAGTTTTCAAAATCAACTTAAGCGCATCATACATATCAATTTAGAGACATCATTATCACAGCAGAATTGAATAGACATAGTGTGACCCCCATACGGCAAGGACTCGCAACCCGCTAGTTTGTCTGAAACACCTTATCCTTCGATGCCAGGAGATTTACCACTCTTAATGTACAGATCACATTCCTACCTGCAAGCAACATGGTCCCAAAAAGCTGAGTCTTGCGCCCCATACATATGCGGGCCTTGCCCACACCCACGTAACAATACATATAACAAGGAACGCTACCCCCCTCAACCATCCCCCCTACCCGAACCCTCCCAAAATCCCTCCATCCTCCTCCCTTCAGACATATCGCTTCCCGAACAACACCTCTGTTGCACAGTATGCACATTGCACTCTCCGACAGATTCTCTATGTCAGTGTTCCAAGTCTCACCCGGGACTATGCACCCATGGCAGCAGTCCCCCACAGCCCCCCCACTCATCCTGCGCTCTGTGGTTGTGGTCTCTTAGCGCAAATAGGTCATACAGGGCCTAAAGGATCAGTCCTCATCATCAGCTAATATTTTTAAGCTGGCCCACCATCGCCAACCAAGCTCTCGCCGTGTCCCACATTTTGTCGCTATCAGTTCTCTGAGCTAGCTGAAGTCGGAGGGCCCCCTCGCAGTCTGCCCACTTATAAAGTCCGGTAACCAGCGTGCAACACTGGGTGCTGTGACCGCCTTCCAATGACTAGTGATTTTACGTTTGGCTAGGACTAACTCCGAATCTAGGAATTTACTGGTGGTTTTGTTATGGGTAGTGTGGTGGAACCAATGCAGCAGGCACACCCCTGGGGTATGCTGCAGCTCCCAATCCGTCACCTCTGTCAGTTTAGCCAGGACCTCTCCCCAGTACCATTATGCTCATCATGCTCATTATGCTCTGCATGGAAACATGCAATGATAGTGCCTCTGTTAAAGAAGGCTAACGCTGACCCTAGCATTCCGTCAAACTTCCGCCCTATTTCACTTCTCCCGGTCTTTTCAAAAATTCTGGAAAAGCATATCAACTCTCAACTTTCTTTTCATGTTGAATCTAGGGGAATTTTACATCCATCCCAATCCGGTTTTAGGTCCGTTTTTTCGACGGAATCTACTCTGTTGGGGGTCTCTGAAAACATCAGAGGCCGAGTGGATAGGGGGGAAACCGTGGCACTCATTTTGCTTGACTTGAGTGCCGCATTTGATACGGTTTCCCACCCCATCCTTATTAATGCCCTTAGATCATCTGGCATCACCGGCTCTGCCCTCAACTGGTTTGCCAGTTTTCTTTCAGATCGCACCTTCCAAGTCTTCTCTTCCTCATCAGCTTCCCAAACCTATAAATCGGTGTACGGTGTTCCACAAGGTTCCATCTTGAGCCCCTTGCTTTTTAATCTGTATGTCAGACCGTTGGCTACTATTGCGGAGCAAGCAGGGCTCACTATATACACGTACGCCATTGATACCCAGATCATCTATTCTCTCTCTGCGGGTTCTCACTCCTCCTCCTCTTCTCTCTGCGCAGGACTCAGCAACATCGCAGCCTGGATGTATGATAACAAACTGAAATTGAACGGGGGGAAAACAGAGCTTCTTCTGTTTGGCCATAACACCACCCTATGGGGACCCCAACACTGGCCCTCACAAATGGGCACGCTACCTATTCCATCTAAAACAGCACGCAATCTTGGCGTAATTTTTGACGACCAGCTATCTATGAAGAACCACGTGGTTAAAACTTCCTCCACTTGTATTACCATCATTAAGTGGTTGCGTAAGATCATCTGGATGCTCCCCCAGGACACTCAGAAAACCGTAGTCCAGGCTTTAATCACCTCTAGACTGGACTACGGGAACATTCTTCTCCTGGGAGCCTGCAAAGAGGTGATTCGTAAATTACAGACAGTCCAGAATATGGCGGTGCGACTGCTCTGTAATCTCCCCAATACATCCTCTACCTCCAATTCTCTACGCACTCTGCACTGGCTCCACATTGAAAGGCGCACAAAATTTAAGGCTCTCTGCTACATGTACAGAATAAATGCTGGTTTGGCCCCTCCCTATATTAACTCCTTGGTTCAGCACTATTGTCCCCCACGCACTCTTCGATCATCTAATCAGCACTTGTTCTCGGTTCCTAGAATCAAAAAATCCAGAATGGGTGGCTGTTCCTTTTCATGGCTGGCCCCCTCACTTTGGAATTCCCTTCCCCTTCTGTTGCGTACTGAACCCTGCTACCTTAAGTTTCACAGACTGGTAAAAACTTGGTTATTTAACCTGTAATTGCCCTCCTTCCGACTTTCCCTCTCTCATTTGGTTTTAGCGCTGGGAAACCTACGGGTAGCTGCGCGCTTTATAAACTTAAATATAATAATGATCTTTCATAGAAACATTTCTAGCTAGAACTACACAAAGGTGAATCCGTATTACATCTGCCAATAATAGGTAGTACTCGCACAAGCTTTACCAGCAAAAGAAGGCCCTTAATAGAGCAATAAGAGCAGCATTCAAAAAAACACATTTAGTTTCAATCTCTGCAGGAAAGCGCTCATTGAAATGCCGAAAAGGAGCATTCAAGCAAGAGATCTGGAAGGCAAAAGGGGCTCACCATGAGGAGATGAGGAGATAAGGACTAAACTACTTTATGCCAGTAAGGCAAAAAATATTAATGCATTTAGAGGAACTATCAATGACCTGAAGAAGGGTGGTTGAAGGGCAAATAGTGCCAATATCCTCGAATCTGGTTCGGAGGCTTTCATCTACTGTTTCTACGTTGAGCATTCTGAAATGAATACCGAACAAAACACGCAATGGGAAACGTCAACTTCGGCTACATTAAGTGATTTGAACCACTGCTTCTGCTCCCTGTAGCAGAAACCCTTACACAGAAACTACTTCATTAACATAGTTAATACATCATGGCAAGGGAGTTTTTTACAGCCCATTTACAAGAGCCGTCCTCCAGAATATCCAGCAAACTATTGGCTTATGATCTTAACTGATGTGGAGGTGAAGGTCTTTGTATCATGTTTACTTAAGGACCTTGAGGTGTGGGGAGCATCGACTAACATAATACCAATCGAGACTTCGGGATTCCGAAAAGGTCAGTCAACAACAAATTGATTGTCTCTTACATTGATGGCAGAGCAAGCAATTTACAAAAAGCAAAAATGATACATCTGCTTGGTTGATTTGAAAGCCGCTTTTGACACTGTTCCATGTCAGTTGCTAGGGTTTACGCTAGCAACATGGGGTGTGCCAGAAAATTTCTTGTTAATGTTGGTCTGTTTTATACTAATACATGGGTCCAGGTGAAGTTGTGAGCAAGGCTGCGTGTTAGCACCATGTCTCTTTATGCTCTTCATAGCTGAACTACCTCTCCATCTGCATACCGTAAATGCATACTTCCCCAATTTCGCAGGTTGTAATATAAAATACTTACAATATGCCAATGATACCGTACTTCTCAGCCACACGCCAATAGATCTACAATGGTTAATAGATTCCTTTGATAATTATATTTCAGCAAACTACTTAAAGATAACCATAAAGAAAATAATTTCAATACGTCGATTTAGACCAAGACCACGAGAATGGAAAGTACATGGAATGGTGATTGAATCAGTCAGGTCCTATAAATACTAAGGCATCACATCTGATGACAAGAGTGTTGATTAACCCCTTCGATGCTCATGACGAGCTCAGCTCATCATGAGGTACACCTCTCGTGTGCTCATGACGAGCTGAGCTCGTCATGTAAAAGGGCATTCTGAAATTTTCAGCACAGGAGGGAAATATGCTGAGCAGCCAAGGTGTTAAGAACCATTTTAACACCTCAAGGTCTAAAACTGCTTCACTTATCTTTGATTTTAGAACCCTCAGTGACAAGCAATCATGTCCTAGCCATCAACATTTAGTAACAAGCATTGGGACCTTATAAGTGTTTCGCAAATCGGCACATTACCAGACCATCCAATGCATAACAAAACCTAACATAATTAAATGAAAACGGTCAAATAATCATCAACGTCCTTCCGAAAAAAGCCTGGAGTATGTAACGAACTTGTGGAGCACTTTGAACAATCAAAAGTTTGTGTTGCAAGTTATGCTCATGCAACGTGAGTGCAACATGGTGATCACTGTGAGAGTTACTATGCACAAATACACAACTTACATTTTACTCTCAATGTGAAGCCACCAACAAAAAGGACAGTCTGCTGTGGCCCTTGCTCATGGAGGATCATTTGTTTTCACCCTCTGCTCTCAGTTATACTCGAGCTATCCTGATACTCACGTCGGATGATGTGGAAGGCCGCCCTCTGACTATTCTTGAAGCTTCCAGCCAGGCACAGTCTATGCTAGTCCCGGTCTAATGAGGAATTCAAAACCCCATTTATTGCCTAAAACAACAATCACTCACATACTGTAAACAAACCTGTGAGCCCTGACAGACAGTAGAGGTGGTGCCTACGGGAGAGGGGCACTGGGAGAAGGATCTTGGGTAGGCAGAGGCGGAGCTTGGGCAAAGCAGAAGTGCTGCAACATGAAGAGGTGTGGAGGAGGTGGTGGAGATAAAAAAGGTTTTAGTTGGAGGTGAGCGCCACTGTGGCGTCCATCTTACTCCCCACATAGCCGCTGCAAAACTGCCCAGCTCAATAAAACATCTTCTTGTGGGGGGCGTGGCTACGGCACCACGCAAGATGGCCGCATAGTGGTGTCTCACCTCCTCACCGGACCTATTCTTTGACATTTCCTGTGGTCCCACGGCGTCTTCACGAGCCTTTATGCTGCGGAATTCAAGCGGAATGTGAGCTGCCTCTAATGCGCTGTTTCAAGTAATTTCCTGTCAGCACGGTATCTGTCACTGGCGCTTATCTGCATCGGAGGTTGCCACGACCGCCATTTCACGGCACGACTTCACCTCACAGAGCGAGTGATTCAACAAAGACACACGTCTACTCAGTTTGGCTCCCTCCGTGGATATCATCATTTCCCAAATGCTGTTTTTATTTCCCAATGTGCGCAGGGAGCGTTAGTTTTTTACACTCGTTTCTTCACTTTAATGCTCCATGGCTCCTATTTCCTTCAAATCATCAAGGATGAATGATTATTTAACGGCACTTATGGAGTTTTGTACATGAAAGGTACTTTTCACACATGCCTCCTTGCTGCTGTCATAATATAATGTTTACATTTCCTCATTTGGATGCGCGCCTTTATAATTAACCATTTATTTTGTTACACACTGTGTTTTCTAAAGGACTTCATTTAACTTTATACATATACTTGTCCCGCTCTGTAGGTGTCTTCTAATACTTACTGTTGACATCTTTTTTGTATTGGGGCTGGCAGCAGCTGTCATTTTGAGGTGTCATTTTGAGGCGTGAATTCTTCTCACGAAAGGCAGCAGCAGTTCATTAATGCAAATTGGATTCACAAGCTAAGGGAACTCTTCTATCACCATTTTTTGGGAGCTGTGTTTCAATAATTTGCAGTAATCAATCAGCTGGTCAAACGCTGCAGTAATCGTTTGTGCATGAGCAAGCTGCGTCAACCAAAATTTGTTTTTGTCTGTTCTAAATCTCGCCAAGAGTCATCCATTTCAGCTTCTTCTGGTGTCTCTGCAGCGGTGGATCAAATGGCTGGTCTAGCTCTGCACCGATCTTCCTCCACCCAGCCTTCATTAACTAAATATTCTCCTCCTAATATTTCTTCTAAACGTCTGAAACAAGATCCTCCCTAACCGGATAAACCTACCTCTCCAATCTCAATGGAGTTACTTTTAGAGGAGATACATGCCCTCCGCCTTTTTGTTGAAGAAACTAGCAAAGACATGCACATTTTGAAAGAAAACTGGACGTCTGTGAATACCAGAATTACTTCTGTAGAACAACAAGTTTCGGCAGTACAATCTAACTCTCAACGCATCTCTTCTTTGGAGAAGTCGGTCCTCGCTCTCCAGCAACATACCGAAGATTTAGAAAATAGGAATAGAAGGAACAACCTTCGCATTTATGGTCTACCCGAATCTCTGTAAGGGGATGACCCTGTTAAGTTCTTCGCTTCCTTCATTCCAACACTATTAGATATGCTTCCTACCACTTCTATTAGCATCCAGAGAGCCCATAGACTTGCATCTGATTCCCCGAGGCCACGAGGTGTTATTTTTCTCTTTTTGAAATTTACGGATCTCCTTTCAGTTCTTTCTGCAGCTAGATCCAAACGTCAAATTTCCTGGACGGGTCAGAGAGTGTTCCTATCTCAGGATGTCTCCAATGCTACGGCGTCCAGAAGAAAGGAGTTTCTGAATCTTCGTGCACCTCTACGATCTCTCAGTGCTTGATATGCTTTGTTTCATTCTTGTATTTTCAAGGTTACTTACCAAAACAAAACTTGAACCTTTCAAGATCCTGGAGAACTTAAAAACTTTATTCATCTTCACTCCGATCGCGCCATGGATACTTCGAACTCTTATAGTGGCTGATCATTTCATCTTCTCGTTTGTCTATGTTTGATTCCTCCTTAAAGATTGTTTGCTGTTGTTCCATTTTCAAGTTTTCCCTCTTAAACTTTCGCCATCATTCTTATCTCCTTTCTTACTGCATATTTCTTTTACTCAATTATTGTGTTTGTTATGTAGAATATTTTGCTTTGTATGCTGATATTGTTGCTTCCCAATTGTTATTTGTCTTTTTCTCTCATGATGATCATCCTTGAGCCCGTGTGTGTGGCATCTTCACTTCCTTTGTCCTTGTGTGATTTGGATTTCCACCCTTTGCCTGGTTCGTCTTGTTGAGTGTCGTCATTTCCCCACCTTCCTTGTGTTTGTTTCCTCAGGTATGTTAATTTAGTCATCCTTTGGATATGTACTGTCTCCTCTTCCGTTTCTCTCTTTCCTCCCTTTCTTTCCTCTTCCCTCCCCTTCTTCCTGTCTACTGGATTTTATTCACTATTCTTGGATTTTTTATTTCTTTCCTTTTTCGGCTATTTGATGTTTGCATGCCTTTTTGCACTTTTTGATGTTATTATACTTATTTCATTTATAAATTTAGAATTGTTCCTTGGAATGTAAAAGGTTTTATTAATCCCATCAAACGACAGAGAGTACTTTTCCATTTATCTACCTATAACCCCGATATTGTCCTTCTACAAGAAACTCACCTTACTGACCTTGAATCTCTTAAATTAAAAAGGTATTGGGTTGGTACAGTTTTATTTTCCCCATCTAACAATAAAAAAATGGAGGAGTTATTTTAATTCATAAATAATTTAAATGTAAAGTGTTGTTAGAAGAAAAAGATTCTGATCGTAGATTGATTTTGGCTAAACTTTTAATTAATTCAATCCCTTTAACTGTTTTTAATATTTATGGTCCCACTCAACCTGATTGTTCATTTTGGCCCTTAGTTACAGGCAAATGTATTCAACACAAAGATGACTTATTTAGTTTAGGAGGAGACTGTAACCAGATTATGGATCTATTCCTTGATCGCAAATCCACTGTTCGCTTTGTCCCTCACAAGTCCCACAAACTATTTTTAGATACCATTTTACAAGCACACCTTTCTGACTCTTGGAGACTCACACATCCAGACACTTTGGATAACTCCTTTTTCTCTCCTCCTCATGCTTCTTACTCTCGACTATATCTTTCTTTCTCAATCCTTGTCTCAAAATTAAATTTCTTCCTCTATTGAATCCATAGTTATCTCAGATCAGGCCCCCATTCTAACGGACATTCACTTACTTCCACCTCACCCTAAACCATCTCATTGGCGTTTTAATTCCACACTTCTTACTGACCCTAACTTTTCCTCCTCTTTTCGCTCTTTTACTAATGACTTCTTTCAATTCAATTCCGATCCTAATACTCCTTCTCATATTCTCTGGGACTCATTTAAGGCCACTGCGAGAGGATTTATTATTGATTATGTTTCTAGGAAAAAGAAACAATTTCTTCAGAAACGTATTTCTTCCCTAACACATATTAAAAAATTAGAGCATCAATTCTACACCTCTTCAGATAAATGTATGTCACCAAAGCTTTAACGAGAGAAAATTGCTTTTAACAAACTCACCACTGATAATGCTTCTTCGATTCTCCTTCGTAGTAGTGCGCGTTATTATGGTGGTTGCAATAAATCTGGTAAACTCTAAGCTAACTATCTCAAGTCCCGTAAGGGACGCACCTCTATTGATTCCATCTATTCCTCTGACAATACTCTTCTCCATACAGACCAAGACATACTTAATCAGTTCCAATTATTTTACCAACACTTGAATACTCCAGAATCTCCTCCAACTCCTTCTCTTATTCAATCTTATTTTGGAAAATTACCCAAACCCTCTACCTCTCACCTTAATTTTCCAGACCTTGAACTTGATCTTTCATTACACGAACTCTCTACAGCTTTGTCTTTTCTCACTAAAGGTAAAACACCTGGCCCTGATGGTTTTCCGGTTGAATTTTATTTACATTTTTCTGACCTCTTATTACCCAAACTTCTGTCTCTTTTTCAATCATTTTATTCTTGTGGCAAAGCGGATGGTATCTTTCAGGATGCTACCATTTGTCTTATTCCAAAAGATGGTCGTGATCCCAAATTTTGTAAAAACTATCGTCCAATTTCATTAGTTAATGTTGATTATAAACTTTTTGCTAAATTACTTGCTTTACGTTTGGACCCATTTATGCCTCATCTCATTGGGAAAGAACAGTGTGGTTGTATTAAAGGGAGACTCACCTCTGACAATTCTCGACTCTTTTTAAATGTCTTCAATAAGGCTTCTTCTCTCTCGATCCCTTTGGCTGCTATCTCTGTTGATGCTGAAAAAACCTTTGATAGACTAGACTGGTCCTTTTTGTTTGCTTCACTCAGATGGTATGGTTTTGGTCCCAAATTTATTTCTCTCATATCTTTGTTATACTCCTCACCCAAAGCTTCAGTTCTAGTGAATGGTCAATTTTCTTCATCCTTCTCCCTTCAATGGGGAGTACGTCAAGGCTGCCCTCTTTCTCCGCTTCTTTTTGTTCTAGTACTTGAGCCTTTTCTATCCTCCATCCGTAATAACTCTTCCATTTCTGGTTTACCATATGGTGATAATCAAATAAAACTTTCTGCATATGCAGACAATATTCTTTTAATTATTTCAGACCCTTAAGTATATATCCCCCCTTTATTGTCTGAATTTGAAGCATTTTCCCTTGTCTCAGGATACAAGATTAAGTCTAATAAGACAGAAATTCTCACTTTGACTAAACTTTGTCTTCCTCATTTATTTTCCTCAACATGCTTTGCCTGGAATAGTACGAAGATCAAATATCTTGGTATTTGGTTCTCTAATTCCATCTCCTCTTCCATTAAATTAAATATGTCCGCAGTTCTATCTCGAATCGGTCAGTTATTTTCCTCCTGGAACCCCCTCTTTCTCTACTGGTGGGGTCGTCTTGATTCTATCAAAATGATGATTGTCCCTATTTTTATTTATATCTTTTCCATGTTACCCGTGCATGTTCTTGCCCTTTATTTTAAACATATTGATTCTTCTCTTTCGAAATTCCTTTGGAGGAATAAAAAATCTAGAATTTCTTTTCAAGCTCTTCGTAAAGTTAAATCGAATGGTGGTGTTAATTTTCCTGATTTCCGCCTATATCACAAGTCCTTTTCTCTACGTCAAGCGTCACGATGGCTGTCATGGGAATTTTCCCCCTTTTCTCCTCATTGGCTCCATATTTAACAAGCTTTATTACTGCCTTTTTCCTTTGAGGAAGTTTTACGTTCTTCCACTAAATCCCCTTATACATCACTTCCTTTATTTAAACATACTTCTTTTCTACTAAAACCTTTGATCTTTCCATTGGTCATCTCACGGGAATCTTTTCTTCATACACCCATTGGTATAATTCACTTATTCTTTTAAATAACAGACCTATTACTTGGATATCTTGGAGACTGAAAGGTATCATATGGGTCAACCACCTCTTTGATGGTGTGCTACCTCATTCGTTTCCCCAATTTCAGCTCCAATTTCGCTGTCCTCATTCCCTTCTACAAAAATATACTATTCTTATGGAAATAATTCTTGAGCGTTACTATTCTCTTCCTTCCTCGTCTTCACTAACTTCTCCTTCTCATCTTCTAGTGATACTTTCTACCCTCCCTAAAGCGTCTTTTATTTATAGGTTCTTTTCCTCTCCTAACCCTGATCATGGCAAATCCAAATTGGAACTTTCTTGGGAAAAGGATTTGGATTGTACTTTGTCCACTGCTCTTTCGGACAAACTCGGGTCCAAAACCTTGAAAACTTCTCGATCTGCCTCTCTTACTCAATCTTTATTTTTTTTATACTATAGACTTTACCGTTCTCCTCTTTTTACATCTTGTTTCACGTCTTCTTCTGTTTCTAACTGCTGCTGGACTTGTGGTACTCCCAATTCTGACCTTCTTCACCTCTTCTTTCTCTGTCCTGCCGTATCTGCTTTCTGGAAACAGGTTTGGTCTTATATCTCCCACATTTTTACATTTTCCATTCCATATTCACTTCCAATTCTTTTTCTAGGTAGTCTTTCAGATTCTTTAGTTCTTCCCCCACATTCACAAAGCCTTTTGGATCTCATGCTTGCACTCGCATTTCAACACATATCTTCTAACTGGAAATCCCTTACGAATATTTCCATCCGCAGTTGGTGGAACTCTTTATGACATTTTTATAGGCTTGATGTTGCCTTTGCTTCTTTCTGCACACCAACTCGTAATGTGGATCTTTATTGGTTACCTCTTACCACATACCTTGATCAATTAACTCAAAAGAAACCTACTTATGTCAGTTCAGAAAACGTTAAACCTTCTTGAAGGACTTTACTCTCTCCTTCTTGTTTATTTATTGCTGTTAATAATTTTCCTATATTGCAACGTTTCTTTCTATGATGCAGATTGTATATTATTGCTTTGATCATGAATTTCTTTTGCCGTTTTTCTCTATAACATGATTTGATTTCAATCCACCTTTTTTATCCCTTTCCCTTCCCTCCTTTCCCTTCCCTTTAAAAACCCATAAAATTCTTTATTTCTTGTTATGACGTTGGTAATGTTATGCCTTCAGAACTGTTTGATAAGTATTTGTTTTTATTTTGCCGATGTCATATTCTTGTTTTATAAATACTTTTCAATAAAGCTTTCAAACATAAAAAAAACATCTTCTTGTTTTAACTGTTCAATTGTACTACATTTTTTATTGACTCACAGTATTAATGTTTCCTAAAACTCAACACTAATGCTTCCACACTAGGCTTACTTGATATCACACATGCCAAATGTATTTTGCGCGCTGATATCTAAACTTGTGTAATTTGTAATGGTTCCCAACTACAGTATTACTATTTTTTGTTATGACTCTGTTCCAAAATGGCATCCATGTTTTTGGGTGAACTAGACTTTAGTCTTGTGACTTGATGTAAATCTGCTCTCCAGCCAGAACTGAAAAGCTGACCCAGCCCCACCAGCCTCTCCTGGAAATTTTTCTCTGTGCCTGCCCAGAGATCCTCGGCCCCTCCTTCACAGCTCTGCTCTTTTCTCTGTACCGGGGCCTGCAAGAGGAGCCTGGACTGCCTCTGAAGTTGAACTCCACAAACATCAAGTAAGGTGGGAAAATAAAATAGTGTATTTATATTTATTTTTAATAAATGGAGAATGTTGAATGTCTTATCTGCTATTTTTTTATGTTATTTTTTTCAATGTGTAGTGCTCAGTAGTGCAGGTGCGTAGATCTGTGTCTAATGGGCTGGGTAACATGAGAGTTATTTTATGTTAATGTATATAGTGTGCCTGGTTAATTGCACAAAGCAGCTTGGGAAACATAAGGTGCATTCCGAATTTAGAAGTACGTAAATATGTCCATATGTGGGTGCACACAAGTAAAAAACGTATACATGCATGAAGAAATATAAGCATGAGTAAGGAAATGCACGTCTACACAGATAGCGCTTTAAGTGCGTCGCTACTCATAATAGCGCTTTAAGTGCGTCCCTACTCATGGACTCAAGGAGCCATTGCCCATAGACACCATAAATGCCCATTCTTCAGGCGGTGTGCCCTGTGGGTGCCCCTTTAAACCCATGGCCTGAGACATGGGTAAGCTGTCTCGAGCAGCGTGATCTATTTTATGTGACTTGTTCTTTCCTTTTGCTGGTTGTAAGCAGTGTCCTGTTTCTTAAAAGATCCTTTCTTTGAGCCTTTGAGATGTCCCTTAAATGACACTTTCCAAGTGTGTATGACGATGCAGTCAGTGTGATGTCTCATAATTGACCCCTTTCCAGTAAATTGGGCTATCCTCAAAAGAAGAAGTCTGGGCACTAATTAAACAATTCAATTTTGTTCAAAGATGCTCAAGAGAAAATCACTTTTAAGCCGACAAATGTTTGCAAATGTTTTTTGTTATGTAGTGCCTGAAACAATATCAACAACCTTTGGCATAGGCAATAGGTCTCGCTTTTGGGACCTTATAATTATTTAGTTATGCAGCACAATATCCTTGGTGCAACAACATCAACTGTTGCATGGCTAAACACTTATAAGGTCCCAAAGGCGAGACCTATTGGCTATGCCAATGCTTGTTCTATCTTGCACTCACTCTTTAACATCCGGTATCACATTCTCACTCACTCTCACTTTTTCCTACTCTGATTACCTCATTCTAACTTACAGTTTCATTTACTCTACCTGATTCCTTCTCACATACTTTCTCTCACTTTCATCTAAATACAGTCTTTCACTCATGCTCAGTTACATTCAGGCACTCAATCATTCAAACCCACATTTGCTTACTCGCATTCATTCTTCCTTGCAGGACACTTGAATACATATGTGCTATACTATGTTTGAGCAGCTAGCTGGCTGACATGAATATGAAGGAGCCCTTGTGGGTTTCAGTGAGTCAGATCAGATCCTCTTGAAGAGTTCCTTTGTGTTCTGAGCCCTGCTTGACACATATGTACAGGAGGAGCCCTATATTCATGTCCCCAATGTTTGAGACACAAAAATACTCATTGATTTCTGAACAATGAGAGTAAAAGCGTTAAGGTAACATGTCGTTCCTGCTTATATTTCGCATGCTTTACATAATCCTGCATTCCCTATGAGTTTTTGCTTTTTCCAGAATGTTGTTACTTTTTTCAGGCAGTGCACAATTTGAAATGAGTCACATCCAGGTGTTAATAATAGGGCAGAATTGAGTTGCAGTTGAAGACAGTGCGAGTTTCACTCAGTGGGGCAAAAGGATGTTTGGTGGGGGTAGGATGTGGCACTATGGCCAGAGCTACAGAAATTGGAACTGGGAAACCTAGTTCAGCCTTCATGCCTAGTCCATCAGACCACTCCTGAGGGAGCACATTCCCATGATAGACCTTAGAAGGCCCCACTAGACCGTAGAAGCCCTGGTCACTTAGCACAAGCAGGTGAACCCTACCGGTGGCCAGTGTTGGTTAACCATGAACCCCTATCCACCACAATCCATACTCCAGTCTTGCGGGCAGACCTACAAAGCAGCACACCCTAGAGCAGCAGTGACTTTGTCACTGAGGTCACAGGACCCTTGAGGCCAGTCCACCTCACCCATTGGTGCCTCTATTGGTCTTGTTCCAGTAGTACTAATTCAACTCACCAGGGATTTGCAATGCAGAATTTGCATGGACACCAGACAAAGGAGCATGTTTTCAATTGCCTTGCGTCATGCTTGCACCTTGCAATGTGGTACATGCACAATGCAAAGCTCCAAGTCATGTTTTAAAAGCCACGTAAAGCCACTTTGCATGTCTTTAAACAACTTCATAGATATTGAGTAGTGCAACGCAGCACAAACTGCTGCATTGCCTTACTGTGTGCAAGGGAGGCGTTGCAGTAGGTGTTGCATGGGAGACTGGTTTTGTAACTGGGGACTGGTTTTGCAGCAATGCTTCAAAATCGGCCCCCAGTAATAAAACCAGCAGAACTGTGCAGCATTATGACTCACTCTTAAAAACGCATAAATCACTGCAAAGTTCCTTGTAAACCCAGTAGTTTTCCTGCAACAATAAAAGTCACCCACGCAACTCCGACAGTTTTTGATGCATTCACAGATTTACAAGGACTTGTAATCCTGTGAATGCGTCAAAATCTTGCGCTGCCCCAGGGTAGGCATAACTAGGAGAAATATCTTTATTTCTCCTTGTTTGTTCCTCTTTCAAAGTGTGTTTTATTCTGCAGCACACATTGAAAGAGGAAAAAGCCTCTCAAGATTGTTTTTGTGCAGGATGGTGCCCCTTCCTGCACAAAAGCAATCCTGCATGAAACGAAGGCACCCTTGCACCATGGGGTAAGTGTGCCTGCGTTGACGCTAGGCTGTCCAAATGGCACCAGTGTAGGGGTAAAAGACAGGAATGCACCATATTGGATAAATACTGAGCATTCTTGCCCTTTCCCTGTGATACAGGGCAGTGCAGAAAAGTAATTTGCTGTGCTGCCCAGCGCCACCATTCCCATGAATATGCCCCTAAGCTCACAAACTTCATAGTCTCTCTGCTTCATACACAAGCACTTTTAGCAAGTGCTGCCTGCTTTGGGGCCACTGCACTTATGCAGCAATGGAGGACAACATTATGTTGCAGTGCTGACTAAAGGATGACGCAAAAAGGACTGCAGTGTTATGTAGTACATTGTCTGATACTTTATTATTTTGTCATTTTTATACATACTAACTGTCTCTGGAAAGCTTTTGCCTCATTAATCCCAGTGTAACATGCAAATGCAGCAGTGAGAAAGGTGACCAGTCAACCTTTGCACACGGCCTGCCACTTCACAGAAACACAATTCACGTTGTTTAGTAACTTTTGCTCCGTTAAACAACTTATATAACTTATAACAAACCTCAAATAAACATGTTCATCGATTGTTTGAATTAAATAGCGTTATAAGCTGTAACTGATCAGTGAAATGCCAAACGTACTAAAAATTGGTATGTTTTGCTATTTCTAGCCACACCTCCGACTCCGCCCACTAATCCAATCCTCTGCTTATTCCCGCCCGAGTCTCCGCCCACAGTTCCCCTACTTTTTTTTCCCCACTTCGACCACTGATCTGCATTACTTCAATTTTTTATTATGTATTGTTACTTCAGCAGGACCACTAACCACGGTTTCCGGTTAATCAGATTTATAACGCGTATGGCAGATTGCCAATGCGAAATTGCAGGTTTGTTCCGTGTTCGCAAACACAGTACATCTGTGTGCTGTAAAATATTTAAGTAAAAATTTAATTATTCATGAAACTGAGTATCACATTTGCGTTGAAAATCTGCATCCAAATATAAACTTAGCTGAAATAAAAAAAAAAATTAGGCGTTTACTCTTCTTCAGTATAGTTTCATCAACTCATTCAATCATTCATTAGGAATACATTGGAGTATTGATGCTGAATGGGTAGTTTTAATCAAGGCAGAAGTACGAAAGAGCTATTTAATAATAATTTGTTTTTACAGAATTTTGTACAGTCAAACAATGATTGCGTCTTTTTTTTAAATCTATTCTGATACTTACACTGTAATACCAGATGAGTCCTCGACGCAGAAAACTAGGCCTCCAAGTGGCAGACTTCATTCTAACATAATGGTTAATCTACCAGATATATGGGTCAGGAGAAAGCTTGATAAACTCAAATGTAACAGAATTGCGCGTTGTAAAATAAAAAAGGGACTTGAGAGCAGCGTTCAAGTCCCAAATCATAATTGAGGCCCTGTCCTTCTCTCCTTGTCTAAGTGGATTTGTATTTTTGGCCAAACCCTGGAGATATGTCGAGCACCTGGTCTCCAAGGTTACCACTCAGTGGCGTCACTAGGGTTGGTGTCACCCGGTGCGGGTAACTCATGGTGTCACCCCCTCACGACTTACCGCATGGACCTCCTCCCATGGGCCCTCTCCTAAAGGGGTATCTAAAGTAGGCCCACGAGGGTTTGATGGAGGCCCTCCTGGGCTAGTGTGGCCGCCTTTGAAGCTGAAGAACCAGGTTCGAGTCTGGCAGGAGGTTCAAACATCCTGTGATTCTGGGCAAATCACTTAATTGCCCTGTGCCCCCCAAAATGAATGTGTCCGTCTGTAAACGCAACTGGTGCTCATGTAAAGCGCTCTCATATTTTCGGGTTGAGTTCGAGCTATATAAAACTGCACAAAACAAAATAGAGGCCAGAACTTCCTTATAATCACTATGTAAATATTCCCCACTTAATTCACAGGGTCCAGTTCACAACACAAACTCATTTGGTGAACCCTATCAAATAGATAAGGAGCAGCTATCTCGGGAGGGCAGGTCCTGGAAACTTTGGGAGTACACACAATTTTAGAGTTTATGGGTATACGGGTTCACACACAAACCTGAGTGCTTGTAGATTTAAAGAACACTCAGAAACCTGAGTGAGGGTTTGTAGGTGTTCGCAAACCTTTCCGTGATTAATTCATCACACCTTGGGAGGATTCAGGGATTCACTCCTGTTATGGATAGTAGTAAATCTGTTTTCATGGTGAAAATAGGAAGGAAAACCTTCAAACCTGGTGTGGCTATAGTAGGAGGAATATCGCCACTGATAGAAAAGGAGAAGAAATATCGCCACAAATCAAAATGGTTTCCTCATGGCGAAAAAAAATTAAATAAAAATGCAACTTTACTAATGCAAATGAATTTACACTTGAGCGTGTGCAAGGTGTAACATACATTATGAGTACATACCAAGAACTGGTGCTAAAGTCGCCCCACGAGCGCTCTGCTGCCACACTAACGCTAAACATATTTTAAATAATAAGGCTAAACATTGCCACCATCGCTGTGTAATGCGTAAAGTTCCTAGCAAACTTCAGGAACGTATTTATTGCCACCAGTCATGAAGCAAAACCTAGTACAAAAGATACATTCAATTGCTTCTGCTCACAGGCATCGCTTCGGTAATATCTGACATTAAGGACACAGTTAGGAAACCCTAAACAAAGAACACAATAACACCACAGGGAATTAGAAAGTGCCATTTGCAACCTTAAAGCCTTGTACAATGATTGGCAGGGGGCCTGAGCTGAAGTCGTCTCACATGTATTCATATGTGTATTTATAATGAATACACATATGAATACATGTGAGACGACTTCAGCTCAGGCCCCCTGCCGCCCTCAATCAATCTGCATATATTAAGGGCTGGCCCAGCGAGGGAAAGGGTGTGACACGTAAACTTCATAATAATATAAATTATATTTCTCGGCCTCCACAATTACCGGATGAAGGGGAGGGAGACGACGGCGCTCGTGCAATATCAAACACCAACTCGAGGTGTCGGTGACAATTCTTATTCCCCGACTGTCTCTCCACAGACGTGGTGTTGGCGCGCGACCACCGTGAGCGTCAGAGAAACACAGCGCGCGGGGGCTGTCCCAGGGGCGTCATTGGTAGCGCTAAAGATTGACGGCCCTGGGACCCACAAACTGGGTACGCCGCCGCGCATCGCACCATAATCACATCACCACTACAGTAGGTGGTGCGTGCGTGCGTGGCGACGTGCACTGCAATGACTGTAGTATTTTAATCTGTAAGCATTTGCGTGCGCTGCGCACCGTTCTCTATAATAAAGCAGCAGAGAGCAGAAGTGAGGCTGCACAATGCACTGCAGTGCAGAGCTGTGTTTGTTTAACACAGCGAGACAGCGAGCGTAACCAGATTGGTGTCACCCCATGATGGGGTGACACCCGGTGCGGTCCGCACCCCCGCACCCCCCTAGTGACGCCACTGTTACCACTAATATGGACATGCTCACTTTTGCTATCAAGATATAACAGCAAGAGAGGCAGAGACTCGTACGTCTTTGGTTTACTGTGCCTGGCGGTGTCCGTAAAAGAAGGCGCACAAAAGAAAAATAAGCAGTTAAAATAAAGGGAAACAATTGACCGTGTCCTTTTGATCAACGGCATAAAAGGTAAGCTGAATATATTGGTCATTCAACTAAATTTTTATTGAAAGTAGTCAGCTCATGAGTTTTTAAATCAGTACTTTCTGCTCAATATCGAATTGTCCTAAAAGACAACAATTTCAGTACAATCAAGTTGCTTTATTTGGTTTGAAATGTCAAAACCCTAAAAGACATATGCAATTAAAAATTCAAGCAAAGCACACATAAAACATTAGAAAACACTGCATCAGTGAGCATTAATCATAGAACTCCGAAGTCTAGCAGAACAATGTAGAAAACAGACAACAGATCAGCACATAAAAGCTCCACTCGGTAAGTACAGAAAAAACAAAACAGGCATGGCCTGAGGGAAATTTCTTCCAATTAAAAGTGGCCTCATGCAACGCATTCTAAGGTGCGTAAAAAATAGGGAAAAATAAAATAAAGTGCGAACGGGCACATGCATCAAGCAATTTTGGAATCACAAACGGTGCGAATCGCAAAATTCGGCCGTTTGCGATTCCAAAATCACTTTTCGGGATGCATCATTCATTTTTCATTTATCGCAATTTAAGAAATCGCAATTTTTTGCGATTTCTCAAATTGCGATAGCATTTAAGAAATCGCAAATTTTGCAATTTCTTAAATGCTATGCATGATTTTTTTTTGGGGCGAATTCGCAATTTTGTAGGGAAAAATTACCATGAAGTACACCTTCATGGTAATTTGCGAAAAGTTTCAAAAATGCAAATAAATGCATTTTTGAAACTTACATTTTACACACATGTGTGTGAGTAAAATTTACTTACGTGACATTTCAGGGGTGCAGGGGGGGCTCCTTTGGACCCCCCCCTGCACCTTTGAAATTGCACTCTCATTTTGCGATTCCTTAATTGCGAATTCGCAAAATGAGAATGCCTTCCCATTGATTCCTATGGGCCTCTAGGCCCATAGGAATCAATGTAAAGCGATTCCTTATTTGCGATTCGCAATTAAGGAATCACAAATAAGGAAAATTAAGAAATCGCAAAAACTTTAGCGATTTCTTGATACATAGGAATTTGCGATTCGTAAATTGCGATTCCTTAATTTTCGCAATTTAGGAATCGCAAATTCCTACAATGATGCATGTGGCTGATAGTAACTTGTTTCGATGTTGAATCGCACCCACAAGGTGGATGATCCGCATCCCTAGACCGCATCCCTAGACCAGCCCTTTGGAAAACCTAAAAGAAAATAAACCATACTTAGCCAAAATCGTTTTACTAGGTAACAGTGGGAGTTAGGCACGTCATATGAGAGATATGGCTCCACACACAAAGTTGTCTGCTTGAATAGATACAACCTATTTTAAACCTTAGGCAAAGCGAGGGATTCTTTTTCCTCCCCTTACTAAGGCAAGCATCTCTTACCCAAGTGTGATTTGTTTTCGTAATGCTCTTCGGTCTACTAAAAAAGTGAGGCTTGCAAGAAACCCAAGGTTTCGTAAAGTATGGTCCAGTCCTATGAAATCCTTCAAAACTTTCCTATTGATCTCCAACTCATGTTTGAGCCAAATAGATATCCATAAAGTGAGTGATCTAAGTCTGATCGAATCACACAAAAAGCTGTGCCTCAGCTCTTCGTGGATAATAAAAGTAGATACATTTCTAGGGAGTGTGAGAAGCATTTTCATGAACATATTCTCAAACCATTGTGGGTAGATAAATTGGTATACCCCCATATGTTACAACCAGAAGACGTCATAGGCACACATTTAGCTTTATAAATCTCAAGCATATCATACTCTGACTTTTGCCCTAATCTGGCAGCAAAGTCAAAAACTGCAGGGATACTGCAGGCAAAGACAAGCCTCCTTTCCCTAAACAATGGTGACCAGGCAATGGAAGAGTCAAACAAAATGCCAAGGCAAATACATGTTTTGACTTTGGTAAGTATATGTTTATTGCATAGGTGGGTTCTGTATTTGGTGTTTCTGTGGCCTATAGTCATAGAATGGGTGTTAATGGCGTTGATACTTAAGTCAAGAGAATCCATATAGTTACTAAAAAGGTGCAATAAATCTTGGAAGCATTGAGCCATCCTAGAATCTAAAATAGTATCATCAGGGTATAAAATAACTGGATCAGGCTGACCAACTAAAATAGGTAGATCATGTCTACCAGCTTCTAAAACCTGATTCAATTTGTTGACATAAAGAGTAAATAAAAAGTGGACCAGAGAATAATCTTGTCAGATCCCTCTATTAAGTGAAAAGTACTCAGTGCAGTCTCCCAAAGGGCCATAGCTAACAGGGGCACTCAAATCGAGATGTAGATCAAATAGTAAAAAATACAGATATATTTGTCAATCCCCAAATCCAGCATTAGTTTCCCTGTTAACCCTATCAAAAGTGGAGCTTAAGTCCATGAATGGCAAGTGTATGGCTAAGGTCTCGCCACAGTGTACTTGGTAATTAGAAAATACAAGTTTAAACATTGATCCACTGTTCCCTTACCTGGTTTAACCCCATAATGAACACCAAGAATCACTCAGGGGTTATTGGCCCAGGTTGGTAGTCTAGATTATAGCATTTGCCTTATCACTTAGACATCAGAATCTACCAAAGAGATCCTCCAATGCCACCGAAGATCATCTCTCGAGCCCTTTGAATATTTTGGAACCATGACTGAATTCGACCAGGAACTAGGTAAACATTATTTGAGGGCCACATTATGATCGATAGTTGATATTGGTGCCTGCAGAAATACATTGGACTTGAATAGGTCTATCAAAACCCCGTTTTTTCAGTTCTTGATTCTTGCCATGGCCTCATTCTCAAGGAGTTATTTATTGTGCCAAAAGACTTATGTCTCAAATAACCACGTCACTTTCAGTATGCCGATGTGTGCCTGAATACAAACATCAATAGGAACGTTACCAGCGAGTATGAAAGTTGTAAGTGCAAGATGTTTCTGTGCACAAGATCGTGGATTGGTTCAAGGTTGCAGCTTGTCAAGTTTTTTTTTGCAGATTTATGTAGCGCGAACTCGACTTAAAGGTATAGGAGGGCTTTACATAAGCACCAGTTACCTTACACATGGACACATTCATATTTGTGGTAGACACGGGGTGCCTACCACAAATTTGCCCAGAATCACAGGATGTGGTAGAGTCGACCCGGAGGTTCGAACCTTGGTTTCCCAGCTCCAAAGTAGGCAGTCTAGCCGTCAGATCATAGCCTCTCCCCAATCGGGCCATAAGCACATCTAAAATGAAGTTCTCAACACAAAGGAAATGTTCATGTGATAAGATTCATTTATTGAAAGTCGGACCCATGAGTAAAAGATGGTAGGAACCCAAAGCAGAAATTGATTTTCTTGAATGTTTGTCTTTTAGAATATGCCACTATGCAAAAATAGTGCAAGGTATGAGATCACAGGACTGTCACATAACCAGTTACCCTGCCACAACACCAGACTTACATTAGCCTTTTTCATGTATCATGACCCACATTAATGAGAAAGGTCGGGAGAATCACATGGCGTCCATTAGCTGGCAATACCTACCGGTGGACCAGCAGTAGGCCACCATCAAAAGCACGTTTCTCCCACCATGCGGGTCCATATATAAGTTTCCCGCGAGGGATGTATCTGTTCCTTTCAGGTCTGCCACTTCAATGAATTCTAGTGGTTGTACCAGCCTGATCTACCGATGATCCTATAAGAGGAGGGAACGTCTGCCCCAAGTTGACTGGTTGGACTTTGAAACAATAGGTTTACAGGAAATATTTCAAATTTGATGACGAAAGTGCACGTTAACACACAACTAACTGGCAGAGATTTTGCGTTGGGACAGGAATGTTCCCTGCATGGTGTGGTGCACATTTGTTTTCTTCTGCCCTGAGCATGTGCTTAACTTTTGTTAAAGGTATACGATATGAATATCCTGCACCAGTTAAAAAAAAGTTCTTTTTCATGGATAAGCCCTTAAGTATGGGCGAATTTTGGGAATCAGCGGTTCGCAAATTTGCGCGAAATTGCAAAAAAATCTGCGAATTCGCGGATTTCCCAGCGAAATCATAGATTTATTTGCAATCTTGCACCACCGCTAGTGTGTGTGGGGGGGGGGGGGGGGCAAACGGGGGGGCTTCTATGCGAGTTCACATGCCTCTTGTGTGTATAAAAGGACAGGCACCGATCAGAGCAGCAGATGAGGAGAAAGAAGCTTGTGGTCACAGGAACAGCACGGGGATAGAGCTCGTGAAAGTCAAGGATGCAAAGGCCTCCATCAAGCATCATAGCTAATTTTCGACTGTAGATATGGGGAGAACACACACCTGCCCAGTCTCAACAAAGCGCACATTTCTTTTGGGCTGATTAACTTGTCCATCGCGCTGAAGGGCGCCGGGGTCCCTCGAGTGAGCTGTCCATCATAGTGGCTAAAGGGCGGGAAGACGGTGCACACCACTAGTTTGTGTGGGGGGGCAAACGGGTGGACTTCTATGCAAGTTCACATGCCTCTTCCTCTTGTGTGTATAAAAGTACAGGCACCGATCAGAGTAGCAGATCCGGAGAGAAAGAAGCTCGTGGTCACAGGAACTGCATGGGGATAGAGCTTGTGAAAGTCAAGGATGCAAAGGCCCCAATCAAGCATCATAGCTGATTTTCGACAGTAGATATGGGAAGAACACACACCTGCCCAGCCTCGACAAAGGGCACATTTTTGGGGGGCTGATTAACTTTGCCATCGCGCTGAAGGGGCGCCGGGGTCCCTCGAGTGAGCTGTCCATCATAGTGGCTAAAGGGCGGGAAGATGGTGCACACCACTAGTGTGTGTGTGGGGGGCAAAGGGGCGGGCTTCTATGCAAGTTCACATGCCTCTTGTGTGAATAAAAGGACAGGCACAGATCAGAGCAGCAGATCCGGGGAGAAAGAAGCTAGTGGTCACAGGAACTGCACGGGGATAGAGCTTGTGAAAGTCAAGGATGCAAAGGCCTCCATCAAGCATCATAGCTAATTTTCGACTGTAGATATGGGTAGAACACACACCTGCCCAGCCTCGACAAAACGCACATTTTTTTTTGGTTGATTAAGGAGTTACTGAATTTGACCTTCGACTCAGGCACCTGCCTTATCTATATCTGTAAGTGCTTCCTGCAGGAACCTCGTTGTCTACTTGCAACTATTCTCTGACCCTGCTTCGAGGGTCAGAGCACGGTCAGAGAATAGTTGCAAGTAGGCAAGGAGGCCGCTCAGGAATCACTTACAGGGTTTCAGCAGGTGCCCAAGTTGAAGTTAATTTCTTTGTAACTATTTTGTAAATGGTTACTGTAGTAATTGACACTACACAATAAGTAGGTTCAAGTGGGTTTATTCAAGGGAAGAACAGCTTAACAACCACAGGAGGAAAAGGATGTCTTCTTCATCAGTCTAGCAGTAACAGTGACATTCAAGAGAAAACATTCTAACATCCTAACACTCTACTGAGTGACATGGGGAAGGTTCCAGATGACATAAGGTAATGGAATACCACACACCTCCCCCCTTTAAAAAAAAAAAAAAAAAAACAACAAAAAAAAAATAAGAAAAATAAAACCTAAACAGAAGCAAGATAATGCAAAACAAATTCAAGTTCTAATATAATCTTTAAACTTTGTAGGAGCACACTTCACGCGCTCACTACGTCTTAATGAAATATCTTCACACTCTACATTAGATTGGTTGTCTACAGTAACACCTGGAACAGGTCGAACATCATTGGTCACAGAATCAGGATTATTTGCAATAACCTTTCCTAAATTGTCGTAAACCTCATGCATACCAGAGAAACCGTCTGAAATATGGTCTGAGACAAGTTTTTTAGGAAGAATAGTTTTCTGAGAAGAAGTAGCAGAGGGTTTGCATAAGGAGACCCTTCTCAAATTCCATATTTTCCCCCCTTCGACTCTAACAGCTTTGCTGAAAATTTCAATTACTTTTTACACAAACTCGATCACCAACCTCTACACTGCAAGTATTATACTTCTTTTTGGTAGAATGTTGGGCCATACTATCCTGGTATTTCCCAATTTTATTCCTCAATACCTTAAAGTCTACCTCGTAGGGAGTATCGCTTTTTAACCACCAGGGTAAAAGGCGAGAACCTGGCTTCCTCCCTCGCAACAACTCAAAAGGAGATAGGCCAGTGACTGAATTAGGAGACAACCGATAAGTTAATAAAGTTGCTTGAAGCGCTTTCTTCCACTTCAAACCACTTTTAATGGCCAATTGGCAAGATTCTTTAATGACTCTGTTGAACCTCTCAACTTGGCCGTTGGCCTGCGGAAAATAATTGGAGGTCCTTTTGTGGATGATGCCACAATTTCTGAGAAAACACTCAAATTCATTGCTAATGAACTGAGGACCATTGTCTGAAATAAGTTTCTCAGGCAAACCTTCTCTGGCAAATATCTCATCAAGAAAATCGATTACATGCTCTGAGGAAATTTTCTCAACAATTTTTAATTCAGGCCACTTAGAGAAGTAGTCAATTAAGACCAATGCGAACATTTCTCTACCGGACTGATAGCTGAAAGGTCCAATAATATCAATTGCTAACCTTCGCCAAGGACCATTGGCATACTCAATGGGAGTAGTGTCAACGGACAAACTCTTCACAGATTTATCACTCAACGAACAAGGAGAACAGTTCCTGACCCAACTATCTACCATGGCATCAATACCAGGCCACCAGTAGTGTTCCCTGATCCTTCTTTTGGTGGTGGACATCCCCATGTGCCCCTCGTGTGCCAACTTGCAAATACTTTCTCTCAAACTTGTGGGGGGTATGATTTTATCTGATCTGAGAATGATGTCTTGACTTAACATTAAATCATCCTTAACTTTAAAAAATGATCCCAACTCACCAGGAAGCTTCCTTTCTTCAGGCCAACCTCTAATCAAAAACTACTTTACTTGGTTCAAAACAACGTCATTCTCCATAGCTTCTGACCAATCCTTTTCAGAAAAAATCACAGGACTTTCTTGATCTGAAATTATATTGACATCTGCAAACGAGTACGCAACATCACAATGTAAGCTGTCACCTACTTCTACACTGGCGGGAAAATGTGACATACAATCCGCGTGAACATTTAAACGGCCAGGAACATATACGACCTCACAACGGTATTCCTGTAATTTGGCTGCTAACCTCGCTAAACGAGCAGTAAGAACTCTTCCACCACCAGCAGCTAACATGGTGATCAGAGGCTTATGATCAGTTCTCAAAGAGAATTTTGTCCCCCATAAAAATTGTCTGAAATGCTGAGAGGCCCAAGTGCAAGCAAGTAATTCTCTCTCAATAGTTGAATAATTCTTCTCGGCATCACGTAGGGCTCGAGAAGCATAGGAGACGACAAATTCGCCAGATTTATCCTTTTGCATTAGTACAGCCCCTAGACCTACATTGCTTGCATCAACGTAAACGATACATTCTTTACCCACTGAGTAAGGTTTCAGAAATGGGGCCTCAACAATCTTGCGTTTCAAAATTTCAAAGGAATTTTCTTGTTCTTTACCACAGACAAATTTTGCATTTTTTTTAAAAAAAATCCTCAAGGGATGCACAATATCAGAGTAATTTTTAACAAATTTACCATAGAATTCAGTCAATCCTAAGAAAGAGAGTAACTGTTCCTTTGAATTGGGAGAGGGTGCATTGACAATATTTTTCACATGATTAACTTTGGGTTTAATTCCATAACTTGATATTTCATGTCCAAGGTACTCAACCTTGTCTTGTCTGAATTTGCATTTGTTATATTTCAGAGTAAGACCCTTGGAACGAACTTTCTCCAAAACACAAGATAAATTCTCATCATGTTCAGTATGATCTTTCCCAAAAATCAAAATATCGCCCTGGAAAGCTATGGCCCCCTTGCAGTCTGTTAATAATTCTTTCATAAGGCGCTGAAAGACAGAGGCTGCGCTTGCTAACCTGAAAGGCATGCGTAAGTACTGAAACATGCCTTCTGGGGTGACAAAAGCAGTCAATTTCCTTGAGTCTTCATCTAATTCTACTTGGTGGTAGGCACTAGCCAAGTCAATTGAGGAAAAAACTGTAGCACCTGATAATGCGGAAATTAACTCGTGGATATTTGGCAAAGGATGTTTATCAATCCATATTTCTTTATTAAGGCTGCGCAAATCCGCACATAGGTGAAGTTCGCCTGAACTCTTAAGTGAAATCACAATGGGCGAAACCCAAGGAGAAGATTCAATTGGTTCTATTATATTCCTCTTCACCAAATCATCTAGAATTTCTTTTAATTTGGGTCTATAGGCTAAAGGGACATTCCTTACTCTATGCCTGAAAGGAACAGCATTATCGTTTAAGACAAATTTTGTGCTTGAAACCAATATATTTCCCCAATTTGTCATTGAAAATTTCAGGAAAATTCATGAGTACTCTCTTAGTGAAATCAGTATTGCTAGAAGTCTTCAATGTTAAATTAACTAACGAGTCAGTAATGTGCTTTTCAAGCCGAGGTTCATCAACATAAACTGGAGGAACAGAATTTGGATCCAATTTGATTCCTAAGGCACGTTGATGAGGCCAACAAAGAATAGAAACACCCTTGGTAGCAACGCAAACTTTTGCACTGATATCCCAGTTCTTAAAAGATATTTTAGCCCAAAAGAAACCCTCTAATGCAATCTTTTGTCCCGTGTACCCACCAGGATATATGTCTGGACTTAAGAGTTCCCTTTTATGCCACAATTGTTCGAAGATATTTTTACCAATAATGGTGTACCATGCACAGGAATCAACAAAAATTTCAATGGGTTTGTCGTCCATAAAAACTGTACAAGAAGGAAAATTATTTTGAATACATTCATCAACAGAAAGTATGCAATTTAAACTATTAAGAACCTCTTCTTCCTCTGGAGAAATATAATTAATTCTCTGACCAGATCTGCACACATTGCCAAAATGTCCTTTCCTTTTACATTTGATACAAATCTTATCCCAGGCAGGACAACCTTTATAGTTGCCGACATGGTTGGCACTACCACACCTGTAACAGAATATTGTACTTTTTTTAGTAAAGCTCTTATTATCGTTAGGATTCCTTACATATTCTTTCCTAAAAGAAGATTTAGTATTGAGAGTGTTTGAAGTAGGATGACCGGTATGGGTTTTAACAATAGCTACTTCAACCTCAGGAACATTAGTTTTCAGGTTTTTACCTCTAATTTCGGATACAAATATTTCAGAGTGTTCAATGCCTTTAGCTATGTTCACTACTGCAGCAAGAGTAGTTTCTGTACCCAACCAAAGTCTTTCTTGAATCTTTTTGCTTTTTGTTTTCATCATTATTTGATCCCTGAGAACTTGTTCATATGATATAGTTTCAAAGGAACAAGTACAAGCAAGAGAACGTAGTGCTGCAACGTAATCCTCAATTGTTTCATCTTGTTTCTGTTCGCGAGAGTAGAACTTGAACCTTTCCATAACAGTATTAATCCTTCTACCAAAACGAATTTTCATTTGCTTAGAAGCTTTGTTGAACACGTCCATATCACCTGCATCTTCCAAAGGTGGTAGATTATCGAATTCTTTTATACCTGCACCACCAAGACAATGTCTTAGAAGAGCAAGCTTTCTTTTTGCTGAACAATCCTCTTTTTCTAAGACATCCACGTAAGCTATAAACATGGGAAACCAAAGATCCCATTCTATTGGAGGATCGCCAGCGACTTGAAGAAAGTGGGGTGGTGCTGCAATGTTTGACATCCTGTAAATAAAGCTTAATATTAACACACAAAATAGTACAGTGTAAATAGCTAAATAAATAAATATCTCTATGTAAGGTTTTTTCCTTTGAAGAAGGTGTGCAAATCACCGTGGTAAATTTGCAAGAATCTTAATAAATGTACATAAGGTAGAATTGCAGCAGAGCGTTTGGTATTTAGAAATGTTAAAATAGAATTAATTTGCTTTAAACCGATGTTTAATTGCTTCAAAACAGTGTTTGATTGCTTCAAACCGATGTTTGATTGTAAACGATGTTTGGTTTCTTCAAACCGATATTTGACTGTGAAGGTTACTAAGAACACGAAGAAAATGCTCATACTACATTAAGATGGCCGCCTTGAGGGTGAATAGGTGCGCAATTACGTGCACGATGTTGTTATCCCAGAATGCAGTGCGCGATGACGTGCGCGATGTTGTTATGCGGGACTTGAAACGGACTCGTGAAGCTCGAGAGGAATCTCGAGGTGAGTTCTTGAAATGTTTTCTTTCAAAGTATTTGTCACTTAAAAAGTAAACAGGAACAGCACATCAATGCTACGAACAGAGAAAGGTGCACAAAACACGCTCGTAGAAAACCGCTCGATAAATGCGGTCGAGAAAGGGAAACTGCTTGGTGAATGCGCTCGAGACAGGGAAACCGCTCGATGGATGCGGTAGAAAGGTGAACACAAACGAACGCGCAAGGAAACAAAAACCAATAAGGTGACTCACGGACTCAATTAAGATGAGCTGCACCAAAAGTCCATTCCCTCAGCACACAAGCAGATCGATAGTCCTTTCCAGTAGGCAAAGTCCAATTTTGCATAAAACAGGAATGCAGATAGACAAGTGAACGCTGTCTTCCAAACTCCACTGCTCCCAACGTCGCCGATAATTGTGTAGTAATTGACATTACACAATAAGTAGGTTCAAGTGGGTTTATTCAAGGGAAGAACAGCTTAACAACCACAGGAGGAAAAGGATGTCTTCTTCATCAGTCTAGCAGTAACAGTGACATTGAAGAGAAAACATTCTAACATCCTAACACTCTACTGAGTGACATGGGGAAGGTTCCAGATGACATAAGGTAATGGAATACCACACACCTCCCCCCTTTAAAAAAAAAAAATAAAAAAAAATAAGAAAAATAAAACCTAAACAGAAGCAAGATAATGCAAAACAAATTCAAGTTCTAATATAATCTTTAAACTTTGTAGGAGCACACTTCACGCGCTCACTACGTCTTAATGAAATATCTTCACACTCTACATTAGATTGGTTGTCTACAGTAACACCTGGAACAGGTCGAACATCATTGGTCACAGAATCAGGATTATTTGCAATAACCTTTCCTAAATTGTCGTAAACCTCATGCATACCAGAGAAACCGTCTGAAATATGGTCTGAGACAAGTTTTTTAGGAAGAATAGTTTTCTGAGAAGAAGTAGCAGAGGGTTTGCATAAGGAGACCCTTCTCAAATTCCATATTTTCCCCCCTTCGACTCTAACAGCTTTGCTGAAAATTTCAATTACTTTGATAGGATCAGACCATCTAGAGACATTCTTGTGAAACAAACCACCCATTTTTACACAAACTCGATCACCAACCTTTACACTGCAAGTATTATACTTCTTTTTGGTAGAATGTTGGGCCATACTATCCTGGTATTTCCCAATTTTATTCCTCAATACCTTAAAGTCTACCTCGTAGGGAGTATTGCTTTTTAACCACCAGGGTAAAAGGCGAGAACCTGGCTTCCTCCCTCGCAACAACTCAAAAGGAGATAGGCCAGTGACTGAATTAGGAGACAACCGATAAGTTAATAAAGTTGCTTGAAGCGCTTTCTTCCACTTCAAACCACTTTTAATGGCCAATTGGCAAGATTCTTTGATGACTCTGTTGAACCTCTCAACTTGGCCGTTGGCCTGCGGAAAATAATTGGAGGTCCTTTTGTGGATGATGCCACAATTTCTGAGAAAACACTTAAATTCATTGCTAATGAACTGAGGACCATTGTCTGAAATAAGTTCCTCAGGCAAACCTTCTCTGGTAAATATCTCATCAAGAAAATCGATTACATGCTCTGAGGAAATTTTCTCAACAATTTTTAATTCAGGCCACTTAGAGAAGTAGTCAATTAAGACCAATGCGAACATTTCTCTACCGGACTGATAGCTGAAAGGTCCAATAATATCAATTGCTAACCTTCGCCAAGGACCATTGGCATACTCAATGGGAGTAGTGTCAACGGACAAACTCTTCACAGATTTATCACTCAACGAACAAGGAGAACAGTTCCTGACCCAACTATCTACCATGGCATCAATACCAGGCCACCAGTAGTGTTCCCTGATCCTTCTTTTGGTGGTGGACATCCCCATGTGCCCTTCGTGTGCCAACTTGCAAATACTTTCTCTCAAACTTGTGGGGGGTATGATTTTATCTGATCTGAGAATGATGTCTTGACTTAACATTAAATCATCCTTAACTTTAAAAAATGATCCCAACTCACCAGGAAGCTTCCTTTCTTCAGGCCAACCTCTAATCAAAAACTGCTTAACTTGGTTCAAAACAACGTCATTCTCCATAGCTTCTGACCAATCCTTTTCAGAAAAAATCACAGGACTTTCTTGATCTGAAATTATATTGACATCTGCAAACGAGTACGCAACATCACAATGTAAGCTGTCACCTACTTCTACACTGGCGGGAAAACGTGACATACAATCCGCGTGAACATTTAAACGGCCAGGAACATATACGACCTCACAACGGTATTCCTGTAATTTGGCTGCTAACCTCGCTAAACGAGCAGTAAGAACTCTTCCACCGCCAGCAGCTAACATGGTGATCAGAGGCTTATGATCAGTTCTCAAAGAGAATTTTGTCCCCCATAAAAATTGTCTGAAATGCTGAGAGGCCCAAGTGCAAGCAAGTAATTCTCTCTCAATAGTTGAATAATTCTTCTCGGCATCACGTAGGGCTCGAGAAGCATAGGAGACGACAAATTCGCCAGATTTATCCTTTTGCATTAGTACAGCCCCTAGACCTACATTGCTTGCATCAACGTAAACGATACATTCTTTACCCACTGAGTAAGGTTTCAGAAATGGGGCCTCAACAATCTTGCGTTTCAAAATTTCAAAGGAATTTTCTTGTTCTTTACCACAGACAAATTTTGCATTTTTTTTTAAAGAATCCTCAAGGGATGCACAATATCAGAGTAATTTTTAACAAATTTTCCATAGAATTCAGTCAATCCTAAGAAAGAGAGTAACTGTTCCTTTGAATTGGGAGAGGGTGCATTGACAATATTTTTCACATGATTAACTTTGGGTTTAATTCCATAACTTGATATTTCATGTCCAAGGTACTCAACCTTGTCTTGTCTGAATTTGCATTTGTTATATTTCAGAGTAAGACCCTTGGAACGAACTTTCTCCAAAACACAAGATAAATTCTCATCAAGTTCAGTATGATCTTTCCCAAAAATCAAAATATCGTCCTGGAAAGCTATGGCCCCCTTGCAGTCTGTTAATAATTCTTTCATAAGGCGCTGAAAGACAGAGGCTGCGCTTGCTAACCTGAAAGGCATGCGTAAGTACTGAAACATGCCTTCTGGGGTGACAAAAGCAGTCAATTTCCTTGAGTCTTCATCTAATTCTACTTGGTGGTAGGCACTAGCCAAGTCAATTGAGGAAAAAACTGTAGCACCTGATAATGCGGAAATTAACTCGTGGATATTTGGCAAAGGATGTTTATCAATCCATATTTCTTTATTAAGGCTGCGCAAATCCGCACATAGGCGAAGTTCGCCTGAACTCTTAAGTGAAATCACAATGGGCGAAACCCAAGGAGAAGGTTCAATTGGTTCTATTATATTCCTCTTCACCAAATCATCTAGAATTTCTTTTAATTTGGGTCTATAGGCTAAAGGAACATTCCTTACTCTATGCCTGACAGGAACAGCATTATCGTTTAAGACAAATTTTGTGCTTGAAACCAATATATTTCCCCAATTTGTCATTGAAAATTTCAGGAAAATTCATAAGTACTCTCTTAGTGAAATCAGTATTGCTAGAAGTGTTCAATGTTAAATTAACTAACGAGTCAGTAATGTGCTTTTCAAGCCGGGGTTCATCAACATAAACTGGAGGAACAGAATTTGGATCCAATTTGATTCCTAAGGCACGTTGATGAGGCCAACAAAGAATAGAAACACCCTTGGTAGCAACGTAAACTTTTGCACTGATATGCCAGTTCTTAAAAGATATTTTAGCCCAAAAGAAACCCTCTAATGCAATATTTTGTCCCGTGTACCCACCAGGATATATGTCTGGACTTAAGAGTTCCCTTTTATGCCACAATTGTTCGAAGATATTTTTACCAATAATGGTGTACCATGCACAGGAATCAACAAAAATTTCAATGGGTCTGTCGTCCATAAAAACTGTACAAGAAGGAAAATTATTTTGAATACATTCATCACCAGAAAGTATGCAATTTAAACTATTAAGAACCTCTTCTTCCTCTGGAGAAATATAATTAATTCTCTGACCAGATCTGCACACGTTGCCAAAATGTCCTTTCCTTTTACATTTGATACAAATCTTATCCCAGGCAGGACAACCTTCATAGTTGCCGACATGATTGGCACTACCACACCTGTAACAAAATATTGTACTTTTTTTAGTAAAGCTCTTATTATCGTTAGGATTCCTTACATATTCTTTCCTAAAAGAAGATTTAGTATTGAGAGTGTTTGAAGTAGGATGACCGGTATGGGTTTTAACAATAGCTACTTCAACCTCAGGAACATTAGTTTTCAGGTTTTTACCTCTAATTTCGGATACAAATATTTCAGAGTGTTCAATGCCTTTAGCTATGTTCACTACTGCAGCAAGAGTAGTTTCTGTACCCAACCAAAGTCTTTCTTGAATCTTTTTGCTTTTTGTTTTCATCATTATTTTATCCCTGAGAACTTGTTCATATGATATAGTTTCAAAGGAACAAGTACAAGCAAGAGAACGTAGTGCTGCAACGTAATCCTCAATTGTTTCATCTTGTTTCTGTTCGCGAGAGTAGAACTTGAACCTTTCCATAACAGTATTAATCCTTCTACCAAAACGAATTTTCATTTGCTTAGAAGCTTTGTTGAACACGTCCATATCACCTGCATCTTCCAAAGGTGGTAGATTATCGAATTCTTTTATACCTGCACCACCAAGACAATGTCTTAGAAGAGCAAGCTTTCTTTTTGCTGAACAATCCTTTTTTTCTAAGACATCCACGTAAGCTATAAACATGGGAAACCAAAGATCCCATTCTATTGGAGGATCGCCAGCGACTTGAAGAAAGTGGGGTGGTGCTGCAATGTTTGACATCCTGTAAATAAAGCTTAATATTAACACACAAAATAGTACAGTGTAAATAGCTAAATAAATAAATATCTCTATGTAAGGTTTTTTCCTTTGAAGAAGGTGTGCAAATCACCGTGGTAAATTTGCAAGAATCTTAATAAATGTACATAAGGTAGAATTGCAGCAGAGCGTTTGGTATTTAGAAATGTTAAAATAGAATTAATTTGCTTTAAACCGATGTTTAATTGCATCAAAACAGTGTTTGATTGCTTCAAACCGATGTTTGATTGTAAACGATGTTTGGTTTCTTCAAACCGATATTTGACTGTGAAGGTTACTAAGAACACAAAGAAAATGCTTCATACTACATTAAGATGGCCGCCTTGAGGGTGAATAGGTGCGCGATGACGTGCACGATGTTGTTATCCCAGAATGCAGTGCGCGATGACGTGCGCGATGTTGTTATGCGGGACTTGAAACGGACTCGTGAAGCTCGAGAGGAATCTCGAGGTGAGTTCTTGAAATGTTTTCTTTCAAAGTATTTGTCACTTAAAAAGTAAACAGGAACAGCACATCAATGCTACGAACAGAGAAAGGTGCACAAAACACGCTCGTAGAAAACCGCTCGATAAATGCGGTCGAGAAAGGGAAACTGCTTGGTGAATGCGCTCAAGACAGGGAAACCGCTCGATGGATGCGGTAGAAAGGTGAACACAAACGAACGCGCAAGGAAACAAAAACCAATAAGGTGACTCACGGACTCAATTAAGATGAGCTGCACCAAAAGTCCATTCCCTCAGCACACAAGCAGATCGATAGTCCTTTCCAGTAGGCAAAGTCCAATTTTGCATAAAACAGGAATGCAGATAGACAAGTGAACGCTGTCTTCCAAACTCCACTGCTCCCAACGTCGCCAATAATTGTGTAGTAATTGACATTACACAATAAGTAGGTTCAAGTGGGTTTATTCAAGGGAAGAACAGCTTAACAACCACAGGAGGAAAAGGATGTCTTCTTCATCAGTCTAGCAGTAACAGTGAAATTCAAGCGAAAACATTCTAACATCCTAACACTCTACTGAGTGACATGGGGAAGGTTCCAGATGACATAAAGTAATGGAATACCACAGTTACAAAGAAATTAGCTTCAACTTGAGCACCTGCTGTAAACCTGTAGGCGCTTCCTGAGCAAAATTCGTCCCGCTCACGAATTTAAAGATTTTGCTGCGATTTCACGCGATTCGCGGATCGCGAAATTGCGGAAAATCCGCAAATTCACGAGCAGAACGAATTTTCCGCCCATACTTACTTCCAGTACATACGATAAACTAGTCAACCATGATTATATTGGTTGTGTTGGATCATCTTAACCTACTGCTCAAAATCTTTGAGTCTTATATCTGGATTAACTCTTAATATCAAAGAGTAGTTAAAAACTAGAAACATTTTCATGTGAGTTGGAAGTTATGTGTAGATATGGGTATTGTTAAACCCTAACAGGTGCGAGTGCAAAATACATAAACAAACCCAGTCAAACACAACATAACTCAAGATTGTCTGACTCTGAATGTGAATGCAGTTGTGGTTGCTACCTTGGGTTGTGACAGATTGGGATTCATTTTTTGTGCCTTTGAAATATTTTTATACATTTTTCGCTCAAGATTGTACTAAGGTTAAGATAGTGGTGAACATGGCAACTGGTAACATCTTTGGTTAAATTCTGAATATGGAGGCTTGGGATGGGGGTGTTCATTTAAAAAAATAGTTGTTCTTTAATATTGTTGCAAAAATAGAGTGATGTCCACAATATCATGGACTGAATATAGGAGGTACGAATTTTATTTCTTTACATCAAGGTTTTAGTATTTAATATAGTTTAAAAAAATATCATTGTATACAATATTGTATTATTTTATTGCTAATTATTAATAATTTTTTTTCAGAACAGTAATTTTAAAAAAAATTGTTGATATATTTAGAAAGATGTATTTGATTTCATTTGAATGTATTGGATTTGTTGGCTGGCAGCTGGCAAGTGCATTGACATATATATGTTATAATATTTAATACATTGCTAATTTATTGGATGGCGTTTTAAACCACTGAATGGATTATTGATAGTGAAAATGAATTAAATAATTGAAACAATGATAAAATTGTGTATTTGTTTTTAATCTATCAATTTTTGTTTTTCTTATTACATTTTGAGGGTAAAGTTTGTGTTTTTTTATATCATCAATATAATTAGAGAGAAGAGTGGAAAATATTTTACATAACTTAATAGATTCAAATTGAATCTAATTGCCAAATTTGGTTAGTAATCAAATCTAAATATTCATTTTTTGAACCTAATGAATGTGTTTTTTACATTTTTAAAATATAGATTTTAAATTTTGTTTGTTGATTTAAATTTATATTTGTATTGTCTTTGTTTTATTGAATAAAATATTTTAATACATTGCATTATACAGTTTTTGGATGTGTTTTTTTGTATGGACATTAGTGTTGGTAGTGTATTACCTACTGGCGGTCGCCAATAGGTAGTTATAGTTAGGTCCTAGTTTCCATCGGAAAAGCGTTTTTTATTTTCCCAACAATTTTGGCGCCGGTTGACAAATCCTCACAAAATTTTCCATACTAGTGGCACACTTCGGTCAGCTTCTATCTGGAAAGTTTCGGGGATTATTCGTCATGTGGGGGCCAACAAAAAAGGGGGTCCCAAAACGCGTTTTCCCAATGTTAATTTCCATAGGAAACTTTAGACAAAGCTACAGCCTGAACTGCTGAACGGAATTACACCACATTTGGCAAAAAAGGTAGGTCTTGGTTCAGAAAGAACCCTTTTTTAAAATGTTGTAAATCCGTTCATTAGTTGCTGAGAAATTAGAAAAAGAAAAAGTTTTGTTATCTGAGCACATAGGAGGTTGGGGAACTCTCCCAGTCACAAGTTTCACTCTGATTGGTTGGCAACGGTCCAAACCAGGAAGTGTTGGCAGCCATCTTGTGACTCGGTAGAACCGAGTCCCAAGAAACAGGTTTAAAAAATGTAAATGTAAATGTATTGCGATTTATATAGCGCACGTATCACCCGAAGGCATCAAGGCGCTTGCCTTGGGAACCCGTCCTGGTTTTCCCCTGTGAGATATCCCCAGCAGGGTACCCACAAGGTGAAAGCCAGGCATCCCGCCGCGAGGGGCCGTAGTGGAGATTAAGCAAGCTATTGCCCAGAGTTGCAGAGTGTGAACCTTTGAGTCGAGTAGGCACCGGAACGAGAATTATCGAGTCCGTGGAATTTTTGAGCCCAAGACCCGCCGAGGCGGGGAATTGAACCATGGTCCAAGACCCATCTCGGCTTCCGGGTCTGACGCCTCTAACCCCTGAGCCACACTTCTCCACTCCAAAAAGGTTAAAAATCAAGAAACAGGGACAGGGTAGAAACACCCGGATCCCCCTAGGCCTGCTCAGGGGGTTCCATAGGGACCCCCAGGGCCAAAAAAACAATTTTTTTGTTTTTTAAAAGATCAGTAGAATTCACGCTGGGTGCATGAATCCTGAATTTTTTTTTAGAAAAACGAAGCGTGGGCTCCCGCGCTTCATTGTATTTAAGACAGAAAACACATGAAAATACGATGACTCAAAGGCCCTTGCTGTGCTTGCGAAGAGGCGATTATTACTATTATGATTGGATGTTAATGGCTGCTGCTTGTCAGTCTATAATCCATTTAATTATGGTTCAATAGCAATATTAGCTGCTAGACGAGCACCTCAGTGCAGCATACTCGGTACAGCATACTCTACAGCATTAAGCCAGGCAGAAGCCAACATTTCTGGCACTGTATCCGACAACCCATGGGTGACTCAGCGCCTGGCTGGATTTGGATCTGAAGAATAAGAATGGTAAACCATTTCACGCGGGAATCACCTGTGTTTCTGTCCACTTTATTACCTGTGACCTGTGATTGCGGGCACATGTTCAGAAGCGCACTGACTCATTAAAATAATACATTTTTAAAAATACCCCCTACCGCACACGCTAAGAGCTTTATCTTATGAATGTTACTAGTAGGTCGACAATGCTGACCTCTTGTGTCCTGAGCACCTCAGGACACAAATGGACTTCATCCTCCGAGCAGCAGTGCAGCAGAAGCCGCGTTTGCAGAGTGGTGTACATAGGGGCGTGGCCTCGGACCACCTCTCTGCAATGCAGCTCTGTGGCGCTTACTGTAGGTACCTGGTGGGCTAGTTGGCCCCCAGGGACCCTCAGGATTCAAGAGGACTTAATAGGGACATTATAGTTAGAAATGAGCATTTAAAAAAACCTTAATAATTCACTGAAAAAAAACCATAGGTTTTAGGGACGTTATAGTTAGAAATGAGCATTTACAAAACCTTAGAAATTCACTGAAAAAAAGCACAGGTTTTAGGGATGTTGTAGTTAGAAATGAGCATTTAAAAACCTTTGAAATTCACAGAAAAAACCATAGGTTTTAGCGACATTATAGTTAGAAATTAGCATTTAAAAAACCTTAGAAATTCACTGAAAAAACCATAGGTTTCAAGGACGTTATAGTTAGTTGGACATTTCACTCGTACAAAACCAGAGAAAATCGGCCGTTATAGTTAGTTCAGCTAAATATAACTTGCGCCCCCCACAATGCACTGCTGATGATGTCACATATTACATCATTCATGACATGGTCAGTGACATCACTGATGACATCTCAAATGACATCACTGATGACATCATCCAGTGACTGTGTGTTTCTATAAAGTTTAAATAGGTTTTATATATATATATATCATGTGGGCTGGTGTGAGGCGCGGGTCCTCCAGGTCACACATTCTGAAGCCTGGTCCAACAACATTCTTTGCTGGCTACGTTACATAGACAATGTTTTTTGTGGTGTCGAGGGGTTCTATGGACAGCGCTAAATCGTTTATCAATTATATTAACTGTAATGATTTATTTTTAAAGTTCAATGCCACCATCAGCACTGACACTGTAGAATTTGTAGATGTAAAAGTTTATGTTTCAGAAAATACACTAAGTCCACCCTCCATAGAAAAATCTATATATATAATAGCTAGCATTCCATACGGAGAAATGCTGCGCTTGTGCAGAATCTGCAGCAATTCTAGCCAAATGCCAATTGGAGTCCCAAATGAAATTCAAAGCCAAGGGATACACTGAAAAGAGTCTCACTGCTATGATTGCCAAAGCTAATTCATTTCCTAGAGAGCTGTTATTACAGAACATATCCACAGACACCACTGCTGATACAGACACTCAAGCAAGCCTGGTCAGTAAGGGATATGTAACCACACATCTCATCATGACTCACAACACTGAATCAAGAGCACTCAAATCTATTTTCAACAAACACTGGGGCATTATCAAAACCCACTCCACACTAGGACCCATGGTTGCCCCTAGGCCTGACATCACTTTTAGGAGAGCCTGGTCCATGCATGACACTATAGTCAGGAACAACCCTGAAATAACCAATACCACCAATCGGTTAAATAATGCTAAAGGTTTTTGCAAGTGCAGCAGTTGCAGGGCTTGCAGATTTGCAGTTAACACCACCCAAATTGCGCAGAATTCAGAAGCAAACCCATAATGATACAACAGAAACTCACCTGCAGAACAGATTTTGCAGTGTACATTCTCCCTTGCAGCTGCGGACTCAAATATGTAGGAAGCACTAAGCTTCAAGTGAACCTACGAATTTTGCAACACATTAGAGCCATTGTCAACAGTGACCCGACATACCCTATCACCAAGCAATTCAAAGAGACACACCAGAACAACTTAGAACACCTCAAACGCTGCGTCATTGATAGCATTCTGCCACTCAGACGTGATGGCAACAGAGAGAAACTGTTGAGACAACTGGAGTCAAAATACATAATAGAAGTCAACACTAAGGCCTCGGCAGCAACTATAGTGTCCATTTACATTATTCACTCCAGTCTTGCGCTCTGTGACTTTTGCCAATCTGACATTTGTAGAAGTCGCCTGACTTCAAGTTGGATGCCCAGTTTTTAATCCACTACAAACACAGTTTTTAACTATACTGCTCCAATCTCACCTATTCCTTTAGCGACTGTTTTTGGATTTTTGTCTTCACTACATCTCACTGCACGAACACTAAGTTTCCCACAATTATTCACTTATTTTTAACTTTACCCATAAGTTACTGCACTGTAGAGCATTTTTCTCACCTATTCGACTTTTTTTTTAGCAGTTGACTCGATTTCCATACATCAGGGTCAGCCCTCAGCATGTTAAGATTAAACTCCAGCAACATCTAGGCCCTTTTCCGCCCCAGCACTAGGCTTATAATTCTTGTCTGAATTAATTGAGCGCCGACTGATACATAGACTTTGTCATTGGCTTCCACACACTTTTACAAACATGAATGTGTTAAATACATTGTTCCCTTCTTAGTTATGATTGTACACCGGATTCCTCCCACATTTAATTGTACCACACTCATGGTTTCTAGGATGTATTCACACATTCACGATTCGTCTAATGTTGGTTTCCATCAGACAACAATTGGGAGACTTCAAAGCCAATCATTGCATTCATTTATCATATTTTTTTATCTTTTACCATGCCGCCAGCACACAAGCTTACCTTCTAATCTGCTGCTATTAACTGATGTTACAGAACATATGGCCATCCACACCTACATTTACAGGGGTAGTCTTTCCTCTATGCCTGCTACAAAAATTGCATGCTGCAAAAGTTTAATTTTTTGCCTTGTCACTATGAACATAGTAAAGTCACTCAAGTCACTATAAATTGAATGCCTCTCACCTTAGCACACTATGTGTTCAAGACTTCGTAATTTCTGTGCACATTCTCCCAATATGCCAGATAATGTATCAAACATTTCGTTTTGAAAGCATCCAGCATAAATTCCTTAAAGATCTTTACACCTTCCCATTAAGCCGAATTGTGTATCTAAAATCTTTGTTTCAGAAATATCAAGTATGAGTTGGGTAATTCATAAGGCAATCTCTGTTTCATTTCCAAGTGTGTATCGTTACAATATCTCAAACAATTATTACTATTTAAATAAACTTAAAAAATTCTACTTGTAGTAATACTTCCAGCATGAAAAACAATAGCAACTGTTGCAAAAGTTCTTCCAGAAATAGATACTTGATTAGCAACAACATTTTTAATTTTAGTTTTCACCTTTCTTCCATTTGGTCTCGAGCGTTACAGCATTATAATCAAATATTTTCCATATCTTTGTAGGCATATTGTAGATAGCATTATTGATTTACAGCAAGAACACATCATCTCATGATCAGCTCCTTTTACTAATTTGGAAAATGGTACAGATTTGCAGTCAGGTATTAAATATAAAAATCGTTCTCTGCCAACTATAGTCCTTAAAGTTAATAAACACTGTTCTCATTTATGTTCCCATTTGTAACTGAGTCCAAATAAACTCTCAATCTGAATACCTTCATTTTCTAGTACTCCAAGCATAACCATCAGAAATTCTTGTGCATCTTGCTGCATATTAGCACTGAACGTTAAAGATCCAGAACATGTATCCAACAGTTGGTGAACACCAGAAGCAGAATCGATCTTACTTCTATCAGTTCTCAATTCTTGAAATAACGTGTAAAGTGCCGAACATAATGGTTTTTCCTGACTTTCCATATTTTCACCACAAACATCTTCAAGATAAAATATAATGTTTAGAAAAACTTTACAATAGCAGTTGACACCACAAGCATTTTCTAATTGGTATCCGGCAACATCACACTTGTTTGTATTTTCTGCTTCTTTACATCTTTTCTTTTCTGTTGATTTTCTTTCTGCTTTTCAATCATAGTTAACTCTTCAACATGTTTGACCCCTGGCCCCCGCCGTCACCAGCCCACCCGCCGGACCTACGACGCCACCGAACTCAACGCACTCAACGCCGTCCGACTCCCGAGCTGCTACCGAGCCACCCCGAGACGCACCCACGGACCCTTCTGCTGCAACGCCTGCAAGTTCACCTGCATCCGGACCTGCACCACTCCAGCAGTGCTCAAGACCTCGACGAGCAACAGCAGCGACCACCTGAAGTGCATCCTGCTCAACACCCGCTCCGTCCACAGACACGCCGCCGAGCTCTGGAACCTGCTCGACACAACGTCACCAGACGTCGCCTTCCTCACGGAAACCTGGATGAACGCCTCTTCAGCGCCCGACATCGCCATCCCAGACGGCTACAAGATCAGCCGAAGGGACCGCATCAACCACACCAGAGGAGGCATCACCATCGTCCACAGGAACACCATCCGCATCACGACCAACACCGACGACACCCTCGCAACCGCCGAGCACCTGCACTTTCAGGTCCACATCAACCCCAAGACCACCCTCAGAGGCACCCTCATCTACAGACCCCCGGGACAACGCACACAATTCAGCGAAGACATCGCCGACTTCATCAGCCCGCACGCCCTCTGCTCCGCTGACTACATCCTCCTCGGGGACCTCAACTTCCACGTGGAGAACAACAACGACCGCAACACCACCACCCTGCTGGACAACCTCGCCAACCTGAGACTCAAGCAGCTGGTGACCACCCCCACCCACTACGCCGGACACACACTCGACCTCCGTCTTCTCTTCCAGCAAGGACATCGCCTTCAGCCACGCCACCGGACTCCACTGGACGGACCACAGCTGCGTCCACTTCAGCTTCGGAAGGACCACGATCCACCACCACCAGCAACAGGTTGCACGCAGGAGCTGGAACAAGATCACAGCCGACCAGCTCGCGACCTCCCTGAGCATGAACCCTCCCACCAGCACAACGAACCCTAGCCAGGCGGCCACCGACCTCACGAAGTGGATCAGCGACTGCGCAGACGAGCTCACCCCCCCTGAAGACCCCGCCCAGCAGACCCGGTAGCAAGAAAGCCCCATGGTTCACCAACGAACTCAAGAGCTCCAAGAAGAACTGCCGAGCCCTCGAGAGAACCTGGCACAGAGACCCAACACCGGACAACATGACTGCCCTCAAGCTCGCCACCCGAAAACACCACCAACTCATCCACGCCACCTAGAAAACTGCATTCAAGGAACGACTGGACAACAACGCACACAACAGCAAGGAACTCTTCAACATCGTCAAAGAGCTCTCCAACCCCAACGCCGGAAACAACGACATCACCCCTTCGCAAGACCTCTGCAACTCCCTCGCCTCCTACTTCCACAACAAAATCGCGGACATACACAACAGCTTCAGCTCTCAACCGACGAACACCACGACCGAACCACCGCCCCCCACCACCACCCTCCGCGCCTGGACTCCGATCAGCACCGAAGACACCGTCCGCACGATGAACTCCATCCACTCCGGATCTCCGACCGACCCATGCCCTAACCACGTCTTCAACAAGGCCGACGCTGTCATCGCAACCCATCTGCGGGACATCATCAACACCTCCTTCGACACCGCTACATTCCCGGAGAGCTGGAAGCACGCCGAACTCAGCGCCCTACTCAAGAAGCCATCGGCTGACCCCACCGACCTCAAGAACTACCGCCCCATCTCGCTGCTCCCGTTTCCTGCAAAAGTCACCGAGAAGACCGTCAACAAGCAGCTGGCCGCCTTCCTCGAGACGAACGGATCCCTCGACCCCTCGCAGTCTGGCTTCCGGGCCAACCACAGCACCGAGACAGCCCTGATCGCAGTCACCGATGACATACGAGCGCTGCTCGACAACGGAGAAACAGCGGCCCTCATCCTCCTCGACCTCTGGGTGGCCTTCAACACTGTCTGCCACCGTACCCTAGTACAACGCCTCAGCAACGTCGGAGTCCAGGAGAAGGCACTGGAGTGGATCATCTCCTTCCTCACCGGAAGGACACAGAGAGTCCGCCTCCCTCCATTCAGATCTGAAGCCACCGAAGTCATCTGCGGCGTCCCTCAAGGCTCCTCGCTCAGTCCAACCCTCTTCAACATCTACATGAGCCCCCTCGCAGACATCGCATGCCAGCACAACCTCAACATCATCTCCTACGCCGACGACACCCAGCTGATCCTCTCCCTTCCCAACGACCCCGCCACCACCAGAGCCAACCTTCACAAAGGGATGAAAGAGGTAGCCGAATGGATAAAGAACAGCTGCCTGAAACTGAACTCGGACAAGACGGAAGTCCTCATCCTGGGATCCTCACCCGCCACTTGGGATGACTCCTGGTGGCCCCCCGCCCTAGGCAGCGCACCCAAACCACCAGACCATGCACGCAACCTGGGCTTCATCCTGGACTCCTCCCTCTACAAGTCAACGCCGTCTCCTCGTCGTGCTTCAACATCCTGCGCATGCTACATAAGATCTTCCGGTGGATCCCCACCGAGACCAGGAAGACGGTCACCCAGGCCCTCGTCACCAACCGTCTGGACTACGGCAACACCCTCTACGCCGGAACCACCGCCAAACTCCAGAAGAGACTCCAGCGGATCCAGAACGCCTCAGCACGACTCATCCTGGACATCCCCCGTCGCAGCCACATCTCCGGACACCTGAGAGACCTGCACTGGCTCCCGGTCAACAAGAGAATCACCTTCCGTCTCCTCACCCACGCAGACAAAGCCCTACACAGCCAAGGCCCAGGATACCTCAACAGCCGCCTCAACTTCTACGCTCCCAAACACCAGCTTCGATCGGCCAGCCACGCCCTCGCCACCGTCCCCCGCATCCAAAGAGCCACCACAGGGGGACGGTCCTTCTCCTACCTCGCCGCCAAGACATGGAACTCCCTCCCCACCCACCTCCGCCTGACCCAGGACCACCTCACCTTCAGGAAGCAACTCAAGACCTGGCTGTTCGAGCAGTAGCGGATCCCCCTCCCCCAGCGCCTTGAGACCCTCTGGGTGAGTAGTGCGCTATATAAATGCGATGATTGATTGATTTGATTGATTGTTTTGAACATACAACATGTTTCTCATACATAGGATATTCACCTAAATGGGGAGCATAAAGCCTTCTCAAATGATTATATTCTCTCACACAATTAACATCAGCACTAACCTTATTCTCATCAAAATCAATTATATAGCAATAAGACAATCTTCTAACTTGAGATAATGCAACATATACCATTCCCTCTTTAAACATAGTTCTTCCTACATTTACCAAAGCATTATCCACACTTTAACCTTGTGATTTGTGAATAGTTATTGCATATGCTAAACAGAAGGGAAACTGTTTACTACGACATACAAGTCTTTTACAAGCAAAAAACGTACAGCAGAACGTTCAATCTGTCTTACCTCTGCTATCTGATCAAATGTAACTTTCAAAAATTCAATTCCATTTCTGTTTTGATATTTCACAAAATCAACAACTTTCCCCATTACTCCATTCACTAAACCTTCTTCTACATTCAGATTAAGCTTCCAAATTACTCGAAAGTTTAAACATACATCTACCTTTTTTCTAAGCCAGCATTTTTTGATACAGACTTTTCCAAAGAATCCAATTTAGTCTGTAGTTTTTCTGAAAGAACAATTGTTATTCCTTGATGCTCGATTTTATCAATAGCTTCAATGTGAGCTATTTCTTGATTTTCCAATTGCACAATCTCTCTATTAAATGTATACCACTCTTCCACTGTAGGCATTAGGCAAACTATAGACTTTTTTCTTTCATTTTCTTGTACATTACTGCTGGTGTGTTTTTATTTGTAAACAAGTTCGTAAGTAGACAAATATTTGCATAATCTTCATCCCCTGCTTGTCGCATAGTCTGAGGGAGTTCTTTATATTCAAAATGTAACCACAGATTCACTTTTCGATACTTCCCAAAGATTTCTTAGTGTCTTCATGTAGAAGAGTTTTAAACACTGGTTATCCTTTTACAGGGGTTAGCTGCAGCAGATCTCCAAATACAATTAAATGTTTTCCCCAACAGAGAATGTCGTAATCTGTTTTTAATACCTGTTGCATTCTTAAGTGTATAAAAGCAAGCGTTAGGTTTGAGACCATGCTCACCTCATCAATAATAAAAAGTTTCATTTTCTTTCGCACTCTTGGCACTTCATAAGAAGCTTCTCCAGACAACTTCTGATATTGTGATTTATTATCATGCTCAACTGGTAACATCAATAATCTATGCAAAGTAACTCCTTTAAAATTGTGTGCAGCTAATGCAGTTGGAGCTGTTACCACACAACATAAATGTGAACCAGTAGTGTTTTTTAAGATAACTGGTCAAAACTTTCATTAAAAAGCTTTTACCTGTCCCAGCCTGACCACTAATATACATCAAAAGAGGTTTAAAAGATGAACACACACATTTCTTTTTTTATACACCAAACCATGTTCTATCCATTCTCTCACTTGCACAGATATTTCTTTCTGTTCAACATTTACTTGTTCTTCTAAGTTTTCAAATGTAATATTCTTCTTGTGTGCTTTTTGCATTGCAATTTCGACTTTATGCATAGCAATCACTGCTTAATTTTCTAATGGCCAGATATAGGTAATTCTAATTTACCACTTCTAAAATACCGAATCATACCGATTCGGTTTTTAAGAAGTGGTAAATTAGAGGGGGGGGAAATGTAGGTAATTCAGAATCGGTAAATACCGAATCGGTAAGATTCGGTATTTACCGATTCTGTAAATACCGAATCGGTATCCCCCATTGATGCCTATGGGCCTTGAAGCCCATAGGAATCAATGTGGAATACCGATTTGGTATTTACCGATTCGGTAAATTCCGAATTTTGCAAGGGTGCAGAGGGTGCCTCTTTGACAGCCTCTAGCACCCCAATTCCGGACTTGTGTGCCATGTGGCACACAGACATGCCCTAAGGGCATGTCTGTGTGTCACATTGCACAGGTGTGCATGCACAGATGTGCATGCACACTTGTATTCGGTATTTTACCACCCAATAGGATTGGGTGGTAAAATACCGAATCTGACTGGCCTTTGGGACTCAGAAGAGTCCCACCTACATATGGAAGTTACCGAATCGGTAAAAATACCGTATTCGGTATTTTACCGATTCGGTAAATTTACTGATTCAGTAAATTTACCGAATCGGTAAATTAGGCCCCCTACATCAGGAATGACCATTTAACGTTCGCTAACGGCCGAAATCGGCCGTTACCAGTCGGTAAATGGCCACCAAATCTTACCCTAAGTTTCTTGTGGTTTTTAAGATTACCCTTTGCATGTTTTACTAAACAGCCATGACATCCAACTACTGCAAAGTTTCCTTCTTTTAAATTCTCTTTAACATTTCTTTTGAAGCTGTAATGTTGAAGTACTTCATATAGACATAGCTGTTCCAGATGTCGACTTCTTATCAGATAGTAGATGTTCAAAATATTAGTTTTAAGAATGTCTGTACGGTCTGTCTCATTTGCTGCTGATTGTTCAATTTCTTCCAATGAAATCAACACTCTATTTCGTTTGCAGGCAATACCTAAACTTACCCAAATGATTCCTTGTGACTTTGAATATAAACATGAAGTGCACAAGCTGTCTGAACATTCATAGGATCCAATTTCTCGGTGGGAAAGCATTTTCAATGTGAAGCTGTACAATTATTTACTAAGACTATTCTCTTGTGCAATTTCATCCCACATTTGTTTCATCTCTGCTTTTTTCTGATTTTGTTATGTACGATGTAACATTACATGCAACAGCAATTGAGTTATCTGCAACATACTGGATGTCCATATTCGCATTCCACATTTTTAAAATGACTGGATTGTAGTCATGGATGTACTTTGACACTTCTGTTCTTTTTAAGTTGTAGGTATTCTTTGGAGATTTCTGAGTTATAGTGTGCCTTACGGAAGTAAAAAAAATCATTTACTCTTCCTTTACAAATGACTGGACGGGGAAAACCAAACCGACATTTGGTCTAAAATGTTCCTTTAGACTTGTATTTTCTTCTGCAATACTTTCTACAACTCTGACTTTGGAAACGCAAAACTTGCTGTCTCAAGCTTCTATCTCCTTTTTCTCTTGGAATCTCACATGTCACGTACCGTTCGATGAAAGACAATACTGTCTATCGGAATCATTTCCACATTTTGGTGCATCCTTGATCCATAGTAGCATATGTATATGAGGTGCACCTTTTGCTTGATATTCCTTTCTACAAAAGAAATCAGTAACTTCTCCAAGAAGTGGATTCTTTTTATTTCAGATAAAAGGCATCATAGCTTGAAACCTATGATTAAAATATCTGCACACATTTACAGGATCCAATTAACACAGTTCACCAAGAGTCTTTATTTCAAAATTGTTTATATTGGAATTCACTTCTCTTAGAAACTCAAGCAAATCTTCCCATGCATACTCTACACAGCCAAGTGTGACAAACCATGTTGGTGTACCTAAGTTCCGTAACATAAACTTGAGCTCTCCATGACGACGATACCAATACTCATTTGTTTCATGTTGACATGACATCAAATTGATTAATTGTGCTTCAAAATTTTCATCGGTTTCTTGAACTTTCTTCACAAATTCTTTCGCAGAAAGAAGTGATTGATGAACTCCAGTTTTAAGTATGTGGTTCACTGCATACAAGAGAGAAGACAGATCACTTTCAAACAAAAGGTGAAATATGTATGGAATGCACTGTCAAAATCTCGGATCTTCAGAATATAATCTTGTTGACCAATATTCTGAAGCTGAAATCTGTACAGGTCGGCCATCATTTTGTCCACCTTCTACAGTAGGAAACAGCTGTGGAAAACAACGAGCTTCCAAGCTTTTCTCCCAAACACTCATTGGAGTTCTCTGTGCTTTTTTCATTTGAAATAACTCAATGCTACTTCCTATCACTTCTTTTGAATGCAAAGGACATATTGTATAATGTTCGTAAATGTCTTCAGCCCTCGACTTGTCCACTTTCTCTATTTGACCACTTGAAATTTCAGATTCATCTTCTAAACTTATTACCTGTTCATCCACATTTACATTTTTGTAATGAATATTGTTCTCTATAAGATATAAGGTAGCCTTTTCAACTTTATTAACATCCACAAATTCTTGCCATATTTTCCGACTCTCTGTTGGTACACCATTACTAAAATTACTACTGCCTCATTTTCCTCTTTCTCTCCAGCAACAGTTTCAATATTTTTCTTAAAATCCAAAGGTAAGTACACTACTCTTCCTTTCAGCCCCCTTTGCAAGTCTGTTGGTGGTACCTGTTTTAGGCTCCATCCGAATTATAGTTTGAAAAGGATGAACAGATTGAATTAGAACAGACTCATATGTATTCAATTTGGTCAGTTCCTTTGGAATAGCTACTAATTCTAAGTTATTATGTACTGCTCTAGCAGGCATTTTGTTCTCTTCTAATTTGTTATAACAATATTTACGTATATGTTGATCACTACCTAACCTAAATCGACCATCAACAAACAAATAAGTTGCAAATTTATCCCCTTAACATTGTTCTCCTTTTCACTTTTCAAATACAAATCAACATTCCTACTTTGACTTTTATAATGAGTAATTTGACAACAAACACAAACATAGGGGTCAATTAGGATGGCAGACGGACATCCTGTCGGAGGACGGGACCATCCGCCACAGAGGTGGATGTCCCGTGCCTCGAATTAGGATGCACCCGCCACAGTGCCGGATGCATCCCGCATTTTTTACATTGCCGCCGCAATGCAAAAAATGCATGTTGTGCGTTTCAAAGCACAACATGACAGGCACCGCGCGGTGCCTGCCATGTTGTATTCTGAAACGCAGGGGGGTACCATAGGTACCCCTCATGTGCAACCCTAACCCCCCCTTTCACCCTGGGGGCCCGCCATGGGCCCCAAAAGCAAGGACCATATGCCTTTTTGTGGCGGCATTACCACCACGGATAGGCATTCCCCTCAGCCCATCCTAATATGGCTGGCGGTGTCTGATAGACACCGCCACCATATTAGACCTTTTCCGCCGCGGTCGCAAGGCGGCCACGGTCGCAAGGCAACCATGGCGGAAAAACGGCAGACGGTCTTCCCGTCCGCCTCGGTCCCCCCGCCATTGTAATATGGCGGGCGGAAATAGGTGGCGGACGGGCAAGGATGGCGGACGGATCACCACCGCCTGCATGGCGGTGGCGATCCGTCCGCCATCCTAATAGGCCCCATAATTTGGTATTTCAGAGTACACTGCGTTAAACTTTCCAATTTCTTCTTCAAACTGATCAGTCCAAATACTTTCTCATCTCCTCCAACATCTGTAATTGTCAAACTTTCACTATCTATGAACTGCACTTCTTGGCGTGGCTTGGGCGCCGATGGCGATGGTCGCCTGAGATCTCGGCTCCGGGACTGAGCCCGGATTTATCCTGTAAATCGGAGGCTGCGGGGCACCCCAAACCCCGCATTCGATTGAGCGGACCGACGAAGACCTGCCGGGACCCTTGGTGGGGCTCGGACGGGGGTTGCTCCGGAGTGCAACCGAAGTTTGCGGAGTCGCGGAGTGCGACCCAACATGGCGCCCGGACTTCTTTGTCCCCCTGGTCGGACCCACTGACTTGGAAGAGCGTCGCAGGTAGCGACAGGCGCCCGTCCTCGCCATCCCCGACTGCTCTCTGCACTGGCTGTCTATTGGATTGGATTTCTCACGACGAGTTTGCACTCGGTTGGGTGGCCGGGCGGATGCCCACGTTATAGGGGACCCCGGGAGCGGACGCCCTGCGATCCAGGCGGTGGCCCGTCTCGCGACTCCGCACCTAGCTGCGTCCTCCCGGCCAGCCCACTTCCATGGGAGGCGCGACACCTTGGCGCTACACATCGTCCGATGGAGTTGGAAACCCTCGCCCTGGATCTCTAGCGGGTGAGCGGGCCTGCCCGGCACGGCGACGGTTATCTCCGCCCCCTCATCGGTGCCCTCGGACGCCGTGGCAGTGGCGTGAGTCGAAGCGGAGAAGTCTCCACAGGCCTTGGAGACGGAGGTCTCCCATACGCGATCTGAGGACCAGTAGCCGGGAGAGTCGTGATCGACGTCTACACCCGGAGACACCTACTCCGGGACCTTCACGGAGTGCCCCCGGCGACATGGGGAAACCTAGAGGAGCCAAGGGGCCTACCCCGACCGCCTCGGACTCGGAAGCCCAGGACAAAGAAGAGCTTGGGGACCCACAGAGTTCTGGTGGCGCGTCGATGCAACGGCAGTTCGACCGCGTCCTGGAAGCGATAACGACCACGAGATCGGCCCTACAACAGGACATTGCCCAGGTGGCGACGAGCCTAGGTCTCCTCAGGGCGGACCATGGCAAACTTTCGGACCGGGTCAAAGAAGTGGAGAGCTCGGTGAAAACCTTGGAGCCGGCGCAGCGAACCTTGGCTGCGACGATGAAGGACGCCCTGTCCCGAATTGCGACCCTGGAGCAGAGGGCGGAGGATGCGGAAGGCCGCAACCGGCGGAACAACATTCGTGTAGTGGGCCTCCCGGAAAAAATCGAGGATGGCGACATGGTGACATACTTAGAGACCTGGCTCCGCGACACGGTGGCCCCGGAGGGGCTATCCTCCTTCTACACTCTGGAGCGTGCCCACAGAGTTCCGGCGCGGCCGCCGCAACAAGGACGCACCCCGAGGCCGGTGGTGGCGCGATTATTGCATTTTCGAGACAGGGATTTGATCCTCAACGCCGCCAGGCATAATGGTCCATTCAAAGTAGCGAACAGTCAGGTGAACATCTTTCCGGATTACACCTACGAGACTCAACGCAAGCGCTTCTCCTTCCTGGCGGTCAAGCGCGAGCTCAGGAGCGAGGGCATCCAGTACTCGCTTCTCTACCCTGCGAGGCTCCGCATTATAGTCGACGACAAAACTCAGTTCTTCGACACCCCGGAGGATGTCTGTGCCTGGCTCGAGCTTTACAGGACAGGGAAAGATGGCTTCGGCTCCTCATCCCAACAGGCAGATGAGCCGGAACAGAGACGGCGATCCAGGAGGATCAGGAATCGCCGCGGCCGCACGGGAGGGCCCTCCACTGCAGAGACGTCGTCGGAGCGGAGGGGAGTGCTGGAAGTGTTGTCGGAGTTGTCGGGTGCACGGGACGAGGCCGTCGAGGAGGAGGAAACCCTGGGCGAAGAGGTGGCACCGTCGGACTCGGAGGACTCAGTGACTGATAGTGCCCATACACCGGTGATCACACCGAAATCGGTGGAGGACCTCTTGGATGGACAAGGGTAACGGGGTGTGCTGCTTTATTTTGGGTGGGGGCCCGGCAGGGGGGAGGCGGTTGCCGTCCATGAGCTGCTGACAAAGAAGGAGGGGGAGGGGTGACCCTGTTTCTGCCCCGGGAGAGGTTGTCGACACTGTTTAGGGCTTGCTATGGTCCTGGTGGCCTAGGCCTCGAAGGCCCACTGCCTCCGCCCGGCCCGCACCTGGCCCTTAAGGCCTTCCCACGGTGGCGACCGTGGGATTAGTAGGGGTTATTGGGTTGGTGGAAGGCGAGGTTTGGATGGGATCTAGATGGTATAGTTTGGGTCCTGTTCTGGGGGGGGTGGGTGAGGGTTTGGTTTGTTCTTGGGTGGTTTGGTTTTGGTTGGGGAAAATGGCCGCCATCAGTGCTGGGAGGAATGATGTATTTTCTTTGTGGGGACCCGGATGGGGAGATTGTGCGAGAACGTTATGGGACAATGGCTGATGTTGCTAACTTGAAATGTGTCACTTGGAACGTAAGGGGGCTTCATACTATGTCCAGGCGCCACAAGGTCCACGCTTATTTAGTGCGTAGGGGAGTGCAAATGGCGCTGCTGCAGGAAACTCATCTGAACAAGGCGGAAGGGGCGGCGCTACAGCGTAGATGGCGGGGGCAGGTCTTTTCCACCTCGTACTCCGCTTATGCCAGAGGGGCGCTAATATGGATCAGGGCGGGGGTCCCCTTCCAGGTCACGAGAACAGTGATAGATCCAGAGGGGCGTTATGTGGCCATCTCGGGAAATCTGGGAGGGAGGGACTTGAACATTTGTTGTGTGTACGCTCCTAATATGGACCAGACTGCCTTCCTTTCCAGGTTATCGAGCTCGTTGGCCCACTTCTTCTCCGGGCCCCTTCTGCTTGGCGGAGACTTCAATTCCGTAGTGGACGTAGACATTGATCGCTCGCATCCACCGCTTCGCGATTCTCCGGTTCGTCGCACAGCTAAGGGTCGTCAGGATTGGCAGACTCGCTGGGGTTTGACGGACATCTGGAGGGCACATCACCCCGCGGCTCGGGACTATTCGTATTTTTCGAGCCTTCATGAGTTACACGTCAGACTAGATGGCTTTCTTGGATCGCCCGAACTGGTCTCGGCGGCGGTCAGGTCCGAGTACTTATCCAGGACCATTTCGGACCATAACCCCCTCCTGCTGGACCTTCGCTGGTTCCCCGGGAGGCCGACGGTGCCCACCTGGAAGCTGCAACCCGAGACCCTTGAGGACAGTGCTTTCAGGGCGGACCTGGGGGACAAGGTGTTGGAATTCTTTGCATCCAACGGCGGCACCGCGAGTACCAGAGCGTTAGAGTGGGATGCTTTTAAGGTGGTGGTGAGGGGTTACTGTATTTCTAAGAAGGTGGGCATGAGGCGTGTTATCCTAGCTGACTTAGATGCAGCGGATCGGAAACTCCGCGAGCTTGAACTTCGGCGCCCCGGGCACCCGGAATTGCAAATACGAACGGCGGAGGCGAGGGAAAAGGTGGCGGCTGAGGTCGAACGGCTCCGCTGTTTTGACTATAAGGCCTACACGGTCCGCTCCATCGCAGAGGGGGACAGATCGAGCGCGTTGTTGGCGTGGTTGGCAAACCCTACGCGCCAATCCCAATCGACGACAAGTATGCGACAGGCGGATGGCACCGAGGTACACACCCAACCGGAGATTCTTAGCTGCTTCCGGCATTATTACGAATGTTTATACCGTAGTCGCTCCGCACGAGACCCTGACCGACTTGAGGATTATTTACGTCCACTGGAGCTCCGCACGGTGGAGCAGGAAGTGGCGAAAGCCCTGGGATCCGACATTGAGCTGGGGGAGATCCGCGGGGCCATTAAACGGATGGCGAGAAACAAGACCCCGGGCCTTGATGGCCTGCCGGTGGAGTTTTATGCGGCTTACGCTGACCTCCTAGCCCCTCGACTATTGGTGGTCTACAGGGAGGCGAAGAGGCTGGGGCGACTCCCGAGCTCGATGTGTGAGGCGTTGGTGGTTCCTCTCCTTAAACCAGGCCGAGACTCGTCCGACCCAGGGTCCTACCGTCCCCTATCGATGCTGACGGTGGACTATAAAATATTGAGCAGCATCTTGGCCTCGAGGCTGCTGGGACACATGAGTTCTCTGGTGCATGTAGACCAAGCTGGTTTCATCCCACGGCGGAACACGACTATGAATATCCGCAGGTTGTTCCGTTTGCTAGGGGAACCGTTTGTGGATGCCCCGTCCCCGGTCGTTCTGTCGGTGGACTTAGAGAAGGCTTTTGATAGCCTGGAGTGGGACTACCTCTGCATGGTGCTGCGGAGATTCGGCCTCGGGGAGGGCTTTATCAGGTGGACCACGGTTCTGTACACCTCTGCATCGGCCAGGGTCCGGGCGGGTCCACTGATTTCCTCGCGGTATCCGGTGGAACGAGGCACGCGGCAGGGGTGTTCATTGTCCCCACTTCTCTTTGCGCTGGCGGTGGAGCCACTCGCGCTGCACCTTCGATCGGGAGCCCATTATACGGGCTTGAGGACGCCTGCGGGCCCGCATTATGTTTCACTATATGCAGACGACCTGTTGCTTTTCCTGGAGGACCCGCTCGACGCTTTACGTGGAGCGGCGGCGGCGCTCACAGAGTTCGGGGAGGTCTCGGGTCTCCGTGTGAATTGGCCCAAGACCTGTCTTTTTCCGATACGCAGGGGTACTCCTGCCCCTGCCCTCAGTAGGGAGATTAGGTGGGAACCCGACTGCTTTAAGTACCTCGGGGTATTTGTTTATCACGAACACCCTGACCTACTAGACGGGAACGTTGCCCGCAGCATTCGGGCACTCCGGGGCTGCATGGCCTTCTGGGCCACGCTGCCGCTTTCGGTGGCAGGTCGGATCGCCCTGCTTAAAATGGTGGCGCTTCCCCGGTTATTATACTATTTCCGGACTCTACCGATTTGGGTCCCACCGGCCACGTTTCGACTGTTACGCTCTATGGTGGTCGGATTCCTCTGGGGATCGGGCCGCCGGCGGGTTGCCCTCAAAACCCTGATGAGGCCGAAAGACGAGGGGGGGCTTGCGGTGCCGGACTTTGAAAAGTACTATCTGGCGGCGCAGCTCCAGACCTTCACCCAGGAGGTCGCCAGGGAATTCCGGGGCCCGGAAGACGGAAGGGGAACGGGCATGGCCAGGCATGTTCTATCCTTTATAGCGCTGCGCCAGCGATTGGCCCTTCGAGACTTGTCGATGGAGGAGCGGACTATCCGCCTGTGTTGGAACCGGGCCCACGCCCGGGGCCAACTGAGGATCCCGTATGCACCTGAAATACCGTTGGGGATGTTGACGGCCCTCCCCCATGGAGGGGATTGGTCACGCTTGGCGGCCTGGGAGGATGCCGGCCTGCAGCTGGTCGGGGATCTATACGAGGACGGAGCGCTCTTGTCCTTCCGAGATCTTATTGACCGCTTTGAGATCCCCCGCGGTGACTTTCTGCTACACTCGGCCATTATGAGAGCGATCCAGGCACACTGGAAGAGCGGGCAGGAGGAACCCCCCTTATCTCAGGTGTGCCAGTACGTGATGATGTCGGCGGGCACGGTGAAGGCGGTCACTTGCCTCTACGGCAGGTTGATTAACGAAGGGTTAGCTCCTCTCACCACTCTCAGAAACCGTTGGGAGGAGGACATTGGTAGGGAGATCCCGGAGACGACTTGGTCCCAGTTGGTGAGACGAGCCTGGAAGGGCACACGCAACGCCCGTTTTCAGCTGGTACACTATTACGTTCTCCATAGAGCATACCTAACCCCGGTGAAAATCAGGCGATATTTTGCCACGAATTCGGCGGCATGCCCTAGGTGTCCGGCTCCGGAAGCGGACCTCCTACACATGTTATGGGCCTGTCCAAGTCTGTCATCTTACTGGCGGGAAGTAGAGACGACCCTGGAGGAGGTGACGGGGAGAGCCCTATCATTCGATGCGGCGGTGGGGCTCCTGCACTGGTTCCCCCTTACCCCCAGAAATAAAATCACTAGTAAATTTATCGACCTAGGGCTCCTCCTGGCTAAACGAGAGGTGACCAGGAACTGGAAGGCACGGGTTGGTCCGACAGGCAGCAGATGGCACAATGAGCTTTTGAAATGGGCGGCGGGGGAGAGCGCGCTGAGATATCAACTAGCTTGGAGGCAGCGTAATGAGAAGGTGCAGGAGGCCGCGTTGGAATGGGAAACGTTGGTGCAGGCCCTCAGGGATTATTGTGCCCCCAGTGACTCTGAGAGTGAAGAAGCGACTCGCCCCGAGTCCCGGTAAACGTTTGAACTGATGGTCCTATTGCTTTCCCCGTGGGTCCCAAGGCAGATCCTGTGTAGGTGGCTCCCTGACGCTGGTGGTGGGGTTGGGTGGGTTTTCTTTTGATTAGTAGTTCTTTGTGGGTGGGGGTTCTCTTTCTTTTGGGTTTATAGGCTTGTTTAGAAAAGCAGATGACGGACAGTGAATCATCCGGACCAGCTCAAACATCCAACTGATCCCCCTTTGCATTTCGCCGCCCGACCCCAGGGTTGTGGGCCGGATGGCTGTGGTCGGGACTAAAGGTGGGGGGCCAGTGGGTCTTGTTCAGTTGATATTGTTTATGATACAAAGCTGGTCGATACTGTAACGATTTACTAATTCCTGCAATAAAAATATATTTAAAAAAAAAAAAATATATATGAACTGCACTTCTGATCCAAAATATCGCATTTCAATAGTGGAGTGGTGTGGCTCACTTGTTAGAGGCAGCAGACCCGAGAGTAGAGGACGGCCAGGGACCAGTGTTCAATTCCCGACGCGGCAGGGTCGTGTACCAGGGTCAGCGGACTTGATAATTCTCATCTCGGTGCCTACTCTAACGAGGGATCACACTCTGCAACTCTGGGCATTAGCTTGCCTCATCTCCACAACGGCCCCCCACATACGCCGGGGATGCCTGATTTCACCTTGGAGATACCCAGTAGGGACCATCTCACAGGGAAAGCCAGGACGGGTTCCCCAGCGGTCTACTGCGCAGAGATACTCCTTCGGGAGTCGATTCTAGCGCATTACAAACCCACAAATAATTAATTAATTAATATCATCACACTTTTTTGAACATCTGATAAAGAATCATATAAAAGATTTGTATTCAGTTCACTTAAACATAATGCAGGGCTTTTTACATTGTAGAGTTTCCTTACAAACTTTCGCATTTCTGAATGGTGTACAGCTGACATCCCCAAATGATGAAAAAGACGTTTACAAACTTTTCTTGAACGACAAGCCATAGAATGCCCATACTTCTCAGTATATTTTCTTACATTACATGGATCTAGTTCTTGTAACAACTTAATCTTCTGTTTATTACTTTTCTGAGTATATTCTCATAGCAAATTTTGCATTATATCAATGGATTCCTGTCAAATACTACTACAACTCCACTTACAAACAGGAGCTAGTGGACGTTTCCCTTGCACTTCTTCAGCTATTAACTCTTATGTACTTTTACCAACCATTTCCTCCTTTGGAAGAGGACAACCATCCTGAACTTCATAGCAGTGACCTCCAGTATCAGCTGCAAATGCTAAACTATTTTCCTGGAAGTAACTTTCCTCATTGAAAAAAAGCTCAGTAGTAGAAGTATGTCTCCAATGTCCACTAAAGATTTTACAAAAGTTGGTTCTGTTCACAAGTCTCTTCTTTCTACTTTTGTCTTTCAACACTTTGACTATTTGGTTCTCTTCAAAATCAGAATGAAAAACTTCTGTTTTAAATTGAAAGCAGTATCCAATATACTTTCAATATGCTGCTTCTCTTTGAATTGTAAAACACACAAGATGATGGACGGAATGTTGCACAATGGCAAAACATTCACCCTAGTCACAGATCTGGGTTTAAACCATCATTATTTTGCTCACCAAGCCACTCCAGTTCAGACATGGCAATAAGCAAATCAGTCTTGACCCTGCTCACTAAGCCACTGTAGTCAAGCTATCCTGGCTGAAGATGGCTGATAGCCAGAAACCGGTCCTAGGATGCTTGATTCCAGTCCAGGGAAGACATGGCTTGGCAGTTTGGGCTGGACTGTTCCCATGAGGCACAGGGTCAAGACTGATTTGCATATGGCGTGTCTGAACTGGGGTGGCTTGGTGAGCAAAATAACGATGGATTATACCCAGATCTGTAACTGGGGGTGAATGTTTTGCCATTGTGCAACATTCCATTTATCATATTGTGTGTTTTGCTGTTCACCCTATGTGGGAAGGATATGCCCAGACTTGGGTCCCTTGCTCACTAAGCCACTGGAGTCAAGCTATCCTGCCTGAAGACGGCTGATAACCAGAAACCGGTCCTAGGATGCTTGATTCCGGTCCAGGGAAGACATGGCTTGGCAGTTCGGGCTGGACTGTTCCCATGAGGCACAGGGTCAAGACTGATTTGCATATGCCATGTCTGAACTGGGGTGGCTTGGTGAGCAAAATAACAATGGATTAAACCCAGATCTGTGACTGGGGGTGAATGTTTTGCCATTGTGCAACATTCCGTCCATCATATTGTGTGATTTGAATTGCAACACTTTCCTTTTATATTTGCAGCATGTTTTCATTAAATTCTGAATCACTCTAGATCGAAAAAATCTCTGAGGAAGTTCTTGAAATTACTTTTGTCTCCGAGTAGCAGATACTATTTCTTTATCATGTTTACTTTTTCTGGTATTTGAAATTGAACTCTAATTCACCGTATTGAAAAATTCTTCTTTTTGCTTTGTGTGATCTTTTTTCATTAAATGTTAGTAATATTTTTTTCAAAAATTGTCTTCTACTTTTTAGTAGAACAAACTGTTTCTGTACTACTCACATTTTTTTCTAATTGAAGATTTTTCTTTTGCTCAAATATATTTTTTCTTCTCTTTCTCTTTTTTTCACTTCTTCTAGGCATTTTCAAATTTTAATCCAAACGAAATACTTTTCTGAAAAACAAAGAATAGATTAAATTATTTTTAACATTTGTTAACTATGTTAAAATAATAACATACAATTACAAAACTTCCACTAACAACTTCCAGACCCAGTACTGCAACATGATGGAGCACGACAGAGGAGCACTAGGATGAAAAGTAGTGCCATAGAACATACAGCAAGTATTTATTTAATTATTTACATACATCTTTACAATTTATATATAACTGCACTACCTCGTACTTTTCACCTCTCCGCTGTACCCCAAGACCCCACAGCACTTTCTCTGCAACCCACCGCAGACAACTTTATAGATAGTATTTTGAATACTGTCAATCTATGTACTTCGGATGATATTATCAACCAAACAGTACACACAAAATTACCTTTATGAGTCTAACAATTTTATCTACAACTTCGTAAACATAACACTGCATCCAGGGCTTTAAGTGGGGGGGTGTCCGTGGGAGCCTGCCACCAGCACTTTATTTTTGGGGGCCTCGAAACGGGTCTTTATGGGGCTCTATTTTCGGGCCTCACAAAGGTAGTCTGTTTTTTTTCTTTATTGCACTGCAGTGAGACTGTGAAAGCATGCACATTGCTCACTACTTAGAAGTAAAGACACCATGCTAGGTGACCCGCAGTGTAGGAGAAGGGAAATCCTTTAAAGAGAGCCATTTTCTCTCAGGATTTCCCTTCTCTTTTTGCAACACACGAGCAACATCATTGTGGGGTGATTAGCAGACAGACCACCAGGTGCGCAACGCCCATTGCCCCGGACTCTCTGAGACAGAGAGCGCACACACAGAGCCGCACCCGAGTACTTCACATGTCTTCAAAAGATCATTTTTTTTAAAAATTAGACTCTGTTATTTTTCACCCATTTTTACAGCCCCTACATCCCCACTGTTCATATTGCTGATAGAATTAGGCTCCACCAAAATTCCCCTTTGGTTGCACCTCTGGAAACAACCACAAGCAGGCAACTCCAGCACGACCCTGCTCTGATCTTACACGCTGTCTTGTTTTAATGCTACGAAAATATACGCTTTGCCTGGCTCACTTAGTTCTCACACCCCCTCTTCAATATAAACATAAACGCTATGCAAATACTTATAAATTCCTATACTGAGCTTCACATGGAAATATAGAACTGCAGGTTCTCACCACCCCAAATTAGCTCTCTGGTATACTTTCTGAAATGTAAGAAGTACAGGTATTCAGTATCTGTCAGTCACGGCCACTTTAAAACAGTGTACCCTTATACAACTCGGCAAAACGTTATGGGCCATATGTAGGTGGCCAAATACTGGTCGATAACGGCCGATTTCGGCCATTAATGACCGGTATTTGTAGTTTCAGATGTAGGGGGCCAGAAAATTACCGATTCTGTATATTTACCGAATCGGTAAATTTACTGAATCTGTAAATTACCGAATTGGTAAATGTACAGAATCGGTAATATGGGATGTAGGTGGCACTGGAAACAGTGCCACAGGCCCTTAGGAATTCATTATTTGCCATGAAATACAATGGCCTGGTAAATAACGAATTTCTGTGTACATGCACTTCTGTGCATGTACACCTGTGCCATGTGACACACATACATGCCCTTAGGGCATGTATGTGTGCCACATGGCACACAAGCCAGAATCAGGGGTGCAACAGGGTGTCAAAGTGACACCCTGTCCCCCTTGACAATTCGTTAAATTTACCAAATCAGTATTTACCGATTCGGTAATTGCCATTGATTCCTATGGGCCTCAAGGCCCATAGGAATCAATGGCAGTTACCGAATCGGTAAATACCGATTCGGTAATTACCATTACATAATGAATCGGTAATTGATACCGAATATTTACCTACATGGCATTTACCGATTTGTAAATACCGAATCTGTAAAATTCGGTATTTACGATTCGGTAAATGCCATTTACCTACACATGGCCCTATGTTTCTAAATTAACATCTTACACTGAAAAGCTAGTTTACATTTATTTCACTAGATGTACCTTTCTTTAAAACACCACCAGAGTAGGGTGGTGAAGTATGCTTCACAAAGAGCAGCTCAGAGCTTTGTTGTTCTTTATAAGAAACATCTGCCTGTCAATGCTTATTGTCAGCCTTTTCGACCCCTTAAGAGGCTGGGTGGATGAGTATAATACGTCGTATTTAGGATCGGGGTAAAGGATGCACGGAAATAAGAACATACAGTTGAATAAAGGGTGAGTGGATGCATCAATAGATAGATACATGGATGGATGTATCAATGGATGGATGGATGGAAGGATGAATGAATGCAGGGACCAGTACTTACGATAGACGGGTGGGCTGATAGATGCTTAGGATTGGTTCAGTGGTTACTACAGGCGAGTGGGCTCATAGATACTTAAGATAAGTGCTGGAACAGATGTATGTATGTATATAAGTAGGAATGTATGCATCAATTAAAAGATGGTTGAATGGCGCAGTACTTAGGATGGATAGATGCTGGGCTTTAATTGGGCCGGGTCTGAGGACCGGCACTTATTTTCAAGGAGCCTCCAAACGGGTCTCTATCGGCTCTATTTTCAGCCCTCTCAAAATAGTCAATTTCTTTTTTTTATTGCACTGCAGTGAGAGCATGCACATCGATGTACACATTCTTATTTTGCTCACTCCTGAGAACTGCAGACATCATGCTAGGTTTCCCATGTTGTAGAAGGAAGGGAAATCCTTTAAAGAATGTTTTTTCCGAACGTAGGATAATTGGAGAGGATTTTCTAAAGCACACAATAATACTTATCTTGATTTAGAACACAGCCCTACTTGCATAGCCCACACACTTTTAACAGCTTTGCCCCCTCTTTCAGAGCACCCCCACTTTTTTTACTCTCTCTTAGAACCCTGACTACACCGTAGTAACAAAGAAACAGTGTAAGCTTCCATTGAAATCTACAATGGCACCGAGTTTCATAATTTGCCATCAACGCTGGCAGCCTTCTACCACAGTGCAAGAGTGTCTATCAGCATGAAGATTTGTTATCCACAGATATGTTGTATAAATTCTGTAGCTGTCTGCTGGAACACTCATCACCAAAAAAACATATCACACCATAAAGCGATTCATAAATGGGCACACTGCCACTGCACCACCCTCTTCCCCATCCTTTCGTAACCTTAAAAAATCAAAGAAAGAGCCACACCAAACCTAGTAGACACACTATAGCAATACAGGAACTTAATTTCAACAACTTTCTGCCAGAACACTCATGAGCAAAGCGTATTAAAACATGCAAATTTGCAGGTAAAACTTGTACCATCCCATAGGGCGCTTTATAAGTACTCCCAGTGATACTACATCACCTTTAGTAGCTCGACATCTGCACTTTACTAAATTATGTGTTTTAATCACCAACATACCCACCTCCCCCACAAAAGCCCACCTGCCCTTGGTTAACCGTACAAAATCAAACAGAAACCCCCACCATTCCCAGTAGCACCACTATACACATATACGACGTTAATTTTAACAAGTGTCTGCAGGAATACTAATCAGCAAAAAGTATTCAAACATCCAAATTGGAGGGTAAAACATAAACCATCCCCTAGCACAGTTTATAAATGGGCCCAGTGGAACTACACCACCTTTACTAGCTAGACATCTATATGTTACTAAAGTCGTTTAAACACTCTGTAGAGCTTATAGCAGGGGCTGGGGAGAGTAAAGACGGTTCTAATTCCCAAACTTTTGATATACTGTCCCTTTATTGTATCTATATTAAAGACATTAAATGGAATTATTACATTGATGAGTGTCTCAAAAGGGATAGTGAAGCTGAGCATCAGCAAAACTGGGACCACTTTAACGCCTACATATGTCCAGCCTAACAAATAGTATCAATTAAAATCACATGTGGTTCTGTAATGTCAACAAAGCCATACAGAAAATATACAGCACATTTTCATTTCTTTCTTATCTATCACACATGTATAAAACATCTCTTCTAAAGAAGCACTCCCAACCACTTCTATTCCATAAGAACAGACAATAATTAATATGTTTATTCCATATATTTTAATATATCTACCTTTTTATTAATTGCTAGTAAGAAACTACAAAAACTATTAACTATACCCAAATGCAAACCAAAAACCATGTTCATATTATATCTCAACTTATGATCAAATGATTCAAACTATGTGTACATATTAAAGGAACCTATCACTTTTCCTATCTCCAGGTAATCTCCAAACACTGTAGACGACCTCACAGTACAACAACCTACCTCGACTTTCATTCAAATCTACCTCTCAGTGTCAAAAATGAGACCACAACCTGCCCACATAACATTTCTGGGTTTCGTTTTATCGCTTTTAACTTAATAACACATACATCTCCTACCACCACCCCACTATTTTCACAAAAAGTATAATTTACAAATGTGTAACATTTAGTTTCTCTCACCCGAATACATTACAAACCCAAATTAACGCTGTACCTCATTTTCAAAACCACACAGTCCTATAAAGATGACAAACTACACATCTTCTTTGTGAAAAAATCCTAAACATATATAAAGTACTTATTTATTTAACAACAGGTCAAATTTCATGCATCTTTTATAACCAATATCAAACACCACACTTTACTAACACTATATTACTTTGAAATAAAAAATACGTTTAAACTTAAAAACATCACCTCAAATACTTACCCACTACTACAGAACACATAACACACTTTGTTCATTTCTAACTCACCTTTGTATTTGGTATGCAGATTTCAAATGTCACACATGCATACAATTCTTTCTTTGTCACATAGTACATGTAAAGCACTGATTTCATCAAGAATGGAACCAGGAATGGCACAATTTCTCTGTCACTCCACTCATAAATACATGTGAAGAAAAAAACAGAATACTTTATTCCTTCAACAACATTCAAAAACTTATCTGCATTGGTTAATTTTGAATTTTCCATGCGAAAAGCTACTCAATATTCCGCGCCACATATAGGTCACAAGTTCAACCTATTTTATCACCACACTTTCTGGAACATTCTACGACACCTGCAGGTTAAAAGTTCATCAATTTTTTTGTAACCTAACAATATACTTTTGCAACATTTTATCGAACATTTAATGGCAAGTGCAGGAAAAAGTTCACAACAGGGGTCAGTAGTTCATCAGCTTTATCCCCAACTCCAGCAGCCCCTCAGCTTATGCCCCCAGCACCATCAGACCCGTAGGAGTCAGTGCTTTCCACTGTATATATACCAAATTAATTTCATACACACAAATTTACCTTCGCACTCCCTATATAACACCCCCTAAGCACTATCCAAAAGTTACAATGTTCAAAACAAAAGTTCCTCCAAGCAGGTATAACTAAATGCTGACACTACTTGGACACATGTAGCACAGCGGCCAGAACACATGACTTCATAGCATATAACACACAGTTTAGGCTCACTCTTTCATCCCAGAGTCGGGCAGTAGCTCAGCTTAGCACCATATGACTCTAGACAATACCTCACATATTTTCCGTACCCCAGGACTTTCAGACCAGTATGGGTCAGTAGTTCATCCTAGTAGGTATAAACACATGCTGACACTACTTCCACAGCTGTAGTGCAGCGGCCATGGCACATGACTTCACAGTATAACACACAGGTTGGGCTCCCTTTAATACTGAATCCCGCACCAGCTCACCTTACCAGCCTCCGACTCTACGCAATACCTCACTTAATTTTCGTAGCCCAGCACTTTCAGACCGGTAGGTATGAATAGCTCACTTCGCACCCCCTGTATAGCACACCCTAAACACCCCACAAAGGTAACTGTGCTCCTACCCTCCCCTTTCCTACTTTTTTCTCCTTGCTTGCTTCAACTGAATCACAAAATGGTGGCAAACACTTCCATGAGACTCTAGACAATACCCTCACATATTTTCCGTACCCCAGGACTTTCAGCACCAGTACGGGTCAGTACTTCATCCTAGTAGGTATAAACACATGTTGACACTACTTCCACAGCTGTAGTGCAGCGGCCAGGGCACATCACTTCACAGCATAAAACACACAGTTTGGTCTCACGCTTTAATCCCCGAGTCCCGCACCACCTCACCTTACCAGCATCAGACTCTACACAATGCCTCACTCAATTTCTGTAGCCCACTACTTTCACACCGCTAGGGGTGAATTATTTCCTTCGCACCCCCTCTATAGCACACCGTAAACACCCCACAGAGGTTACAGTGCTCCTACCCTCCTATTTCCCACATTTTCATCCTTTTTTCCCCTTACTCACTTCAACGGAATCACAAAATGGCAGACAACATTTCCTAGTTGCAACCGCTCGCAGCCAATCAGCAGCAAGCTCTTGTTTGTAATGCCTCAGCCAATCAGATGGCAGAATTCCCAAATATCGATATCTGTAAATTTTGATATTTCTCAAAAACAACTGAATGGATTTACACCAAATAAACAAAAGCGTGCTTTCTAGACCAAGACCCTTCTCCCTGCCAAACTTGGGGTAATTACGTTCACCCGTTCGACCTGTAGCCTTGTCTAAAATTTACTATGAAAATTAATATGGAAAAAACACATTTTTGAACCCATTTTTTTCTCATAACCCCTTGACGAATCACCCCCACACTTTCAACATAGGAGCTGATATGAACAAAGAATTAGTTTTGAAAAGTTCATGAAGATTCATCAAACGGCGCCAAAGTTATAAGCAAAACAAAAAAATACTCTTCCTATGGAAACTCGGTCCTACCTACAACTATATATAGTGGGTGTATAAGTGCTTGAATGGATGATTTATTAAGTGCGTGACTGTCTGTATAAGTGAGTGATTAAACATGTCTTAGTGAATGTATGGCTTAGTCACTAAGCTATGTAAATGTCTGTATCAGTCTGTCAGTTGGTGTGTAAGCAGTTGCATGGGTTATTGATTAGTTGTCTGAATATCTGTATGGGTGCCTAAGAGTCTGTGTGGGTGGGTGGGGGATGTGACTTTGTGCATGGATGTGTGAGTGGGTGATTCGCTGGGTGCATGGGTTCAAGAGTGCATCCGTGAAGGGCTGTATGGGTGGGTGAGCGTGTGTATGGGTGTGTTGGTGAGTGAATGGATGTCTCAGTGGTACATGTGTGAGTAACTACATATGTGAAAGGCATTATATGTGAGTGTTGGAGTATATAAATTAACTATATGTGAGAGTGAGTGATTATGAGAGTGGCTGCTTGGATGAGTGTGTGGTTGTATAAGTGATTGTATAAGAGAGTAAGTATGTGTTAGTGTCTGTATGAATAAGTGAGCTTGTTTTTGTATAACTTTATAGGTGAGTAAATGGTAGTGTGATTGATTTTTTGCGTGACTGCCTAGGTGTGTGAGTAACGCTATGGATGAGTGGCGGTGTGTGAGTGTCTTTATAGGTGTATTAGTGCATATGATAGTGCTGTACTGATGAGTGACCGCATGTATGAGTGACTGTATGGGTGAATGAGTGGATGTGTATATAGACCTAGGAATCAGTGAGTGGGTATGTAGTAACTGGTATTGGTGTGTCTATAGTTTTGAACATGGTAGTCCAAGGTTATATTAGGGTGTGAGGAGTTGCATCAGATTATCACGTGATGTCATCAGTGATGTCAATTGAGATGTCATCAATGATGTTATTAGTGATGTCACTGACCACGTCATGAATGATGTAATATGTTACATCATCAGCAATGCCCTGCAGGGGGCGCGAGTTATAATTAGCTGAACTAACTAGAATGGCCACATTTCTCTGGTTTTGTATCAGTGAAATGCCCAATTACCTATAACATCCGTGAAACCTGTGTTTTTTTCAGTGAATATAAGTATGTTTGCATTATTTTCAAAAGTGTTTGGTATTTAACAGTAGATAAAATCATTTTTATGAATTTTGTGTTTAAATATTTCATATTAAGTTTATATTTATGTTACAGATTTTAATTTATTTGTAAGCAGAATTTCTAACATTAATGCTGTTTTTATGGTATGTATAGCTATTTATTATACAAAAGGGTAATCCTGCACTCCAAAGTATTCCTGGACTACACAGTTAATCAAAAGTTAATCAGAGTTTGTGTGCAGCTTCGTGATGGAGACAGCTCGTCTCTGTTACTGTCTTTCTTCCTTCTTAGTACACACAAAGGTGTTCTAGAAATGAAGCGAATGAGCCAGTGGCTACTATATTCAATACTTTAAAGAAATGTAATAATACACATTACATTTATGATTGTTTTCAAAAAGCTGTTCTGTAACACATAAACACATTTTACATACACTACTAAGTGTAACATTTTCCAACATAGGCCTCAGCCGAGTTCACAGAATACAACTCCGCCAAGTGACTAAAATATCAGCCGCGCTATGTGGGGTTCTGTGTGTGGATGGAGTGGTATTCAATCAACAAAGTGTGCTGTGCATGCTGGATGTGCACGCCTCCGGGTCCCCCCAAGACCTTAAACCCAAAATCATTTGAAACATCATCTACACTCCTGTCCGGGTCTCCTGTAAAACGCGTTTGACGAAGCAGTCAAATGCAGGTCTCAAACATTGATACTTTTCAGCATCATCAACCATGTACAGTACACTTTGCGAGGTGGTTTTAATGAGGCACATAAATGAAAAGAATACTCACAAATGCAGACTCCTTGTTAGAAGCACTAATTGCTGTGTCGTGATGAGCCAATAATACCCTCTGCTCAACAGAGCTGCAATTTTCACACCTTGTCTCTATGTGAACAATTTTGTGCAATGATCTGAGAACATGCCTGCTGATGAATATGCATGGGATTGGCTACCTGAAAGAGTACACACCTCCTCTCTTCCTGCTCTTTAGGAGGGATGCCTCCCACATTGAGATAAGCCACTGGCATTGGTGGGCAGAACCTACAGGAGCACTCCCATTACGAGCACAAGCACAGAAGCAGAACTGAGAATGAGCACCCCTGTGTAGCCATAGGAGCTCAGAAGAGAGTCAACCCGCACTTTACTTACACAGGAACACTGTCACACAGAGCACACTTACATAAGCTCAACTGCTAACTAGAGGTGAGCAGGCAGGTGTGCTGGTAAACTCGGCTCTGTTGGTGGTAGATTGAGTTTTTTTGCTCAACTTTGTGCTCCAACACGGAGAAACAAAACTCTGTGAACACCACCAGCAGAGTGCACTTCACTGCCCACTCCTAATTATAGTTACATAACTATAACTGCTGAATTGCTATGGCTTTTTGTGTGTAAAATCAGAACCTAACTATAACGTTCCTGTAACGTTTGTCTTTTCAGTGAATTTCTACAGTTTTTAGTGCTATTTCCTAACTATATAGTCACTGTAACATTGGTTTTGTTTGTGAATGTAACTGTTAAATATAAATTGTACTACAATTCAACCAATAAGTTCAATTCATTAATATATATTTTCACACATTTATGAATACAATTGATTTACCCCTTCATATTTATCGTATACTTTTAAAACTAAAAATTTAAAAATTAAGGTGAGGTAACTCACGCACCAATTCTTTCTTTTTTTCAAACATTTTTTATGGTTCTGCAAATCTGTCATGAATCCATGGACTAATAAGGGTTCTGCTGGTTAAACTGCACACAATCAATACTATAACAACAACACATTATATACAAAAATATGCTATTTAAATTTATAGAAGTGTATCACTGCCTCTTTGTGGGTATGTGAGTAGCTGCGTGAGTGACTGTGTGGGTGTATGAGTGGTTATATGGGTGTTTGAGTGGGTGTGTAAATGGGTGTGTAGGTCGGTGTGGGAGTGGCTGTGTGGGTGTGTGAGTATGTGTATGTGTATTTGTGTGAGTAGTTTTGTGGGTCTGTGGATCTGTGAGTAGAGGTTTGAGTGACTGTATTGGTGTGTGAGTGACTGTGTAGATTTTAAAGTGAAGTATGTGAATGGGTGGCTGGACATGTATGGGAGTGGTTTTATGGGTCTCTGAGTTGGTGTGTGACTGACTGTATGGGTATGTGAGTAGGGGTGTGAGTTATTGTGTGGGTGTGTGAGTAGGTGTGTGAAGTATTTTGATCTTTAGCACTTTCTGATCTTGGTTTTTTGTAGCCAATAGTGTGTTGTTGCATATAACATACACTGTTATTATTAGATTCTTTTGAATACTCTTTGGTGTATTTATCATGAAAGTTTCACAGTTTGCAAACAGTCTGATGTAGAATGAACTCTCTCTATATAGTAAACACTGTTTACAGTACTCAGTTCTCTACTTATGTCAACTTCATTTTTAAATGAAGGTTAGGTGTGTTTCAGGTGTTTAATACAGATAAAAGCTGTCTGTAGTAAGGCATTTGTTTTGGAATTGGCATTCACTATGTTGGCTTTCTCTGAACAGTATTATATAGTTGCACACCGTACTCAATAAGTATTTGCCATAAATTCGTGGTTGAATGTGAATGTGAACTATGCTACATGTAAAGCCATAGCAATTTATTCAGCAATATGTGTGGAAAATTAAGCTTGGAGGATGACATCGATGATGTAATCAATTACATCTTAAATGAAGTAATTTCAGATGTCATCAGTAATGTCATAAATGATGCCATAGAACATGTTTTGAGTGATGTCATATGCGAGATCATAAGCAGTGCAAGGCGCGGTGCAAATTATAGTTAGTGCTTTTTTTTGTTTAAAATGTTAACGTTGTCAATGTTATATTTTCACCTAACTAAATTGTCAACCTTTATTTTGTTCAGTGAATATCTAAGGTTGTCTGAATCAAACAGTCATAATATTATTACACCTAACTATAACATTAACCCCTTAAGTGCTGCTGACGGCCAATGGTCGTCAGCAGCGCTACCTCCCCAGTGCTGCGCACGACCATTGAACGTCCATTCAGCACTAGTTCTAATGGACAGCGCAGCACTGGGGAGAAATGTTTACACGCAGCTAAGGTGTTAATGTACCCTATGTTTTTTTATAGAATTTCTAGGTTAAAAAACGATATATATATATATATATATATATTTATTTAAAAAAACATGGACACAAAGAACTCCAACAATGTTTGCACTGAGAATGTTCACTTCTTAGTTTTTATACCTCACATATACATAAATATTCCCAGCATGGCTTTCATAGTCTTTATATGTAGCTTTACATGAACTTCATATTTATATTTTTAAAGGACACAGATTCATTATGCCTATACTGTGTTTTCACTATGTACATCTATTTTAAGGTGTGTGATCACTCTTGCAGGAGGCTCACAAGGTTGCAGAGTTTACATTTTGTTGTAATCTGTTGTACAGAGGTCTGTTTTACCTGGTCAGTTAATATTGGATGCCAATTTTTAATTATAAAGTCAGTACAGTATATTTATTGTATTAATTAGTTTGTTTACAAGCTTACGGCTCTTGTGCGATGATAACACAATCTGAACACACAATCTCCTGCGTGGACTATGAGGGGGTTGCACTTACTGTCTGGCTCTAGCAATCCACTCGCAAGATTGTACATTTGGAATGAATTCATAACACTTTGGTCCTGATTCACAAAGGTAAACTAACAGTTTTGTGTAAGTTTACTACCTTTCGGTATCTTTTTGAATACTGAAAAGTAGCAAACTTACACAAAAGTGTAAGTTCACCTTTGTGAATCGGACCCTTTATTTTTTCAGTTCTGAAGAAAGGAAGACATGAGAAGGTATGTTTCAAGTTGAAAAACATTTGCTGTATTGTCGCATTTGAGATATTGAAAAAGTTATCTGTTCGATCTCACAGGCTATTTGTGATACTCCCGGGAGAAGAACGACATACCAAAGAAGGATTGTGATTGATTCATATGGAAGTCTTTATTTAGCAAAGGAAGATTCCATCCCTGTTGCATCATTTGCCTATTGGGTTTTCTGTGGTTACACCTTTTTGGCTACCTCTCTGACCTTTCTGATTTTCTGCAATCAGAATGCTATCCTCTCATTCAGATGGGGACCCTACTCTTGTTGCTGCAAGTCAGCCACATCAGCCGCCCAGAGAGTCCTCTTGATCTAGAAATTTTTTCAAATGAAGTCTGATGGGAAGAAAGTGTCTTGCAAACAGGTAATTAGTAACATGCGTAAAAAAGAGTTCGGCAGGGGCAACCGGAACAAGCAATATTCCATGAATCACTGGGGTGTGGTGACATTTGAGAGCTATGCACCCTAAATGTCTTGCTTGGCTAAGTTAGCCCATGCTGCAGCGCTTGATAACTCATTAGGGGCATCCACAATTTTTCAAACTGGTGCCACTGTGCCTGCCAAAGTACTCAGCCTGTTTTTGCTGTTATGCAAGCAGATTATTTATTCTTTTGAGACACGCTGGACTGTTCAGGACAGGCTTGTCCATGATCATAAATGTTCACATAGGCAGTAGTCTTTTTTTAAATGCTTTTATTTTACATTTTTCTCCTCTTTGTTTTAAAGGAGATGTTGGTTATTTTTTACTCCAGGTTTCTTGTTTTTGTTCTATCCCTACAAAAAAAGCAACAAAAAGTTAACAATGTTAAAAAGCAAAGACATACAGTTGTTCAAACTGTTATTTGAAAAGGCTTTTTTAAGAGCTACACTATGCTTTCATTATGCATTATGTTTCTACTATGTACCCCTTTTTTCCTTCTTGATGACTCTCACAAGACACTCGCGAGAGCCATCAGTGATATAATTTGAGATGTCATCAGTGATGGCACTGACCATGTCATGAATGATGTAATATGTGACGTCATCAGCAGTGCATTGTGGGGCGCGAGTTATAGTTAGCTGAACTAACTATAAAGTTGGAATTTCTATGGTTTTGTACGAGTGAAATGTCCAACTAACTATAACGTCCCTGAAACCTATGCTATTTTTAGTGACGGGTTAACGCGTTGGACCACCTGGAGGGGCTGTTTGTATGGAGCATCGTGCCTGACAGGAGCCTTACTCGATCTACCCAGAGTGCCGACTACAAGGGTGCGTCTTTTTTCAAATACATTGTGGCTTTAACCCGACCCCAGCATGGTACCGCTGCAGTACCTTTGCGGATACCGCGCCTATTACACTTGGCAGGCATGCGGTTTGGGTGGCCTGGAGGATGCTTGTTAAGGGCTGTTACCGATGTTTATTCACCCCTTCATTGTTGTTTTGTAAGAACATTTTGGCTTCAACAAACTCAGCGGTGGGCACCCTACATGTGATTATTGTTTCATGGACTGCATGCCCCATAATGCACTTTTTAGCAATTGCTACAGACTTCCTGAATGAATACAGACTTTCTGTGTAAAATCAAAATAAAAGAAGGCTTGAATGCAGCCAATTGCCTGCCGCTTTGTTACTGAACTGGGTCATGAGGCAGGGAGAGATTCCCAAAACGCGTCAGACCAGCTGGTGGGGGTATTTGTATTGAGCATCGTGCCGGACTAGACCCTTACTCGATTTACCCAGAGTGCCGGCCACGAGGGTGCGTCTTTTTTCAACTATATATATTTATATATCACTGAAAAAAAACATAGGTTTTAGGGGGGTTATAGTTAGCTGGAAATTTCACTCGTACAAAACCATTGAAATTCCTTTGTTATAGTTAGTTCTGCTAACTATAACTCGTGCACCCGCAAAACACTGCTGATGATGTCACATATTACATCATTCATGACATGGTCAGTGACATCACTGATGACATCACTGATGACATCTCAAATGACATCACTGATGACATCATCCAGTGAAAGTGGTTTGGTTCGTTATTTAAATGTCTTATATATATATATAGCAATCTGCATTTAAAAATGAGTGGATACATAAATATAAATATCTGAATGGAGGATTTAGTAGAAGTGTGATTGACTGTTTACTTGACTAATTTATAGTGTCTCACTAAATATATTGGATAGTGACTAAACTGTGTGAATATCTGTATAACTTTGTCAGTTGTTGTGTAAACTGCTGCACCAGTTGGTTACTAGCTATGTGAAAGTCTATATTAGTTATTGATTAGTTAACTAAGTATTTGTATGGGAGAGTGAATGTGTGTGTGGTTCGGTGGGGTTTGTGTGACTGCCCAAAGATGTGTGAACAATTGAATCAGTGGGTATATGAGGTTAAGACTGCATGTGGAATAGTTGTTTGGGTGAGTGAATATCTTTATGGGTGTGGTGATGAGCAAATATATCTCTCAATGGTACATGTCATACAAACTAGAAAAATAAAAGGCAGTGTATGTGACAGTTGTTGTATATAAATAAGTATACATAAGACTCATTAATTGCATGAGTGACTGTATAGATAACTGTATACTTGTAATAGTGATTTCATAACACACTAATTATGAGCTATTATCTATATGAATAAATAAAGCGCTATTTGTATAAGTATGTAGCTGAGTAAATGTAAATTTGATACATCGTTTGCAAAAGTGAGAAGAATGACTGCATAAGTGAATAGGATGTGTGCTAGTGTGTTCTGTCAATATAGGTGTTTAAGTATATTTGATAGTGTTCCATTGATCTTTGTTAGCATGTATGAGTGAATCTATAGATAACTGATTAGATATGTGTGTTGATATAGGAATCACTGAGTGGGTTTTTAGATACTTGTATTGCTTTGTCAATGGATTCAAATATGGTACTCTTTATTTCACAGTGAGGAATTAAAGGTTATACTAGTGTATGATGAGGTGTATCTAATTGTCACTTTGATGATGTCATCAGTGATGTAATTTGAGATGTCACTGACCATGTCATGAATGATGTAATATGAGACATCATCAGCAGTGATTTGTGGGCGCGCGAGTTACAGTTAGCAGAACTAACTATAACAAAGGAATTGAAATGGTTTTGTACCAGTGAAATGTCCAGCTAACTATAACACCCCTAAAACCTATGTTTTTTTGTGAATTTCTAAGGTTTTTTCAATGCTAATTCCTAACTATAACATGTCTGAAACCTATGTTTTTTTCAGTGAATTTCAAAGGTTTTGTAAATGAAAATTTCTAAATGTATTAATTGTTATATTTATTTTTTATACTGATTTACTACACTTTATTAGTTAGATATTTTATTTTTTAAATTACATTATAATTACATTATACATTACATTATAAAATATACTTTCTCAGAACAAGTTACTTTAGTTTAAATACTTTGCAAATAGGCAATCGACTTTAAAGGACAGTAGTTACAGTTGTCGCAATGGGCATCACACTTTCAAACACAATGCAACATTGAGCTCAATGGTAATTTCTAGTTAAATGCAATTAGTTACTTTATGGAATACTTTTGTAACCACAGGAATGGATCCTAGTTTCAGTCCTGGGACATCACCTGCAAACAGTTGAGTAAAATCTTTTTGGTTACAGTAGTGATTTTTAAGGAATATTATTGTTTTTTAAAAGTTGACACTTAGAAACATTTTCACATAGAATCCCCAATGTTAAACTATGGGAGTAAATTCACTTAGCAAGTAAGTAGTGTTATTGTTACTTTTTCGTACTCAGTGGTGGATCCTAGATCTAGCACTGGTGGATCTCCTGTGAACAGTTAAAGAATGCGTTTAAGTTATACAGGCGATTTTTAAGGAATATTTGTAGTTAGTGAAAATCGACGCTTAGAAACTTTTCTTGTGAAAACCAGACAATGGATTCCTATGGAAAGAAATGCAAGTTACTGGTAAGTTCGCTTAGAATTACTTTACAGGTCAGTGCTGGGCTAAAAGATGCAGCACTGGCTTCTCTCCTGATAACAGGTGAGTAAATCGGAATTAGTTGTTCGAATGATTTTAGGTGAATATTTTAAAGTTCGAAAACTCCACACTTATAAGAATTTCCTAGTGAAACCAGTCAATGTTAGCCTATGGAAGGAAATTCAAGTTACTGGTAAGTACTGTTAGAATTACTTTTCAGGATCAGTACTGGGCTCAAAGATGCAGCACTGAGGTGTCTCCTGATAACAGGTAAGTACATCGGAATTCATAGTTCGGCTGATTTTAGAGGGTCCCTAGGGTCAAAGTAGCCCACCAGGTACCTCCAATAATCGCCACAGAAAGGTGTAAAAAGGGACGTGGCCTCTGAACACCTATCTGCAAGGCAGCTCCCTGGCGCATACTGGAGATACCTATTGGGCTATTTGGCCCTCAGGTACCGTCAGCATTGAAAGAGAATTAATTCCCCAAATAAAACCAGCAACGGGGTACTGTGGTGAAAGAAGGGGACGTGGCCTGAGGTGACATGTCTTCAAACACGCCCTGTGGCATGTTTTAAGTTCCTCCTCAATCCTGTGGGTCCCTGGGGGCCATCTAGCCCACCAGGTACCTCCAGATGTTCAGAGATGTGACAATCACTGAGTATAAGGGAAGGAACTCGCACATCAACAATAATGTATTTATTTTAATACTCGAATGAATAAAAAAAACAAATAGCACCTTTTAAAAAAAATAAGGAGAATAGGGGTTTTGGATGGGGAAGTATATTAAATTGTGGACAGAAACTGTACACAGTAACCAATAAATATACTTGTTTTAAAAAATAAATCCAAAAAATGTATTTATTTTAATACTCGTATAATAAAAGAGAGAAAGAATTAAAAGAAAAAGAAAGAGCGAATACGTATGAGGATATAAAACAAAACTAAAACTGTTTAACTTGCGCACGTGTTTTTGTAAAAGTGAAACTTGTTAAACAGTTTTAGTGGAAATGTGAGCACATGGCAACTAAAAAATGTGACAAAAAAATGGGAGGAGCACTAAATTGGTTCCATAGTGACTTCAATAACCAAAAATTATATAAACCACACCCGTAGGATGATTGCTTTCGTTTCTGTGATTTAATTGCGGGTGACCAAACTACGAGCAAGATAAAGTTTACAATAGTTGGATTCATCTTCAATTTATCGTCCATTTCCTCAGAGGGAAAATAAAGTTAATGTATATATTGTAATATATAAAACATTAAGGTCTCCAGAGGAGTTGGATGTATGTCGACGGAAGGGGGTAAGAATTTTAAAGAGAGGTAAATTATTGGTATAAGTTTATGCTTTATATATTTTTCTAATGCAAGTATATTATTTTAATTTCTAAATGTAGTGTGTAAAAGTATAATTGTACTTTAGAAACAAAATGACGTAAGAACAGTCATGTATTAAAAAAAGGATCAAGTAATTCTCTTTTTCTTGTAGAGTGAAAATAGGTTTATCAATATGTATACCGGCAGCAAACTCACCTGGACAGCACGCCACACGCAGCCTTCGCCCCTGGGTCTGGAACGTTGTAGGTCTCGCCGCCATCACCACTCTGACGCGGCTGGAGACTACAGCTCCCAGCGGGCTTTGCGTGGACTTCCTGTTTCCCGCAGTCCTCGCGCCCGGAGGCGCTACAAAGGCGGGACAACCCCTCGGTGGAGCGGGGGTTACCGGCAGCAAACTCACCTGGACAGCACGCCACACGCAGCCTTCGCCCCTGGGTCTGGAACGCTGTAGGTCTCGCCACCATCACCACTCTGACGCTGCTGGAGACTACAGCTCCCAGCGGGCTTCGCGTGGACTTCCTGTTTCCCGCAGTCCTCGCGCCCGGAGGCGCTACAAAGGCGGGACAACTCCTCCGCGTCGCGGGACGCGCGCGGGCGATGCCGGGCGGAGCCCGGGCAGAGGGCGGGCCATCTGTGGCCGTCAGTGGTCTGCAGTGGTCGGGCGCGCCACCCCCCTAACATTCCCCTCAAAGGTGAGCACCTGAACTGGAGAATAAAATGGGCGATTGTATGGCTACCAGCAACAATACTGATGTATTAACCCTGGGTGTTGATACCTCCGTCTCCCTCATTACATCCTTCGAGACACTGATAGAAACTGCATTTAATGAGATCGTGGAGACTGAGAGGAGGTTTTCCATGGGTCCACTTACCACCAACAACAAATTGAGTGTAACAAGTAGTACAAGTTGTACAAATGGAAATACACATATAACCCCTGAAGTCATCGTGGTTAAGCCATCACATCCTCCTGTTAATGTGCCCATTGTTCTGGATGACGAAAATACCGTCACTTATATAGCACCAGATCCCGCCCCTTCAATACCAGCTGTTGTTACTTCAAAGTCGGTACTGACTTCAACACCTCCAGTACCCCCCTTGACTGAAATTGTTCCTACTATTACAATAGTTTCCCAGGATGACGCTATTACCCTGGACAGTATGGAATCTAGTAGCAATACACACGGAGGGGAAAAACGCAAAAGAGGCTTCACTAAGCAAAGTGCTAACAAAAGGAAACAACCTCTAATCCACAAGAATCAGCCCACACCCCAAAGTTTGTGGAATAAACAAAAATCTTCGGGGACACAAATTGTTCTTATAGAGGATAAAGATTTAGCGGACACGGACAGTACCTCTGCTGCAACCACCACTCACTCTAGTGGGAACTCTAATACTATATGGACCCAAACAACATTAATGGGAGATAATTATAATCTTTCAAGACAAAATGGGAACCGTATAGAAACTATAGTGGATACTATTTTTAACCGACTAGAAAAGCAAATGATCAACCAGTTTAATAATGTTTTTAAAAGACTTGATAGATTAGATAACCTGGTTAAAAATGGAGAAATAAAAAGGAAGGGGTCTGTCATCCTGGACCAAATCAGAGCCGACCGTCTCTTAAAAGAATTGGAATCTGTAAACAAGTCATTGTCATTAAAGAAACAGGAAACTACTACCTTTTCGGGCGGGGCTATGAGTAACCCTGGATCATTACCCCCGCCAACCGCACCATCTATAATTCAACCCGGATCAACCAATGGAGGGTCAAATTTGACAAAACCCAATTTACCCACCAAACCGACCCCCACACCTGCTCCCAGAAAAACTACCACCCCCATTACTACCAACAACACTGCTTCCAACCCAATAATGGTCCTACCCAACCCACAACAGCACCAAGACCAACAGCTGCGAACAACAATAAGGGTATTGGCCAACAAGGGACAAGCAAGCCTTTTAAAAATCAAGGGCCAGCTCTACATTTGCCACCGGATGCCTGTCCTTTTGTCTTGGTCCTTGCAGGTGTACCACCGTTGAGGGAGGACCAGGGGGAATCATGGGTGCAACTGCGAAATAAATGCATAGACTGGCTGACAAAGCACAAAGGCGTCGGATATGATATTTCAAGAGAGATTCTATCGGCCCGCAGGGTGTCGTGGGTTGGGCCCTTACTCAAAGACAAGGAAGGTGACTGCATAGTTCTTAATTTTAAAAATCCAGGGACTGTAAGAAACCTCCTTAATAGAAATAGTAATTGTTCTGCTATTTACACAGTAGCAACTATGTTACCTTTGAGTTATTTTTACAGACAAATGGCAACACAACCCCGGCCATCTTTCATGCAATTCCAACCACCATCAATGCATTTCCAACCATCACCTATGCACTTTCAGCCACCGCCTATGCATTTCCAACCTGCGCCATTCCCATTGCAGATGTTCAACAAATTTGCACCTTTGTCGGATTTGGATATGCAAGATTGACCACCTCTGACTAACTAAGTTGAATCATCTCCGACACCAATTTCCGAACCCCAGGTTGTCCCACAACCTCTGCCTCGAACCGTTATGCGTCAAAAACCCCCGATTCACAGACAATCGCCCCTGGATCCCGAACTATCTCTCGTTAGCTGGAATATAGCAGGACTAAATAACAAATTGAAAATTAAAGAATGGTTAAACTGGGTCGACAATAACTGTGGCATATTGTTGCTACAAGAAACTTGGTGCACAACGACACCAACAATGGAGGGTTTTTGTTGTTACAACCTAAAGGCTTCCCCCTCTCACATGGGTCGGCCCAGTGGGGGTCTATCTATCTGGTCCAAAATAAAACCCGGGGTGCAAACCAAATTGATCCCTACACCGGGTAACTGTTTTATGGCTATGAAGTACACTAACAGAATGAAATTATGCATTATCAATTTTTATAATAATGATTTTGTTACCCGTCCAAATGATAATTTTATATCATTGTTTAATTTTATCGACGAAATTGTGGACGGGCAGAAGTACGGGCCCTTTGATGGCATTTGTATTGGAGGGGACTTTAATGCCCATATGTATCGCAATAGCCCAATATGCAAAAACGGTGAGGAGCTGAAAAAACCATCTAGCCTCCAGTGACCTATTAAATTTAATGGAAACTGCAGGTTCTTTGCAAATCATATAACAACACCTACTTTTATAGGTCAGGGCTGTGCCTCCACGATAGATAACATATTCACATGCCCAACATTAAGCGACATAATTTTAAAAGCAGACGTCATCTGTTCCGCTTACAGTGACCACTATCCGCTTAGAATATATTTACATAATCCACAGATCATGAAGGGTGCAGCAAGATTAGAGATTGGGGCACAAAATCTGGCATTATCTACCGACAGATTAAGACTAATATGGAAAGGAGTGGACAATAAAGACATTCTAGCCAGAGTAATTAAAAAACACCCTGAGACAGTAGAGATCTGCCTGTCATACATGAGTCCGGGTAGCGATGTGGTTGATGCCTTTGGCAAACTATGTGGGGCCATTAAAAGAGAATCCTCCAAACCAGCTAGGCAGATTACATCTCATGGTCCCCGCTGGTTTGATTCTTCCTTCTCTAAGTCTAATAGAGACCTGAGGGTTGCCCTAAAAACTAACCCAAGGGATGCTCCACTCGTGAGAGATTTAAGATCAAAATACAAAATCGCCCTACGTACTAGATCCGAAGCCTTAGTGATTAATCACTGGGAATCTCTCACGCGCACTGCCACACTAAAGGACACAACAGGCTTCTGGAGAGAAGTTAAGTCCCTAAGATCTTTTGGTTCTAACATCAAACCAATTAACTGCAATATAGCGGGTGAGGCGTGGGTAGAGCATTTTTCCCAAATTTATGCTATATCAGCCACTCCCCTAGATATTGTCCCACTATCCAATAGTGTTGAACCTCTGACCTTTTCATTATTGGAGGTCGAGGATGCCTTAATAGATAGCGCCAGCAATAAAGCCCCCGGCCCGGACGGTCTTTCTATTGACCAGATTAAATCTGAAATTAATTTTTGGGCCCCTTTATTATGCAACCTTTTTAATAACCTGTCTGACAGCTCAATCCCCGAATCCTGGTCGAACAGTGTCATCGTACCGATATTCAAAAAAGGTGACAGGTCGGACCCCGCCTGTTACCGCCCGATCTCACTGATCGATAACACGCTAAAGGTCCTTGGAAGGGTAATCTTTAAACGGATAAGGAATTGGGCTGAAGATAACAATGTCCTTCATTGTAGTCAACTGGGATTTAGAAGCCAAATAGGCACTGTTGAACAATGTCTAAATTTGAATTTGATCATGGCCAAAAACACCATTGTTAAAAAATCCCCTCTTTATTTAGGTTTCATGGATCTGAGTTCCGCATTTGATTTTGTTAATCGTTCTAGGTTGTGGTCACTTTTGCTTGATTATGGTTTGGATGACTCACTGGTGTATTTTCTTTCCTATTTACATAGGGACTTAAAAGCAAGAGTACGAATCAATAATGATGGCGATCTATCCAATGATATTTTTATTAGCAGAGGAGTCAGACAGGGCTGCGTACTCGCCCCACTGCTTTTTATTTTATATATCAACGGGTTGAGTAGCACCTTGAGTAAGATTTCTAAGGATGTCCCAATTATAAACGGTTCCCCCATTACTACCTTACTTTATGCGGACGACGCAGTATTAATGGGGCGTACCCCGAACGCTTTACGCATTTTAATCTCAGGGTTTGTTGCCTTTATGTCCGACCTCGGTTTAAATACCAATTTTAAAAAATCTTTTATCATGAATTGCGGACCAAAAAATTACAACATTACATCAATTAAATCCAGCGACAATATTTTAAAATGCACTAGCACTTTCCCCTATTTTGGGCTGTTATTCTCCAACTCAGGTTCATGGCAGCCACATGCTGCCTATGCGAGAAATAAAATTGGCAAGTCAATCAATTCAATTTTATCTCTCCGGCAACCCAAAATGGCTGATGTCGTTACCCCCCTACTTAACATCTATCGCACTCAATGTCAGCCAACTGGGACATATGGAGCAGAAGTGTGGGGTTATTGTAACAGCACGGCTCTCCAGTCAGAGGAAAATCGTTTTTGCAGGAGGGTGCTGGGGGGAGTCCTCTGTGCCTCTACATTTATTTGTCACAATGAATTGAGGCTGCCATACATTGTTGATTTTATTAGGTCTAGGCCTGCGCTTTTCTGGATCAAAATATGGTTAAATCCAGCAGCATCCTTAACGCGCAGCATTATATCTGATTGTTTGTTAAGCGATAGATTCCATCACATACCCTGGATAAATGCGGTCAAGAATAGCCTGCAGAGCGTGGGTCAAGGTTCTTTATTTAGCCACCCTAATTCTATCGTACCCGCTCATAAGAATAGTATTAAACAGGCATTGTTTGACTCATATAAAGAGGAACGAATGAGAACTGAGTCTATTAAACCTGCTGTTATTAGATATCTGCGTATTATTGACTCTGGCAGTGATAACTTGAATAATTTTTTCAGATACCTGTCAATCCCAATAGGAAGATGGAATCGGAGCCTTTTATTCAGGTTTCGGGATGGAAGCATAGTTAATTTGCTCAGCTTCCCCCTTGGCTATAACAAAAAACTAGAAGAGCTTGATTGTCCCTGTTCTCAGGGCGGAAAACAAGGTTTATTGCACTATCTCTTCTTTTGTAGCCATTATAAATTGTATATCTGTCAATATCTAAGGCCGATTCTTCGCAAATACAACCTTAGAGATTGTAATCTTGCATTAAAATTTCTTCAAATGCTGCACATAGATGAAGTTATATATACTGTAAGCTGCTTCATAAAAGTTTGTGTGAGATCGACGGCAAGTATGGAACATGGATAAATAACATAACAGTATTATGTCATCTTATGCACCTTTTGCACTTTAACACTCTGTTACAAACTGTTTACAGATTTAATTGTACATGTGTCTTGTTATAACGACCGTTTCGGGAATATATAAATTGAATTCTGTGACTAGGCTTACTAATAGATTATTGTTTCTCCTTCCACTATGTAATCTGCACTTTAAACTATGTACACCGCACTTTACGATATATATGCTGCTCAAACCCAACTGGATAATCAGTTTTTAATCTTTATACATGTTTTTTAATCTGTTTTTAAATGTACTTTCATTCTGTATGTACTTTTATGGATGTACTAAAATCCGAATAAAGATCATTTGAATTGAATTGAATGTATATTATGTAGTATTGTGACCTATTTTCGCTCATGAAGAACTGGAGGTTTAGCATTGCAAGCAGTAAACATGTAAAAAAATATTAAAGTCAATGTTTTCATAAAGAGTAATTGAAAAGTAATGTACAAAAAACAAAAATGAAAGATGAAGTAGTGAGGGAGTGTTTGTAGTAGCACTTCTATTCTATTCTACTTTATCTGAAAGTAAATCATGCCCTCTTATATGAATTAGAATTTGGGGCAACACTTTAAAAAGAGTTTGAATAGAAAATAGTGTTTGCAGAGAAAAAAGGGAGTGTGTGCATATTTATATAGTGCAAAGTCGACCTAAAACTATATCAGCAATTTACATGAGCACCGTATTTACAGTACATTCAGGCAGGCGTAGATTACGTAATTTCTCTTCAATAGCAGGATGTGGACGCGACTCAGAGGCTCGAACACTGATTTACAGCACCAAGTTCGACAGTGTACCTGAATGACCACATACGTATATATATTAGCTGCCCTTCATGTGCCAAAAAATACATCCTAAAGCTTTCATAACCCTGTAGTACTACAGCTACAACACTCCACTGAATGTACAACAAACATTCATATTCGCAGAAATACGACATGTCCACCATCTTTTATGTGTGCAACTATGGATGAATATAGGGTCAGTGATACCCTGTACCTTCCATGTTGGCCATGCTGTAGTACTTTACAGATATAATGACACATTTGTGTTTGAGACCCGGGTGACGTCAGCACTACAACACGGACACCCAAATCAATTGATTTCTCATATAGCTCATGAGGGAATGTTGGTTCACAGCCTTGCGCAGCACTGGCATACGTTAGTTCAGCCCACTCCGCTTACCCTTCCAGGAAACCACAACAAATTTAACAACACTTTCCTATTGCTAAAGAGACTATAATTTTAACTCTGTCCTTCCTTGTAAATATGCCTCCAATATCGTGAGAAGTACAGCGAAAATTCATGTTCGCAAGTAAAAACCTTGTTAATATAAGACTGTGCACTTAACATATCAATCCACCTCGCATATTAAACATGTTTAAGTCTACTTCAGAACACATGTTAGGTTTCGACATAAACCACAATTATTAAGAGTTTTCCTATTGGTCCTCAAATCCAGGGCCGCCTTGTAAATACAACGCTATTGTCATACCTCCCTCTTCCTTTTTATATTCTCATAGAAACACCTACCTTCCCACTGAGAACACTACATTGCAACTCATTGGAGATACGAGGCGAACCCTTAGCAAACCGGCTGCTAAAATGCATTAATGCATCTTTGCATCACCTAGTAAATAGGGCTATATAATTGTAATCACATTTTTTTTTTTTTAATTGCGGCGAAATGGCACTTGTTAATATGCCCTCAAGTTTGCTATGACACAGCGAGAACCTCGACTCTGGACCTGCCATAGCAAACAGCGGTGTCCCGCTCCTGTGGGGTGGTGTTCCCCAAGGCTTTCCACTGCTCCAGAATGGAGACCACGCTGCCCCCTCCCAATCTATAAAAACTCCCGGGGGGTGGTAAACTCAGGGGCTTAGATGGACATTTGAGCTCCCTCATGCGGTTATTTTGTAGCACGGAGGAATGGTGGTCCCAGGGCTACAGGGCCCTGTAGTATTCAACATTCTAAACTACAAACATCCTGGCTGAGCAGCATACCACAGCCCCTCTGGACCACCATTAAATGTAATATTTTAGACCCCGAGATTTAACCATCACATGTAGCTAATTTTAAACAAGCACAGAAAATCTTTTTTGGGCCCTAGGTGTTCTTGTGGGACCCCCTAAACAGGTCTAGAGGGTCAAAAAATGTCTTAACTGCCCCCGTTATACGTTTTAAAAACTTGTTCCACTAATTTCTAGTTCCTCGCTTCTACCGAGGCATAAAATGGTTGCCAACACTTCCTGGTTTCGAATGTTGACAACCACTTGACAGCCAATCAGCATTCTGCGTGTGATCGGGACAGTGCACTTATAATCCGCGCATCCACCAAGGCCAGAGACATATATGTACTTTTAATTGTAATTTTCTTAGGAATTACTGAACAGTTTTATAACCATATACGCAAAAAGCACGAGTCTGAACCAGGGACTACAACTTTGCCAAATTTGGTGTAATTCCGTTCAGCCGTTCGGGCTGTAACCGCAATGAACTGTACCTATAGAAAATTGCATGGGGAAAACACATTTTGGGACCCCCTTTTTTCTCACCACCTGCTTCACAAATCACCCCAAGACTTCTCGGATATGAGTGAACCGGAGCGCCCCACCAGTTTTGAAAATATTTGTGAAGATTCGTCAATCAGCGCCAAAGTTATTCCAAATAGAATGTTGCGGATTTCCAATGGAAAATAGGTCCTAATTATAACTAACTACTGGCAACCGCCAGTAGGTAATATATATATATATATATATATATATATATATATATATATATATATATATATATATATATATATATATATATATATATATATATATATATATATATATATATACTCAAACAGATATAGATATACACGATAACACCTAAAGCTCTAAAGTTTGTAAACAGGTATTAAAAGAAGCAGGAAATGGAGAAAGTTAGAATTTACCAGCAAGAAGAGGAGGGCAATTGAGAGAAACTTACATAGACAGTGGAAGAAAGGTAAGAAAGAGAAACAAGAGACTGTGAGGGCATAAAATAGAGAGGATGGGGAGAAATAGACAGCAGGACAGGAGACAGATGCAGTGGCTCAACAACAGCTGCCTCTGCCCCTGTGGTGCTGGATGGCCCCTGAGCTCTGGGGGCCCACTCGGGCACTGTGCATGGGCTGGTCTGAGAGCTCCTTACTGCATAGGGGGGCTCCACCAAGTACTTTGCAGAAGGGCACCCTCAAGTTCCCTTATGCCACTGGAGAGATAAAGAGGAAGAGAAGCTCCGAAACAGGGTGTAAGTTTGCAGAGGAACAGATGGGCAGAATAGAGGGTATAAGTGTGGATTTATTAGGAAGAGAGGGTATACTGCTGCGAGTTTGAGAAAGGGAGAGAGTGAAGAGCTACAATCAACATAACATAGAGGTGCAACGTGAGAGAAGAAAAAGAACAGAGAACGAAGAATGGTGTCTTCATTTGGGATTATAAGCATATGAAGTTGTGACCAACTTTTTTTCCAATACACATTTGTGCATTTATTTTAGAACTTTCCGTGAGAGAACTTCTTCAACATACAATTTTACGTTTTAACCAATGTCCCTGGTTGGATATTTTTTCTTACCAAACAAGGCAAACAACACTGAGTATGTAATACAACAATATCATTCATTTTTCTCAACAAACCATGCCTCACAGATGTATCATGGGAGCGAGGAGCAGGCGTATATGCTTTCCAGTCTCATATTTGGTGTCTACAGCAACCACTTGCTTCCATGTCAGAGTGAACAGGGGAAGTCTCTGTATATCCCTGTGTCTAATGTTCCTTAGAAACGAGATAACATCACTGTTGTGATGCGTAAATTGTTTTATGAGAGCGGAGCCTACCAAGTAGACCTAACTATTCACTCCTTAGTAGAGGGTTACTATGTTTGCACGATTGAAATACTCGTTACAATTGTTTCTAAAGTGTGATCACATTCAGTTACTCATATCACATTCGGTACAAGTTTAAAAATCAGACTTGCTGGGTCACTGGTTGAAATGTCTCCATAATAGAATCCCTTAGACATTCCTCTGCTGTGAAGTGATAGCATCAGGGGAGCCGGCATGACTCACATGTGGTGGGGCGGGTGGGGGAATTCACACCAGGGTGGGGTCGCATGGGGGGTCACGCATTGTGCAATTATTGAAAAAATATTAATAATAAAAATAAACCTACCTTGCCCACTCCTGCTCTCAGCACATCGAGGAAGAGGAATCAGACCCCACTGACCAATCACAAAGCTGCAATGCAGAGTTGTGATTTGTAAGCACCCAGGCCCACCTGACCAATTACAACGCAGCAATGCAGCGATGTGATTGGTTTAGAGTGTTCTGGTTCGATGCTTAACCAGGGAATGAGGGCTTGGGCATGTTCTCGATGCAGGCTGCCGATGCAGGCTGTAACGCAGCCTGAATGAAGAACGGGTAAAGTGTGCATGACTGGTCTAGGTGTTAAAGGAGGGCCGACCAAACAGTCAATTCTACAGGCTGTGTCGGTTTTCAACTGCGTGAAAATCACCGGCGCTGCCTTAGATTTTAATTCATGCAAGGTAGGTGTTCCGTCAGAAACGCCTACCTTGAAAATGCCACAATGGTATTTATTACTTTTTATTTTAATGGAGCAGCCTTTAGCTGCGCAGCCAATGAGTCTGAATCCCTACGACTGCTAAACCCAGGCGTAGGAATGACACAGCTGTACCCACGAACCACACCAGCTGCAGTGACTTGATTGCAATCTGCAATCAAGTCACGAGGTAAATGGTCCACAGAAGGTAAGTATATGTACGTAATGTCACAAAGTGTGAAATTACGTGCTGATGTCACACATGCAAGTGGGCACCTTTACCCACTTGTATGCGTCACATCCAGGACCAATATGCTTGAGTGCAAAGTGACTTTGCCTCCTTTTTACGCTCCAAAACATTGGTCCCCGTTTACTAGTCGATGCATCAGTTAAAACTGACGTATCACCTCTAATTTTGATGCATTGCTGGAGTTGCATCGGTTTTCATGCCAACTCCAGCAATGCGCCAAAGAACACTGCGTCATGGTGTGCCGTATTGCAAAAAATTAATGAAGCGATGCGTCACTTCTTTTAAATCTGCCCCAAAGTTATTATCATTTTATGTTTCTGCTTCCCACTGCTTAAAATCAGTATAGCGGAGGAGCCGCCCCTGCATGCCATGTCCCATTAGAATCATGCACATATGCTGAGAGATATTTGTAGTGTGCATGAGATTTGTAAAAACTCTTCTGACAAGTGTTGGCTCTCTAACTTTAAAACTGTGACAGCACTGGTGACAAGAGCTGACGTTATGAAAAGTACACGGGGCCTGGTGTGAAGGGCATGTTAAAATATGTTCATGGATGACTGGCCTCTGAGCTGCCTCATTCCTTAATATGCCTGGATGATAGTGATACCAATAATAACCAAAGCAGCAACATGCACGTCTGATTAAAAATCTTGGGGCATATTATCAAGGGGGTTTATCTCCGCTTTTTTGGCTTTAAAAGCCAAGAAAGCGGAGATAAAATTAACTCCCTATTACCTAGCTGTCACTAACACAAGTTAGCGACAGCTAGTAGGAGATAGCAACCATCTTGGGCCCCACTTTGAATGTCAGTGATATTTATCACTAATGACATGGAAAGTGGGCGTGCCAGGATGTTAGCGACTGGAAACAGTCGCTAACATCGCTATCTCCTATTACCAACTTTTGGAGATATTCGCGCTAAGCGCGAATATCTCCAAAAGCTAACACCTGCCCTGAGCAGTTCTTAGCCATGTTATCCAATGGTAGGTGGATAACGTGGCTAAGAGCATTAGCTCGGTAATGCCTGAATATCGCTGACTTTTCAGCGATATTCATGCATTGTGGCCGATTATTATCGCATTTGCGATAAACCTTGGTAATACCAAGGTTTATCTGCGATAAAAATCGACACAGTTCTGCTGTAAATTTTTGTCTCTAACCAAGCAATAGTGATAATTATCGCTATTGCTTGGTAATATGCCCCCTTCTTATTTGTTAACTAGTTATACAACATTATGACTGAAAAACCTATACCCCCCCATCCGCAACACCCCCGACCTCACCCACCCTTCTCCCTCCCCACATACTTTACTGATGTCATCACCATGCCCAACTGAAACTCTGACTCATAGCTACGGGCCTTTGTGACGCATTCATACAGCCACCTTAGCTTGGTCCACAAAAGGCCATACACCGCCAGTTTGTTTGCCATATGATAAGTGGATGCAGCATGGGAGCTCACGGCTGTTTGTATCATTCGCCCCTATAAGATTTATCCCTCATGAATGGAGAGACAAAATGCTTATAAAGATATCTAACCTGGTCTCGCACTTAAAATTCTCTGATTGCTTTCTGCGCCATTGATGCCCTTTGCACTTGGCGCGTGCACCCAATTTAAGTTCAGCCGTTTCCATGGCTTCCAAACGTTATTCATTTTGTTTAATAAATATCATTGCGGGAACTCATCTCTCCAGAAGCTATAGCAATTTTAGCCAAGTGAGGCACACAATAGTTTCTGCAGGCTGCCTTAATGTGATACTGAAGATTAATTTCCCATGCAACTTCTGCCATTAGTGGTGAAGTGGTTACATGCTGAACTGATTCACAATGAAGTCCTGATCTCCACTGCTGGCCCCGCTTACGGCCATCATAATTGTAACCAGCCAGCAATAAAAAGCTGTAAAAGGACCCAGCCTTGAAATGCTAAAAGATAAATTAAATCAGACTTTCATCGGGGTGGTAAATACTAATCTTATCCACTTTTAGATGGGAAGGAATCTATCATTTCTATATTAAAAATGCCAAACACAATTAGAACTCTCCTTTTCCCACTAAAACATATTTTTTTGTTTCCGCTCACATTTCCTCATCTGTAACAGTACTGGGCAAAAAATAAAGCTTGTCATCTTTTTGCCTACAACCAATTGTGCTGTAGCCGCCGTTCCTTAGGTTAATGTGTTTAATATTTATAATGTCTTTCAAAATTTCAAAACTAATTGTTCTTATTATTGCTGCAAAAGGCAATGTGTTTTCTGACGACTCTGGTAATACTCCAAAAAATGAACAAACGAACTAGTAACCTAAACAAGTTTTTTTATCGCGTATATAGTTATTTTCCTAAAAACAGTTTCTTTACATGATTTTTCAGAATATGTTGACTTCAGCTGGTGTCATAGTTTAGGCCAATGGAATCGGAGGGACGAATTGATCAGCTGAGAGGGATGGCTGAGGAAGTATACCGCCCCATGACCGCACTGATACCTATAGAAATCCAATATGTAATAGAAAACGGCAATCGGTGTTTCATGTATGATATCCAAAATTCGCATTTATTTTATAGCATGTTTGTGTGTGAAAATGTAGTACAGTGAGATTGTTTTTAATAACCTTAGTATTAGGAAATATAGGCTTTTTAGTCAATTAATCGTGGCTGTTTTTAAAATGACTGGGGCTTTAAATTATCGAATAATAAGCTATGGTAGCTGGCCTACTAAATCACTTGGCTAGCTGCACCAGTATCGCCAGCCATGCCTATATTGGTGAGATATATTTGAGGTGATCACATTAATTATTATAATTTACATGGTCTCTGCACTATGGTTAACGTGGATGCACTGAGCTCTTGTTTCCCATCAGTATGTACTCTACGTATGGAAAGTAGAAGCCCATTAATCAGCACTGAATGTTCTAACTTTCCACACTGTCATAACAGATATAACTATCCTAAGTCTCCCATGTCCCCCACTCATTCGCTGAACTTGTCAGAAAACTTGCCAGGCTCAGCTACTGAGATGGTGAGGTTGAGATCTGGGTAATTTGAGCCAAAGCTGGCCCAAACACACTCTGGTACTTCCTTCACTATTTGGTGATGCTCAGTTTCCACTTTCTATTGCATTCCTCACTGGAAAGCGGCAGGGGAAATGAAGGGCCTGATTATGAATATGGAAGTTCGATGGACTGCCATAGCCAAGGTGGTGGTGTGGGCATCTCAGCACAGCCAGTCCAACCACTGTATTATGAGTTTGGCAGTCATAACACCACAGGGCTGCTGCCACCACCAAGGATCCGAAATCCCTGGAGGTCTTGCAGTGGTCTGAGGCCTGCAATATGCTAGTGGTGCCACTGCAGCACCGCAAAGCATATTACGAGTTTCCTCACACCACAGTTTTTATGGTGGTGAGCCCACCATGAAAATTGGGGCGGTGAGGAAACTAAGGGACACTACAGAGCCCCCTGTTGCCTCAGGGCCATTCCGATGCATGCAGAGGGGGCACGTGGTGTGCCTCACTGTATGCATGCATCCACAGTTCCTGCATGGCATGGACTTAACAGTCCATGCTGTGCAGGAACTGTATGGGACCGCGAAAACACCACCTGCAGGACCAGGAGGAATCTCCTAGTCTGGCGGAGGGCCAGGGAACAAGTTTGACGGTTTGGGAGTGGGGTGCTGGCGTAGCAGCCACACCACCAAACTCATAATCAGGCCCTAATTCTTTTGGGGGTCTTTCTATGTTATAGATCAACAAATTATATTTATCTAGTGAGTACTTGACCATACCTCTCAGTTACCAGAGTTTTTTGTAATGATTTAATTTAGCCTTTTGTGAAAGACCCTTGGTCATGCACAGTTAGCAGTATACAAAAAGAACAACTGATGGACAGAATGCAGAACAATGTCCTACAGTCACCCCAGTACAGAGATCTGGGCCTAAATCCATCATTTTCTGGCTCACCATGCCATTCCGGTTTGGACCCAGCCACATTTAAATCAGTCTTGACTCTGTCCCCAATAGGAACAGTCCAGCCCAAACTGTGAAACAAGCATGCTAGAGCCGGTTTAAGGGTTTCACCCCTCATCAGCCAGGATAGCTTGTCACCCTAAGTTGGAAGGGTATGCCCTGACAAGGGTCACATGCTCACTGTGCCACTGGATTCAAGCTATCCTGGCTGATGAGGGGTGAAACCCCAAAACCGGCCCTAGGATGCTTGTTTCCAGTCCAGGGAGGACCTGGCTTAGCAGTTCTGGCTGGACTGTTCCCATGAGGCGAAGGGTCAAGACTGATTTGCGCATGGCTGGGTCCAAACTGGAATGGCATGGTGAGTTCAAAATTACGGATTTAGGCCCAGATCTCGGTACTGGGGTGAATGTTTTGATTTGTTCTGCATGCGGTCCCTCAACTGTATGTCTTCAGTCAGCAGTATACAGAATTTGGACAAGCCCTCAACTAGATGCTCATGTTCTTCAGCAGATCTGCAGATACCCATCACATTTTTTTTCATACGTTTAAATATATTATTTAGGTCGTTGGCAACCCCCAAGTCCACCATAGACTCAGAGAATGCTTTCCCCTATGTCCACCCATATTGCTTTTCATCATGCAGGGTTACAAACATTTTCTGATTGCTAATATTACAATATGATAGCCAATAAATCAGATCATCAGATTCATGCTTCCAAATCCCACATAGTCTCATGATGAAATAATCTATTATACACTATCAGATTTATTACATTTTAGAACTTTTTTCTTCTTGTATTCTCCTCAAACCCGTGTTCAGGACCAATTTGCAAATTAATGGTCAAGATGCCTATACAATTACCTTTTCACAGACCGCCAATCATCTTTTTTGCCACTGTTAGTCCTGGCTTTTCCAGCGGGTTTATACCCATATCTTTTGCTTTTTGGCCTCCTGTTTTGACCCTGATTTTGTTGGTTTTAGGACTGTGGGCCCTTTAAAAGTGTTGATCCGTGCTAAAGTGCATATGCTCTCTGTTTAAATTGTTAACATGAATTGGTGTCTCCATGATTGGCTTGTTTGACTTACTACTAAGTCCCTAGTACAGTGCACTGCCTCTGCCCAGGGCCTGTAAGTCATATGCTGCAAGTGGGCCTCCAAAACTGATTGTGCCACCCACACAAGCAACCTTTCAAAGGACTCTCAGATCTGCCTCTGCTGTTTCTACCTGCAGTCTCTACTGCCATGTCGACCTGGCAAGGCACCCAACTGCCAGGCCCTAACCTTGCCTTTTATTACATGTGAGTCACCCCTTAGGTAAGCCCATGGTACCCCTGTGGGCAGGATGGAGTGTATGTGAAAGGTAGAACATGTACTGATGTTTGTGACATGTCCTGATAGTGAAAACAGTGAATTTCGTTTTTCACTATTGAAAGGCGATCTGTCCCGTAGGATAGAATGGGAGTTTACTTATAACATCATATATTTCGCATTGGGACAAGATAGGGAAATAGAGTTTAGTATGCCTGAACTCATAATATAAAAATACATCTTTTTGTAAAGATGATTTTTATATTGTGTGTTTGAAAATACCACTTTTAGAAAGTGGGTATTTTCTTGCTTAGCTATCCTGTTTGCCTCTGCTGGTTTGTGGATTCACTGTCTGGCTTTGGGGTGACAGGGGCTGGGGATGTGCATTTACTATAGACAGCCACTAGGGAGGGATGTTGAGGTGTGTTCTGCCTTTCCTGTATGAGTCAGGGCTGGGCTGAATCGACCCAGGCTGCATTTAGAGTAGGGGAGGAGATATTCTGGCCCCTGAATGGGCCTGGTCTGCCTTACACAATGCTGTTCCAACCTCCTGCTGGGAAGCTGGACGAACTGGTTTTGACTGAGCACAGAGCCTCTTGCCCTCCAGAGAACAAAGGAAAATATTGTTAAATATTGGGGCCAAGACCCCAGAACTTGAGATTACTGCTGAACTAAGGAACCTGCCAAGGAGGAGAGCCTGGAAAGCTGAAAGAGAAGTACTGCCCCTGTGCTGTGCATTGTTAGAGTTGGCCTGCAGTGGTTGCTTGTGTTTTGGGCAGGGAAAGGGCTGGACTGTACTTTCATCATCCTGCTGTTAGAATTTTCTCCAAGGGCCTGAAGTAGAGCTTGCCTCCGGTTGGAAGTCTCCGGGATAGAAAAGACTTCAGAGATTACTTCTGGACTCAAGAGGAATCTCTGCCAAGGAGAAGAGCTGGGAAAGCTGAAAGAGAAGTGCTGCCCCTTTGCTGCGTTCTGTTTAGGGTTGGCCTGCAGTGGCTGCTTCTACCATTAAGAGGACAAAAACGTTGCTGTGTGCTCTGTATCCTGCTTGAAGAAGATCTCCAAGGGCTTGAAGTAGAGTTGCCTCCTGTTCTGAAGTCTCAGGTACGGAAATACTTCACCACCAGCTCCTCTGAACTTCCTTGCTGTGAGTTATGACTTGCCAAGAGGTGCCTGTTGCTGTTTTGCTGTCTGGAGGTTGTTCCTGTTGTGGGAGCTGGAAAAGAGACGTAAGTAAGAGAAGTGCAATCCATCGGCACCTGTTTCCGATGCATCACTGCTGTGCCACTGAATAATCAGACTCGGCACCTACCCAAGATTGGAGGAAACGCTGCACGCTGAATTCCGTGCACCGACCTCCGAAGTCAAAGATCACTATGCATGCCATCTTGCTTCTGTGTAAATCAGTATTATATCAAAGATTACAAAAACCAGATGGTCTTTGTACCCAAATGTGCACTGTGGCCAGTGACGGTGTGTTGTGGTGAGGCAAAAGACAGTGAGGTCAGAGATCAATGCTGGATGCTGAATCTGGCTGGAGACTGTAACTGTACTCAGGGCCTGCTGTATATTATTTAGGGCTGTGTGCAACTAGTTCTAGATTTGTAGATCATAGATACAAAACACAACAGAAAGACATATTGGGGCTGATTCCGATTCAGTAAACTAATCCGTACGACGATTCGAATCTATAGCTCTTTCCGTACGAATCGTACAAATCCGTCTGCATCGCGTAGTACGATTCGTATGAAAAATATACGACCGAATCGTTGCAAACCGTACGAAAAGCAAGGGAAAATCTGTACGATACGGACACCGAAAGTGAACCGTATGAATCGTAATCATGCTGTACGACCCGACAAGTACGATCCAGACCGGGGAATCGGAATGCGATTTGTACGGAAAACGTCACGTATGAGCTGCGATTTGTACGGAAAACGTCACGTATGAGCGAGCCCCACAATCAAATACGAGACTAACCCACACTGAACGAAGCGCACGCAAACCCTGTAAAACAGCACAAGGAGGCTGAAAACGACTCGTACCGCGAGAACGTCGCGTTGGACACACAAATAAACAGAGGCAAATACAACTAAACGAGTCGTACTGAACCACGCAGACACTGTAAACCAGCACAAGGAGGGTGAAAACTACTCACACAACACCACAAAACATGTCTCCGGTGTCTAAACCATGGAAATAAATGTCCTGGGAATATCCAAACAGGAAAACAGAGGGTCTAACTCAGAACCACCCCTTATAACACAACCACCAAAAATTCAAACTAAGCCCCACCCACAAATGCACCAATAAAAAAGGGCACACACACACAAACCATGATCCTTTGCAACAGACCCAATTTGCAAGAGACACTGACAACACACCACCAACTGCACACATCCACCTTTACACATGTCCCCCATTCACATTCAGATTCACACACCCACATCTATACACACCGTCACCCTACACCATGTCCACACAGAAGAATCCAAAGTTCACAAAGGAGGAGATGGAGATCCTTGTAAACTAAGTCATCAGAGTTGAGCCACAGCTGTTTGGACCATTGGTCAGACGTACCAGCAGAGAAAACCCGCCTGTGGGAGAGGATAGTCAATAGGGTGAATGCTGTTGTACCCATCAGTCGCACAAGGAAAGAGTGCCAGGCTAGGTGGTACGATCTGCGGAGGATGATCACGCGGAAAATGGACGAAGAGTACGCAGAGAGCCAGCACACTGGAGGTGGTGGTCCCCGCAGACCAGTACTGTACCAGCCCTGGGAGGAGAAGGTGATGGCCCTGCTGCCACCGGTGGGAGTACATGGAATTGAAGGAGGAGTAGAGCCTGGTGAGTATGCAAACAACTCATGTACCTTGGGGGTAATGGCATCCACACCCCAGATACCAAAAATCTCCACACCAACCCCAAAGCACCCACCGCCCAGAACTACAGCCAAAAACAACGCTAATGCCACTAACATGTGTATGCCCCATTGAGAAAGTAAAGCCATGCTATGTCCCATGCTACAGAAAGCAAAAACCCAAAAATGAAAGTCCAGTATGCTGGGAGGGTGGGTGTCACAAAATACATTGTGGGACTCAAAATCAGAACCAATTGCATGGGTGTCCACAGGGGGGGCAAGGGGTGCTCTTGCCCTGCCTGAATCGCCAGTGCATCTGGTGTGGACCCAGTCAGGGACGGCTCTAGCCCAATATACTTTTGAAATGGTGCCATTGTTTCAGGTGGCAGCCCCCTCCATTGGGTGTCAAGGGTGCAAGGGGGTGGCTGAGAAGGGTGCAAGGCAGAGCGTGAGAAGGGTGGAAGGCAGAGTGCGAGAAGGGTGCAAGGCAGAGGGGAGAATGGTGCAAGGTAGCAAAGGGTACAAGGCAGAGGCGGAGTAGGGTACAAGGGGAGGGGAAAAGTGTGCAAGGGGAGGGCGAGAATGGACAAGGGGGAGGGGGATAAGGGTGAAAGGCAGTGGGGAGAAGGGTGCAAGGGGGATGGTGATGAAGTTAAAAATGTGCCTACCCCTAGAAACATTTCTGTGGATGGCCATGCCCAATTGCCCTCCTACCATATGGCTGAGGTACACACCCATGCACCATGCTCAATGCACAGGGAGTGGGAAAGTACTGACTAGATAGCTGACACTGGGCCCTGGTGCAGGCAGCACAAGGCCATTCATTGACCAGTGCAAACACAAACACCAGGACAACAAGGTCAGATATCTTGGACAGGAACTGACAACCACTGTCATGGCAGCATGCTCCATGGGGGGACAGCTACACCACGAGCGAGGCCCAGTGCCAACTCAGACTCCAACTACCAGCACGGCCTGTCACGCACACCCCTTACACAAACATACCCTCCTGGGACAGGCAATGGAATGCCCCACTGTCACAATGGACATGTAACACAACAAAACCAATACAGATCTGCTGAAGCATCCAAGCAAAAAATGCACGGCGCAGATTCACAAGCCCCTTGCGCCCCCTTCAGGCCGCCGTTGCATCACCTTTGTGACTCAGCAACGGCACAAAAGTGGCGCTATGGTGCTGAGTATTTACAAGGTGAAGCTTTTGGGAGATGTGTCACGTTCTAAAGCCCTGCGCCAGAAGTAGGTGTTCTGGCGCAGGGGGGCGGGGGGAGTGGGTGGGTGGGCGTTCCGGCGCAGGAACACTTCCCAAAAGTGGCTGAGTAAAATCTACAAGATTACCTTCGTCACTTTTAAGCCCATGCTGTGTCAAAACCCTGTGCATGCTTGAAGCAGGCGTAAGGATTGACGCAGCATTGTGCAGATAGGGCCCCACAGAGCATTGCTGGAGCTGCGTTGCACTGGCGACGCAACTCCAGCAATGCACCACTTCTACGGCACACATACGTGACACATCAGTGCCGTTTTCCCCCCATAGTGCTCCGCATTGTAAATGTGTCGCATCCATGCTGGTGGAGCTGTGGGGCACAATGACTGCCAAATCCCTGCTGATATGCAGGGATGTGCCAGTTAATGTAAATATGCCTACACATGTCAATGACTCTGGAGCACATACCAATCTGACCCCACAACATACCCATCCACAAGTGAACATTGAGAACAATCCAAACTATAGACAACTACCAGGTGGAACAGTGCCAACTATAATGTGTATGAAAAATGGATGTTGCATGAAATGGCATTAACATTTTCTGTCTCTCACACCTACAGAACAACGTGTGGAATCTACCCCCAACAATGGGGGAGATGATTCACAGTCCCAGGCTCCTCAGGACCCTGATCCCACCGACAGCGACGCCTCTCACCACTCCACGGATGACCCTAACTAACCTGGCCCCTCTGGTGTCCAAACCCGTGCAGTACCTGGATCAGGAACATCTGCCCCAACCACTACCACCATTCATGCCACATCCCAGCAGACATCTAGGAGCCCTGCTCACAGTCAACAACTGAGCCAGTCTGACAATGAGGGACAAGGTTCACCGGTACGGATGGAGGCAAGACTGGCTGAGCCGCTGGCGGTGCAATGGGGCATAAGCCATTCACTATGTCGGATCACAGACAACATGGAGCACCCTCCCTGTGTCACCAGGCAAGACACTTCTAGGTGAAGACCGCCACCAGGCACAGGAAGGGAGGAGGAGGAGGAATCGTCCGACGGAGCATCCCAAGCATCGTCAAGGCCTGCATATGAGGGTACCCCAAGGAAGGTGGGTCGTCCACGGAAAAGACAGTGAGAGGCAGCGGGCCATGCGCATCTCCGAGGTCACCTGGTCTGGCACCTGGACTTTGTGTGCAAAAGCATCACCTCATTGACTGTCCTACTCTTCCACATGGACTTGCTGGTTTCAGTCTAAACAATGATGCCAAGCACTGTGGTCTGGACTCTGGTGACTCCAACTGCAAGGCATCCCTTCTCCCTCTGTGAACTTTGGATTCTCTGGATTATTGTACAGCATCTATCACTTACTCTCGAATCACGCACCTGACAGATAAATAAACAAAAAATTCACAAGGAAAATTGATGTTGCAGTCATTTAGCATGAGTCAACAACATATGTGTGGGAATATGTCAAAGTATGCCTGAGTGTGGAACAAACTCAAGCCATCCATACACTGGGATCTGAGTCCGGTCGAGGACACACATAGGAAACAATGTATCATCAAATACATACATGGAGCGCAATACTCACCTGTGATTGTTTCAAGCTGCTGATGGGGGGAGCTTGCGATACTGTATGGACAGACAGGTTTGAAAGAGTATCATGAAGGCATTGAGGTCATGGGTCATGTGGAGAGAACTATCTCCCGCATGCAGTTGTTCTGTGGATGTGATGAATGTTGGCCAGGGCAAGGTTGGCTGTATGGAGTTGGGGCAATGGGGTGTTGGATGAGAGACATCCAAGGTCGTTTTTGGGTCTGGGGTTGTGAAGTGCCTCCTGAATGTGGCTGAGGAGTCTGAAGGTGATCCTGCAGTTGACAGTGAGCCATTGTAGGTATCTCAGGTGGACGGTGATGTGGCTGTGGCAGGGGATGTTGAGGATGAGGTGTACGGATGCACCCTGGATATGTACAAGTCCTCCTGCAGTTTGGCTGTTGTTCCTGTGTAGGGTGCGTTGCCGTAGTTGACCTGGCTGGTGTCGTGGACCTGGGTGATTGTCTGTCTTGCATTGGAGTGGATCTATCTGAGGATCATTTGCAGCATGCGGAGGGTGTTGCAGCATGAGGTAGAGATGGTGTTGAGTTGCATGGTTATTGTGAGTGAGGAGTCTACGATGAACACCAGCTTGCGTGCATGGCCACTGGGTGCCGGTGCGCTGCCCAGGCTAGTGGGACACAAGGAGACAATCCTCAGATGATGACCTCAGTCTTGTCCAAATCCACCCTCAGGGGGCTGATGTTCATCCATTCGTCTACGGACCTCATGCCTTCTTGAAGGTTGGATCTGGCAGTGGCTTGGTCTTTGGGTGAGGGTGAGGAGCAGCTGCGTGTCAATGGCATAGGACATGATGATGAGGTTGTGTGCGCATGTGATGGTGGAGAGGGGGTCATGGACAATAAGTATGGGCGAATTTTGCAAATCAGCGGTTCGTGAATTCGCGCGAAATCACCAACAAAATCCGCAAATTTGTGGATTTCCCCGTGCAATCGCAGATTTTTTTGCAATTTTGCACCATACTTAACTGGAGTACTTTCTACTGGCTAATTAGTAAGTGCTAACTCATTGGGTAAATGTATAGTGCTTTTCCTGCACTACAGCTGCGTAGGGCCAGAAGAGTTGCCTCCAGTGACCATGTGTGTGTAACTTTGCCATCGCACCGAAGGGGCCCGGGGTCCCTCGAGTGAGCTGTCCATCATAGTGTGTAAAGGGCGGGAAGACAGTGCACACCGGTAGTGTGTGTGTGAGGGGGGCAAACGAACATGCTTCTATGCGAGTTCACATGCCTCTTCTGTGTATAAAAGGACAGGCACCGATCAGAGCAGCAGATGAGGAGAAAGAAGCCTGTGGTCACAGGAACTTCACGGGGATAGAGCTCGTGAAAGTCAAGGATGCAAAGGCCTCCATCAAGCATCATAGCTAATTTTTGACGGTAGATATGGGGAGAACACACACCTGCCCAGCCTCGACAAAGCGTACATATTTTTTGGGCTGATTAACTTTGTCAGCGTGCTGAAGGGCGCCGGGGTCCCTCGAGTGAGCTGTCCATCGTAGAGGCTAAAGGGCGGGAAGACGGTGCACACCACTAGTGTGTGTGGGGGGACAAACAGCCGTGCTTCTATGAGAGTTCACATGCCTCTTCTGTGTATAAAAGGACAGGCACCGATCAGAGCAGCAGAAGAGGAGAAAGAAGCTTGTGGTCACAGGAACTACATGGGGATAGAGCTCGTGAAAGTCAATGATGCAAAAGCCTCCATCAAGCATCATAGCTCATTTTCGACGGTAGATATGGGAAGAACACACACCTGCCCAGCCTCGACAAAGCGCACATTTTTTTGATGGCTGATTAACTTTGCTATCGCGCTGAAGGGCGCCGGGGTCCCTCGAGTGAGCTGTCCATCATAGTGGCTAAAGGGTGGGAAGACGGTGCATACCACTAGTGTGTGTGTGGGGGGGCAATCGGGCATGCTTCTATGCGAGTTCACATGCCTCTTCTGTGTATAAAAGGACAGGCACCGATCAGAGCAGCAGATGAGGAGAAAGAAGCTTGTGGTCACAGGAACTACATGGGGATAGAGCTTGTGAAAGTCAATGATGCAAAAGCTTCCATCAAGCATTATAGCTAATTTTTGACGGTAGATATGGGGAGAACACACACCTGCCCAGCCTCGACAAAGCGCACATTTTTTTGGGGCTGATTAACTTTGCAATTGCGCTGAAGGGCGCTGGGGTCCCTCGAGTGAATTGTCCATCATAGTGGCTAAAGGGCGGGAAGACGGTGCACACCACTAGTGTGTTTGGGGAGACAAACAGCTGTGCTTCTATGAGAGTTCACATGCCTCTTCTGTGTATAAAAGGACAGGCACCAATCAGAGCAGCAGATGAGGAGAAAGAAGCTTGTGGTCACAGGAACTACACGGGGATAGAGCTCGTGAAAGTCAATGATGCAAAAGCCTCCATCAAGCATCATAGCTAATTTTCGACGGTAGATATGGGAAGAACACACACCTGCCCAGCCTCGACAAAGCGCACATTTTTTTGAGGGCTGATTAACTTTGCCATCGCGCTGAAGGGCGCCGGGGTCCCTCGAGTGAGCTGTCCATCATAGTGGCTAAAGGGCGGGAAGACAGTGCACACCGCTAGTGTGTGTGGGGGGCTAACGGGGGGGCTTCTATGCGAGTTCACATGCCTCTTGTGTGTATAAAAGGACAGGCACCAATCAGAGCAGCAGATGAGGAGAAAGAAGCTCGTGGTCAAATGACCTGCCCAGCCTCGACAAAACACACATTTTTTGAGGGCTGATTAACTTTGCCATCGCGCCAAAGGGTGCTGGGGTCCCTCGAGTGAGCTGTCCATCATAGTGGCTAAAGGGCGGGAAGATGGTGCACACCGTTAGTGTGTGTGGGGGGGCAAACGGGGGGGCTTCTATGCGAGTTCACATGCCTCTTCTGTGTATAAAAGGACAGTTACCGATCAGAGCAGCAGATGATGAGAAAGAAACTTGTGGTCACAGGAACTGCACGGGGATAGAGCTCGTAAAAGTCAAGGATACAAAGGCCTGCATCAAGCATCATAGCTAATTCATGCCGGTAGATATGGGGAGAACACACACCTGCCCAGCCTTGACAAAGCACAATTTTTTTTAGGATGATTAACTTTGCCATCGCGCTGAAGGGCACCGGGGTCCCTCGAGTGAGCTGTCCATCATAGTGGCTAAAGGGCGGGAAGACGGTGCACACCGCTAGGGTTTGGGGGGCAAATGGGGGGGCTTCTATGTGAGTTCACATGCCTCTTCTGTGTATAAAAGGACAGGCACCGATCAGAGCAGCAGATGAGGAGAAAGAAGTTTGTGGTCACAGGAACTGCACGGGGATAGAACTCGTGAAAGTCAAGGATGCAAAGGCCTCCATCAAGCATCATAGCAAATTTTCGACTGTAGATATGGGGATAACACACACCGGCCCAGCCTCGACAAAACGCACATTTTTTTTGAGCTGATTAAGGAGTTACTGACTTTGACCTTCAACTCAGGCACCTGCTTTATCTATATCTGTAAGTGCTTCCTGCAGGAGCCTCGTTGTCTACTTGTAACTATTCTCTGACCCTGCTTCGAGGGTCAGAGCAGGGTCAGATAATAGTTGCAAGTAGGCAAGGAGGCACTGCTCAGGAAGCACTTACAGGGTTACAGTGGGTGCCCAAGTTGAAGTTTATTTAAAACTTTGTTTATTGAGATTTTTAGCAATACAAGGACAAATAAGAGACAATGAATATGGCGGATGACGCAGCATCCATATGGAAATTCTAGAAGGATGAGGAAATTAAATGCAAATAAAGATGATTTTTAACAAACAAAAAACTGTCAGACATCTGGCTCTGTGTCGACGTTGAGTCCTTTGATATAACAGGATCACATTCAATAGAAAGTTACATCTTAACATTATCAACTTTACATGTTATTGTGTGAGTGCTAACTAGGTACCTGCAACCCATGAATTAACTGTGCGGGCATATTATTGGGTCTCACTTATAGAGCTGCAGGGATGTCAGTGTCGGGATCTCAATACAGCGGTCGTCACATATTCACATAGGTATGTAGCAACAACCGATAATGCCTACATCAAGCTGTTCATGCTTATTTCACTTCAGTCCTACATCTCAAGCTGGGCGCCCGCCTCGTCACTCGGTACAGGAGAACTCGCCCTAGCACTAGCCCAGTGTAAAAATGGTTCCCAGATGTCACGAGGTCTAGACGCCGCTGGCATCACCTCCCAGTACGTTCCCAACTGTGTGTGTCCATATGTGACGTCAGCTAGCCATTCATCAAATTTAGGTACTTTTGGTCTACCCCAATGGACCGCTATCTGTCTTCGCGCATAGAGTAACAAGAGAGCATGTACTTTCCTGCTCTGGGGAATCGTTTCACATACAAGCCCCAGCAGGCCTAGATGCGGGGATGGGGGATCGCTCGGCCCCAGTATTTGGTTTACGGCTTCGAATATTTTATCCCAGAATTCGGACAGTCTTCGGCAGTGCCACAACATGTGTAGAAAGGAAGCCGGCTCAAACCCGCATCTCCAGCACTGCTCATTGTCCCTGAGATGCATTCTGTGCAGGCTTACTGGAGTACGATAAAACCTGTGAATGAAGTTGAAATGTATTAGCCTCAGCCTATAATTGGGGGACAATTCTAGCAATTGCTTACAGCAGAAGAACCATTGTTCATCCGTCAATTGGGGGTTTAGCTCTGTATTCCAAACCTGCATGGATCTGGGGATCACAACCGGTTTCTGGTCCTGCATGGCAGTATACAGACGGGTCACCAATTTGCGCGGTGATGCCTTGGCAAGAATATTCTGCAGCGCTTGCAATGTTGGGGGAGCATCAGGAAATCCCTCCCATAATGAACTGCATGCCATCTTTAATTTATGATAAGCGAATTTCTCTTGGAAAGAGATCTCGCGAGCTTCTTCCGCAGCTGGTGGGAGCCTAAACACGCAATCTGGATATAAATCTGCAAAAGTATGGAGCCTTGTCTCTCCCATCATCATCTCCGCGCCACTTGCTGCCAGGCAAGGTAACATAGGATTGTTTCATAATATGATAGCAGGCGCATACAATAACGGGAGTTGAGCGCGTCTTTGCAGTTCCCACCAAGCCATCTCAGGGTTTCTGCTGTGTCTACCTCTAGCGTAGGCCGGGGGGATTTTTTGTATAGTGCTACAGATAACGGCATTGGTTTCACAGAATCCAGTTCTACTGCTACGTGGGCTGGTACGGGGTTGGATATATCCAAAAATGTAGGAATTGGGCCTGTGCACAGAGAGCATATAACTGCATGTCTGGGGCTCCCTGTATCAGCGGCAGAGTCAGGTGGTCCCATGACAATCTGGCCTGGCCTCCCGCCCAGACAAGTGACAGCAGCTGTGAGTGGAGATGTTTGAAAAAATGTTGCGTGAGGGGAATTGGCACATTCGTGAACAGATATAAGAATTTGGGTAGTACCATCATCTTTGACAACGCTACTTTAACTGCAATGGATAGCGGCAGTTTGGACCACATCGCCACCTTGCCCTCTAGCCAGTCTACAGCCCGCCAGAAATTTAAGTTCCAGATGTCCTGCATATTACGACTGATCCAAATCCCCAGGTGTTTGACCTCTTCAGCTTCCCAGCGTAGGGGGTATTCCGACTTGACCTCGGGTGTATTGTCGTCAGTGGGAAAATCACTGACTTTTTCTAATTAATGGATACGCCGGACAAACCACCAAATTTAATAAATTTGCGTAATAAGGGATCCGAATTCTCGTCTGGATTCAGAAAATATAGGGTCACATTGTCTGCGTACATGGATATCAATAAGCTACTCGTGCGGAATCCTATTCCCCAGGCCATATGGTGCTGACGTATCCTGGCTGCAAGAGGCTCCATAGCTATGGTGAAGAGCAGAGGCGAGCGGGACATCCCTGTCTTGTGCCGCGAGTCACATCAAATGCCTCCGATATCATGCCATTTACTCTGACCCTAGCCCGCGGTGCCGTATATAGCAGTTTTATTTGGGACATAAATAGAGGGCTGAAGCCCATGCGCGTTAGTATCCGAAACAAATACGGCCATTCTAAGGCGTCAAACGCTTTTGTGGCGTCAAAAAAAATGGTGGCGGCATGCACCATGGGGTGGAGGTAGTGCAGCACCGAAAAAATCTTTCTGAGGTTGTGCGATGTTGACCGTCCAGGAATAAAGCCCGACTGGTCAGGTAGGGCTACCATCGTGAGAAGAGGCTGGAGGCGGTTTGCTATGAGCTTAGCATAGATTTTGATGGCCACGTTTATTAGGGACAGTGGCCTATACGAGTCTATTGCCGTTTCTAATTTATCGGGTTTTAGTAAAGTCATTATCACTGCTTCTCGCATGGAGGCTGGTAACACTCCTGTCTCAAATGCTTCTGCATATACTGCATGAAGTCTAGGGGCTAGCTCCTCTGCGTAAGCTTTGTAGAACGCTGCTGTCAGGCCATCCGGCACTGGGGCTTTGTTCAGGGGTAACCCAATAATCACCTGCGTGATATCGGAAATGGTCGTGGGCAGGTCCATATATCTACGATGAGTGTCATTGAACCACACCAAAGCAATGGAATCTGGAAAGTCTTGCAAATGCTCCGGGATCGTCGGCTGGGTGGCAGTGTAAAGATCAGAGTAGACGTCCTGGAATGTTCACAAGACCTCGGTCTGCCCTGTGACGGTTCAACCCTGAGGTGTGGTGATTGTGTGTATAAAGGTGGCTGAGTGTTATTTACGGATCATACCCGCTAGCGTGTGGCCTGGGCGGTCTCCTTCACCACATTTCCTCGCTTCAGCATATTTTCCCAGGAATTTGAGTTCTCTTTAGACCTCCTCTGCGAATTTCAGTAATTTCTCCTTCAGTTAAGCCGCCACCCCGGGCCAGGGCTCAAGGCAGAATCGAAGTTCTAGATCTTTAATCTGTTTTTCCAATGACGCTAGTGTGCCCCTGATCGCCTTAAGGACCCCTGCTTGCCGGGCTATGCATTTTCCCCATATTACCACTTTGAATGCGTCCCATAAAGTCGCTGTAGCGTCTACTGAGCCTCCATTCAAGTCGAAGTAGTCTGTGATGTCGGTTCTAATCTCCTCCTTAAAGGCATTATCTAATAATGCGTGTTGGGGAAGTCTCCAGCTGAATGCTCTTGAGGGAGTGTCTGGAAGTGACAATGTAAGTAAGCAAGGGGCATGGTCTGATAGCAATCAAGCCAGGTGACCTACTTCTTTTGTCCAGGATGCTACGTCTGAAGACACCAACCAGAAGTCCAGCCGTGACCAGGCTGCGTGTTGGCTCGATATACAAGTGCCCTCTCGGGTTAGTGGTTGTCTGATTCTCCAGATATCAAGTAAATTACCTTCAAGCATAATATTGTGTAATGTAGTGCGAGAATGTGGGTGTAGCTGACGTGTTGCCCACTTTCGGTCCATCCCGTCGTTTAATACTACATTAAAGTCACCACCCCAGATGACCGTCGTACAGTCTATAGAGGAAATGCGTGCCCAGACATCCCTAAAGAAGTCTGGTGAGTCTGTATTAGGTCCATAGATAGCAGCAAGAATCACAGGTCTGCCGCCCAGGCGTCCATAGAGGACGATGTAGCGGCCCTCTGGGTCGATATAGACCATAGTTTTAACCCAATCCAGATCCTTTCTAACAAGGATCGCCACACCCCTTGCATAGTTTGAATAGATCGCTGAGTGAGCGCCTTCCCACCGACTATGTTTCCGTCATTGTGATAGCTGCGAATTGAGATGCTTTTCCTGTAAAAAACAAATGTCAACACAGTGTCTAGCTAAATATGCATTCATTAGTCTGGCTTTTCTGCTGTCATTTAATCCCTGCACCTTCCATGTCAGAATCTTAATGGTTTCACCAGTCAGCCCCATTGAAGCCCCCACAAAAGCGTATATCTACACAGGACCCAGGCACTCACAGTTTGGCGGTGTAACTTCGCATACTTCTTAGAGCATAGATGCAGATGCACGACAAAACAACCAACAGTCCCATCCCGCCCCCTCCCACTCCAACCCCCAATCAGGTTGTGTCAAAGCCCCCTCATAGCCACTAAGAAGTGGAACAAAACTAACGTAAGCAAACACCCTAGGGAGGCGAGGAAGCACAGGCATACTCCCCCATTTTCACAGGGTGGCCGAGGGTGATGGAGTCGCTAGCTGCGAGGGAACAGGCAACCTAGGCATATATCTTAATCAAAAGAATGTGAGGTGCAGTAATAAAACATCGCAACATAGCATTCCAAGGCAACGAGGTATAAATCACAAATTTGCATTAACAGAGTGCACCTTAAACATGTCTGAATCTAGCAGGTCAAAATCTTGCATTTGCAACCATAATACTACAATTACATGGTATTACGTGCAGGTGTATGAACCTGCGGTCAGCATAGTTTTGGGAGTATTTAGGCGTGGAGACGATTCAGTCATTGTCGCTCAGATTATCAGTTCGCAGTTCTTGTCCAGCCTGCATCAGCTTCGATTTAGGACCCCAGATATGTTTTGCATATTTAAGAGCCGATTTGGCATCGGTGAAGAAATGCGCTGTCCCATCGTAGGATACTTTAAGATTTGCAGGGTACAAAAGTGAATATGGAATTTTGGCTTGTAGCAATAAGCTTTTTGCCGGGAGAAACTCCCTACGAGCTGCCTGGACCTTAGGAGTAAAATCAGGATAGAAAGAGATGGAGTTCCCTTTATGTGTTATCTGACCATTCTCCCTTGCCATCTTCAGGATTATGTCCCTGTCCTGATAGTTCAGTAGTTTTGCTAGGATGAGCTGTGGGGTGCCACCCACCAGCGGCTTCGGGCCCAGTGCCCTATGTGCCCGCTCAACAACAAACATCGAGGATAGGTGTGGGTCAAACAGTTTGTGCAGGAGGTCAGTGATATACGTCTCCATTTTGGTTATGGCTGTAGTCTCAGGAATACCAATGACTCGGAGGTTGTTCCCTCGCTAGCGCGCCTCCAAGCCATCATTCTTATCCCTTATGACCGTTAGCAGCTTGTCCATGTGTAGGAGTTGGTCCTTCGTTTCTTGTTGGAATTCGTGTGATTCGGTGTGTCTATTTTCCAAGCAGTCCAGCTGTGTTTCGTGTGTGGACACTTGGGATTTAACCGAATCCAGCTGTGAGGTAAGGTTATCCAGTTTAGTGTCTATATTACCCAAACTTGAGCGAATATCCAGCTTCAGTGATTGTAGATCGTCCTCCTGAATTCCCAACTCCGAGTCCCAGCCTGTGGTGCCCTGTGCGTCTGCATTGGGTCCTGGAGGCTTGCCTGTGCGTTTGGCCTCAAAATTTATTTTGGCCTGTCTCTTGTTGTTTTTCCCCATGTTGCCTGTGCTTCAGGGGGGTGGTAGGCTAGGAAGAGTATTATGCACTGTGCTGTATTTCCCGTCCGGCCAGAGTATAGTGCCTTGGTCAGCAGCAACTGGTCATTTGTTTCAATTGTAATGACGTGATTAATAGCACCCAAATACTCAAGCCTCCGCGACGTGGACTCCAGAAGACACTGTTAACTCCCTGCTGCTGTGCAGTTTCTCAGTTACCCCTGGAGCTCAGATGTGTAATGCCAGCCTACAGTTAATCGAAACCGCGCGGGTCTATCTTAGCAGCAGCACCCACAGGCGGGCTCCGTCAGTCGTGATGATGATCAGGCCCAAATTACAGTCTCACCACATGGTAATCACTCACTCCACAGTTTAAGCAGAACATGTACTTGGCAAGATATTTCGGTGCAGCAGCCACTTGCGCCCTTTCCTCCGCGTGTGTATGTTTGAAGTGCTCTCCGCATGTGAAGGCCCAGTTTGGCCGGGCATGTACTCGTGCTTCTATCTGTATCTGTGCAATTGGGATGGGCCGGGTGAAAGTAAGCTTGAGCCGGTTGTGCAAGTGTGTCAATTCGCCGCTGCTCCGCCACAACTTTTCTTGGAATAAGTCGCTGCGGGACCGGCGTTCAAAATGGCGCCTCCTGCTAGGCCCCGGATCCTCCCTGCGTTACCTTGGATCGTTTGCTGTGTATCGATCTCTGATCGGGCTGCAGCGTAGCTCCGTCTGGAGGCTCCTTTCACATCATGAATGGTGCGCGCTGTGCTCATGGTTCTTTACGTATCCTCCGCCGATCTCTCGGTGTAGCGCGGCCTGGGCTCCGACAGCCACAGCCACAGCCTCTGGTTCGTAAGTCAGCCGGCAGGAGTCTACCAGCGTCCGGTCCGCGACCACGGGCCGCGCCGGTTATCACGAACCTTGGCGAAGGAAGGGCAAATCACCTCTGCAGCCCGGAAAATTTAGGGCTGCCGTGCCCCAGCCGGTCCGCACCTCGACACAGCAAAGTCTGCTCCTCTCGTCTGCAGGTGATCAGGATTATTTTCGGATGTTAGCCCTCGGCTGGCGGAGCTCACCTAGGAAGCGCCATTACGCAGCCTGGCTAGCCAAGCCCCCCGCCCAAGTTGAAGTTAATTTCTTTGTAACCATTTTGTAAATGGTTACAAAGAAATTAGCTTCAACTTGGGCACCTGCTGTAACCCTGTAAGTGCTTCCTGAGCAAAATTCGTCCCGCTCGCGGATTCGCGGATTTTGCCGCGATTTTGCGCGATTTCACGTGATTCGCGAATCAGCAAATTCCGCGAGCGGAACAAATTTTCCGCCCATACTTAATGGAGACATTGAAGATCGTCACGCTGAGAGATGAGCCCTGGGGCATGGGCCAGATGACCCCAGTGTACTATGTGCTGAAGGTGGGAGGAGGACTCCCAGGGCCTTGCTGGTGAGGTACTTGGCTATTTAATCCTGTGCCCTCCTCTGGATCCCAGTGTTGGAGATGTGTGATATGACAGTGTGGTAGCACATGCTGTAGAATGCCGTTGAGAGGTCGAGGGGGGTGAGGGTGGTGGTCTCACCATTGTTGAGCAGGGTCCAAATTGTCGTTGGTGGTGGTAATGAGAGCGGTTGCAGTGGTGTGATTACTGTGGAAGATGGACTGGAGCGGTTTGCCTGGAGGTGTTTGCTTGGAGGGAGTTGTTCAGTTGCTTGTTGACTGTCTTCTTGATGACATTTGTCGGGTAGGGAAGCAGGGTGATGTTCCAGGAGATCCTGCGGTACTGCCGTCCGTACTTTAAGAAGGGCCTGGGTCTCTGCATGCATTCAGCTCCCATGGAATGTGGCGTACTCAAAAGAGACATTCATGATCTGCCGGAGGTGGGTTTCAAGGATGGGGTATGCTTTGATTGAGATGTTGTGTGGGAAGGGTCCTGATGGAGAGCCGGAGTGGATGGTGTACATGAGCCGGGTGGTATCTTTGCTGCTGATGGGAGTCCAGAACCTGAGGGGGGGGGGGGTATGTCCCCCGGATAATAGTGTTGTCTGTCTCTGTGTGCCGCGGCTGTTGTGTATGTCCACGAGCTTGCAGTTATAGAATGTTGCAAAGGATTCGAATGGCCTTGCAAGGGTGGGATGTCTTTTGGTTTGAGAGCTGGGGTTAGATACTTCACTCACGATGCCGATGAGCTCCTTGATGTCGTGTTTGTTGGTGCCTAGGCCCTAACTGAAGGATGTCCTCTTGTCCATGCTGATGATATGGTGAAGTCTGTGTGTGGCGGTTTTCAGGGCTGAAAGGTAACTGATGGTTGTTTGTGTCGCAAGATTTGCACAAGAGTCCGGCTAGATCTGTATGAGTCCAGTAGCTCTGCCTTGTCCCAGGTGGCTTAACTGTTGTTGTGCTTCACAGGAAAGTCCACCAATGTGGCAAGAGTGTTGGATCAGTCGCTGATCCAGTGTGTGAGGTTGCAGGGTGTGGCAGTGGTGTTGGTTGGAGTGTCCTGGGCGAGGGTGCCACACAGCTCGTCTGTGGTGCCTTAGGACAAGCATCTTTGGGGGATCTGTAGCAGAGTGTGGGGCAATGTGTTGCTTGTCGGAGAACTGGATGCAAATGTTGATGCACCAATGAAGGATGGTGGTGTGGTTGTCCTCCAGCCAGAAGTTGCTGTCCCCCAGCCACATGTAGGGCCCGATTCACAGAATGAACTTACTACTTTTGGCATTCACAAAATGCACTTACTACTTTTGGTATTCACAGAATGAACTTACTCATTTCGGTATTCACAGAAGTTAGGACTACTAACTTTAGGACTTCTAAATGCCTTCTGTGAATACCGAAAGTCTTAAAATTAGGATTTTTCTCAATTTAGTAGTAGTAAAGTTAGGACTACTAACTTTAGGACGCCTAAATGCCTTCTGTGAATACCGAAAGTCTTAAAATTATGATTTTTCTCAATTTAGTAGTAGTAAAGTTAGGACTACTAACTTTGGGATGCCTAAATGCCTTCTGTGAATACCGAAAGTCTTAAAATTATGATTTTTCTAAATTTAGTAGTAGTAAAGTTAGGACTACTAACTTTAGGACGCCTAAATGCCTTCTGTGAATACCGAAAGTCTTAAAATTATGATTTTTCTCAATTTAGTAGTAGTAAAGTTAGGACTCCTAACTTTAGAACTCCTAAATGTCTTCTGTGAATACCGAAAGTCTTAAAATTAGGATTTTTCTCAATTTAGTAGTAGTAAAGTTAGGACTCCTAACTTTACTACTACTAAATTGAGAAAAATCGTAATTTTAAGACTTTCGGTATTCACAGAAGGCATTTAGGCATCCTAAAGTTAGTAGTCCTAACTTTACTACCACTAAATTGAGAAAAATCGTAATTTTAAGACTTTCGGTATTCACAGAAGGCATTTAGGAGTCCTAAAGTTAGTAGTCCTAACTTCTGTGAATACCGAAATGAGTAAGTTCATTCTGTGAATACCAAAAGTAGTAAGTGCATTCTGTGAATGCCAAAAGTAGTAAGTTCATTCTGTGAATCGGGCCCGTAGTCTGTGGAGGTGAGGGCCTGCGTGCTGATGTAGTTGTTGATGTCTTAGCGGAATTGTGGGTGTAGGCCTGGAGATCTGGAGATGAGTGATAGTCTGAGGGTGGTCAGGGGGTTGTTGTGAATCCTGAAGTGCAGGTGACTGACAATGCTGAGTGTGTCCTTGGTGTTGTATGTGACTCTGAGGGTGTACTTCTGAATGAATTGCAATTCATCCTCCTGGGTTGTTGGTGTGGTCCCTGCAGGTGATCTTGTATCCATCTCTGATGGCAATGTTGAAGTTGTGCGCTGAGGATGCGTTCAACCAGGTTACTGTAATGAAGGCGATGTGTGGGGCTGTTGTGTTGAGGAGGTAACAGAGTCCAATGGCGTGCTGGTGGACGGAGCGGGTGTGGAGTAGGAGGCACATGACCTTGTTGTACGGACATGGTCTGGTAGGCGGGGAAGTGCGGTGTAGGCAGTAGGAGTTGCACACCCCGCATGCCAAGCCTTTGTGTGTGCCCTTAGGGGTTGCCTGATAGTAGGTGGTTGATTGTCCGGTGTTGTCATTGCTTGGAGGGTGGCTGGAGCATGAGCTTGTTGTGTTACATGGGTCATGCAAGGACCAGAGGGTCTTGCACTGTGCACGTTGCAGGTGCTGACGTGCGCTGACAGTCCTGCCTTTGGCACGGCATTGGCGCAACAGTGGCACCGACAAGCTGCTGCCTGCATTAAGAATGGGTGGAGGGAAGGAGGAGCATCTGGGAGGCATGTGGGTTGCAGAATCAGGGCACTCATGGGGCAATGCCGCAGTGGAGGCAGCAGCAGGAATGCATGAACACCTGACGGCAGAAGGGGTGAGAAAGTAGGCAAAAAATAGCACACAAAGACCAGGAGGATAGAAAGGCACAGTGTAACAGGTGTATGGAATGGAAGGAGTGTCTGGTTACTCATGGGTCACTCAAAGAAAATGGATGAACAATCACCAAAAATGACGGGCATTGGATCAGGCTCCAAAAGGCCAAGCTTTACCCAGGACACACAGAGGCAGCAGGTGTTGCCTGCCCGTTGTGGGTAGCAACCTGCACAAATACATACACAACCAAGTACTTCATGCACAATAGAGATCATTAGCCATGAAAAACTGCATGTATGTAGCCAAAGTACACATACACCTATATGCACAATCTTTGACAATTATGCCATAGATGACGCATGCAAAGTGGCAAGCGATCTGCGGTGACAGAGATGAGGCACATTGTACTGTGGTGAACACATTTACTACACAAACGGATCAAGTATGTGTTGAGGCCATGCTGCATGAGCCAATGTCCATGACCAGTGCCATTGCTCTGCAGAAAATAACAGTCATGTAATGAGTCTACCTATACTGCTGGTGAACCAATGTGCACAGGACTTCCTGTGACTGTCGGGGCATTGAATCCTCGGAAACGTGCGATGCTCAAAGGGGTCCATCTCCCGATAGCCCCTTGTCTGAGTCAAAATACCAGACTCAAAAGGGTGATCAGGCGAGGGAAGGAAAGGAAGGGAACAGCAGGGAGAGAGATCTGAAACAAAGGTAAACAAGCATAAGGATTCAACACTTCTTGTCACTGAATCACAGAATACCTCAGTACCTATACTGTAACAGTAATACCTGTAAAGGAAAACAACAGCCACTGTATCCTATTTGGGATCACAGTAATGAAAGTGCTACTGGATCTGAGGATCAAACAAGGACATTACTACACACTTACAAAGAAGGCTGTTCTATATGTTTCCATGTATTTATCCAGCAGTTAGCAACATACCCCAAAAAGTTTTAAGAACCACGTAACTGTGGAATTGGAGCTTTCTTCAAGACGAGCTCTACAAGCCCCTGCTGTGAAAACAGTGGTGAACAATCCACATGAATTCATAGCACATGGAAAGGTGAAGAAAGACCATAACACACTAAAGATAATGTACGAGTTGCCAATATTATGATCCTGTTCCAAGGATTGTGCAACTAGCACAGGGATCACAGAGCAAACATAAAAGGTAGCAGTGTATTGCAGTGATATGAAGGGGGTATAAAGCACTGCAGGCTGCTTCAACGCAATTAAAGCCTTGCGGTAATCCAGAAATTCACAGTGTCTGTCCAATAAACAAAAATTCAAATGCGCTGCTGCGCGTCTCACCCAAAGCCAACAATCCGTAGTTCCCCCAGGGAATCAGTGAGGGTCAAGAAGGGAAATTACACTGCCCCCGCAAGAGCCTTAAGAAGCTCGTCCAACGAGGGAGGGAACTAGGTAACCACAAGGAAGCCCCACAAGAGCCAGTCATTGGTCGTCCAACTGGGCTTTGAAATGCCAAACAGAACAAGTTGCTGGGCTGGAGCTCAACAGAGAGTATCGAGGAGCAATGGTGAAAAAGAACCCCTACCGTGACCAGGATATGCAGCACGCCACAAGAGAATCCTGGAATTAACGGCACCCGACTGGTACCACGTAAGCGTTTACATTCGCTTCCGCGCAACGTCGTGACGTCATCAGCTCCACGTTCTTGGCTTCATGGGAAATGTAATTTCTCATCCACTTACCGAGAAGGCTTGCACCGCAGTGTTCTCCACCGGCCCTGAGGAAGTGACGTCACAGTGACATGACATACTGGCACAAAGGGCAATGTATCCATACGAATGGACTCACAGGACAGTTGACAGAACATGTGGGACATAAGGTGGCCCCTACCTTCACAACATGGATGTTGGAAATCCAAATGTACTGGCACACAAGATTACGTGTATGAGCCAAACACATCCTGCTGCACACGGAGAGGCTGCAATTCCACATAGAGCCTGTTGTTGTGATATCCCACACAATCTCAACCCGTGGCATCCGCAATGTATCAGGGGCAGGGTTTACACACATTGATGCCTTCACCAGAGTCCACACTCCACTACAGATGACTGTCAAGAAGGGTGACTAATATGTCATGGAAGTGGTGCTACATGTTATTTGATCCATGGTGATGAGACATGTATGCATGGTACTACAACATGCACAGAAACAGTTCCCACACATTCCCAAACTGTACCAACACCACAAAGCCTGTTTGGATCTCTTAACCGAACTGACATTTACACATGTCCGTGCATGGAATGCTGATTCAGCCCATATTGCAATCATCATGAGGAATAGCATGAGGACAAAGATGACACGAGCAGACAACAGGCACAGCAACCTGGAAATGACAGACACACAAGAGCTCACAGTTAATTTTTTTTTGCAGCAGACATGGGCAGTTACGAAACATGAACAATGTAGGACACATCCAAATTTCAAACAAAGTCATTGCGCATTACTGTGTTGCATGACATCAGCACTCGAGTGACACATCAGAACACACATCAAAGTCACTTTGCATACAGACAGCTGGACACAAACATTGCAACACATGTCACTCAAAGCTACAAGTTTGCTCACTCAGACCCAGTGACTCACAATTATGAGTAGAAGTTGCGTATGAGCTGACTCTGGGTATCATCCTCCTCCTCATCACATGCATCGTGACCAAGCCCTTGATCCTCAACGGGTGGATGGTCCTGCTCCTCAGGATCCAGCACTGGCTTATCAACTGCCATGTTGTGCAGCATGCAGCACACGATGAAGATCTTACAGACCTTGTCCAGTGCATATGGGAGGGATCCGCCGGTCTTATCGAGGCACCGGAATCGGCTCTTCAGGAGGCCAAATGTCCTCTCAATCACTTGCCTGGTCTGCCCGTGTGTATTTTTGTACCACTGATCTGCAGCTATTCTTGGGTTGCGGAGAGGTGTCATTAGCCATGGCATGTTGGGATATCCTGAGTACCCTACATAGATACATCATGTAAATAAGTGGGTCAGGAGATGGCGTAAGAGCAAAAGATACTGAAACACACAGGACAAACAGAGTTTACCCACCAACAAGACATAACCACTCGTTGCGCAGCCGCAGCATCATTTTTGGCACCCTGCTATGCCTTATGATGAATGCATCGTGTGCCAATCCTGGAAAACGTGCACAAACGTGGGAAATCAGCATGTTAGCAAGACACACAACAAGGGCATTCATTTAATGGTAATGTTTACGATTGCGGTAAGCCTGCTCCTGTGCCTGTGGTGGCATCAAAGCCACATGTGTCCGATCAATGGACCTATTGACATGTGCCATCCCTCCCAGGGCATAGAAATCACCCTTGACATCTGTCAACCCATCAGGAGTAGGAAATTTGATGAATTCATCAATGTGCTCCAACATGGCTGCCAAAACATCACGTAGAACACGGCTGAACATCGTATTTGACATCCCACCAACATCAGCTATAACTAATTGAAACGTACCTGTAGCAAAACAATGTAGGGCTGCCATCCCCTTTATCTTGGGGGTCAGCGCAGTAGGATACCTGTGTTGCGGTTGGAGATGTGGTGCCAGCTTGTTCGTCAACTCCTCAATCAACTGTTGAGAGAATCTGTAACATTGGATAAAGGCACGTTCCCTCATGGTAGCCAAGTTTGGGAATGGCCTTGGTACAGGTGGTGCCCTGCAGGACATATTTGGGAATAGTTAAAAAAGACTGACAGTCAGCCAACATCAATGGCAATGTAGATAGCACATGCAAAACTGCTACTAGACATCAGGTCACTATGGAGTCTGGCGTGTGGAATACACCCAGGACACATATGCCAGCTTGATGGCACTCCTTGGAAAAGCCAGTAACACCTGCTGATTGGCAAATCAACATGACATGCCCTGAAATGAGCTGCTGGGTCGGTCTGAGTGAACAGCCCGAGATATCACCAGAGGGACACACGTCATCATACCATCAGTGAAAGGATGTCATTCCATCCAGACAGCTGACTGCAAGGCACACGCACAGGTCACATGGAATGTGAAATGTACATATGAAATGCATTGTGATGAATGTGTACACATGACAACAAAACAACACAGCCATTGACACAATGCAGACATGTATACCTGGGGAAATATGATGTCTGATGCACACAGACCCAACAGCCGTGGGAATCCACATGTGCCATGGTGTGCGTAGATGTGAAACCATTCCCATCTCAACACAGACACATGTTAGATGCACCAACAGCAGAAGCAGTTTATGGAACTCAAACAGCAAGCTCAATATAACATATTACACACACCTGACATAGTCACATAGGGTCATGCTGAACGTGACATGTCAGTTTACAAAGTACCCCAGTCCCTGGCATCAGGAGACAGGTGCCGGTAGTGATGGCTGTGCCATCCCAGTGTTGCTGTGCATGACATAATCTGACTAATGATACACATGTGACAAGTGTGAAGGTGATGTGTGCCACATAGTGCCCCATCCCACATGAGATGTGTCCGGAGGTCATCACACATTGATTGTGCAACAAGATTGGAAGCCCTGTGCTATATCACTGGCTGCCACACCTAGGGCCTGTACATGAAAGTATGCAATGACAAGTACTTGATAGACATCCTTGTGCAGACTGTACCCCTACATCCCTGGTGTGTGTGCGCCTCATATCACTATTGTAATGGTGCCATATGCGAGTGTGTGAAACGCACCCTACCCCTGCATTCGCATCAGCCTGTGAAACGCACCATACCCCTGCATGCGCATCAGCATGTAAAATGCACCGTACCCCTGCATTCGCATCAGCGTGTGAAACGCATCGTACTCCTACTTTCCGGGAGTGTGTGCGCATCTTATCACTATTGTAATGGTGCCATACGCGAGTGTGTGAAACGCACCCTACCCCTGCTTTCGCACCAGCGTGTGAAACGCACCGTACCCCTGCATTCGCATCAGCGTCTGAAACGTACCCTACCCCTGCATTCGCATCAGCGTGTGAAATGCACCGTACCCCTGCATTCGTATCAGCATGTGAATCGCAACGTACCCCGCATTCTCACCAGCGTGTGAAATGCACTGTACCCCTGCATTAGCATCAGCATGTGAAACGCACCTTACCCCTGCATTCGCATCAACATGTGAAACACACCGTACCCCTGTATTCGCATCAGAGTGTGAAACACACCGTACCCCTACTTTCTGGGCGTGTGTGTGTATCTTATCACTATTGTAATGGTGCCATACGCGAGTGTGTGAAAAGTACCCTACCCCTGCATCAGCGAGTGAAATGCACCGTACCCCTGCATTCGCATCAGCATGTGAAAAGCACCGTACCCCTGCATTCGCATCAGCATGTGAAATGCACCGCACCCCTGCATCACATCAGCGTGTGAAACGCACCCTACCCTTGCATTCGCATCAGTGTGTGAAACGCACCATACCCCTGCATTCACATCAGCGTGTGAAATGCACCGTACCCCTGCATTTGCATCAGCGTGTGAAACGCTCCGTACCCCTGCATTTGCATCAGCGTGTGAAAAGCACCGTACCCCTACTTTCCGGTCGTGTGTGTGCATCGTATCACTAGTGTAACTGTGCTCTACGCGAGTGTGTGAAACACACCCTACCCCAGCATTCGCATCAGCGTGTGAAATGCACAGTACCCCTGCATTCGCATCAGCGTGTGAAACGCACCCAACCCCTGCATTCGCATCAGCGTGTGAAACACACCGTACCCCTGCGTTCGCATCAGCATGTGAAACGCACTGTACCCCTGCATTCACATCAGCATGTGAAACACACAGTACCCATGCATTCGCATCAGCGTTTGAAACGCACCGTACCCCTGTATTCGTATCAGCATGTGAAACACACCATACCCCTGCATTCGCATCAGCATGTGAATCGCACCTTACCCCTACTTTCGGGGCCTGTGTGCGCATCGTATCACTATTGTAATGGTGCCATACACGAGTGTGTGAAATGCACCTACCCCTGCAATCGCATCAGCCTTTGAAAATCACCATACCCCCTGCATTCGCATCAGCGTGTGAAATGCACTGCACGCCTGCATTCGCAGCAGCGTGTGAAACGCACCCTACCCCTGCATTCACATTAGGGTGTGAAACACACCGTACCCCTGCATTTGCATCAGCGTGTGAAAGGCACTGTACCGCACATTCGCATCAGCGTGTGAAACACACCCTACCCCTGCATTCGCATCAGCATGTGAAACACACCGTACCCCTGCATTCACATCAGCATGTGAAATGCACCCTACCCCTGCATTCGCATCAGCGTGTGAAATGCACCGTACCCCTACATTCGCATCAGTGTGTGAAATGCACCGTACCCCGCATTAGCATCAGCCTGTGAAATGCACCCTACCCCTACATTTGCATCAGTGTGTGAAACGCACCGTACCCCTGCATTCGCATCAGCATGTGAAATGCACCATACCCCTGCATTTGCACCAGTGTGTGAAATGCACCGTACCCCTGTATTCGCATCAGTGTGTGAAACGGACCATACCCCTGCATTTGCATCAACGTGTGAAACGCAACGTACCCCTACTTTCTGGGTGTGTGTGCGCATTGTATCGTTATTGTAATGGTGCCATACACGAGCGCACCGTACCCCTACATTCCTGCCGTGTGTGCGCATCGTATCACTATTGTAATGGTGCCATATGCGAACGCGTGAAACGCACTGTACATGTGTGTGGATCTCCAAAATTACTTAGGGGACACATAGGGGACGAGTAGTAGGCCCTGAATGCATCCTGGGTGTCATGGATACTGAGTTTTGAGTAGCAATGTGTACAACAGGTGTCCTGCAAAAGTCAGTTGGCCCCAAAAATGCAATGTTGCAAAATGATTATTGAGCTGAAGCTCAAATTTTAAACAATGCGAATGCGTGTCAGAGCTGTATGTTTAAAGGGATTGGAGGAAACGTACGATGCGAACAAATCTGACCTATCATTCTGTACTCCTCGAGCTGAATGCCCCTCAGCAGCACTGTTTTAAGGCAGCATGAACCCCTGAGAGGTCACTTGCCTGCACAACATTGGGGTGGACCACACTGCTGCTGTCTCTGCATCCTCTGGCTACCATGGCACGTACTGTGGAGAGGGCCCAGGCATTCTCAGAGGATGAGAACCAGGCCCTGCTGGACAGCCTCTTCCCACAGTACCCAAAGTTGTATGGGAGACCAGAGGATCAGGTGAGTGCTGACTCCACTACCTTTGACTGTGCACCTTTTGGGTGAGTGTCATAACAGGCATTGTGTCCAGGTGGCACAGACATGGAATGTGGTTTGGAGTGAGTCCCAGGGGGTGTACATGCTGATGTCTCTCATGCAGACTAGTGGAGAAGTGTGGCTCAGTGGTTAGAGCGGCAGACCCGGATGCAGAGGTCTAGCCCGGGACCAGGGTTCAATTCCCCGCCTCGGCGGGTCTTGGGCTCAAAATTCCACTGACCTGATAATTCTCGCCTCAGTGCCTATTCCAAAAATGGAGTCCCACTCTGCAACTCTGGGCAATAGCTTTCTTAATCTCCACAACGGCCCCTACAACGCTAAGGATGCCTGGCCTCCACCTTGGGGGGGCCCAGGAGTGGACGCCTCACAGGGAAAGCCAGGATGGGTTCCACAGTGGTATCCGTACAAGCGCCTTGAGACCCTTGCGGGTGAGTAGTGCACTATACAAGTATCAATTTATCAATTTACATTTACAGACTATGATGTAGTTCATGTGTGTTCACTCCTCACTTGCATTGTGCTTACTGTGAAATTCACTGCATAGTGAATGACACATTGAGCCGTGGCAAACCTTGGTGGCTTTATTTCCAAATGACCTGAGATGGAACAGTGGTCCCCCCGGAGTGACAGGTGACTGTACTCACAGATGTTTATGACTTGAGGGGACCTGTGGTGAGAAGGTCCAAATGATGTGTACAACCTCATGGACATTGATGTGTGTGAATGTGCCTTGTCTTGTGTGTGAGTGTCTATGTGATGTGTGGCAATACAGCTGCATGGCATATGCAGCAGCACTCTCCATATGATGTGACAAGTAAGCAGTGCTGTTGCCTGACTTGCTAAGCTAGCACAACACCTGTGACTCCCCACTGGCAAGTAGCACATGTGCAGAGTGAGGGTTGTATCCGCTGTTGTCAGTGACAGGCAAGTGATCTGTGCCAGTGTGTGTCTGCCTGGTCTGCTGAGGGTTCGTCAGTGGAGTGGGATATGTGACTGCTTGGCACGTGCTGTCCGACACCCTGCAGTTGCATGTGCTGCCCAGTGTGTGCCATGATCAGTGAGTGTGTTGCACCCATTACACCATCTGCTGGCTTTCAAAGCCATGTAGTGCATTGGGGCTTGCACACAGGCCAAAAACACATGGACAATGATGCAATTCCTGTCAGCATCCTATGCCCTATTCACATTATCAAAGATGTGCAAGCGTCTGTCTCTGGGACATGGAGCAGGTGTAGTGATGTTGTCTCACTGTGTCTTCCTGACAGGTAACACCCTACAAGAAGGGGGCAATCTGGTGGGACATTGTCAAGGCCGTCAGGTCTGTGGGGGGCCCTCACTGGCACCTACGGAATGTGTAAAAGAGGTGGCAGGACATCCGGTGCTGGACTCAGCTTATCGCCCGGGTCCAGCCGAAGCTGTCACCTCCACGCCGGCATGGTGGACGCTGTTGCCTGACCCCCGACATGCTCTGTGTCCTGGCGATGGTGTTCCCAGACCTCGATGGGCAGTTGCAGGAGAGACAGCAGCAAGGTGGGGGTAGGTACATGGCTGTTTGTTGTGTTGTGTATCACCTGCTGTTTTGAAGTGCTCTGACGCCTGGCTACACTCCCACAGTTGGGGTGTCTGCTCAGACAGGTTATATGTGCAGTGCCTTTTTGGTTCCCCATAGTCACCTGGTGCTCATTTTCATCCCTTCCCCTCCTGAACATGTGTCCCCTGCTCTGTGTGTAATCACATTTGCACATGTTCATATAGGGTGCTAGAAAATCAGACTGCACATTGATTTCTGCATCATGTGGGAGGGTGGTCTGTGACATGTGTTTGGACCTTGCCTGTGCCATGACCTGTGCACTGTATTGGGGCTCCATATTTGTTGGCACTGATGATGAGTCTCAACATAGGAGTGTGAGGTTTCAACTGACACCCTTGCAGCATGCATGACCAGACATGATGTACATGAGTGGGAGATATGCATAGTGCCATGACGGTTGCTCATGGGACAGTCAGCTCATTTAAGACCCACGGAGCAGTGTGCCCACTACAGTCCCCTGAGACACCCTGGCCTCCTACTCATGTGTGTCATCCAACACTATGCCCATTCTATGTGGGTTCAGCATAGGTCTGCCTCTGTGGCATTGGTCTCTGGCATAGTTTGTATTTTTCCTGTGTCTGCTACATGTGTCCACTGGGCAGGGATACAACATTTGGCTTGTGCGTACTCACACTGGGCAGTGCCTGTGTGCCTATTCACAACAATCTGTTCATGGTTGTTTGTCACACATATGTATTGCCTGCCCAACGAGGAGAGATTGGGTTACTTTTGGAATTGTTGCTGTTTTTGTTATCCCGAATCAGAGGTCTCACTTCTTGAGCTGTATCAATCACATTGACTGAGGTATGGGGGTGTTGTGCGGGAGAGGTCTACATGGACACGCCTGATTTAGCCTTGCCAAGTCTGACCTGTGGGTGAGAATTGGCTGAACAATGATTCACCATGCACTGCCCCTGTGATGGTGGCCAGTGATTTCAGTTTGGGCTTTGCAGCCTATGTCATTTTATTCCATACATGATTCAGGCTCATACATTTTTGCCACATGTATGTTGTTCAGATGCAACGCTGTTTTGTCTTTGTGTGCAGACATCTGTGTCGACATTTTACCTGGGGATAACGGAGTGTCCACAATGCAGCAATGATTTTTTTCATCACAAGTGCAGGCCGATTAGCTTAAGCATTGTCCTGAGTTGGGACATGTGTGCCACTCCACATGACAGCCAGTAGGTTTTATGTGCAGGCAACTGTGTCATCAGGGAATGGATGCCCATGTGAGGACTGACATATTTCAAGTTTTGTCACATAAATGATTGTACCTTGGCATTCACAACACTTGTTAGGAGTTCTTCATGTTTAGAATGTGTTAATATGACGCATTGTGTAAATAACACTTATGTGCCTGCATGAAATATGTCTCACAAGGTAGTGCACACAAAACACATTTCCACTTTCATTGAAGACGCTGGCACCAGCATATTTAATGCGCACCGGACCTCGATGTTTGATAGCCATTGTTTTCAACACTGGGTTGTTTAGGGGTTACTAAACATCACTTCAACATTTGAGACACCGTAGTGTTTACGATGATCATGAGGCGCGACGCCACATTGTACACACTGGTGGGGGTAGGCTCACTTTGTCTTTTATTTTGCGGTTCATTGTTTTTACAGATGATTCACAATTTTTTTCAAATACTCCTCACTCATTTTTCACCTTGCTTTCTAACCACTCAGACACGGTTGATGACTAACTACTTGCGACAATGACCATATTTAGATCTTTTAGGATATGGAGGGCTACTTCCTATAATCAGCCCGTTTATCTTTTTATTTTCAGAAATTTGCCCTGAATAAGGGCTTATGAAAGGCCCGAAATGCATAGGGATGGATGTTAAAGAATTTTGGATGTATATACTGATGGGATTATGGAATTAACCTCTTTGTACAAATGAATAAGAACATTTGACAATAAGAAGAAATTCATTTAGTAAAAAACTCTTTGTGAAAACAACGTTTTGTTTGTATCAACTTCATTATACCCACGCTTGGGTATTGTATACGCGGTGCGCAGGGGGACAACTCCTATTAGGATTTGCACCATAGACCTTTTCAAAGAGGCCAGTGTTAGCGCGAAATGGTGTGGCTTGATCTTGAATGAGGCACATGTGTTCTTTTCGGAAAATGGCGATTTATCACAATTAATACATGTCGATTGAGTAAAGTATCGTGAGTCCCAAGGTACCAACATTTTCTTAAATTAATTTTTTGCCAAATGCACTTACAGGGCTCTGAGTGTGGTGACACCTTGGGGAGTGAGATGGGTTAGTTTGCCCTGAGGGGCACCACTACTGTTTCTTTCTTGGTGAACAAGAGGTGGCATCACTTCATTGTATTGATATGCTCTCCTGTAAACAAACACTAGCTTCTCTGTGTTTCAAGTTGTGGCCTGGTGTGTTCTTTCGATCCTTGGGTCCAAGTAGCATTGTGTCTATACCAACTGGGCAGTACACGGCTCAAATATGTGCAGAGTTATCTGGCTGTTACTCATGATGCAAGGCATAATTTGCAGTGTGACCTATTGATTTTGTGCTCATGTGTCAGATGTGTACAGGTGACTGACGCATTTCTGTTTCTTTTCCTTGCCCACAGCATCATCACCCGAAACTGGAGGAGACAGCTGCACGGACCACTAGAAGGGACTCAGCCACAGTGCCACTAGAGTGGAGGAGTATGAGGGAGCCAATGGCACGGAGGGTGAGGGCAGTCAGTCTGTGGACCTGTTGGGAGGCGACATATCTTCCCACGCTGATGGATCTGATTCTGTCTCCCATGAGGATGGTGAATTTGCAGCAACACCTGGCAGCAGCACCAAGTCTGTCCCCGGCTCCTCCAGCAACATCTCCATCCTCCCAGTTGCTACCGTCCCTTCTGTCCGTGCAGCCCCCCATGTCTCCTTCAGTCCCGGCACCGCAGCCCCTGCCCCTGTCACCCCTGCTGCCCTCAGTGTGGAGTCTGTGGACTTACTCCTCCAGTTACAGGATGTTCAGACATCGATGCTGAATGTCCTCCATGTCCACACTCAAATCCTGACAAAGTTGTTGTCTTTCATTGAGGGCATGTCATCAACGATGTGTGACCAACGTCGGATTATGCAGTCCATGGGCTCATCACTTATGGCAGCAGTTTCCCTCCTGCAGCAGTCTGTCCCCCCTCCTCCTTCGGACCCATCCACACTCCCCTCTCCCATAAATGTCCCACGCACACGCAGGAATACACGATCACGCACCCCAACAGACACAGGCAGCACACCCTCACATATGGTGAAGCGCACACCTCCTGGCACGCACACTCAGGGGGCTGCAGGCACACCCACAGGGGCTGGGGGTAGACCGCATACACACAGCCAGAGTCACAGTCCGCACTCCTCACAGCCCTCTCCCTCTACTCCAATAGTGTCCTCAGGTGCAGGGGTTGGGCTGGAAGAACTGGCTGCAGTGTGCAGCGCAGGGTATTTGTCAACCTTTGGCGCTGCACCACCCATTGAGGTTGATACATCCACCCCTGCACCCACCACACCTGCCCTTCCCACTCCTGTTCCTGCAGTGCCTGGTTCTGCCCCCAATGGTGCCCCCCAAGGATCAACATCCCATGAGGTACTCCATGTGCAGGCAAGTTAGGGGTAGACGGGCTACCCAACGTCCCTCTTCAAGGACATTTATGTGAACTGGCCATTGGTCTTATTTGAGCACGGACTCCTTTTTGAACATCTTATTTTTTCCAGCTGAATAATGCCTTATATTTTACGTTCACCACTATTGCATTTCTGGTACTTGATGTTGGTGATGAGGGTCTTGGAGTTGGTGTCCTGGTAATGTTTTGGGGTTCTGAAAGATGTTTTTTGTTGATGGTCATGAGGTGGACCATGGTATCTGTGTGCCATCACAATGTGTTTCTTCCTCTGTGGCACAATTGTTGTGCTGACATGTGTGCACATTTCCTTTTTTGGTAACGGTTCCCTTCAAAAATGGCCATGCCTGCTCACAGATGTCAGCTGCTCATTCATCTGTGCCATCCTTGCTACTCACTGTACTTGTGTTTTGAGTTTGTACAAATGCCTTTCTGGGACGCATTCACCCTTTTCACCACTACGCATGCGTGTAATCACAGCCTACCCCTATGATGGGAATTGTTATGTAGGGTATTTGGGCACATGACTCTCAAGTTTGTGCCTTGTATCTAAGGGTATTCAACCCTATTCCTTCCATGAGAGACTTCATCTTGGTGGTCTGAACACCACCTGGACATTCATATAAGTCCTGGGATGTGCGTGACAGTGTGTCTTTCCTTTTGCTCTCTTTGTTTGGTAGGCAGTTACATCACTATAGACTATACTGTCATGATTGTAGGGTGTGTATTTAGCATGCAGCCGCCATGGGTGGGTATGCATGTGGAATTTGACATCACACCCACATGTGGTATGTCACACAGTGTGTGAAAGTAATCCATCCTACACGGAGTGGGACACTGCTGTAAGTGATGTGTTGCTATGGCACTATCATTATAGTCACACGTTAGGGATGTGCACATACCCCATGTCGTTTTGGTATGCTGATGATGATGTACCCCCCTATATCTGAGCACTGCTGGGAGTCATATCCACCCACACCTCATATGGCTGGCCACTGCTGGGAGTCATATCCACCCACCCCCATACTGTTGGCCACTGCTGGTAGTCATATCCACCCACCCCTATAGTGTTAGCCACTGCTGGTAGTTATATCCAGCCACCCCTATTGTGTTGGCCACTGCTGGGAGTCATATACACCCACCCCTCATATGGCTGGCCACTGCTGGGAGTCCTCTGCACCCACCCCCATAGTGCTGGCCACTGCTGGGAGTCATATCCACCCACCCCCATTGTGCTGGCCACTGCTGGGAGTCATATACACCCACCCCTATTGTGTTGGCCACTGCTGGGAGTCTTGTTCCAGCTCCTGCGAGGTCCCTGTTGCGGGTGGTGGTCGGTCGTGGTTTTTCTGAAGCTGAAGTGGATGCAGCTGTGGTCAGTCCAATGGAGTCCAGTGGAGTGGCTGAAGGAGATATGCTTGCTGGAGGAGAAGACGGGGTCAAGCGTGTGGCCGGCGTAGTGGGTGGGGGTGTTCACCAGTTGCTTGAGTCCGAGGTTAGCGAGGTTATCCAGCAGGGTGGCGGTGTTGTGGTCTTTGTTGTTCTCCAGGTGGAAGTTGAGGTCCCCTAGGAGGATGTAGTCGGCGGAGGGGAGGGCGTGCGGGCTGATGAAGTTGGCGATGTCTTCGCTGAATTGAGTGCGTGGACCCGGGGGTCTGTAGATGAGGGTGCCTCTGAAGGTGGTCTTGGGGTCAGTGTGTATCTGGAAGTGGAGGTGTTCGGCGGCGGTGAAGGTGTCGTCGGGGTTGGTCGTGATGCGGATGGTGTTCTTGTGTACGATGGCGATGCCTCCTCCAGTCTGGTTGACGCGGTCCTTCCCGGTGATCTTGTATCTGCCTGGGATGGCAATGGCGATGTCAGGCGCTGAGGAGGCGTTCGTCCAGGTTTCTGTGAGGAAGGCGACGTCAGGTGATGTTGTGTCGAGCAGTTTCCAGATTTCGATGGCGTATCTGTGGAGGGAGCGGGTGTTGAGCAGGATGCACTTGAGGTGGTTGTTGTTGGTGCTCGGCTTGTCGGCTGCGGTGCAGGTCCAGAGGCAGATGAATTTGCAGGCTTGGCAGGTGAAGGGTCTGTGGGTGCGTTTCGGGGTGGCTCAGTAGCAGGCGGGGTTTTGGCCGGCGTTGAGTGCATGGAGGGTGGCCAGGGGTCCTGGCCCTCGGCGTGGTCCAGGCGCGGATGGGCGCAGACGGGCTTGCCTTTGGTGCGCTTTCGGCGCACAATCGGCGCGCCCACTGCACGTGAACGCTGCGCGTACGCGCGGGTCCCATTTAAGGCGAAGTGGGAGGGAGGAGCAGCTGGGAGGCGGGAGCGGGGGGCCAATGGGGTTTGACAGACATGCAAAGGGGCGGGGCCGCGAAGGAGCAGCGGCGGGAAGCGGGGAGCGGAGGGGGGGATCACACAAGGGGAAACCGTGACAGAATAACAAGGTGCAACAATTCTACTTACAGAAATATAAGCACTAAACAGGAAGTACAGTCGAAATACAGGCACAGAGGGCAAAAAGCGGCAAAATACGGGCTAAAATCCCGAGCAGCAGCGAGGGGGCACCTGAGGCCAGGGATGGACCTGTGGCGCCGGGGGAGAGCCGCGCCTTCAGGTGGTGGGCCGTGCGGCGTGGGGGTGTCCTGGAACAGCAAATGCAGCTCGGATGTTTTGTTGTCTATTATTTCAGATTTTTCCAATCCATGAATGGATTTTCATTAAACCATTAAAGCTTTGTAAACCAAAAGCGCTCTTTTTTTCGTACCATGTTTGGTGTCAATTAATGAGTTAATTGTTGCACTATGCATATCTGGATTTGAAATAGAAAATACACTTTTCAGACTTATACCTAAAGTTATTTCACTGGTCGACCAATCAACATTTAATTTCCCCATGCCAAACTATGCTTAACATATATGTTTTAGGCACTATTATTGACATAATGAATGCCAATATACTTTACAAAAACATTTACTGTGGAAATATATGTATGCAATTTTTCTTTATGTTTTCTTTGGAATTCCTCTTTTATTCTCCACAAAAAGAGGGTCACACATTCCTGGTAAATTGTTTTTCCTAATATTTTCCTACTATTTCCTATTATTAAACTATCTCTTTCTACAATATTTTACCCCAAACCCACCAATGTCGATCTCAACAACCTCATCCCACCTACTGAAAACACCACCTCGATCACCACATGCTGTCCAATCCCCACACACATCACCATGTCCCCAATACACGCAGGAGTACCCACAGACACATGCTCTCACAATTTCTTTAATGTTGGAACCCAAGAAATAAGCAAGGAACTCACCAACATCCTCAATATCTCCATCACCACAGCAACCTTTCCCAACAGATGGAAACACTCATAGGTAAAACCGCTCCTAAAAAAGCCCTCAGACGACCAGGGCAAACTCAAGAACTTCTGCCCCATTCCCCAACAAAGTCCTTGAGAATGCCATCGATCACCAGCTCACCAGATATCTAGAAGAAAACAACCTGCATGACGTCTCCCAATCAAACTTTCCCACAAACCACAGTACTGAAACAGCCATAATCGCTGTCACCGATGACATCAGATTCCTCCTCAACTGCTGTGAAACAGGAGCCCTGATCCTCCTCCATCTCTCAGCTGCATTCAACATGGTATCCCATCACACCCTCATCAAGAGACTCAACCATATCGGCATCCAAGGAAACGCTCTCAAATTAAGCTCATCCTTCCTCATGGGATGAACTTAGAGAATCTACCTGCCTCCCTTCACATCTGAACCTGAGACCATCATCTGCGGCATTCCCCAGGATTGTCCCTCAGCCCCACCCTGTTCAACAACTACAAGACACTTCTCACTGACACTGTCAGATCCCATGGGCTCATCATCATATCCAACACAGCTTATCCTCCCTCTCACTGACGACGCCTCCAGCAGCAGAACTAAGTTCTGCAAAGTCATGACCAGCATTGCCGACTGGATGAGGACCAACTGTCTGAAGCTGAACACGGACAAGGCGAAAGAGTTGATCTTTGGGAAGAACAACTTCCTGTGGGACAGTAGCTCGTGGTCCTCTGAGCTCGGACCTACACCCACAGACCCCACCGCAACCTCAGTATAATCCTTGACACCATACTCACCATGAAGCGCCAAATCAATTCAATTACCTCCTCATTATTCCACACCCTTTGCATGCTCTGGAAAATCTTCAAATGGATCCCTGTCAACTCCTGCAAAACTGTCACCGCAGGTCTAATCACCAGCATTCTCGACTACAGGAACGCCCTCTATGCCTGAATCACCACTCAACTCCTCAAGAGACTCCAGAACACATAGAATGCAGCAGCTAGAGTCAGCCTCAACCTCCCCAATTGCACCCACTCCACCCCCATCGCAGGAACCTCCACTTGCTCCCCGTCAAGAAGAGATGCTAGTTTAAGCTCCTAACACACGTCTACCAAACTCTGCGCAACCAGGGACCTCCATACATCATGAACTTCTACCAAACCACCAGACACCTGTGCTCCACCTCCCCGGCCCTCACATGCATCCCCCGTATCTGCTGCATGGGAGGTCGCACCTTCTTCTTTCTTTCCACAAAAGACTGGAATTACCTGCCATTCCACCTATGACCATCTCCCTCCCTGTTTGAATTCAGAAGAGAACTCAAGGCCTGGCTTTTTGAATGAGACCACTTACACCTCATGATTGAATGATTGATATGATAATCTGACACTAATTTTATGTCTAAGGTTTACAGTCTTTCCTCCAGCTCCTTACTTTGGCCCATTTATATTTACTCAATCATACATCTATTTTCTGACAACGACTTACCCTTACACAGTCCATATATTATGTTGTTTTCTTTTTCTGCCATTTATATCTTTAGTTTTTTAATAATGTCTCTACAGTTTGTTTGTGTATAATTATTCCTGCATCGACCCTCTCCTTTTTATCTTGTTTTCATTCTCAGGTTACATGCCAATATTTATCTTCTCTCTATCCAAAAATCTTTTTCCTTCTTATGAAATTCATTTTCTCTTACGGCCCTTCATCCTTAACCCTCATTCGATATATCTTCATGTAATATTGTGATGTTCATATTTCTATTTTCCTTCTGTCTATTTTTGTCCTAAATATTACCTCTCCTCTTCATTAAATGAGAGAACTTGGGCATAAATTCAACACAATCATCAGCTGTAACTTTGAGGGGCATATTTACAATAACTGGCGCATTCCTGCAAATCAGCAGGAATGCGCCAGTTATTGTGTGCCACAACTCCGCCATCATGGATACACCGCATTTACAATGCGGCGCACCATGGTGCAAAATGGCACAGATGCATGACGCATCTCTGCCGTAAAAGGGACGAATTGCTCGAGTTGCGTCGCAAGCGCAAAGCAGCTCCAGCAATGCCCTGGGGGCCCTATCTACTTAATGCTGCGTCAATCCTTCCGCCTGCTTCAGGCAGGCGCAGGGTTTTGACGCAGCATGGGCCTAAAAGTGACTGAGTGAAATCTTGTAGATTTCACTCAGCCACTTTTAGGAGGCGTTCCTGTGCCCCCCCCCTGACCAGGAACGCCTACATGTGTCGCAGGGCATTACAACGTGACGCATCTCCCAATGCGTCACGTTGCAAGTACCCCCGCACCATAGAGCAGGATTTGCGCAGCCGTTGCATCACAAAAGTGACGCAACGGCGGCGTAAATGAGGCGCAAGGGGCTTGTAAATATGCCCCTGAGAATGTAGTTCTGAGTGATCAGAACGACAAGCATAGGGGTAAAACCGAGAGAAAAATCAAGACTCGCATATCCGAACACAAAAGTACTATACCCAAAGGGATCAATGATCGAGTTGATCTAACGTGTTTTCTATGATATTTGCGCAATCCAATACGCTGGAGGACTGTTTTCATTGTTTATTTTGCATTGTCTAATATCCAATTTTTATTGTTCTTTAATATCACATGAAGCAATGTTTCCATTACATACTGTCATTTGTACTTATAATGTTGCACCTTGCTCACGTAGAATTTCACGTTATTACAACACACTAACATGGCGCCCTCGAGTCGCGTCTTATATGAATTGGTCAGTTCTTTAGTCCTTTTTCTATGACTACTCTTTTCACACATCAGCGCGTCATAAACACAGGCCGTCGCTTTTAGCCAGGCGCTCGTTTTCATTCAGACACCGGACTCAGTTCGCCATTCGAGAGAAAGAGAGGTTTTTCGTGCATTGAAGCCATTGATCAGAACTACGTCAGGTACTAGCGTCTCACATGGTGGAGCAGTTCTTGTTTGTATGATTAGACACAGTGGGATTGACTGTCGATGTTTGTGTTTGTTTTAGTTCTTTTGGACTATCGTCATGAACGGGTAGTAAGAGGGAGCAGCGACCATTTCCGCATTCTGCTATATAAACGAGGTGCGAGCCAATAAATCGGGATACCACGTATCTGTGTAAGTTAAATAATGAGGTGTACAAGCTAGTTATTTCAAGCCTTGCCAGACTTATATATCACCGTTTATTGAGGTTAGATTGTTACTTTTCACTAGGATCTACTCAGGTGCATTTTTGAAGGCAAAGATAGATACGTGAATGCGTTTGGACACCGTCAACTCAGCCAGTTCTTAGAGTCGTACCACGTCGTGGCTTCTAGCAGTAAGTGTTGTTTCTGGTTAGTGTTGTTCGCCACTTTCACATCTCTGACTCCTCAACTCTCTAATGAGAATGCATGTTTTTTCCAGGTACGACTGATCAAATTTATATCATTTTCTTAGTTCTACGAGGCTCCACTTTTTCCAACATACACCTGTCACGAACACAAGTGAGTGTGCAACTTAGTATTGTTCTGTTTACAATGTTGTACGTGATTACACTATGATTTCTTTAGAATAATCAGATATTTGACTAATTCAGGAATAATAATCATGATAGTGACATTCTATGAACTTAGCATCCGGAGAACCAGATGTCATTTATGTGACCTAGTTTTGTATTTTTGTGTCATTTCAGGTAACGCCCCTGAGGAAGGGCCAAAAAGGCCCGAAATGCATTGGGCAGGGCTAAAAATGTGGCGAAAAAAACTTTATTGTTCATGATGTGAAATGAACATTCATGTGTATATACATTTTCTAAAAATTCTATGAATTTGTGGTATTTACTGATATTTAAGTGAATGTCATGTTTCTCAAAACTGAAATGCTAGTAAAAATTTAACACTTGAAAACAAAAAGGTTTATGAGTTTTCATGCGAATAAATGTGGGTGAAATAAGCCAACCAGTTCAGGTTGGAATCGCAACAGTGCATAGAGGGCAAGCGGTTTTCGCTTGATTATTTTCATAAATTCAACACAATCATCAGCTGTAACTTTGAGGGGCATATTTACAATAACTGGCGCATCCCTGCAAATCAGCAGGAATGCGCCAGTTATTGTGTGCCACAACTCCGCCATCATGGATACACCGCATTTACAATGCGGCGCACCATGGTGCAAAATGGCACAGATGCATGACGCATCTCTGCCGTAAAAGGGACGAATTGCTCGAGTTGCGTCGCAAGCGCAAAGCAGCTCCAGCAATGCCCTGGGGGCCCTATCTACTTAATGCTGCGTCAATCCTTCCGCCTGCTTCAGGCAGGCGCAGGGTTTTGACGCAGCATGGGCCTAAAAGTGACTGAGTGAAATCTTGTAGATTTCACTCAGCCACTTTTAGGAGGCGTTCCTGTGCCCCCCCCCCCTGACCAGGAACGCCTACATGTGTCGCAGGGCATTACAACGTGACGCATCTCCCAATGCGTCACGTTGCAAGTACCCCCGCACCATAGAGCAGGATTTGCGCAGCCGTTGCATCACAAAAGTGACGCAACGGCGGCGTAAATGAGGCGCAAGGGGCTTGTAAATATGCCCCTGAGAATGTAGTTCTGAGTGATCAGAACGACAAGCATAGGAAAGCAGGTGTGGCAGAGGGTAGGCAGTGTGGGAGCACCATTAGAGTAGAGCAGCCTTTGTCCAGTATTGTGTCCATCCCCAGCCAAAATATTTTTCTGCCTTTTAGCCACCTGACCATGACTTAAAGGCCCATTGATGTCATCTAGCACCTGCAACATGCAGAGTCCTTCTTCTTATAATGTGTCCGCCCGCTACCATGTTGATGGTATTTTTTGGCATTGTATTGGTAAGTTCGCTATTGCGCAGGCCCTTCCAGACAGCATAGAAATTACCATTCGTGGTATGTTCTCACCACATTAACATAGTGGGGCACCCTCTAGGAAATGTTTTTAATGTGGCATAATAATGGCTTTTTTGTCATGTTGTTAGCATGTTTGCAGCTCTGAGTTTAACATATGCCACAATAGTGCCTACTCATGAAATATTATGAACATCCTTAGCATCATGACACCTGCCCAGATTTAATACTCCCTTGGCATAAAGGAAGTGATTCCTGATATATTATGGACACATTTAACAGGATAGGCCAACACCTGGCACAATCAAGGCAATTCGTAGCATACTATGTTAAAACTTATATTTAACATAACATTATTTTAAATGATTTTTCGCGTTAAATAACATTGTTACATTTTCCCTATAATTTACAGAGGGATAATTCACCTATCTGAGATTCTAACCTCAAAACTATATGTATCTACAGAGATAAAACTTCAACTACTGATGTGACAGAAAGCTCTGCTGTTCGTGTCGTTTACATGAAAGTTGTAAGATCTCTGTAATGTTTTCTCTGATGTTTTAAATCTAATGTTGGCTGGACAGTTCCATTGAGAGGTGCAGAATGACAGCAGTTCCAGTAGACAGTACAGTCACCTTAGCCTTGGAATAGGTTCTCATCCCTCCATGGTAACACCTAGAATGCCCATGTTCATTACCTCGTGTGAAGAGCTCTTTTGGGGTTGCTGTCCATAAGAGACAGATACAAAAAAAAAGATATGATAGAGAAGGCCCCTTCCCGTGCAGGGCAGAAGGTTGTCACAAAAGAGATCCAAGGGGCATATTACCAAGCAATAGCGATAATTATCGCTTTTGCTTGGTTAGAGACAAAAATTTACTGCTGAGCTGCGGCGATTTTTACCGCAAATAAACCTTGGTATTTTACCGCAAATAAGCCTTGGTATTAACAAGGTTTATCGCGAATGCGATAAAAATCGCCGCAATGCATGAATATCGCTGAAAAGTCAGCGATATTCATGCATTACCGAGCTAATGCTCTTAGCCATGTTATCCACCTCCCATTGGATAACATGGCTAAGAACTGCTCAGGGCAGGTGTTAGCTTATGGAGATATTCGCGCTTAGCGCGAATATCTCCAAAAGTTGGTAATAGGAGATAGCGATGTTAGCGACTGTTTTCAGTCGCTAACATCTTGGCATGCCCACTTTGCATGTCATTAGTGATAAATATCACTAACATGCAAAGTGGGGCCCAAGATGGTCGCTATCTCCTACTAGCTGTCACTAACTGGTGTTAGCGACAGCTAGGTAATAGGGAGATAATTTTATCTCCGCTTTCTTGGCTTTTAAAGCCAAAAAAGCGGAGATAAACCCCCTTGATAATATGCCCCTTATTTATTTTAGGGTGGTGTATGCAACTGGGTGCTTGTAATAGTAGTTGCCCAGGCATCATACTGTAATCCCTAGGAGGAGAAGAATGACGAGGAGGTAACATATACATGCATTCCAATATAGACATTGCCCCGGAGGTAGCCCTATTATCACGACAGCCAGTCAGAATTGTCTTGTGGCCAAATGTACCTTGAAGTGCTTTTCACTATGAAAAGAAGTATTCTTTTACATCTGTTTGTTTATATGGCACAAATTCTCATTGAACGTTACTGTCTGGTTCCACTGATGTCACATTCTTGCTGCTCAGGGTTTCATTGTAAGAGTAATTGAAGTTCGTTCTGGTATTTGTTCAAAATAGGTCATGTCCTCAAAATAAAAACAAACCCATTCTTAAATCCCATTGTTCAATTAAATGGTCATGTTTCCTTCAGGTTATTGAAAGGTTTATTGCTTTTAAGTCCAAATTACCAACAAAAAGCAAGATATGTGGTTAAGATAAACTTTGCTCAATGTGCTCGTTTTAGATTCTGTGATTAGGTCTGTTTAATAGAAACAACGGTAAAACCGTGGCCACAGAAGGGAAACAAAGGAATAGTTGAAATAGTTCTCTTCTGCCAATCTAAAATGAACAATAGCTGTTTCTAAAGAAAAGGATCCTTTGATTTAAACAGTGTTCAGAAATTGTACTGGTTGTCTTTGCCTGCGGATAGGAAATGCATGATTTGTCGTGGGGAGGGGGGTCGGTTGGGGGGAAATGCCCAGCAAACAAATATGGTATTCTAAATTATATTCAAAATGGCTGCCCCTAACTTGTTCCCAGCAACAAATATGTTTTGCGTGTGTAGGGAGAGGGGGAGGTGGTGTCTTTTTGATGCTCTGTGTACATCTATTAAAAAGACCTGGGGGCATATTATCAAGAAACGGGGTTGAAATTATCGTCGCTTTAGAGGCAGAAAACTGCCGCTAAAGCGCCGATAATGGGCTTGATAATATGCCCTTGTGAATTCCAGTGGAAGCCCATGTTCTGGTGTGGTCATGGGCTTCTATAATATGCCCCCTAGTCACAGAATATAAAAAGGACATATTGTGCTAAGTTTATCTTAACCCCATACCTTGTTTTCTGTTGACAATTTAGACTAAAAAACAATAAACCTTCGAAAGTTCTGAAGGAGAAACAAAAAACATGGATTATTTTTAAGTCTTGCACACAGACAGTTTCAGCTGCATGTTGTATAAACATAATTATTGTATCCAATATAGACTGTGTTCATTCTTTACTCATGAATAGATGGTTTCTTGTCCATCTCACTTCCTTCTCTTGATTTGATGGCTTTACTCCCTATGCTTGTATTTTCCCAACTCAAGTGTCCTTTCAATCACACATTATTGTGATTGCATGATTGTGTCCTTCCACTGCTGCATAGATGCTAAGTTTTCAGATTCGTAATATGTGACATTTCCATGGTTTCAGTTGGTGTATGAGTGACATTCTACTGTGAAAAATGTGGCACTTATATAGGCACTTTCTTGTGAGTTAATCAAAGCAGTAACTAGATATACCACACAACCAATGAATTTATGCTAAAACAAGTACATTTTTCTAGGCAGTATCACATCAAGGAGTAATAATCACGGTGTTGTGATTAATTAGAAATGAACATTTTGTATATGAATTGAACATTACTAGGTAGTTATTTCCCTTCACATTGCTTAAAAATACACAGACCAAAATAACAATTATAATGTCATTAAAATTATTTTATAGCAGTAGATGGGTAGGTACACACATGGATTATTAAGGGCTCACAGTACCGTGCTGGGATTCAAACACAAGGTCAGCAAATTATGCACCTCAGCAGCGGGTGCTTAAATCAACTAGGTGCTCTGTTAAGATGATGTAGGATCAACTTATTTCTCTCTTCTGTATCCCAGCATGCCATAGAGCAGGGATTCAAACCAGTGGTCATCAGTTTATGCACCTCTATAACAGCTGCCTAAACCCACTAGGATATCTGCTATCTGCTGAGGAGACAGAATTGGGGCCTGATTTGGATCTTGGTGGAAGGGTTACTCATTCACAAAAGTTACGGATATCCCGTCTACTTAAATATAAACCCATAGGATATAATGGGATGTGTATTTTGGCGGGTGGGATATCCATCACCATTGTGATGGAGCAACCCGTCCATCAAGATCTAAATCATGCTCTTGTTTTCCTACTGTCTTCCCCAGTATCCCTACTAAGGTCACGATTAGGAGTCTGGCGGTCCACAGACCGCCAGACTCACGGGGATGCGGTGGTCTCCCGAGCCACCTTTTAAGAGTCAGGTGGTAGAACCGCCAAAGCCCCACCTCAACCACCAGGGAACCACCGTTACCTGGTGGTGTTGGTCCAGCAAAGCATATTACAAGTTTTCTCTCCGACGGCAGTGCCATGTAGGTTCCTTCTCCATAAATACCTTGGCGTAGAGGGAACAAATGTGCCTTCTCCGCATGGGGATGCACACAGGGGGTGCCTGCACCCCAGTTGCTGCATGGCATGGACTTTTCAGTACAGGTCATGCAGGAGCTGTTTTTGACATTCTCATTGCGGTGCCCACTTTTAAAGGTACCGCCATGGGAATGCCAAAAATCAGCCCGCCAGACAGGAGGAAACTCCTAATCTGGTGGGTGGTCTGACCAGAGCTTTGATGATGCGGCGGCGGGGTGGACCCACCGCCGCACCACCAAATTCGTAATTGTGCCCTAACTGTAGTGCTAAATGCAGAAAGCAGAGGCAGCACTGTATAACTAATGAAAAGCAGATTTTCTGCCCAAACTCAGGATTCTTTCTGTCAGAAGCAAGCCTTACATCATGTGGTTACTGTCTGCTGCCTTATAAGTTTTCATGTCCTCTCCAGGACCCATACCTAGACAGGTCTATTCTGCAACCTGGATGAGACACAAACCAGTACATAAACTGAAGAGAGGCCAGTCATTTCTGGATGAGCATGTGTTCAGAACACTTTTATGAGCCACAGGGAGGCATTTTGAGAAGTTTTCACTGCCTTAATCCTCTGATCCAGAAGGCTCAATTCTGCTCTGTCATGAACACCTGCACATAGCCTTAAATTACCTAGACAGGTACAGGTGACTCAGTACACAGCTACAGCTGTTAATCAAACCACGGAGCCTGAGCTCACCTCACTGGCAGCAGGAAAAAATACAACTAGCCTTCATCAGAGGTAGACTGACAACTACTTTTAAAGTAAACTACCCTGTTGAGCCCAGACCAAATTCTAAAGCAACTAGTCACCTCTCCTTGACCTTGCCCAGCTTATAACAACTGCCTGAGGCAGTTGAGCAATCGCGTTGGCTTCTGTTTAAATTACCCTTCAGAGCTGCAGTGCCTTGTCCCACATATAGGAGCCAGCGATTATGTGTGACTAACAAATTTCAGTGTGGTGTTGTGGATACCAGCACTAAAATGCATTAGCTTAACCCCTAGTGCATAGTACTTGGTAGGACTTTCGTTTTCATTGCAACTTTCTTTGCTAACCCCTGCTGCTAATTCCTGCCCATGCTCTGATTATTTAAAAATGAGTCCTCACATGCTACTTGCCCCCACCTTTGATGTGCTCTTAATTCCACCTGCCACTGTATCATGGGCGGCCATGTTAAAATGTTTATTTAAATCATTCCAAAATGGCTGCCGCCTGTGTGCAGATATGAGTGGCAGAAATCCTGAAGTGCTTTGGCTCTCTCTGACCCATGTCTCTTAAGATCTGTAATGCCTCAGCTGTGAGTTCTGCTGCTGCATACCTTTCACAAGCACCCTGAAGGGCTTCATTACACTGTCAAAGCCCTACTCCTGCGTGCTTGACGCACGCGCTCGTAAGCATGTCTTGAGCTGTGCATTCTTTGTGATTAGGTTGAGGATAGTGAGGCTGGTTTGGCTCTGTGTGTTACCTCTGTTTTTCCACTGTCTCCAGTGTAAGGAGAGGTGGATAACAGGAGGGTCAAGGCATTGTGCTGGATCCTGGACTACCACTCCTTGCCTTGTTAACTGTACCTGCTGTTGTGTGGGGCTATATTCTGGTTATTCAAGCTGGGATTGCTTATGGCCTCAGTGTGTTCTCAGACTGTGGCTTGGCTGTGACAAACCTGTTTCATTTTCCACCTTTTAGCTCTGCTCACAGGTTAGACCTTGGAAGGCGCATTATGAAACCTTGTTTAATTCTGCACTCTCTGTTCAGAGTTGCTTGATCTTCCTCATAGTCCTCTCCGTCATTTACGGAGAGGGCCACACAATGGAACCAACTGTGGGTTATGCTACCCTGCTCCTCTGTCTTCAAGGGGCTCCTCATCATTTTTTGTATGACCTGCTGCCTGCCTGCCCTGCTACAGTATATCACATCAGCCAGCATCCTTGTGAGTTGGCTGTCCCCTATCAGCCAGGTGAGGGCCAGCTCCCATCTATGCAGCCAGAGCTGGAAGCCTCTGTGGAACACCATATGTTTTAACCCTCGATCTGCCTCTTTAGAGCTGTCAATTGCAGCAGCTCCTTCAATAGCAGGTTTTCCCCCTGCATTTGAAGGACAGGGTCATGGTGAATCTCTCCATCTCATGGACCTTAACATTATCCACCAAGGAGGAGACAGTATCCTGAGTACAGTGCTGAGTGGACAGAACTTACCTGGTTCCTTGCTGCTAGTGTGGACCATCAACGTAGAATGGCAAGTGGTCACCTTGATATTCCTGAAGTACATTCACACCAACACTGCTTCTTTTGTTGTGAGAAGCCTTAGCTGAAGGGTTTGTTATTGAAGTAAATGTGGTCATGAGTAGGCCTGGGTGGAACTCGCAGAGTTTTGCTTTGCAGAATTCATGGAATTATCTAAAAACCCATCGAAGATTCCTCAGAACTCTGCAAACGAGTGGAAAAATACTTGTCTGTTTTTACACCTGAATAGTGCATTGCGCAGTGAAAATCAGCAAACATTTCACTACACAGAGCGCATGGGTGCAGCCATTTCCATTTACCTTCTTTCTCTTCCTGTTCTGTGCATGGTGCTGGACCCTTTACAATTTACTCTAATCTGATGTAGTCCTTCCCCTATCCCAATCATTCAACCCTCATGTACTTATATTTTTATCAGTGTGTGTCTTTCTGTGTGTGCAATTACAATTTGTATCTTCTTTTTCATTTTTTGTGACTCTCTGTACTTTTTTTGTTTTCCTTTTCCTCCTTGTGTTCCATTTCCATCAGTTCTTCCTTTCTGCTTTGTTTTGTCCTACTTTTTTTTTCCACCGCAAAGCAGCTGACGAATCACTAGGCAGACCTAATTGATTGGGAACAGGATCTGCTGGACCTGCTGGGTGTCAAGGTTGCCAGGCTTGGTAAGTAATTATTTTTTGTTTAAAACAATGCCAATTAAAAAAACAAATAGCATGCGGCTCACACTCAGAGGTAAGTCAAATTTACTTCACTAATTATACCTGATCCAGCTTGAGCTAGCCAGGTCCTTGGTGCTACCTTCTCATACTCGTCGGTGCTCGCTTGGGCTGATTATTTAAGAAATGATGCAGACTCCTCTGTCTTGTCACTAAGATAATAGTATATCAGGGAGTTAGCGTTCTCTGTGCCTTTTTTTATGTAGCTCATACGTTCCTAATCTCACAGTGATGTTTAGTATCTATTGAAAACGGAGACTGAGTTGATCCATCAAAGGAGGTGGAGAAGGAAAGATTGTTTGTTGCAATGCATTAGTAGTTCAAAATGTTGAGTTAGGAAATCAGGAGTAGGGCTTAGGTTTAGGAAATTATGAATAGGCAAAAGGCTATCGGATTTAAAAACAGTACAATGCGATTGTGTCTGCCTGTCAACATATATTTTTGGAGATTATCTATACCACTAATCTATGTTTTTTAATCTTCATTCTTTCTTACATCAGCACCCAAGGGCTAAAGGGCATCACAGCAGGGCAAAGGGGGTGTCATCACCGGTGCTGAGGTGGGTGGAACCACCAGCATTATAATAATAATCCACATTTGTAGACCACACAATCACCCGTTAGGGTCTCTAGGCGCTGGCGGCCGTCGGGAAGATTAAGCAAGCTATTGCCCAGAGTCACATGGTGCTGGGCTAATTTGCCGCCGGGGATCGAACCGTGATCCACAGATTCCAGAGTCAGACGCCCTAGCCGCGGTGCCACACCTCTTCCATTGCAGCCATGGCAGATGGTTTTGCGTGCCCCAGTATGTCCTGTTATAATTATATCCCTAACATTTACTTCATCTCACCAGTAAAATAATGTTGCCTTGTTTATTTTCTTTATGCTGTCTACTTTTCTTTTTCAACTCCCCTATCTAATGTTGGTTAAATTCTTGTCATTCCTGCAGTATCCTTTTTTCTATATTTCCTGTTTCTCTAGCTGTCTTCCTTCAGTCTGTACCGTTTTAAGCTTTTTAGTAAGTGTTTCCTCTTCCTTTGTATGTCTTATAGTAATGTAAAATTAAGAGAGCAGATTTTTTGTACTGTGAAGATTGCAGGCCAAAGGAGGCTATTATTCACCAAACATGTTTGTTGAGAAGGCTTAGTTGCTCATGCTCAGTCAAAACAAGAGAGTGGCCATGGACACTCCACCCAATGTAGTATTATAATTCATGTATACTGTATTCCAGCAGGTTCAATGACTGTGCAGCATGGCAGGAAAGTATGAGATCCAATCGCATTTGCCAGCCAAGCCCATATGTCCTTCTTTGACCATTCCACCCCTTCATTACACTTCAATGACTCACAGTCATCAAGCTCTGTCCCTACATTACAAAACTTTTTTGGTTGGCTTGGCTACCTGGCTTTTCTAACATGTCAACCATCAAACCTCCCAAAGTGGTAGTTTTGATGGAAGATACTGCTAACCTAACTGAAATGAGCTGTTGTAATAATAATAATTAGGAAGTGAATCTGGTATCTAAAATGTGTATTTTTATTTTCTAGCCGCACTGGCCACTAGTGCCAGGGCTGGCATCACCAGTACAACAGAGGAGTCCCAGGATGTTGGAGGGGAAGGAGTCCCAGCGGTGACAGGGACAGGTGGTGATGAGTCACATTGCTTGCTTATTGACAAATTAAATATACTGCATTGGTTAAGCAAGGCAGATATCCCACCCATCATCATAATCCCCTCCCTGCTTATGGCATTTTGCCACCCGTGACCTAACTCCAGCATGGCTTAATTCGGTACTGCACTGTTGGCTGTGCAATTTGCATCTGCTTCAGTTAATGTGGCATTACAAAATTTTCACTGAATTACAAATAAAAAAAAGGTGTGTTCCAGTTCCAATTCATTCACCTCCTACTAGTACTTCACTTCATTATTCTTTCCTAAGTTCTGTCTCAGCCTAACCAAAAATGGAAAAATCCATTAACGGCATCTGCCCCATTTTTCTGGCCAAGTGAGTTATGTATATATATTTCATGGCTGATGGATTTATGCCTCCGACCCAGCGGTGGGGCGGTGGGGCCGGGTAAGGGGGAATTTCAAGGGACAATGCAGATGGAAAATGTATTATTTATTTCATTTTCCCTTGGCATCATACCTCTAAATCCCCTCTTACCCAGCCCAATCACCCCACCACTGTTACCTGCACGTACCGCAGCTGCTCCCACCGACATATTAATGAGGCCCAAAATCTTTAACCCTTTCGATGCTGATGACGAGCTCAGCTCGTCATCACCCACGGGTGTCGTGTGCTGATGACGAGCTGAGCTCGTCATGAATAATGGAAAATGAGCATATCCAGCACAGCGCAAAAATCCCCGCAGCAGCCATGTGGTTAAAAACCAAACAATTCAAATTAAATTAAAAAAGTAAACAACATAAAATTATTACAATTTAGGGCCCAATTACGATGCAGTTAGGAAAGCATTCCTACCTAGGGCCTGATTACGATGCGGTTAGGAAGGCCTCCTAACGGCTTTTTCTTCTTCCGAATCGGATTGGGAACGTGTCTTCCCGACGAGGGCCATATTCCGATGCGGTTAGGAGTATAGTCTCCCATAGAAGTCAAAGGGAATCCAACCAAATCGTATCTGGAAGCATCCGGATGCATCATACTCGTTCGGTCAGGCTATCCCGATCAGAGTCAGTCGGAAACCATTTCCAAACCGATTCGATCAGGAATATTTCCTAAATGCATCGCAATCGTGCCCTTCATGAAAATAATTTACACATTAAAAACATTAATAATTATAAATATTATAATTTTAAATAGACAAAAAGATGATAATATAAATTATAACAATATAAAAAAATGATAAAATTTAAAAAGTAATACATATACTATCCCCACTATAATTTATATAAAACTACGCAAACTATTATGGTAAATATATAAAAAATGTTTGACTCCCACTTCACACAATGCAAAAATAATAGAACTGGTTAAAACTTACACATCTCCCTCTAGTAAATGCAATAGTAGTGAAGGTGTTGCATTGTGGATAGGTAATATTTACTATCTCTACTTCAGCCAGTACAACATTAGGGAAACTGTTGGAGTGCGGAGGGGTCAAATTTACTATTCTCACTTAAAAGTGTGCAACAGTAGGAAAAGTGTTGGATTGCGGTGGGGTAAAATTTACTATTCCAACTCTAAACAGTACAAAAGTAGGGAAAGTGTTGGAATGCGGTGGGTTAAAATGTACTATTCCCACTCCAGTCAGTACAACAGTATGGATAATGTTGGATATCAGAGGGGTAACGTTTTCTATACCCACTCCAGTCAGTACAACAGTATGGAAAATATTAGATAGCAGAAGGGTAACATTTTCTACTCCTACTCCAGTCAGTACAACAATATAGAAAGTGTTGGATTGTGGAGGTGGTAAAATTTACTACTGCCACTCCAATCAATACAACAGTAGGGTAAGTGTTGGAATGCGGAGGGGTAAAATTTACTATTCCCATTCCAGTCAGTACAACAGTAGGAAAATTGTTGGGTTGCAAAGGGGTAAGATGTACTATTCCCACTCTAGTCAGTGCAACAGTAGGGAAAGTGTTTGATTGCAGAGCGGTATAATTTACTGTTCCCACTCCAGTCAGAATAACATTAAAAACAAACAAAATATCTTGAACAAAATAAAATTATTTTAAAAACAAAGTAAATCATGAAAAATATAAATATGCTCAAAACAAATACAAATATATGTAATTAAATAAGAAATTGAAAATTAAAAACATATTACAATGTTAGATGTATATCACAAATGCCTACAAATATTATTATAAATAAAATACTGAAATAATTTTCATACAAATAAATATTTTTATTTAGAAATTATTCATTAACAAAAAATATTTTTTACATTGATTTAATTTATTTACTTCCCTCCCCATAACCCAACAAAACTCATAGATTGCACCTAAAACTTAACTTGAAAAAGCAAATTGTTTACACTATTAATGTACATATTTATCAACAACCTAATTATCATGAATTAAATATTTATTAAGAATGATTTATATTTGATTTGCTTCCCACAATATGCCACCCCAAAATATATAACATAATATTAAAATGTAACAGAAAATTATTTACACAATTAACATAATTATTAATACATTTAATAATTAATATTAATTACTTTTTTATTATTAATTACTTACAATTAATTTACTTCCCACCCCATACTCCTACAATACCCGGAACCCATATTTAACATTATTAAAAAATGCAATTGTGCAATTCAACATAAATAATTACCAATGAAACAAATAATAATTCAAAACTAAATATTATTAATTAAAATTAATTCACTTCCCACCCTTCCCCCTATAAACCTCAAAACATGCACCTAAAATGTAACTTTAAAAAAGTGAATACACAAAACATAATTAATGGTTCCCCTCACGGCTGCTTAAAGGTGTCCCAGACTATTAAATCGGGGGCTGTGCCCTTATTCCTACTGAAAAAGTCAGTTATCCAGTTTGTCATATAACTACAATACTCTTGATCTAGCAGTAATTTTCGCTCGAATGTCCAGGGTGCCGCAGCTTGTCTAGGGCCATTAAACGGTATTTCGATTATTAACGGGTGATGGCTCGAGATTAATCTAGGATGGAGCTCACAAATGGCCAGTAGTCTAGCCCTCCAATTTATAAATGTAGGGTAGTCAGGACTGATCCATTGGGAAGTTAGAACCGCTCTAGGAATAGACATAGAAATGAACAGGAAACCTTCTTCGGCTTTGTTCCTCCCAGCTGAACTTTGTGTCTGATCGACCCCCAAGATTACTAAGGTAGGTGTTAACAGCAGTTCTTTACCGGTAATCTGGACTAAAAAAAAATTCAATGACTTGTATGTATTTTGACAATTTGGGGCAGGAGAAGAACATATGGATCGTGTCAGCAGCCAAGAGGCCACATATGCTGCATGGATTCCCACAACTACTAGACCATCTCAAGATTTTTCCAGGGTTATAATATAAGTCAAAAGCTGACATATAGTGCTGGGCCCCCAGACTACCAGTTATTAAAGTCTGGTTGGCCAGCTCTAAGGAGGCTGCTAAATCTGTACCCTCTTGGCCAAATTTCCTGTCCCACCTCTCATTTTGAATAATTAAGTCATCGGGTAAACCAGAGATAAGTGTTTGGTATTTTAACCCAATCCGAGATCTTTTTTCTATGAGCCCCACCAGAGGAATTTTTACAAACTTGTCTTCTCCTGATGTTTATTGCTTACGCAAGTAGCTTCTGATTTGTAAGAACCTAAAACAAGCATTTACAATGCAATGGTTTTGCCTTTGTTAAAGTTAGAGCTATTGGCATTGCTCTTGACATTATTTTTATTTATTTTTTTTAACATAAATGGCATTGTCATTTACAATAGCAAATTCAACCACTCATCTAACCCATCTGAACACCCAGCCACTGATCCACCCGCTCATCTATCTACGCATGCGCTTGCCAATCTCTTCATTCACCCACCCAGCTGCCCACTTGTCCATTCCGGTACCCACTCATCTATCAAAGCAGGCGCCCGCCGACCTCATCATACATTCGCTCCCTCGTCCCTCCCTTCAGCTGCCCACCTACTCATCAATCCACTCATCCTTCCACCTATTCATCCATCCGCTCACACATCCATCCGCCCACTCATCAATCTGCTCATCCTTCCACCCGCTCATCCATCCTCTCACTCATCCATCTGCTCATCTTTCCATCCGCCCGCTCATCCTTCCACCTACTCATCCATCCACTCATCCTTCCACCTACTCATCCATCCATCCACCCACTCATCCATCCGCTCATCCTTCCACCTACTCATCCATCCGCTCACTCATCCATCCACCCACTCATCCATCCGCCCACTCATCCATCCGCCCACTCATCCATCCGCCCACTCATCCATCCGCCCACTCATCCATCCGCTCATCCTTCCACCTACTCATCCATCCGCTCATCCTTCCACCACCTCATCTATCCGCTCACACATCCATCCGCCCACTCATCAATCTGCTCATCCTTCCACCCGCTCATCCATCCTCTCACTCATCCATCCGCTCATCCTTCCACCCACGCATCCATCCGCTCATCCTTTCACCTATTCATCCATCCACCCACTCATCCTTCCACCTACTCATCCATCCACCTACTCATCCTTCCACCCACTCATCCTTCCACCCACTCATCCTTCCACCCACATAGCTGCCAAGGTTTCAGATTGCTTTGTGTGACATTTTCAGAATTGTACTTTAATTATGAGTGACATTTAATGACTACTTAACAAAACTGTAAATATCACAATCGAACTGCACTTTAACACTATTGAAATCATTAACCCCGAGCAACTTCAAACACATCTCTCTGGGAGCTGCCTGCTGCTTGTGCCACAGAAGTGGTGAGCAGCTTTTCACAGAGCACTATTTAGGTAAGGGTCCCTCCTGTACCAAATGAATAACCCACTTTCCGACCATCAGCAATATTACCATCTGTGAAACTGCAGAAACACTTTATATCAACTAATTTATTATTGTTTACGAGAAATGAAGGAACCATGTTTTTATCAACGTCAGAAAATTATATTTTCCAACAACAACTAAAATGCACACCGCGTGTGCGAATTGTTTTTGTTAATAGCATGTAATTACCCCGACGATTAACACAGGCAGCCCACTACAATTTACTCTCTCGTCAGCATTTCGCCATACAGTTGAAATTGTGGGAAACCGAGACGCAGAAAGTCCCCGACGAGAAGGAGAAGCCATCCATTGCCCCCGCTGAACTCGAGAGGCGAGGTGCCGCGCCGCAACCCTGCAAGCCAAGTCACCCGCAGGACTCGGGTAGAAAAGAAAATTAAGCGCGAGATTACCTATCATTTCTTCCACTCAACAGGATCATTATACGAAGAAATTGCGGCACAAAGCAACTTAGCAGAAACATTTTGACAAAAGCTCCGGCACGCTGAAACCACCGCAGAATCCCAATAGCCTGGGGGCGATGAAAGCAAATGGGCTGAAAGGAACAATTCCTCGTGTTTGCCCACAGAGTAAAGGCGTGCTCTTTTGTTAAAACTGAAAACGGTGCTTGTGACAATGGGGGAACGCGATATGAGTATCGGCGAACAAGATCGCCCCATGCGTGATTCCTTTAGCAGAGATTTGTGAATCCAGCTAAAGTGATTAACTTATGAGGTGCTGACAGCGCCATTCAGTCTCTGGACAATTGTTGTCTTGTTAGTGCCTGATGTAATGTCGCTGATCTGTCTCTCCAACGCCGGTGATTTCCAGACAGATCCATCTTGCTAATGCACCAAAGCATTTTACTGAAAAAAGCGAGCCTGTGAGGCGAAGGCAGGAGTGAGTAATTAAAGCGCCATCGCACAGGAGCAGGAAGGCGGGTGCCCTCAATCCCGGACCAGATTCGGGGGCGTTGACGAGAAGAGGCTTTCGGCTGACGTAGCCAAAAGCCAAAAATTCTCGGGAACACCCCCGAATCTGGTCCGGGATTGACGGACAGAGCCGTCTCCCAATGCTAGCCTCCATTTATGGAGCTAGCCAATGGGAGACTGGGGCGGATACCCGACTGCACACACAAAACATAAGGTTTTTTGGCGCATGCGTACTACGTGCGCATCGCCAGTCAAAACCTAAAGAGCTCTGTGCGGCACTCGTAGCGGTACCTAGAGATGCAACCCTCGTTAGCTCCCTAAGACAACATTGTAAACAAGTAGTGAGGCAGCGTAAAGATGAGATTTTAAAAGAACGCTGGCATAAGCTTGCTTGTGCCACCAGTGCCACCAATGGAAATGTTTTGTGGGCGGCAGTTAAAGACATGAGATCAATGAGCCTTACACTTACTCCTTTAAGCTATAACATAAGCAGTGAAGCATGGGAATCCCACTTTACTACAATCTATACAGACCCCACTCAGAGTGAGGATCCCTTTGATTCCCACGTTGTTTCACAGATTCAGATATCGGTATCAGAAGTCGAGGATGCAATTAACCAAAGTTTAGTCAACAAGGCCCCCGGCCCCGAAGGGCTTCCCATCGACCTCATCAAGCATAAACCGAACTTTTGGGTGCCTGTTTTACTCAATGTTTTTAATAATCTTACAAATACTTTTTTACCTAGCACATGGTCTACCAGCATTATTGTTCCGATTTTTAAAAAAGTGGACTGATCCAACCCTAGCTGCTACACACTGATCTCCCCGATTGATAAACTTAAGATACTTGAGATGATCCTGTTTAATAAAATTAGATTATGGGCTGAGGAGGAACACATTTTAAACAAGTGGCAGTTAAGATTTAGAAGTAAATTGGGAACGGTTGAACAATGTATAAATCTCAGCCCGATTGTTGGTAAATACACTATAGCTCAGCAATCTCCCATATACTTACACACTTCTATGAGTACCTTATAAACCCATTTGATCCCACTTAATAACATCTTGCTGCTATTTGTTGTGAATCTCCAGCCTATATTTTGTGCGGTGCTTCGTAGAAAATGTTGCCTTGTATATTATGATTTTTTATATTATAGTTTATATTTGACTGCACTTTAATACACTATGCTGCTGTTCGTCCACATATGATTGCACCCGGATATACCATGCTGCTATTTGATTGCCCCCATATAGATTTTACCTGTTAATTGTTGTCTGCCAAATTGTACTTTATCATATTATGCTGCTACTTGTTAGGAATAATCTAGCCTTAAGATTTGAAGAAGTGGTTGTTTTACATATCTAATGTCTTTCATAACATGTGTATCTTTATTGCCGACTATGCTATATATTACAAGTCCCTGTTTATTTATTGTTTTAAATGCTGGTATTTTAATTGTGCTTTTATTGATATTTTATATCCGAATAAAGATTTATTGAATTGACAATAGTTCAACTGAGGAAAAATATTGGGAAGTAAATCTAGACGAGCATGAGAACGCAAAGTACATTCCTGGATGTCCAAGTTGATATATAGGAAACAATGAGACCACTCATAGGATAATTCCATTATTCTGTAATTGGGGGGGGGGAGAGAGAGAAGCATTGAAAGGTTACATTCTAGGAAACAATTATTGATATAAATCAATGTATCGTTTACTTTATATATATATTATATGGTGTCAGTTTTATAAAGGTTCAATTAAAACTAGATACTACGAAAAGCATTAAAAATAAAAGATCAAGGGCTGGGATGGGTGTGGTACTATCTTCTCCTTCTGTCAGTTCGTGTATGCTGGTGTAATACTCTTGTCTTTGCTTTGCACTGATGATTGTACAAATAGCTGGAATTGTTCTCTTTTGTTGGTCTTCACAAAATCAATGAAAGTGATCCCCAAACAAAAAAATGCAATATGAGCAAGGTCAATTACAGGACTCGCAATTCTCAAGTGCACAGTCAGTGAAAGGTGAGTATCGTGTGCATGAAGAAGTGACAGCAGTTAGTGTCCAGGAGGCATATCATAACAAAGTGTATAACATATTTATCGGTACATGCAAGCGATTACAAAATTTAACATGTAATGTTCTGTATGACGCACACAACAATTGACATCAATGGAGTGAGATTTGAGGGATTGGCAGCAGGAGAGTAGAAATCGGGAACTTGGTGTTTTGGTCCGCCAAGAGGTGCCTTTGCACCAGTGCACTGTGGGTACAAATCTATGTAAATGAGCTACAAGCTACGGGGATGCGGGGGGTTCGGAGTCTGAAGGTCAGTCCTGCCGACCACCACGGCAGACAGAGACCAGAAGCGACTGAGAAAGAGGAGACATGCAGGTAAGGATGGAGGATACCATGACAGCTCAGTAGGGGGGCTAGAGTATCGCACAGGACGAATATATGTTTTCTCTATGTCCCTGCGCCCCGTAGGACAGCGTTCAGAACGCTCACAGTTCCCGCTCACTCACCTCCTCACTTTCGGTTCTCTAGGCAGCGGCGGCTGCAGGAAAACACAAAGGCACCTAACGACTGCCGTACAGTAGGCCGCGCCATTATGGAAACAAAACAGAGACTGTCAAAAGCGTGTGAGCGGGAGACTATAGCCAGAGAAGAAAGACACCCGTAGACAAAGAAGAAGGACTACCATGTAAAGCCGGAGACTGCAGGCAGTTGGAGAGAGAAGACACCGAAAGACGAGACCCGTGTGAGCAGGCAAAATAGTTACTGTAAGGAAGCTACTACAGGGGAACACCTTAATAAATGAAACAGAAATGATAACATTTCAAATGGGAACCTTCAAAACACGGCTTTGTCCACAAGCTACTGATCACGAGCAAAACAAGTCAGGTCCCGGTCCGGCCAGCCAATCACAGCGCGGCCCGGGGAATGATGCCACGGGGGTGTCCCGGGCCGGCAGCCAATGACAGCGTGGCCCCGGACAAAGGGGCGGGGCTTAAAAAAAGAACGGCCTTCATGAAAGAAATCTCCCAATACATTGATTCCTAGGGTGCCTCAACTGATAGTAATCAGGTCCTGGAAGATTGGGGTCAGCAGGCCATGTGACAGCAGAGGGGTATGAGCATTGATGTTTGATATTCCGAAGCGTCGTCAGATTTTTTTCCAGACAGCGTAGGTAGATTGAATGACTTTAAATTTGACTTTCTTGTAATAGCTTGGTTCAACTTTTTTGACTAGGCAGTCACGAGCATCTTCCCCTACTAGAACCTCATAGATTGTGGGTCTAGTGAATTCCGGCACCACTGCCTTATCCCCAGCCAATAGTATTCCCATTTGCTGTAATAGTGCAGCCCCATGATAAAACATTAGGGAAGCTAAACCCCAACCCCCCCTTGATCTAGGAAGTATCAGCCATTTGGCCCCCCTTCTGGCTTTATGATAACCCCACAAGAATCTTGTACAGGCCCTTTCTGAACTAGAAATACAGTGCGCTGGAAATTCTATGGGGATAGTCCGAAATAGGTAAAGAAATTAAGGAAATATGGACATCTTTATGACATTAGAGGGACCATGAAGTGAGAGGTGCAGATGGTCTAATCTTTCCAGAGTCTGGTTCACATCTTTGATAATCGGTAACATATTGATTTCTGGTATCTGCTCCACAGATGGTGTAATCTTCACCCCCAAGTAGGTTGCCAATGGGGCTATCGGGAACCCTTCCGGATTTGAGAAATCTGAATGTATGACTTGGGTTTTGTCGACATTCAGCCGATAGCCCGAGACTGCTCCAAATTGTTTCGATAGGTCATAAACTGCTGGGAGGGCAGAGCTGATATCCTTCATGAAGATGGTCACATCGTCGGCGTAGGCTAGAGTTTTATAAGCCAGCCATTAACAGTAGCGGCCTTTATCCATGGATTGTTATCCAATTTGCTCAGGAAAGGGTCAATGTAGATTGAAAATAGAAGCGGGGAGCAGGGGCACCCTTGGCGGGTTCCTCTGCTGACTAGGGGTGGGTGGATTTTGCTTAATCCCATTACGCAAATCTCTGCAAAACGGTAAAAAATCTCAGCGAACATGCAGAAATTCCGCGAACACCCGGAATTGCTTGTTCGCAATGCTTTTTTACTGTTCGCAATCACTGTTTGCGTGCTCGGGGGGCAATATCTTGTGAACACGCATTTGAGAACGCAAACTAGCAAAATATTTTGGGCAATTTTGCGTTCTCCGCGGAATGCAAAATTTTCCAAATTCCGCGAGCTGAACGGAATTTACCGCCCAGGCCTACTCTTGACCAGCAATACAAACAGAGGCTACTGGGGAAAGATATAGCGCTTGTATAGCTGTGATGAACTCCTGTGGGACTCCCTTGGCTTTTAGCAATAGCCATAAAAAGCCCCAGGAGACCCTGTTGAACGCCTTTTTGGCGTCCAATAGGATCATTGCCAAAGACTGTTTACAGACCTGAGCCCAATCGAATAGTGCTATTGCCTGCCTGATATGATCTGATGTGTCACGACCAGGTATAAACCCATGCTGATGGGTGGACACCAGGGGAGCAATAACCTTTCCTAACCTGAGTGCAATAATTTTAGCATAGATTTTGCTATTGGCACAGATTAGGAAAATCGGGCCATAGGAAGAAGGGCTGAGTTCTGGTTTATCTTTTTTCTTAAAGACTACGATGGTAGTCTGATGCCATCAGTCAGGTGTCTGGCCATTCTGCGTGAGTGAAAACAGAGAATCAAGCTCTACAAAAAGAATATGCCTGAATGATCGGTAGAATTCGAGGGGCAATGAGTCAGGGCCAACGGCCTCACCCGCTGTCAGTGAGGTCATTGCTAGTTCCAGCTCCTCCCTGGTCATCGGGGCGGAGAGCATGGCCCTCTATTCCAGTTTAACCTTAGATGTTGTATAATCGCCCAGAAATTCCTCACCCAAAGTAACTACCTCATCCCCATCTGGAGAGTAAGTGACTTACAAAACTCTTGAAATACCTCCAACTCATTGCCCGTTGGTCCTGAATCTGGCCCTTTTTGTCTTTAATTTGGCGTATCCAGTTTGCAATAGCAGTATATTGTAGTCTTTTGGCCAGCAATCTACCTGTATTTTCACTGAACTCATAGATGTCCGTTTTGTATTGAATAAACTTAGCAGCAAGTTCCTCCCCGTAATATTGGTATATTCTACTGTTATCAATTGCTATCTGGTGTTGACATTCCTCTCTTTTGCCCTGATTAGCGATTACTTGAATGAGCTCTTCCTCTACTACTCGGAGCTGGTCAACCCAGCCGATAACCCTTTCTTTAATCACCTACTGACGATGAAAGGAGAAACTGAGGGTCTCCCCCTCACGGTTGCCTTAAAGGTGTCCCAGACTATTAAATCGAGGGCTGTGCCCTTATTCCTACTGAAAAAGTCAATTATCCAGTTTGTCATATAACTACAATACTCTTGATCTAGCAGTAATTTTCGCTCAAATGTCCAGGGTGCCGCAGCTTGTCTAGGGCCATTAAACGGTATTTCGATTATTAACGGGTTATGGTCTGAGATCAATCTAGGATGGAGCTCACAGCTAGTGCCTTCCAGAATAGGGTCTGAGATGAAAAACAATATCTAAATGGACTAATTTGCTGCGGGCGCTGAAAATAAAGTATAGCCAAGTTCAGTTGGATACAGTTTTGCCAGACATCTACCAAGCCATGTTCACTTCCATTAGTGGGGAGGGCCCCTTTCCGAGAATGCCAGCAGAGGAGGCTCTTGATATTCTGTACTGCACATGCTGCATGGGCATAAAGTCTTGGAGAGGGGGCTGGGGGACAGGTGGATCCACAGGCATGTGGGGTCACGTACATTGGAGATCATCGGGCCAGCCTCTGTGAACAAGTGGGTGCACACGACAGGAGTGAGTGCATGCAACTTCAAAATTCAATTTAACAACAAATTGATCAACACAAAAACAAATTCAAGTGTATAAAAACAACACCTGCCTTCACCCTTTTGGTGAACACTGTTCATGCACATTGCAAGTGACAAAGACATCGTGTGAACTTGCTCCCACAATTCCTTATATTTCATTAAATGTCAAATTTATGTACCAATGTTTTACCTTATCTTCAAATTGAACCTGCCTAAAAGGTTCCAACGGAACGACTCTCACAGTTTGTGGATGTCTTCCTTCAACCGATCTTGATGAACTTGCCCTCCTTTATTAAGGATACACAGCATATTTTGAATATCCTGGGAGACATCAAATGGGAACCAGGGATGACATTGGTAACTCTAGACGTGATCTCGTTATATACGAGTATTAGAAATGAGTTAGGCCTCAAGGCCCTAGACCATTTTTCTCTAAAAAACCAGCCACTCATTGGCACCATACACAGATGATTTTGGCTATGACGGAATTATTATTGGATAATAATTACTTTCTGTTTAAAAATGAGTGGTACAAGCAGAAACAAGGGGTGGCTATGGGCTCCAAATTTTCTCCAGCCTATGCCAATATATTCATGGGTTGGTTAGAAGAAAAGGTTGTTTGGGGCCCTGGAGCAAGTAAATGGATTGAATCTATCCTATTTTGGGGTAGGTTCATTGACGATTGTATAATGGTATGGACTGGATCAAAACAGTCCTTGACTGAATTTTATGAATATTTGAACAATAATGACATGAACATTAGATTCACCACTAATGATAGTACTACTAGTATTGTATTTTTGGATCTGGAACTGTATGTTAAGAATGATTGCATAGAGTAGACTGTATCGCAAGCCAACCTCATGCAATGCAATTCAGCATGCGAAGAGTGCTCACCCGCCTCACCAAATAAAAGGAATTCCATTTGGTGAAATGTTAAGAGCTAGGTGGAACTGTAGCGAAAATCAAAATTTTGTTGAATGTATAAGCGATATGGAAAAAAGATTTTTGACAAGAGGTTATGGTAAGAGAAATGTTATAGCAGCTACACGGAGAGTGAAGAACGTAGAAAGAAGTGAGACATTGAAACCCAAATTGAGAGTGAACAAGGAAGACCAACCAGTAAGATTAATTACCAGTTATACTCCATTGAGTAAGGTATTATTGGAGAGCATGATAAGACATTGGAATGTCCTAAGAAAGGATAGGATGCTCTGTGATTTTGTGGGAGGGAGACCTCAGATCACCTACAGAAAAGGGAAGACCCTAGGGACAGTATTAAGCCCCAGTTACCCGATAGAAAAGCAACAAGTTACTTGGTTGGATGAGCATTCAAAGGGTTTCTATAAATGCGGACATTGTGGGATGTGCAGGCATGCTAAGGACAAGACAAAAGCTTTTCAAGTGCTGAATAGTAAAGACTATAAAATAAGAACCAACATAACCTGTAGCACGAAATTTGTGATTTATGTTATAGAGTGCAAATGTTCAAAAATGTATGTGGGCAGCACAATTCGCATGCTAAAAGATAGAGTGAGTGAACACTTGAGAGCGGTGAAAAATAATGACATGAGGTATCCAATAGCAGAACATGTACACACATGTAAAAAGCAGGATCAGAGTAAAAACTTTAAGTTTTATGGAATTGATCATGTGAATGTGGACCCTAGAGGAGGTAACCGAGAACTGATATTGAGGAGGCAAGAGGCAAGATGGATTATGAAATTGCGGGCCGTGGAGGACGGCTTGAATTATGATCGGGAGCTGGAATTCTTTTTAGGGGATTAGCAGACTTTAGGAACTTAGATGGTTGATATCAATCGTAATCAATTCATCATATTATGGTCACTATGAAAAATGAGAGCTGATAATAACACCATTGCTATGTGGCTAACATTAGATTCTTGACATAGAATGTATTTGAAGTATTCTAATGTGGAAGATATTTTGGTTCCGAATTAGAGTGGGATTGTATGAATGGTAATAATAATTGAAGATAGACAGATGCATTGGAGTAATTACTACCACATTTTAAATGTTTGGGCTGGATATGAAAATATGGGGCAGATAAATTTGTAAACTGACTCATGGATTGCATCTTCATAGACACTAAAGAGCATGAATGAAGTTTTAGATCTGTTAACATAACAGGGAAGATACGCTGAGTCGAGTTTATCCCCACTCTAAAATGGCGCTCAGGTCTTTTACGGAGGTAGTCCTTTCTTGATTTCTAGGGACACCACACAAACGAGCATGAGCCAAGCTGGTGGCGTTACCGGTACATGGGACGCCGGTTCGAGTAGTGAGGTAAGGGCGCTAACGGTTATAATATTTGGTAACCGAATAGTAAACAGACGCCGAGGCTAATCTATTCCCACTCTAAGATGGCGCATAGAATTTACAGGGTAGTCCCTCTTTGTTGTCTAGGGACGCCACTTAACGGGCGTGAGACGAGATGATGGCGCTGCCTGTACACGGGACGCCAGTTCGAGAAGAGAGGTAAGGGCGCTAAAGCTGTAATATTTGGACCATGGTAGTAAGCGGTCATAATTTCGAAATACTAATGACGCGCCTTTTGATTAACAGAGAATGGGTGCAGATTTATGAATGGCAGCGGAGTGGAAATGTGTTCATATCAGCGCTAAGCAGATAAACGACAGGTATGAGTTTTAATGAACTGACATAAATAGGTTTGCAGCTAATGTAATCAGGTTGTAAGAGTTGGTTATCTGATGATGGCTCTTTACTTTTAGGAAGAGTGGATTGCGGTAATTGAGATAAAAGGCGACATATACAAGTGAAATCAATTTGGAGACTTTAGATAGAAGTGCAGGTGAGACTTTAAACTTTGTAAACTTTTAGTGATGTCAGGACTTAGAGGTAAAAAAGCCAGTAGAGATGTTAAGAGTTGCTTTTACACATGGATACGTATTTTCTTTTAGGACTTGCGAGTATAAGGATATTATTCCCTCCGCCAAGCTAAATTGCAACAGATAATACATAAAAACACCCGCGTGAAAAACTGGAGGTATGCAATATGATATATCTATATGAACAATGCATTGATTAGGATTGTAATAGATCTAAGTTTGTCCTCTTGCCAAAACTTGAAAGTAAGGATCTGTCTCCCCTTTTAGGCAGGTTCAATTTGAAGATAAGGTAAAACATTGGTACATAAATTTGACAGTTAATGAATTATAAGGAATTGTGGGAGCAAGTTCACACGATGTCTTTGTCACTTGCAATGTGCATGAACAGTGTTCACCAAAAGGGTGAAGGCAGGTGTTGTTTTTATACACTGGAATTTGTTTTTGTGTTGATCAATTTGTTGTTAAATTGAATTTTGAAGTTGCATGCACTCACTCCTGTTGTAAATATTGACACAGGTTTTCTAATGGGCCATGTGGGGCTCTATCCTCTTTTTCAAATCTATGGAAATGTACATAATGGTAAAAGCATATTATTTTGTTTTATTGCCAGCCCTGACGAAGCCGAGAGGTATTTAATAACCTCGGCGAAACGCGTTGGTTGGGATTGGATCTGAACAAAAAAAGAAATAAAGGAAGAAAATCTTCATGGAAACTTTTTGGATGTCTTTTTGTATGGACTAAGCTAAATTTGGGCTATTACAAGTTGGAGTGCTTCAATCTATGTTAAATATGAATGTGTTTAATCGTCAGATTACACAGTGAGGAGTTGGGTGTTTTCCTCCCCTGAACTTTGAAGCACCCAGTGTTTGCATTTGCGGTCGAGTATTAAAATAGAAGGTGAAATACTTCTAGAGCGCTCGTAATCTCCAACTGCACCCAAAGTTTAATTCAAGTGGGTGCACACGCATCAATATCTTTCTATAGTGATAATACAAAATTGGTGCTCACTCCTTCCTGCACCTGAGTGATGCCTGCATAAGTTATACCCAGCAGGTGGGCTCAGTGGGACCCTTTCAGATGTCCTTTGCTCCTGACTTTAGTGAAGACGAATGGGTTGTAGGCCAGCCCATCTTGCTGTGCCCTACTTCCTAGTTCCTAGTGCATAGAAGCAATACTTTATAACTGTGCTACATTCAGCCCTGGCACACCAGCCATCCCCAGACACTCTCTTTGAAAGATGTTCTGTGTACTAATATACAACCTGGAAAGCCACATCTAAGGGACTGTTTGTCATTTGTTAGGGCAGTTGGAGGATGCTCTGCCACCCTGGGTTGGGAGTTCTGTTTTTTCTGCTTGCACAGCCATGCAGTGAGACTTTAGCAAGTCCCGTAAACATCCTATGCACTCCATGCTAGTACCCATATGAGGTGTAACCCATATGGCACCTGATTCCCCTCCCTCCCTTTCCATGCAGAACACTATGGCTAGATTGCGTGTCTTAACACGGAACATCCGAGACATGGAGAAAGAGCACAAACAGTATGCAGTACAGCAATACATTAGAAGGCGAGATGCCCCAATTGCATTTCTCCAGGAATACCACACATCTAAAGGGGAAGATACACGCCTGCAAAAATGATATCACTGTCACTGTTATTGCATTACAAACTCAGGCAGTGCTAGGGGGGCCCTCATATGAGTTAGGCCAGTGGTGCCCTTCAGATACATAGCCACAGAAATAGACCCTGAAGGGCACTATGTACTAGTGGAAGGACAACTTGAAAGGGAGGTCTATTAACATTACTCTCTAATACTCTTTCCCTAAAGGTTAAAACCTTTCTAAATACATCTCCATATTATCATATTATACTTCTTGAGCCCCATAAAGATAGATCTCGGATTCCTATACATTTTTATAATAATAATTTTGCTGGCAATCAAGCAGTGATCCTGGACCCATTGGAAATAGACATTGCTAATTTGGAAAAAGTATTTCATGAACCTTGTGACATAATCTGGTTAGGTGATTTTAATGCTCACCCTTGCAATAAGGTTAACTCACCATCATGCAGACTGAAAGACGAAGATGGGGATCCCCTTCCTCATTTTAGCCATAATGACTATGGCAATGCCCTTAATAGGTTATTAATAGTAAATAACCTTGTAATGTTAAATACTGTTGATACCGCAGCTGGACAGTTAAACTCTACATTCTCTACTCATTCCCATTTCTCAACCCTTGACTATATTTTAGTCTTAGATCCTATAAGGAAGCTTTGTACCCAATTCCTGATCAACTTTTACACTTTCAGTGCTCATGCCGCAACCACGTTTCTTATTCCATCCTTATAAAAAAAGGAACCCTGTGTTAATTTCCCTATTAAATCAGTGATTGCAAGGGAAAATGGGATTGTTTTCAAATGGGAAAAGTCAACACTTTGAAGCTTGTTGGGAATATAGTCTCCAAACAAGCGTCAGAGATAATGATCTGCTTAGAAGCAACAATTGATAAACTACGCTCTATATCCAATAGGCGTCGTAAGGGTCCCACCTGGTTTGATGATGAATGTGTAAAAACACTCAAAGAGATTCATATGGCTTTGAAGTTAAAACCTAGAGAGAAAATCTTGGTAAAGTCCTTACTCCAGTTATATAAAAAAGCAAGGCTAACAAGGTTAAAGCTTTTAAAAAGGAGTGGTGGGAAAGATTACAAAGGGCGGCTGTATTTATTAGCTCACAGGACTTTTGGTCATTGATCAATGCTCCTTTTCTGAGAGACGAAAAGGTAATGATGGCAGATACTCATGTGGACCAGGAGGCGTGGGTTACACATTTTGAAGGACTGTTTGGTAGCATGCATGAGGTAACTAACAGGTGCGCCGTCTTCATGGAAGACAACTGTAATTGTACCTATTTACAAAAAGGGGGACAAGGTGGTACCAAAAAATTATAGGCCCATATCCCTATTAGATTCAACTGCTAAATGAATGGGCAGGTTACTTTTAAACAGGCTTGAGGAATGGGCCCAGGAAAAGAAAATAATAATCCCATGCCAATACGGCATTAGAAAAGGAAGGGGGGCAGTGGATCAGTGTCTGAATTTAAATGTAATAATAGCCAAATATACGGTGGCCAAGAAAGGCCAATTATATCTTGCCTTCATGGATCTGTTGGCAGCCTTTGATTGTGTGGCACAATCCAAGCTGTGGCAGATCATGGAGGCAATGGGAAATGAGATCCAGATTATAATTGTAATCCATGACCTGTATGCCAGAGCCACAGCTTGTGTTCAGATTTGCAAGGGAGGAGAGTGCACAAGACATTTTAAAATCTCTAGGGGCCTGAGGCAGGGGTGCATCCTTGCACCCCTTTTTATTTGCTTTATATACTAACGCTGTACAATCTACATTGCTAGGGTCTACCACAGACGTTCCTCTTATCAATTCTGTTTCAGTCCTGATGCTCCTCTATGCTGATGACGCAGTGATTCTAGCACGCACAGACAACGCGCTGGGTCGTCTCATATAGGAATACGCAACATTTTTGAATAACCTAGATCTGAAGACTAAATATTTTAAGTCCTTTGTTCTTGTGGCAGGCCCAAAGCAGGAGAAACAGCCTCAAATCTATGTTGAAGGGGTAAAGATAGATGTTGTAGACTCATTATCTATTAAAAATTTGTGTTTGATCGAGATAATAATTGGATAAACATGGTCTCTAATAGGGGATTATTGATGGGAAAAAATATTGGGGCCCTCTTCAAATTTGTGAAAAAACTTGGGACCAAACCAATTGAACTGATAAAAAAGGTTTACGAGGCGAAAACACTCTCCATCACCTCTTATGGCGCAGCTGTTTCTGGTATCACTGATGCCTCTAAACTGCAGCGCATAGAAGATGCCTTTTTGAAAAATCTGGTCTCCCTTCCCCAGTCGTGCTCTAATTATAATTGTCACATAGAGTTAAGAATTCCTTATATTATTGATAAAAGTTGTATTTCACCAATTAGGATGTGGCATTCAGTCTGGTGTAAAGAAGCCCTCTCCTTGACTAGAGATATTATAAACGACATCCTGAAATTAGATGGTGCAAGTAAAATAAGATGGTTAAGTTATGTTGAATCTAATATTCAGGAGGCATGGTTGCATTATCTCAATGAAGATCCGAAGATGTGCCGATCAATGCCCAAGAAGGAGTTGAAAACTCACTTATTGGCACATCTACACACTCAGGGCCAGATTCACAGAATTAACTTAAGACAAAATCCTAAACTTACTATTTTTGGTATTCACAGAATGCACTTACTACTTTTGGTGTTCACAGAATGGATATATGACTACTAACTTTACGTCCGCACTCGGGCCGGAGATTCCGGCCCGGAGGCAGGGCTTCTGGCCCGGAGACGGACCTTCTGACCCGGAGGAGGAGCTTCCGGCCAGAGGTGGCGATTCCGGCTGGTGGCAGAGATTTAGCCATGGCCGAAATCTCTATCTCCGGGCCGGAAGTCCCACCTCTGGGCCGGAAGCTCCACCTCTGGGCCGGAAGCTCTGGCCCGAGCGCGGAAGTAAAGTTAGTATTTGTAAATACATTCTGTGAATACCAAAAGTAGTAAGTGCATTCTGTGAATACCAAAAGTATTAAGTGCATTCTGTGAATATCAAAAGTAGTACCTTTAGGATTTTGTCTTAAGTTAGTTCTGTGAATCGGGCCCGAAGAGACACAATGCTAATTTTAAACTTCCTACAGTTAAGTTATATTACGCTGCCCAAAGTAAAAGTGTTACTAATATGAACTCCACTTATCTATCATTTGTTACGAACCTTCAACATAGATACAATTTAAAGAGATTTTGTTTAAATTACATCCCCCTCATGTTAGGCCTCCGGCCCAAAACGTTTGCAATAACTGCACTCCCATTTTGCCCTTGCAACAAGCGATTTATTCAGAATGATCTTCACTTTTTATTCTTTTGTAAATTATATAGTGATGAAAGAAATTGTTTCCTTTATTCATACAATGAATTTTAAACAATGTTGTGTAGCCTTATATTATCTGCAGTTACTGTCTGATCCCTTTACATGTTTCTCTTTGGCCTCGTTCTTTTTCTCTGCTTTGAGCAAACGAAAATCAAATTGTCATCTTGATATTTAATATGAAATGTAAGTTGTTGGGGTGTGTAATATTTGTGTGTATATTTATGAACAAATATTTTCCTTTTAGCTTATGATCATTAATTATGTTTTATTCCATGTTACTCTAAATTTGTATAATACTTTTTATCTATTGATGTACATGTGTGTACCGATGTTGTGTTTGCGAAATAAAGTTATTTCTGACTGACTGACAACTTGATGGTAGGCCCCTTTTGCTGGTAAACATTTGCTTGCCAAATGTAGCACAGGAGGCCTTCCTGGCACATCTCTATGTTATCCATACTAGATGAACACACACACCCCTTGTATCATTGGATCAGACTTCAACTGTGTCTTACACACCTAGCTAAATCATTCATATCCTCCTCTGGCAACCTCCCCTCTGATTGCCACAGCTGCTTTTCTTTTCCAATGGCTCATGCAATGTTCCTTATTGGATAGCTGGTGCAACCTTAACCCAGATACCAGTGGATATTCTTACTACTCACCACCACACCACCTTTATGTGCGCCTAGATCCCATAATTTGCCATCCTGCCATACAGCTGCCAGTAATAAATGTTGAATATTTAGGGAATACATTCTCAGACCATAACCCACCCCAATTACATTCTGAATGGGGAGCAACTCACTCATTGGTCCCTACATGATGACTATAGATGAACATGTTTTAGGACCAAGTTTGCAGGGACATGACACGTTTGGCTCTATCCACTTACCTGGTGTAAAACTGAAAAAACACAACCTCTGAACTAACAGAATTGAAAGCAATGACGGTGGTGCTATAAGGCCATTGCATATATACAGTGTTAGGGCTGACTTTCAATGGGACCTGGTTCAGCTAGAGACATCCCTGGGTGCCCTAGAAGTGGCAATGCATACTGTTCCCACTGAAAGACTGGCATTAGTGACAGCAAAGGAGCAACATGCCCAACTGATTAAATAGATGTGATGCCAAGACTATAGGGCTGGTCATGCAAAAATGCCTGTTGAGAGTGGTAAATCCGGCTGGTTACTGACATGGCTGCTGAGAAGTGCCTTACAAACCGCCCCTATTCCCATGATAAGGAAGATCCTACCCACCTAGTCACCAGCCATGCGTACATACATGCAGAGTTCACAGCCCATTACCAAACCCTCAATGATCCCCCTCGTAGAACGCCAAGCCTAAGTCCAAGAGTTCCTTGGTAGGGTCCATTGAGGACCTGGCTTGGCAATTCGGGCTGGACTGTTCCCATGAGGAGCAGGGTCAAAACTGATTTACGTATTGCTGAGTCTCAACTGGGGTGGCATGGTGATCAAAAGAACAATGAATTTAACCCAGATCTCTTGACTGGGGGTGAATGTCTGATTATCTCTGAATTTCATTCATCTTTTGTTTGTCTTTTGCTTCCTCTCGAATAAGGGCAAGCACAGAGTTGCTCTGCGTAAGTTGCAATGACCAGCTGAGAGGGGTGCCATGGGGCCCCTAACTTTGAACATTATTATCGAGCGTCACAACTTAAATGACCTGCTCATTGGTTGGCGGGGAAACTATCAGATGAACTGGGGATGCTCTTTGTGGAACGTGCACAGCGGGTAGTGTGCAAGCCCTTTCTACAATGTGCAGAGGTCCCACTGAAGGCCAACAACCTACTATACATAGAAAATGACAGCTTCCACAGAAGCCTGCTACTGGGATCCAGAAGACCATTCAGTATCCTGGTCGGGAAGGAAGGGCTGACCACATTGGAGGCAGCCAGAGTGGAAACCCTGAGTGTCTTGTTTTAAAATCGTGTGCTCAGACCTTTTGAGCAAATACAGACTGACCACGAACTCTCTGTGGGCCACTTCTTGGCTTACCGTTGATTGCTGGCTGAGATGGGCCGACTGTGGCATATTGTTGACAGAACCAGATCAGCCCCATTGGTCCACAAACACCATAGGTGAGGGCCAACAACTTATAAACTGGCTCACACAAGCCTTGCCACACATCTGCCTGCATCTGGAAACCTGTCACCACAGCTGGTTGCGAGAGTGCTCTTTTTAACATCTCAGTGAATCCCCATTTCACCTTCACTGGACTTCTAATCTATAGACCACCTGGGCCTGACGCCGCCTTTCGTCAAAGCCTTCCGGAGGTGATTTCCTCCTTGGCTTTAAAAACTGCCAACTTCACGATTATCGGCGACCTCAACCTGCATATGGACGCTCCTCTTTCCAACTCGGTCCATAGTTTGCTAGCTGATTTAGAGGCGTTTCAATTGACCCAAATGGTGCAATTTTCAACTCACACAGGCGGCCATCTATTAGATCCCGTTCTGACGAATCTCTCTACGAATATTTCAATGCTCCATCCCAGACCTATTTACAAAAAGGGGGTGGTGATGAACAGAGTGTCTGAATTGAGCAGACCACTCTTACCCAGTCCAAAGATCAGGGCTTGATCCATCACCGTTATTTATCTCACTGCCCCATCCCAGCTCAGAACCTGGCTATATGCAAATCAGTCTGTCCCTGGCCCAGTGCATCATGGGAACAGGGCAGACTAAACTACCAAGCCAATTCTTTACCAGAAAGGAGACAAGCTACCGGGGACCGGTTTCTGGCATTTCAGCCTCTTCGGCCCGGCTTGCTTGAATCCTGATGGAGCAGTGAGAAAGGGACTCATGTCTGAGTATACCCTGCCACACCTATAGTGGCCAAAATCGATTTACAAAAAGGGGGTGGTGATGAACAGAGTGTCTGAATTGAGCAGACCACTCTTACCCAGTCCAAAGATCAGGGCTTGATCCATCACCGTTATTTATCTCACTGCCCCATCCCAGCTCAGAACCTGGCTATATGCAAATCAGTCTGTCCCTGGCCCAGTGCATCATGGGAACAGGGCAGACTAAACTACCAAGCCAATTCTTTACCAGAAAGGAGACAAGCTACCGGGGACCGGTTTCTGGCATTTCAGCCTCTTCGGCCCGGCTTGCTTGAATCCTGATGGAGCAGTGAGAAAGGGACTCATGTCTGAGTATACCCTGCCACACCTATAGTGGCCAAAATCGATTTACAAAAAGGGGGTGGTGATGAACAGAGTGTCTGAATTGAGCAGACCACTCTTACCCAGTCCAAAGATCAGGGCTTGATCCATCACCGTTATTTATCTCACTGCCCCATCCCAGCTCAGAACCTGGCTATATGCAGACCTATGGCATGGACTGACCACCATCTCATTGAATTTCGCATCACAACCTCTTTTTCCCTTCCTAAGAATAATTCTTCTGCTAGTCTCAGACGCCCCCGGAGAAACTTAAATTTAGAGCATTTTCATCAGCTCCTGTTGAAATTTCATCCCTCACCCCCTACTGAAGTTTCCAGCGGCTACGACAGTTTCTGTGAGTGGCTAAATCACTCATTAGACTTACTTATTCCGGCTAAGTGGAGCAAGACTAGATCTAGTCCTTCTAACCCCTGGTACAACGATTCTCTTAAAACACTCAAAATCTCCTGTAAAAAGGCAGAACGCGCGTGGCGCAAAACTTATGATACTGACCTCAAGGCAGCCTATAGGGCCTGCACTAGAGTGTATCATCGGGCTATATGCACGGCCAGGGCTGCGTTTTACTCTCTGGAGATAAAGAACAGCACCAACCCCACCAAGGTCATCTTCAGGGTGTGTAAGGACCTTACTAGTAAAAGGACTGATACTGCTGCTCTTCAACCTTCCAGGACACACTGTGAGGACTTAGCCTCATTTTTTGTCGAAAAGGTGGAGGCTATCTACAAGTCATTCGCTCAGATTCCTATTGCGGAGACTAGCCCTACGTCACTGGTCCATAAACCATTATTGACTATTCCCAGTCCGACCTTGGATGAATTTATTGCCCTGACGACTAAAGTTAAATCCGGTTCCCCAGACGACCCCATGAGACCCAATCAATTTCGGGAATTCGCTGAAGGCTGCTATCCTGCTCTGCATGGCCTTATTAATCTGTCCTTCAGCTCGGGCAGTGTTCCTAAAGCTTGGAAACAGGCGACGGTCATTCCAATTCTCAAAAAACCCGCCCTCGACCCTACCAAACCTGAACACTACCGACCTATATCTCTTCTTCCTTGGCCAGCTAAACTGGCAGAAGCTCATGCTAATGCTATTTTATCTTCTCATTTGCAGGAAGCAAATATATTGGATATCTCCCAAAACGGGTTTCGTGCAGGCCACAGCACAGAAACTGCCCTTCTGGCTGTGGTGGAACACATCAGGCATTTGTTAGATCTGGGTCAGACGGCGGCACTGATCCTTCTGGATCTTAGTGCCGCATTCGATACTGTGTCTCACCAGATTCTGCTACACCGCTTGATGGAAGCGGGAGTCGGAGAGGTGGCACTCGAGTGGTTTCGCTCCTTTCTTAAGGATCGTGCCTTTAAGGTTTCCACGCCCCCTTTTGTTTCTGCTTCTCGCCCCATACTCCAGGGTGTCCCCCAAGGGTCGGCCCTAAGCCCTACCTTGTTTAATTTATATGTTCAGCCATTAGCGGAGGTAGCCCACAGTTTTGGTCTCTCCTTAGTGTCATACGCCGACGACACGCAGTTGGCGGTGGCACTCAATGGCGACTCCAATATGGATGCCCCCACTTTTCAGTCAGCTCTAAAAGCTGTGGCAGGCTGGATGGCGAACAATCGGCTCCAACTTAATGCCTCTAAGACCGAGGTCATTATTTTCGGTAGGGAAAGTGAATTATGGGGAGATCAGTGGTGGCCCTCTGATCTTGGCCCTGTCCCCTCCCCTGTGACGGAGGTCAGAAACCTCGGGGTGTGGTTTGACAATAAGCTTTCTTTCACCTCCCACACAAAACGTGTGACTGGCACTTGTTTTGGCACTCTGCAATGTCTCCGACCAATCTTTAAGTTCTTCGATGCGGAGACCAGACAGATTATTGTTCAAGCCCTGGTTCTTACCAGACTGGACTATGCTAGCTCCCTGTTTTTGGGCCTAAACCAGGCTGAGCTATCTTGCCTTCAAAGGGTTCAGAATGCGGCGGCCAGGATGCTTGTTGGCCTTCCAAAGTTTGTCTCGGCCCGTCGGACCATTCAGGATCTCCATTGGCTGCCAGTGGGGCAGAGAATTAAATTTAAAGCTTTGTGCTTAACTTTTAAAATTCTTAAAGCAGCCTCCCCTCCTATCCTTGCACATACTATCCAGCACTATGTCCCTGCCAGAGCTCTTCGCTCTGCCGGATCTAATTTGGCTATTGTGCCACGTTTTAAAAATTCTAGGATAGGCGGTCGCTCCTTTTCAGTGTTGGCAGCATCCCTTTGGAACTCCCTGCCTGCTTCCTTGCGCTCCATTCCTGAGCTGCTTCCATTTAGGAAGGCACGTAAAACCTTCCTTTTTGCCACAATTTAGGCCCATTTCTTTTCACTGTTCTTCCCCACTTCTTTTCTGTCGTGTTGTGTTATTATTCTCCAAAGCGCCGGGACACCACTTTGCTGCGGCATCCGTGCGCTATACAAAAACCATATAACATAACATAACATAACACTATACAGGACCCACTACTGTTGAACCGCCAGTTCTGGGAGCGGAATAAAGGCCAGTACTTGACCTGGAAGGAATGGGATAGGGTACTGCAATACCTGCACACATTTTCCACAAAGCCAAGTGTTAATACTTTCAACATACCATCCTGCACAGGGCCAATCTTACCCCATCAAGGTTACACAAAATATTTGGATCCGCCTTAATTTGCCATGGTGCCAAGAACCAGGTGCTAACATAGGACATAAAAAATGGAATTTCCCAGTGGTAGCTGATTTGTAGCCTGAGGCCACGGAAACACTGACAGACATCATAGGGCCCTAGGGCCTCTACACCATGGTGGGTGGAGTCTTGGGACTGTTTAGGCATAAGAAAGCAGGGAGTGACACAAACCATTTCTTAGGCCTAGCTTTGCTCATAGTTTGCAGGTCAATCACTGTGCACTGTTAAGCCACCACACTACTGGGGTTTAGACTCTTGCTGCACAGTGACACTTAAGTGGAGCATTCCCCAAATCTGTATCGCCCAGCCAAGAGGAGACCCAAGGACTGTCAAAACCCCCATAGCAGCAGACTGGGGCAAACTATAGGGCGAGGTATAGGCATTCAAGGAGGTCCTCCCTGAGTGAGAATGAGACACTTACCCAGCTCATAACAGATACCCAGCTCTGATAGACTGTCACCTCGCTCCCCCTTACTTTGAGCTAGATCACATAAATGATGAGAGATTAGCTGCACAGAGGCTCTGAGTTGCAGGGCCATATCGCCGAAGTATGGAAATGTTTTCTCGAACTGGGATGGGTACACACGGAAGGTAGACATATGATGGGGGCTATTACCACCTCATCTTCAATTCCCTTTGCTCAAAATTGCAACTGCCATGGCTTATTGTTAGATATGTTCTTGTTGTTATATATTGAACTAATCACTCCTGTTAGACCCAATGTAACACAATGTACGCAAAGGGACCATGGTGGTGTTAGTAAGGATTGATCTGTGACACTGATCCTCACATTTGACATACAACTGTATGATACTATTACAAAATCCAATCAAGAAGGTTAAAACAAGGAGGAATCTTCTTCAGTGACTTGAAAAGACATCTCAAAGTTTGGTAATTCCTTGAGCTCTATGGGCCATGCCCAATGTACTACTAAAACAATCTTCTCCAAAACTGTTTTACGTCCGGCCAGTGATAAGTGCAGGCACCACATAAATCAACGATGGCAGAATATTTGACACTTCTTCCTTCCCAACTGTGCCAGCCGAAGCCTCCAATTCTATGTTGGAGTATTAATGTGAGTTCACAGCAGCTGCCATGGAAGAGGTACCTTCCATACCTTTCGAACAACCACCAGTTCCCCTTCATTTAAGCACTCCCTTTTCTTTCTCTCTGCCATCCATCAATTTGCTGCCAATGTGTAAATGCAGTCATTCCTTCCTGCCCAAATGAAGAAGTGCTATGACAGACCTGTAGGTTTTACAAACCACCCAGGATTGTGTTATTGACTTTTTAGAACCCCCATTGTATCTGCATCATCTATCTTCTCATTGATAACCGTCAAAAGAGGATTTATTCAATGATCAGGAAGCAGAGGAGCAGTTATCAAAAAGTTCTATTTCCACCCCACCCCACCACAGGAAGGTTTTGTTTAGTTCTAGTTTGCTTGGTCCTTCTGCTTAGTTAGCAATAAGCTTAAAGGACAAGTGATAAACATGTAGTCCCTCAACTTCATTGTCCTCTATCGTCACTTCAAGAGAGAAGTTGGCCATCTTCTTCAGAACAAACTCCTATACTCAGACCTTTTTGCAGGAACCTTCCCTATAGAGAGCTGCCTCTAACACAACTAATTGCTATAGCCTTTTCTGAATGTATGGAATTTCAGTGGTATGTTACATGAACAGTCTGGACGGAAAAGGTGGAAAGTAATATTCTCCCTGTTCCTGGACCTCTAGAATTTGTGCCCCAAGAGTAACCTCACAATCAAGGCAGAATATTGTCAAGGCAAATCCAGTTAGGTAGTTGATTAGCTCTCTCTTTTCCTGTTAGACTCCAGTGATTGAACACTAGTTTGGCAAGTTTATTTCACAGATCTCCTCTCTTTGTTATTCACAACAAGTGGGCTGGAACTCCAGTCAATTCAATAGACAGTTACCAATGTTTATGAGCCGTCACTTTGTCATGTAGTTCCTAGGAATCCCCAGGACCTGCATGTTTTGGAGGACTTAACTGAGGGCTTGGTGTCCCGACTGCTTCCGGACACCCCCAGAGGATATGTCAGCAGTTAGACTAGCTAGCAACGACTGAACATTACAACCCAGATTCCTCAGGGATCATGGAAAAAAGTACAGTACTTTTCGCTCAGTCACTCGTGCTCCCTTATTCTCAGAAAATACACAGGATGGCGATTAGGACATTTCAATAATTATTTATTGGTCCAGCGTCAGTCTTGTGTAAAACATATTTGCTGCGACAATCAGGAGACAGAAGCATACAAAAGAGATTGCATGTACCGATATAGTAAATAGTAGATACATTCCTACCATACTGCTAATAAGATGAACATAGCAGTTCAGATACAAAACAGGAGCACGTGCATATTCCTAAATTGAGTGCCCTAAGTAACTTGCCTAATTGTACCTAGCCTAAATATGTAGGTGTAGCATGTAAATGTGTATATAGCCAAGAAACCCCTAGAGAAGCTCCAACCCTCTCACCTGTTGGTACAGAACGTAGGAGCCCATCTCTGCTTCGAGGATGACACCCCCCAAGGGATGTCAGCCCACTTTGTGTCGAAGATTCAGCATGCAGGACAGCTTGAAAGGAATTCTCCTCTGATTTGTAGTGAGAATGAGGGTCTTATATAATAAAGTGATCACTCCAAGGTTTCTTCTAGAATTGATATGTTTTGAAAACAATTTTAAATGTTTTGAAAACAATCATAAATGTTCTTCCAAACATATGCAATCCTGCACAGCAGGCTGTTGGCCAAGGATGAAAAAAGTGGTGACCCTTATACTAAAGATGTATGCAGTGCCTGAGAACATGTTTATGTATGTCATGTATGGGGAGTATGATAGAATAATAAGATCCTGGTTTCGAAGAGACAGGAGCAAGCTACTAGGTAAAAGGTCACCTGTTTACAACCGTTATTGTCATGTGGATGGGACAATGTATGAAAAAATGGGGCATACATGACAGGACTTTCCTAAAAGACATGACACCCACTCCTCATGAAAATGTCAACAGGGTCAGCTAGATAATGATCAAGGTAAGGCTATTAAAAAGCATAAAAAACATTCGCAATAAAAATACTAAAAGCACTTTAAAAGCCTGAAAATATGTCCATAAAAGAAAAAAAAATTTCCTAAAAGCGATCAAATGGTCCTCTAAACTTGTATATGTGGTTAGTATTACACTGAGCACCTTAAAAGCCAGTACGCTCAGTTAGAGAACGAGAAAAACAAAGTCAGTTACAACCTTCAATTTTGTAAATATTTATAAAATGCTGAATAGTTCCCAGCACAGGAAAGGCCAGATTGTTTATGAATCCTCTGCTGAAGACTCAACATAGCTGAACATTGCGTCCGCAGGTAGGAATCCCTCCAGTATTTCCAATATAATGATGAGTAGGCAAAGATGGTAATCTCCGTTTCCCACAGCAGCCGCTGAGGAAGAATTGGATGCCTGCATACCTGGAACCGATGCCTGTACCTCTGGAGCAGAGAGGATTTTCCTTCCAAGAGGAGGGGAATCATCCCTTGGAAGCTCTAGACATTCCGTCATCAACATGGGAATACGCTGTGGACAACGGTACACGTGGGCCTGCAAGGGCTCCAGGAGCACGCCTATGTCTGGAGGCACAACCGAAGGAAGTGTAAGTCAAAGGTCCAGCACGCATCCGAGTTCACTGAAGTGGCAGTGGAACACAGGCAGGACATAGTCTAGCCAGACCAGTCTAAAAGACAGGAACCAATGCTCACTTAGCTCTCGAAGCCGTGGCGTAGTCAGGTAGAACAATATACGCTCACGACAACGTCTTTCCAGCAATATGTCCTCCATGTTTAGAGGTTTGAGACGTTCATTGCGAATCAATAGGATTAAAATCAGGAGGCCAGCCGCTGATGGCAGGACCAAAGGAAGCCCTCCAAAAAGCTTCCAAGTGCGGAGTGTATGAAAGCTGAAATTACTATGAAGATTGTCTGAAAGGAGGTTAAGAGACCTAATCCAAGACGGTTAAATAAGTGTATGATCCCACTCATATCAGACATGTTAAAGATACGATGAACTATTTCTCCGAAATAGATAGGGAAGTTTGTACAGAGCAGGCCTGTATCTCTGCTGAAGACCTTGCAACCTGGAGATCAAAAGTCTCTTGGGCTTAAGTTAAGGACACATTTTGTTCAGACAACATGGCTTTCAGTCTGCTCTGCGAATCAAACCTTAAACTGGAAACATTCAACGAAGTCCAAAGTGGGTGCCTCCCTAACTAGGCGACCTGGGTAAACAATACTTACTTACAACAAATAACCCTGGAGTTTACTGTGACAAGATATACAATGCCTCATGCCATCCCGCAAGATCAATGATCATTCATCATTAAATAATTCCCATATTGAAGCATTACATGCTCAGTGAAGCGAGACCTCCTTAAACACTAAAGACCCACTTAAAGTCTTCTCACAGTATGTACCACTTAAGTAAACATCAGTGTCCTAATTGCTACACCTATATCTGTATGGTAACTCCCAGGTTTCCTGTATTTCCCCTTCACCCAATGCTTCTACTTGGAGGTATTTTGTACAGTATTGAAACTGGAATGTTGTGAAAGGCAGTGTGATATAACCATGAATTAACCATTCCGTAGATGGTGATGCTGCTACTGTAAAATGTAACTGCTCTAATATTTCAATGAGCATCATAGTGTACTTTTCATCTCTAATTGCCTTTGTCATTTGTCAGTTGGTCAGGTTATAAGCTGAAAACAGGTTTGTGCCGTTAATGTACCACCATGGCACATGGCCAGAATGCAATGATTGTTGCGTCCAGCTCAAAAGCATAGTGGAGCACAATTGAGATTGCCTGTGTTGTAAAATAAACAACTCTTGTGCCATTATGTCAATTGCTGAGGATACAATATTGCTCAGTTAATAGGTACGTGAGGAAAGTGTAGTCATTCCATTGTCTACCACAGCTAAGATTTTTCTAGGTTAATTGTATCAATCTCACATAATCTCTCAGCAGCATCCTGTTGGGAGACTTTCTGTAGTTCATTGTAGATGGCAGAGAAGAAGCGTTTTTTACATGGTTTCTGGGACCTAGCAAGAAATACCTAAGATCCATGCTGTCTGATAGAAGGGCAAGTGTTGTTTCACCTGTAAAAGTGTTGAGGTTTTTAGCCATTCTAGGTATACCTTCCCAACATTATAAGAAGTCACTACCCCTGTGTCATCTGTGTGTACATTGCATGGGTCAGGCCTATGGATACTAAACCCTTCGGTGGCACCCCTGAATCTCGATTGACACCTATTAGTGTCTATCAGCCAAACCAACCATTTCTTCCAGTTTGGATCTGATGAATTGTTTGTACCATTCTGGATCATTGCACCTGGCATCTCCTCACTTATCTTTGTGTCATTTGAAATATATTCAATTGGTGTTGGCAAGGGGATGCGTGATGTTTTCACGTCTTTTATTTTTGCAAACCCGTAGCAGGCATTATGTTGCACTGTTCTGTTCAGGAACGTTATTGGTAATGGTATGAAGCAAGCTGTAAATAAAGCCTCAGATCCCTGAACCTGCCAATCTTTCGTTCCCCAGAAAACTTTTGTGTCTATTGTGTCCCTCCAATAGTCCAACCTTGTATAGACAGTTGGGAGATCAAGGGTGCTAAATATATAAGCATGGTATTTGTCAGAATCGTTTTCTTCGCAGTTGCTTTCGCCTGTACTAGCTTATAATAGTATGATGTTGGGTCTGACGTATTGAACCCTGAAAAGTATGCACATTTCAGTGTGAATGTGGCAGAACTACCTTTTGATGGTGTTTGGAAAGAATCACTGAGATAATATCGAAGGACACAATATCGTCCTACAAAAATATCGACACAAAAATATCGACAACAATAATATCGACATCCTATACATATCTAAAAACATACAAAAATATCGGATACACAATATCGATCTACATAAACATAGATCTCACTAAAATGGACAACATACATATCGAAATGTTTAAATATCGACTACTCAAAAATATACACACAAAGTAAAAAATATTGAGAGTAAAATTATCGACAACAATAACATAGTTAATTTATAAATATCGGAAAATATTAGAAATGGATAATAATACTTTTAAACATTTACAAATCAGATTAAAACAAAAAAACACATCTCTCATAACATACAATAAAAACAATTGCATTTCACAATTGCAGAACATTAAAAACGATAGAAATGTTACTAAAACTATTTAAAAAAATAATATAAAATTAACTAGCCAAAATATTAATTAGCATTTGCCTTATATGGAAAGTAAGTACCCAAGCATGTTTTTGAAAATACAAACTAACCAATAAAACACTGCAAATAAAAATTGACCAATAGCAAACTAATTACTAACTCTAAACCACTATATAAACAATTAAACACTAAACACAAACCACAAGAAAGAAAAAGGACAGGAGAAAATACTGTGGATAACTTCAACTACACCTACAAGAACATCAAGATTCAACCTAAAATTCAGTGGATTAAAAGTAAGTAACTAAACTGAAATAAATAAAACTAACTGCTAAAATCTAAAAAATAACAAACATGATTCAATTACTAATGCATATCTACTTTCTATCTTCTCCTACCACTACAGAATACTCTACTGAAAAAAAACAGAGAACAGAACTCAGAAAACCAATATACAACTAACAAAAAAAGTATCTCCAAAGAATTTTATAAAAACATTTAATAAGTCTAGGCTCAAACCTATGGCAAAAACTGTAACTGTAACCTAAAAAATATATCAGAACAATTAACACAAATAAATGCATTTTTTTTTCAGATAAAGAAAACACAGAAAATACAGGCCAGAACTGAACAGTAAAGGACATCAAAATCAAATACAGAATTTTCAACAATGTAAGTATATACTATAGAAATGTTTTTAAATGTAACTTAAAATACATACATCTACATTTTAAATAACTATAAAATATATTTCTTATAGAATAACAAACAGTAAAATGACAGAAGGAGCTGAATTTGTTACCAGCCAGAAAGGAAAACTATTACTCTGCTACATGGGTTACACTTATACGCAAGAAAAACAATTTGGGAGGAAAGTTAATTGGAAATGTTGTAAATATTACTCCAACAAATGTTACGGAAGGGCAACAACTGGGGAGCAACAGTACTTTATACTAGGGAACACAGCCAACCACCAAACGTAACAGAAATCGAAGTTAGAACAGCATTAGAAAACATAAAAGAAGCGAGTACAGGTTCCCAAAAACCAACAAGCTTCATTTTAAAAGAAAAGATTCCCCAAATACCTAAAACAGCCACCACCCAAATGCCAAATATAGTTTCCCTAAAAAGAACAATATCACGTACCAAAAGAACAACTACCACTACCACTCCACCTCCTAGAACATATAGCGAAATCATTTTAAATCCTGACCAAATTATAACTTTAAACAAACGACCATTTGTCATTTACAACAACGAAAACAATGACAAAAGACTGATCATTTTTGGCACAGCTATTAACCTCATAAAACTCCAGCAAAGCCAATATTGGATGATGGATGGGACTTTTAACATCTGTCCCAAACCTTTTTTTCCAATTATACAGGATACATGGCCTATATAAAAACTGCAACATACCTCTACTTTATGCACTGCTACCACATAAAACTAATTCCACATATATGGAATTAATAAACACAATCAAACAAAAAAACTAATGACTATTCCCCTGAAAAAATAATACTTGATTTTGAACAAGCAATGCTTTCAAGTATTTCAAAAATACATCCCCATACCTGTATCCAAGGCTGCTATTATCACTCTAACCAGTGCCTATGGAGACATTTACAAAAGACAACCCTAAGCATAGAATATGCAACAAATTCATCTTTTGCATATCAAATAAAAAAACTAACAGCACTAGCTTACATCCTAGAAACAGACGTGGCAGAACACTACAGCATTTTAATTGATAGCACCTTTTACAAACAAAATTAAGCTAAATTAAGTCCACTCTTAGACTACTTTGAGGACACATGGGAAGGTAGACTCCATAGATCTGGCCAAAGGAGAAATCCTAAATTCTTAATACCCTGGTGGAACGTTTACCGAAGCACCCTAAATGGAGAATCAAAAACCAACAACGCTGTCGAAGGCTGGCACAATGCCTTCCTCCAATCAACAGGCAGAACTAAACCACGTTTAGAAAAATGTATTAAATGCCCACAAAAGGAACAAAGTTATCAAGAATTCCGAATGGAACAATCCATTACTGAACTAACTCCTAAAACATCTAAACAAGCCAAACAAATGCACAAATACCTAGAACAACAAGTAAAGTTGTACCCTAGCACAAAAGGCATTCAATACCTCAACATAATAGCCAAAACACTACTCTAAATTACTCTAAAAAACAAAGCAGTACTAAAAAAATACAAACAATACATTGTAAATAACAATAATATATTTTATCTAAAAAATATTTAATGTGTGCAATATATGTAATATTTTATCAAATATATATACAGACATTAATAATATTTGAAATAAATAAAACATAACAATAATACTAATATTACCCACCCACAATAAATAAAATTGAAAAAACTTACCAAGCATATCCCAAAGGCTGTAGAATCAATTTTCACCAAAACATTCCATTTTAGAAAGAAGTTTTGCTCCCCCCCAAAAAAGAAAAAAGACAACTGTCCCAAAACTGAATAATCCATTAAGCAAAGTCCTTCGAAAAGCCATAAAAAACCCGAAAAATTATAACATATAGAACAAACACTCCAGGAAAACCGAAAAAATTTAAAGAAGTGGTAAAAATCCATTAGTTAATAAAACTAACAAGCACTTCTTTAAAAAAAAAGAAAACGACTCCTTCAGCTATCACGAACTCCTGAAATAAAAATACAGAAAACATACATTCCCACCCACATAAAACAACACATAAACACCTACTAACAGTAATACTAACATTAGATTTCACCTAAATATACTTTAAACATTGAAACACTAACTCTACAAACAAGCCTAAACAACGCTAAAAATACGTACATCCACCACACGTAAATACAACATATCAAAACGCCTAATACAACTAACTTACTTCTACCTACACTAAATAGTACCAAACTACTATCAAAATTAATATAAAACACACTTAAAACATATAAAACAAACCTCACTTTCAGCGACGTGAAGTGTCTCCCAACCACGAGCTGGTCTTCATCCAAATGACACAAAACGACCTAAAGCGGTTACAAAATAAATGACCCAAAACTAAACAAAAAGATTAACATTACAAACATATTATTTAATCTATTAAAATATTCCTTTACAGAAGAAAAAATCAGTACTATGTCAATTTTTTTTTTACTGCTATAAAAAAACTTAACAAAATCTATATATTTTGTAAAATTATAAAAATAAATATTATAAAATATATAATATTTATTATTATAATTCATAAAATCTGGAAAAATGTACAAAAATCTGTACACATGTTTTTCTAAATTTATATAAATAAACCTGTGTTAAAATGTTTTCTTCATTTAAATATATTGTTTAAAAAATTAATATAAATAGTTTTAATATTATTAGTTTAAAAATACTATGTACAACCAACATGTATAACAATATAAAAATTGTATATAATATGTGAAAAAATTGTACTTGTTTTTTTACAATTTCAAACAATACTTACAACTGTAATAAATATATTTTTGTAATGAAATGTACAATTTCAATGAAAAAAAAATTAAAATGACCATAAAATATATTGCCAAATATATGACTCAGTATATTTGTATGAAATAAAAATGTAATACTAATATTTTTGTTTCATTTTTGTCATGTTAATTAAAAAATAAAATATTACAACACTACAAAAATGGTATGGACACTAATTAAATTATAATTTACTATTCCCACTCCAGTCTACATTAATTTGGGGTAGGTGCTGGACAGTAATTAAAATTAATTTACTATTCCCACTTCAGTCTACATTAATTTGGGGTAGGTGCTGGACACTAATTAAATATAATACTATTCCCACTCCAGTCTACATTATTTGGGGTAGGTGCTGGACACTAATAAAATATAATTTACTATTCCCACTCCAGTCTACATTAATTTGGGGTAGGTGCTGGACATTAATTAAATATAATTTACTATTCCTACTCCAGTCTACATTAATTTGGGGTAGGTGCTGGACACTAATTAAAATTAATTTACTATTCCCACTCCAGTCTACATTAATTTGGGGTAGGTGCTGGACACTAATTAAATATAATTTATTATTCCCACTCCAGTCTACATTAATTTGTGGTAGGTGCTGGACACTAATTAAATATAATTTACTGTCCCCACTCCAGTCTCCATTTATTTGGGGTCGGTGATGGACACTAATTAAATATAATTTACTATTGCCACTCCAGTCTTTATTAATTTGGGGTAGGTGCTGGGCACTAATTAAAAGTAATTTACTATTCCCACTCCAGTCTACATTATTTCGGGGTAGGTGCTGGACACTAATTAAAATTAATTTACTATTCCCACTCCAGTCTACATTAATTTGGAGTAGGTGCAGGACACTAATTAAATATAATTTACTATTCTCACTCCAGTCTACATTAATTTGGGGTAGGTGCTGGACACTAATTAAAATTAATTTACTATTCCCATTCCAATCTACATTAATTTGGGGTAGGTGCGGGACACTAATTAAATGTAATTTACTATTCCCACTCCAGTCTACATTAATTTGGGGTAGGTGCTGGATAATAATAAATCCCAATCCAATCTCTACAATAAAATGTAATAAAATACTAAAATAATATATAAAACATTTTTTAAATTCAAAATTTTATACATTTAATGTTTTAAACGATTAAAATAAAAACACCTATGCATTTTTAATTTTAATTTAAAAATAAATTTAAATAAATAATAATTTTTTCCAAAACACTACCCACCATTATCCCCTATAACTACCACAACTCACTCCTAAATAATTATATATATATATTTTTATATTTACATTTTTATAAAAATGTAATAAAAAATTTTAATTAAAAATTGGCAAAAAATATGTGCATTTTTAAAACACTCCCCACCCATCTCCCCTATAAACAATAAAAATCAATCCAAATTATTTTAAAATCAGTTTCCAAATTTAAAATGTTTTATTATATATATATATATATATTTAATTTTACAATATTAAAAAATTACCTATAATATCTACTTTTTAAAAACAATCCCCACCCTTATCCACTATAAACACTTCAACTCAATCCTATATTTTTTTTCAAAATTTTAATTTTTTTTAAATACAATTTTTTAATTGAACATTCTAAAAATGTAACCTATAATATCTACATTTTTAAAACACTCCCCACCCTTATCCCCTATAAACCCAACATCCCGCTCCAAAACTTATATATACATTTTAAACAAACATAAGAATTTAGATTTTATAAACACATTAAAATGAGAAAATTACAATACAAACAACAAAATCACATAAATAAACAAATATTACTAAAAAATACACTTTATCGATATTTTTACACAACAATATTTTCACATTCGATATTTTTAACTTCGATATAAAATTACACATACAAGAAACTATATTTTTGTAGTCGATATTAGATAATTCGATATATATTGCCATCGATATTAAAACATCAATATTTTGTCACATCGATATAAAAAATTCGATATTATGTCTACTTACCGTTTGGCAATGTTCCCATTGAAGGTAAGTGTTAAAAGTGTGTGGAAAGCATTATTTGTGCAAAAAGGTGATGACCATATTGCTGGTAATAATACATACTGTCGAAGTCAGGTGTCTTCATACAACTCCCTGTAAGAAAATGCAGCAGATAGTGGTGAATCTGAGAGCTTACTATTTACAGTCTCAATGTCCCAATCATCAGAGAATGTACTCATTGTGATGAAATCATTTAATGAAATTTTAAATACATGTGGAATTTTAAAATGTTCATTAGGACCAAATACATCATACAAAACCCCATTCCAAACTATACCATCCAGAACTGGAACTGCTGTAATGTTCACTAGGGACAAGTCTCTTTGTTCACAGTGTGATGACGTATGTGGTTTCAGGACCAGGTTCACAGATTGATTCAGTAGTAGGTAAAATACATTTACAATACCAATACAAATTAACAGGAACAGGATCCCTAATGCAAACCAAAGAGGTAACCAAGGGGACACAAAGTACGTCTTTTTCAGCCAGAGATATAATTGTCCGATTTTCTCTTTTTTGGAAAGAGGTGGCATTTGCTCAGGTTCACTTGGATCTGAAGAAAAGTCATCAAAGTTAACGGAGTAGCAAGAAGCAGTTCGATCTATCTATTGGAGCTCAGCAGTGAGAACGAAAGATAAGAAAGTACATATCAACACGTCGTTCTGCTTTGCTTGACATTCCTCTAGCTAAGTCTTGATAAATGTGCCCCTATGTCTTTCTCTGAGTGCTTTCTGCTGGACACCCATTTTTGGATTGCTGTCCTCCGCGTAAATTTCCCCATGATTGCATGCTTCTAAAAGGTCCAATGTTACCATGTTTAAAGGAGAGATCACAAGCACTTTAGCATTGGTTTGGAGTGGTGAAGTGGACAGTCCTAAAGGTCAACAAAAACAGGCTAGGAAAAGGGGCGTGAAGGCAAAAAGTTTGAGAATGACCCAGCAGGGAGGGCAAAGTTCCACAAGTACTTTTTTTGCTGCTACTAGAGGTCCCTTGAGATGGACATATATCCTTGCTCAAGATAGGCTGCAGCGCTTTGTTCAGTTACTGAAGAGCCAATTGGGTCTACCACTGCTACTTCAATCTCAGCATATCAGGGAATTATTTTTCGAGCAGATGCCAATGAATGTCTTTTGTTGAAAATGGAAATAAACAATATATAAAATTTGCAGGTGTTTTTGTTTTCAGCAAGTCAGATCACAGAGTGAGTGTCGTTTTAATATATATTTGAATATTCACTTTCACACGTATAACATTTTTTGCTTTTGTTTGTTTCATGCAGCCTAAATGAATATGCTAACACTGGCTTGTGATGATAAGACATTACCAAAGCTCTAAGGGGGTCATTAGGATGACGGGCGGACTTAATCCGCCCGCCATCCTATCGGGACTAGGGACCGCCCACCAAGGACAGTGTTAAGAGCTTGGGAGTTTGGTTAGACCACAAACTCTCCTTCTCCACTCAGGCCACCAAATTGTCTGCCACCTGTTTTGGCCTATTAAGAACGCTGAGGAAGGTCCTTCCACTTTTACCTCTAGATGCCAAGAAGGTGGCGGTACAAGGCCTCATCCAGTCCCGTTTAGACTCAAACAACGCCCTATACCTGGGGGGGCCTGAGATGACTCTCCGAAAGCTGCAGGTGGTACAAAACTGCGCAGCACGTACCATACTCCAACTTCCACGGTCTCAGTCCGTTAGACAGGGACTGAAAAGCCTACATTGGCTGCCTGTGAGACAGAGAGTGGCATTCAAGGCTCTGTGCATCACACATCGGGCTTTTTGGAAGACTGGATCAGCAATCAACACCAGCCTTGTCACCCCTTACCACCCTAATAGGAACCTCCGGTCTACCGGTGCTTTTCTGGCAGCGGTACCCAGAGTAAAGAGAGCTAGGTCCGGGGGCAGGATGTTCTCACTGAACGCCGCCAGGCTGTGGAATGCACTCCCCCTTGATCTTCGATCCACACCCGACCTACTCCCATTCCGCAGAAAACTGAAAACCATACTATTCAGGAAGCCCTTCTAGCTCCTCCTGTGTTCCGTCACGTCTCTGTCTAAACTCAGCGCTTGGACGCCCCGGGGCAGCAACTGCGCTTAATAAATCGATAAATAAAATAAATAAATAATGGCGGGTGTTCCGTGGGTGGAATAAGGATGCGGCCACCACAGTGGCGGCTGCATCCTGCATTTATAACATTGTGGCGGGCGGTGCTCTCCGCCCGCCACAATGCCATAAATGCATGTATGCATTTGCATACACAATGCGGCAGGCACCGCGCGGTGCCTACCACATTGTATATGCAAATGCAGGGGGGTACCACAGGTACCCCCTCTGTGCACCCCCACCCCTCCCTCACTTTGGGGGCCTGCAGCGGGCCCCCAAAGTAAAGACTGCATGCCTTTCCGTGGTGGCGTCGCCGCCACGGAAAGGCACCTGCCCAGGCCCATCGTAATATGGCTGGCGGTGTCTAATAGACACCGCCACCATATTATTCCTTTCCCGCCCCGGCCGCAAGGCGACCGGGGCAGAAAAGCGGCAGACGGTCTTGCCGTCCGCCGAGGTCCTCCCCACCATACTAATATGGTGGGGGGGGGAAACAAGCGTGGATGTCGGGCGGATTGCCCCCGACAGGCTGCTAGTGGCTACCGCCAGCCTGGCGGGGGTTATCCGCCCGACATCATAATGGGGCCTTAAGTGTTTTCCTGTATGGTCTGGAAGAGGTTAATATGATATAATAAACTAATACCAAGGACTTGCATGTAGAAAGCGGGTGCCAGTCTGAACTTATGTAATTAAATATTTCTTACAGATTTAATTTTGAAAGTGGTGATAAGTAGCAGGAGAGTCTAGAAAAAGGAATCTATAATACAGCTCAACACAGGCTAGTGAGGAATGATGGAAAATGAGAGCCATGATTGGGTAATCAGCATAAGTGGGTAGGACCACTTCTTGATGTTTTATCACCAAACAGAGTGACAGCAGCTCTCCACAGAATGCCCTGGGTTTGCTGAACATTTCATCCAAGCAATAGCAAGCCATTTAAAACACATCAGGGCGAATGGCTGATGGGATCTAATCCCAACCCCCCTGTTTCTGTACGACTTATTATTTATGACTTTTCATTCGTGGCATGATGTCATGAGTGCTACCAATGCTGTATTGAGGCATGAAAAGTATCATGACATATGCTTTTATTTTAAGGTGAGGGCAAAGAGAAACATTTCAGGCACTACTTTTAGAGTCTTTTTCTTTCCAATGCCCGCCCATTACTAGATCAGTTTAAATACATTAATTCGTCATTGTTGTGCTTGCAGTTTCCTCCAGATCATAACTTCAGAAAATTGCACATTCAAACCGTGCTTTTACAATAATACTGTGCACAAGAATGGTTGCAAAAAAATAATATTTTCTTTGCCTTTATGCACATCAAAATTAGGTGTAATACTATTGTGGTACTACTTCACAAAATGATAATTAAGTAATTAGAGGGCCTCATTCCAAGTAGTGTGGTGATTATGGAGACAAAACAATCTTGTTTAAATACCATAAATGTACATATCAGATCAATGTTTGCATTGATTTATTCTTTTTTAGCAAATTGGGTTTGATGTGCAAAAATGCTTTTTGTGACTGTTTTGTGCATGCCATCAAGACAGCCCTAACAAAAGCGAAGCTTTCCAAACACAAGCCCTCAATCTTCAGATACATAGAGCACATAAACAAGATAGGACACCAGGTCTCACACTTATACAAGCTGCTCCGACCGGGTACATCCAAACTAAACACAAAAACAATACCTACTGGGAAACACATCTCGGCTCCAATCTCACAGAACAAGAACTACAGACATTCTGGGAGGCCCCAGCAAGAAACATGATTTTCCCAGTGCTAGCACAAACAAAATTCTGGCTTCTACACCAAGCACTCTGGACACCTGCTTGCCTTGCATCCTTAGGTCTCAAAGATAACGACAACTGCTGGAACTGCGGTGCCGTAGGGGGGGACCTCGCTCACCTCATCTGCCATTGTAGTAAAGTCATCAAATTCTGGAAGAGAGTGCTGAGATTCATCAGCGAAGCTCTAGAATGCACCCTACAGCATACATTTGCCACAACCACCACCGCACACATCACTACAGATCTGGCCATACAAGACAGGTACCCACTAGACGTCCTCCTGACGACAGCAGTCAAAAACGTAGTACCCAAGTGGAAAGACACCACCAAAGTCACCTTCAAGGGTTGGCTGAATTGGGTCACATTCCTAGGAGGGGCGGACATCACTGCATTAAGGCAAACACCCTGGAAAAACCCCGCCCGAGCTATGTGATCATCACTTGACAAATACCTCGACTCATACAAGCCACCGTAGAGCAACCACCCACGCATGACCAACTGCTAGTAATCCATCGCAGGAAGTGTAAGCTAACACCAAACAGCTGCCACACCCATCTATGTTTTGTCCTTACGACACAACGCACGAACGCACGCAATCACCTATATGTTCAATGTTAATTGTTTTAGACCACTCGTAGAAATGCGAGGCAGACACAAATATAAATCTTGTATCGTCACTGGCCTGCCCGTATAACTGTCTATTTGTTACGTGTCACAATGTTTCTTGTATATTTCTGTATCGTGAAAATACCAATAAAAATATATATGAAAAAATATATATATATTAGTAATTCTACGTCAAAGAGTAATACAACTATCGGTAATTCTGCATCAAAGAGTGTCATGAAGTTACAAAATGTACTCTGATTACTCCAGCTTAATTGAAATTCCACCCAGGCCTACTAATTTGCAGATGGAGTGTGAGCAATAATAGACTCTGATAGTGAAAGTGATTTAAGGTTGATACTTCAACAGCGTTTGGTTGAATTTCCTGGGGAGAAAAGATATCTGGAATATTTGGACACAGTGTGTGTCTCTTCATCCAAAAGAGATAATAAAACAATGTTTAACCAAGTGTGGGACATTATTTAAGATAATGTAATTTTCGACATTGATTTATGTGTATACTTACTATGACGCATAGCCACATATCTTATGTATTTTTATATTGCAGCCTCTGGCATCTATTTGTAAGCTTCCAGATTCTCAAATGCAAGTAATCTTGATACACTTATTTTAACCATTCAAATGTTGAGGTTCTGGACCAGATTTGATGTTAACAAGACTCGAAACCATGAATTTAAGTAATGGCAGGAAAGTTAGGTAAGAATCGAAGATGTTGAAAAACTGCACCCCATTGAGCATAAAATCATTCGTGGCAAAAGTAACATGAGGTGAAAATTCACCAAACATTTAGCCTTTCAGTCAATATTTAAATGCAGATTATATATTAGCCAAAAGCTGTCTATTGAACTCAAGGACAATGGGGGGGCATATCTCTCCTGTCATATGTTATGTTATGTTATCAAATATTTATAGAGCGCGTGGCTACTCCCAGGAGAGTCCCAGTGTGGGGAACAGAGACCACATAACATCATACTGAACTTTCCCCCACAATAGAACTCAAAGCTGAAAGAGTCATGTTTTCAGACTCCTCCTGGAAGTAAGTATGTCCGAAATCTGTCTAAGAGAGAGGGGTAGGCCAAGAAGCCACTGCTTGGAAAGTTCTACTTCCTACCCGGTAGAGCAGGACCTTCGGAGTTGAGATCAAACGCTGAGAAGAAGATTTCAAGGTACGCTGTGGTGTATAAGGTTGAAATCTTTCCCTGAGGTAGGGGGCTCCAATCTTATGAAATGCTTTAAAAACCAAGACTAACAGCCTTATTCATCAAGGCCAAATCGGCTCGCAAAGGGCCAGATTCTGAGAGTCTGGCCCTTTGCGAGTGCGATTTTTGCATTTGGGATTCATCATCCCAAATGCAAAAATCGCTGATTGCGATCTCGCAATTTTGCGAGGAATTACATTTAAGGAATCTCTATTTGAGATTCCTTAAATGTAATTCATCATCCACATTTCTTTTGCGAATTCGCAATTTCTGGCCGCAATTTACCGCGAGGTCAAACCTCGCTGTAAATTGCGAAAACTCAGAAAAATGCATTTAAATGCATTTTTCTGAGTTGCATGTTACACACACACATGTCCTTAGGACATGTGTGTGTGCAACACCTGTGTCAAATGTCATTTGAGGGGTGCTACAGGGTGTCCTTTGGACACCCCTGGCACCCTTCAAATCGCAATCTTATTTGCGATTAGCAAATTGCTAATCGCAAATAAGGAATACTCCCCATTCATTCCTATGGGCCTTTTGGCCCATAGGAATGAATGGGGAGTTTTTCCTTATTTGCGATTAGCAATTTGCTAATCGCAAATAAGGAATCAGTAGGAATCGCAAAAAATTTTGCTAATCCTACATGAATCCCGTTTTGCGAGTCCTTAATAGCGATTCGCTATGATTCGCTATTAGGGCCTCACAAAACGGGAGATTGATGAATCAGGCTGTAAGGCTTTAAAATGAATTGTTTTCCACACTGGAAGCCAGTATAGGGAGGACAGAAGCTGAGTTGTATGAGTCTTGGGACCAGTCAGAAAGTTGGCCCTCACCGCCACATTCTGAATCACCTGCAAACGGTCCAGTAGGTTCTCAGAGAGGGAATTAACATAATCCAGTCTAGACACCACCTGGGCCTGGAGCACTGTTTTCCTGTAGGGGACTGAGAGCAGGGGGACAAAGTTCCTCAGCATTCTCATCACCCTGACCGGACCCCAGTAACCATTTGAACGTTGGCCTTCATAGAATAGATGAAGTAAAGGCACTGAGCGTGGAAGAGGACTTTACGTTTGCCATCCTATCGTTAGTCCACCCCCCAAATTTAGAGTTCACTGTTGACCCTGTGAAACACTTTATGCTAATAGATACTTACACCAAAGTTTTAAAAATGTTTCCTTTTCCAAAATAGAAGTTTTTTTAAGAAAGAAAAAAAACCACTCCCAACATTATGGAAGTGTTCTCCCTTGATTTAGGGGTCCTTTTTACTGTCCCTCATCGCCATGATGTTCCTGTCAGGTACGGACATTAAGAAAATCCATGTATCTACCCACTCTAAGTAGGACAGAAGGTTTGATGGCTGACCTCCAATGGCCCATATTCCCTTGGGTCACTGAAAGAAGATTCACGCTGATGAAATACATTTTACTCCATTGGTGTAAAACTTGTGCTATGCCTGATTCAAACTTGGGCAGGCAAACCGAGATTTTGGCAGATGGGGCACTCTGTTGACCTGTCCAGCAAACTCTAAATCAGGCTCTAAATCTAGAAATCACTGACTGTTAGGGCCTTATTATGAGTTTGGCGCTCCACTGACCGCCAAATTAGTGACGCTGGTATAACCGCGGCGAACTTGGCGGTCCAACTGTTATATTACGAGTTGTGCGGTCGGCTTTGCGAAGGCCGCTGCCAAATGCTTACACTGCTAGTCAACTCTGACTGCCGGGGCCTCGGAGTGGGCCTGTGAGGCTGTGAGAGGCTCAGACCACCAGAAAAACCACCCGTCCAATTACGTGTTGCTTTACTGCCGGCGCAACCATGGTGGTCAAACCACCACATCGGAGATGGTTTAAAGGGAGGGGTGTAAGGCTGAAACTCTCCTCTACTTGACTTTTATCATCATGGAGCCCAATCAGACACATCCTGCCACTGCTCTACCTGCTTGACTGTGCTCAAAACCCCTTGTCACTACCACTCTAACCAAGATGCTAGACTCCTTTTGCCCCAACTCACTTATCTTCCATGTATCTACTGACATTCACTCGTCATGCAGGCTACCATTTGTCAAGTGTTGCTAAAGTGAGATTGAAGTGTCTACAACTACCAAGATGCTATATTGAATGCAGCACATTCACATTACACACATACCAGTTCCTGTTTTGCTGTTAAAGAAACATCTGTATGCATGTGTCAGTAAATTCATTTGCTACAACTCTTCATTCGACTCTCACACATCAACCACATGAAACGGGACTAAAAGCATGTGGCACACATCTAGATGAAGTAGCTGTAAGGTACACACAGCAAAATGGACACATGTCCATGCAGAATTCCACAAAGGTATGAAACGTTGACACGTTCAATGTGTGGATAATCAAACATCTAACTTCAACACATCTAACACATATCCGACCTACATGATGTTGACAGTGGCCAGGCTAAGCAAAAAGTACTTACCACATAACATTTCACCCAGTGCAATGTCTGCCCCATTTGGTTGTCATACCACATAGACATCCATCTAACATGTCCCCTTGTCCTTTGTAACTACAGCACTGGCTTCAAGGGCACATCATACTAACCACTTCAACTGGATTAGCAATCAGGGATGAAGCAAACACAATTGTACTCACACATCATTAACTACACAAGAACATCAAAAAGTTAGAAAAGTAATGGCAGGACCAATGTTTTAAAAACTAGGAAAAGTTTAATTTCATGGATGAAAAACAAAGGCCAGTGCCCAGTCCATTTTGCTATTCATGGCACAGCCATCACAAAGCTGTGTCATCAAACGTGCCCCTACTGACACTGCAAAGGAACCTCCTGACAAAGGGGCATCCATTTAGCATAGCAGGCACCTTGAAGATGATATTTGGGAAGGGGAAGCAGAGGTTTAGGGAGGCATGGGTTTGTTCTTGGGAGGGGGCTTCTTGGGTTTGAGGGGTTCTGCTTGGTTTTGCTTGGGTTTGAGGGTTAGCCTTACTTGTTTTTTTCCTTTTTGGGCTGTGTTCACGGGGGTGACGCAGCTGTTTTTCTGGGGTGGAGTGGGAAGTGCAAGGGATGGTTTTGGGTGTGGGAAGGGTTTTCGGGACCTTGAGGGAGCAGGTTGCAGAGGGGTAAGGGCAAGGGCAAACAAGAAAGATTCATGGGGGAAATGGGTATGGTGTTCGGGATGGAGTTTGAATTGGGAGGAATAGGGAGTGGAAGTTTGAGCTAGGTCTGCTGTCTGCACTGTGTTTTGTGTTGGTGTCTGTTGGGTGGGTGACTGGAAGTTTGTGTTTTTCTGGTGGGAGTGATGTTGATGTGCTGGGTGTTCTGGAGAGGTCTGTGGCTGTTGTTGTGATGTCTGCAGGCATGGTTCTGTCCATGGAGGGGTCAGTGTGTGTTGCTGTGATGTCTGCGGGTATGTTTGTGCCTGTGGAGGGGTCAGTGTGTGTTGTTGTGATGTCTGCAGGTATGGTTGTGTCTGTGGAGATGTCAATTTGTGTTGGTGTGGTATCTGTGGGTATGGTTGTGTGTTTGGAGAGGTCAGTAGGTGCGGGTGTGGTATCTGATGGTATGGGTGTGTGTGTAGAAGGCTTTGTATGCGTTGCTACTGTACCTGGGGGTATGCTAGGGGTGGTGGGGGTAGTGAAGAAGGTGAGCGTCTGCATGTATGTTTCAGTTATTTTTAAGTCTTGCATGTGTGCGGGGTAATTGTGTTTGATATAGTGTGTGCATGCATAGGTTTGAATGTACTTGGGATATGAATAGTAAGAAGGAAAGTGGATGGGGAAGGGGCAGGAGTAGGGGTGGAAAGTTGGGATGGGTGGAGGTCTGCCATGAGGGACGAGGCCAGAACCTGTAAAGATTCCTGTAGATCAGACATGGCTGTGTGAATGCCTTCCAGGTAGGCAACTATCGCGGTCAGTTGGGTGCTTTGAACCTGGATGGCATTCAGAACTGCAGTCTGTCACGAAGATATGCTCCTCAGGAGATCAATAACCACCTCACTGAGTGCAGCAGGGCTAAAAAGGGCCGGGCCTGAGGTACCTGGAACATGCCCCGGCCACGGGCGGACCCATCTGTGCCCGTCCACGACAGGACGTGGCAGGGCTGGGCCACCCCCTGACATCTTGCCACCAAGGTAATCACGGGAATCACAGAGTTTGACTCAGGGCAGACATACAAGGTACTGTTTTCTGGCACTTCTGTGTTTAAGTGTAAATTGACCGAAGAATGGGTAAGCGTGAGGCCACAGGTTCTCTGGTAGGCGGTGGGGTTACAGGAACTCTGGAAGCTTTCTTGATCAGAGCGGAATCACTTTGGTTCATCAGATTCAGCTTCCGGAAAAAATACTTTCCCTGGACACCATTGTGGCTCAAAAACGCTCATCTATGGGCTGTCTAGCTACAAAGGAATCTCCTAGTGAGGTGGACTATTCGTGTTCTGCCACACCAGGTAGTAACAACAACAGGGAAAGAGCCATTTCCAAAATCTCACCACCCCTGTCATCAGCCGTGTTGCAAGAACCTACAGAAGCACAGACTGTTTGTAGTAGCCATCTTCAGAACGTTGTAGGGGATAATGATCCAGGCTCATTGTAGGGGCAGGGGGCTGGGTCTACAGCGCTGATCCCATTGTCCACAAGTAATGTAATCCTATCAAGGTTAGATGGGGAAGTTATTACACGTTCGAATAGGGCCCCCAAACCTGTTAGCACCACGAAGCTCTTAAATAGCGATGAACTGCCAGCAAAGCGTACCAGGGGTGGGGCTTCCTTTAAACTAAAACAAAAACAGAAACAAAAGCCCAGACCAGAGATCCAAGTAACTAGGACCCCTGATACAGCACGTTTTGTAGCTAATCAAACGCCCTATAGTGGCAAAGGTGCTGGTGCGGAGCTGGGGGTTGATCTTGAGTACTGGAAAAGTGTGGAAACGTTGATAACTATTCTTTTGGGGCCCTTACTAGGCAAATTAAGGTCAATAGTGGAAAAATTGTTGTTACTCTTATCCAAGATCAGTGCACCCGTCAATGAGGCTAGCGGGAGTGTATCTAGACCTTGTGGGGAATTGGATGTTCCAAAATCACCAGTCGCAACTGTTATAGCAGCGGGAGAGGGGGGAAACGGGGCCAACGAACAGCCCAATGGCACACAAAATCGGGGAATAGAGTGCCATACCCAGTTCCCCCGGGAGGAAATAGAAATAGTACAAGATTCACTCCTAAGGGACATAGGGACCTGATGGTGGAGACCGTAGGTAACATCTCAGCACAACAAACAGCCCCTACTAAAACAGTGGGTAGAGCCACTAAACATCAACACTCTAGGGAGTTGTCAAATCAAAGTGCCTGGGGTAGCACAGATCTGCCGGTTTTAGATCTACCCCCCGCCGCATGCCCACACACTGTAGATTTGACGGGCGTCCCGGCCTGTCCGAGTGATAGAGAAGAATCCACCTTAAAGTTGATTAACAAGGCAGCACAGTGGATGTGCAGGAACGTAGGGTTCAATATTATTGGCCATAGGCACATTTTAATGGCCAGGTGGGTGTCTTGGATTTGCAGCACCAGGAAAGCTTTCCCAAGGGATTGTGTGATTATGAATTTAAGGCACCCGAGCTTGCGCGTAAGTTGCTCACTCATAGTAAGGGGCTCCATCAAAATTAGGGGGGCTCAAGTATTAAAATGCTCCCATTGGGCTTCTTTTACAGACACATGATGAACCTGTAATCAGCACGAACACAGGGGGCATTTGGTGGGAGTGCATGGGGGAAGCCTTACAGTCCCGACATACAACTCTTATGCCCCCCTCAGTAATGCTAGAGATCTAAATGATATCGATAGACTGGGCTTGCCTGGGGCAGTTAAGGGTGTCTATGCCCATGTAAGCAAAGTCATCGCTATAGATTCGGGAGGGACAGAAGTGGTGAGCATAATTGGGGGAGTAGTAAGTCTAACTACCTCAGATTATCTAGCAGCTCGAACGCAAGAGCTTAACAACCCAAATATGGAAGTCCACGTGCCCCAAACCCACCTGATATTGGCTAGACAAAATGTGAGAGAATTTAAAATAGTTTCCTGGGACATAGCAGGTTTATCAAGAATGAAGAGTGGGTATTTTATATAAGGACATTTCAAATTATCTGCTTACAGGAAACATGGGAAGTAGAGAATAGTACCTTCCATCTAGAGGGTTATAAAACCTACTTTGTACTGGCCCGCAAGGCAATATCAGGGAGAGCAAGGGGAGGGTTGGTCATATACTTTGACCTTAGGATACAGGGCAGATGGATTGACTTGGATTGGGTCTCAGATATTATGCAGGGGCTTAGGTTTTATAACAAGTGTCACAAGTTAATCTTCATAAATGTTTATAATGCGACGGCACCGAGTCTGGGCACTGTAAGTATGGATGCGCTGGATAGTAGGCTCACTCATATACATGAGCAAGGGGTGTTGGTGCCCCACTTGGTTTTAGTTGGCGACTTTAATGGCCACCTGTTTCCAAATTTGAAAGTTAATTGTGGGGATTGGTCATCGGGAACACTGGAAGAGGGCCCGCATATAGAACACACCAAGGAGGGAAGGGTACTATATAAGCTATTAAATACGCACACCATCACACATACCATGGATCTAGTTGAAGTTGGAAAGGTCGAAATGATCCACCCCACATTCAAATTTAGAGGATGTGTTTAATTTATTGATTTCATTTTTGTTTCCGTAGCACTAAAAAACTGGGTGTTGGGTTTTAGAATTTGTTTGAGTATTTTCAGTGATCATAATCCACTTGTTATGTCCCTTGTTGAGTTAAACCTTTGTAAGAAACCATCTAGTGTGGGGGGGAGGTGGTATGTGACACAGATCAAGGTAGGAGGCTGACATGGTCACAGGACAATGGTGAAGTTTTTTATAGAGCACTATTGAAAGACGGTTGAACAGGTCATTGCGAACTGTTTAGACCCGAATGTGGAGGGGGTCGAACTAGTCAGGGCTTTTGAGGGTGTCGCTCAATTAATTGATATTCTGCTCAGAACTACATCAAACAGAGCTAGATCGGACGACCCAAGGTGATTTGACCAAAAGTGTTCTTGTGCTTTGAGAAAGTTGAAAGTCGCTCTAAAATCTTCCCCAAGAGATAAGGGTAAGGTGACCCTTTGTAGGACAAACTATAAGTTAGCCTTTAAAGGCCGTAAAACAAAATCACAACAGCAAGCCTGGGAGTATCTGAGGGAGGCAATGGAGTTAAAGGACACAACCGCCTTTTAGAAAGTTATGAACAATCCTTATTTCCAAGAGGCAAATAAACCCAGGATAGCTAACAATATCTTACCGGGGGAATGGCGTGAGTACTTTTGTAGGCTCTACAATCACTGCTCAGATGAGGCTCAGTCGGAGGATAAGAGGGGGGAACTGAATATCATCATGACAACTTTCTCTTTGGATGAGATCAAGGTAGGGATTGAAGGTTTGACCTCAAAAAAGGCCCGAGTCCCGATTGGATTCCACCCAACCTTTTTTTGAGCAAGGTAGATCTCTGGGCGCCCATTCTGACTAGGGTTATTAATGCAGCAGTAGATACAGTTATGCTGCCATCCTGGTCCACAGCTACGATTGCTCCCATTTTAAAACAAGCATTTACAATGCAATGGTTTCGCCTTTGGAAAAGTTAGAGCTATTGGCATTTTAAATGACAAAATTTGTATTTATGTGTTGGTTTTGATAAACCATAAATAAATGGCTTTGTCATTTACATTGCCATTAGCTTAATCTCTCGCAAATGTGAGACCTTTTGTACCCTACGGACGAGCTCAGCAGACAGCAATTACTACCACACACACACACCCAGAGCCACACACACACACCCAGAGCCACACACACACACACACCTAGAGGCAGCCACACACACCCAGAGCCAGCCACATACACACACCCAGAGCCACACACACACACACACCCAGAGCCACACACACACACACACACCCAGAGCCACACACACACACACCCACACAGAGCCACACACACACACACACACAAACACCCAGAGCCACAGACACACACAGCCAGAGCCACACACACACACACACACACACACAGAGCAACACACACACCCAGAGCCACACACACACACCCACCCAGAGCCACACACACCCACCCAGAGCCACACACACACTCAGGAGAGCAAGCACAGCGAGGGGGCAGGGAAGCAAGCACAGCCAGGTGGCAGGAAATCAAGCACAGCCAGGGGAAGGGGAACTAGGGGGCGGATGCCCATCATCTGCACTGGCACACCTCTGCTGTGTGCCGTCACAAAGATACACGGTACAGGACAAACATCAACTGCAACCTACGTGTCTGATATGCACACCTAAAAGGAACAACTGCACTCCTAACTCCAAAATGCCAGCAGACACATACATCGTGTGTACATAGAGCCTTTTCAGGAAACTTTTCTTAGCGCCACCACCTCACCTTCACACTCAGGCAACTCTCCAGGTGGGGCACAAGCTAGACATCCACTAGCAGCTTTTGAAGCAAAGAGGAGTATGTAGTCGAGGAGTACCAGCCATGTCATTACAGATAACCTCTTAAAAAAGTAATTTCTAAGTACTTGGAAACTGAGCAAAAAAGGGTCAAAATGAAAAAAAAGTGCAAAAATGTAAAGAAAAAATGCATATAATTCAAAACAGGCTTAACTTTTGGCAGTGTTTTAAATGTTTGAGGCTGCGTCTTACAACAGGCTTATCACATGAAGAACATCAAAACCTTATTTTAAATAACCCTAGGAACCATGTCTGGGATCCCTCATGGAATGGATAATAAAAACGGTAGAGAGGCTCATCACAGAATGGTGCACGACTTAGCAGTTTTTCTACAGAGATCCACACACATCCCCTGTCGCCTGGTCCTCCAAACTCAGCACACTTTAATATAAAGAGATAACGACTTCTGCAAAGTTACCTAGGCAATGTGCGACACAACACACAAACCTAAAAGGACCCGTTTTAGGAAAGCCACTACAAAAACAAGGGACAAAAAATAAAGACAGAAACCAAGGAAGAGAGATGAATGAGATTGGACAAGGGTGTGTGTGAGAAGCCCTCGAGTCGCATCCTTCACTCTAACTCATCCAAGCAGTGAGAGGGGTCATCTCTCTTTAAACAAGCACCAACATCAAGTCACTGCATGTGCAGGCAGCTACTTGCAAGCACAGACATAGCCACAAAGCAATCCATATTCAGTTTGCATCCACCAACAGTATGTCACAGTACAGCTCTGCCATGATTTTGACTACATGCAACGCCCTCATCTAATCAAGCTTCGTGTGTTCTGGCAGCATAATTACCTTATCATGCAACATTGAGGTACTCTGACTTCATGAGGATGCCGAATCAGAATCTGTCAGAGGGTGGCTGTGACCTCACCTCTGCCACCTTCACAGGTCCTGGATGCATATAGGGCCCTCCTTCTGCAAGCTTTGCATGTTCTAGCTGCGTAAATGGACCTCACCTCTGTACTCTTCACATGTTCTTCTGCATCAATTCCCAAACACCTTCTTGTGTAGGCTGACTGCATTCACTAACCCACCAATACAATCCTAGTGTGGGCCGCTTGTATGTATGGACTTCGCCTCAACAGGCATCACCTGTCACAGCTGCTTGCAGCAACCTCGCTCTTCAATACTGGCATGCTGTATCTGAATCCAGTAACCTCGCCACTGATTTCTTGTGAGAGTCGGCCGCATTGTTGGACCATGCCAGCACGATCTTCACATTTTTGCGGCATGCAGCCACCAAACCATACAGTCCTTGCAAGTTCTGGGTGCACACAGTAAACTAACTACAGAATCTTGTGGTGACATGTTTGGGCCTTACATCTGCAATTTTAGTATGTTCTGACAGCAGACAGTGATCTCACAGTAAACTCTTTCTACAATAGACAGAGATCTTACCAGGCAATCCTAGCATGTTCTGGCTGTGTGCAGTGAACTACAAAACCTTGTTTGGGCAGGCTGCATGCTGTGCCCTCTCATCACAGACCTCCTTGGCAGTAACAGACTTGGATCAAGCTTCATTTGACGATCATGTTGATTTCAGTTTGCCCAATAAGGCTCCCTCCAGAAAGCATACTGCTTGATAATATGGGATGCTCTAGTCAGGCATTGCCGTATCCACTTGCAGTGCTGTGCATCAGAATGTACCGTGGGCACTACAGCATGAAGGCTCAATGGGACACTACACACCGTACTTACGGAAGAACTGAGCGGTGCACTCCCAGCTCAGCAATGGTGCAACGTGCTCCCTGTACAATAACTGTTAAACACAGCACTATCCACTCTCCTCAAAACAGCATTACTGCTCCTCACAGCACTGTGATGTGCTCACCTCAGCATTACTCTTCCACCAAGCAGAACCCACCGAAGTGATAACAAAAAGTTTGCTTCACACAGCACCACATTCCTCCCTGCAGCATTACCCCTGCACACAGCACTACTACCCTGCTCATCAGGACACCAACGTCTCCATACACAGCTCCTCGCCCTGTGCTGTAGGCCCATCCCTCACCCAGCTCTGTGCAAGCAGCCGTGTCTCACACAACACTTAAAAGCTGATGCTAGACTAGACAGCTTGTGCTATCAGGTCCACTCGACCTAAAAGTGCAGTCAAGGTGTCACGAGTATCTATAAAATGTAGAGCAGACATGGCCACCACTATACCTGGGATGAATAAAACTTTAATTAAGATAGCCATTATTATGTCAAGAAAGCTGAAAACACATCAAGGGTGTCGACCATATGCTGGGATTGGCCACCAGAATCCCAATGCAGGCAACCATAATGCCAGGGATAACTACCACTACGTTTATGTGGGCCATCACTGTGCCATCGATGGCCACAATAATGCCATGAATGCTCACAATATTGTAGGGCAACATTTATGTTAGTGGGCACTACAATGCCATGGCAAGCGACAATATGCCACGGGTGCTAACAATATGGCCTGTCCACCAAAATGGCAGTGATTGCCACCATAGGGCTAACAAAGTCCATAATATACTAGGGACAACATTCTGCCTGTGGTGGCCATCATAATGTCACAGAGAATCACAACAATCCACCATCACCATTGTTCCACAGGCCACCCACCACAGACCAACATACATGCATACACGCTCACAAACGCAGACACACTGATGAGTACATGGTAATACCCACCCATACATGCATCCGCATGGTACTAGGTTTCTTTCTGTCCTCGTAGTCTGGCGAACACACGACCACCAGCACCCAGGCAGGAAGTAAATTGGTTGAGACGAGCTGGAGAAGCTGCAAGGTCCCAGCAGGCAAGAAAACAAATGGCTTCCATGCATGCTGATCACCCCACCCATGTTGAGGCTACCTTTTTTCAGACAATTAGAAAAGGAGGCAATAACCTGGGGGCTCAACTAAGCTATGGCCTGAACCCCGGACAGTCTCTCCTACTCACACACACTTGGCCCCCTACCTCATGAATGTCGTTGTGCGAGAAAATGTAAAGCTCTTATCTCTTCCACATGTCTCCTCGGAAGTAGGAGAGCAGCAGAGCACTCTGGTCCTCCCCCGTATGTTTTGTTGATGTTGTCTCTATGGAATGGCCTCTACATGCGTGGATGGAGGTTGCTTGTGGGTAGTTGGGCAGGAGAGTGATTTGGTGTGTGTGCTAAGAAGAGACCGCATGAGGGCAAGAGGGGAGAGTGCGTTGTGTTTGCATGGTGTGGTAAACAATACATTTGTACAATTTAAACCACAGACCCAATTACATCACTGCACCAGACCCGGCTAACAGAACAGTATGAACAGCAATGGATTTTAACAAATAAATACAGCATTTGCCTTTTGCTCTCCAGTACCAATTTGTGTTCAACTGTGAAATCCGGTGCATGTATTCAGTATGTATCTCTTGTTGAAATATATTCTAACTTAACAATATTATGAACTACTAAGTGCACTGTAGAACATGATGTACTTCACCAAATAATATACACTGTTTTATATCATTATAATGATCAATATTTGTCACCTCAGGTACATTTTGTCAATATATATGCTCCTTCTAAAAGTCCATGCATTCCCTCACTCAGCCATCATTCCGTCCATGCATCAGTCCATCCATCCGTCTTTCCAACCATTCAGCTGTCCATCCTCCCAACCAGCCAACCGTCCATCCATCAAACACACCCACAAACACACACATACAAACATACATAGATCCACCTATCCACATTCCATCTATCCGCCCACCGTCAGTCCATTCTTCCATTCATTTATGCATCCACACATCCATCCATTTCCAATCTATGTGTGCCTTTCCGGCTACCTGTAGCTCTCTCTCTCTCTCTGGCTGACTGAATGCCTCTGTGAAGGTCTCTACACACCCTTTTGCACTCACAAGCACTCATGCTCATACACACTCTCTTTCACTCTACTCTCATCAAGTCTCACACTGTCAAACATATGGGCATGGTTACTCTCACCCATCTATCCTTTGGCTATGTGCATACCTGTGTATATCTCTATCTTTGTCCACATACACACATACACACACATATTAACGTTTCCAACTCGCGCATGTCCAGTTACACACTCACACTCCACTGCATAAAGACCGGTCTGTATAGCTAACACATACCAACACGCCAAACATTTACACTCTCTCTCACATTCACAGACCCACACCTGCTCTCAATTACACATGTTCCACGCACAATCTCACAAAATCACAAATACACAATATCAAACACAAACGTACATAGACATCGACGTGAACAGACATACGCATATAACACACAGCTTCTCTCACACGCCTAAGCATGTGTACATGCATTTTATGAAACACTGTTTCCGCTTAAACCCTGAAATTCGCATCAATGTTTGGTCACAAAATGGGTTATTTTGATGACGTATGTATTGGCATTACCTGTGAACTCTCCCTTGCTCGCGTTCACACATGCTTGCTCTTACTAATTGAGGTAGAGTCTGTCACGTTGAACGTGCTGACGTCATAAAAGCCCGCACTGATTATTAACAGGCCCTCGCCGCCTGATATGTTATCTGTTCCATATTTCAATGTCAGGCCTCTGTGAAGCAGAAATCAACTCGCAGTTTCGACAGTTACTAAATTACCCAAACTAGTGGAGCAACTCTTAATGAGCCGCCCCATTAACAATTCCCCGATTGCGGCCCCTGCTCGGAACCCGAGGACACCTTGTTAGTACAGAGTGAGGTGCTCAATCAAGGGGCCGCCGATTGGAAGGCGCAGGACAGAGTTTTGAGCGGTGATTACAAGGGCACGGCAACGAGTGCCAAAGTAACAGTCTCCGGCTCCGCAGGAAGCTGAGAAAGCTTCAAGGCTGCATTTGTAAATCAGCCTCCGTGATTACAGCGGTCTCACGCGCCGAGCTCGCAAAACAATTATTTGCACCATTCTTTCACCGCAGCGGCGCGCTCTCGAGCGCATCAGCCCTCGCGAGCATTATTGACAAATTGCGGCTGTTAATTGACCACGCGCGCTTTAAAATGTCTGAAACGCATCATAGCGAAAAACGTGCGTCAGGGTTTGGTTGAAATAAGCAAGTTCAGATTTTGAAATAACCATCAGGTCTCATTCTGGTAAAAGGTACGTTTTAATTCAGGAATGCCATGTAATATTGCATACTCATCCGATATTACTCATTCCCTGCAGTTATCAACAACAGCCAATCACGTTTCAGCAATGTAAATCGTAACAAAATGTACGTAATGAGTTATTCTACCCCTAGCCCTGTTTCTTATTTTTGATCATATTCCAGTTTATTGGGTGTATTTAAAAAAATTTGGAACTTGGGGTTATTTTAAAAAAATTGGGAACATAAAAAGTGCGTACTTTTAAATATTCTATGGTACTCGGTTTTCGGAAGCTTCCCAGTGGCTTGCTACCTCACTTGTTTTATAATAGTTCTTTCTATAGTGTCTGCTAAAATAAAATAAAAAACTAGGGGCGTGATGGGCCTAGTAACAAAAACAACAAGTCAGGTCCCGGGCCGTGCTGTGATTGGCCGACGTCACAGGGGTGTCCCGGGCCGGCAGCCAATCACAGCACGGCCCGGGAATTGACATCACGGGGGTGTCCCGGGCCGGCAGCCAATCACAGCGCGGCCCAGGACAAAGGGGCGGGGCTTAAAAAAGAACGAGAAACGCCCCCGAATCGCGTTTTCGCAAGAAAGCGTGATTGACAGCCTCTGTCTCCCAATGGCTAGTCTCCATTTATGGAGCTAGCCAATTGGAAACAGAGGCGGTCCAAACATCCCTACTGAAAACAAAAGTTTTTGAGCTGGGAGGGGCACTGCCCCTCGCCAGGTCGAAACCTAAAAAGGTAACAAGGATACCCCACTTTGTTATCAACCAATTTCCCTAATTGATGTGTCAGCGAAGGTTTTAGGGCGGGTTATCCTCAGCCGGCAAATGGATTGGGCTGAGGATCAGCATATTATAACTGACACTCAATTTGGCTTTAGGCCGGTAAGTCAACCTCTGATCACTGTCTTAACTTATATCTACTTGTAGCCAAGTGCACCATTTGCCAGCCAAGGGACTGTGTACCTGGCTTTTATGGACTTGGCGGCGGCTTTTGACCGAGTTAACCAATGGAAATTATGGGCAATCATGGGTGACCTTGGTGTGGACACGGGACTTATTAATATTCTAAAATCCTTGCACTTGAATGCTACTGCCGCGGTCAGATACAATCAGGAGGGATGTACCACAGAACCTTTTTTATGCTCTAGTGGGGTCAGACAGGGTTGCATTCTGGCCCCATTTCTGTTTACATTGCATATAAATAGACTGGATCAGCCACTTAGCAATTTAAAGGTTGACACACCAAGGATTGGTTTTCGAGGGACCCCCGTCCTGCTTTACTCGGATGACACAGTCCTCCTTGCACGCACTCCCAAAGGGCTGCAGATTTTGATAGACAGCTTTGTTTCTTTTATGGAAACTTTGTCCCCCAATTGGTCAAAATCATGTATTATGGAAGTGGGCAAAAAAACAAGCAAAATGTACAATTATACTATTTGTTCACATCGCCTGGGAAAGGTGCCCTCTTTTTCGCATTTGGGGATTTTATTTAATGGCCGTCTAAATTAAAAAAATGTACTTGGGGAGAAATGTCGTACGCTAGTAAGTTGCTCTGGGTCGCTCATGAATTTTGCCCAAAGGTTAGATCGATGGTCACCTGAGCAAATTTTGAGATTATATAGCTCCATGTGTTGCGTCAAAGTCCTCTATGGAAGTGAGGTATGGGGTTTTATTGACGCAAAGCAACTACAAATAGAGGAAAATAAGTATCTTTGGCGTTTGCTTAAAGTGCCTCAGAGTACGCCATCCCATATTGTCCATGAAGAACTTGGTGTTTGTTACATTAGGGACAGGTGGGAGTTAAACCCCTAGTCTGCTGGGCTAAAATTTGGACAAATGCGGAGGCGACACTCAGTAGGGTTGTCATAGCATACTTCCTCGCCCGCGGGCTTAATATCCCATGGCTATAGTATTTGAAGGAGACCCTCGAGGGAATAAGATGTGCAGACCTTTTTACTAACCCTGCTAAAATATATTTGCAGGATAAGGCCATGGTTAAGGACCGGTTTTTCAAGCATGTTATGTCAATGTGAAATACTTGTAAAGCGCACAGCCGCCCCAGCAACGGGCATCCCGGTGCTGTATAACGCTGTGGAACCCTTCCTGGCTCTCCCTGTGAGATGCCCCTCCTGGGCACCCCCAAGGTGAAGCCAGGCATCCCAGTGTTGTTGGGGCCATTGTGGAGATTAAGCAAGCTGTTGCCCAGAGTTGCAGCGTGGGACCCATGATTAGAGTAGGCGCCGAGGCAAGAATTATCGAGTCCGCGGACATTGAGCCCAAGACCCTGCAGCGTCGGGACTTGAACCCTGGTCCCTGGCCTGATCTCTGCTTCAGACTCTGCCGCTCTAACCAGTGAGCCACACTTCTCTTATAACACGGAGAGAAGATATGGAGCTGTTTAAACCGTCAGTTAGAGAACACCTTCTAACTAAAACATCCGTGGGCATCGAATCTTATTTGTCTTATTTTCATAATGCCCATGATAGATTTTTAATGACACGGTTCGTGCTAAATCTTCTGCACCACATGCTAGCTGATCCGACAGGATATGCAGCTTCTATAGAGATGAAGGGACCATGTGGCTGCGACCAACGGTCTCCACAGGATACCCTTCACTTTGTTTTATTATGTCCTTTTTATTCACAATCTAGGAGCCTCGTTTTAAAGAGAATTTTAAAGAAAGCTAGATTCAAACATGCAAGGGTGGCCTTGATATATCTAAAACTATCCTCAGATGCTTTGACTCTGTTTTGTACTTTAAATTGTTTAAGGCAGCGGTCAGGCTTAGAGAAACAAAGGGCATCGGGCGAACATTAAGTGCCTGTGATGTTATTCCTTTTATGGTTTTATGATTGAATTGGCTGAGGGGAGGGGTACCTAATTATTGATGTTTTGAATATGTATCATGTAGATTTTTAGATTGTTGCATTGGTTTGTTTTTTAACTTTGCTGTATTTTACTTATGCTTTTATGGTATTCTTTCATACCGAATAAAGAAATGTGATTGATGGAAAGTGTGCCACAGGCAGGAGGACATTAGAGTTGAGGTCTCCTACTGGTGGTGGTGGGTGTCTTGCCTTCCTGAGATCTTGGGTTCTGCATGGACATCACCTCACTCCGAAAGAAGGGGAATCAGGAGCTGCTGAGACAGGAGCGTGTGCAGGCATGTTGTCTTTTGACAGGGTCTCCCTTACTGTGGCTGCAGCAGATGTTGATGATGTGGATGTACTTGGACCACAGGAAGGGGTAGATTGAGGTGGAAAAGCCCTGCAAAGGGTGGTGTTTATGTCCTACAGCACCCCAACCAGGTAGGCCACCTCGGTATGGATTCCGGCCATCTCAGTGTGGATGGCAGCAACTTTTCAGTATGTGTCCCTCTGCATCTGCTTCATTTCCTGGATTTCAGCCAATACCTTGCCCATGACAATTTTGGAGTCCTCCCAGGACTTGGGTAATGGCAGACTGGGTGTCTGTGTTCTCAGTAGACTCACTCTGCGGGCCCATGGTTACCCTCCCTGAGCCCTACCCCCAAAGGCTTTTGCCTTTTGCACAGACTGCCCCCCCCCCACTTGTTCCTAGTTCCTCCATGACTGGGGTGGTGTTAGCCATCTCAGAATCCAGGCCTGGGGGGCAGAGGATGGGACTGACTGTGCTAGGTGTACAGTTTGGTTGGCAATGGTTGCTATGATGTTGCAGCAGTGGTGGGAGATGTAGTAGTGGGCACAGTGAGCCCAACTGTTGGTGTCTGCCCAGGATCACCAACTGGGCCATGACCGTCATCTACGTCCATTAAATCAGGAGTGTTGTCATCACTAAGGGCTCCATCCTCTGGGGTGGAGAGGAACTCTGTTCGACATTCAACCTCTGTGCAGATGCAGTGGCGGTTTGACCTATTGAGAGATAGAGAACATTGTTTATGACAGAAGTGAGGTATCTACATCCACGTTGTTTGTGTCAAGGTAAATGGGGACCTAGAATTAAACCAAATAGATAGAGATTAATATTGTTATCTACTTGAGAGTAGTTTAACTTGTTCCTAAACATTTTATGACATTCAATAGATGTAGTAGATTTCTGCACCTCATTGGAAGCTTAGAAATGTGGCATTTTGGCTTTAGGGATAGGCATAACAGCTCCAAAACTCTGCTACAAACACAATGTAGTCATACATGTGTATTTGTCCATTCGATTGCCTAGTTGTGTCCAATACAGGCACACACCCAGCTTGGTTGTATATGTAGCATTATTCATCATGTGTGAAGTGCAGGGCCAAGAGGTCACTTTGCACTGCTAATCACCTGAGCTTCCATCACAGCTAGCATATATCAGGGGTACACCGTTGGAATGGTGTTATTCATGCCATCAATAGTTTGAGTTGAGTGGTACAGGACTCCATTGAGCAAATTAATAAATCAATCAATCAGAGTACTTGTAAAGTGCGCTACTTACCCGTGAGGGTCCCAAGGCGCTGAGGGGAGGGGGGGTGCTGCTACGGCTTGAAGAGCCAGGTCTTGAGGAGTCTTCTGAAGGTCTGCCGTATGTGGGTAGGGAGGGTGTTCCAGGTCTTGGCGGCGAGGTAGGAGAAGGATCTGCTGCCGGAGGTCATTCGTTGGATGTGGGGGACAGCGGTGAGGGCGAGGCTGGTGGTGCGGTGCTCACCGGTGTGGGTGTGGAAGCTGAGTCTGCTGTTCAGGTAGGCTGGTCCGGCGTTGTGGAGTGCTTTGTGTGCGTGGGTGAGGAGCTTGAAGGTGATCCTCTTGTCGACGGGGAGCCAGTGTAGGTCTCTCAGGTGGGGGGGTGATGTGGCTGTGGCGGGGGACGTTGGCAATCAGTTGGGCAGAGGCGCTTTGGATGCGTTGTAGTCGTTGTAGGGGTTTGGCTGGGATTCCTGCATAGAGTGCATTGCCGTAGTCCAGTCTGCAGCTGACGAGGGCCTGTGTCATCGTTCTTCTTGTTTCGGTCGGGATCCACTTGTAGATCCTGCGGTGCATGCGGAGGGTGTTGTAGCAGGAGGAGGAGACGGCGTTGACCTGCTTAGACATGGAGAGGGAGGAGTCGAGGATAAATCCTAGATTGTGTGCATGGTTGGTGGGTGTTGGTGCTGTTCCCAGTGTGGTCGGCCACCAGGAGTCGTCCCAGGCTGAGGGGGTGGATCCGAGAATGAGGACCTCCGTCTTGTCCGAGTTCAGCTTCAGACGGCTGATCCTCATCCAGTCGGCGACGGCCTCCATTCCCTCGTGGAGGTTGGTTTTGGCAGTGTGTGGGTCCTTGGTGAGGGAGAGGATGAGCTGGGTGTCGTCGGCATAGGAGATGATGTTGAGGTTGTGATGGTGGGCCACTAGTGCGAGGGGGGGCCATGTAGACGTTGAACAGCGTTGGACTGAGGGGTGAGCCCTGGGGGACACCGCAGATGATGTCGGTGGCTTCGGATCGGAAGGGTGGGAGGCGGACACTCTGGGTTCTGCCAGTGAGGAAGGATGTGATCCAGTCAAGGGCTTTCTCTTGGATTCCGGCTTCTAGGAGGCGTGTCTTTAAAGCGCGATGGCAGACTGTGTTGAAGGTGGCTGACAGGTCCAGGAGGATGAGGGCTGATGTTTCGCCGTTGTCTAGTTGGCGCCTGATGTCATCTGTGGCGGCGATGAGGGCTGTCTCAGTGCTGTGGTTTCATCTGAATCCGGACTGGGACGGGTCCAAGAAGTTGTTGTCTTCCAGGTGGTGGGCCAGTTGCATGTTAACGATTTTCTCGATGACCTTTGCTGGGAACAGGAGCAGGGTGATGGGCCAGAAGTTCTTAAGTTCTTTGGGGTCTGCTTTGGGCTTCTTGAGGAGGGCATTAATTTCGGCGTGCTTCCAAATTTCCAGGAATTTCGCTGTTTCAAAGGAGCTTAATGTTGATGATCTTCCGTAGTTGGGGTGCGATAGCTGCGTCTGCTTTGTTGAATACGTGGTGTGGGCACGGGTCAGGCGGAGATCCTGAATGGATGGAGTTCAAGACCTTGCGTGTCTCGTCCTCGTTAACGCTGGACCAGGAGGCCAGGCGGTTGGTGCTGGTGGTTTTCACAGGGGAGGTGGAGTCTGGCATAGTCGAGCGGTTGTGGTGTTGAAACTGTCTTGGATGTCAGCAATCTTGTGGTGGAAGAAGATGGCTAGTGTGTCACACAGTTCTTGTGAGGGTGGGATTTTGTTGGCATTGGCGTTGGCGCTGGGGTTGGAGAGTTCCTTTACGATGCTGAAGAGCTCTTTGCTGTTGTGCGCGTTGTTGTCCAAGAGGTCTTTGAAGGACGATCTCTTGGCATGACATGTAGCCATGTCTTCTCCAGTTTTCGACATGCACGTTTGGAGGCCTGGAGCTCGTTGGTGAACCATGTGGCTCTCTTGTTGGTGTGGTTGTTGGAGGGTTTCTTGAGTGGGGCGAGGGTGTTGGCGTAGTCGTCGATCCACTTTCTGAGGTTGCGGGCTGCGGTGTCAGAGTTGGTGGGGTCGGTGGATGGGTTTTTGGCGAGGGAGGTGAGCAGCTGGTCTTCGGTGACTTTGCTCCAGCAGCAGCGCGGCAGCTGTTGGGTACGATGGTGCGTGGTTGGTTTCTTGAAGGTAAAGTGGATGCAGTGGTGGTCGGTTCATTGGAGTTCGGTGGTGTGATTGAAGGCGACGTGGGCGCCTGTGGAGAAGATGGGGTCAAGCGTGTGGCCGGTGGCGTGGGTGGGTGTGGTGACTAGTTGTCTGAGGCCGAGGTTGGCGAGGTTGTCAATCAGGGTGGCAGAGTTGGCATCGTTTTTGTTCTTGAGGTGGAAGTTCAGGTCCCAGAGGAGGATGTAGTCCGTGGAGGCAAGTGTGTGGGTGTTGGCGAGGTCGGTGATGGAGTTGCTGAACCGACCACGGGGTTCGGGTGGTCGGTAGATGAGTGTTCCTCTGAGGGTGGTGTTGGGGTCAGTGTGTTGACGGAAGTGCAGGTCTTCGGCGGTGTTGAGGGTGTCGTCTGCATGGGTGGCGACTTTGAGGGTTGACTTGTGGATGATGGCTATTCCTCCTCCGATTCTATTGGCGAGATCCCTGCGGGTGATCTTGTAGCTGTCCAGGATGGCTATGGGGATGTCTGGTGCCAAGGAGTCGTTCCACCAGGTCTCGGTCAGGAAGGCCACGTCTAGGGCGGAGGTGTCGAGCAGATCCCAGAGCTTGACAGCGTGTTTGTGTGCAGAGCGGGTGTTGAGGAGTATGCAGTGAAGGTGGTTTGGTCCAGTCCTTGGAGGTTTGGTGTTTCTGTCGCAGGTGAAGCTGCAGGTGCGGCAGGAGAAGGGTCCGTGGGTCTGTTTTGGGGCAGCCTGGAAGCAGATGTAATTTCAGCCGGCGTTGAGTGCATGGATGGTGCTGGCGTTGTAGTGGATTCTGGTGTCGTGGTGTTCGCGGGGTCCAGGGGTTCTGGCGCTGGGCGCGGTCCGGGTGCAGATGGGCTTGCCTTTGGCGCGCCTTCGGCGTGTCAGTGGCGCTTCCACTGCACGCGTCCACTGTGCGGCCGCTTCTCGGCCTGCATATGAGGAGGTTTTAGAGGGAGGAGCAGCTGGGAGGCAGGAGCAGGGAGGCCAATGGGTGTGCTCGGGCGGGGTCGCAGGGAGGCAGCGGCGGGAAGGCCGGTCGGGCGCAGTGGGGGGCGGGTGGAAACTGGCGCGAAGTGTGAGGGAAAGTGCCCAGGAACCAGGAGGCAGGCAGAAAGGGGCAGGAACCAGGAAATCCGGCTGGCAGGAGGCGTGAAGAGGTGTGGGGGTGACCTGCCTGCAAGCAGGGTCAAAGGTCGCTCCTGCTACCAAGTGCTATGAAACCGCTTGGTATAAGCGCGCTCAATAAATGTTTTTATATTCAAATTCAAATTCAAATGCTACCGCCACTCGGCCAGTATTTGAGGAGGCTTGGGAGGGAGGAGCAGCTGGGAGGCGGGAGCGGGGAGGCCAATGTGTGTGCTGGGGGGCGGCACCGCAGGGAGGCAGTAGCAGGAAGGCGGGGTTGGGCGCAGTAGGGGCAGGGGGTAAACTGGCATGCAGGGTGAGGGAAAGAGCCCAGGAAGCAGGAGGAAGGCAGCAAGGGGCAGGAACCAGGCAATCCGGCTGGCAGGAGGCCAGAAGCGGTGTGGGGGCAACCTGCAGATTCAGATGAATATCTGAGCTGAGCATTACTTGTACATTGGTCAAGACATGAGGAGTGTAGATGAGTTGTAACATGGCAGACAAGTGAAAAGGGGCATTAGGGGTATAGCATCTTGGTCAGAGTCACAGTCAGAAGGCCTTATTGTAGTTAAAGTCACTCCAATCTCACTTTAGCAACACTTGACCAATGGTAAGTTGCATGACTAGTGAAGATCAGTGGTGACATGGCAAACAAGTGAGAATTGGCAAAAGCAGACTAGCATCTTGCTTAGAGTTGGAGTGACTGGGCATCATGGCAGTAGTGGTAGCTATTCTAACTCTACTTACCAACAGTTGACAAATGGGAAGCTGCATATTAAGTGAACATCAGTTGGAATATGGCAGACAGGTGAAAAGGGGCAAAAAGAGTGTAGCATCATGGTTAGAGATCCAGTAACAAGGCCTCATGGTAGTTGTAGTCATTTAAATCTCACTGAAGCAGCACTTGACAAATGGTAACCTGTATAACTAATGTAGAGCAGTAGTGACCTGGTAGAGAAGTGAAAAGAGGAAAGAGCAGTCTAACATCTTGGTAAGAACTGGAGTGTCATGGTCTCATTGTACTAGTGGTAGCTTTTCTATCTCTACATACCAACATTTGATAAACGGTAAGGTACATGATAAGTGAACATCAGTTGTAACATAGCAGACAAGTGATAAGGGGCAAAAGCATCCCAGTTAGAGTTCCAGAAACAAGGCCTCATGGTAGTTGCAGTAACTTCAATCTTACTTTAGCAACACTTTACAAATGGTGACCTGCATCTCCTCCACATATAATGGTGGGACTTGCCAATTCTCTGCTCCCCGCTAGTACAACACTGTTTACCATCTCCCGTGATATTGCTACTTTACATTAGGCTTGGAAGATAGCGCTGGGCGTACCCATCTGGAAGAAACCTAATGTGGACCCTCTAAATCCTGCAAATTATAGGTCCATTTCTCTTCTCGCTAACCTTAGTAAGGTCATGGAAAGCTTAGTCAGCCAACTACTTATCCAGTATCTGAAATCCAATACTTTGCTAGACCCTTCACAATCTGGGTTTGGAGCTTCCAATAGTACTGAAACAGCTCTGATGGGGGTTCTTGATACCATAAGTCTCTCCCTCGATGAGGGTTGTAACGCCATGTTAGTGCTGCTTGATGTCTCTGCTGCCTTCAACACCATCTCACACTCCATCATGATTCAAAGGCTTTCTGAGATTGGTATTAGACAGAAAGCCCTTGGCTGACTTCAGAGCTTCCTCATCAATCGTACCAAGAGTTTCAATTTCGGTCCCTTTAAATCTTGGGTCTTGTCATTGAGCATCAGAGTCCGTCAGGGCACTTCATTAAGCTGTGTATTTTTTAACTTCTATGTGGCACCTCTGGCTAAAGTAATAAGATCCTGTGGTTTTGGTTTCATCCCATATGCAGATGACACACAATTGATCATCTCCATGGGCCCAAACCCAGGCTGTATTAAACTGAAGTTCATGGAATACAGGAGGACATTTGCTTCCTTGATGCCCCACAATTGCCTACAGGTCAATTGTGATAAATCATAAATTGTGCTTTTTAGCAAGACCATGAGCACTGGACTAATGATTGGTGGTGGCCTGAATTAGGCACTCCCCCTCAACTCAAAAGGTGGTCAAACAGGTGAAATCTACATTTGGTACCTGTTTTTGGACAATGCGCATGTTAAGAAGAGTATTTCATAGGCTGACTCTCCATACAAGAAAGATTCTCATGCAGCACATGTGGCTATCCACCTAGATTATGGAACTGCACTAATGACAGCGGCTAATGATTCTTTCCTGTTTAGACTACAAGTAGTTCAGAACAGAGCAGCCCATCTTGTCCTCAAGCTTCAACCTCACTCATCTTGCTTATCTACGCTTAGATCACTGTGCTGCCTTCCTATTAGGAAGCGAGTGGTTTTCAAGATTCTGTGCCTGGTACATAGATCGCTCTCAGGTAAAGTGTAGTGTAGTTCCTATATTCCCAATAGGCTCTGCGCATTGGAATAATATATACTGTAGTTTAGACATAGGACTGAGGTCGACTAGGTCTCTACCGAATATATTAAACTTAATAGTGAGTGCCAGTTAGCTCAGAGGTCACTAGAAACTTTCTTGAATAAACAAGAAGGGATTAGTTTCTGACAACCACATAAACATGACAACTTTGTTGTCTCAAGAATAAGACATCAAATCTCTAGAGTCGCGAAAACAATAGATGACTATTTTACTCAGTCAATCGTGCATGCTTCGTTTCACCAGAGATGCAGAGAAATAGAGAGACTGGCGTTTTCGATAAAAGTATTTATTGAACAGTCTTCTTTCTCAGGCATTGGAAATGAGCTGCTACAATCGTAATACTGGTTATAATGTACAAGACATATAATACAAACAGTATTATAAAGTAGTACTGTAAAAGCATGATATGTTTTTTAAGCCATAAAAGTGCATAAAATGTATAAAATACATACAGTAATAAATAATGACTAAAAGTACTCAACTGGTGCGTCTAAAATACGCCCACCCCGGTGTACCTAACCTAAGTCTAGTACGAGGGAAGAAGTAAGTGAGGAGTAGCCTAAGTTTAGTAGTTCTCTGCCAGGAATATATTCCAAGATTTCTCTAAGAGGTCTAATCAGCTCCGTACCTTGGTTTTAGAATGAATGAGGTCTTGTATCTTTCTCTCAGGACTCGATTTCCCAGTTACCCGCAAGGGTAAGCCGGAAACACTGGAGCTGGATTTCTCAGCAAGAGAAAAGAAAGCGTCTCTCTCAGTGCGTCAGTTGGAGGGTCGGCTTTCTTCAGCACTTGCTGCTACAGGGCGTCGAGCAAGTAGATAGTCGACCTGCTCCAAACCACTGTGTGTTTTTCTGGGCAAACCTAGCCATATTTATACTTTGAAGGTGCCGAGTTTGATGAATGTTTGGACTTAATAACGTCACTCAAAGGCTAAATTCTTGGAAAACGCCAGGAGTTCTTGGAGAACTTAATATTCAAGCAGGGGGAAGTCCCTATCTGCTGAAGGCAGGCTTTTTCCAAGAAATTGTTGTTGATTCTCGGAACTTAGTGGAAGTAGCCATGCCGCATTTGGGCTGTATGGCTTAGGCCAAATATGGTAGTGATTTCTATGCCTATATAAGGATATGATAAAGTATACCTATATAAGGGCATGAATCGGGAAAATTACACTAGGGTCCTTGATTCATTTACAACAAAAGGGCCACATATCTTCAAAACAAGCTCTCAATTTATCAGCCCACCAGAAATTTGACATCTAATGATCAATTGTTGCTCTGCCACAGCCATATTCACACAGTCAGACATTGTGGTCAAGCCTTCTCATACAGGGGCCTGTTTTATTGGAACAGGCTTCCACCTCACATTTGTGTCTGCTCTGATTTTGTGTGCTTCAAAAAAGCTACTTAGAACTTGGCTCTTTTGGCCACATTTTCTTTTTTCCTTTCTCTTCTGGGACTGCACCTCACATGGCCGAGAAGTGAGAATGGGAAAAAGGAGTCTGGCATATTAGCCTGAGTTCCAGTCAGAAAGCCTTGTGGCAATTGTAGTCACTTCAATCCCATTTTCCCAACACTTGACAAACGGTTAGTGTATGATTGCTACAGCCAACTTGCTTTTGGGATGGACCATGCATTTACATTTTAACACATATCATTGGGTCCTGGATTGATATTTTGATGGTAATGTACTTCAAGACAGCATTGCAACATGTGACATGTCATGAAGTTGGATACATGTTTCTTTTATGCAGCAATACACATTTGCTACAGGCAAATCATCATCTCATACACTTTGAGAATTGCATGCTAGGAAAGTAGATAGAGAACACAATAGCAAAAGCAGAATTGAGAGCAAACAGGGCATTGTGATATTATTGCAGTTATTGAAGTGTAGCTTATCAGAGTGAAGTCGCCCTTTTATTCCTATTAAGCTCTCAGGGAAAGAGTTGTAATGGCGCACTGGGAGAGTCAGTGCTCTGAACCTTCAGGTGGTGACTGTGGTGCTTGGTACATGCCCTCAGCCTGAGGCCGTTCCACCTCTTCCTAATGTTGCCCTTTGTGCACAGCGTGGTACCAACAGCATTCACTCTGTTGACTATTCTGTCCCACATTTCAGTTTTCCTACTGAGAGGAGTCTGCTGGACTTGGGCTCCAAATATTTGTGGCTCTATTCTAATGATTTGGTCCACCATGACTGTGAACTCTTGCTTAGTGAGGCTTGATTTTTTTATCCCTGACATGATGAAAAAATAAAATATGAATGAGTATATGAATAAAAAAAAAAACGTTTGAAAAATGGAGAAAGGTGCAAAAAAAATGACGTGATGGAGAGGGCTAAATGGGAAGATGAAAAAAGGGGTGTCTTATTTAAAAGTGCAGGAAATACTTGTGCCTGTCTTGTGGGTTGCAATTTGGAAGAAAATGATGATGGTCAGGGATGGGGTGTGTTTTATTGTGTAATTTCCATTCTGGTCCACTTGCCAAAGCACATCAGGTGTGTAGTTTTAAAATCCATCCATTGGTCACTGTTATGGTATTTTTTTGGGCTCATACCGCAGTGGTCAACCACCATTGGGTAACTACAGTTTGTTGTCTACTGCTAGGAGATCTCGAGTATGACTGTGTAGTCGTAATACACTCAGCAGGTGGACTGCGGGCCTGGTGTCATAAGTGGACGCACTGCCGTCTTTGCAGACTGCCTAGATCCCACCGGGTAGAACACCACCACGGTCAGCATTTCAGAAAGCATAATTTAAATTGCGCAGGGGAAGTAGATCGCCAGCGCTGTGTCATAGACACCGCAGACATGAGTCTTGGGTGGTCGGACCACCAGACTGATAATCAGCCCCTTAGTTTCTTAAGAGCATGCAGAACAAATGTGGGCTAAGCCAATAGGTTCGACATTTGTCTAGTGCATGTATACAAAATCCATGAACACACTGACACAGATCGGAGATCAGTGCACATATTGAGACATAGAAATACACCAATGCATATGCACAGGCAGACAAATACACCTGCTGGTATCATGCACATAGATGGCAGGACATTTTGGTGTTCATGCACACAAACTGACAAGTATCCATGAACACAGACCAAAGACCTAAAGAAAACTCCCTACACTGCACAAGATCAGCAACCACCTTTGCAAAGTGGCCAACAGAAACTAACACCAAATTACAGAGGCTCATAGACACAGGCAAAACGCGCAGTCACCGTTTGATTCAGAAAGGTTAGGAGATCTGACCCAGTGGCTAGAGCTCCCACCTTTGAAACCTGGGGACTCAGTTTTGAATCCAGGTCATAGTGCTTCACTCAACATCATGTGATTCTTGGCAAGTCACTCAATATGCCTGTGTCTAAAAATTTGAAATATAATGTGTGGAAAATGTTTTTGTTTTATACCTACTTGATGTACTTGATCTTATATATTGTTTTCCAGCCCCTCATGTAATTTTCAGCGCTCCATTGCCTCATAGCTGTGTTTGTATAATATAAATACGAGTACTTACATACAGAAAGCACGTAAGCAAACATGCTAATGGTCCCATTACAAGTTGGCCAAAATCGCCCTGTTAACCGCCACTGCCAGAACAGGCAAAATGTTGATTTGAAAAAGTCTGGATATACAGTGTTCACAGATTGCTTACATTTCCAATGTGCCTAGTAGCTCCTAATATTGTCCCCTTCGTGATTACCTGGATGAGTGCAATGAGGGCTATAGGTGAAGAGAAACTAAACAGAGAGATGGATAGGTAGATGACAAATTGGAGCACAACATTTGCTGAAATTAAGGCTAAGCATGCAGAAAGGGACCTGGTACTTCCAACTATGCATAGTTATTCATCATTCATAGGGCTTAGCTTTGTACTTACATGGTGCAGGGTGTAATTACCAGCTGTGATTCTGTCTCCTGTAATTCTGGGAACCCTGCATGATGATGAGGAACTTGTAATTGGGTCCTAAGCAGGAAATTGCTATTTATTGGTGCTAGAGCATGGAGTGGACAACGGAAATGAGGGACCAATGTATTACCTTGTGCGGACCTGAACAATAAAAGTACCAGACAAAACATTAATCCGTTTTGCTATATTGACGCCTTGTGAAGATTTGATGTAATTTTTGGCTGCCTTTTTGGTATCTGTCTAGGTTGTTTGGAGTTTAGTAAAGTTGATTTTATATTTTTATCAGCATACTGTTATGGCCATTTGGCCCTACGTTCTTTCATATTATTTCAAACTGTTTCCCCTCGCATTCGTGTTTGACTATCTTCAAATTTAATCTATATTCTCCGTGGTACCTGTTATTAAACATATCTACATTTTCAAATATTGTATTAAACATGAATGTTTTATGTGTACATTTGAGTACAAACTACTATTCCATTAAGGTTCATAAAGTAAATTCTCCTGAAGCCACATTCAGCAGTTCCAACTGTAAGTATGGAGATAAATCCAATAGCATTATTTTGAATATTTCCTCAAAATAAAAAAATTTTATTGCCTCATTATTGAAAATATATTCCGAAATAATGACTGTTAATGTTTTTGTTAATTTTTGCTGTGGATTATTTTTTCTAGCAAATTTGTGTGCGTATTGTTTCTTCTTTAAGATAAAAAACGTGTATATCACATATCTAAGAGGAGCTACAAAATACATTATTTTTGTAATTTCGGTTTCTTGAACACTTTCCAATAGTACTTTTAATAAAAACAATGTGTTCCTCAACCTCTGCCTCTGATGCGTTTGCTGTATACACCTGCACATGTCTCCAGGCAGTTGGGTTCCAAGCACAACACTGACAGGTAGCAATTACTTTCACCATCGATTGCTTTAATTTCCGAGGCACTTCAGGAAACTTTTCACTGCGTTTCTCAGTCCCGTAAGACGCAGTATTGATATAATGAACACTATTTTCTTCCTGCGGATGGAGGATATATGTGTTTATGACCTAATACAACTGAAACAGAATGTCCTTGATTGTTAAGTTGTAGAAATACCTTAAAAGAGGTTACTGCACCAGGTCTGCACAGTCTCCTCTAGACATACTCAATCATTAGTCATAGTTATCATCATTGCATACTTTTAATGTCATTGATTAGCTGTCATGTCACCTTCAAAGAAAATCACACGCTTTAAATCCTTTTATAAAACTTGAATCGGCCATGTAGCATGTTATAAATACGAAAATAATCATTTAAATATGCATGTGCATATGTGTGGATACAGATACAAGTGTGTGTGTGTGTGTGTGTGTGCGTGTGTGGTTGTGCGTGTGTGTGAGTAATGACGCACATCAAGGTTAGTGACAAATGCAGCCTTTACATTATATTCTCAGTAATTGAATCGTATTTATATTTTGGGAGGTGTAATTTCCACCTTTAATTGTGGGGATGTTTTGCTCTCTTCTAGGGCAGATGTGGAAAATTCGTCAAAATAATATTTTTCCGTTCAATGGAGATTTCTTAGCTGTTAAAATTTAAAACAATAAATCTTACAGTGGAAATGTACCCTCAAATTTGGCGTAATTTTTCTGCCTAGGCATTGTACCCTTTATGTGGCAGACTTTATTGTTGGGAAATACGACAAAAATGTTGACAAATCGCTCCCAAAATGAATCGGAAATGACACAATGTGTGTTGGTCTTACTACTACATTGTGGCCAATCTAACCAGGATTTCTTCTCTCAAACAATTGGACTGCTAGACCTCAGGAAGAGCAGATGGTGAATCTGTCATATTCGTGTCTATTGATTTACTGATCGCCTCTAAATGGAACCACGAGGCAGCCACGGCCCCTGGAGGGAGTTTCGGTGGGGCGGAGAGGCGGGGCGGGGGAGGGGAGGTGCAGAGCGCGCTACGAAATTTGTTTTATTTATTAAATTGTTTACTTACCTTCAATTATCCATACTCCAGTGTTTAGCACACCACACCCTGCCCCTCCCCCGCGCCACCAAAACTCCCTCCACGGGCCGTGGCTGCCACAAGGCAGATCCACAAGGAAGTGCCGGAGCACAGCACAGCAAGCCCTTTGGCTGTGCCAAGCTGCAGCACTTTCAGACCACAGGAATGTGACATATTTACAATGATACTTCGCATTCCTGTGCTCTCCCCTGTCCTGGCGCATAAACAGCTGCCTCGCACAGGCGCAGGCACCCTTGCACCATGGTGCAATGACACTTTCGGCATGGGGAGATTGTTTTTGTGCAGGAAGGGGCTCCTTCCTGCACGAAAACAATCACTACAGGCATTTTCCTCTGTCAATGCGTGCTGTAGAATGCATCAAGCATTGAAAGAGGGAAAAATGAAAACATTTCTCCTCATTGCGCCTGGAGTAGCATACTGACACATTTCCACGTTTACAATTCCTCGTAAATCTGAAAATGTGTCTGTTCCATGGGTGTTGCTTGGGAACACCCACAGAATCACCCATGGATTGCCCCTTTCACACAAAGGGACCATATTTACAAGGACAGGAAAAGCCACGCAGGCTGGCTTTTCCTGTCCTTGTAAACTATAGGGCACAGAAATGCGCTGCCAGTACGTCACAAAAAGTGGCGTACTTGCAGCATAAGGGGCTTGTCTTTAAATTGATTTTATCTACAGTTAATCAAAGATATGGGGCAGATTTACAAGCCCCTTGCACTGCCAGTAAGTCACTTTTTGTGCCACACATGCAGTGCATTTCTCTGTCCCATATTTGACTTTGAATAGAATAAAGAGAATTAGATTAAAACAATAAGTACCAAAAACTGTTCTCAACAGTGTGCTGGTGTGAGACTGAATAAAGGGCACTGTCTTCCTGAAATAAAGGGGAAAGGGTAGCCGGGCACAACCTGAAAAATTCACGTATTCACTACCTCAGGAAACAAGTATCACCCAGCAGGTGCAAGGTTCTGAAAGAGGTTAGACAAACATCCAGGGCAAGCATAAAGTATGATATTTATTCGATTTAATTAGGCACAATGGAATTAAGCAATTTTACGGACATGGAGTATTTCCATATAATTATGGATCTGCCGAATTTACCATATAGTCCATCATCTGCTGCATAATTTGCAGATTTTAACCCAAAAATGTTTCTCACACAAATAGATCAAAAGTTACTAAAAACGGGCAGCACATGTTGGTGCACAGTGGCAGGCCCTTCACAAAGGTCCACTGGTATCTTTCTGTTCCTTCGTGCTGTATTTGTGTTTCACACTGGTAGTAATGAGCTGAAAACTTTGCCCAGATAGACAAAAATTAGGTAATACTATCAGAAAATGTGCGTCATTATGCTGCATAATTTGACTTTTCTTGACCTATGATTTAGAAAACCCAGCCGCATAATTTGATCCTCCCTGCCTCATAATTCCATTGGTCCCACCTACAATGCCTCCTTTGAAGGGGATCAGCCAAAACATCTGCTAAAGTATTAGAGATAGGAGCTGTGCCCGACAGCCTGCTTTGTCATGGTCCCATTGCATACTCGACCACTTCTCTTTGACTCTGTAGCTGCTGCTCTCTGTCTTGGGCATCAACATTTGTAACCTTGCAGCTTAAGCCATCCAGTTCATGCCCTTGCAAAGCTCAGTCACAAGATACCAATAATATTATGTGGCAATTTAACTCATATCAGGTTCCTGGGATGCACCTATAACACTGGCCTTTTATAGATGTGGAAAGGGACAGTGAACGTGACAATTTGTTCGTGTAAAACGTGAAAGAGTGAGACAGTGTCTTTGTGGCCTTTCAGGCAAATTAAAACAGGTATCATCCTTAACAAATGCAAAAAGAACAATTAATGGACAGAATGCAGAACAATGTCATACATTCACAGCTGTACAGAGATCTGGGCCTAAATCCAACGTTTTTTTGCTTACCATGCCATTCCAGTTTGGACCCAGCCATATGCAAATCAGTCTTGACCCTGCACCCAATGGGAAGAGTCCAGCCCTAAACTGCCAGGCCAGGTCCTCCCTGGCCTGGAAACAAGCATCCTAGAACCGGTTCGGGGGTTTTTCCAAGCCAGGCTAGCTTGACTCCAGGGGCATGGAGAGCAGGGGACCCACAACCTTACGTTGACATTCCCTTTACATAGCAAGTATGTGAAGTTAATGTTGATAAATGTGTGACAGTTAACAAAGATAAATGCTGCAACAGTAGTGTAAGTCTATAAATGATTGTACGTTGCAAAGTGGAAGAGGTGCTACTGTAAAAAGCCATATCAATAAATGTTGTCAAATGGGTGATAATAGATAGAATAATCACAATACTTATACCCTCAAAGATTTTGACATAGAAAGTCAACAAGAAAGATTGTAGCATAATCCAAACCGTCTAATTTTTGCATATGATGCAGGATCATTTGTGTCCGGTGAAAGAAACATTTACCATTGTTAATAAAGAAACAGCAGTTTTAATCAACTGCTTATTCCTTCACCTGGATTAAATACTAGACTGCAATGAACAATCTGTACTCTGAATAGTGCAATACTGCCTTTATACTCAATTTGATGTAAACACGGGTTGTCTACTTTACTTCAATTTACAAATCTCGTGTCTCCAGTTGTAAGGAGTGGATCATCAAGAAAGTGGCTGACCTTGAAGATGAAATATTGAAAATACAAGGGCACAAATGAACTGAAGCTCTGCCTTCCTAAATTCTGGTGATGAAAGTGTTGTCTCCAGAAACATGTTGCAGCAGCAGCTCAACCACTGGTGAAAAAGTCACAACTTCTGCTACAAAACAAACACCTAGGGGTCAATTCCGATTTCGGCTGGAAAAGGATTTTCCCAACACGGTCCCGTCACATTTTCCTACTGAACCATACACACGCCTTCCGAATGGCTGAGTACGATGCGATGCTTGAAATTTACAACCGACTCGGTAGGGAATTTTTATACAGCCGAATCGGCTGGAAAGGAGCCTGACTTGATAGACTCGTACGTGCAAGATTCGAGATAGCCAAGAGTCAGCCCGACGCAACAGACACGTACGCGAACGACTCCATGTAGCTAAGCATTAACACGATACGACAGACTCGGATGCGAACGATGCCACGTAGGAGGGTTAGGACGCTGATTGCCAGAGAACCTGCCCTGAGCAACAAGACTGGTGGTGGCCATCATAAACCGGTGCGTTTCACCACCTGGGAAGTGAAGGTGCAGGACCTCCTTCCATCGGAGGCCATAACTGGATTAGCTGAAATACCGGAACCTGGTGAGTACATGTCCAAATAGTCTAAAATTACCTCAAATACACAGCCACAGACATCACAGCCAGACATCTTGAATGTAACTTTGTACTCACTGTCATGGAACCATGGTACATGCTGGCCCATTTGGTCTGGGTGGGAGGAGTGGAAGCTATGACTACTGCCACCTGCACCCACGTGTCTCACACACACACACACACCCCTACCAGAATAACACACCTGTCACAATGCTGTCCCTGAGAGTGAATGCAAATGCGCTGTCAAAATGGCTGAAACTGGCTTTCGGTGTGGGGAGCACTAGGCCCTGTTGGCAGTCATGTCCAGCATGACTGCGGGCCCCACTGTCAGCCATCTTGAATGTAACTTTGAGCTCACTATCATGGAACCATGGTGTATGCTGACCCATTTGGTCTGGGTGGGAGGAGGAGTGGAAGCTATGACTACTGCCACCAGCACCCATTTGTCACACACACACCGCACTCCCACAATAACACACCTGCACTATGCTGTCCCTGAGAGTGAATGCAAATGCTCTGTCAATTTGGCTACACAGGGGCATCATGTACTAATTAGGAAAAACTGACAGCCAGTTCTTGGCCTACTCACACAACTACAGACAATAACCTTAACTGTACATTCCACACACTGACAGGTAAAGATTAGTCACATGTGCCCTCAGAGTGCATGCTACAAATGTGCATGGGGGACAGGACACAATCTAATTAGCAGTCACACCACATAACACAAACCACACACCATAAAAACATGTATCAGGGACAATGTCCATCTGGCAGTAGATGTGAGGTGCAATGCAAGATGGCTGACACTCTTATGTTGTGTCATGTTCACAAGGCATTGTTGTGTTTTGCATTGTACTTCAACATCAGTCAGTGGTACCAGCATCCTTGACTACACTACCCTCACTGTCATAGATCCTCTGTCAATGATGAGTAAGCTGGTCTGTTTGCCATTGGGAAGAGGGGTAGAAGTCAACGCAGCTTTACTCAAGCACTAAACACACTGTACCTCCTAGCTCTGACCATGAAAAGGCAACTGATCATCCTTGTGAAACTCCTCTGTCCATGGAGTACAAGTAGATTGTACATGAAGTGAACATGCGCGAAACTAAGCAGCGACAAAATGTACTTCATAAAGATATTCACCTGTGTGCAAAGTGATGAGAAATATCAACAAAAATATGTCTTCTCACATTGCATACGTTTACAAACCCTGTAAATACAACACAGGCATAACACCAACCCTGTTGTTACATTGCATAACATCACAGCGCATAACATCACACAATCGAACCAATATAATTGACCATTACAAGTCCAGTGTGTGCAACAGTAGGGAATGTCAGATTATACAAATATCAGATTATACAACGCGAAACACCTACTGCATGCCATTGTATTGACTTGTGTTTCAATGGACTACCATGTAACAATGCCTTTGTCATAACAAACGCGTCGCAATTGCATTCGATGTCACACATGTGATGTCATTGATGGTTCACATCGACACATTCATCAAAGCTGAATTAGTAAATGCTGACACAGATTCAGGAGAGTGAGTTTGTATCTCACCTCAGCAATGTGTCAGTTACAAACATACACAAAGGCAAGCACAGATGCACAAATCTTGCTAAACATCAGAATTGTCACAGTATGGAAGTCATAGGGAAAACACTGATGTGTGAACTAACAACATACCTGGGCCATGCACAGTGTGTCCCTTGACAATCAATTTCTTCGTACAGTCAAGGATAAAAAGACATGCACATTGATGCACAGAGCAGGACATGCACAGTAAAGTACATCCTTACAAAATCCAAATGTTCCTTGAACAAATATCCCAGTGTCTGTAACGATTGATGAGTATAAATTTGAAGGAAACGCTACATTATCCATATCATCTTCACATTTGTCTGTGTATGACACCATAACATGTGAAAATACACAACTAACATTGTGTCTCTCTTCTACCCACAGGCACTCCTGAACTGAGGTCAGCATCTGGACACAATACAGAGTCCACCAGCACCTCCAGCACAGCGTCGGACACTGAGATCTCCAGTGAGGATGACTCTCATACCTCCTCGGACAATGTGGACCAGCCTGGCATCTCCGGTGTGGGTCAGCATGCGGCTCCAGTACTATCACCAGCCCCAGCGACTACTCCAGCAACATCTGTGAACATCCAGATGCCCAGGATCCCCATGGACACACCCAGACAGCAAAACATTGGGAGCACAGGAACATAGTCTACTCTGGAGTTGGCAGGAAACACCAGCCCTGTCAACAATGAAGGAGGACAGAAGCTGTCAGAGTGTGCAACGCCAGGCAATGTCTGTGCGGCTCGGGTTAGGAGTGGTGTTGGAGATCAAGCTGACCCCGAGTTGCAACGCATTTATGATGTTTATCGCAAATGCACTGGAGACTTTGGCCAGGTTGTTGGGATCCTCAGGGACACCAAGCTGCAGCAGGCTGCACATTTTGACTGGATGGACGACCATATGGACCGTATAGACCAACACATGGACCGTATGGACCGTATGGAGTCCAACTGGTCAAAAATAGATGATCTCACAGCGGTGCATAGGGACATACTCACATGCCTGTGCCAGATAACTACCAACATTAGCGCACCTCCCAGTGTGTACTCCACACCTGTTGCAACAACATCTCCATCAGCCAAAGAGAGGGATGAGGAGTCTGGCGTAGAGTCCCCTCCACCGCAGCAGCCTGATACTGAGGGTCCCCTACCTCCAAAGAGGAGGGGCCATCCAAGGAAGACTGGCAAGTGAGAGACTGATGGCCATGCATCCCCCCCAGGAAGTAAAGAAATGCTTTGGATACCGTCCATTGTGTGCAAAGCATTCAGTTTGTTGACAGTCCCTGGACTCTCTCACATGGGATGGAGTGTTTTAAGTTGGACTACTTGCTATAATTACTGTGGACTTTGCTTACAAATTTTCATCTAACAACACTTCCAAATCCTCCATGAACTTTGGATTCAAAACTTTATAATGCAATTACCCTTTACTGTTAGATTTATCATATGCACATAAATTAAAATCATATTCACACAATCCCTGTGTCATCTGTGAATAATACACTGTACCCACAATTGTAATTATGATCAGTACAACCTGGCAATGTCTCCAAATGAGTTGCATGAGTTCTGTGGTAGGGATTCTGCACATACAGAACTATGCACAATAAAATAGGCTATTGTTGAAAGATGGTTGGACATTCCTTGCATATCAGAGCCCACAATCCAATTCTACCACCCAGGACACAGTACTATCAACCTCTCTGAGTTGCAGTAGCAATCCACACCTTCTCGCTCACTCAGTCATGCTTGTCAACAAAAATATGATACAGAGTCTATGTAAAGTCTAAAATGTCAAGTAAAAGAAAGAATAATCTCTGTCCGTTGTTCTACAATGCTGTATACGAGCTTGTACAAGCAGCAGAATACATGATAATCAAACAATAATCATTTCCACATTTCCATAGAAAACAAAAGGTGAAATGTGTTTCTATGAACAGTGTGGAAATCACCACCCTCCCTGTGATGGTGTCATATTTATCATACTAATGAAGATCTCTGTGCCAAATTGGGTGAACCGCTCACCTTAGCAAATGCACAGCAAAGCTTGTGTTCGCAGAAGGTAATCTTCCTTCTGTGTAGATGAATGTAATGCAAGTATTTCTCTTTGTGTCAAAAAGTGTACCATTTCATGGAAAAACAATACATGCTGACTTGATCTTCCATTACAAAGAATATAGATGTTCAACCTTGTGGCGCAGCGCTTGAAAAGTACCAGCATGATCTCATGTGGACTCTAAGGCATCTTGCACAACAAGCAGAGAAAGAATGTGCGCAAAAATGTAAGACACAAAGCTAACATGTAAGCTTGGATCAGGGTAACCTAGCATAATTCAGCATGATCCTAGGGACCAGCTAACAATTCATCTACTGTCTTGTGAAGAAATGTCACATGACACATACCAGAGATAGACACGCAAGGTCAGCACAACACACATAGCACAAACAACATGTAAACATTGCACACACTGTTGTCAAATTAAAACATTGAACTGCACAAAAATTACCATAATCTAATGAAATTAACACCATGGCACAAATACAGGATATAAACGATTGTAGCATGTGTGGAAACAGACAAGGAAAACATTAATGTGTGTAACAGGTTTATTACACAGGCACAAGCTCTGCTCAACACAAAAGCAAACTTATTACAGTTCCAAGTATTCAAATGAACAAAATAAATGAAAATCTGACCAAAAACATTGTCTGTCAGAGAGTACTGTTCCAAATTGAAATTCCATTATGGAAGAGCATTGTGTGTACCCACACACCAGCCAAAAGAGCCTGTAAAGGAGAGACATAGCACAGTCTTAGATACAACTTGCTATGATGAAATATTTAATAATTGACTCACTATTGTCCATTGTACATTATGAACCCAAGCTAGGAGTAACTTCCACAATGTAGTGGTGACCATCATGACTTAACATACACTGTACAACAACAATGACCCTGTAAACTAGTATACACACACACAAATCACAACATATTGTTCTACATACACGCATCCCACTTAGGAAAGGCATTATCATACATTTTTGCATACTTACACTCTTGTAAAAAAGTTGTTAATGATCTGTTTCCTGACATCCACCTCCTCCTCCTCCTCCTCCTCCTCCTCGTCACTGGCAACCTGCCCGAGGCCTTCATCCACCCTTGATGGAGGCCTTTGGTCCCTGTCATCCTGGATGAGCGTCCGTTCATTCCTCACAGCCAAGCTGTGAAGCATGCAGCACACGATTAGGATCTTGAACACCTTAGCCGATGAATATTGAAGGGCACCTCCTGTCTGGTCCAGGCAGCGAAAACTGGTCTTCAGCAGCCAAAATGTGCGCTCTATCATTCGTCTTGTTCACCAATGTGCCTCGTTGTAACGGACATCAGCTGGGGTGACCGGGTTCCTGAGTGGTGTCAGCAACCAGGGCATGTTGGGGTATCTAGAGTCTCCTACATTTATCAAATATAAAGGATCATTTGAGCAAAAACAGGGTACAACATGACAGACAATGAACACACTAAAGAAACTGACAAAATGACTCACCAACAAGCCAGGCACGCTCATTCCTGAGCTGGGACATCAGCTGGGGTATCCAACTCATCCTCATTATGTATGCGTCGTGGGCAGATCCCAGAAACGCACACATACATGGGAGATGATGTGGTCCGCCAGACATTCCACAAGGGCATTGATCGAATGAGAGTGTTTACGATTTCTGTAAACCTGTTCATGGGCTCGTGGTGCGAAAAACCCACATGTGTCCCATCAATAGATCCAATCACATGTGGCATGTGTCCCAGGGCATAAAAGTAATCTTTAATGGCACGGAACTGTGTAGGAAACTGTATGTATAGGTTGAGAAACCTCAACATGGCCTCACACACATCCCGGAGCACTCGACTAAACATTGTGTGCGACATCCCACCAGCATCCGCCACAGAAAACTGGAACGGTCCAGTCGCAAAATAATGTATTGCCGCCATCACCTTTACCTCGGGGGTCAGGGCAAAGGGATATGTACGTACAGGTTGCAAGTGTGGTGACAACTGGTCTGTCAATTCAGAAACTAATTCCTTTGTGAACCTGTATTTCCTCATGCACTCACGTTCCACCATGGTCGCAAGATCAGGGAAGGGTCTGTGGACATTTGGTCTCCTGCGGAACATATGACAAAGTATGTACACATATTACTATTACAAATAAAAATCTCGTGATTTAGATTCAACATATTGCATTTACTTTCAATAAAGACACAGGGAAGTCAAAGGTGTGAGGTTGAGCTAATCCACAAATGACAGCTATGTGATCCCGAACATACACTCAATTTTGTCATGGATTTTCGTGATACAGTGTTGTCCTGTGACTGTTCACTGTTGTCTGTCACTCTCCATGTGATCAATCGTAACAAACACAGCACACACCTGATTAAGTATCAAACATAGATGTCAAGGTCAACTAGCACATGTTCTACAGGTACACAGACATGGATCATGTATTGCAACCTAGAAGCAACGCTAGACTCAGACAGCTTGTTGCCATGCACACCACTGTCATGGCGTGGACATTGCCATGATGTGGTATCAGACCTACCTGTCCTATCACATACACAAAAAAATGATGATGTGTAGCACATATGTATTTGACATGCATACATGTAAGTCAGTGACACATAGACACAACAGTAACTCACACGACATATACAAGAGGAGGTATGTTAAAATACTGTTAAAATTTTCAACCGTAACTTTTGGCGTTGTACAAGTCTCACATACTGTGGTCACAGTCGATAGGAATTCACAAATCAGACTTTAATACATAATCAGAGGATGCAGTGATTATGTGTGGATGTAACTGGTGTAAACACAATGATCTCCTGGGACTGTGTCCAGGCATAGGAGGATGATCTTTGAAGTGGTCACACACACTTGTCATGTTCCTTTCAAACAATGTAATAGTTGTACTGTAAGCTAGAATTATCATGGGAGTAGTCTTGTGTTTGTCTGGGTCCCATGTGACATGTGCTTCACTCCATACACACAAGGCATACAGCATTACATGAATCTTACATATACTGTCTGACATGATGAGGATTGCATGGGCGCGTGAGCCAAATCCTGCCCGAGCCGGACTGACAGATTGCATGTTTAATACAATGGTGCTCGACGTGGGTGAGTATTGCATGGGCACGTGAGCCAACTCCTGCCCGAGCCAGACTGACAGATTGCATGCTTAATACAATGGTGTTCGACGCAGTGAGTTTTGCATGAATGCATGAGCCAACTCCTGCCTGAGCCAGACTGAAAGATTGCATGCTTAATACAATGGTGTACAACGTGGGTGAGTATTGCATAGGCGCGTGAGCCAACTCCTGCCCGAGCTGGACAGACAGATTGCATGCTTCATGCAATGGTGTCCGACATGGGTGAGCATTGCATGGACTCGTGAGCCAACTCCTGCCCGAGCCGGACTGAGAGATTGCATGCTTAATTCAATGGTGTTCGAAGCGGGTGAGTTTTCAAAATACGTGTCTGCCACGTCCTGACCGATCCGGATGCACAGATTGCATGCTTTATTCTATGGTGTTCGACGCGGTTAGTTTTTAAAATACACGTCTGCACATCCTGACTGATCCATACGCACAGATTGGCTGTTGGTCGACATGGTGACGAACGCGCATTTTGCATTGTGCACGATTTGCGAGCGGTACGATTCGGTTTCGTTTTTACATAACTCATGATGCAGATATTTTGAACGTTGCGGTCGGCGTGTCCGATGCCTGCCAGCTCACGGATTGGACTAATTCATAGGATGCGAATGACTAGGACCTATCGCTTTGGACTCATGGGACAGAATCTGTCTCTGCTGCACAGATATAAGGCTGTCTGTTCCCCTGAGAGCTCACTTGCCTGCACTACATGCTCCAGATTTACATCTCTGCTACCACTGCTGCTGTCTCTGTATCCTCTGGCTCCAAGAATGGCACGTACTGTGGAGAGGGCCCCAGCCTTCACAGAGGAGGAGAATAAGGCCCTGCTGGACAGCCTCCTACCACAGGACAGCAAGTTGTATGGGACAACAGGGGAGAAGGTGAGTGTGCAGTCCACATCCTCTCTCATTGTGAATGTTATCTGACTTGCACTTATGGCATTGTGTTCTAAACAATGGTAAGCTTCTAGAGGTATAGGGTAAAACTATGCAAAGTTGCCCAAAACTATCTGCCCTGCCCTGCCATGGTATATTTTGATTTGCACATGCACAATTCATTTTAAAATGACCAATATACCATATAATATCCCATTAAATTGCATCATCAGAAAAATTGTACGGATTCTAAATGGCCGAGACTCAAACTGCGGAAGGAGTCAAGGCCACTTTGAACTTTGATAATTCTTTTGATTGTGCCAATGTACCAGTTAACTAAAGTATCCTTCTAGCCTGAACTGTGGAAGAAAGGAAGAGAATTAAAATGAAACATTTTTCCTAGCAAATGTTGCAAACGTATAAAATGTATTTACTAATGTATGCTTCTTTTGTTAAAACTGGTATAGTCAGGATTTTAGAATGAGTCAGGATAGTGAGACCTCATGCCATCATGACTGACCAATCACGAACAAGTTTTCCTGAAGATGCAACATTTTTGTGTAGTCTCCCAAGAATTAGAGTATAAATAATGACCTCTCTGGAGGCGTGGTTGTTTTTTTAGCTCAGCTGGCTTTTTTGCTCACTGGCTGGCTTTCAGCTCACTTCTGCTTTTTGCTTCATTCATATGGGTTAGGTTCGAGAAACGTCTCGGGGGATTGCTGACTGTAGAGATTGCGTCCGAGGAGAGGGGAGGGTTTTCCTTATTCATGTTTTTTTAGAGTCCTGGCACGTCATATTTTGGCACTGCAGGCCACATTCCTTTGAGGTCTGGTGAAGGAGGGGATGCTTGCTCTTTAGACACAGAGAGAACAGAGAGTGCAGCTGATAAGGTTAGAATTAGATGCTAAACTTTAAGTTTATGCTTTGACTAATTAATTAGGTCTGAAAAGATTTATTTGTCTTATGCATTTATTTCTCTTTAAGGGAGATTTTTGCCAACTATTTAATTATTGATTAGCCGTGCAAGACAATTTGTTTTAGAAACTCTTTAAGATTTGACTGATATTTTGCTCCACATTTTCTTTCCTACATGTAATACTTATATGCAGATAACATACTTAGAGTACAATGACTGTTAAGGTGTGCGCATCACAGTGTGAACTCGAAGTGCTAATGAGCTCGTAAAACACAATGAAGGTGTGCGCATCACCGTATAAAAAGAAGACTTGACTGTATATGCGCAAAGACGTTGCAATTAAACGCAGTTAAACATAACAATGAGAAATGGGTGTGCGCGTCACAGCGCAGTAGACAAGTAGAGTTGGTGCCTGAAACAATGGAGGCACACAGGGTCATGGTACGTGACCACGGGTGTACAAGGGTGATCAACAAAGATGCTTAGAGGCTACGTCATAGAACAGCAGCGCTGGAAAGAAAGGAAGCCGAATTTCACTGAGATTCCAATTCGGCGAAGCGTGCAAGGTAAGCACTTGCGGAAAGTCAGTTGAAGTTTTCTTTTAAAATTGAGCAACTTTCACGAAGGCAGCAAAGATGTATTAAATTAGTAAGTTGGCTCATACGACCTGTAGAGAGGTGTCCAGCATGTCACCCGAAGCAGGAAAACAAGGCGCACATCAAGACAAGTTCCTAGTTGGTAAGAGCAGCAATCCTTGACAAGGTTACATCAGTTATACCCAAAACATAATGTTATAAATGTGGATTCTACCGTTGTTCCGCTCGTCGCCAATTGTTTAGATGGTCCAAACACAGTATTACTTCAAGTGGCATTTATTTATGGACACACTGGTACAGCAATGCCTCAGCTCAGCTCTAAGTCCAGTATCACTGACAGCATTCCAGAACTCATGCTGACATGAAACTGCAGAGCGAGGCATGGAACAAAGCACAGTAAACATAACAGTGCTGTACCCAGGCGCGTCTTCTGTTCAACTGTGCTTGGCAGAGTTTCAATGTCACAGCTCGAAGTTTTACAGAGTCCAACGCGCTTGCGCACAACCAGACAAGATTGAAATTTAAGCCACCCTCCAGGCCCAAGTATGAACTAATAACAAAGTCAAAGAAAAAACATATTAGAATACGAAAATAAATGAATGCACTGTATGCCAATTATTCCTACTCTAATTCCCTTAATTTATTTTAACTATTGCATTAGCAGTTTAGTAAGACATGCAAGGTTTAGTTTAAGCATAGGATGTGCATTAGCATGTGAAGTTCAAAAGGCCAATGAAATTCTACTGCGCAGTTACAAAGATTTCCCACCAAAGCGAAAGACGTCATACTACGTAGATATAGTAGACGCATGCGCAACAAGATTCCCGTGTTTTCGGCAGCCATATTAGACACTCTAGTTACTTGTTGGTAAAGCACATTTAAAAGCTTCCCCAAGATAAAGTAAATGTCGTGTAGTGCAATTATTAGTATTTACAAAATATATGGTTACATTATTACATGTTATTGGAGAGGATTGAATCCGAGAAAGTTTCTTACGTATGAAACCTTGCCCTATCAAAGGTGTGGTCTAGCAGTAACCTAGCAATGGACTATTAAGATTATTCCAGGGCCTTTCAAAAAGTACAGAATGCAGCACTTTCTTACATGCAAATAATTATGTTTCTTTCTGAAGTGTTGCCTGCTCTGAGTTCATGCTATCTCAAAGGTCTACTCTAGGTTCCTAAATCCTGCTTGAAAATGTTGACTAGACTTAAATCTTTTGCCTCCTTTTTCTTTGGATGACCCTCTACTTACTTTCCAGTCTCTGCATGCCTCCTCTCTTTGAGGATAGTCTACTCTACATCACATGCATGTTTGCATTATTCTCTATTATTGTATTTCTGACAATTGGCCACACCTCATTTTAAAAGTCAAACCCTCTCCCCTAACAATACCTAATATCCTTCTATATCATCTACTAATCCTACCAAACATCTCCAACTAGTCGCATACCTCCCACCAATAATGACACCTAAATTCAACTAATTTAATCAATTACATACACAATGGAGTAAATTAATGGAAGAGCCTCTTTAAGAGCACAAGACTACTCACAATAACGACTTAATTAACTACAAACCTTAGGTTCAGGAAAAGCATGTTGCCCAGTGTAAAGAGCTTCAATGCCTCATTATGGGTAGCAAGCGCTATACAAATGGCAATTACAATTACAATTAAAGAGACTCCTGCTTTAAGCTGTCTGAATGGAACGGTTATTTTCTCTGCATAAATGTTGGCAGACCAGTGACTCGTGAGCACAAGAGTCCAAATAGGCCAGGCTTCTCCTGCTGTAGGAAGGGAGGAGGCAGAGGAATGTTCCTAGCTGTTAGCAGCGACTTCCTGTTAATTGACTTTGAAGAAACTCCCTCAAGAGGCAAAGTGATTTCTTGCTCAAATTACCACAAGACGCTCCTTTAAAATTTTGGACGGAAGAGCAGAAGCCCTTTTAATGGGGTGCTTGACTAAGAGCAGTGGCGGCTGGTGGATTTTGAAAGTGGTAAGGCGAAAAATGTTGTACCCTAATGTAATAAGCGAGCGAGCAAAGCGAGCGAGCTTGAACTGCAAAAGGAGGGTGCGCAAGAAAATGTTGGAAAAAAAGGATTCAAATGGTGGGTTTTACACCACATATTTACTGCAAATTGTTGAAAAAAGAGGATTCCAAATATAGCAATATGAAGCACAAGTGTGTAGAAAATATTAGAATAAAATCAAAAATGTGCCCAATCGTCAAACTGGTCTGCTTGCAAAATGACCCCCATACCAAGCACATACAACCAACGGAAACAGGCCCTCTAAATGTCTCCCACTTGTAACACATCTCTGAACCACCTATGTTTTAAATCAAGCTTCGGATCGCATTGCAGCACTGAGACAGCCAATATCCAAGGTTTGTTTTGCATTTTTACATACCATAAACATGAGGCAAGGGCATTAGAGTGCTATTACATGAGCATCAGAAAGCATTACACACCGCCAGATATAATATTTTTGGCAGTGAGAGATTAAGAAATTTGTCCAGAATCAAGGCATTTTGAGCTGGCGCCGGGACTCAAACCTGGTTCCACATGTCCAAAGTCGGCAGCTCTGGCCATAATGCACTCAATGTCCCCTTTCCATACTTGACATATCACCAGAATTCGACACTTGATTATTAAGCGTTCGTTATTAGCCTCTCATAGTTCATATGCCCCAACTGTACTGGATTTCATTGGTTTGTGTCCTATGCCTGTGTGCTTGCTCCCAACTTTCCTGCAGTAAGCTCCTCACAATGGAACATCTTGAAATTCTACTTTCTGAACAAAGAATCAAGATTCACCAATATGCAGATGACACAATTGTACTTAAACAGTCTCTACAGTGAATGACATCAGCTTTCTCAAGCACTGCCTCTCAGTTGCGTACCAGAGAATGCAGCTTCTCATAAGTTGATATAACACAAAACTGTACCTTAGTAATAATGGGGCATCGTAATTTCTGGCTAAACTTGGATGGGAAATGAACGAGTCTTATCTTCTAAGATATGCCATGGTCGCATCTCCTCATGTTCCATCTGGGCCGGGGTGCCAAGTTGCAGGTCTGCCCCGCTCCGAGCCAAGTCTGTTTATCAGCTAGAGGGAATCAGGGCACACTCATTGAAGCCCGAGTCACTGCATGGCAACAAGCCTTTCCCTAATGCACTCCACTGCACCGCCAATGACATGCACACCCCAGGAGCACCCCTAAACTCCACCTGTGCCCATCATCAGCTCCCCGCAGCGGATCTCAAACCAAGTCATAGCATCTAGAAGCCCACTTGAGGTTGAGTGCTTAAATGTCAGACGCATTAGGTAAAATTCAACTGGCACCGTCTGTCAAGTCCACAGTTAATATTAATTCGAACAGAAAGAAGTCCACCTCTTTCTCGCAAAGAACACCATGCCTCCTTGACATCAATTTGTTTTGTGTCAAAGAAAATGCAGCCCAGACCAGTGATCGCACAGGGAGCAGCTGTCACATTCACACGTTTTTGATTTAAATTGGAAGACATGTTTTGCAGCTTGCGGGCTGCTCTCAGTGTAATGCTAATACTTCACGAATCACGATGTAAAGGGTTAAACAAACATTGCAGAGAAAGCCCATCTTAGAGTGGAGAGACACCCGGTCTGGGCTCGTAAGAGACTCAAAGAGGAAATAAGATTTAATGGCAATGGGCTATTTAGTCTATCCTCCAATGCCTTTTTGAGCCCAGAGACACACCTCTTGCAATGCCCTGGGCTGTTTGCCCTGCCACTGTGCCACAAGTGTTAACTTAATGCTAATGATTAAGTTAGCTCGATAGTTCGGGGAAGTAAAGCCAGCTGAGGGGGTTCCGCTTTTGGGGGCACTTTCACAGAGGCAGCCCCCATCCTGTTCTTTCCCACACATCGCCTGAGCTCACACCTGCTGTCTGCCTGGGCCGCACTGTCTTGCCTTGCTTCCACACAGCCTCTCTTTACTGGGTAATCACAGAGCTGGCTGGCAGTTTATGTAGGAGGAGCAGTGTGAGGGGAACAGGGCGAGTGAACAGCAAAGGAAGGGAGGCGGGGAGTCAGAATCTGAAGTCTGAGGGAGGAAGGGAGTGTGGGGAGATGTGAGGCCACAGTATATTTTATTTAATGCTGGCACTATCATGACATATTTTTTTAAATAAAATAGATAACACTAACCTAAGGGAAACGGAAACATGCGGAAACTCTTCTGCTTCTGACAGCCCGAGTCAGTTTCTCGCTGCTCTGGAACACTTATGGGTGACGCACTGGAACTCAAAACCGCCATTGCGCGGGAAGCAGCCACCTCGAGTCTGCGCAGACTCGATTTCTCTGCTCCCCCTAGGTTTGCAGCCTCTACCCCCCCTTTCCCAACTCGTCACAGTGACGATTTGGGAAAGGGCGGGGTAACCATATTCTACACTCCCTGATTGACGTGAAGCCCCGGCACTTCAGGGCTTCACTGTAAGACGCCCGGGGCTAATTTTATCCCCACAGCATCAGGGGGTGGAGACTGGTATGCAAGTCTATGTCTTTGACGAGCTGATGACCTCACAGGCCTCAGGGCTGTGAGATCCTCGGCCCGGCAAACACTGTAGACTTTGCTCACTTAGCGTCAGCGTCACTGCAGATTGCAGTGTCATCACACAGCGAGTGCCAGGCAGTGTGCAGCAGCAGTCCTGGCCGTAAAAAATGAATGAATGATGCGTGTTTAGGCTGTCACTGTCTGCATTTTACTAAGATAAATTAATTAGCCTTTAAACAGTGCCAGACTGCCAGCTGAAGTAAAGGGGCGGAGCCCCGATGCCCTAAATGAGAAACCGCCACTGACTAAGAGAGAGATGGCTCACAAATTTGAGAGCTACCAATTCTAATCCTTTCCAGATTTTACTACCGGGATGTGACAGGAAGTAGGCATATCCCTGCTGGTGGCACAGAGGGGTGGAGAAATGGTGTTGCCAGATTGGGTGGGTGCCCCAGCTTTCAAAGGAAACCCCAACATTCTTTCAGGTCCCCATAGACGTCTGCGAGAGCTGAGAAAGAGCCTGAAAGAATAAAGAAAGAGCAGGGCTTAGCTTATTTGCCTCTGACTAGATTCAGGAGAATCCTCTCTACTACTGTGAATTTTATGGACTCACACCACGAGATCCCTGACCACCTCTCAATTCTTGTAAAGGGTGGACTTGCAGGAAATCGTACAGCCCTCATCTAGTACTGTTGTTGGGCCTTTAGTAGTTGGCACTACAGATTGTCACTGAACACAAAATCAGCCAACAAGTGGCAGAGGTACTGAGTGGTTGGGGAAGACAGATAAAAGGAGCAGTCTGTTCAGCATGACCTTGGGAAGCTGCTGACGGGAAGACCCAGATCAAGAGACCACAAAAGTTGAACAAGAGAGCAGGCCAGGCCCCCAGCATAGCTGCTGCTAAGTCAGAGAAAGTAGCAGTGCTAGAGGCCATGGGCATTTGCAGGAAATCCCCATGACTAGCAGTCTAAATATTTAATTGCTGATTCTTCCTGCTGCCCAGGAAGACCTGAGTGAGTTGACAGGGAGGGTCGGTCAGTTAGCTCCACCCCTAGTAATATAAGTGAATTGTGCTAACCGAGGACAGGAAGCTTGTGTGACGTCCCAGCTGAAGGAGTCCACCATGTGGGCAGCCGAGTAGGTGCCCCAAGAGAGGTACATGCATAGATGTGGAAAATTAATGTGCTCTGAAGTGACTGTTACACAGTGACAAGAAGGAGGGAAAAATAAACAGTTCCGCGTCTGAAGCCCTCCCAATAATCCCACACAGGCTACAATGTTCAAGAGAGACCAAGCATCCTAAAAAAAGTGATTTAGGATGTTTTCGCTGCTGAACAGGAGTAGCAGTGCACCCACACTACACCTCATTCCTGGAAGAAATTTGGTGCACGATAAGTATCTTACACTGACGAGTGCAGAAGATCAGAAAAGAAGGCCACCTCTTTAAAACACCCAGTATGTCCTAGATTTTGAGCAGGTACTAGGAGTGTGTGACCTCTTGTGTGGTAGGTCATTAGTGGTTATTATGCAACTTGATGTAGAAGAAAGAGATGGTTATATCAAAATCTATAGGCCTCATGCTTTATGAGTAAAAGGCGTATGCCAAAGCATATGGATGTGAGATTATGCATAGAGATGTGAAAAGTGAATTTCTTAATTTGTCATTTCAACTGAATTTCATAATGCTAATTAAAGGTAGAAGGTTTATGGTGTGAAATGCGGCATGTATCACTAAAGGTTGTAGGCCTTGTGTTTGATTTGTGGAATATTTCAGCAAAACCCCTACAACTAAGAATGTTTTATATTGACACACTTTTCTAAATCTGCTGTGGGCATATCAGGACAGTTTTAGTAATTTTCCATTTGCAAAAAGTGGTCGCAAATTGCACACAAACATTTTGTGAATGGAAAGGAATTTTGCCATCAGACATATGGCCTAATTGGTCAGTTCACACAATTTTGAATTGCAACCTACCTCATTATTATGAATGAAGCAGGTCAGAAATTTTGACCCACTATGATTGGCTAGGGTCACAGGCATGGTGGTCTGCTGGTGTCAGCAAACCACCATGTCTATGATTGCTTTTAAATAAAACAACCTTATTTTTAATGCAGCCCATTTTCCTAAAAGTGGGATGCATTTAAGGAAAAAGGTAAAGTTAAGTAAGAATTTTTAGGAACAGGTGGTTTCCCAAGTGGCCAATGCCTACTCCTTTTATCAAAAAGGAAGAGGTCCCCTATTTGCTAATGGCTTTCCATCAATTTTAAATCAGTGGAAAATATTGGAGTTTTGTGACCAGGTTTCAGTCATATCCCTTCCAAATAGTGATTCCTTAATGTCTACATAACCAATTTACCAATTCACCTTTTCCCAATCATTAATTCAGTTTAGTAAATTACAAAAGTGTTTTAGCACTTGCAAACACTCAGATTTACCGAATCTAAGGCTTTGTTATGTTATGTTATTTATTATTTGTTAAGCGCACATACGCCCAAGGGCTTCTTGGCGCTGGTGAGAGAGTCAAACATAACAATACATAGAAGACATACAATCACTGTTTACAATAAGCCTGAGAAAAAAGAAAAGTTTTAAATGCCTTCCTAAAGGCAAGGAGAGTCAAAGGGAGGGAATTCCACAATGAAGCAGCTAAAAATTGAAAACTGCTGCCTCCCTGACGTTTCTTTTTGAAACGAGGGACCTCAAGTAGGTCTTTGTGGATTGATCTCAAGCTGCGCAAGGGTTTGTATTTGCGCAGTAGTAGTCTAAGGAACATGGGACCCTTACCCTCCAAAGCCTTGAACACAGTACAGCCCACCTTGAATGTAGCTCTCTGTTCCACAGGCAGCCAGTGCAAAGTCTCTAGTCCATGTCTAATTGATTCCCACTTCGGGACTTTTGCAGATAAGTCTCGCAGCTTGATTTTGCAAGTATTGCAATCTTTTAAGTTGGCCAATAGGCGCCCCCAAATAGAGGCCATTTGAGAAATCGATGTGAGATAGGACTAGAGCACTAACTGTCTGAATTAAGGCCAAACCTGTAAGGAGATGTGCTATTTTCTTGATCTTCCTCAGTTGAAAAAACCCCGAGGAGACCACAGTTCCGACTTGACTTTCCAAGGTAAGATCCTCACTAAGAGTCACTCCCAAACTTTTTACTGTACGGGATTTTTTTGGGGGCGAGCCCATGTCCGATGGCCAAAAGCTAGGACTCCAACTGATCTCACTCTTCCCAGGTAGAATGAGTCCGTTTTTCCCGGATTTAACTTAAGGTGGTTTAGAGACATCCACCTCTGGATAAAAGACATAGTTGCTCGAAATTCCTCGGCAGCATTGTGAGAATTTAGCACAAAAACCAACTGCAGGTCGTCTGCATAATTATATACATCAACCTTAAACTCTCGTAGGGAGAACAACAGAGGCCGCATATACAAATTAAATAATAAGGGGGACAAGGAGGATCCTTGAGGAACCCCACAAAAGGAAATGTTTTTAGGGGCTGTGAAAGAACCCAGTCGAACCGATTGGGTACGTCCTGAAATAAAGGACTTGAGCCAGGCCAAGGCCAAGTCCCGAAGACCGGCCTGTTCCACACGGTTGATCAGGATGGTATAGTCAACCGTGTCGAACGCGGCAGACAGGTCCAATAGGACCGGCTTTGCAACTGTTAAAAGCATTTTGCAAATCAGGCCCGTGGGGAGGCATAATGGTTTTGAGGGATAGGGCAAAAAGTTGCACAAATTGCCAAAAGGGGGCTTGCAGATCAGGGGATCAGCCTGGATTTAGGGGGGTCAGTTGCCTCTTGTGCCCGTTCTTCAGAGTATGTGGTTTGTGGCATGGTTATTTTGGGAGGCCCCTTCAGAGAGGGGTTAAACTGAAATTTCGACCTGCTCTCTTACACTTATTCATAAAGCATTTAGTTATGTGTGTTTTAAACTATTTTTCCTTATCTGAGAAAAACCACTGAGTAGACAGTGTTGTATCTAGTTGTGAGTTTATTGCCCACAGCACCTCCTGTGGAAACCTTTGACTACCAAATGCTAAAATGAGCACTGGTTCTCCTACTTGAATGTCGGCGGTATGGAGACCCTTGGACTTAAGAAGTGAAAGACTGCCATTGACACAATTGGGACTCACTAACTTTTGATCGCCGTAGCACACCTCATACCTGTCAGACAGTATACCTAGCTTCCATATTGGTATAGGCCAAGATATAACTTCATTATGGGGTTTTCCTTCTACAGCAGAAAGACAGACTGACACACACATACATACACACACACTTTTATCAATGCTGGCATATTAGGATATTGTTCACTGTTTCAGTCTTTTGCAGCTGTCCACTTAGTGCCTAATCTCACTCTCTTCCTTTAAGTGTTGCTGATTTCGACTTATAAACTTATATAGAATTATAGATGGGTATCATTGAATTATTGGGATGTGTTTAATCTACTGGTGCCTTGAAAATGAGTTGATCAGGGGAAGAGTCGTGCTTGTGACCCTACCTTATCCACACATGTATTTATTGACCAGGTTCAATGGCTGGTAACCGCACATGGAAAATTTTGGTACAGAAACAACGGCCCAGTTAAATCTCATGGAGTGGTATCCCACCAGGGGATAGAACTCAGTCCGACTCCTGACGCAGTCGCAATCTGGCAATAGTGATCAAAATATATTTGATAAAAGTCTTGCATGCTGCTGTTACCACAGGAAAAAAAAAATTAAACAACAGGGGGTGGTGATGGACAGAGTTTCTGAATTAAGCAGAATACTCTGACCCAGTCAAGAGATCAGGGCTTAATCCAACACCGTTTTTTAGCTCATTGCACCATCCCAGCTCAGAACCTGGCTATATGCAAATTAGTCTGACCCTGGCCCAGTGTATCATGGGAACAGGGCAAACCAAACTACCAAGCCAATTCTTTCACTGGGAAGGAAACAAGCTACCGGGGACCGGTTTCTGGCATTTCAGCCGTCTTCGGCCCGGCTTGCTTGAATCCTGATGGTGCAATGAGCAAGGGACTCACGTCTGAGTATACCCTTCCACGCTTATGGTGGACAAAATAATTAAACAACAGGGGGTGGTGATGGACAGAGTTTCTGAATTAAGCAGAATACTCTGACCCAGTCAAGAGATCAGGGCTTAATCCAACACCGTTTTTTAGCTCATTGCACCATCCCAGCTCAGAACCTGGCTATATGCAAATTAGTCTGACCCTGGCCCAGTGTATCATGGGAACAGGGCAAACCAAACTACCAAGCCAATTCTTTCACTGGGAAGGAAACAAGCTACCGGGGACCGGTTTCTGGCATTTCAGCCGTCTTCGGCCCGGCTTGCTTGAATCCTGATGGTGCAATGAGCAAGGGACTCACGTCTGAGTATACCCTTCCACGCTTATGGTGGACAAAATAATTAAACAACAGGGGGTGGTGATGGACAGAGTTTCTGAATTAAGCAGAATACTCTGACCCAGTCAAGAGATCAGGGCTTAATCCAACACCGTTTTTTAGCTCATTGCACCATCCCAGCTCAGAACCTGGCTATATGCAAATTAGTCTGACCCTGGCCCAGTGTATCATGGGAACAGGGCAAACCAAACTACCAAGCCAATTCTTTCACTGGGAAGGAAACAAGCTACCGGGGACCGGTTTCTGGCATTTCAGCCGTCTTCGGCCCGGTTTGCTTGAATCCTGATGGAGCAATGAGCAAGGGACTCACGTCTGAGTATACCCTTCCACGCTTATGGTGGACAAAATAATTAAACAACAGGGGGTGGTGATGGACAGAGTTTCTGAATTAAGCAGAATACTCTGACCCAGTCAAGAGATCAGGGCTTAATCCAACACCGTTTTTTAGCTCATTGCACCATCCCAGCTCAGAACCTGGCTATATGCAAATTAGTCTGACCCTGGCCCAGTGTATCATGGGAACAGGGCAAACCAAACTACCAAGCCAATTCTTTCACTGGGAAGGAAACAAGCTACCGGGCACCGGTTTCTGGCATTTCAGCCGTCTTCGGCCCGGCTTGCTTGAATCCTGATGGTGCAATGAGCAAGGGACTCACGTCTGAGTATACCCTTCCACGCTTATGGTGGACAAAATAATTAAACAACAGGGGGTGGTGATGGACAGAGTTTCTGAATTAAGCAGAATACTCTGACCCAGTCAAGAGATCAGGGCTTAATCCAACACCGTTTTTTAGCTCATTGCACCATCCCAACTCAGAACCTGGCTATATGCAAATTAGTCTGACCCTGGCCCAGTGTATCATGGGAACAGGGCAAACCAAACTACCAAGCCAATTCTTTCACTGGGAAGGAAACAAGCTACCGGGGACCGGTTTCTGGCATTTCAGCCGTCTTCGGCCCGGCTTGCTTGAATCCTGATGGTGCAATGAGCAAGGGACTCACGTCTGAGTATACCCTTCCACGCTTATGGTGGACAAAATAATTAAACAACATGGGGTGATGATGGACAGAGTTTCTGAATTCAGCAGAATACTCTGACCCAGTCAAGAGATCAGGGCCTAATCCAACACCGTTTTTTAGTTCATTGCACCATCCCAGCTCAGAACCTGGCTATATGCAAATTAGTCTGACCCTGGCCCAGTGTATCATGGGAACAGGGCAAACCAAACTACCAAGCCAATTCTTTCACTGGGAAGGAAACAAGCTACCGGGGACCGGTTTCTGGCATTTCAGCCGTCTTCGGCCCGGTTTGCTCGAATCCTGATGGAGCAATGAGCAAGGGACTCACGTCTGAGTATACCCTTCCACGCTTATGGTGGACAAAATAATTAAACAACAGGGGGTGGTGATGGACAGAGTTTCTGAATTAAGCAGAATACTCTGACCCAGTCAAGAGATCAGGGCTTAATCCAACACCGTTTTTTAGCTCATTGCACCATCCCAGCTCAGAACCTCGCTATATGCAAATTAGTCTGACCCTGGCCCAGTATATCATGGGAACAGGGCAAACCAAACTACCAAGCCAATTCTTTCACTGGGAAGGAAACAAGCTACCGGGCACCGGTTTCTGGCATTTCAGCCGTCTTCGGCCCGGCTTGCTTGAATCCTGATGGTGCAATGAGCAAGGGACTCACGTCTGAGTATACCCTTCCACGCTTATGGTGGACAAAATAATTAAACAACAGGGGGTGGTGATGGACAGAGTTTCTGAATTAAGCAGAATACTCTGACCCAGTCAAGAGATCAGGGCTTAATCCAACACCGTTTTTTAGCTCATTGCACCATCCCAGCTCAGAACCTGGCTATATGCAAATTAGTCTGACCCTGGCCCAGTGTATCATGGGAACAGGGCAAACCAAACTACCAAGCCAATTCTTTCACTGGGAAGGAAACAAGCTACCGGGGACCGGTTTCTGGCATTTCAGCCGTCTTCGGCCCGGCTTGCTTGAATCCTCCACACCACTGGAGTCAAGCTAGCCGGGCTGATGAGAGGTGTTACCTCGAAACCGGTCCGGTCCTCGGATGCTTGATTCCGTTCTGGGAAGGACATGGCTTTTGTAGTTCGGACTGGACTGTTCCCATGGTGCACAGGGTCAGAGCTGATTTGCATATCGCCATTGTCTAACCCAGGGTGGTGTGGAGTGCAAAAAAACGATGGATTAGGACCCAGATCTTTTGACTGGGTTGAATGTGTGACATTGATCCTCATTCGGTCCATCACCTGTTGTTTTTGCAAATCCGCTATAAGTGTACTGAGGATGCCCAGACGTGGGTCCCAGGCACTCCACACCACTGGAGTCAAGCTAGCCGGGCTGATGAGAGGTGTTACCTCGAAACCGGTCCGGTCCTCGGATGCTTGATTCCGTTCTGGGAAGGACATGGCTTTTGTAGTTCGGACTGGACTGTTCCCATGGGGCACAGGGTCAGAGCTGATTTGCATATCGCCATTGTCTAACCCAGGGTGGTGTGGAGTGCAAAAAAACGATGGATTAGGACCCAGATCTTTTGACTGGGTTGAATGTGTGACATTGATCCTCATTCGGTCCATCACCTGTTGTTTTTGCAAATCCGCTATAAGTGTACTGGGGATGCCCAGACGTGGGTCCCAGGCACTCCACACCACTGGAGTCAAGCTAGCCGGGCTGATGAGAGGTGTTACCTTGAAACCGGTCCGGTCCTCGGATGCTTGATTCCGTTCTGGGAAGGACATGGCTTTTGTAGTTCGGACTGGACAATTCCCATGGGGCACAGGGTCAGAGCTGATTTGCATATCGCCATTGTCTAACCCAGGGTGGTGTGGAGTGCAAAAAAACGATGGATTAGGACCCAGATCTTTTGACTGGGTTGAATGTGTGACATTGATCCTCATTCGGTCCATCACCTGTTGTTTTTGCAAATCCGCTATAAGTGTACTGGGGATGCCCAGACGTGGGTCCCAGGCACTCCACACCACTGGAGTCAAGCTAGCCGGGCTGATGAGAGGTGTTACCTCGAAACCGGTCCGGTCCTCGGATGCTTGATTCCGTTCTGGGAAGGACCTGGCTTTTGTAGTTCGGACTGGACTGTTCCCATGGGGCACAGGGTCAGAGCTGATTTGCATATCGCCATTGTCTAACCCAGGGTGGTGTGGAGTGCAAAAAAACGATGGATTAGGACCCAGATCTTTTGACTGGGTTGAATGTGTGACATTGATCCTCATTCGGTCCATCACCTGTTGTTTTTGCAAATCCGCTATAAGTGTACTGGGGATGCCCAGACGTGGGTCCCAGGCACTCCACACCACTGGAGTCAAGCTAGCCGGGCTGATGAGAGGTGTTACCTTGAAACCGGTCCGGTCCTCGGATGCTTGATTCCGTTCTGGGAAGGACATGGCTTTTGTAGTTCGGACTGGACAATTCCCATGGGGCACAGGGTCAGAGCTGATTTGCATATCGCCATTGTCTAACCCAGGGTGGTGTGGAGTGCAAAAAAAACGATGGATTAGGACCCAGATCTTTTGACTGGGTTGAATGTGTGACATTGATCCTCATTCGGTCCATCACCTGTTGTTTTTGCAAATCCGCTATAAGTGTACTGGGGATGCCCAGACGTGGGTCCCAGGCACTCCACACCACTGGAGTCAAGCTAGCCGGGCTGATGAGAGGTGTTACCTCGAAACCGGTCCGGTCCTCGGATGCTTGATTCCGTTCTGGGAAGGACCTGGCTTTTGTAGTTCGGACTGGACTGTTCCCATGGGGCACAGGGTCAGAGCTGATTTGCATATCGCCATTGTCTAACCCAGGGTGGTGTGGAGTGCAAAAAAACGATGGATTAGGACCCAGATCTTTTGACTGGGTTGAATGTGTGACATTGATCCTCATTCGGTCCATCACCTGTTGTTTTTGCAAATCCGCTATAGGTGTACTGGGGATGCCCAGACGTGGGTCCCAGGCACTCCACACCACTGGAGTCAAGCTAGCCGGGCTGATGAGAGGTGTTACCTTGAAACCGGTCCGGTCCTCGGATGCTTGATTCCGTTCTGGGAAGGACATGGCTTTTGTAGTTCGGACTGGACTGTTCCCATGGGGCACAGGGTCAGAGCTGATTTGCATATCGCCATTGTCTAACCCAGGGTGGTGTGGAGTGCAAAAAAACGATGGATTAGGACCCAGATCTTTTGACTCGGTTGAATGTGTGACATTGATCCTCATTTGGTCCATCACCTGTTGTTTTTGCAAATCCGCTATAAGTGTACTGGGGATGCCCAGACGTGGGTCCCAGGCACTCCACACCACTGGAGTCAAGCTAGCCGGGCTGATGAGAGGTGTTACCTCGAAACCGGTCCGGTCCTCAGATGCTTGATTCCGTTCTGGGAAGGACATGGCTTTTGTAGTTCGGACTGGACTGTTCCCATGGGGCACAGGGTCAGAGCTGATTTGCATATCGCCATTGTCTAACCCAGGGTGGTGTGGAGTGCAAAAAAATGATGGATTAGGACCCAGATCTTTTGACTGGGTTTAATGTGTGACATTGATCCTCATTCGGTCCATCACCTGTTGTTTTTGCAAATCCGCTGTTACCACAGGAAGCAAAGTAACTCCATGCCATCAATTCTATGCTATTCTATGCTATGAGCAAGTGGTAAATGTGAGCAGTGCCCCTTTGTGGTGTAGCGGCGGAGGAATGGAGTGGTTGTCAGGGTATGGGACATTAAAGGATGGGGCCTGGCAGAGATAGGTGTTTCCAGCTCTTCTTATGACATAAGGGATTTAGAAGGGGATGGACTGTGCTTATGCCCGCAGCCCCTGTCCAATCTGCATGTGCTTTTACTGTCCAGACTGGTAAAATTGAGCTAGGTGTTCCCGCATTCAGAGAATATGGGTGCAGGAATAGCTGGCCAGTTGTTATCGGGTGAAGCAGTATCCTGCCGAGGGGTACCACTCCATTCAACTCTGAATTGGAGCGATAGCGGCCAAAATATATTTGCTCAAGGTCTCGAATGTTAATGTTACTGCATGGAGCAAGTCAGTGCTTTATATTCAGATACATATGGGGAGATAATTAGTAGGGGTACTTTTAAAGACAATGTGAAAATACACAGTTAAATTATATAAGCTTTTTACATTGCTCTTTCAAAAATCTACAGAATTAATGGAGAAAAGAGAAAAGCAGTGGAAAAAGTTGGCTAATGGTTGTTACTTGTAGAGGTATGCCTCCCTGGCAAAAGCTTTTCAGACAACTCGTAATGAGGGCTTGTGTCATCAAAAGACATTAATTATAATAAAAAAAACTGGGGCAGGTATCACTGTGTTGAGGAAAGTGAAAAAAAATATAGCAGCAGTCTTTTATGGAGTCACAAAGCCTATTAAGTTTGTTAGTTTGAGGGTTCTATATAAGAAAATGTTGTGATGATCAAACAGCATACAATTTCCGTGTTGGACCCGGCCCTCCCTGCAGGGTCACCTCCAATTTTTGCCTTCTTTTGCCTTCCTTTGCTGAAACTGTTTTTGTTGGCTTTTCGGGCACTATGCTTTTGTTACCTTCTAATCAGTTGTAAAATTATTGTGCTCTCCGATTAAACATGGCAAAATCGGCCTACAGCTGATTGGATTATCTAATTTACATGTAAATCACTAATATATAGTATTACATGTGCCCAGGGCCGGTAAATTAAATGCTACTAATTGGATGCAACCCTCATTGTGCCGCCCATTAAACTAGCCTATCTCTCCCTTTGACTACCACTGGGTTACCTTATTGCACTTAAAAAGTGATAACTTCAATTTGGGTACAGATAGAGAAATGCTTCTTCTGCTCAAATGAATTGTAATTTAAAATTCTCTTTAATTATAAAGTCGGATTTTAAGTTACTATTTTGAAAATGCTACTTTTAGAGAGTTGCCATTTTTCTGCCATATGCCTTTCTCAAGGATTTGGGAAGGTAAATCTCACCATGTTGAACCTGATACCTGTATTTGACTTATTCTCCAATATAGCCAGCCTGAACTTGTGACTTTCCAATGCACCCAGAGACCCATGAGTAGCACTTCTGTGCTCTTAGGTTCTATGTTCACTTAGAACTTTAAAAAGCATATCCACGGTTCTAATTACTGGATTTTAGTTTTTTCTAAATTGGTTTGGGATTTTTCTGGTGTTGTGTTTTCACTTTTATTACTGTTTGAGGGCTTGATAAATACTTTATACATTACCTAGAAGTTAAGCATGACTGTGCTTATGTGTCAAACTGTAAGAGGGTTAACCTTTTAAATGCAGGCGTCAGCCAATGACCTACACCCACTGTACCTTACCACTGCATATGTCAACAATTGGCCGACAGTGGGGAGGCATTAAGAGGATCCTCGATTGCTTGGAATGGAGTATTCCTTTTTTTTTTAAAAGGGCAGGGGACAGGGAAATGCTTTTGCTTCGGCTCCCCTGCCCATCTCCATGCTGACATCACAGTTTCCCCACTGGACGCAGAGGAGTAAGGAGGTAAGAGCTCTGTCCTGCTCTGGTGGAATTTTTAAAATTTCTGATGCCTCCCCACATTTCAGGAAGCCATTGTTAGAAAGGGGAGGGTTTCCAATTTCCAACAATTCCTCCCTGAAAGATTTTCATGATTGTAGATCGTGATCGCACCACGATTCATAACCAAAAAAAAACACTAGACCACTAGGAGGTGGTGTATTTGGGAGTTCAACCCTTGTGGCGAATGGGCTGATCTCCTAGGGTGGGAGTGATCATGACCCCGGGGGAATTTGAAAAATGTTATTAAAAAAAAAAACTTGAAGAGATTGTCCGGGATTCACCACTTATGGCATACAGTCTGCTTCCTGCGGCCCTAATTTGTTTTTTTTAATGTGTGTTCCCCTGTAAACAGAATCTGCAAGATTCCACAACATTCTTAACAGCCAGTGTTAATGTGAGGCAAATGTGTGCTCTTAGTTAAAGGTTGCATTTGTAAAGGCTTATGGGTAAGGAAACCTGGATATAGCCAAGTAGGACACCCCTCCCTGGAATCAGTAGAGTTAAAAAAAACTGGTGTCCTATATTTCCATGGAAAAAATTATACGAGTGTCCAAAATTCACAGCTACTGACATAAAAAAAGAGTCACTTTTTAGTGAGGAAACGTGATGTATCCATGTTGCGCTGGGATTGTTTCCTGTTGCTGCCAGTAGGCTTACCCACACAAGTGAGGTACCATTTTTATAGGACGACATATGGGACCATAGAATAGAACATTTGCTATTACCAATCCGATTTCACTAGATTAGTCCTACATTCTTTGAGAAACGCTTGCAGGATCTACGCACATGAATTGCTTCTGCTTTTCAGAAACCTATAGCTTTCTAGGATAACTAAAGGTTTTCATATCCGTTTCCACCGCAAACTGGAAGTAAGTTGAAACCACAAAAAATAGGAAAAATTAGCTACCTCTTTATACAAAGCCATAACTGTGGTAAAGGGTAGCTTTTTTTATTCAGCTCCACGTGTTCCTTAAAGCTGGGAAGATGGTGAATTTAGCGCAGCAAACCTTTTGCTGAAGCCACATTTAGGAAAAGAAAACCAGACACTTTTCTATTTTTCCCCAAAAACTCGACATGTAGTTTTTTTGCCTAGTTTCTTGGTCTCCTCTAGGGGAATCCACAATCCCTGGACAGCTTTAGAATCCCTAGGATGTTGAAAAAAAGGACGCAAATTTGACATGAATAACTTATGTGGAAAAAAGTTATGGAGGCCTAAGCGTGGACAACCACAAAGGGCTCATACATTAAGGGGAGAATAGGAGCTCAGCAGTTCGGGGTTAAGCGGGCGGGTCACCCTGACTGAGATCTGTTTCTGAGTAGAGAATACACCCCTCCCAACTAAGAACCCAATTTCTTACATGCGCCTATGGGCAGGCAAAGCTCTCTGGGTGTAATGTTCCATATTTTTTACATTTGAATCTGGCTCATAGAAAGAAAAAACAGATAGCATGTGCTCCTCTTTACTGCACTATGTTATCTTTTGCAGACATACTTTATCAACGCTCAGCTTGCTGAAACGAAAACACTTGATAGTGTGGCAAAAATAATGGGTGGCTTTTAACATAAATATTGAGATGTCAAAATCATTCTGCTATTTTTGCTGTAAGCCATTGATGCTATGGAAAAATGCTAATGGAATATGAGTTCCAAGGAGCTTGGAAAATCTATAGAATGACATTTCTAATAAGAGGTTTCCTCGAGAGGATTACTCGTCCCAGTGCAGGTTAAGCTCCGCGCGACCTTGGACCATTCACAAGGTACCAGTTGAGACTTCTCCGAGTGTCAGATCAAAATTGGTTTTTCAGAGAGTCTCAGAGGACTGCTCTGAAAGGATTGTCGGTAACAGTTAGGTGGAAGCAACAATTATATGTCAAGTACACTTTCTTTTCAGAGAAATCATGTTGGCTGGCTGACAGGTTGCTGCAAAATGGCTCTGTTTCAGGTCTCACTTAGCCCCAGAGATGCGGGGGCCGAGGCTCGCAAGGAAACAAAACAGGTGAGACCAGATGAAGGGACGCGTTGAATGCAATAGCGGGCAGTCTGTGACATTACCACGGGCCATTGGCAGAAGGCTGCGTTTCAAAGCTGAACTAAAGCATTGGTCTTTGTATGAGATGTTATATAAAAGGAACACTGAGCCTGGATCAGGTATTGTTGCACTTAGTCCTGTAACTCGTTTTTCCGGGGCGCTTGACTTGCACACCAAGGGCCATATTTACAAATTGTAATGCCGCAAATCTTGCTGCACAACGCTGCATTATGGGGATAGGGCAGGAATGTGCTACATTTATCAAAATACGGCTCATTCCTGCCTTTTCCCAGCACTGGCGCACAATGTGCTGCATAGTGCCAATGCAGGCACTCGGGTACCATGGTGCAAGGGTACCTGCTTTGCAAGCAGGATTGTTTTTTTTGCAGGAAGGGTCACCTGCGGACTATTCCTCTTTCTATGTGTGCTGAATTCTGCAGCACACATACGAAGATGAAACATTGGAGATACATAAAGATATTTCTCCTCGTTAGGCCTCCCCTGGGGATGCATAGCCTTTTGGCGCATTCCTGGGAATGCATCAGAATCCTGCACCACCCACGGAACGCCTCCTTGGGGCAGAGTAATGCAACACAGCAATTTGTACTGCTTTGTGCTACTCTGGAGTTATCTAGTCAAGGGTGCCTTGAGTGGCTTTGTAAATTGTATCTTAGGGGTTGCGTTGCTTTTGCACCACAATGAATCGTGCAAAAAGCAATGCAACCCCTTGATAAATATGCCCCTTAGCAAAAGTGAAAATGCCAACAATGAAAAGATTTTAGTCGACTCTGACCCCCATTTTGACATGCCCCCAAATTGCATAGCCTTCCAAATACGAAATGGCCACTCGCTAAATTCCTATTGTGTGGTCATTGGTGGTTAGACAGTGTTCATTGTGCATCCTATTCTGGTGTATGCATCTCAGAATAGGAAATCTCTGTAGCAATAATGCATGGTAATTTTCCATTATAATGTCGAAAATAACGACTGTGTGGTATTTGCCTGTGCAGCTTGTGCCAGGTTTTACATGGTAAAGACTAGGTGAACAAAACTCCCACTGTGCATACTTTTCTCCTGTGACTTGTTGTACTCCTGATTGGGACTACACCAGGAGTATACACTCCATTCAGGATTTGTCATCCTCTCATAATAAAAGCCTATGCAGCCTTCGAGTGATGCTGCCGGGTGACCTCCTGCGGATGGCTACTAAAATGGGGCTGTTGACTAACCGGGAACTCGCTATTTGTCTCCTTCCTCACGACCAGCCTGACCTATGGATAGATCCTGGTGCACTCACTGCTGCAGAACTTATTTTGTTATCACTGGAAAACATGAACATAAAGAAACATTACTAAAGAAATATAAACATGGAGCCTCCTAATTGGAGAAAAGTTAATCTATTTTTATTTACTTAAAGTGAAGGAAAACAATAACATGGTAATTGAATAAGATGGTGTTCTTTTATGTAAAATGCGGTGCCACATTACAGGAAGATTGTGGGGCATATTTACAAGCACTTATCACCACAGGAAAGTCACATTTTGCGACATTCCTGTGGCGATAATCCCTTTGCTTTATTTACAAGGCGGTGTTAAGCCACTTAATGTGGCTTAACGCTACATTGTAAATAAGGCCCGCTTTCACGGTACAAACTTAGAGTGAAAGGGGTAGGCAATAGGCGTTGCGAAGGGCATTCTGCTGCAACACCCATTGATTTTGATGCTCCCTCGTATTTATAAGGGTGGCGTAAATAGGAGGCAGTGCCAAAATAAAGACCAGGGAAAACCTGGTCTTTACATGACGAAACGAGGAGAAATGGTTCATATCTTCACATTTTTGCTCTTTCTATGTATACTGCATTGTGCCCTTTCCTGCACATACACAATCATTAAACAAATGGCAATGTGCAACTTCTATAAGTGCTCCACAATGCAGCACACATAGGAGTTTCAAATTGTCATTCTCGATTGTTTATGTGCAGGAAGGGACACCTTCCTGCACATAAACAATCATTCTCCCCAAAGCAGACACCCTTGCACTATGGTGCAAGGGTGCCTGTGTTGATGCTAGACAGCTAGATTCAGCACCAGCACTAGGGGAAACGCAGTGGTGTGCCCCATTCTTGGGAATATAATGCATCACTACATTTTCCGGATGGCGAAGGCGTTAGCAACTTTTGCATAATGCCATGCTTCGCCATTCTGTTGTAAATATTTCCCTAAGATTTCAGATAAGGGGTTGGGGAAGGTCAGAGGTAGATTAGGTTTACATTGAGAGTTTGGATTAGTATTAGATGTAGGACTGGGGTTTTTAGGTATCGAGCTGCAGTTTTAACTATGTTTAGCTTCTTTTTAATAATTTTAAAAAACTGTTTTTAGTAATGTTTAATTCTGAGCTAATAAGATGGAATTTTAACTTTGATTTTATTTGTATACTTTTATGAATTGTAAATTCAATTCGAATAAAGTTTTTGAACTGAACTGAACTATGTTTAGCATTAGGGTTGGTCTGCATAAGTGGGGATAAGAGGAGTAAAAAAAATCAACTACATCACACTGAAACGTCAGAGAAGAAGAGTGCAGAAATATGAATAGACTTCACTGCTTTAAATTGAAAGACTGCTGTTTTTTGTAAAGATTGTCAGGAGGAGCCAATGCCACTCTATTATTAGAAGGGGAATTTCTCTAAATAATCCTTTCAACTTGGTTGGCTTTTAGAGCTGAGCTTGCTCCTCTAAGGCACAATATCCTTGTGGAATTTCATGAAGAAGTGTTTACCACATAGCAAAGGGCTAATTTGGAGTTTGACAGATGTGGAAACGTCTGTCTACCCGTCCATAGCCATAGAGGTCTGGCCATCAGATTTTAAGTATTTTTGTTTGATGGGTGAAAGTCTGTCAATCGACCGCTACTACTGCATTTTCTTTCTCCCATCAATAGAGGTAGACCCAAAACCTGATGATCAGAATGCTGGAAAGCCACTGATTTGTCTATCATATTTAGAGTATCATTTACAGTACTGGAAAACATTTCAGTTCACCTTCCGCACATGTGTTGTACGGAACAGAGCATAAATAGCCAAAACGTGGCACAACAGCCACAAAACCAGCTGTCAAGATGTCTCTGCTACTGAAATCCCTGGTACTCTAGCTGGCAGTGATGAAGGAAGAACAGCACAATGCACAACAAAATAGAAGGCACATAGAACTTTTTTAACGTTTTAAAATGCACTATGTTAACTATCAATGACATTAAACCTAATTTCAGGAACGCCAAACCATATCAAATATCAATTTACCCTGTCTCCCTGTCTGGACACATGCTTCACAATACATATCCAAATTAAATGCTCACCTAACACAATGTTGCTCTCTTCTAGTGCTTTAAGTGACTACATGTTTTTGCAAATCAACATGGCCAGACAAAAATAATACTAACACTCTATAACTAAACAGTTTTAAATGGTTGAAACAATAAATGTATGCTAATAGAAATCTCTAGAATAAAATGCTTACCATGAAAAGACACAACTGTTCTGAGCCTAACCTTCAAACACAACACAATCATATCAATTTACCAGGTACCCTATGTATACATTTACACTACCCAGTTACTGACATACTACATTTTTAAATCTGGAACATAATATCAAGGGCATAGATGATATATGAACCCCTGTAATCTGAAGGTATTCATGAATGTAATCACAAAAATTATGATAAATGTAGTTACACACTCTAATTCTCTTAATGCCCCACACACTAGGCCCTCACATCAACACCACCACTTCCTTTAACACACATGGGAATGAGAAATGTCTGCATCTTCCACAATGCAACATATGGGAAATCATAAGACCTGTAAATGGAAATAAATGGTTAACCTATGCAACATATTGCACTACAAATTCACATATAGGAAGCATAATAATACCAATGTATGAAAGTTCTCATGTTGGATGATAATAATCTGGACAATAACAATTTAAATATTATTGATGCTGATGAAATGTGCTTTGATCTATTCTTCTAGAGCCACTTTTGTTTTGTTCAGGAAGCACCGGTGCTAGGCTGAGCACTAGAAGAGAGAGAAACTCTCTGTAATGCAAACAGAGCACAGAACACGTCATGCATGATATTAATAATTTAAGTGAGTTGCTCACTAACACCCTAGTTGGCATTCAACAATGGCATCTGCCCACGGAGAGGTTTGTTAGACCTTCCAGTGCTCCTCTGATACCAGTAATCACAGGATAGGGCTGGGGAGGAGGTGCCTGGGGATAAGAGGACACCAGCAGAGGTCCAGGAGTGATGGTGCTTTTACTTATAGTGGTGTTGGCAGCTCAAGAGCAGATGTTGCAGCCTGTGTTGTTTTTGGCTGTCACCACGAGGGGCTGACTAGAATCTGAGGTCTCTGATTCTAATGTTGCTGTGGCATCCTTGCCAGTCCCAGCACCTGAATTGCCACATGGTCCCTCTGTGTCAGTGATTCCACCTTTCACCTCAAAGGGCTATCCTATGTGTCTGGAAGCACAGATATGCACAGATCAGTTATATACTACAGAGATGAATAGTGAAGGTACCACATTAGAGAAAGTCAAACATATGACATTTTACAGATTAGTCCCAAAAAAGGACACCAATGGGACATGATTGTGAATTTGGAAGACTGGTTGATCCATCAGAAAAGTACTAGACATTCAGTCTGCCTTAGCACAAGCGGTTTATATACCCCTTGTAGTAAGGTGGAGAGAATATCTGTCCCTTTTATGATAAAAAATTTCAATCTGCAAAACTCCAAATCATGCCCTATATCTGTTAATTAATGAATTTCAATTAAAGCTTCATTTACCTTCGTATCCACAATTGTATTCTGATCCCAAACCCTGAGTCACATCTATGCTAGTTGTCGGAGACAGTCCAGGCCTTATTCCGAGGACTGGTTACTCCATCACAAACATATCAGATATCTGGTCCGCCTTATTACAGGTGGCCTCTATACTACTAGTATGAAGAGAGAACAGAAACCTTTTGGCAAGGTAAACACGGGAACCACAGCGCCAATCCACACACCCAATACATTGTTGGAATCCTCAGGGTGTGCAGGTGGATATAGGCGACATAAAATAAAAATAAAACGTAAATTAAAAAATAAAAATTTCAAAACAAAGTAGTCCCCTAAAACTAGCGTCGGCCGCGACGTAGCGCTGACCGCGACATAGACGGGATGACGACAGGTGGGGAGGAGCGGTAACGAGCGGCGAGCAGTGGCAGACGAGGAGTGGCGGTGAAGTCCGGAGCGGGCGGCTCAGGTAAGGCAAAGGCAGGCGGGAGGCAGGCGGGAGGCGGGAGGCGGTCTGGGCAATGTCGGGGCGGGGGCGGCGGCGAGGCGGGAGGCGGGAGGGATGCGGTATGGGCAATGTCGGGGCGGGCGGCGAGGCGGGAGGCGGGGGACGGATGCGGTCTGGGGATGCGGTCTGGGCAATGTTGGGGCTGGCGGCGGCGAGGCGGGAGGCGGGAGAGATGCGGTCTGGGCAATGTCGGGGCGGGCGGGAGTGCACAGAGGCATAAAATGCTGCCCCCAACCCCCTTCTGCCCCGGGCAACGCCGGGGCGGGCTGCTAGTAGTATATATTGTACTGGAACAAAGTAGAAGTGATATCAGCAACATTTCTGATGCAGTAACCACTATGTAAAAGTCTAAATATTAGTCTAATTCACAAATCTGACAAACTTATTGGGCAACACATAACACGTTGGATATGCTTTAATGCACTTGGAAATTGTCGTAAATCTATTCTGCAATCTTTAATAGGAACTATTATCTGACAAAATGAAATCCAGGAACATATTTGTATTATTTATTTTACTTGGAAATAGTGTAGCCAGCAATTTTGTGCCACATGGTGTACTTTAGTAACCCATGCACTGAATCCATATTTATAAATATCTGCTATATCACTTGCACAGCAATATGGTTCAAAGTTAAAAAAAAGTACCTGTGTGTATGTCAGGGCCAAGGCAATCTTTTAAAAAATAGTTTCTTCATACACGTAACAAAGGACCTGGATGTCTTAGACAAAATAAAGCCTGAAGTACTTGCCAAGAGATACTATCCATGTCACATAATATCATTTAAAACACCGTTATGTCAAGACATCATGCTTAATATAGATTTGTAGTTTGGATTGAGGGCCACTAATGAGTGCACCAACTCGGACAAATTGGAAGAAAATACATTCAATAGAACTAACAATATAAGTCGGATAAATAATGTTTTGGTTGACCTAAGGCTATGGCCCAAGGTGATTGATATGGCGATCATAATTCTCTGAGTCTAAGTTTGGTATCACCCTGGGGTGAGCCATATAGTTACCCTAGATCTGATCTAATAACAAGGGAGCCACTTCCAACAAATGACTACCGGTGGCTGAAGTGGCCCAAGATGATTCTGGATGAAGGCAAGCTCCACCTAATCAAACAAGATCTACTCGCATGTACAGCAGAATCCTGGTCTTAATCAAGCATCCGGGTTGGCTGGATGAGATCTTGAGTTGCCACACTTGCCTCTTAGAGCAACTGACCCCACATTTTACTGACCTTCGCAACCCTTTAAAACTCGCACAGATGTAAGATCTCAGTACTCATGGTTTAATTGCAAGTGTAGGCACCTTAAACAGCAACTATCTTTGGAGCGTAGGACTAAGAACACTGTCCTAGTGAGCAGTCTAAGAAGGCCTTACAAGACAGCCTAGGCGATAGTTAAAAGGGAGTGGGATGACAATCGTTGGAGGATAATTGGGGAGGTCTGCGCCTGCAAAGACACAGAAAAGTTCTGGCTCTTAGTTACCTGGGGGCACGATAATAGGCAACCACAGTTGGCCCACATTTCAATTTCTGCATGGTATGACCATTTTAACCTCCTATATTCAGGGTCAGGTATGCCAGTTACACAAGTAGGCCGCCCCAGATTTTGCTCATGTGACCGTTAAGGTTTGTTTTGCCAAAAAGTGAAATTAAGATCTGCATTGTCTGTATTGCTAAAGCAAAAGCCCCAGGCCCTGATGGCATCCCAGATGATTTGTTTCTGCACAATAGTGAAAACTGGACAAGTTATTTTCTGAATCTATCCAAGTGTGATAGCGGAGGGGGACCAAATACCTATTTCTTTGACGGGAGCAGAGGTGATTCCTATATTTAAAAAGGGCAATAGATACTCAACCTGTAATTACAGACCTAATAGTGTTATCAACTGCAATCAAAAGGTGTTCTTTCGAGCACTTCTTTCTAAGACACAGGACTGGATTAGTGAAAATAACATCTTAACTCCCTTCCAAGTTGACTTCAGACAAACGATCAGATGTTTCATTTTCTTTTCTTGTCTTGGAAGACTATGCTTATTGTGTTATATTCCATATAGATACCATAATATAGGCCTTGGCAAACTTGTTACCCTTCACCTATATTCTCTCCCTACATTACACTTGTCACGGTTTACAGGGACTAACCTTTTACTGAGATATTACACTGTATTTAAAACATGGGTTTTCCCTAGTTCAAAAGCTCATACATTATGCATGAGGATTCTTGGAAGCACAGCAGGACTACCATCTCCTGTATAAAGTCTATGTATAAAGTTCATGCCCAACGTCATCCTTAGGACGACACAGTAATGCAGAAAGGTAGGATCCCTGGGAGACTTATGGGTATACATACATCACATCTTGCTAAGATAGGCAGAGGAGACTGAGACTTCCCGGCCGACACACTGACCAAAGACGCTGAGGTTCCTACATGCATACACTTCAGCTCGCAGTGGTCTACATCCCTCGCAGGGTGTTCAGCTTGAGACCAGGACGGGGTCCCATAGTCTCACATTTCAGGTAATGGGGTTGACTAAATCCTGGAGGAATTCTTGGCTTAACACCTACACCCGTGCTAGGTAAACGTAGGTACATCTAGCTAGGGAGGCATGGTAGGAGTACGCATCTTTTATCATGTGTTTTAGATACTCAAATGTATTCATGATTTTAGTAAGATGGTAGAACTATACCATCATTTACGTTTATCATACTATTAATCATTTATATTTTATACTATCTAACGATTGTTGCAGCACATCTATTCTACACCAGAATAACCCCTGTTCAATAAATGCTTACTGAAAATGCCCAGCCTGTTTTATTCGATGTATCTCTCTGAGAAAAACTAAGTAAGCACGACTGACCAAGAGAAAGGTAGTATATTGCTTCCATGATCCTGAGTGATCAGGGTTGTCATATTCAATGGTTGCCAAGAACTATTTTCTCCTTGGTAAGAGGAGGTTCCAGTGGCACTGTCAGCTAGTTGGTACAAAAAGGACCAACATACCCTGTGGGGGTGATCAGAGTTCGTCTGACACCAATCTTACAGTGTATGTTGTCTAAACATGCAGATCCTGTATATTTTTTATAGGAACTACATAACAATTGGCCAGGGGAGTCTCTATGTAAAATTCATCAATTTAAAGACTGCCTTTGACCTTGTCCCAAGGAATAAGTTATAGCAAGTTCTAACAGATATGGGGCTACCCTCAGAGATTTTATCCCTTGTTATTCACTTCTATGAGGCAAACTTTGATAGGGTGTGCTGGGGTGGTCAAGGTCACTGGCCCTATTAAGGCTAGTAGGAGTGTACACCAGGGCTGCGTACTGGCATCCGCACCTTTATCCCTTTTTAATGAATGGTGTAGTCTAGTATTTATCGCAGATGCTCGTATGTTGGGGCAAAAAAATCATGAAGCTTCTGTTCTCCGACGATATGCTGTTAGTATCCAAAACACCAGGAGGGGCTCCAGTCACTCTTAAACTGCTTCAAGGACTTTTGTGACATGTGTGGATTAGAGGTTAATACATCAAAGATGAAGTTTCTAAAGAGTAACCCTCACACATCTTATAGAAGTAAATCATCTCTGGGAGATGTTCCACTGGAAAGGGTTAGTACTTTCAACAATCTGGACATCACACTATCAAAAGACATGACTTGGAAGCCCCATGTGACCAAGTCAACCCTGAAGCATAGGCAAATAGTAGGGACCCTGAGTAAAGAACCTAGCACCTCATTTAGCAAACCAGAGGCAACCAATCTTCCGATCTATGATTTGAAAGCAGTAAGCTCAGCCTTCTTTGGAGCCAAATTGTTGGGCTTCGAAAGGATGGATGACCTCTTTAAGTCTGATAACAAGTGTCTGAGGTGCCTAGTCTTTCTACTCGAGAGCATGCTACTACACCCGTTAAGGACGGATTTGTTAGGGTTCCTATTGTAGATATGCCTGTTATTGTTTTGACTGCTCATTAGGTCCACCCCTGAGCTGCTCCCATTTGGCAATGCCCTTATGGAAGTTAGTGCACTAGATACATTTAGTAACGTAGACTGGATCCGAAACGTGAAATGCCTGCTGGCTGCAATTGGACTAGAGGGCATCAGGGAAGTCAGGGACTCTGCACTTCTCCCCAGTAAAGATTATATTAAAATGCAGTATTGGTACTGGGTAGCACAGGCTTCACTTATCAATTCCTTATGGGGATGTTTAACAGTGGAGTTCATGGATTTCAAACTGACTAGCTCTCTAGAATGCTATTTAGAATAGATATTATTCAATCTCCCCTTGAACTCCCTTACATGCACTACGCACCACTCTCCTATCACTTATCAGTTTTGTTCCAGCTGCACCTCAATGATAGAGGCAACTGACCATGTGTTTTTCGCTTGCCCCGCATATTCATTCCCGAGAGCCAAATGGCTTAAACCAATATGTTAGAAGTTGGGTCACATATCCAAGACGAAGCTCTCAGTATCCTTAGATCGAAGACCAGTGGTTTCTCGTTCAGTAGCAAAGTTCCTGGGACACATGTGGGCAATTAGGAGGAAACTGCTGAAGATGTGCAGAAGGTTTTCTCCCTTTAATCTGTTTCAAATAGTTTTAATCCAATAGCTTGCTCAAATTTTATCAATAGCAAATAAAGGTTTTTATTGTAGTACAACCTGAGAACTCAGGCAGCATAACGGACCATGTTGGCCTCTAAATAGGGTAGGTAGAGGTTTTTGTTGTCTTGTCCTCCATTGTGCACTAAGTGGTTATTTTATATCCATTACAATACAGAATAATACCTGACTGATGTTCTTATTATGCAATTTATGTCTATTTTTTGTTTTTTATTGTATTTATGAACTGTATTGCACTCTGCACTTTTATGTTCGTACGACTAAAATAATGTTTTTTGATCATGATGATGTACACCTGCAAAATGATACTGCCATAATTTTTTACTACAGATTCAAGATAGATCAGTAAAGAAATATAGATGTGAGCATGACAAAAACTGTCTGTCTATGGCAGTGACCACTCCATCACCATAATTGTCAAACCTCTCCGATGGCCCAATGAAATAAGAGCTGTCAGACAAAAGGCTGTATTTTCATACACCCAATCAGGATGGGCAGAAATATAGCCATTTTTTACTGTCTGTTGCCACCAGGCAAACCCTGGCAGTGAGGAACAATAAAATTCAAATAATGCCCCCCTCACTGTGGGAGCTGACTCCCATGGTGAGGGAAGCATTACATTATTATTTTCAAAAAGAAAATCCAATTTAGGGATTTTCTTTTTGGACTTGAAAAATAAAACTCTTTGGTGTAGTGCTGGGTCATGCTTATACTGCTTTATACCAAATAGTCATATACATTAAGAGGAACCACTGTCATGGTTTATTATTATAAATGATTGTCTGCTTGGTGGATATTTATTAATTTGGTGGGTGGTCCCTCCATCCCCATGATAAATTGATACAGCAATGTGGCAGAATGAAGGGCCGTCTGTCAATATATACACCAGGCCCTTAGATTGGAATCTGGGTAGTAACTTTACCTCTTTCAAAATCTAAAACTTTCATCGATGTGGCTTAGATTGGAGTTGGAATAGTAAGTCTATCTCCCGTGAAGCCCAGTGCTTTCTCCAATGTGGTTTACATTAAGATAGCATTAGTAAATGTACATCTTTACATATTTACGATTTTTATCAAATGTTTTAGCTTGGAGTTGCAATGTTTTATTTATTGCCTTGTAAGTTGAACACTTGGTTCAGGGTGTTTGTTTTAGTTAGGTAAAAATACAGATCTAATAATAATTTTTATTTATTTAATTTTCCTATTTGTCATTTTTTTGTTGAACATTGTCTTCAAAGGTACATGTTAAATTGCTAATACCATGATTTGCTTTACATTTTAGGTTATCAAGTGGAAATTCAAGAATGACATGATGTTTTTGTCAAGGAAGGCTTATTTATTGCATTCACTCATTTTTACAACTTATACAATTCTGTACTTTTATATGTTTTGTATATTTTCTATTTGCTTATATTTTTAATCCGTGTAACTTTTGTATACACATATTTTTTGCATTTTCATATTCTTAACATGCATATGTTTTGTATATAACTTTTGCACATACATTTTTTCTTACATACAATTCATTGATACATTACATACGTAGACATTTATATTGAAAAGTAGCATACCTTTTCTTCTATTTTTTTATAGTTCTTTTTGCATATATTTTACATTGTAGGTAGAACTACATTTTGTGCATTTATTTGTTTTTTTTAATGTTTTTCCATAGTAAAAGTAAAGATAAGAAATAGTATGTTTTAACTGGTATTGATTTCTATGGGGCATTATGTTTATTTATCAGCCATTTCGTTCACCGCTTTATTCATTTTAGGTGAATCTCACACACCTTTTGTTGTGATTCCCTGTTCCTGTTCTCTGGATAAGATAATTTCTTATTATTTTTGGGGATCTTAGTTTTCTGGGAGGTGTGTATAGGATTAGTTTAGCTGATTTAGTTTAACGGTTTTTACAAATTTTTTAGTTAAAGTTAGAATTGTGTTGTACTTGTGGTAGTCAAGGCGATAGGCCTCATTGCTATGCTATGCTGTGTTATGTTATTGTATTTAACGATTTTATATACATATTTGTTTTCCTTTTTATATTATTTTTACGCCTATATTTTCCACATACATTTTTTTTTACATACAATGTATTTATACATTACATATGTAGAGATCTATAATAAAAAGTAGCATACATGTTCTTCTATTTTCTATAGTTCTTTTTCATATATTTTACATTGTTGGTAGAATTACATTTTGTACATTTATTTGTTTTTTAAAAACTTTTTTCCGTAGAAATATTATGTTTTAATATGCTATTGATTTTCATGGGGTTTTATGTTTATTTAGGAGCCATTTCTTTCACCGTTTTATTTATTTTGGGCGAATCCTACACACCTTTTGTTGTGATTCCCTGTTCCTGTTCTCTGGTTAAGGTAAGATTATTTTTTATTATTTTTGACGATCTTAGGGCCCGATTCACTAAAGTAATCTGAGACAAAATCCTGACTTTACGACTGTCGGTATTCACAATGTGCATGTAGGAGTAGTGAAGGTAAGTTTTTGTCTCAGTTAAACTTAAGTTTTGGTCTTAAGCAAAGTTAGGACTAATTTGCATATGGGTGGGTACAAACTGGGGTGGCACGGGGAGCAGAAAAACAATGGATTAAACCCAGGTCTGTGAATGGGGGTGAATGTATATTTTGTTCAGCATTCCATTCATCATTTGTTCCTTTCTCTTAGGACATTGGGATCAGCAAATGAGCAGTGAGCTCACTGCAATAGTTGTATGTTAGACCGGCCAGTCTTCGGGTGGTCTTCATTTAATCTTTTTGCCTCACCTCCTCCAATTTTTCTGCACTTATTCATGTTGGCCTTAAGGACTCTGTGCACTTTACCACTGCTACCCAGTGCTAAAGTGTTTGTGCTCACTCCTCGAAAACATGGTTACATTAGCATATACCCAATTGAACTATTTATTTTACTTATAAATCCATTGTAGGGTGGCATACCATTCCATATACCTAGGGCCTGTAAATGAAATGCTGCCAGTGTGCTTGCAGCACTTGAACTGGCACCCACTTAAGTGGCACCTTAAAACACACCCCAGGTCTGCTATTGCAGCCTCCTTGCAGTTTTAAACATCCATGTTGACTAGGCATTAAAACCCTATTGGCAAGCCTCAAACTCCCCTTTTATTGTGTATAAAACAACCCTAAGGAAGGTAGAACCTAGGGTTCCCATAGGAAAGGATGCTGTGCAATTAAAGGTTTCTGAGAAATTATTAAAATGTCTAATTTACTTCTATGGTTTTTATTTCCTGGTTGTGAAAAACTCCTAAATGAATTTTTCACTACTGTGGGGCCTTCCCCTTTCATAGGATAAATGCCCTATTTAGTGGCAGTGTCGGCTGGTGAGGTTTGAGAGTGGTGGAGCTGGAGGTGGACAGGGTGGTTCACGGTAGAGGGGCATGGCATTTTTTGGGAGGCCAGTCACGAATATCCATGCAAATCTTCTTTAAAACATTTTTATTATAAAATAGCTGTTTTTATCTCTGTTTTAACCAGCTTAATGAAAGCTGTTAATTTGTCAGATGTGTGTATTGCATAGTAGAAATAGCAAAGAAAATCAGCAAGAAATTGAGCACAACAACAGTCATGATGACCAGAAGCACAATTATCTTGCTTGAAGTAAAGGGATTTTGAGAGCCAATGTTCCATTAGGTGATTGATTAAAACAGCCAGTTGCAATATTGCTGAGAAAGTATTAAATGTGCATGGCGCTACATGCAGCATAGGTAAAAGCTTCAACAGAGAATTTGTCAATTGTTTTCATGACTAATCTAAGGTGATATCCAACAAAACAGGTATTTGCTCAAAAAGAGGACACTCTGCAAAGCTAATTAACAGTGTGGCTTTTTCGAGTTAATATCTAGTTGCACAATCCCAAACCAGTTGTACAGTAATGGCTGGATGTCTCCTATGACATTTTCACAGTAAACATTTTGTCAATAAAGTTACTACCCAAAAGCGAGACCTGGACCTCCAAACAATGGAAGATTGTTCCTTAAAACAGTAGTAAAGGAGCAGTTGTTGGGATGGCAAACACATGTAATATGTTACTCTTAATGACACAGTACAGCAAAAAGACGGCAATTCAAACCCCAACCACAGCTTTGATATCAACATAAGTGAAAGGTTAGTGAGACTCTCACACAGTATATAGTAACCAAGTGTGCAGTTTCGAGACAGCTTTTATAGAGCGTGTACCACAGCTTAATACCAGCCCCACACACAGTCGATAAACATAGCTCACTCCTCAACTCCAGGCAAATTAATAGCAATGAGCGGGTACAAGGGAGGCTGTACATAATATTAACGTACACACACAAATAGAAATACAAAATCTGTTCTCTCGGAGTGGCCATTTATTCCATCTTTTGGAATTGGAACACTGTGCACTAATTAGAGTGTGTATACTCAACAACCTTGCTAGAAAAAAGTGCTAGTAAACACATGTTGCCCACGAGCTAAGGGACGCTGATCTCAGGATTAGTTCTAGCTATATATCAAAAGGCTTTAGGAGTGACAGAAATCTTTGTTTTGCAGAAGTGTGTTGCACTCTAAAAGCAGCAACGGTTATCATGTGCATTCACTCACATGTTGTTGGCGTTTTGGTTTAGGAAAAAGCAACCAAGAGCTCTGTCAAGTAAACAAAGCGCTCATCTGAATCCCCACTTTCTGATTCCACAGGGACCGAGTGGCGCTGTAAAAGGGAGGATTGCTGCAGTTTATCTGTAGGAGGTCAGAAATGACATATTATTGAAGTTCCCACCCACTTGAGTTTTTAAACAGAAAGCTAAAGGAAATCAGAAGTCAGTTGAGGAAATCTGCAATACTGAAGTATTACAAAACCTAGAAATTACCAGTCCCCGTGGTGCCAGGGATTATATTGGCATATGTGAATTAGGGGCCTGCATTGGCATACTGAGCACTACAGAGAGGTCTCTGTCTGCAAGAGCACTGCAGAGGCCTCTGTCTATGCAATGAAGAGCACTGCAGAGCACTCTGGGGCATATTAACAAGGGGGTTTATCTCCGCTTTTTTGGCTTTAAAAGCCAAGAAAGCGGAGATAAAATTATCTCCCTATTACCTAGCTGTTGCTAACACCAGTTAGCGACAGCTAGTAGGAGATAGCGACCATCTTGGGCCCCACTTTGCATGTCAGTGATATTTATCACTAATGACATGCAAAGTGGGCGTGCCAAGATGTTAGCGACTGGAAACAGTCGCTAACATCGCTATCTCCTATTACCAACTTTTGGAGATATTCGCGCTAAGCGCATATATCTCCAAAAGCTAACACCTGCCCTGAGCAGTTCTTAGCCATGTTATCCAATGGGAGGTGGATAACATGGCTAAGAGCATTAGCTCGGTAATGCATGAATATCGCTGACTTTTCAGCGATATTCATGCATTGCAGCCGATTTTTATCGCATTTGCAATAAACCTTGGTAATACCAAGGTTTATTTGCGATAAAAATCGCCGCAGCTCTGCAGTAAATTTTTGTCTCTAACCAAGCAGTAGCGATAATTATCGCTATTGCTTGGTAATATGCCCCTTTGTATGCAAATGACATCGCACTTTTCACTTGACATGAGCAGCTGTGAAAAAAACGAGGAGTTATGGGTGCTGCACAAAAATATCCATTTGGGAGAGAGTTATGTAAAAACATAAAGAATTACGGTATTAGTTGCTGCCTCCAATGGAAGAAAAAACAGGTGTCATTAATTTTAAAGTGCTTCTTGTGGAGTTAGAGGACGTTAAATAAATTCAGGCCAAAAAGTCACTACTCCAAACAGGCCAGGCCCGAGCATGTTGCTTACTCACTTCCCCAGCTGCTAAGTTTTTCATACGTGCTCGTTGTGGATGCGGGGCATTGTCTGGACTGGGGAAAATCTTTAAGCTAAGTGAGTCCGTCACTTAACCTTTGGACTGCACACACCATCCGCAGTGCACCGCTGCTCCCAAAGCCACAAATCGGACTGGACCTTAAAATGGGGCCCTCCTACATATCTGCAATGTGGGAATCAGACACCTTGAGTCTGCGCAGTGTCTTTAAAAGTGTTGACGACACCCTGCACAGACTCGATGTTTCTGCTTCCCGCCTGCCTGCAGCCTCTACCCCACACTTTTCGAACTCATCACAGGGAGGGACCCACCCCTCTGTGACGAGTTGAGAAAGGGTGGGGTGACCATGATCTCCACTCCCTGATGGACGTGAAGCCCCCAGCATTATCGAGCTTCTGCCTATGCCGCCCGGGGCCAAATTTACCCTCACGTCATCAGGGGGTGGAGACTGGTACTCAAGGCTATGCATTTGCTGAGCTGATGACCTCACAGGCCCCAGGGCAGTGAGATCCTCAGCCCAACAAATACACAAGAGGCTCGGTCCACCCAGGGGCAGCATGTTGTTAAGGCAACAAAATCAAGAAGCAGCATGTGACTGGCAGTGTGCAGCAACCCCTCAACCAGCATGACGCCTGTGTAAGTGTTTTTTTAAAAGAAAAATAAAACAGTTTTAACATGATTAAATTACGTTAAATATAACCTGCCTGGGGGTAAAAGTAAAGGGGGCGGAGCCCCAACGCCCTCAAGCAGACACCGCCACTGTTTGGTGGTAAAGCCAACTTTTTATCACAATTTCAAAAATGCTACTTTTAGAAAGTTTAAATTATTCTGCCCTTAGCCCTTTTGTGCTCACAGACTGCCTGGGTTACATGTCTGGGTGTAACTGATAGTAAGACTGTGTGAATTCTTCTCAAACAGTATCAGAATACTGTGCTTCAATGGGCCATATGCTGGCAAGATGAGAGCAGAGCTGAGCATAGACACACTTGCAACTGAATAGCCTGTGCTCTGCATTTATACAAAGGACCCAACAACCCCACATTGTCACTGCAGTCAGGTTAGATCCAGGAAAGTAGAGGCAGGAAATGCCATGTACTTCTCAGCCGCTGTCTATAAGATTCTCCCATCTTCCAGAAGGAGGGCACTAGGGTGTAAAAATAGGACCTCAGACATCAGCTGTTCAGTACACTTCTAGCCCTGTGGATAATCTTCAAGGAAAGAAGACTGTTGTGCTGCTGAAAGGACTGCCACTCTGCTGGACTGCTTCTCTGAAGTACTGCTTTCCTACTGGATTGCTGCCCTGTTGCCTTGTTGCATTTTTCCTGGACACATGGACTGGATCATCATCTGTCCCAGGACCTGCAGAGTGACTCACAAGGTCTAGTTTGCTGGCCTCCTATTCAGGGCCACAGAGACATAAAATGCTTCCTCCATCTTTAACCCACACCCGGACAATACCTGAGTGAGTCTTGACCCTCTACATAGAGTCTCACCAGCCCTAACCCCTAGGCAGTGGTGCTAAAGTATCCAGATAGCCAAAATCCAAAAGTGGGGACTTTGAAAAACCTTTTTTAAAAAAGTGCTCTGACAACCCGGAGGAGAGCCCCGAACCAACCTGCTTGCCTATCTGCCCAAGGTGCATCGCTGGTTGGATTCACTTCATTGCTTCCCCTGCCACATTCTTCCCTGCTGCAGCAAATCCTTTTTAGCAGTTATTCGCCAAAGAGGTACCTGACCTCAGGAAATTGACTTCGGCTACAGCACTCTGACTCGTCCCACTGGCAATTTTCGACTTCCCCTGGTTTTGACCCAAGTCTTTCTGACAACAATGTCCCCACTTCAGAAACCTCCTGCAGCCTTGCCCCGATGGACTTTACCTTCTCAGACACTTTTTCTAAAAATTTGGTCTAAGTCTGAAGGTAAATGCTGTCCGGGCCTAATCCACTTTCTGTATCTGAACTGCAACATATTTATTGACATTGGTCCAGTCTCATCCAATTAGAGACCAGTGGTTGGTACTTAGATACTTAGATATGTTAAGCGGCTAGTTTTCACTAAAAATTATAAAATTCATAACTCAGGTTCTACTGGTTGGATTTTTGTCATTTTGGTGTAAAATCATTTAATTAGATGTACTTCTAAATCGGTTTGGGATTTTTCTTGTGTTGTGTATTCACTTTGTTACTGCTGTGGCTGCTTTTTGTGCCAAGCTACCGATGGTTCACCCTGCAAGGTACTGCGGCTGTTGCTTGACCACACCCCAGACAACTAACAACCTAGTTTCATACATTGTAATTCTAGCTGTGCCATTTGTGTACTCTTGAAAGTCCACCTGGTACTATTAAAGTAAGCGAGTCAGTTGTGACATCGATTTTAAAAACAAGGCAATAATGTGATGATACTTTGGGGATACTGCAGGATATTAGGCATCTGGATGACTCCATTGTGCTAGTTATGGCAGGTTTGGTACCCATTTAGGATCTGAATCCAGAATAAAGGTTGTTGAGGAGAATTCAGATAGAAACTAAGCTAGCAGGATAGGTGGGTAGAGAGCTTTTGGATTTTGGTAATTTCCTGCAAGAAATTTTGAAGTAAAACAAAGCCATTATGGAGAGATGTGCATGAAATGCTTTTCAGAGCAGGAGTAATTCACATTTCATATTAAATGCTAAATATTTCCTTCATTTTAGTTAGTGGTTTCATGAATTTGTTTAGTGTAAAAAATTGGAGTATTAGTTGAGGGTATAAATGACTACTCCTAGTAATAATGGAAGTCCTTGTCAGGGTGAATCACTAAAGTCCCTAAATAAACCTAAGCTCAACCCACTGGTAGCTATGGCACAAAGCAGGCAGGGTTGACCTAAAACAACATGTAACATATTTATGCAGCATCAAAACAGTAACACTATTAAAATGCACAACTATAAAAACTGAATTAGAAGAATGGAGTAAAATGTAATGAATAAAATGACAGCAATCCAATAAAGGGTTCTGGAGATATGGGGCCAGATTCACAAAAGTAATCTGAGACAAAATCCTAACTTTACAACTTTCTGTATTCACAAAAGGCATTTCGGAGTACTAAAGTTATGATTTTGTCTTAAATTTTGGTCTTAAGATAAAATCCTAACTTAAGTTTTACCTAAGATTAACTTAAGTTAGGATTTTGTCTTAAGACCAAACTTTAGACAAAATTGTAACTTTACTACAATTCCCAGCTTACAGTATTAGGGGTTTTAATGTGTACTCACTTTTTCTTTCCTACATAGGACAGCTAGACCTGCCAATGTGGAAAGTAGCTGACAGGTGCTAGTCACTGTATGCACATATTAACATTACATTTGCACATGTCCTATTTTTAAATAGCATGCACCTTGCCTTGTGGGTGACACACCCTAAACGAGGTGTTGACCTATTAATATTTATAATGGAAGTTTTGACTTGTGAAAGGGGTTTATTTTGTGTGGTTGAATTGTAGTTTTTATACTGGTACAGTCAGGCTACACTGGGATGTCTGAGGCCATGTTTTACACTGTCACTGTAGTAGATGGCACTATAGGTGCAACACTCTATTAGTGACTTTTAACTTACAGGATCTGGGTACATTGTGTACCCAGATCAGTCCAGACCTAGTCCACTCTGCCACCTGTGCAGAGAAATCTACAGTAGTAAATCAGACTCAAAGGGTGATAAGTAGGAATTCCAAGGCAAGGTTTATGTATGGGAAAATCAACACACATACATTTGTGAGCATTCTCAAATTCTTCTCTGACTCCTCCTCTTGAAGGATGAGAATGAAAGGCTTTAACCACATGGAAATATGCTTTGTGTACAGGTAAAAATGTATTTGCACAGAAGGCTGTTCTTTGTGAAATTATTTGCATTGTATACAAAAGGTATCCAGCACTTTCTGTGCCAACACATTGTGGCAAACGAGTGTCTGTGTCAATCACTGGGGATTTACACTTAGGGCCATATTACACAAAGCACCCCAGGGTTGCAAAGGGCTTTTGGTCCCGCTTTGCGCACCATTGAGGCACTTTATTATTAGAGAAGGGGCCGCGGATGCTTGTGCATCACCTTCTGTAATACTGATAGCATTGGCGCACTATCTTCAGGTGGTGTTTCCTCATTTGCATGGGGGTGTATCCCTTGCAAATGAGGGAATTCCATTCCTTTCGTTGAATTACAGTTGTGTGTGCAGAGGCAAAGAAGCTCTCAGGATGCGCACTGACAGTGCATCCCCTAAAAGGTGGCACACAGTCAGTGTAGTGGAGAAGTGTGGCTCAGGGGTTAGAGGCGGCAGACCTGGAGCTTGAGTTCGGCCCTGGACCAGGGTTCAATTCCCTGCCTCGGCGGGTCTTGGGCTCAAAATTCCACGGACTCGATAATTCTCGCTCCGGTGCCATCTCGACTCACGGGTTCACACTCTGCGACTCTGGGCAATAGCTTGCTTAATCTCCACAACGGCCCCTCGCGGTGGGATGCCTGGCTTTCACCTTGTGGATACCCTGCAAGGGTTATCTCACAGGGGAATACCAGGACGGGTTCCCTAAGCAAGCGCTGAGATGCCCCAGGGTAAGTCGTGCGCTATATAAGTTTCATTCATTCATTCATTCACCTGAGAGCAGCCATCTGGAGGGGGGATAGGGGGTCCTATAGGCCCCCCAGACATCCCCTTGCAGGCGGGTGGAGTCACTGATTGCACCCACATGCCAGGGGATCTCTAATCCCCCTTCACAGTACAGGCATCATACCCCCTGCACTGTGAAAACACGGAGCGGCTTTAAAGCAGCTAATCCATTGTTCACATGAATGCGCAGCCACTACGGCAGCGCGAGTTCACTGCTGCCCACAAGGCAGCACATTCATAATAATACAGCGCATTTTCCTTCATTGCGCTGGGTGCACCTTTTTAAAGGTGCAACCACAGCAATGAAGGAAAATGTGCTGCATGCATATTGTGTCCCTTGGAGTGGTACAGAACCCGGTCAATTGAAAGTAGCCTGCCGAGCATTCCCAAACCCCTGGATTGCTCCTTGCACATGAGTGTCAGTTAGCCCAAAATACTTTTCAAAGGATTTCTGTCAAATGCTGTGCCAACACCAAATGGCAAACATCAGTGATTTTATGAGCACTACTGGGGACTACATTTACCAGAATGCATTATGAGAACTGGTGCAGGAAAGCAGTATTTTACCCTCCTCCTCTTCCCTAAAGGACGTTGGATTGATGAACCATGGGTATGTACCTGTATGCCTGGAGGTATTCAGAGCTTGATAGACTGGAGGCAGCTTGCTATGCGGTCCCAAACCACAGCATTGTTAATTGCCAATGAGGACCAATTACAGCAAAACAGGTCCCCGAGGATATAAAGCACTGCTTGTGCCAACACTGTGGGATAACGATTGATTCTGAGTGGGAACACTAATGAAGAATGCTTGGGAAGAACTGGTGCAGGCTGGCAAGCAGTGTTATCACCGTCCACACTGCACTTCATGAAATGTTTGTGAAGAGCAAAAAAAGTAAAAATACGTTGAGGGAGCATGCCTTTTTTATGAAGGTCCCTGAGCGTCTGCTGCCACAGGCATCAGGTTTACTTGATGCATTGTTACAAAAATTTCAAATAAAAATACATGGTTTGCAATATATTCCTGGTAATATGTTTCACATTATCAAGTACAATAATTTCAACCTAAGTGGCAACGTGTTACGAAAATAGGGTTGTTAGTCACATGAATTTCATAAGCACGTTGAATGGTGTTTTATTATGTGCCTGGTTCAACACTGTTTTGCTGAGACCTGTTTTGTGTGAAACTGATTTTCAGAATTACTTCTGAACCGCAGAACTTAAAATACTGTTTTCCCAAGTAGCCAAGATATAACCAGGCATTATTTTTCAATTTGATACAATGGCCTCTTCTAGGAATATTTTCACTTCTGTTCGTTCCTGCATGTTCTGATTGGTTTGAATACAAGTACATGTTCAAACATTCTACTTGCAAATAACACCTGCAATTGTTTTCTTGTCTAGCGAGCGGGAGGAACTATGTTTACAATGTTACCCAATTCAAGAATATTATAGTATCACCCAAGCAGAGAACAAGCTAATAAAGCAATCTAAGTGTATTTTGTACAGGTGGAAACAAAGACAAACAAAACACATATACTAGTGCTGCAAAAGCAAACATGTTTCCCAAATTGTGTGTACAATACATATATTATATTTCACTTCCTCTAACAACAAAAGGACAGCGCTCCAAGAGCTCCAAAGGTAAAAGTGTTTGCATTCTATTCTTTAATTGATTAGATGCGGTTTATATTAGGTTAAGAACAATATCTGGAAACATCTCCCTTCCAACAATCATCTGCAAAGCCAATAAACACATTTAGCATTTGCATGGTGCATGCGGTCACGAGCCATGCAAAAGTTATCCAGCGTTCAAGCACACAATAACGTGTCAGTCTGGTAGTGCATACCATTGCATAAATGCTCATGCTGAGTGCAATTCCTAAAGTTTTCAAACAATGGTTTTCATTGGTATAATTTGCATAGTATCCAATAAGCAGCGAAATCACTATATGCAATGAGAGTCTCATTTGCTTCAAAATGACGCAAAGCAGAGTCGCAGGCCAGCTAGCTGCGCTGTGCAACGCCATAAGGAAAGAGCAGGGATGCATCATATTGATAACAAAATAACACACCCCTGTACTTACCTTTGCGCTGCCGCTGTTTAGGCAGCCTAGCACCATGGCGTAAGGATCCTTCATTGAAATCCGGGGGCCTCATTTATGAAAAGTGACGCATAGCTGCGTGAAAACAGCGATGCGTCACTTTTCACTGCGCACTCCTTGTGACATTCCTGATGCATCATATTTAATGTATGACGCATCATGTCGCAAGGAGTTACAGATACGTCAGTATTTCTGACGTATCTGTAAGCCCAAAAGTGACGCATTGCTGGAGTGTGTCACAAAAGTGACGCAACTCCAGCAATGCGTCCTTTCACATGGGGAAAGCCCTATGTGAAAGGGCTTGAGTCAGTCTTACGCCTGCTGTGAGGCAGGCGCAAGATTTTGGCGCAACAGCGTCCTAAAAGTGACGCAGTGAAATCTCATAGATTTCACTGCGTCACTATTACGAGGCTTTTTGCAGGGGAACGCCCCCTCTGCATCCATTATACCTGACGCAGGTATAATGTGGCGCAGGGGTTTAAAAAGTGACGCATCTACCTAGATGCGTCACTTTTTAAATATGGCGCAACAGGGCGCATTTTGTACATTGCTGGTGCGTCACAAAAAGTGACGCACCAGCGGCGCAAAACTGACGCAAGGCCTTCATAAAGAAGGCCCCGGATGTTTTTGTCTGGGAAGGGACACCTTCCTTCACATAAACAATCTCTGCACCTGACCTGAAGAGGCGCATGGTTTTGATGCATTCCCACATTTACACTATGTTGTAAATCTGTGAATGTGTCAAATACCATGGGCGTTGAGTGGGAACACCCACCGCAACACCCAAGGCATGCCTCCCGATGCAGTGTGAGGTAACACAGTGACTTGCGTTTTGTTGTTTCACACCATAACTGTGAGGCCATGAGAAGCCACGCAGGGCGGCTTTCCATGGCCTCGTAGATATCGGTCTGCACTGTGCTCCTCCAGAGCTTCACAAAAGTGATGCTCTCGTGGCGGAAATGTGCTGCCAGGGGTTTGTAAATAAGCCCCTCAATGCTAATTATAGCACAGTAAAAGACCAACTCCCTCTCTGATTAGGTCAAGACTCACATTTTCTCTACTTTCCAAAGCTCATAAACAGAAAACCATTTAGTAATGGTGTCTGAGTTCACAAGAACTTCTAGTACAAAGTAGAAGAAATACCTGCTGGCACGCATGGAACTGATTAATGCCTCAAACGTGGCATCTAATAACAACATATACAATCTAATGCGACTCACCACCCACTTGTGGTGACTGATTAATAGAACTTCTTTCTTAGGGGCAGATTTATCATAGAGTTGCTTCACCCTTGCATCACGCATGGTAAGTCATGGGCAACACAACACTAAAGTCATATTTACCAAACAGCGCAAGGCTACCTTGCGTGGCCCTCAGGCGCTTAGAAAATCTGGATAATGCAAAGCAGAGAAAGTCGCTGCCTTGCGTTACTCTGCTCCAGAGAGGCGTTCTATTGGTATAGAGTGAGTGTTCCAAATGCATCCAAGCATGGATTTCAGCCCATTCCATGATTTTCTATGAGTGGTAGACATGGGAATGTTGCAAAATGCTATGTCTTTAAAAGGGAGGCATGATGAGGAGAAATATGTTTACTTCTGATTTTCTCCTATTTCTATGTGTGCATCATTCAGCAGCACACATAAAAAGTAGAAAGAACCTCTGAGGTTTGTTTTTGTGCAGGAAGGTGTCTGTTCCTGTACAACAACAATCTGATTTCAATGCAGGCACCCTCACAGCATGCCACAAAGATGCCTGCATTATTGCAAGGCAGTACATTGCCCGTCAGAGCAAGAAGAGAACAGGAATGTGCCATATAATGATAACAATGGCATATTCCTTCCCTCTCCTTTTCAAAAGCAAAAAGAACAAATGATGGCTGGAATTCTGAACAAATCAAACGTTCACCCCATTCACAGATCTGAGTTTAATCCATCATTTTTTTTGCTTACAGCCCCACCCTAGTTTGGATCCAGCTACATCCAAACCAGTCTCTTATTAAAGCAGTGCAGCAAGGTGTCTTGCTGTGTTTCATGAAAGTTTAATAAACTAGGCCTTAATGTACACTAGGAAGGTATCACATCATGTCAACTATCATGGCCTGACTGTGAGTTTAGTGAGAGGTGACCCTGGCGGACACATCTTCTGCAGGGTAAAATAGTGGGAGAGCAATGAAATAAGTAAGGACCCAGCAGACTAGATTTAAACATATGTGTAGCCACAAACAACTTCAATCAGTCACCTTTAATATTCATAGAAATGTTTCTGAATTTAATAGTTTCATTAAAAGATCATGTGTAAACCCGTCTCTGTCCTGATGTGTTGTTTCTTAACTCAAGTTGAAAACGTTACTTTAATATTCTTGGCTAATATTTATGTTTGCTTCTGTGATACCTCTGTGATACTAGCTGTGAATAACTGAAGTATCTGGTTTTGCTAGAGAATTAATGGGCAAAAATGGAAGGATAAGGGCACAGCACCGAGACTGCCCTCATCGTCGCCACAGACGACATCAGGCGCCAGCTAGACAACGGCGAAACTTCAGCCCTCATCCTCCTGGATCTGTCAGCCGCCTTGGACACGGTCTGCCACCGCACACTAAGAACACGCCTCCAAAAAGCTGGTATCCAGAAGAAGGCCCTGGACTGGACCACGTCCTTCCTCTCTGGCAGAACCCAGAGAGTCCGCCTTCCGCCCTTCCGCTCCAAAGCCACCGACATCATCTGCTGTGTACCCCAGGGCTCATCCCTCAGCCCGACCCTGTTCAACATTTACAATGCCCCCCTCGCACAAGTGGCCTGCCAACATGACCTGAACATCATCTCTTATGCTGACGACGCCCAGCTCATCCTCTCCCTCACCAAGGACCCGCACACCGCCAAAACCAACCTCCACGAGGGAATGAAGACTGTCACTGAGTGGATGAGAAGCAGCCGCCTGAAACTGAACTCGGACAAAACGGAGTTCCTCATCCTGTAGTGTAGTTCCTATTTTCCCAATAGGCCCTGCGCATTGGAATAACATAAACAGTAGTATCGACGTAGAAGTGCGGATCTTCCAGGCCTCCACTGACTATGCTAAACTTAATTGGGTGTGTTACAAACTAGCTCAGAGGTCACTGGAAACTTTCTTGACTGAATAGGAAGTGATCAGCTTCCCTGGTACAGACAAGAAGGGATTCAGTTTTCCAACAACCGTGCAACATGACAACTTTGCTCCTCAGATAAGAGTCAATCTCTAGGGTTGTGTGAAACAATAGACAGTTATTTTGCTCAGTCAGTTGTTGTGTAGATTACTTTCACAATATGTAGAGAATAGAGAGACGGGCGTTTTCAATAAAAGGTAACATTTATTGAACAGTCTTTCTTCTCATACAAGAGAAATGAATTGCCACAATTGCAAGACTTGTTATTATAAAAAGTACGTACAGTAAAATGAGTATTGCGAAATAATACAGTAAAAGCATTGATATGGTTTCTTAGCCATACAATGGTTCAAAATGAATAAAACATATATACATTCATATATACATTTAGCTAACGTACTCAACTGGTGCTTCTAACTACGCCTACCCCAGTGTACCTGACCTAAGCCTAATACTTGGGAGGGGAGTAAGTAAGTAGCTTTAAGTTAAGTTGGTTTTGCCAAGGTTTGCTTCAAGAATTCTCTCTAAGGGTTTAGTCAACACCATACCTCTGAAATAGAATGTTGGAGGTCTGGTATCTCCTTCCAGGGACTCGATATCCCAGTCACTTGCAAGAGTAGGCTGGAAACGCCGGAGCTGGATTTCTCGGCAGGAGAAAAGACAGCGTCTCTCTCAGCGCGTCGAGGAAGAGGAGGGGCAGCGTCCGCGCCGCGGGCAGCTTGCATCTGCTGAGCTCTTGCAGGGAGACAGCTGTTCAGCTCCTAAGATCACCACACCATCGTTCGCTCGTTAGCAGCGATAGCAGTAGCGATAGTAGCATCAGCGATGGTATCATCAGCAGCAGCTTCAGCGTTTGCTTAAGGCATCGTTGGTAATATTTATACCTGAAAGGTGCCTTGTTTCACGTAAGTTTTTGGACAGAAGATGTCAATAAAGATGTCACTAGGAAGTGATCGTCTATCAGTGCTCATTAGAGTTCTATTACTAATCAAAACATAGCAAGCGGGGCTTTCCCAGGTTGCTGAGCTTTTATCTTGTTGAAGAACTCGGAGTGTTAATCTAGGAATCTTAGATAGTGTCTTCTGCTGTGTCATTTGCACAAATGAGCTGCAAAGGAAGTTGCAGAGAAAGAGATTCTGAAATGTGGCTCTGTTCGTGTGAGGCCAGAGATGAGTTTCTGAATATTGCATTTGATCGGTTATGCTAATAAGGGGATTATAGCCGTATAGGGGCATAAGGTCACAGTATCGATCAGGGTCCTAGATTAGAACGCAACAATCCTAGGCCCCACCCCCTCTGCGTGGGACGACTCCTGGTGGCCGACCACACTGGGAACAGCCCCAACACCCACGGACCACGCACGCAACCTAGGATTCATCCTCGACTCCTCCCTCTCCATGGCGAAGCAGGTCAAAGCAGTCTCTTCCTCCTGCTACAACACCCTCCGCATGCTTCACAGGATATACAAGTGGATCCCGACCGAAACAAGAAAAACAGTGACCCAAGCCCTCGTCAGCAGCAGGCTGGACAACGGCAACGCACTCTACGCAGGAATTCCGGCCAAACACCTCCGACAACTACAACGCATCCAGAATGCCTCTGCCCGACTGATCCTCAACATTCCCCGCCGTAGCCACATCGCCCCCCACCTCAGAGACCTGCACTGGCTCCCCGTCAATAAAAGGATCACCTTCAAACTCCTCACCCATGCACACAAAGCACTCAACAACACCGGACCAGCCTACCTGAACGACAGACTCAACTTCTACATCCCAGCCCGCCAGCTCCGCTCCACCAGCCTCACCCTTGCCGCTGTGCTGCGCATCCAACGAACAACCTCTGGCGGCAGATCCTTCTCCTTCCTCGCCGCCAAGACCTGGAACACCCTCCCCACCCACCTACGACAGACCCAAGACTCTACGCAGGAATTCGGACCAAACACCTCCGACAACTACAACGCATCCAGAACGCCTCTGCCCGACTGATCCTCAACATTCCCCGCCGTAGCCACATCACCCCCCACCTCAGAGACCTGCACTGGCTCCCCGACAACAAAAGGATCACCTTCAAACTCCTCACCCATACACACAAAGCACTCCACAACACCGGACCAGCCTACCTGAACGACAGACTCAACTTCTACATCCCAGCCCGCCAGCTCTGCTCCGCCAGCCTCGCCCTTGCCGCCGTGCTGCGCATCCAACGAACGACCACTGGCGGCAGATCCTTCTCCTTCCTCGCCGCCAAGACCTGGAACACCCTCCCCACCCTCCTACGACAGACCCAAGACCTGCTCACCTTCAAAAGACTCCTCAAGACCTGGCCCTTCGAGCAGTAGCAGCACCCCCACCCCCCTCCCCCCCAGCGCCTTGAGACCCTCAAGGGTAAGTATCGCACTCTACAAGTTCACTGATTGATTGATTGATTGATTTATTGACAGTTTAGAATTTTGTAGCCTCTGAGGTTTGGCAAAAAGGACCAAATAATGAAGCAAATGAAGTATTTCAGATCATTTCCCTGTGGAGGTGCTGCCAATGGGACCAACTAGAGACATTACACTACCTCCCAGATTAGATCCATGGCTCTTTAATGACAAACAATTTAAGGACAAGATAAGAGAGTGTACGGAGCAATACTATCATGACAATGTGGCATGGCCGACTCGGCATGCATACTATGGGAGGCATACAAGACAGTGATATGAGGGTATGCTCAGGCTCTGGTGGGGGAGGAGAAAAGACCAGAGACTTATGTATGAGGCCCTGTAGAAAGAAATTAGTATACTCAAAACAATGCCATCAGGGAAAGAAACCCTGGACAAATATGTTGTACATGAAATCCGACTCAAACATCTAGACGTGAGAGCTATGGCTGAAGACAAAGCCTGAATTTTGGAGGCCCAGCCCCACATGGGCGACTAGGACTACAACATGCACCAACGTGTGGAATATTTTTTACAATAAACAAATTCAATCCATTTTCTCATTTGCTTATTCACAAGCTTTATCTTTTATCCTTGCATCAAAACTATTAGTATTTTACATGAAAAAACTTTTCAGTAGCGTTATACAATTCAATATTTTACATATATGCAAAAAATATACATTTTAACTTCACACCCAATGCATTTCAAGACCTTAGTCTCTTCTTCAGGGGTACAGCTGTAAAAGAAAATATATAATGAGACCAAATCATTCAAAAGATGTTATTTTCATATCTAGATTCTAGATTGCTCAAACCAATTAGTGTCATGCCCAATCACCAACACCTGTGTATCACACTAGATGACACCACAACTTACTTGAAGTCCTTAATTCTTTCCTAAATGATACAACTGAAGAATAAACCAAAATATAAACTGGGATCCAAAGAGTTGATTAATCTCTTTCTTAGCTCAATAAAAAGTATCGCATCCTGTGCAAAAATTACCTTAATTTCACTAAGTGATGTCTTATCTGGAAGGGACGGTCAATGTATTCCTCTGTGCTGATGAAACTGCAATATTATATAAGCCTTCATAAATAGCACAAACTCCAAGATGCATATATACAAAAAGAACATGACAGCTTTTCTCTCACCTAAAATCGTATTCAATTTTAAATGACCCAGTGTTAATGTTCACGGATAATCTGAGAAATAAAACAATAGAGCGACCCTTCATCACAAAGTTCTCTTAAGATACTTAAAGGTAACTCGATCGAATATGATGCCTCTTAGTGCACCAATGAATTGCTTACCTATAGCTCAACTGCTGTTGTATATAATCCTCCGTACGTAGCGCTGTCCCGAATCGCCATGACAGTCTCAAAATTCGACTGTTCAAAACATACCTCCGTGTCACGTGATCACTAGCTTGAGTTCATGAAACTAGAAATCGGACTATTTCACATTATGGCGCTTCGTAAAGAAGCAACTAATGCTTCGATATTCATATGTCACCTTTTAAGTGGATCAATGTCGTTAAAGTGACGAGTACTCAAATATCCAAAAAATAGTGTGCCTCTGCATAATATCGGAACAAATATTTCTACAAGAATTAATATGCCAATTATCTCTCCTTAAAAGTGTGCCATTGAGAGTCTAGCCGAGTGGAAAGTCGACCTACTAGAAGTTGTTTATATCATAAACAAGCCACTTCATAGGTTGTAACACTCATTGGATCATAATCCTGGCGCAATAAAAAAGGACTAATAGTACCATTAGATCATGTCTAAAGTTTCTCGATCCGTAGATTCAAACAAACGAAATCAAAAAAGGACTTATTCGTGTCTTCTGGCATGATGCTTATCAATTAGAATAAACATAGGACTGTTAAAGTGGCTACAACAATAATTCTAATTCTCGATTTGGATAATAATAAATATTTACAACAGTATAGTGTGATTACTGAAATTGAACACTTCAATGATATACATTCCCAGTACATTACTTAAATAAATATTCAACATAACTATATAATGACATCTGCATGTAAATGTTGTGTTAGTGTGTGAAGGATGGTTTTTACTAATTCAGTTAGAGTGAAAAGAACGTATTTAGAGGAAACTCGACATCTCTAATTTGTCATTGAGTCCTGTCGGATTTAAAGTTTTCAAGTGTTTAATCCAATATACTTCACGTTGAAGAAGTTTCTTGGAATTGTCAATTCCAGGTATTTTGGCCACCTGTTCAATGATTTGGAATTTAAGTTGTGCTATCGTATGCCTACTTTCTTTCCAATGAGTTGCCAATGGAGATGTCACATTGCCTGTTCTTAACCTGCTTTTGTGTTCTGAGAGCCGTGTTTTCATTTTCCTTTCAGTCTTTCCGACATACAACAGTCCACAGGGGCATTTGATGGCATATATTATGTTCTCTGAATCACAAGAGCACTGATTTTGTAAAGCGATCCTTTCTCCTGACTGTGGATGTGAGAGTATGTCTCCCAGTATAGCAATATTGCAATTAATGCAATTCCAACATTTAAATGTTCCTGTTTTTTGCAATTTTTCCTTTTTCTTTTTTGTCAATAATTCTTTAAGGTTATTGGCCCTAGTGTAAGCGAACAGTGGTTTGCTTTCAAATAGTTTGTGGAAATATTCTTCTGTTTCTAGTATTTCCCAATGTTTTAGTATACTTTTCTTAATATCCCAAGATGCTGTGGAATATTTAGAGACAAAACAATTCTCTCATTGGTTGATCTTGATGTTTTTCCATACGTTTTTGTCTTGGAATCAAACGTGCCTTCTGCATTTGGTTTTCAATTAGCTTCTCAGGATATCCTCTTATCAAATAATTCTGTTTTTGGTGCAAACAGGACTCTTCACATGCTTTATCATCAGAAGAAATGCGACAAATACGTAGGAACTGTGAAAATGGTAAATTATTCACCAATGAAGGAGGATGAAAGCTGCTGTAGAGTAACGCGTTGTTTTTATCTGTGGCTGTTTTAAATGCACTTGTGTGTATAGTTCCATCTTTCAATTCTATTTGTACATCTAAGAAGAAAACTTTCCTCTTGTCCATCTGGTAGGTGAACTGAATCCTTGGGTCTGCCAAATTAAGTGTTTGAATGTTATTTTTTAATCTTTCTTCTGAGCCCTTCCATATTAAAAATATGTCGTCAATGAATCGACAAAAACATATTAATCCTTGCTTCCATGTTTCGTCCTGTAAAATGTAGTCATTCTCAAACCTTACCATGAAGGTGTTTGCGTATACCGGCGCTTCCAGAAAACCCATGCTCATTCCATTCAGCTGAATGAAAAATGTATCATCCCACAGGAAGTAGCTATTTCGCAAACAAAATTCCAGAATTTCTAGATTGAAACTTTTAGGTGCATCCAAATTTTCTTGGCTGAATAGGGCCCACACTACCGCCTCTATTCCACTTGCATGTGGAATTGAAGTGTATAATGACACTACATCAATGGTGCATAAGATCCAATTGTCTGTTACTACATCATTGATGTTATGCAAACATCTCAAAAAGTCAGATGTGTCCTCAATGTATGTTGCCCACTGCTGGACAAATGGCTGTAAGTAATAATCAATGAATCTTCCCAAATTTTCAAATAATGAGCCACATCCTGCCACGATGGGTCTGAACGGTGGATCTGTTTTGTTTTTGTGAATTTTTGGTAAAAAATAATTTCTAGGATGTTTTGGAAACGTATTCATCAGATATTTTTTAGTTGTTGTATTTATCCAGCCTAGCTCTTCTGATTTGTTCAAAATTGTATTCAAGGGCTCCATTATTTCTGAGGTGGGATCAGTATCCAACATTCCATATGTTTTCTTGTCATTGACATGTTCTGATGCTTTTTTGTTATAAAAATCTTTATCCATAATTCCTAACCCTCCTCCTTTATCCGCTTTCTGAATTTGGATGTCCGCTCTGTTAGCCAGCTCCTTCAATGCACTATGTTCAGCTCTACTTAGATTTTTATGTTTTCTCTTGTAGTTTATTTTCTTTAAATCTTGTTTGACAAGTATCTCAAATGTATCAAGAGATTTGTGCGAACTTGGTGCCATAAAAGTACTTTCGGCTTTGAATACTGGAGTTTCTTTGGTAGAATCTTGTGGACAAACGTTCGCAAAAAAGTTCTTTAGTCTAAGAGTTCTCATAAATTTAAATAGAGCTATGTCAGTTTCCAGTTCAGATGTATTGTAAGTGCTTACAAAAGAAATTCCTTTGTTTAAAACTTGGGGGCATATTACCAAGCAATAGCGATAATTATCGCTATTGCTTGGTTAGAGACAAAAATTTACCGCTGAGCTGCGGCGATTTTTACCGCAAATAAACCTTGCTATTACCAAGGTTTCCCGCAAATGCGATTAAAATCGCCGCAATGCATGAATATCGCTGAAAAGTCAGCGATATTCATGCATTACCGAGCTAATGCTCTTAGCCATGTTATCCACCTCCCATTGGATAACATGGCTAAGAACTGCTCAGGGCAGGTGTTAGCTTTTGGAGATATTCGCGCTTAGCACGAATATCTCCAAAAGTTGGTAATAGGAGATAGCGATGTTAGCGACTGTTTTCAGTCGCTAACATCTTGGCACACCCACTTTGCATGTCATTAGTGATAAATATCACTGACATGCAAAGTGGGGCCCAAGATGGTCGCTATCTCCTACTAGCAGTCGCTAACTGGTGTTAGCGACAGCTAGGTAATAGGGAGATAATTTTATCTCCGCTTTCTTGGCTTTTAAAGCCAAAAAAGCGGAGATAAACCTCCTTGATAATATGCCCCGGGGTTCTGAAATTTAGAGAACTGTAGTTGTGATATATTTACTACTAAATTCATTTCTGAGCTCAATCAGCAATTACATGCCTCAACTCTGATCCAGTATCATCGAGTGAAAAGAATACCAAGAGGATTGCGATTATTGTCAAACAAGATTTAAAGAAAATAAACTAAGAGAGAAAACATAAAAATCTAAGTAGAGCTGAACATAGTGCATTGAAGGAACTGGCTAACAGAACGGACATCCAAATTCAGAAAGCGGATAAAGGAGGAGGGTTATTAATTATGAGTTGTCTTCCCAGAGGGACGCCCGGGGTACCGACGGATTGAGCGGTGCTCCATGTACCTGAGTTGAAGCCAGGTGAGGTGGGGCTATTCCTTCCTGCCACAAAGCCAGGAAGATGGTAACTGATCACATATAAGGTGATATTAACTCTTTTTATTAGCAGTAGCAAATAATGGTCCTGAAGAAGCAGCGGGAGACCACCTTGCTCCAGTAGTCTGCAGAAACATGTCGACCTAAGATACTTTCTAGTAGTTATTTTGTTATACTACTATTGCACTGTTTTTTATACTTTGGGACTGAAGGGGTACAGAATAAACGTTTTTTTTCCCCTATCACTACCCAATCTTAAACCTCTTTTGCTTCACTATTCACTGATTCACTGATTCTTTCTTCTTTGTATGCACTGCTACTCAGTCTTCCACAGACACGCTGTTCTGCTGACACATTTAATATAGATTAGGCTTATAAAATCTGCCGATCTATTGTGGATACTCCATCTACTAAACGTGACGGTCCCCAAATGATGAAGGGCGATCTCGTGAGTTGACTGATGGGAACTCGCACCTTTTGGTTGATGTTCCACTGGCTAGTTTTTCACCTAGGTCCATACACAGATACATACTTGAGAGACACTTTTTCTTTTGACCTACTGTTATTTGTTGTTGGTGTGACTAGTTAATTGGGGGTTATAGCAGTTTAGGTCGGTAATCTTCCCCTGGGACCCTTCTCTCGTAGTGTTCTGTTGTTCATCTAGTGTGATACACAGGTGTTGGTGATTGGGCATGACACTAATTGGTCTGAGCAATCTAGAATCTAGATATGAAAGTAACATCTTTTGAATGATTTGGTCTCATTATATATTTTCTTTTACAGCTGTACCCCTGAAGAAGAGACTAAGGTCTCGAAATGCATTGGGTGTGAAGTCAAAATGTATATTTTTTGGATATATGTAAAATATTGAATTGTATAACGCTACTGAAAAGTTTTTTCATGTAAAATATTAATAGTTTTAATGTAAAGATAAAATATAACGTTTTTGAATAAGCACATGAGAAAATGGATTGAATTTGTTTATTGTAAAAAAAAAATTCACACGTTGGTGCATGTTGTAGTCCTAGTCGCCCATGTGGGGCTGGGCCTCAAAAATTCATTGTTACTAATGCTCAGTAGGCATTCACCACAACATTGCACACCTATCAAAAAATAGAGCCTAAAATTGAATCTGAGTGCGCTAGGTACACTCCCATTTCTTGAAGACAAAGCCTGGGCACAGACCAGAGCGACACAGAGACAATGATGTTGGGGACAAGGCCAACAAACTGATAGACTGGTTGGAGAAGAGGGACAAGTAAAGGAATTGTGTCCTGGAGAGCTTTGCCTCTGATTGTGTGGTTCATAGAACAGGCTGCTATTAGAGATCTGCAGTCTGGCAAGGTAGTGGGACCCAATTGCCTGCCAGCCGAAATGTACAGGAGAGTGGCAGCTGCGATGGCACTGCATATGCTCAGGGTAGCCTCCCAGAGAACCAATGATTGGCCACAACTGTGGTCATTGTGAAAAAGGGTAAGCCATCAGAGGACTGTAATTGGTCAATCTCACTACTGAACATGGAGGCAAAGGTGTAGGCAAAGGCCATAGCGAGTAGACACTGTGGGGTGATAACCTCTGTAGTCCACCCAGATAAATCAGGCTTCACACCCCACAGTAGCACCAGGCTAAATTTGAGGTCTCTTTATGGAGTTCTACATATTATGGCAAACAAGCAGGGAGAGAACGCATTGCTGCTGTCGCTGAATGCATGTATTGTGTTTGCCAGTATAGAATGGCCATACCTATTCTAAGTCCTGAAAGGTTTGGATTTGGACCAGGGTTCTGTGCCTAGGTACGAATCCTGTACACGGACACTTTAGCGAGAGTGCTTGTGAATGGGGCAGTTTCACAGCATTTTGCCCTATATAAGGGCACAAGACAGGGGTGCCCACTATCTGCTATGCTCTTTGCCTTGGCATTAGAGACTTCTGCAGCATGGATCAGGCATGACCCATTAGTAAAAAGCATTATTGGGGAGGGCGGATGAGAAGAGCAAATCTTGTTGTACTCCAACAACACATTGTTGTATGCCATGACCCCCCGCTCCATTATTGACAAGTTACTTAACATATTTCAACTATTTAGAAGCTATTCTGTGTACCGGATCAATTGGGATAAGTCACTCCTTTTCCTTGTGGCAGGAACCATCCCACACCTTATGACTAGTGGACAATCCCTGTTAATAAAAGATACGTTTACTTTTTCTGGGTATATTGATATATAGGACAGATAATGAGTTCCTGGAGGACAAACTATTCCCACAACTGGCCAGGCTGCTAAGAGACGTGACACACTGGAGTCAATTGCCACTATAGCAGATAGTGGGGATCCCTGTCTTGTAAGGAAAATGCACCCTTATCGCTCCCTCCCTGGGACTCTGTATTTCCTCCACCCAATCATCACCTTCCAGCATTCCCATCCCATCCTCCCATGCCTCCCACAAGGCACTCTGGTGGTCTGGTGTGTTGTTCATTATCTTTCTGTATATCAAGGAGGTGGCTTTGTCTGGCATTCGGTCCAACAGGAGCCTGTCCTTCTGGGGTTTGTACTCTGGTATCTGCTCACCCTCAAGGATGTGAGCTCGCAACGCTTGTCCCAGTTGCAGCGGCGGAACTGTTATTAATAAACATCTGGTATTCTGCTTTTCAGTCCTCAAAAGCAATTACTGTTTGTCTCCTACAGACATCTCCTAGGTGATCAATCCCCAGGAGACCCCATTTACAGAAACCCTTCAACCCACCCACTTACTTCAAAAGGTCAATGTCCTATTGTGGAGTACTTTCGTCAGTTTGGCCTCCCATCCAAGACATTTAGTGACTTCCCTCCATATTTGTACTGCTGTTTGCATGTGTGGTGGCAGCTATCTCTCCATCCTTCTGTGATACAATGTTGCCGGACAGCCCCTCTGTCCCATCGAGTGGTGATCGACCCTATAGGCAGGTTCTTCCCATCGTGTAAATACCCAGTCATTATTGTGACCAGTTGGGCAGCCGGGTAGTATTTTCTATGTCGGAAATTGCCAGACCCCCATCGAATACCTCCTTCTGTAGCTTGTGGAGGGCTATCCTAGCACGACCTCAATCCCATAAGAGCTGTCTGAATTCACTGTCCACTTTCTGAAAAAAGTCAGTATTTTATAAGGAGTGTTCTGTAGAATGTAAAGGAAGCATGGTAGTTCCATTATGTTGAACAGGACAGCCCTTCCCATTGGAAGGATGGAGAGATAGCGGCCACCACACATGCAAACAGCAGTACAAATATGGAGGGAAGCCACTAAATGTCTTGGATGGGAGGCCAAACTGACGAAAGTACTGCACAATAGGACACTGACTTTTTGCAGTAGGTGGGTGGGTTGAAGGGTTTTTGTAATGGGGTCTCCTGGGGATTGATCATCTAGGAGGTGTCGGTAGGAGACAAATAGTAATTGATTTTGAGGACTTAAAAGCAGAATACCAGATGTTTACTAATAACAGTTCTGTCACTGCAATTGGGACAAGCGTTGCGAGCTCACATCCTTGAGGGTGAGCAGATACCAGAGTACAAACCCCAGAAGGACAGGCTCCTGTTGGACCGAATGCCAGACAAAGCCACCTCCTTGATATACAGAAAGAATATGAACAACACACCAGACCACCAGGGTGCCTTGTGGGAGGCATGGGAGGATGGAGTGGGAATTCTGGAAGGTGATGATTGGGCGGAGGCAATACAGAGTCCCAGGGAGGTAGCTATAAGGATGCATTTTCGCCTTACACAGCTTTGTATCCATCACAGATCAAACACCTCCAGAGCCCTCAAGCACCCAATGGGCCACTGCAAAACTGAGCATGGTGCTTGGGGCTGTCAGGAAGTGGGCTCCTCCTTTCACATACAATGGCCCTTCCCCATAATTCAGCCATACTGGGTAAGGTAACACAGGCTTTGTCTGAGGTGGTGGGCCAGACTATCCTGCCGGAGGCTATATGGTACATATTCTGTGTGACTGGGGAAGAAACATGTCATAAATACTTCAAGATCTGGCTAATGTCAGCAAACATGGTTGCAAAAAAGAATATAGCCAGGGCTTGGGGAGTGAATCGACCTCTTCGGGTTCCAGAGTGGAGGTTGGACCTTGACTGGTGCTGTGTAGCAGATAAAGTGGTGTATTAGAGGTGAGGCTGCACGCAGAATTGGGATAAGGTCTGGGGCCAATGGGAGAAGTAAAGGGGCTATTGAGGACTCTACTGGTCGGATGATAAGGTGGGTGGGTTGGAAAACAGAGGGACTAACCATGTTAGGTAATTGCATTGATGTTGGAAATACCTACACTGCTTTTGTAACCTAAAATATTTTACTGGGTGAGCATGAAGAGACTGGATCTCTCATGATTAATGTCAAACAGTCTCAATGTGTAAACATTTCTGTGCTGCTAAGCATTTGCTTAATACAAATATATATTTTTTATAAACTGAGCGGCCTCCCATGATAGTGATGTGGAGGCTTTTGGGTGCCCTGCAAGCTAAATGAGTGATGCTGGAGAAAGAATTTTAAAGCACTCATGTCTATGTCCGCATGCTAGATTCATTATTAGTAAGAACACAAGAAATGAGACCCAAACCTCATCCACCCATTTATGTTACTTATGTACATCAGTACATCAAACATAACACACAACCTTCTCTGTGCATGTAACATTTGATCATGTTTAGTTTGTTCACATGGCTCTGTATAGTTGCAGCATCAAGGTGTAGGTAACATTAGTGCTGCATGGCGTTAGGTCAATTGCATGTGGAGTCCTTTCATGTGTGCTGTACTAACCTAGCTACTGCATTACACCATGATCCCAGGCAAATTAACTGATGTGCACTAACCAACAGATGGAAGCTGTAAGGTTATGTTTTGCAATAGGAACATCAGACAAATTTTGAAGGTGTGCTGGCTGTGATAAGGCTACACTTTCTTCTTGGGATAATAAGTAATGGCGTAGAAGTGCTGTGCAGCCCATTGGCTGTTCTTCATTTACTGTTGTATTGTATGACCATGCGCTGTTGCACTGGACTGGCAATTATTAGGAGCCTGTCTGCTACAACGGAAAGTCTAATGACCTGGAATTGCAGCGCAACCACTCCCTTGTCATGGGAAGAAAAAGCACACCAGAAGGCTGTTGTTGAAGTAAGCTCCTACTCCTATTCTGCAATCACTTGAGAATCTGTCTCTGTATCCTGTCGTGTTTCTTCAAGTAATTGTTACTACTCCTGACCACAATGATGATGATGATTAATAGCTAGTAGATTAACATGGCCATCATCGTATTGATTCCAATGCAGCGGCAATAAATGATTGTCTCATTACCTTCGAAGTGTAAATTATCAGATATGTTTGGATTTAATGAACTGTTTCTTTCAAAGCTGACACCTACTAATAATACCTAATCTATGCTAATCCCACTAGTCTAATTCTGAGCTAAGTAAACCTCTCATCTAAAAAATAAATATATATATATATACAGACTTGCGAACCCTCCTAACCCATCCACTGCTGATACTGTAATGTTCCAGAAGCCTTCTTTAGCCAGAGAATAGGCATTTGTTATGTATTAGGTAACTGATAGTGGGGTTCTCATCTGGAGGAGAGGAGATGACAGGAAATGCGACTCGTGGGAAGAACTTCCTGAACTGCAAGATGTGGATGATGTGTAGGCCAATTTCTCACCTGTATACTACAGATACAATTATGGGGCACATCCTGTTGCACAGATTAGAGAACTCGGTCCATTCGGAGAATATTTTGGTTGATGTGCAATGCAGATTTAAAAAGGGGGGGGGTAGGTACTATTGATCAATTTCTGAACTTGAGCATGTTAATCGGCAAGTCACCTACCAGTAAGAAGGGAACCCTCTTCCTCACAGCGTTTGACTGTGTCTCACATTCCAAACTCTGGGTGATCATGTCTGAGATGGGCGTAGAGGAGGGTTCTTTGAATTTTTATAAGGCAGCTTTACTCAGAGGTGAATGCCTGTGAAGGTAATAGTTGGAATGAAGAAAGCACAGAACCTTTTAGGATAAATTGAGGAGTGAGGCAAGGCTGTGTCCTTGCCCCTTTACTATTTTCGCTCTGTATGAACAGTATAGAATCAGCATTATTAGCATCAGCCAAGGATATTCCTTACATAGGAACATGCCCCCTTCCAATACTCTTCTCTGTGGTTGACACAGTCTTAGTGGCAAGAACTAGCAGAGCACTGCAAGGTTTAATTGAAATTTATATTTCCTGTATGCAGGAACTGGACCTGCAGGTCAATGCAAGTAAAACCTTTACTATGATCTGTGGAGCGATGCCCAAAAAAAAGACTGTGCCACATTATTTATAAGTTCAGGTTGTGTGAGACTGCTTCCTTTACATACTTGTGCATCCTTTTTGATAATATCCATTAATGGAGAGCAATGGTATCCAATAGAACATCTGTGTCCCAAATGTTAATCCTGGGGTTGCATAATATATTTAGATAACTGGGCCCCAAACCACTGAAAGAGCTCCTATTCATCTATTCAGCTAAGTCTTTGTCAAAAGCCACTTAAGATGCAGGCATATGGGGTATGGCTAATGTGGAAGACTTACAGCTAGTGGAAAATGATTTTTTTTAAATTGTTGGTGTTTCCCACTAGTTGTGTAAACTTCATCTGCCATGATGAATTACCTACTCCATATATTAGGGACAAAATCAAGCTAGCACCACTCCTTTGCATTACATTTGGACTCTGAAGAGTACAGCACTGAATCAGCTAGTCCTAAAGTATTCCCTGAATTTGCAGGCAGCCCTTGATTTGCCTTAGTTAGGTATTCTGACAAAATATTGAATCTAAAATATCATTGTAACCCCTTCCCTCCTGGCCCTCCACAATGGGGCCTAAACATCCCTGCATGGTGCGGTAATGTTTACAAACATTCATTTTGCTATGGCAGCTTGTGCTGCAGGCCTTTTTTGCCCGCCACATAAGCTTCCATAGCAAAATGGATGTTTCCGACCGCCTTATGGACCGTCACATCCTAATTGTGTGGTCGGAACCGCCGAACGATGAGCGAGCTGTTTCCAGACCGATAGGGTACCGGGCGTACTTGCGTCGTAATCACGGCCATAGTTGTTTATAAATTGGTTTTTAGTTATTGTTATGTATTTTTGTGGATATTTTAAATGTATATGATGTCAATATTTTGTAAAAGTATTAGTTATGTCTTTTATATAATGTTTACATTTTTAGTAGGTAATAAAATAAAATGTAATTAATGTTTGTGACTTTAGTGCCGTAATGGGTTGTGGGTTTATAAGGGTGGGAAATAATTTAATTATAAGACATTAGTGATTATTTTTTAATTAATATTATTTATTTAATTGATAATTAACTATGTTAATTGTGCCAGTAATGTTTTATGTACATGTTAAGTGCGGGTTGTGGGGTTTATAGGGGTACAGGGTGGGATGTAATTTATTTTCAATTACAAATGAGTTGTTAATTAATATTAATTAATTGCTAATTAATTATGTTATTTGTGGAAATAACTTTTTTTAGTTGCATGTTGTGGGGGTTATAGGGGTAAAGGTAGGGGCGTAAATTTATTTAAATTAATTATTAATTAGTTAATAAATAGTATTCATTATTTAATGGACAAATAATTATTTCAATACTGTAAGTAAATTTATTTTTGCTTAATATTATGTGGGGTAATGAGGTTTATAGAGGTAAACGGTGGGCAGTTAATACATTTGAAATAAATATTAGTTAGTTGTTAATTAATAATATATATTCTATTAATAATTATTCATGTTAATTGTGCAATTACATTTTTTTTTAAATTATATGTGGTTTGGGGGTTTGTAGGGGTATAGGGTGGGAACTAATTTACGTTTAAGTATGTAAAAACTATTTTTTTATTGATATGAATTAATAAAATGATAAATAATTTAGTTACTTGTGTAATTCATTTTCTGTTAAAAGTTAAGGAGTGTGTGGTGTGTTTTGTGGGGGTATATTGTGGGAAGTAAATCAATTATAATGTATTAACAATTAATACTTAATTAATGATAATTGATGTTGATAAATATTTATATTAAAAATTTAAATAATTTGGTTAGGTTAGGTTTGAGGTGCAATTTGTGAGTTTGGTGAGGTTATAGGGCGGGACGTAACTAAGTTAAAATTATTTAACCCCATCCATGCTGATGACGGACCCCGGCCGTCATTCATCACGGTGGGCGTGTGCTGATGACGGCTGGGGGCCGTCATGACCATGCCCGCGATCGTAATGTGCCGCACAGGCGCAGAATCGTGGCCGCGCCCAAGGGGTTAATACATATTTGTTTTGTTAATAAATCCTTCTAAATAAACTTATTTATTCTTATAAAAAATATTTTTGTAGTTTATTTATATCAATATTTGTAGTTATTTGTGATATGGATTTAACATAATATATTTTAATTTTTTTAATTTTTAATAGTAAATATATTTGTTGATATATTTTTCTTTATTTACTATGTTTTTGAAATTATTTGATTGTTTTGAAGATAATTTGTTTGTTTTTAATGTTGCACTGACTGGAGTGGGAATAGTAAATTGTACCCCTACGCAATCCAATACTTACCCTACTTCTGCACTTTCCCTACTGTCCAACTGACTACAGTGTGAATATTAACTGTTATACCTCCGTTATCCAACACTTTCCCTACTGTTGCACTTATTGGAGTGGGAAGAGTAAATCTTACTCCTCTGCTCTCTGCAATCCAACACTTTCCATACTGTTTCACTGACTGGAGTGGGAATAGTAAATTTTACCCCTCCGTAATCCAACACTTTCCTTATTGTCAGGGCCGGCGCTAGGCATGGGCAGTGTGTGCAGCTGCCCAGATCCTCGCGCTCGGCTGCAAGACAGGGGGCCCCCACCGCTTCACTGTGAAAGGCCACACTTTCACAGATTGCCCATCTGCTCCTGCTGGGCCCCTCCCCACACAATCACAATACAATACACATACAAGGCTGGAGTTGACCTTGCTGATCACGCCGTGTTGGCATTCCTGGGGGTGCAGGGGTGGGGAGAAGGCAGAGCAGCTGGCCTGCATCACAGTGTCAGTGGCGGGGGAGCACCTGTGTTAAGTACCGGCCATTCCGTTTCTGCATTTTGTTGCCAGGTGACAGAAGACCCCTTTGTTTCCAGGACCAGCCGGACACAGGTAAGGGAGGTGGGTGAGGGGAGGAGGGAGCAGCCAGATCAACTGGCTTTTGTTAAGTTAATGTTTGTAGAACTGCCAGTGCTAGGGCAGTGTTTTACAAAATGACTCACTGCTTCAAAGGCCATGGGGAGGGGCCCCCCTTTCCCTGGGCCTCTAAGCACTATAGAAAGCTGCAAAATCCAGGTGTGGGGGCCCCTTTCCCTGGGCCTTGTAGCCAGTACTTCTTTATTTGCTCTCCAGTAAAATGAATTCAAAAAATAAAAACTGTTCTGGAAAGGTCATCTTTTTTCTGACATTTTTCACTTCCAACCTGCAGCATTAGGATGGAGAGAAATAAAAGGTTCAAAATGTAAAAAAAGAACTAAAGCAAGACAGAATTGGTCAAAAAGGGGCCAGATTGATTTTATTCACACCCAAAACACATTAGTGCCACTTTACAGAGTTTGCCAGTGAAGCACTACTTTTGTTTTCTTGTCTTTCTCTGAACAGTATTGTTTTCCCCGGGTTTGGAAGTGCACCATTCCTGGATGTACTGCAATACCTGCTTGATGGGCGGATTGGAAAACAAAATGCATGCCGAGGCTCTGTATTCACGAATGTGGTCTTTTTGAACTATATTGCTTACGTTTTGTAAGGATATAAGCAATGGACATAGAAACTGGCCCCTTCCGGCCCTGTAGTCATGGCCTTAACTTTTTATGCAAAAGCACTCATTGATTTCTGAATAATAAGTGCAAAAGGGTTAAGGTAACCATGTTGTTCCTGCTTTCATTTCACATGCTTTTAATTAATCTTACATTCTTTATGAGTGTTTGCATTTTCCAGGATGTTGTCACTTTTTTTTTCGGCAGCATATTGCTCTTGTCTAGTGCCTAATTTGAATTGGGTCACCTCCAGGTGTTTATAGCGGGCGCAATTGGATTTCTAGTTGAAGGCAGTGCGAGTTTCTCCCAGTCGGGCAGTAAGGTGTTCAGTGAGGGAGAGGATGTGGCACTATGGTCCGAGCTGCCAAATTTGGAACTGGGGAACCAGGTTCAGCCTTCATGACCAGTCCACCAGACCACTCTTCTAAGAGAGCACATTTAGTAGGCCCCGAAAGACCTTAGAAGAATGGTGTCTGAGCCCCAGCAGGTGGACCATAGCGGTGGCAAGAGTGGGTTAAACTTGAATGCCTGTCCATTACAACCCTTATTGAAGCTCAACTTGAGTCTTTTGGGCAGGCCTTCAAAGCAGCACACCCTAGTGACTCTGTCATTGAGGTCACAGGACCCTTGAGCAGGAAGGCTCTAGGGCGGTTCGACCTATGAGATCGCACTGAGTGCTGACTTCGTGTGGGGGCGTCATGTTTGCGAGTATATTATGTTTTTAAAAGCACTTGTTGCCTCCTTCCTGGCCTCCAGAGTTTTGTCAAGTGGAAGTTTTGACTTCTTTAAAAGGTAGCGCAGAGGGTTAATGTGCCTGCTGCAAAGAACATGTATCATGCAGATCACTAAATCCACATAATTTAAATAGGCCAATGGGTTTCTGCTTTTGTCAGAGAGATGCTATTGTTGACTGCAGTTTATAAGTCAAAATCATAACATTGAACAATGAGCTATTAACTGTCATCTAAGAGCTGCATGCAAACTGCAAGGTATAAATTACAGCATTATGGATTTTTCACCAGTCTTTGATTATCCCAATGTTGCAAAAAGGGTTAATTTGGACAGAAATTAATTCTAGTTATTAAATAGAACCCTGAACCATGGTATTACATTCTAAATTCAGAGTTTGTGTTTTTCCAGATCAAACAATAATACACCATACTGCCTACTAGTATGATTGTAATGTGACTCCTAGTCCTTTGTCTTATGTAACATTACCTATTGTGATTTACACATGTAGGATTGATTGCCTCCATGTAATGTGTGATATAAAGTTCTCAGACACCCTACACTGCTATCAGTGGTGCTGTAAATCAAATTAAATGCATCTGAGCGAGAACGTGGTTATGGAGACTTGAGTGGCACTGTTAAAGGGTGGTAGTGAGGGAATCCTTGCCGGAGCGAGTCATTGAGGGGCACCAACATTGTCGCACAAGTCAAGTCAAGTCAAGTCAAAAGATTTGTATAGCGCGCTACATACCCAGAGGGTCTCAAGGCACTTGAAGAAGGGTGGGGAATTACTTGTCGAATATCCACGTTTTGAGTTGCTTTCTGAATGCTAGGTGGTTCTGAGTAAGGCGAAGGTGAGTGGGAAGTGAGTTCCAAGTTTTAGCTGCTAGGTAGGAGAAGGATCTACCTCCCATGGTGGTTTTGTTGATGCGAGGTACAGTGGCAAGGGCTTGGTTGGAGGATCGTAGCTGGCGGTAGGGGGTGTAGAAGGAGAGTCGTGTGTTGAGGCATTCGGGCCCGATTTCGTAGAGTGCTTTGTGTGCGTGGGTTACGAGCCGGAAAGTGATCCTCTTATTGACGGGGAGCCAGTGGAGGTTTTTCAGGTGATCAGAGATGTGTTCTTTACGCGGGATGTCTAATATGAGCCTGGCTGAGGCGTTCTGGATGCGTTGTAGTTTTTTCTGGAGTTTTGCGGTGGTGCCGGCGTAGAGGGTGTTTCCGTAGTCCAGTCGGCTCGTGACCAGAGCGTGGGTGACTGTTTTTCTAGTTTCGGTAGGGATCCAGCGAAATGTTTTTTTGAGCATGCGAAGAATGTTGAAGCAAGATGAAGAAACGGCGTTGACTTTTCTGTTCATCGAGAGTGAGGAATCCAGGATGACGCCCAGGTTCCGTGCGTGGTCCGTCGGGATGGGTGCTTTTCCAAGGGCCTCTGGCCACCAGGAGTCGTCCCAGGCGGAGGGGGAGGTCACTTCTACTTCCTATAGTTCTACCACCAAATCAAAAACGTTGATTTGAAAACCCCTTGAATCTGAAGTTTACCTTCAAGTCAATGTATGATTTAGCAGTGGTCTTGGTTGTTTCAATTTTTTTTATTTATGTACAATCTTTATTTGTTTCCAATGGTGTCTTGTAATTTTGTACTATGCGTTGTGTTTTTGCACTTAACATAATTCTGGCGAGTAAAGAGCCCACACACAAAAAAGATTGTCCTACATCTCTTAGCATGTGTATGCGGGATACTGGTGAGAGGATTTATGTTAAAACAAATTATGAAGTATTAATCAATCAATCATAAAGCTTTATTCGAGTTGCATACTCATAAAAGCACAACATACATTTTAAAACATCACAATTGATAATTAAATTACATTCAATCAAAAACATTTTATAAAACAGTTGTGCAAGCTTAACCAATATTAAAATTAGCACACTATTAAAACAGTTATCAAATCTGATTTGTGAGAAGGGCTCTCCGCCTAATGGACCAGGCCCACCCTAGATATTTAGCTATACCCATAACAATAGGCTCTTCAGTGGTGGTGCAGATAATTCTCTTTGCCTCGACAGCACTAGTTGTCCCGAGGTTCTTGCAAACTGGAGCTAACCAGACCCTTCTTGGAGTGGCGTAGGCATCACAAGCAAATAGGAAGTGACCCACACTTTCATTGGCTGCACCACATGCTGGGCAGCACAAGGTATTCAAACTCTTCCACCTGCCTGTTAAATGTCTCAGGGGGAGGGAGCCGGATCTTAACTGGAAAAACTACTTCCTGTCCGTGGGGACGGTTATGCTGTCCCAATACTGTTCTAACACGGGACACATTTTAATTTCCAGAAAACGACCACCCATTGAATCGGATTTTGCTCCCCTCCAGAGCCTACCATCTATCCACTCCCAATATAAAGTTTTAAGGGTATTTTTACTTGGGAAAACTTCCCCCGCAGGATTATCCCAAAGGTTGGAAAGACCCAGTTCGCCTAGCATGACCCTTAAGTTTTTCAGCCATGATATTTTATGAAAGATGTCAATTTTAATTATTGCCAGAAACCCATCCGCATAATGCTTAATCTCGGGAGTAGACCAGAGTCGTCTCCAATATAGGATAGGATGCAATCGAGCTCGATCGCTAACAGTTCTTCTCCCAAGGTCAAGGCTGAGCGGGATTAGTGGGGTACTCTGGGGAAGCCCCGTAATTCCCCTAAGAAACTTGTTCTCTGCTATCTGTAGGGAAGTAAGCTTTTCAAAACCCCACAGTTCTGCCCCATAAAGGTCCCGAACCTATTGCCTTAGCGTCGTATACAGCAAGGACAGGTTTTATGGGCTTTGTTTTTGATCCTTTGTGCTCCACCCGTAGGGCCCCCGAAATTTGCTGGTGTTTCAGAACCGCTTTTTTTATGTGGTGGGACCAGCCCTGACTAGTTGCTATTTGTACTCCTAGATAGGTGAACTCCCTTACTACCTCCAGCTCGATGTTATTCATGTGTATCCTAGGGCGAGGTTTACACCCTCGGGAGAAAGCTATAAGCTTGGTCTTGCCTACGTTAACTTCGAGACCATGCTCCAGGCAGAACTCATCAAAAATATCCAAGGCACGCTGTAACCCAGCGGGGGTTTTAGACATTATTAACGTATCGTCAGCGAACATCAGGAACGGAACCCTGAGGCCCGCTAACGAAGGAGCATCCACACTGGCATCCAGCATCCTACCAACTATCCCATTAATATATAGTGTAAAAAGCAAGGGTGCCATTGCACAACCTTGGCGAACCCCTCGTTCTACTGGAAAGTCGTTAGAAGATTGGCCATTCAACCCCCACTGTACTTTGGCAAAATTGCTCTTGTGTAGCCTCATAATTAAGGTGAGCAATTCTGCTGGAATACCTATCTTCTTTAAAACTGCCCAGAGCTTACTTCTTGGAACTAAATCAAAGGCAGCCCGCAAGTCGACAAAAGCGACATACAGGCTGCCCTTGCCAAGAAGTACCGTCCCCCACCGCAACATAGTAAAACGAAGCACCTGGTCGACGGTGCTAGTGGCCCTCCGGAAGCCTGCCTGGAAAGGGGAAAGGGAATTATTCTCATCCACCCATTCCATAAGTTTGTTTACCACCATCTTCCCGATCACTTTTTGGATAGTGGCAATCAAACTTATTGGCCTATAATTTGCCGGAAGGGATCGATCTCCTTTTTTATAGATCGGTGTAATAATGGCTCCCTTCCATTGATCTGGGACTAGCGCACCTTTTGCGATGGCATTCCCCAATAGGAACACATACCTGACCCACCTATTTTTATCGTTTTTAAAAACATCAAAGGGTATCCCATCTAAACCAGGGGCCCTACCCCCTTGTGCTGAACATATTGCTAGTTCAACTTCTTTGGCGGAAAACAGATTGTCTTTGGGAAATACGGCTGGAATTGCTTCCCCCGCCACCATCTCCTTTGTCTCTGCATATTGAGGCCTAAAATAGTTCACCCAAGCAGACTCTGCAACATTATTATCTGGTTTGTTTGGGATACCACCTCTACCCCACTTCACTAACTTCCAGAAGAGCCTGGAATCCTTGGCTCCAGAGGCCTCCTTTAAATCATCCCAATACTTCTCATCCTACATTTTTTTGCCAGGGAGATGCTTAAATTGTATTGCTTCCTTGCTACTTTAATTGCAGCCCTATCCCTGTTTTTAATGGCATTACCCAGGGTTAATCTAGCTACCCTACACTGTTGATTGAACCATCTAGCTGGTTTAGGGGGTGCTGAACGTTTTCCCTTACTTGCTCTCATAAAATGGGGTTTTAAAAGAGCAAAGAGATTGTTATGGATATCAGTAATAGCCCTGGATCCTGGGACTATAGAAGTTGCTAATTCCATGGAGGCAAGAGCATTATCCACCTCAGAACCAATGAAATCCATAGATGCTGCATTCTCCGAGACACATGGCCATTTCAATCTGCGCATATCATTTGCCATGTCCAGGAGCAAACCGTCGCTTGCCTGGGAATTGGAATGGGCAGAGTTCCACCATGTGTGGGTCACACGAAGGGGGTTGTGATCACTTTCTATCCTGCCCTTGATTTCCTTGTCACAAACCCCCTGCCAGAGATTAAGACTACATATAACGTAATCTATCCTACTTCTATTGTGACCATTATCAAATGTACACACACCCTCCTTATCTCCCTTTGTTCTCCCATTCAGGGCTCTCATCCCGTGTTCCAAACACATAGCATTTAGGAGAAGTATATCCTTCGTCCAGCGTTTGACGGGGGCTAGGCTTAAAGAAGGGACTCCCCATAGATTATCTTCCTCCTGCCCCAAGGGGTCTTCAGTACTATCTAGGGGTTCAAAAGTCCTATTCAAATCCCCAGCTATTATTACTCGATTTCCAAGGGACTTGGTTTGCAAAAAGGTGGATAAGGCCTCTAGAGTAGGGGAACTCCCGGTGTTAGTACCTCTAGCATAGATGTTATACAAATCTATCACACCCCACTTTACTGAAGAAATTTGCAGCATTAAAATATCTCTGCAACCCAAATCCCACATTTTCATAGTAGCATCCAAGCTCTGACTAATCCAAACTGTGAGGCCTAACATGGGTCTACCCCTGGGACCTCTACTTGCTGGGATTGAGAAATTTAAATATCCTGGAAGATAGATAGGGTCGCATGCCCATGTCTCCTGTAGAATACACAATTCAAACCCATTAATAAAATCGATCCATGATTGTGACATCAACTTTATCCCCAGTCCTGCAATGTTCCAAGATGAGAAATTCCCTACAACAGGTCCTTCCCCACATACTGTTCTTATGGAGGTGGATATAGGGGGGTTCGCAGGGCTACCATCCTGCTTTCCCCAATTTTGGTCATTAACCCTAGTGTATTGCTCCACTCCTAGAGAGTCAGTGGTACATAATGCATGCAGTTCCCCAATCCCCAGATTTTGCAATAACTCCCCAATATGTGCCTCCTCAAGGACAATCTTTTCACCAACATTTGCTTCAATTAGCACCACATTAATATTTGATTCAGGGACGTCAAGGTTCCAACATGAGTTCCAACAAAATGTACCTCCCCAGCTATTCCAATAGTCAAAATTTGGTCAGCAACCCCAACCCAAACATTGCATACCTTCCAAAGTGTTATAATTTGGGCCATTGCCATGGGTTTGCCATTGCAATGGAGTAATGGATGGGGCAACCCCTACCAACGAAAAATTATTAGAGCAGCTTGAGTTCCTAGGCAAACCTACTTGAACACAGGTTTGCCTTGGGTAAAAAAACATAAGGTCCACAATGCCAATTCCGCCACTGCTTGTACCCCAGCCCTGCCTCGTTATCCAGCCAGCCACCCTGGGATCTTGAAAATTGATAACAATACAATCCCCCCCCAAGTTTTTGGGAGTATGGCCAATCCAGTCAATCCTCCTTACCCCTATTATCAACCCATCCACTTCCCCCGGTAGTGGTCTGTTTACCCTTAACCAGTGCATTACCTTGTTTTTAAGCATCTGGAAGGTTTCTCTTTGACCAACCAAAAGAGGTGGCACGTTGGTAAGGACCGCGACGTAGGGATAGGAATCCGGGGTAAGATTCATAGGGGGTATTTTTTGAGGAGGCTTCATAGGAAGGATTAATGGTTGTGTAATAGCTGGAACAATGGGACGAGATATAGGGATATTTAATGTTGGCTTAGAATTAGTGGGTGCAATATTACTTAATCTGGAATCATTATTGCCCACTGCTCCAACATTATAGTGGGGTTTAGGAATACTTGGTAGAGGCTGAAGGTTGTTAGGAACAGAAGTAATACCTTGCGGACATTCTTTATTCTTGCCCTTGGGCAATGGGTCTGACACCTTAGTTGTTTTTTTACCTGTACTAGTGCCCGGACAGGCTAACACTACAGGGTTAGTCAATTGACTTGGACCTTTTTTCTGGGACCCATTTGTAGTTCTGCCTGCCGGGGATTTTATTTCTATAATAGGCAGATTTTTTTCCTTTCCATTGGTTTCCTGAGACTTGCTACTCTCATTTAACCTAGGTTGTGATTTGATTAACAATTTCGTAGAGAAAAAATTGTCAAAGGTGGCCTGCTCAAAATGATCCAGACGACTAATTATCTTATTGACTTGATCCTCTATAGGTGCCAAAAGAGACCTTATTAGCTTTTCCAGCTCAGGTATCAGTGGATGTGTCGAGGGAGAGTTCACAACCAGCCCCTTCCCCAGGGAGTCATTAGTGGTAAGGCTTGAGCTCGCTACAAGAACAGTTCCCCCCTCATTTAATGGGTCACCACTTTCACTAACCCCGCTATGCTCCTTTTGGGTGGACAGGAGGTTTTTTGCAACTTTCCTAACTTTAGTTGGGGGTTTAGAGGAATGACATTTCCTCGGAGCAGTACTCCTCCATCTTTTCGCGCATGGTTTTACGTTGAGCGCTCTAGTGGACACACTAGTTTCAGCTATACAGATTGGAAAAGCAATAGGCTGTACAGATGGGGTTATAGACAAAGTGGAGATCTCCGAACCCAAAATCGAACCGCCCTCGGTCTCCAGTACTAAAGGAGATACATTAAGTACATCAGACACAACGGGCAGGGCTGTGGATGACAGAGGGGTGACTAATGGCGGGAAGACTTGCGGTAAACGTTTGTCCGCGGAATTCTTAAGAAGCTCAATAGACAGCCTACGCTCGGCACGTTTCTCAGCTAGAAAAATTTCCTTATCAATATCTTGGGTAATACGATTGAAAAATGTGTCTAGAGGACCAAGGATGGTTAATCCACCCTCTGCCTGGGAGGAGACCAGGCTAGTGCTAGTGCTATTGTGTGTTACAGACATTATTTACAGTCCCCCTCAACAACACAATATGTACGTTATCACAATATGACACAGATCAAAATAAATAGGTATGGTCCACAATACTAACGAAGACGATTACTTAACCATAAACGTCAATGAGGTGGCCCAGCCCGGCCTCCTTCGGCCCCTGACGGCCACAGACGGCCCGCCCTTTGCCCGGGCTTAGCCCCGGGCGCTCCCGCGCGCTCCCGCGTTGCGGTGAGCGTTGTTACAGTTATAGGGAGGGATGTTCACTGGGGGCGGGGCTTGCAGGGAGAGCGGGCCAGGTGTAGACTATTGGCCGGGCAGGAACTCCTGGTACTTGGAGTCTCTGCAGTCGCTCGCAGCCCTGCAGCTCTTCCCCTTTGCGCCCAGGACACAGACCAGTCTCTCCCAACAGTCCTCACCCGCGAAGCGGGACCCGCGCAGCGGGTCCTGCGAGGAGTGGCGTTTCAGGCAGCAACAAAGTTCCAGGGCAGGAATCCACAAGCAAAGTCCTTGCTGGCTAAAGGGCAATCCAGATAAACAGAGCGTTTCCAGAATCAGTATCTGCCACATTTCCCTTTCATTTCCTCCATTGGGGAAGTGTACAAGCCCACTCTACACTGGCCGCGGTGCATCCAATCGTTCAGATTACACCAGCTCCGCCTTTTGTTCCGTCAATGTCATCCTAAGGTAGCACAATAATGGCATAGAAAGATAAGGGAGCCTTTTCAAATTTGCAATTATTTTCATGGTGTGAGAGATTTTCTTTTGTGTCATTTTATATTTTGAATGATCCCGCCCCTCATTACCTCAACAGGATCTCCCCGCTTTATGAGGCAGAAGTGGAAATTGAATCTTGCACTCATCTGGAAACAATCAGTTAACGAGGAGTAAATAATATACATTTTTGTGAGAACTGCACCTAACTTTTCCATCCAATGTGACAAATGTAATCCATTTAATACAGTTTTAAAATATATGGACTTATTTTATATGTATATTTATCTTTTTGTCCATGTTACTGATATCCACGTTAGGTGTCTTCGGGATGCCAAATAAGATCAATTGTGCAGAGATGTCAATTTCTGTGATGTCACTTCTTGTGATGTTACCAAGGGCGGCTCCTCCACTAGGGCGGAGGAGCGTCGCCCTACTGCTTTCTCACAGTGCGAGAAGCAGAAAAACAAAATTCTAAAACTCCGATTTTATGTTCCTGCATGTCGCACTGCAAGAAAGCAGAAGTGTTTGGTTGGGGGTGGGCGGGTCTGCTTTAGGGCAGGGGAGGAGTCCCTTGCACACTGCTAAGGGCGCTGACAGTTTGGTCGGCCCTCCGGGGCCGACCAAACCGTCATGGGCACTGCACCCTACATGGAGAAAAAGGCCTCCCCATAGGCGCCTGGCTGGTCGGCGTACCGACCAATCACAATGCTGCCATTGTAGCCTTGTGATTGGCTTAGGGAAAGGAGGCTGCCTGCTTCCTGTTCCTGCCAGAGGCAGGAAAGCAGGAGAGCAGGTTAGGAGCTGAGACGATGTGAGACCTGAGAAGGTAAGTTTATTTTTATTTTTTATTACCCCCGCCCCCCGTGCCAAAACCCCACGAGACCTCCCACCCATGCATCATGCTGGCCGCGACTGGATGTTACAAGGAAATTAGGGGGGCCTCATATCTTCCCTTTCGCCTGGGGCCCCAGATGTTCTAGGACCGGCCCTGCTTATTGTTGTACTTATCGGAGTGAGAATAGTACATTTCACCACTCCACAATCCAACACTTTCTCTACTGTTTCACTGACTGAAGTGGGAATAGTAAATGTCACTCCTTTGCAATTCAACACTTTCTCTACTGTTGTATTTGTTGAAGTGAGCATATTAAGATTGACCCCTCCTGAATCCAACACTTTACTTTCTGTTCCAGTGACTGGAGTGGGAATAGTACATTTGAACCCTTAGCAATCCAACACTTTCCCTACTGCTCCATTGGCTGGAGGGAGACTTGTAAACTTTATCTAGTGTTATCACTTTTGCATTGTGTGAAGTGGCACTAGTACATTTTTTGCATACTTACTAAAATAGTTTGCGTACCTGTGTATAAATTCTAGTGGCAATAGTATCTGTCTTCCATTTAATATGTTATCATTTATGTTATATTGTCATAATTTATATTATTATGTTTTTGATTATTAGAAATTATAATATTTATAGTTAGAATGTTTTAATGTGTAAAATATATTCAACGTATATATGTCCCCCCTAGAAAAGATAGTCACCGCACACGGGATAAAACTCCGGACTTACGCGGATGACACGCAGCTGGTGGTGTCCCTCTCCCAGCGGGAAAATCCCACCACAGACCTCTACTCCTGCCTAAAAGACATTGTCAGCTGGATGGACTCATCTCACTTGAAGCTGAATAGCGACAAGACCGAGATCATGGTGATGGGGAACCAAGCCCACTTCCATCCTAACTCCCTCTGGCCCCCCTGCATGGGTAAACCCCCAACCCCCAAGCCGGAGATTAAAAGCCTTGGTCTATGGCTTGAAAAAAACCTCACCATGCTAACCCAAGCCAGGAAAACGGCTGGAGTCTGCTTCGGTCTCCTACGATCCACCCGAAAAATCCTGCCACTGCTCCCTTTCCAATCAAGGAAACTCTTGATTCAAGGTCTCGTTCTATCAAGGCTGGACTACGGCAACGCACTTTACCTGGGTGTGCCCCAAAAGGTCACAACTAAACTTCAAGTAGTGCAAAATGCCGCCACAAGGATGCTGACCAACACCAAGACCCGTTGCTCGGCCAAACCAGCTATCCGCGAACTGCACTGGCTACCCATCATGGAGAGAGTGCAGTTCAAAGCGCTGTGCCTTACTCACAAAATTCTTAATGGAAAGGCCCCCCCCATACTCAAAGATCTGGTCACTCCTTACAGTACCTCTAGACCCCTCCGATCCTCTAATGCCCACCTTACACGAGTCCCGAAGATCAACAGAACACGAGCAGGAGGCCCCTGTTTTTCCTACAATGCACCTAAACTATGGAACTCCCTGCCCTCTGATCTTCGTGCACAACCCAGTTTGCTAGCATTTCGCAAAGCACTGAAGACGTGGCTGTTCCCGTGATCAGCCCTACTCCAACTTCATCGGTAATGGGTCAGCGCTGGGACGCTCAAGGGCAGCTACGCGCTTTAGAAATCTTGAAATAAATAAATTAATTAATTAATTAAATTCTAAGTATTTTATGTTGTTTACCTCTTTATTTTAATTAAAATGGTTTGCTTTCAAAAATTTTAATGTTATTAGTATATGTATTATTATAACTATATATATATACATATATTTGTAATATTTTTTAAACAGTTTGAATTTATAATATAATGTTAAATTATCAGTATAATAATTGTTTTGTAAGTAGATATATATAAATATATATATTAATATTACATATGTGTGTTTAACTTTTTCTAAAATACGTTTCTTTGTTATATTTATTAAAATATATATTTATTCTATTTTATTTTTGGAACTAGTGTTACTATTTAATATAATTAATACTTAGAGGTCCATTAGGATGGCGGGCGGGCTTTGGCCTCCCGCCACCCTAACGGAGAAGTGGACCGCCCACTAACATTGCGGGGGTCCCGACATAGGCATTAGGATGCGCTCGCCATACAGGCGGGCGCATCCTGTATGTTTACCATTGCAGCGGGCGGAGCAGAATTCTCCGCCCGCCGCAATGGTAAAAGTGCATGTTGTGCTTTTCAAAGTGCAACATGACAGGCACCGCGCGGTGCCTGCCATGTTGCACTTTGAAATGTGGGGGGAGTACCATAGGTACCCCCCATGTGCACCCCCCCAAGCCACGGACTCCCAGGGGGCCCGCAACGGGCCCCCGCAGGGAGTCTCCGCATGCCTTTCCGTGGCGGCATGCCGCCACGGAAAGGCATTGTCCACAGCCCATTGTAATATGGCGGGCTGTGTCTAACAGACACCGCCACCATGTTACTGGTTTTCCGCCCCGGCCGCAAGGCGACCGGGGCGGAAAACATGCGGGTGGTGTTTGTCACCGCTGCGGTCCCTCCCACTATACTAATATGGCGGGGGGGAATTGGGCTGATGATGTCGGGCGAATTTCCTCCGCCAGGCTGGCAGTAGCCACCGCCAGCCTGGGGGAGGAAAACCGCCCGACATCATAATGGACCCCTTAATATTTTAAGTCATGATGTTTTTAAAAAGATATCGTTTTTATTTTTTATTTGTTAGCATTTTGAAGAAAAAGACATACAATGCCCAACAAGTATTTAACTTACAGACCGTTGCACAACAACATCCGTCATCCAACAAATACATCATGACATTATTGGCCCTTATTGCATAAACATAGTACAGTTATACATCATATTTTAGTCAATTTGGTGTTGGTCTAGATATGCGCTCAAATATTTCTAATAGTCTTTAGGTTTCAAGACGGTGGCAATTCTTCTTCATACGTTTGTAAGGATTCTTTATAATAGGTTAGATCATTAATCCATTGTTTAATTTTCGGAATCTTTCTACTCCCCCAACATAGTGATACTCTTCATTTTGCCATAAGTAATGCAACCACACAAAATGTGCGCTTAGTGGCCCTTAATTCAGGTACAAGTCCCAACAAGCAAGTTCGGATTGAGCAGTTCACAGTAACACCCAGCATAGCACCCACCATCTCTGTGAGTTCGTTCCAATATTTTGCTACCGCTTCACAGTACCTTGCGAGGTGCATAAAATCCGCTACTTCTACCCCACACCTCTTGCACCTATCATCTGTACGCAACCCAAACCTACACATCCTTTCCGGGGTATAATAGGTTGGATGTAAATATTTGTAGTGCAACATATGCAAATTACCATTCGGTGTTAATAACTCTGTTAACAAACAGGTAATAGCCCATTCCTTCTCCGTCAGTGGCACCTCTAGTCCATCATTCCATTTACCCCATACTCCCTGTGCCGCGTTGCCTATGTCTTCCTGCAATGTAGCATAAAGCCTAGACACCATGTGTGCAGCTGTAGGTGCAGTGAGTAAAAGCTGTAACGTAGATAGTTGTGGCGGCTCTGCAGGATAAGACGTGTACAGTTTCTTTATCGCCCCCTGTAAGCGATGGTACTTGAATCGGAACAGTAACGTCTGATTACTTATGTATGAAAGTTCAGTAAGTGGCCTAAAAACCCCATCGCAATACAAATCACCCATGGTATCCATCCCCACTTGATGCAGGAGACCCATTCCCACCCCCTCCTGTGTGACCAATAATTCAGGAAGGTGATGTAGTGGTAGTGCAGGTGCATATAATGGTAATTTGTTAGCTTTCCGACCCATTATCTGCTAAGCTTTGTTAGTCGTATCTATTGTATTTATGTCTGGATTATGTAGCGGGGGCCTGCTGTGTGGTAGTATAGCATCTAGTGGAACTGGCCTGGCATCTCCCTCTTTAATTGCAACATGAGTCAAGAAAGGGATTCTATGATACCAAAAGTGTGCATACTGCACCTGCACACATAAATAATATAGGAAAAAATCTGGAACTTTAAATCCGCCCTTCGAGTATGGCAGTGTAAGACTGCTCAATTGGATACAAGCTTGTTTACCAGCCCATATCAACCGGAGCACCATGGTTTTTATCCTCCGGAATACCTCTGCTATGGGTTGTATGGGGATAATATTAAATAAATAAAACAATTTTGGTAATATTACCATCTTTACAATGGCCAGTCTGTCTGCTAATGATAATGGTAACTGTATCCATCTTCCAATTTTATCTTCCAGAACATCAATTGCTCTTCCAAAATTAGTGCGAATTACTGCTTCTGGGTCCCGGTGGAACCAAACTCCCAAATATCTCATAGGCTCTGGTTGCCATTTCATTGGATAGTCTGTAATGTAGGGACATGTGGTGTGGGTTAAGGGTAAGATTATTGATTTAGACCAATTTATTGTTAGCCCTGATTGTTGTCCGAATGTAATATATTCTCTAAGTAAGGGGTTTAGGTATTGTTCTGGGTCTCTTACATATAGCATCATATCATCTGCATATAACGATATATGCAGCGGCCGCTGCGGAAATTGTAGTGCTGAGTAGTGGTGTCCCTGTCTATTCTTACACGCTAAGGGTTCCAGTGCTATCGAAAATAATAATGGGGATAGAGGACAACCTTTTCTCGTCCCCCTAGCAATTGTGATGGTCTCTGATATATATTTGTGAACCTTTATACGCGCTGTTGGGGCTGCATAGAGCAGTCTTATCCATTCTGTAAAACCAGGTGGGAATCCCATTTGCTGCAGCACAGTATGCAAGTATGTCCATTCGAGAGAATCAAATGCTTTAGCAGCATCTAGAAGGATTGCTCCAGCTTTTGTGCTCGGGGCTAGATAGTGTCATAGTGCGAAGAGTGGTCTGGTATTATGCGCTGTTGATCTTGAGGGAATAAACCCTGACTGGTCCGGTTGTATCAAATTAGTCATCAGAGGTGTCAGCCGAACAGCAAGCAGCTTTGCCAATATTTTAGTGTCCACATTAATCAAAGCTGAGGTCTATATGAATCGCATAGTTCCAGGTCTTTATTAGGTTTTAGGAGAGCAATTAGCAGTGCCTCTCGCATCGTTGGTGGCAAAATGTTTTTTTCATAAGCATCGCCATATAGTTCCACCAAATGGGGCGCCAGCTGGTCCACGAATGCCTTATAAAACTCACCCGTGAACCCATCCGATCCCGGTGTCTTGACATTTGGTAATGATTTGATAACTTCTGTAACCTCTTCAACTGTAAACAGCATGGATAAATATTGTCGCTGCCTGTCCGATAACCAAGCCAGTTCCACGTCCTCCAAATATTTCAAAATGCTTTCCACGGAGAGTGTACATTTTGAGGCATATAGTTCCCCTATGTGTCTATAAATTCCCATAGTTTTCCAGGTGCATCATGGTGCAGTATCCCAGTTCTATCCCTTATCGCCCTTACATTCTGTGGCGCACGCCCTGAACATATTTTTGCGGCCAATGTTCTCCCTGGTCTACCAGCCTCCACATAGGATCTCGCCCTCTGACACTTCGCCACATATTTCAGTTCATCTTCCGCATAGCTTTGGTATTCCGATAATACATTCCTGATCTCACCTAATATTCGTGTATTCTGTGTACTGTCATATTCCTGCTCTAGTGTGCGTAGATTAGTCTCACGCGCAGCTATCTGGTTTCTACTGTCTTCAAGAATACCCGCTATGGTACTAATACAAATTCCTCGTATAGTAGCCTTAAATGCTTCCCCTACGAGGCTAAGATCTTTAGTAGTGGGTTTGTTTAAAGCAAAGTAATCTGTAATGGCATGATGGATAGTGTCAACATACACTGTATCTAATAATGCTTTTGCATTAAACCTCCAGCTATACGGAGGCGGTGTATAATGTGGCATTGTGAGGGACATGAACACAGGGTTATGATCGGATAGAGTCCTGGGCATATGCTTCACTGTACTTGTCCAGAGTAGTATATCATCTGACACCAACCAGTAATCTATGCGAGACCAGCTTTGGTTCGCTGCTGAAACATGTGTTGCCTCTAGACGGTCCAAATTTCGTGCCCTCCAAATGTTAGTAAGGGGCATGTCTGCCATAATATCGTGACGAGCCTAAGACCAGCCCGTCTGTGCCCGTCCGGGCCAGGCCGGGTTACGGGGCACGAAACGCTGCTACAGGTATGATTTCTGCGGATCAGCTAAGGGCTATGCGCCCTAGTAGCAACAGTAAATGTTCCGTCCTAAAGCCTTCCTTAACGGGTACACAAGCATGTCCTCATTGTGCTTTTGCCCTATCTAATGTTCAGCCCTATCCAGAGGGCTCACACAATCGTAAGTCACCTACTCAATCCCCTGTTCAAAACCCCTGTATTTTCAATTTTTTTACTGTTAATTGTAGATCTCTGCCCCAACACAAAGCAGATATTTACCATCTCTTAGCTGAAGAAAAACCATGTGCGGTATTTTTAACGGAGACCTGGCTGCATGATAGTGCAGGTCCCGATATAGCCACCGCCTTGCCCTCTAACTATGCTATCGCTAGAGTAGATAGAGAAAGACAGGTAGGAGGGGGAATTGCTGTGATTTTTAACAGGGAGTTTAACTGTGATTTTGAAGTGGTTAACATTCCCGGATGCGAAGCTGCATTTTTTAAAATTTCACTGAACCCAAATTTTATGTTTTCTGTTTTTTTAATTTATCGCCCACCTGGAAATAGTATTGTTTGGGCTGCGAATTTGGTTAACTTCATCTCGCCTTACTTTCTTAATGCCCAAAACCTGACTATATTGGGGGATTTAAATCTCCATTTGGAGGACAAATCAAATAGCATAGCTGTCAACCTCTTGGAGGATTTTACTACTTTGAATATGATACTGCGTAATGAGGGCCCTACTCACAAATGTGGACATTTGTTGGACCCCATTATATCCAACATACAGGAGTTAAAATGGCTAAAAACTGACCCTATCTGTTGGTCCGACCATTTTTTAACTCTTTCTAGTATCACCCTTAGAGAACCTAAGCAGTCACGCTCCATCCGGCCTCCGCCCCTTATGGGAAACTGGAAAAGGCTGGACTTGACTGAGCTGCAGAATGCATTAAAGATATCCCCCCCTGTTTTGGATGGTGATATGGAAAAAAATGCGCTGGAAACTCACATTTGGCTGGAGAGAGCAGTTGATACTTGTCTGCCTGCTGTCAGGTGCAGAGGGAATGTTCACCGCCCACCGGCTCCCTGGTACACTGAAGAACTTAAAATAGAAAAAACCAAGTGTAAGGCACTTGAGCGGAAATGGCGCAAACAATATGATCCTCTAAAAAAAGAAACATACCGTAAGGCCAGAAATCTTTATCACTCGGCCTGCACAAGAGCCAAAGCCTGTTATGTAACAGAGACTATTAACACTGCTGCCAATAAAGCACGGACTCTTTTCAATACAGTCAAAGAACTAGCTGGAGCAAATTCTATGGCGGCCGCACGCCCCCTTACCACTCAAAAATGTCAAGATCTTGCCACCTATTTTGTGGAAAAGATTGAGACTATTATTGCCAATATCAATCCCCCGGTGAGGGATGGCAGAGGAGTTCCGTCTCCAGTAAGTTCAATAGGATGCCGGCTTGACTCTTGGCCATCCATCTCCTTGGACACTCTGAAATCCTTGGCTATTTCCATTAAGTCAGGCTCTCCCTGTGACCCCCTTCCTATTAGCATTCTGAGCCAACTTGATGACTCTGCTCTGAGGATCATTTCTGAGACATTAAATGCCTCTATTCATCTGGCAACAGTCCCATCGTCCTGGAAGCACGCCATGGTCAGCCCTCTGTTGAAGAAGCCGTCTGCGGATCCTGAGGTGCTGGCCAACTATCGCCCTATCTCCCTGTTGCCTGCTTTCTCAAAAATCTTGGAGAAGCACATTCACGGTGTACTTTCAACATACACGGAGAATAACAACTTACTCCATTTCTCCCAGTCAGGTTTCAGGGCAGGCTATTCCACCGAGTCTGCCCTCCTGGGAGTCACCGAGAAGATCAGGGGGCTCTTGGACGATGGGCAAACGGTTGCGCTTGTCCTGCTTGATCTAAGCGTGGCCTTCGACACCATCTCACACAACAGACTGCTTACCAGGCTGAGTGAGGATGGTGTCGGAGGGACAGCGCTGGACTGGATCGGGTCCTATTTGAGCAACCGGACGTTTCAGATCTCGTCCTCCCAGGCTCAGTCAGACATCTTTGTCTCATCCCATGGCGTGCCTCAGGGCTCAATTTTGAGCCCGCTATTTTTTAACCTGTATCTCCGCCCTCTCGCTGATCTAGCAGAGCAAGTAGGTCTAGAACTCATGACCTATGCGGATGATTCGCAGATTATTTTTTCCCTTACCAACTCAGAGCCTTCATCCCCCTCTGCGCTGAAACTAGGTCTTCATGAAATCTTCAGCTGGATGTCAACGAACCAGCTGAAGCTCAACGGGGAGAAGACGGAGATCCTTCTCCTAGGTAAAAACAGAGATCTGTGGCAGGATATCCATTGGCCGCCATCCTTGGGCGCTTTTCCTATCCCGGCTACCCAGGTCAGAAATTTTGGGGTGTGCATCGATGAGTCACTATCGATGAAACAGCAGGTCAATAAAGTGGCTGGCACTTGCTTCACTATCCTCAAGTGGCTGCGGAAGATTATCTGGATGCTGCCTGTGGATACCCAGAAGACCGTAGTCAATGCACTTATTACATCTAGGCTTGACTACGGTAACATCTTATACATGGGTTCCAACTTAGCCGTGATCAGGCGGCTTCAGCTTGTCCAGAACTCCGCAGCCAGGCTGCTGTGCAAAATCCCCAGGACAGCAAGGATTTCGAAGCACCTCAAGGACCTGCACTGGCTCAGGGTTGAGAACCGGGTTCGGTTCAAAGCTTTGACCTATATGTTTAAGATCAAGGCAGGAACCGCACCAAAATATCTGCAAAAACTAGTTAGGCCCTATGCTCCTGCACGCAACCTCCGTTCTTCAAATGGAGCAAATTTTGTGGTTCCTAGATTTAAACTGGCCCGAGTGGGAGGGAAATCCTTTTCCCATCTGGGTCCAGTCCTTTGGAATTCCCTTCCCTCAGCTCTACGAAAGGAGGAAAATGTTGCCAGTTTTAAGAAAAGCGTTAAAACCTGGCTTTTCAATAAATAATTGTGGTCTTTGATCGTGCTGCTTTCTGTGTTGTCGGTCTCTTAGTCCTGGCGCCGGGAAACCCTTTGTGGGTATCTGCGCGCATTATAAATGCAAAAAATAAATAATAAATAAATAAATAAATAAATATCGTGTAATTTACCCCTTGCCCGCTTGTGTTGTTCTGTGGATGTTTCAGATCTGTCCAAGTCATCGTTCAGTGCAATATTAAAATCTCTCTCCCATAGTACGGGAAAGTCTGGTAGATCATGAAATTTACGCCATATTGTGTGGTAAAAATCAGGGTCATCCACATTTGGTCCATACGTATTTAATATGGCGAGTTTTTGCCCCCTTAGTGTGCCCGTCAGTAGAACATAGCGCCCTAGTTCATCATTCATGCAGGTGTCTATATGGAAGTTTAAACCTTTCCTTATTAATATCATAACACACCGAGAGTATGATGAGTAAGGCGAGTGATGTATTAATTCCGCCCAACGTTGTCCAATGTGCATGGGTGAGTGTGGTGCAATGTGTGTCTCTTGTAGAAGAGCGACATCTACCCTCAATCGGTCCAAATAAGCCAAAACCTGCCTTATCTTTTTCGGGTTGTTCAATCCTCTTACATTCCAAGTTAAGAAATGTAATTGTGGAGATTGCAATTTCTCATTTGACATTATCATCTCTCTAATTCCCAATCAGTGTCTTGCATAACTTATAACATGCAGCCTTGTCATTTTGCAAAAATATTTGCTACATGTAATACGCTTCAGAATTTTCTGGATTTCAGCGATGTCTCTTAAATGCATTGGTCTGTTAAACGGCTCATAATCCCCCCCCCACTTCAGCATCCCAATTATGCCAAAGACAAACCTGTATGTCATCTAACAACATAACCCAACTTTTAATTGGGGAACACCCGCCTAGGGGGTCCACAAGATGCACACAACTCCATCCAACTTAATGGATGTGGTCAGGTATACTTTAGTATTGCAGATTCTACATTGACCATTATATACATGTTGCATAAGAACCATTAGGCTTGTAGTTCTGTCACAGGTGACTCTGTCCGATATTCTTTTGGGCCCCCAATTTCCACACTGCATACCACGGTGAGGACCTCAGTTGAAACATTTTTTACAAAAAAAAGAAAAAAATAGAAAAGGCCTTGACACAGGGAGTCACTCGTTAGCAAATGTACCATGCTCACAGTGTTATATCTCATGTATATTTCTTCTGAGTCCACAGTTGCAGTACGTTATGGTGCATACTATTCTAAACAAAAGAGGCATACAGCAATCATCACACATTAAATCTGCCTATTTCAAAGTAAAGACAATACCTTTAGTTTGCAGAAAAATACCTCTTACATAAACTGTCTGTTCCATTCAGGTTTAGAGGTACAGCAGGCATTGACTGGCAACTGTGATCATAAGGATGCTCTATCTAGTTTTAACTCAGTCGACCCTCAAAGTTTTCCACCTTCTCTTGTCCTTAACCGTGCAGTATGTTCACATTCAAGTTTTTCCACTCCCCCACTGTACACGTGGCATTACTGTCTTTCACCATAATACAATCTTATACCTTACCATTTTCCACCATGTTCGATCAGCGACAGGTAACTCGTCTGGAACTAACTAGTCCAAGTCTTGGTTCCGCTCTGTTCTCTGCTGCTCCTTTTGCTTCCGAGTGAGCTCCTTTAGATAATCTTGTGCTGCTGCTGGTGTCTGCAGGTCTTTAGCTCGGCCCTCGTGCGTAATCCTTAGCCGAGCTGGGTATAGCATTGCAGTCAATCCCCAATTCACGGAGCTTCTTCTTCGCTGGAGTGAATTCTTTTCGTGCAAGCTGAACCAACATCGTGGAATCCGGATAGAACTCCAACTCATTCCCCTGATAATTGATCTTTTTTTTTTCTTGAGCCATTTTTAGAATCCCATCCCGATCTCTGTAATTGAGGAGTCTGGCTATTATGATACGGAAAGTGGCGCCTGGTTTCGATCGCGGAGCTAAAGAGCAATGGGCCCTCTCCACGAAAAACACCGGGGACAGATGTTCCGCACCAAAGACATTTCGAATCATGTCCTCTACATATATGTCCATCTTCCCTGTATTTGTCGACTCCGGAACTCCCGCAATTCTAATATTATTGCGGCGAGATCTCGCTCCCAAATCTTCCGCTTCCGCTTTCTGATGGTGTCCAATAGCTTGTCCATCTCAGCGCATTTTTGTGTTGTATCATGCGTTTCATCTTCCACCGCCAATAGTCGTGTTTCCGCTACGAATAATCTCTCTTCATGTTTATCCAACTTAGCCGCCATGTTAGCAACCCTCAATGTGATGGTATCCAATTTCCCGTTGATGTCTTGTAGGCTCCTCTGGATGGCCTGCAATACTCCTTCCATGTTCGCATTAGGGGTTTGTTCAGTGTCCAATTCAGTATCCGAGTTTACCATTGCCCCTTTACTGCTCTTTTTGGCTTCAAATGGCAATTTGGACTGTTGCTTATCGGGTTTTTCCATGTTCATTGAGGTCACGCTTCTTATTTTGGAATTTGTAACGCTGTAGGCCCGCCCATTGCGCTTGTAGTGCGTCACTCCTATTGCCCCTTATCAGACAGTCAGTATATCAGTATGCCTCTGTTTGCGATCACCAATTTCCCGGTGTGAAAATGTACAACAACAATAATGCACCTGCACTATAATTCCTGAGGTTCACAGCAACATTTTTATTTTGTCTTCCTCTGTTCCGTATCACAACCAGTCGCACCTAGGTGATGTGTCCAACTTCCTTGCGATATTCTCTAAATCCGCATTCTGCTCGATATCTAGGCAATTTCTAGTTTCCCATGCTGCTGGGTCGGAAAGTCTGCCATCTCCCACCACAGTCCATCCCTTTCTGCCACATCAGCTATTTTGGGGGTCTCCGTGTATGAGGATTCCAGCGGGTGCGCCCAGTGCATAACACCGCAGTACAAAAGAGGATGGTGATGGATGGAGCATCTGAACCAATCAAACACTCACACCCAGTCAACAGATCTGGGTTTAATCCATCACCGTTCTTTAGCCAACTCTGCCACCCCAGTTCAGACATGGCCATATGCAAATCAGTCTGACCCTGTGCCTCATGGGAACCGTCCAGCCCGAACTGCCGGCTTGGCAGTTTGGGCTGGACTGTTCCCATGAGGCACAGGGCTAAAGAACGGTGATGGATTAAACCAAGATCTGTTGACTGGGTGTGAGTGTTTGATTGGTTCAGATGCTCCGTCCATCACCACCCCCTTTTGTACCACTTTGTTCGCCATAAGTTGGCAGGGTATGCTCAGACGTGAGTCCCTTGCTCACTTTGCCACTGGATTCAAGCAAGCCGGACTGAAGACGGGTGTAATGCTAGAAACCGATCCTCGGAAGCTTGTTTCCGGTCCAGGGAAGGCATAGCTTGGCAGTTTGAGCTGCACTGTTCCCATGAGGCACAGGGTCAGACTGATTTGCATATGGCCATGTCTGAACTGGGGTGGCAGGTTGGGCTAAAGAACGGTGATGGATTAAACCCAGATCTGTTGACTGGGTGTGAGTGTTTGATGGTTCAGATGCTCCGTCCATCACCACCCCCTTTTGTACCACTTTGTTCGCCATAAGTTGGCAGGGTATACTCAGACGTGAGTCCCTTGCTCACTTTGCCACTGGATTCAAGCAAGCCGGGCTGAAGACAGCTGTAATGCCAGAAACCAGTCCTCGGAAGCTTGTTTCCGGTCCAGTGAAGGCATGGCTTGGCAGTTTGGGCTGGACTGTTCCCATGAGGCACAGGGTCGGACTGATTTGCATATGGCCATGTCTGAACTGGGGTGGCAGAGTGGGCTAAAGAACGGTGATGGATTAAACTCAGATCTGTTGACTGGGTGTGAGTGTTTGATTGGTGCAGAAGCTCCGTCCATCACCACCCCATTTTGTACCACAGTGCATAACACCAGCAGCCAGCATACGCATACAATTGGCAAGTCACACGGTCGCCCATGCTAGAACATTACTGTGATGAGTGTATGTGATTAAGCCAATCTCTCTATATTGTATAAGCCTTGTGGAGCCTCGTACGATCCTGCTCTTGTCGTCCCCTGCTGCTTCGCGGCCCGTCTTAGCCGCCGATCATTTCACCTCCATCTGCCATTTTGCAAGTGCACTCTGCAGCCATACCCCTTTCTTTCCCCGCAATAGCGCCTGTGACTCTGCTCCACCGCTCGGCAACTCAGCAGTCTCTGCTGCAGGTCATTGGCTTTATTTCCGTACCAGCATGCGCTGCTCTTTTTATTTCTGTTTCGCTGCGCTTTTTTGTCCTCCGTGTGTGAGGGGTTATGAAACGGCTCGCAACGCTCGATACCGGTGACCACCAGTCATACGCTATGGGCACGCGTCCTATGTAATGTCGGCGCTATGCAGAGTATATTGCCTGGAGACAATCGTTACACCTGCTATAATCTTTGTGGCTCAATATACATGTCTTCTCAATACTTCCCCATCTCGTTCTCGGCCCTTCTTAGCTGCCGATCGCATTGGCGCCTCCTGCCATTTTACTTTAGGAGCTAGTGTAGTTTGCTGCCTTAACCCAGTGTCTCCCCCCGATCGCACCTGTGCCTCAGTTTACTTTTCGTTACTTCAGTAACCCCACATTCATGCCAGTTGTGTTGCCTCCTTACTGGTATGCGCCATACTTTTGCTGTTATGCCACCGCTCTCAGTCCGCTTTTTCAATGCCCTGTGGGGCGCCGCCATCTTAGCAAGCCAGGAGCTCCTCACGGAGGCAGTGTTCGTCACTAATTTTCGGCTGTACGCTCAAACTCCACAGCCGTTTTTCACTGATCACCGCTCAAGGCACTTTCCGATGGACATTTCCGACATTTATGGCCTTTGGATCCTCCGCTTATTGCTAGAAATCGGCCAATCTTTTTCCCGACTGGCGGAGCTGGCTCACATTGCAGCCATTCCACAGTGCGCCCTCTAGCGCCCCCCCTTTTTAAAAAGATATTTAATACAATGATATTTATGACCACCATTTTTTGTTGTTGATATTTTTGCACTTACCATTATAAGTATGGGATGATGATATTTTTTACATCAATATTTTGGTCACAATATTTTGGTATTGTGATATTTTGGGTGGTGCTATTTTGTCAGTGAACCCCTTGGTTAGCATACATTAAGTCGATTAGTGAAGAGATTTGGTTTCCTGACTTATTTCCTTCTACCACCCTATGCCTTGGTTATAGTAAGACTAAACTGAAACAATTATTCTTAACCAAGGCTTTGGCTAAAAGGTTGGAGTCTGACAGAAAACATTGGTGATTTCCTACAGTCATGTACACATGCATAAAGGTCTGTAATCCTACCTGTTTTCTATTCAGAAACAGCAACACCATTTTGTTTTAACTAGATTTCATTTCCATTACCTTCCTCTTATGGTAGGTTTTCCAGCAAACAGTTATAATCTATTAGAACTAAGTTATGGCCCGTGTGATGGTGTATCAACCCAGTCTCACCTCCATATTCTCTTTGTTTGCACTTTTTATGATGGTCCTGGAAGAGATCTAATTTTGCCACTTTTTAAACTGTTTAAGTTTAGACAATGTGGACCAGCTTTGTTGTTTCTGGAACAATTACATTGCCCAGTTTAATATGCTGAAAGGCTGTGTGGTTAGAAATAGTATTTAAAGTCTCTTCCAGTATAATATCTGTGCTGTCATTGAGTTAAGAAAATGAAATCTTAACTATGTCATTTTATTTAAAGTTTTTTTTCTGGCGCTATGCTATCTTCTTTTTGATGCAAACATTTTATTTGGCTGGGAAAGGGTATGTATCATTTAGAAATGTTAATGAATGCGTATATATATGTGTTTTTTTTTATTATTTTAAAAATCTTTTCATTAGCATTTATATTTCCATACAGTACATCACAACGATCAAAAGATCAGTACCAATGACTGGCTGGTGTGCATTAGCCTAACTGAAGCATTGTCAATAGCCATTATGGTGAAAGCAGAATGAGGCCAATATGACATCACATGGATAAGACCAGATAGGACAACAATGGTAAATGAGTAGATGGTAGTGGTACTGATGCGTTATGGATGTGGCTATTAATATGTGCTATTTGAAGTAAGAATGAATAGTGAGAGGAGGGTATAACAAAATGAGGACAAAATAAAATGAATGAAGGATAGGGAGATTGCGCATGACCTAAGGCCCAGAAATGTGACTACAGATAAGTAACTGCTTGTGGATACTATGAACTGCAAGGACGGATGAGGTTTCAATACGCTCTCTCACTTTTAGCGATCCATTAGTGGTGATGCATTGTCAATTCGGAGTTACTGAAAACATCATCGCCCCTTCCTGTGTGTCTTCAGTGTGAGCTGCCAGTTTTTGTAATTCTTCCACTATAGCCCCTCAATCGCCAGTTAGGGGGAACCTATGAATTCCCAGCAAATCCTCCCTCTGCAAAGCCATGCCCTCTGTCCTGGTGCAGTTGAGCAATAAGTGACATCAGGCTATTAAGTGGGGTGCCGTGAGGTTCTTCCACCTTTTAGTAATCAGCGGTTTCAGGCTTGAGTCTTGCCCCACAAATAATCAGTTTCAGTTTTTTACGTCTTTATTTCGAATTTTTCTTCATAAAAGACATACATATGAACAAAAATACATAAAATACAATTAGTATAACAAAGTCATACATATTTATGAACAAACTGAACAAGAAAATAACGAAAAATGGTTAAAAATCTCAATTAAACATACGTATAAAGACGTCAAGGGAAAATTATTAAAACATTTGAGTATATATATGTATAATAAAAAGCAGATCATCAATACTGGTCAAATCAAAATATAGTGGGCTAACATACTATTTGGGTTATTCTGGTCGAGGTGTTACGAACTGACTTAATCCTTATTAACCAAGCCCACCCAAGGAATTTGGCCATTCCAATGGATAGCCATTCAGCAGTATTAGTTCTCAAAATATACAATGCTTCGCTACTCACTCGGGTGTTTAGTCTAGTACATATAGGTTTTAGCCACTTGTAACGTGGTTCACGGTAAGCAGTGCATACAAATAGAAAGTGACCTAATGTTTCTTTACAATCGGTACAACAAGGACAGAGGGATGACTCTGACTTCTGCCAGCCACTGGTAAAAGCCCTTAGTGGTAGTGTACCTACACGAAACTGGTGGTATAGTTTCCTATCTAATGTTTTGAGGATAACATCCCAATAGGTCTCTGTGTGGGGGACTGCTTTGTGGAGCAAGAACTGGCCTGTCAGGTTCGGTTTCTCCGAAAGAGCAACGTGTTCTTCTTTTACCGTGGACCAAAAGAGAAGTTTAAAATCTTTCTTTGTGGGAAAGGTATGACAACCCGGCTCAGACCAAAGCAAGGGAAGACCCATTTCAATAAGAGTGTTCCTGATTAGCTTAAACCATGGTATATCACCTGCCCCCTGTTGCATTCTCACATCCTGTAGCTCTTGAGCAAACATGGCAAGTTCCGGGGTAGACCATATGCGTCTCCATAACGCCACCATCCTGTAAAGGGCTTGATGTTTAATGGAGTAAAAGCCCATATCCATCAGGAGTGGTAGGACTGGTGTTGAGGGAGGGAGACTGACTAAATTTCGAAAGAATTTATTCTGAATCCTATCTAGGACAGTCAAGTCCACACAACCCCAAATATCGGCCCCGTATAATATGGCTGAGCTAATTTTAGCACTATAAATTTTGAGTGCGGGCAATACTCTTTTGGTCAAGGAACACCGCTGCTCTTTCACTAAGCAACCGGACAAGCGAGCAAATTTCAAACTGAGCGCCGCGATTTGCTCTTTCCATCTTAACCTATAATCCATTGTGACACCAAGATATGTCATTACTTCAACCTGCTCCAGACTAGACCCATTCATTAAAACATGGCCCCTCAGTGGTTTATTCTTTGTCAGGACCATGAACTTGGTTTTATTGATGTTAATTTCTAGATCGTTCTCATTACAGAAGTCCACGAATCTGTTTATAGCTACCTGTAAGCCCTTCTGAGTTTTAGCCAGTATGAGAGTATCATCTGCGAAAATTAAAAGGGGAAATTTAGTCCCACCCAGTGATGGAGCATCAGTAGGGGTATCTGAGAGGAACTTAACCACCTGATTAATGAAGAGTATGAATAGGGTGGGGGCCAGGACACAGCCCTGCCTCACTCCACGGGTCACGGGGAAGGATTCTGTGACCTGACCCTGACGGCCCCATCTGACTCTAGCAAAATTTCCCTCATGCATCCTGATGGTAAGTTCTAGGAGTGCGGTTGGAACACCCATCCTTCTCAAAGCTGCCCACATCTTCCCTCTGGGGACCAGATCAAACGCTGATTTGAGATCCACAAATGCAGCGAATATCGTGCCACCTCTCAGGAACACAGTTTTCCAATAGATCATAACAAATCTTAATATCTGATCAACTGTGCTAATGTATGCCCTAAAACCCGCCTGCAATGGAGACAGAATATCAACTTCTGTCATCCATGAGTGGATTTTCCCTAGCAGCATTCTGGCTATTACCTTTTGTAGGGCATCAATAAGACTGATGGGTCGGTAGTTTCCCGCATCAGTTTTATCCCCTTTTTTGTACACGGGCAAGATCTCGGCCCCTTTCCACGAGTTGGGGATCCTAGTCCCTCTGGCTAACGCGTTCGCTAAAATTGTTATGTACGGGACCCAGTGCGCCTGGTCATACTTAAAAAGGTCCGCAGGGATACAGTCCATGCGTGGGGCTTTGCCATTCTGCACTTGTTTAAGAGCAGAAATAGCTTCCGTTTCAGTAAAAACAATGTGATCAAGTGAGGGCACCGCAGACTGTACACTGGCATCTTCCCTAATAGTAAGGGAGATCCGTTCCGTGTCACTGAACTGTGCCTCATAATGCTTGACCCATTGCTCTACAGGGACATGGTTAACCGGAACATGCAGATCCCCTGTCCCTCCCCATTTCACAACCTCCCAGAATTTTTGTTGGTTAGATGAGGTGCTTGCCTGGTATAAGTCTAACCAACGCTGTTCATCCCAATTGGTTTTTGCCTTTATTAGTACTTTCCTGTAATTGACCCTTGCTAACCTTATATCCATAGCTGATTTGGATTTGATAGCAGTTAACAGGGAGCTATGGGCGGTGCAACAAGTTTTGTCATACCATTTAGTCCTAGTTTGTGCTAGACCATTTTTCCTTCCTTTTACGGGTTCGATAAAAAAAGATTTAATTTTGTTAAAAAGAGACTCATGGATCATCCCAATTTGATCAAGTGAGGTTCCTTCATCGAGTATGGGTACCATCAAGTTTGTAGTAGCTAAGACCTCAGTAGCAACCTTATTGATAGTAGTGGGGTTGTCTAAGAACCTAGCCCATCTTACCCTTCTGCAATCATTCGTAAGACCAGCATCTGCTGTAACGATATTGGTTGCAGAATCCATAAGAAAAACCTCATGCATTAATAGGTTTATTACCAGAGGATTGTAATCGCTTTCTGGTCTTGTGACTACTTCCATGTCCTCCAATATTTTCCAATACTCTAACCTTAACAAAAAATAGTCAATGCGGCTCGAGTGCTGGGAATTGTCAAATGTGACCTTTCCCATTGAATCTGATTTCGTCCTACCATTCGCTGCACGCAAATCCCATTCAAGACAAAGACCTAACCACTCCATAACAGCCTCAGTGACTTTTTTAACTGGAGGGATAGATAAATGGGGAATGTTCCAAATCTGATCAATTTCCCCATATCCCCCATTATCAAGATTGGGAAACGGTTCAAATGAACAGTTAAAATCTCCTGCCACCATAACACATTTGTCTCTGCTAATATTGTTCAATAGAGAATCTAATTCATCTGCCGCTCTCGCGGGCTTCCCACCTGGTTGCCCTCTTGCATATATATTAATCAGGAAAAAGTCCTGGGTGTTTTTATCAGATAGTTTCAAGGCTAGAATGTCATTGCTTAAAGTGGGAAGGTCTGTAATTATAAAAGCTAAGGATTGTCTTATCCAAATGACCAGACCTCCCGAAGGACGTCCTTTAGGACCTTTACAGGCTGGTTTATAATAATTAAGGTAGCCAACCCGATAGATAGCGTCAGTTGACCAACTTTCCTGTAAGATAATTACATCATGTAAATCCATAAAGGAACCCCAATCATCCTCTGACATTTTCCCCTTTAATCCCGCTATATTCCATGACAAGACTGTGAGGGTGTGAGTTGATTTCTCTTCCATGTTAACAGTTAAGTTCACAGTCTCCTCAGGGATCAAAGGTCTAGGAATACAGTTTAAGAATGTTTCCCTTGCTATCACCCCGTGTGTTATTTCACTGGACCCTGAAACAGTCTCTTCCCTGGGGGCTCTCAAGTTGTTTGGGGAGCAGTTCACTACAGCTCCAGACAGCCCAGCGGCTAGGGGTTCTTTGTCAAGTCAATCCACACCTTCCAGACCGGATAGGGGGGCAAACTGGTTCGCAAGATGGGGATAAAATATTGGGTAGATCGGGGTATCAAAATGAAATCTCCCTCTGGGCCTGTCCCTTCTAGAATGATGAAACGGAGTTTGGGGTCTATTTACATATAAAGCTGGATAAAAATAATGCAACGATAGCGTTTGCACATCCCCAACTCTTCCGAATCTTGGTTCCCTACTAACAAATTCAGCCACCCATGGCTCTCTAAAGCTGATTACCACGCAATCCCCCTCAAGATCTTTCTTACCAAAGCCTACCCAGTCCACCCTCCTTACATTAAGGATTTCAGGATTTAGGTTAGGAGGGAGCGGGCGATTTTTATTAAGCCAGAATGTGACCTTATTATAAAGATCCTTGTGTGTTTCCCTCTTACCATCTCCAAGGGGAGCCACGCCGGTTAAAATGATGGTATATGGCACTGACTCTGGAGGGAGGTTCACACATTGTTTCTTTGGGATAGGTTTGGTGTTGGGCTGGTAGCTGAGGTCATGACCCCTAATGGAGATGGGGTTTTTCTGAGCCTGGGGATTTTTTGTAGGCTTAGGCCTTGATGAACTCTCCGTGGTAGTTGCTTTCTTGGGAACAGGAACAGTTTTTTGCTGCGGGATCTTTGATATAGGGGGTCCCGCTTTAGAGCTGTTACCCCCTACTTTGTTATCCATGGTGGTAGGCTTCGGAATGATCGGGACAGGGGGGGTCAATCCTTTAGATGCTAAGCTGGCAAGGATTCTATTGTAAGTCGCTATATTATCTTTCACCAGCATATCTAAGGAGTCCATTTTAGTATTTAATAATCTTGTCCTTTCGAATAGCGGTAAAAGTAAAGATTTAATTAGCAACTCTATCTTAGCCAAGAATATTCCTTCTGAAATGCTAATTGTTGTGTTATGTTCCTCTGATTGGACAACCGCATTAGTGTTAGTGTTAAGTAGCTGTGAGGGGGATAAAATAGGGTTTCCCAGACCCTCAGTTTGTTCCTCTGTGTCCGGTGAGTCTATCCTTTTGCGTTTCCCAGGATTATGAGTAGGTGTATGTTGTGAATGGGAAAGGGAAACCATTTGTTCAGTGCTAATATTAAGATTTGGCGAGTCTGAAAGACCAGATTTCTCACTAGACTGATCTAGGTAAATGGTCCCACCATTTGGCAAGTTATCATGCGCAGTATTATATGCACTTTCATGGTTTGTCCCCACTGACTCCATAGTGTGAATCTCGGGTGCAGTTACCAACACTGACTCCGCATTAACATCATGGCTATCTGTAATCAACAAGGAAAGTGGGACAGGGGAGACAGCCTCATTAATTTTGCCAAGAGAAGAACGCTTGCCTGTAATAATGTCAAGCGAAAGGCGTTTTTCAGCTAAGGCGATCTCCTTCTCCAATATAGCAGTTGAACGTTTAAAAAATTGATCGATAGTTCCAGTAAAGGTACCATTGGAGGTGGAAACCTGAACTTGCCTTTCTTTGCCTGACCTTAAAGTCATTTTTAAGAGTACAAGAAACGGGATTATCACCAACCTCAATGTTCAATCAACAAAGTGGCAAAATGTGTTCTTCCAAATATGGGGACTCAACCGTGACTTTAGTCTATAGTTTGTAAGCAAACAAGGGAAATAACAAATAAATTAATACCAAGTAAAAAACTTACAATCGGAAGAAAACGTTAGAAAGGTGGCCCAGCCCGGCCTCCTGCGGCCCCGGACGGCCACAGACGGTCCCGCCCTTGTCCCGGGCTTCTCCCGGGACGCTCCCGCGCCGCGGTACTGAGACCTCCCCTATATACGTTAATTAGTGAATAGTGAGGGGGGCGTGTCAGGCAAGGAGAGCGGCCCGATGGCAGGAGGCGAGGGTAGCCGGGACTTCTGGTACACGAAGTCCGGCCCCTTACGCTCGCAGCCTTGCCTGCAGATATTTGTCCTCTCGCAGCCCCTCAGTCCTGGCAGGTCCCGGTGGCGCTGCGGGACCCGCGAAGCGGGTTCCGCGAGGTGTCGGTAGAAATGCTCTGGAATCCCTCTGCTGTTTCAGAGACCAGCACAACGATAGCGAGGTGGAAAAAGGCGTCCCGCTGCCTCCAGGTGCTGCAACCTATTTGACTTGATGAGAGTGAGGGGGGCGTGTCAGGCAAGGAGAGCGGCCCGATGGCAGGAGGCGAGGGTAGCCGGGACTTCTGGTACACGAAGTCCGGCCCCTTACGCTCGCAGCCTTGCCTGCAGATATTTGTCCTCTCGCAGCCCCTCAGTCCTGGCAGGTCCCAGTGGCGCTGCGGGACCCGCGAAGCGGGTTCCGCGAGGTGTCGGTAGAAATGCTCTGGAATCCCTCTGCTGTTTCAGCAACCAGCACAACGATAGCGAGGTGGAAAAAGGCGTCCCGCTGCCTCCAGGTGCTGCAACCTATTTGACTTGATGAGAGTGAGGGGGGCGTGTCAGGCAAGGAGAGCGGCCTGATGGCAGGAGGCGAGGGTAGCTGGGACTTCTGGTACACGAAGTCCGGCCCCTTACGCTCGCAGCCTTGCCTGCAGATATTTGTCCTCTCGCAGCCCCTCAGTCCTGGCAGGTCCCAGTGGCGCTGCGGGACCCGCGAAGCGGGTTCCGCGAGGTGTCGGTAGAAATGCTCTGGAATCCCTCTGCTGTTTCAGCGACCAGCACAACGATAGCGAGGTGGAAAAAGGCGTCCCCTTCCTGTGTGTCTTCAGTGTGAGCTGCCAGTTTTTGTAATTCTTCCACTATAGCCCCTCAATCGCCAGTTAGGGGGAACCTATGAATTCCCAGCAAATCCTCCCTCTGCAAAGCCATGCCCTCTGTCCTGGGGCAGTTGAGCAATAAGTGACATCAGGCTATTAAGTGGGGTGCCGTGAGGTTCTTCCACCTTTTAGTAATCAGCGGTTTCAGGCTTGAGTCTTGCCCCACAAATAATGTAAGGAACCACCAACAGGAAAGGCCTTAAGTATCCTAACGAAAGAGTTGGAATGACTCAGGGGTCCCTCCCAGAGGAGGGATTGGACAGAGTTGTCCAGTTTGGTCCCAGAGCAAAGAGAAGAACGCTTGCCTGTAATAATGTCAAGCGAAAGGCGTTTTTCAGCTAAGGCGATCTCCTTCTCCAATATAGCAGTTGAACGTTTAAAAAATTGATCGATAGTTCCAGTAAAGGTACCATTGGAGGTGGAAACCTGAACTTGCCTTTCTTTGCCTGACCTTAAAGTCATTTTTAAGAGTACAAGAAACGGGATTATCACCAACCTCAATGTTCAATCAACAAAGTGGCAAAATTTGTTCTTCCAAATATGGGGACTCAACCGTGACTTTAGTCTATAGTTTGTAAGCAAACAAGGGAAATAACAAATAAATTAATACCAAGTAAAAAACTTACAATCGGAAGAAAACGTTAGAAAGGTGGCCCAGCCCGGCCTCCTGCGGCCCCGGACGGCCACAGACGGTCCCGCCCTTGTCCCGGGCTTCTCCCGGGACGCTCCCGCGCCGCGGTACTGAGACCTCCCCTATATACGTTAATTAGTGAATAGTGAGGGGGGCGTGTCAGGCAAGGAGAGCGGCCCGATGGCAGGAGGCGAGGGTAGCCGGGACTTCTGGTACACGAAGTCCGGCCCCTTACGCTCGCAGCCTTGCCTGCAGATATTTGTCCTCTCCCAGCCCCTCAGTCCTGGCAGGTCCCGGTGGCGCTGCGGGACCCGCGAAGCGGGTTCCGCGAGGTGTCGGTAGAAATGCTCTGGAATCCCTCTGCTGTTTCAGAGACCAGCACAACGATAGCGAGGTGAAAAAGGTGTCCCGCTGCCTCCAGGTGCTGCAACCTATTTGACTTGATGAGAGTGAGGGGGGCGTGTCAGGCAAGGAGAGCGGCCCGATGGCAGGAGGCGAGGGTAGCCGGGACTTCTGGTACACGAAGTCCGGCCCCTTACACTCGCAGCCTTGCCTGCAGATATTTGTCCTCTCGCAGCCCCTCAGTCCTGGCAGGTCCCAGTGGCGCTGCGGGACCCGCGAAGCGGGTTCCGCGAGGTGTCGGTAGAAATGCTCTGGAATCCCTCTGCTGTTTCAGCAACCAGCACAACGATAGCGAGGTGGAAAAAGGCGTCCCGCTGCCTCCAGGTGCTGCAACCTATTTGACTTGATGAGAGTGAGGGGGGCGTGTCAGGCAAGGAGAGCGGCCCGATGGCAGGAGGCGAGGGTAGCCGGGACTTCTGGTACACGAAGTCCGGCCCCTTACGCTCGCAGCCTTGCCTGCAGATATTTGTCCTCTCGCAGCCCCTCAGTCCTGGCAGGTCCCAGTGGCGCTGCGGGACCCGCGAAGCGGGTTCCGCGAGGTGTCGGTAGAAATGCTCTGGAATCCCTCTGCTGTTTCAGCGACCAGCACAACGATAGCGAGGTGGAAAAAGGCGTCCCCTTCCTGTGTGTCTTCAGTGTGAGCTGCCAGTTTTTGTAATTCTTCCACTATAGCCCCTCAATCGCCAGTTAGGGGGAACCTATGAATTCCCAGCAAATCCTCCCTCTGCAAAGCCATGCCCTCTGTCCTGGGGCAGTTGAGCAATAAGTGACATCAGGCTATTAAGTGGGGTGCCGTGAGGTTCTTCCACCTTTTAGTAATCAGCGGTTTCAGGCTTGAGTCTTGCCCCACAAATAATGTAAGGAACCACCTACAGGAAAGGCCTTAAGTATCCTAACGAAAGAGTTGGAATGACTCAGGGGTCCCTCCCAGAGGAGGGATTGGACAGAGTTGTCCAGTTTGGTCCCAGAGCAAAACCCATGGGCTTCCTGAACAGGCTAAAACTGGAGTATGCAAGGAGGACATCAATTGTGCCCTTCAACACGGTGAGGTGGTGCTGGCAAGTGCCTCCACCCCAGTCCAATGAACTAAGTCCTGTTGGAAGGTGGTCACAACTCCCTGCAACAGCAAACCTATTGTTCTACCTTCCCCTGCTCATGCTTGGCTCACCAGCAGGAGGGCAGAGTTGTGTCTGTGATCAGCAGCAGCACTAGCTTGCTGTCAGATACTGAAAGGCTGTTACTGATAGTACAGGGGGTACCCCAAGGGAGTTCCCCGGTACATGGGATCATACTTCCAACACTGGAATTGATGTTGGGGTATGATTACAACAAGTCTGATACCAAACATGACTGGTTTCTGTTTAGCCATTATATAGTTAGACATCACTATATGTTTTAAAATGGCTGAGCACTCTCACAAAGCCTGGAGAATCAAGTCCGGAGTTTGTAGGGCTGTCCTGCTCATGTATGTGGACACTCACACTTATAACCAAGCAGCTGGCACTCAGGGCTGAAGAGCCTGCCATAGGAGTGACTTATAGGTTTTAAGTGCAATGACCTCAGATATGAGGAAACTTATATCTGTTGTGAGAGACACAAGCACCAACGAACACAGGCTGCAATGGCAGTCCTGTAGTGACAGTTTAAGTGGACTCCCATGGGTGGCAAATACATGTTGCAGCCCATGGAAAACTCCTGGTGTACTTATGCACTAGGTATTTCAGTACCATATACTGTACCCCGGTAGCCAATTGGAGGTGTACCAAAGTACTTACCATGTTCAATTTAGGGAGAGAGCACAGTGACTAAGGTCCTGATTAGTAGGATCAAAGTCAGACAAGTCAAAAACATACTGACACCAAGCAAAAAGTGAGGGTAACAATGAAAGCAAATCATACTTTCCAACACACCCTTAAACTCTCACCAACTCTCTATTGTTTCTTGTGAAGCCCCAAATAGATTTCACTGTACATGGGGTTTGATGTAAATGATTACTCCTTCTCAGTGCTTCTTAGTGATGAACATTAGCTCATACAACCAAGGGCAGGAGTAATTCAATAATTATACTCGAAGGCTGAGATATAAGAATCCCCCTCCAATGCTTGCCACAGGAACTTTAACTCCATCGGTGCGGCGCATTTTCCCGCTGTGCGCTGAAAATTTGAAAAACCTGCGGTTCATAACGAGCTCAGCTCGTCATGAGCATACGAGAGGTGTACTTCATGACGAGCTGAGCTCGTCATCAGCGTCGAAGGGGTTAAAGATGTGTTTCTTTTCACTCAAAATGTAGTAGTGTTTGTTAACCCAGATAAGTGGCCTGATTTAGATCTTGGCAGGACTGGTTCCGTCTTTGTTTTTACAGCAGTCTTCTTGCCCTCTGCCTTGGCGGTCTGCCCACTCAATTTAGATGTTGGCTGGTCACTGGAGAGAAGACTGCCACAGTCCACCGTCTCCGGCAGAATGTTCTCCCACGACAAAGGCATCAGAAGCAGAAGCTGCTGCCAGAGGGATTCCAGAGTACGATGTGCCTTTCAGTCGACTCTACTGTGGCGGGGAAACCTCCATGCTCGAGTTGGCGAATGGAAGAAAATGAGGTGAAAACTCAACTTTTTTCGCGGTTCCACCTCCGATTCAGTTTCAAACGCCGTGGTCCAGTGTCCATCCTGTGCTGCTACTACTTGTTTATGATGCTCAGCCACCCCGTTGTCACCAGAATCTGATGTAGGCTTTGTGGTGGGTGTGGGTGTACATTCAATAGTGTTTGTGTTTGTTGTTCGTGTCCAATGCTATATGTAAAAATATGGGCAGTACACATTACCCATATATCCATATTGACAGATTTACAACATAAATGTGTATTGAGAAGATAATAAGAAGTACCTACCTGTCCCTGCACCACCATGGCTTCACTCTGTCAGGACACTGCCAGCACATCAGGAACATCCAAATCAGCTCAGAGGAAAACTGCAGGCATGACAGTGACGAAGTACGATTAGCCAGCAGAGAAGGAGCAGCCATGGCGGTCTCCTGTCTATTGTCGCAACATTTAAATACGGGGTTAGACTGCCATCAGCTCGACGGAGTGCTTGGTACCGCCACACTATGGTAGTCCCGCCAAGATCTAATGTAGGCCCAAAGTAACTTAACAAAATTAAAAAACGCATAACAGGCCACTAGAAAACTAAACAGTCAGAACAGAATGAAACAAACACAGTACAAAACAGCATCGCGTTGAAACAAACAGGACAAAAATACATCCCCACAAAACACAACAAATTGCCACTGTAACAAAATGCAATACAGCACATATCTAATTACATTTTTGGCTCCTACTACATCTTCAGAAATCTGCCTTCACAATACGGTGGTACAGGTAATTGCATAAAGCAGTGCATTAGCTTACCACCAAGGACATGATATAACGGAAGGTAGAAATGTTTTGTGATGAGACCCACAGTATCTGCCATAACTTTGAGTTTTTGGAGTCTTAAATAGTTTAAGAGCTTGGGCAACTCTATTTTACCGGAGTAGCCTGTGGTGAAAAGTTTCTTGTCCCAGGAATTTTAAAGACATGTACTGCTTTTCACTCGAAATGTAGTATCATTTTCTGGACTAGCTAAAATAACTTAACAAAACGACAAAACATAACAGGCCACAGTCAGCAGAATGTAACATCAACAGTATAAACAGGATCACATTGATACATACAGGACATAAACACAGCACCACAAAAACACAACAAATCACTACCATACCAAAATGCCATACAACACAGGTACAGAAAAATTCTTGTGATCCATTACCACCTCCGGAAACCTTCTTTCATGAGAAAAGTTATTTGCACCAAGCACTGCAGTAGCTTGCCACAAAGGACATGAAATAGCTCCAGCCAAAAATGTATTGTGATGAGACCCAAGAATCTTATATTTGAGTGTTGCTGTGCATGCGATGTGACCCCACGGTCAATCTAGTGCTTTGGCCCAATACAAATGTTATTGAAAATCTCAATAAGCAACCCGTAGCAAAAAATTAAGAAATAAAACATGCAAAATATTATTTAGATACAGACATACACGTATGGCAAAGGGCTAGAATCGTGTAACCTGTATTATGCAGTTCGATGCGATGCAGGCATTTATGAAATTCGAATAAAGCTGATAATGTGTATTTTGAGTTTATTTCAATCATTTTTATTGTAGATTTATTTTCGAAAATGTACTCTACTACTGCTGAAATGGTTCTAAACAAAAAAAAGCCAATGTTGCTTTATAGGTAGCACTTCTTTGTAAAAACAAAGTTGAAATTTTCTGACCTCGAATATCTTGTGAAATAATATTGCAAAAAGAGCAGTGTTCATTCTGTTATTTTCAGAGCTGTATTTTAGGTTTGGCTTGATAAATGCTATTTTCTGATTCTTATGGGAATTTATTCCTAACCTTTTCAAAGCCCGTCTATCTACCGAACATCTGCTTCATCTGACATTCGAGCACCATCTGTTTCCAGATAGCTAATATGTCTATTTCATTCTTTTTTGCTACCTTTAAAAGAACATAGGCTTCTTATTTTTGTCGGAGACTGGTGTTTGAATCCAGTGACATTTCTTATCTTTTTATTGTTACTATTTTATTGTAACTGAGAGCGCCACACTTTGCTCGGATTGTAAAGCTGTATTTATGTATGGGTCTGCTGTAATTCTCATCTGAAAATATGTTCCCCTTTCCCAAAGCCTTATGTATGAATATTTCAATAGCATGCGCTGAACTACCTTACACATAAGAAATTCTAACATGCATTCTAATATGCAGAGGAAAACCTTAAAACACTTACTTTTGCATTGCAGTGGCTGCTAAGAAGTCTAAAATCTAAATATTCCTTCGAACGCCAGTCAAGTGGGGTAATGTTTCACCAGGTTATTTGTTTAATTTGATAAGTATTATTGCCGGAGAGTGGCTGGTTTAGGGGGGCAGATTTATGTTGGGAATGCGCCAGGTTTGCGTCACGCAACTGCGGCGTAAACGTGGTGCATCCCTACGACCCATTTACAACGTGACGCATCTAGGCAGAATGCCTGGCTTTCACCTTGCGGATACCCTGCTGGGGTTATCTCACAGGGGAATACCAGGACGGGTTCCCTAAGCAAGCGCTTAGAAACCGCTCAGTGATTTGCGCTATATAAATTCCTGTACATTTACATGCGTCACGCTGTAAAGCCCTGCGCCACTTGTGGGCGTTCCGGCGCAGGGTGGGCATTCCTGGGCAGGTGCGCCTCGCAAAAGTGGCTGAGTGAAATCTATAAGATTGCACTCAGTCACTTTTCAGGCCGATGCTGCGTCAAAACCCTGCGCCTGCTTGAAGCAGGCGTAGGTCTTGACGCAGAATTGTAAAGATGGGGCACCCCCGAGCCTTGCTGGAGCTGCGTCTCGCTTGCGACGCAACTCCAGAAATGCGCCACTTTTACGGCACAGATGCGTCACGCACCTGTGTGATGTTTGTGCCCCAAGGTGCGCCGCATTGTAAATGCGGCGCACCATGGGTGGCGGAGCAGCGGCGCTAAATAACTGGCGCATCCCTGGGGATGCGCCAGTTATCGTAAATCTGACCCAGGGTGTTTAGGTTAGGGAATATTGTTAATCCTCAAAACGAGTTAATCAAGTAAAGGCAAAGCCAACAGATCTGATATTAATGTGCTACGGTAAGCAACGAGTGTTTGAACATGCATGTGTTTGAATTTGTTAGCACATTTAAACAAGGTTATTGTTTTTGCCAATGCTTGCGCATCTCCTGGTTGCAGCTCTTATTGATAACACATGACCCTGTTGGGATGTATGTAAATGTCGATGTCCTAGACAGGTCCTGAGAGGTGGGGGCAAGCCATGTAAATCAAAAGAAGCCTGGTATGTTTTGTCAGAAGCGGCTATAGGTCTACAAGACAGGGAAAAATACAACGGTCCTGGCACCAAAACAAGGCAGACAGTATAAATAGCTATTCAAAGTCAGGACTGCAGGTTTGCAGGTGCACAGTGTACATAGAGCCAAGAGGCAGACTAAGCCACAGCAGGACACTGCAGGCCTTCCATGATCAGTCCTGATCTCTGAGCCGGTGAGTGCTGTCCAATGCAGCCACCATCTGCCCACCAGTAAACCTCCAATTTACAGGAGGTTCTCACCTCTCCTTGCTGTAGCACTGCTACCCTGTCTGTTGCAGGCAGGCCATGTGGGTGTGTGAAAGGCTAACTGATTATGTCTGTGAAATGTCACTTTGAGAGTCGCCTCGTTTGAGCAAGCTGCTAAGGCAATTTTATAGGGAGATGTAGCCACTGAGCTTATCCCTCAGCCAATAAGGGCTCCCCAGCTCCGGGTTGGCGGGTCCTTGCAGAACCGGTGATTTATCTAGCTGCTCGAATTGCACATAAAAAATGGAGAGCTGCTTTTCTTCTGTGTAGTCGACAGCAGACAGGCTTGGGTGCAGAGGATGAAATATAATCTGTCTGTTTCCTTGTCATCACATTTAAGGCCAAATTTGTCGATACCTGTCCTACCCTATTTTCCTACTCCTCATTTGCTTTTACTCCATTTTATTTTATTATTTATAAAAACAGGCTGCTGTAAAATTTGGCGAATTTCAGGGCATATATCTAGAAATGGAGATAAAGATCGCATGAGCAAGGTATCGCCATTTATGTTATCGCATCATTTCCTTAATACTTTTCGCATTGTTTCCAACGTATTATCAACACGTTGGTAACATGCGATAGTTGCCGGCAATGGACGCGAAAACTCCAGCTAACATGCGGTAGATACTAATGCGATAGCTTGGGAGACGTGCGTAAGCGCTGTGTTAGCGTCGATAATATTTCATCTAACGAGTAATTACGCCGTCAAACCCCCTTAGAACCTCCTGTATGACATGATCAGTGGCACAATTAATGGCAGGCTCAAAACAGTTAAAAATGAAGGTTAACATATTCTTTGAACATTAATGTTATGACACATGGCGGATGGTGTGATCTGATGTTGTACTGCAATGTACCCCCTTACAACACAACGGCACCACTGTACATAGGTAGGGGCTAATAACACAGCATGACCTCTACCTCTTTGTTGTCTATGGCTCCTCAGATGGAGATATTGGCTATTCTCCTCTATGTACCTCCATGTATCACCATCTTTAGTCAGGTTTTTAGCAGGTATTAGAATCCTGCGTTCTTCGGGCCTAGTTTAATAATACAGCGAAGTACTGTTAGAACTTTTACCGTGAAATTTAGGTAAGTAACGCCTACCTTGCATGTCATTAGCGATAAATATTGCTGGCATGCAAGGTGATACAAAAACCTGCAGCTAACGCCGGAAAGCTTGCCATAACGCATGTTAGCGCAGGTTTGCTAATAGGGCGTTAAAAATATTGCTGATTTATCGGCAAAAAGCCAAAACAACAGGTGATGGACAGAATGCAGAACAATGTCATACATTCACCCCAGTACAGAGATCTGGGCCTAAATCCATCGTTTTTTGCTCACCATGCCATTCCAGTTTGAACCCAGCCATATGGAAATCAGTCTTGACCCTGTGCCCCATGGGAACAGTCCAGCCTGATCTGCCAAGCCAGGTCCTCCCTGGACTGGAAACAAGCAACCAAGGACCGTTTTCGGGCTTTCAGCAAAAAGTGCAGCTAAAGCGGCGATAATGCCCTTGATAATATGCCTCTTCTTCTTTTAGCAGAATATTCAGAACAATAATGATAGCCTGTGTTCATTTCAGCTAAAGAAAGCAAGTGCACAAACTTCTGTATATTTTTATGCATAATCTATGTAGAACAGATATCCCACAAGCCATTGAGGCTTTTTAACCTGGTAGAGTGCAGTTGATGTCTCAGTCTGTCCTTTTTCAGTGTATGGCTCTAGCTAAACAGAGAAGCCCGTTGCAGCCTGTGCTCTCAGCACTCAAAAGCACAGCAGGTGGTCAAGAAGCCATCTTGGAAAACAGTGCTCCCAGCTATGACCAAAACAAGTTGCATATTAAATAACATGAAGTATAATTTAACTATATAAATATCTGTTCACTACTCAGAAGGTTGTAGTTTAAAAAAAAAACATATTCATTAATTTCATTGTTTAAGTAGTGCATTGGCTTGCACCAGGGACAATTTTCTTAAAAAAACATGGCAATGATCACATTGATACTTTACTGGGTTGATTAAAAATATGATTTAAATTGCGTCAAAGCAAAGATGTCATTGGGTGACCCTAATGAACCAATTTTATTTTATTTTTATTTATTTTATTTGCATACTTATAACGCGCTGGGAATCGACTCCCTGAGGAGTATCTCCGCGCCTTTAGCAGCATCTGAGACCAAAGCAGGCTCTATCTTAGGGTTCAGTAATGCCTAAACGGAACTAGTAGTTGAACAGAAAAGTTTTTAATTTTTTCCTAAAAGGAAAATGTTCCTTACAGACTCTAATGTCGTAAGGAAGATCGTTCCAGAGCTTTGGTCCTGCTACGGACAGAGCCCTTCCTCCTTGTCTGGTCTTCCAGAACCTGGGGACACATAACAACTCTAGATCACCAGATCTCAGAGTTCTCGAGGGGATGTAAGGAACACATTTTTTAGTTAGGTAGTCAGGATTTTACCAGTGAGGCATTTATGGATGATGCAGCATGTTTTAAACAACACCCTCTGTTTCACAGTAAGCCAATGCAGTTGATTCAGCAATGGTTTTGAGGGTGTACGTGCTGGGGCATTCAAAATCAAGCGTGCTGCCGTGTTCTGCACGACTTGGAGTTTGTTAATGATGCCCTCATTGGCTGCTAACAGCAAACCATTACAATAGTCCAGTCTGCTCAACACAAGCGACTGAACTAGAGTTTTCCTGGTGGTATCAGGTAACAGGGGGAAAACCCTTCGGAGAAGACCAATAACATGGAAACAGGAGCCTACCACTTGATTAGTGTGATGTTTAAGGGCAAGCTCCTGATCCAGCTTGACTCCTAGATCTTTCACCACCCCTTTGGGCACAGGGACTGGGCCTAGATCTTGAGGCCACCAGTCAGGAGTCCACAATCGTTTGGCTTCTCCAAAAAGCATCACCTCGGTCTTTGAGACGTTACACTGAAGGAAGTTTGCTGCCATCCAATGAGCCACCTCTTTCATCCCCTGGGCGAAGGAGTTACGCACCTCAGGAGTCATGATTTTGAAGGGGAAGAGGAGTTGAGTATCGTCTGCATACGATACAGGGATAAACCCATGGCATTGGTAAATGGGGTTTATTTACAGTACAGTCACTTTTTTTCAAATCAAAACATCTTGACTATCCCAGACCTAAGCAGTGCCTTTTTATGGGCACACAGAGTCACACCATTAGGAATGCCAGTGCTATTGACTTTCAGGACAATTCTATCCTCCAATATCAAAATATGGGGTCCCCTCTCAAAATTGAGGCACATCAAACTCGTAACTGGAGGAATTTCAAAACAAAACCGGAGATATTTCAGAATAGTTTGAGCCTTGGGGCTGCGAGGCGGGTGGGGGAGGGCAAGGGATGGGGTAGTAAACTACGGCATACAGCCGAATCGAGGTAAGTACATAAATATATGAATAAAATGAATTACATGGCGCAGGCTGCATCGCCATTTGGGGTTGCAGCATGCGCAATGTAATTCGTTTAATTTATTTATTTATGTACTTACCCCGGTTCGGCCGTATGCCGTAGTTTACAACCCCCCACTCTGCCCATACCCTGCCCCTTCCCACCCCCCTGCAGCACTCCCTCCAGGAGCCGCTACTGTCCTGAATCCTTGAATATACATTACAATTCAAACTTGCAGATATCAACTTCCTTACCACTGAAACATAAAAAAGGCCTTTCTAAATATAAATGAATACTTGTATTCTATTACAAATATAAACCATACTTTCGTTCTGTGAAATTTCACATTCTTGCAATACTAAATGCCTGGCTTAGAATTTGGCAGTCGGATACTCCATCACAAACATTGCGGATATCCCATTTGGCTGCTTACAATTGCATTAGGACATAATACAGTTGTACTAAGATGAACAGGATAACCGTCATGTTTGTCATACAGTCTTCGTCCACCAAACTAATTCAGGGCCTACGACATTTGACATGGTTGGCAGGGTAAAATTCTGCTCTGTCTTTCTGTTGTTGTTTTAAAAAACATTTCACAAACAATTTGACACATTTCTCAACGTATTCACCCGGGGCCAAATAAATCACACTTTCGCTCACTGCAACGCACTAAGCTAAATTGCGGCACTGTGTGAAAGGGCAGAAATGCACCGTATTTAACGTTATATGGTGCATTCCTGTTCTTTTCTTGCACTAACACACTTTTGGCTGACTAGCGCCAAACCAGCCACTCTTTCGACATGAGGCAACGGTGCCTGCGAGTTGCAGTCAGGATTGTTTTTGTGCAGGACGGGACACTTTCCTGTACAAAGAGAATCCTCCGAGATATTTCCTCTTTATACATCTGCTGCAGAAAGAGGAAAAAGCGTGTGAAATAAAAATATTTCTCCATGTTATGCCTCCTCTGTTTAGGTGTAGCATTTGACGCATTCCCAGGTCTACCACTAATGGTTAATCTGGGAATTTGCCAAATTCCATGGGTGGATGCATGTGAGCATCTACTCTATAATACTCTATGCAGAACCACACAAGTTGGCCTTGCTTGGCTTGATAAATCTGACTTTAGTGTTGCGTTTCCCCTGCTCCCCCTTGTGTTGCACAAAGGTGATGTAACACCATGATAAATCTGGCCCCCAGTGTTCAACTGCCACAGAAAGGGTGGTACAGCAAATTCAAATGGTTTTCCCTAAAACTCCCCAACATCAAATTTTAAGAAACTGGAAATTGTTATTAAGGACTGCCGGTCAGATGTAGGAAAGCTTGATGAAAAAATTGGACACAAATGGCACACAAATCTGCTGAGAAACCAATGAGATTTTGCAAACCAACCTATTTACTAATCGGTCATTTCACACAATCACCTATCAGACTGGGATGCAATCAGACCTACTTCAATACAATTCATGAGGTAGCTCACAAATTGTGCCTCACTCCAACTAGGGGCGATCCAAGGATGGTGGCCTTCTGGGGACAGCAGACCACAATATCTGTGATAATGTTTTTCTTCATTTTTTATGCTGCCTTTTTGCCTTAAAGGAAACAGGACAGTGTTTAAGGAAAATAAATAAAAACAATTATTGAGATGTTGACAACAATCCTCTTTGTGAATTGCTTACAACCTCCTTTTAGGAGCCAGTACTCTATCAACGGTTTGCAAAAAATAAATCCAAAATTTCAGATGCAAACCATTGATACATAATATTCCAAATTGCTATTTGGAAGGGACTCTCTAAACGTGGCCATTCTGTATTGCCATTCGTTATGCATTTCTGAACCCATTTATTTATTTGGTAAACACTTACTAAATCGTTAATTAGATTTAGAGCATAGTACAAAAGGCATTGGCAGTTGCAAACCCTGTGATTTAGGAAACTCAGGGTTTTCAACCAATAAATAGCTTTGTATATCACCATCAACACTGATAATACTTGTCAGTTTGAAACCTGTATAAAATCCTTGTTATATTTTTGTATTAAATGATCTACTAGGGCCATAATTACTTCATGCATTCCAATATGGCCCTCAGATCCCTGTTCTGTTCACTGTCAAGGCTAGTGGCAAAAGTCTTTAAAGGCTCGTCAGAGAATGTCTTCTTTCCCCATTTGAAATTTCTATAATAACCTGATTGAATTAGAATAGCTGCCATGGAGTTTTTACAGAAATTAGAAAATACAGGCCTTCTAAATTTTTTATACAATGATTAATGACCTTTATGTCGTTGAGATCTCATCATCTGAGCACTCTACTAAAATGTAAAATTGTGCTCACACAGCAGTTGTCAGGATTCATCATCACCCACCTCCTCATCTGAGATGCAAGTTTGAAGCAAACATTTTTATTATTGGCACTTTTCTTCCATATGTGTCTCCTCTTGGTTGTTATGCAGTATGTGAGGTCCTAGAATTGAAAATGAGTTGTAGAGAAAACACTTTTCCACAAGATTATAAGAGGATATTAAGCACAACATTTTTCAGGTCTTCATGACCTTATTGATATCTACTTCAAATCTAATGTCTTTGTAGATGTGGATCCCTCCTTTCCTACTTTATCTGTATTTGTAGGTGTAAGGTTTAAAACAGTCAATATTGAATCAGTTACCAATTGTTGTATCACTCTGTTGGCTTGATGACCTGCAATATAAACTATACCAATGGATAGAGTGTTTCATTAATGTCCTGTACATTATTTGAATGTGTATATTCATTGAACAATCTGAAGGTTAAAGTGCCATTATGGTTTGATATTGAAATTAGTTCAAAACTAACTCTTAAGAACTAAACAAACTCTGAAATTCACCAGTTATAGTTCAGTGAGTAATTATAACTTGTACTCCCACCATACACTACTTATACCTTGACATATTGATTCACTCACGACATGTTAAATGACATCACTGATGACATCTCAAATGACATCAATGATGACTTCATCCTTTAATATTCTGTTAAAGTTACTCTACAAACCAGTACAACTTTTGATATATGTAAAAACTACTAAATGATGCAGAATCGTGTATATCATAAATTACATAAACATATGTGCTTATATAAAATAATTACACTGCAGCTCACTCCCTCTAGACACACTAGCCCCATTAGGTGGCCAAGCCCCTAATACGCACATCCTTTGCCAAGTGCACCATTTTTCATGGAGGGTCCCTTACATGCCGGCATTCTAGCCACATTAGGTTCCAATGCTTCTACTATACACATTCCTGTGCAGAGCTGTTCATTGAGACACCCTCCGTCCAGACTCCAAAGTCTCATTTGGTGACCAAGCCCCTTACTAGGCACAGGTCTTCAAGGAGAGGCCACTCAGTCTAGACACACAGGCCATATTAATTAGCCAAGACCCTACTGCGTACAGCCTTCATTCTGTGCATAGCTCTTTACCGAGTGGCAACTTCTTCTTGGACAACATGTTCTGCCAGCCATTTCAGAACTCTGGGACATGGTCCCCATTGAAATGCATTGTAGAGAAAGCATGTTTTTGATGGTCATAAAGAAGAGCGCATAGAAAAGGTTATAATAGATTTTAGCACAATATAAATCATTTGTTGGTAGTACCAAATTGATTTTAGGAATTGTACATTCTAAGATAATTTTACACTATGTAAAATGCTGATCCTCTGATGGGATTTGATGAACCATGTTTTTGAGAAAAATGTTTCCTCTCATGATTTTCTCAAATAAATTCACACTATTTTCCTCAACCATGCGAGAATAAAGTCTGACATAGGGAGCAAAACATATACTTCCATTTACTTTCATCAGCAGCAGCAGCCAGCCAGTTGATTCACCAGTTTTCTACTGTAGTCTCCCACTAGAGTGTAAATATTCCTATTGATCACAAAAATGTGGCAAACATGAAGCCATCTTGATTGAATCAGAGCTGTAAACCTTACAATGTTACCTTGTGAAATGAACAAAATGAGGTGGTTTGTTATATCACAGAAATAACGGTTAGTGCTGAGTTTTGTATGAGTTCTCTAATAGGTTCCTAGTTGATTTCAGCAAAACATTGTGACATACAGAGTGAAATATGCACTTATAGCAACAGCAGCCTCCCATTTAACTCCCTGATGATCAACTGAAGCTTAACCACAGTGTTCTAATGAGCAACTAGAGTGATAACATTCTGTATTTATGACAAAAGTCTAGCACACCTGAAAGTCATCTTGATGGAATCAAAGCTGCACAACTGAAAGCATTTCGTACAGAGGACACTGCAGTAAATGTAGGAATATAGGAGCTTAGTAAAAAATGTTTTCCAGATGGCCACTCACGAAAAAAGATCCCGAATGAAGGCAAAATACAAACCAAATGTAGTCTATATATTGTCCATAGATGGAAGTGTGCAAAATACCTAAGTAACTCATGCAAACAATCATCAAGTAATCAAATAGAAAAAAACATAAAAATATCAACAAGTTTAATAGCCCTTTGGTGCTATTTGAGAACTCATTTTAGCTTTCTAGAGCACTAACTATCATTTTTTTAAGAGAAAACATAATTGTGTTTATTTCTCAGGACATGCTTTAGGTTTTACAGTTTTGATTCCATCGAGACAACTACAGGTGTGCCAAGCTTTTGTCATAATATAGAATCTTACGTCTCTAGTTGTTCAATAAAACACTGTGGAGTGGGATCAGGGGCACAGACCCAGACAATGGAGGTTTGGGGGAGGGAGCAGAGGAAGCAAGATGCCCATGCTAAGCAAGAGTGAGGCGCACTGGCAGCACAATGGACCATGCAAGGCAGGCCGAAGGGGAAAAGGCAGAACAACAGACCATGAAAGGCATGTGGAGGAGAGTAAGAGCAACAATCAAACAAAGCAAGATATGCTAGGGAGACTGTGGCAGCACAATGAGCTCTGGCGGGCATGAGGGAGTGTCTGCACAGTGGACATTGGAGTGTGAGCGGGATGGGGGAGCGGTAAAGACTGAGATAACTGCTTCCAGCTAATACAAATCAACAACTCAACCTCAGACATGACCACCCTAATTAAGGGTGTCCCCCAATGCCCAGTCCACTCTCTTACACTTTTTACTACATACATAGAACCCCTCACCATCATTCTAAAACAAGCAAGCATCCTCTATAACCTTTATGCGGGCAACACAATCATCTACCTAGAAACATCCTCAATAGAAGATGGACAGCAAATCATCTCAACTCATAACAGTTCAAAACTGGCTCTCAATATGGAAATCCTACTCCTATCCAACAATCCGTTAACCTCCCGGGTCCAAGAGGGGATAAACTCCATTGACGCATTAAACTGCAAACTCACATTTTCCAAATCCATCAACTCCTTGGGGATCTCCCTTAACCCAACACTGTCTCTGAACCAACACATAAGGAATACAGCTAAGAGCTCATTTTACAACCTAAAACTCCTTCACAAAATCATCTAAAAACCACCACACAAGGAATGGTAGTGTTTAGACTGGACTAAGGGAATGCCACCCTCACTGGCTCTGTGAAATCGCACCAAGCCCCGCTTGGAGCCACACTAAATGTAGCTGCAAAAATAGTCACTGGAGCAAAAAGTCATGATCACATCTACCCTGCCCTAAAAAATATTAAAAGGCTCCCGATCGAAACCCACTGCTGCTTTAAAATGGCCTGTTTTACCTGCAAAGTCCTCCACACTGGGAAACCCACTCACCTTGTCTACAAACTCTATAAGGTAGGCAAGACCAGAAACCTAGGAAACACTGACACTCTGCTCCTCATCCCAACAAAAAACACTAATAAAAAACCCTCATGCGCTCCTTCTCAGGCAATGCACCCAAAATCTGGAACTCGCTGTCAGTGCATATTAGGACAAACACCTCCTATTTGGGCTTCAAAATCTTCCCACCAGCCGACAGTCCAGCTCTTCAGACCCCAACACCTAAGACCTCCTTTAAACTTTCTCCTTCATTTCTTTCCCCAAAAACTACAGTAACCCAACCCTCAATGAATATGTATATTGTGATCTATGCTCCCCAATCTTGGCCTTTGTCCATGGCCTTTTCTGTAAAGTAGAAATATGATAGGTAACCACAGGCAAAAGGGCGCTCAGCATAACCAGGGTCAGTAAAGTTCCAAAGTAGAGTGGTGATACCAGGGAAGAGGATGTGGTTACCCACATCCACACGGTTTCACCTCGATAAAATCAAATCAAAGAATTGTTACCCTCCCGAGCACTCAATTATAAATAATCAAATATTGTACATTTTTAAAGTTTTTGATTCAAGATTCGCGCAGGTTTCAAAGTCCGAGTCCAAATTCAGATATCCCAGGATGTTATTCCAACAAAGTTTATTGTTTGGCAATACACTTAAATCCAATAAACAGAAATATCTTCTCAATGATGCAGCGAACACGTGTTTCGTTGTGATTATTGATTCACAAATGACTTCCTCAGGGCTATTGTATCAGCTCATTCCTGCTGTTGACATCACTCTTCCTACAATAATTGCATCCAAATCATATCTTTAACACAAGTCACAATCCTGTCCTGTTCAAATATCGTTCCCATTAGTAATGGTATCTCCCATCCAAAGTGGTGCAATAGTAAAATTCAAATCCCCTCTTTTAAGTCTTGATGCACCTCAGATTGTCGCATCCTAGTTCTGACAGCTCGTATTCATATTAAACACCATAGGAATAAGTACTCATATATCCGTATCCATTGGTTCAACACAAGTCACAATCCTGTCCTGCTCAAATATCGTTCCCATTAGTAATGGTATCTCTCATCCAAAGTGGTGCAATAGTAAAATTCAAATCCCCTCTTTTAAGTCTCGATGCACCTCAGATTGTCGCGTCCTAGTTCTGACAGCTCGTATTCATATTAAACACCATAGGAATAAGTACTCATATATCCGTATCCATTGGTTCAACACAAGTCACAATCCTGTCCTGCTCAAATATCGTTCCCATTAGTAATGGTATCTCTCATCCAAAGTGGTGCAATAGTAAAATTCAAATCCCCTCTTTTAAGTCTCGATGCACCTCAGATTGTCGCGTCCTAGTTCTGACAGCTCGTATTCATATTAAACACCATAGGAATAAGTACTCATATATTCGTATCCATAGTAACCACAAGTATCTTCGCATGTGAGTTCCGGCGGATGTGTTTAATATGAATACTAGCTGTCAGAACTAGGAGGCGACAATCTGAGGTGCACCTTTCGTAAAGTGAGCAGAATGACACAATACCAAATCAATGCTTACAATCACATTTCAAGTTCAATTTTCTTTAAGTTCGTCACCCTTACAGTCTGCATTCTGCAACAATGCATAAGGTCTCAGAATGTTCACTGAACTGATGGAAATAAATACTAGCACTTTATAAATCTCAAATTTATATAGAAATTGTAGGCCTGGGTGAGAAACTCTGCTCTGCTTGCCGAGTTTGCAGAGTTTTTCCCACTCCGTCCTCTGCGGTGCGCTTGGAGTTCCCAAAAACTCCGCTCCAAGTAGCATAGTGGAGCAGAGGGTTTTTCTTGCTCAATGTTAAGTTGATGAGCACTAGAGAGGAAAATATTATTCCAGACTACCTCCTGGTGAGATTTCTCAGCTCGGGCTGTCGTGGATGGCCGTTACCACTCATGTTGAGAAACCTCCAGTTTGCGTTGAGGAAGCTGACGCTTGAGTAGAACATCTACTCAAGTGACATAAAGAAGCAGGGCCCTTTTGTGAAGTGCATGGTGCAGTTCGCACTGATTTCCTATGCAGGACAAACACCCGGCTGTAAAAATCAGCGCAAACGGCACGACCTAATGCACTCGGCCACGTTTTTTTGTCACTTCATGATGCGAAGCGGAATCCACCCAGGCGCAAGAAATTGTCAAAAGCTCTACATAAGAACTCTTTAGAGTCAGTATGTGCATAACAATCTACAAATAAATAATGTCTTGTATGGAGAAGCTTCAGTTTTTTGCACATTTAGGCAAAAGGCCTTCCAGTTAAGGCACAACCTATTTGAAATATAGGTCTGCAACTTACTCAAGTTGTGCTCATTGGTTACATTGTTCAAGTGAAGCACTGCTTGCAACTAAAATTCCTCTAATAGCTAAAGTGTGCACAATATAACTTTCACAATACTGTATTTTTCTGTTTCTATTTCATACATGTAGACAGGTACATAAAGTCAAACACAGCTGCATATCTAGCTGGGCTCTTTATTGTCTACTTTGTTTTTTAAAGCATCCTGCTTTTTAGAGAATAGTTTCAGAAGCAGTAGGTTGGATGATGTCATCAATGCTGTAATTTCATATTTTATTAATGATATCTATTAACATAGCTTGGAGAGCAGGTGGGAATATGGGCAACAATGTCCTAAACTAGCCTTGTAGCACACTGTAGTAGACTACACCAGTCATTAAATATCCATTCCAGAGTTTCTAGCCATGACCTGAGACAAGCACCTTGCAGATGACCAACCCTTAGCCGCTTTGGGTGTTTAGGCATACACACCATGAATTTGACTGCAGGACTTGGCCCCGGCAAGGCCTTGTGCCCAAGCCCGTGCAGGTGCCAACACCGACTGTGTGCAAGCTTTTTACTGTGTACAGTGTGGTATTGGCCAAAAATCATGGTGCAGAAATACAGTTGTCAAGAACATAGTTGTTTCCAGGTAATTAATACTGTTGTTAAGAATATCATTGGTGTTAATATCGTTTTCAATAACATAGTTGTACAAAATATCTCTTTTTAATTATCGTAATATGTTTTTTTCATATGTTACTTTTTTGTGTTATTGTTTAAATACCTGTTATTAATATATGTAAAATTAGTTTGTAATTTTAAGTGATATATCATTTTTTATTGAATTGTTAATAGTACCTTATAGTGTTGTTGTGGGTTACTAGGTTTGTTGGGGTAATATGGTGGGAGGTTAAGTAATCGTTATTTACAATTAATTATTAATTTATTATTATTTTAATTGGTTTATTATTTAAATTGGATAATAATTATATTTGTTTGTTATATTTTAGGTATGGGCTGCTGGGTTTGTACGGTTTTAGTGTGGGAAGTCAATTAAGTAATAATTAATTAACAATTCATTATTTCTTTATTATACATGTTTTAATTGATAATTACTTGTGCACATTATGTAAGATTGATTTATTTTAGTTACATTGTAGTTGTGAGTTACCATGTTTGTAAGTATGGGACATTAATTAAGTAATACTTAATGAACACATAATTATTGTTAATTAATTAGTTAATAGGTTATCACTCATGTAAATGTTGTTCTACTTTAAATTCTAAATATGGGTTTCCAGGTTTAAAGGGGCATAGTGTTGGAAGTTAAGTGATAAATAAATAAATAATAATTGAAAATTAAATATGCTAATAATCGTAAATTGTTTAATTGATAGTTTTATGTTTTATTTATATATTTGTTTTGGTTAATTAATATTGTTCATATCAAAGTTTAATATTTTTTGTAAATACATTTTTTTATTCAAATATGTAATGTGCTTGAATTGAAGTACTTTCACTACTGTTGCTTAGGTAAGAGTGGAAATCGTAACTTTGACCCCTTCAAAGTCCAACTTTTTCACTACTGTTGCACAGACTGGAGTGGGGATAGTTCATTCAATCCCTCCAAAGTCCGACACTTTCCCTACTGTTGCACAGACTGGAAGGGGAATAGTAAATCTTACCCCTCTGAAGTTCAACCCTTTCCCTACTGTTGCACAGGCTATAGTGGGAACAGTAAACATAACTCCTCCGCAGTCCAAAGCTTTATCTACAGTTGCACAGACTGAAGTGGGAATAGTACATTTAATCTCTTTGAAGTCCAAAGCTTCCCCCACTGTTGCAAAAACTGAAGTGGGAATAGTAAATCTTGCCCATCCGAAGTCCAATGCATTCCCTAATAATGCACAGACTGGAGTGGGAATAGTAAATCAAACTTTCCAAAGTTCAACTTTTTCCCTACTGTTGCACAGACTGGAGTCGGAATAGTAAATGTAATCCTTCCGAAGTCCAACACTTTCACGACAGTTGCACAGACTGGAGTGGGAATAGTACATGTATTCCTCCAAGGTCCCATGCTTTCCCTACTGCTGCACAGACTGGTGGGAAGTAGTAAATATTACCTATTTGAAAGCCAAATCTTTCACTACTATCGCACAGACTGAAGTAGGAATAGTAAAACTTGCCCCATAGAAGTTCAACCATTCCCCTATTGTTCAATAGACTAGAGTGGGAACAGGAAACATAACCCCACAGAAGTTCAAAGCTTTTACTACTGTTACACAGACTGGAGTGGGAATAGTAAATACAATCCCTCTGAATTCCAATGCTTTCCCCACTGTTGCACAGACTGGAATCCCAGATGAACCCCACCATGGCAAAACAACATATATAAATATAAATAAATATATATATATATATATATATATATATATATATATATATATATATATATATATATATATATATATATATATATATATATATATATATATATATATATATATATATAGGGTTTTTTTTAATCAGCAGGAGCCGTGTTGGAGTTGCTGCTCTTGCTGAAAAATTAAGAAAAGGTAGAACTGGCCCAAATGCTTCTTTTCTAGTAGGGCCTCAGGTGTACCAGGTCTCGAGGGCATGGGAGAATTAAATAGGGGAGCCCATGGGCCTCCCCTCCTGGGGCATATAAATAACCTGCAGACCACCACCTCCCTGGAGTTTAAGGGAAAATGAAGGGAGGGTGGTTTGAACCCCTGGGTTCCAGGGACCTCCATCTCCCTGGGGGCACAGAGCATAAATGTAATGGGGGGGTCGCGTGGAACCTCAGGCCCCAGGGCCTACCACTTCCAAAGGGACAAGGTAACTTTAAAATTGGGAGGGGGGCACATGGCCCCTCTCCCAGGCTTTTCTCTGCCCCCAGGCCGACACCACCCCAGGGGCAGGCCCCCTTCCTGGAGACATAGATGGCCCTGGGGACTGCCACCCCAGTGCCAGCTCCTGCTTCGTCCCGGGGTGCCACCCTCGGGACATAGCTGTTTGCTGTGGTTTTGTGGGAGCTTTAACCACACCTGCCAAACCACAGCAAAAGCTTTACTTCCAGCAAGCTACATCGGATATTTGCTCTCAATTGCTGGAAGCGGAGCTTGCATTTGTTTCCCCTCCCTCTTTCAAGTGAGCAGGGAAACAGATGTATTGTTTACAGACACAGTAAGCTGCATTTTTAACAGCTCTCTGGGCCTGAAAGCAAAGCTGGTTCCCGCGGGAGGTGTGAAGGTGGCAGGGCCCACTGAGGCCTTGAGGCTCCCCCCACGGTCCCAATGCAAACTGGGTGCCCTGTGGGAATTTAATACTAATGGCCAGACCCCAGGGAATGGGGTCTCAGGGGTCAAAATTGGCAGAGGGAGGGTGGGCATGCAGTCCCCTCCCCATTTGTAAATTGAGGGGCCCTGGGGGATGGGTCCTCAGGCCCCCCAAGGTAACTATTATTCACGTACTCATCATGCAAAGGAAATTTTCCCACATGTTACATAAGTCATGGCATCTTCTATCACACCATTAATAATATCACTACAACATTTGCAATACATTTCTTGATTTGAAAACTTAGAGTTACCTTAGGGGAATGGGTTATAGTTTCTTGAGATAAGTATAAGTGTAACAGGTTCTGTGTGTGTAAAATCTGAACCTAACTCTGAGATATCTGTAACCTTTGTGTTTTAATGACTTTCTTAGGCTTTTTAATGATATTTCCTAACTATAACATCCCTGTAACCTTTGTTTTTTTCAGTAAATATCTAGTTTTTTTAACATAAAGTAATATTTAATTATCATATGTTAATCCAATCACCTGGAGCCAGGCCCTGCGGCCAACCCCCTGTATGCAGCCAACCCCATGCCACGCATGGCCTTCGGCCGTAACTGCCAGGAGGTTGGCTGAAGGGCCATACCTGATGCCAGACCCTATTGTCAAACCCCTTGAATGCAGCTAACCCGGGAGGGGTCATCAATCAATCAATCAATCAAAGACATTTATAGAGCGCACTACCTACCCGTAGGGTCTCAAGGCGCTTAGGGGGGGGGGTGCCGTTACTGCTCGAACAGCCAGCTTCTTCCTGAAGGAGAGGTGGTCTTGGGTCAGGCGCAGGTCGGCCGGGAGGGAGTTCCAGGTCTTGGCGGCCAGGTAGGAGAAGGACCTTCCTCCTGTTGTGGCTCTACGGATGCCTGGGACGGCGGCGAGGGCGTGGCTGGCAGATCGGAGGTGGCGTTTGGGAGCGTAGAAGTTGATTTTGTTGTTAAGGTAGCTCGGGCCTTGATCGTGAAGGGCTTTGTGTGCGTGGGTGAGGAGCCGGAAGGTGATTCTTTTGTTGACGGGGAGCCAGTGCAGGTCTCTCAGGTGTCCGGAGATGTGGCTGTCCCGTGGGATGTCGAGGATGAGTCTGGCTGAGGCGTTCTGGATCCGCTGGAGTCTCTTCTGGAGCTTGGCGGTGGTTCCGGCGTAGAGGGCGTTGCCGTAGTCCAGTCCGCTGGTGACGAGGGCCTGGGTGACGGTCTTCCTGGTCTCCATGGGGATCCACCAGAAGATCTTCCGAAGCATGCGCAGGATGTTGAAGCACGACGAGGAGACGGCGTTGACTTGCCTGGTCATGGAGAGGGAGGAGTCCAGGATGAAGCCCAGGTTGCGTGCGTGGTTCGTCGGTTTGGGTGCGGTGCCCAGGGCGGGGGGCCACCAGGAGTCGTCCCAGGCGGAGGGCGAGGAGCCCAGGATGAGGACCTCCGTCTTGTCTGAGTTCAGTTTCAGGCGGCTCGTCGTCATCCACTCGGCTACCTCTTTCATCCCTTCGTGCAGGTTGGCTCTGGCGGCGGCGGGGTCGTTGGTCAGGGAGAGGATCAGCTGGGTGTCGTCGGCGTAGGAGATTATGTTGAGGTTGTGTTGGCGTGCGATGGCCGCGAGGGGGCTCATGTAGACGTTGAAGAGTGTAGGGCTCAGCGAGGATCCTTGAGGGACGCCGCAGATGACTTCGGTGGCCTCTGACTTGTACGGTGGTAGGCGGACTCTCTGTGTTCTTCCGTCGAGGAAGGAGATGATCCATTCCAGTGCCTTCTCCTGGATTCCGGCGTTGCAGAGGCGCTGCACTAGGGTGCGGTGGCAGACCGTGTCGAAAGCCGCGGAGAGGTCAAGGAGGATGAGGGCCGCTGTTTCTCCGTTGTCCATCAGGGCTCGGATGTCGTCGGTGGCGGCGATGAGGGCGGTCTCGGTGCTGTGGTTGGCACGGAATCCGGACTGCGAGGGGTCGAGGGATCCGTTCGTCTCGAGGAAGGCGGCCAGCTGTTTGTTGACGGTCTTCTCGATGACTTTGGCTGGAAACGGGAGTAGAGAGATGGGGCGGTAATTCTTGAGTTCGGTGGGGTCTGCCGTAGGTTTCTTGAGTAGAGCGCTGAGTTCGGCGTGCTTCCAGCTCTCGGGGAAGGTGGCGGTGTCGAATGAGGTGTTGATAATGTCCCGCAGGTGGGGTGCGATGACAGCGTCGGCTTTGTTGAAGATGTGGTGAGGGCAGGGGTCGGTCGGAGATCCGGAGTGGACGGAGTTCATCATGCGGATGGTGTCTTTGGTGCTGATCGGGGGCCAAGGCTCGGAGGGTGGTGGTGGGTGGCGTTGCTGTGGTCGTGGCGTGGGTCGGATGGGTGCTGAAGCTGTTGTGTATGTCCGCGATCTTGTTGTGGAAGTAGGAGGCGAGGGAGTTGCAGAGGTCTTGCGAAGGGGTGATGTCGTTGTTTCCGGCGTTGGGGTTGGAGAGCTCTTTCACGATGTTGAAGAGTTCCTTGCAGTTGTGTGCGTTGTTATCCAGTCGGTTCTTGAAAGCCGTTTTCTTGGTGGTGCGGATCAGTTGGTGGTGTTTCCGGGTGGCGAGCTTGAGGGTGGACCTGTTGTCCGGTGTGGGTTCCTTTCTCCAGACTTTCTCGAGGGCTCGGCAGTTCTTCTTGGAGCTCTTGAGTTCGTCGGTGAACCATGGGGCTTTCTTACTGCCGGGTCTGCTGGGCGGGGTCCTCAGGGGGGCGAGTTTGTCCGCGCAGTTGCTGATCCACTTCGTGAGGTTGTCGGCGGCCTGGCTGGGGTTCGCTGAGCTGGCCGGAGGGTGCTGGCTCAGGGAAGCGGCGAGCTGGTCGGCTGTGATCTTGTTCCAGCTTCTTCGTGCAACCTGTTGCTGGTGGTGGTGGATCGTCATTCTCCTGAAGGTGAAGTGGATGCATCTGTGGTCCGTCCAGTGGAGTTCTGTGGCGTGGCTGAAATCGATGTCTTTGCTGGATGAGAAGATGGCGTCGAGTGTGTGTCCAGCGAGGTGGGTGGGGGTGCTTACCAGTTGCTTGAGTCCAAGGTTGGCGAGGTTGTCGAGCAGGGTGCTGGTGTTGCCGTCGTTGTTGTTCTCCAGGTGGAAGTTGAAGTCCTAATAAACAACAAAGGTACCAGAGGGTCTCAGATGAATGTGCCCACAAATAAAGAGAACCAACCGAGAACTCACCCTTACTCACAGGTTATGTCACAGAGAGCTCTCCATGGATGAGGAAAAATACCCATCAGTCACCATTCGGATCCGCCCTTCATCATTTGGGATTTTATCCGTACCACCCGTCAGAGGTTATTAGTACTCTCCTCAGAGGTCAACCCGGTGGTAGGGGGTATCCTCAATGAGTACAAGAGACAACAGTGTGGTATACCACTCGATGTAGGTGAGTGGCAGGAAAAGTGGGACTGGGGTGTGCAGTGCAAAAAGAGGTGTGAAAAAAGAAGAAACCAAAGAAAAGTGTGTTTAAAATTGGTTTAGAAAAAGCACTAGATAAAGATTTATTCCAGGTGTGCTTAACATACCAATGTTAAAAACAATGCACCCGCAAACTGTCTGTTTAAGTAGACAGCCTCAGGTCAATATGGTCGACTAGTTTCAGCAATTAGAGGACTGTTTTTGTCCTTGCTTTCATCAGGACCAGAATTAAAATAAATGCTACTACACCAGGTGAAGAAGTAAACCAAAAGTGACACCAAAGAAACATAAACAAGTGCACATTGTCACCTGAATGCTCCGGGTGCCCTTACAGTCTGTGCAAATCACTGTAAAAAGAAAATGAGGAGGTATAGCTCTCAATAGAAAATGGGCCAGACAGCAAAACCATAAAATATGATTTAAACTAACACACATAAAGTGTTGTTCAGAAAAAGCAGTATCTGAGTGCCAAATGTTAGTGAGCTCTTACCTCTATCTGTAAGGTTGGCTAGCCTCACCCCACCTGGCAGAGGCTCAGGGGAAGATGAAGCACCGCTCTAGAAAACATGTAGGACACATATTAAAACATAAACTGCACATGACAGAACAAAGCTCCTCTCAAACCATTTGCCGAAAAAAACATGGTCCTGAAAACCAATCAGAATGGTATCATGCTCAGGAAAGAAGCACCATGTGAGTAAATATCCATGGTGGAAAGTGCTCGCAAAAGTGGTTGAGTGCAAGGGCTCTCCTTACCTAACCGTCGGTACTCCTGGCCGGCGTCCTGGCCGTCTGGGGAGGTACCGACTGCTGGCGAAGGAGTGTAGATATGCCCTTCACTCATTGGATGAAAGGTCACGTGGGGCGTTCCACTGGCGTCCCTAGATAGGCTCCGGCGCCTGTGTAAATTTCCAGCCACTCGCTGCTCGATGAGGAAAAGTACGAACCGGGTAAATATAAACAGCTGAGGGCAGGCGGAAGCCTAAGAGGAACTCGCGCCGCTATTGGACGCGCAGTCACGTGACGCGTTCATAGCGCGTCTCGCGATTGGGTCGAGTGCGTATCAAAACTGCACTCCTATTGGATGACAACGTCTGGTGTTCATGCCGGGTCTGCCTTAGTAGTCAGGGCAACTCTGGTAAACAAAACGGCGAGGGGAAACCAGGAAGGGATATGAACATGTTTACATGATACACGGTATATAACCACTAGAGACTCTAAGTGACAAGCATGATAAGCGCTGGTGATTAGGAGCGTTTTCGGGTAAACAGTGTGGAATGCAATGTGCGCTCACGAGGAATTTAAATTGGATTGTATAAGGACGTGAATGATACTCCAAAAACAGAGCTAGGCTCTAGTGAAGTATCAATCGCCGGCCTAGTGGTCAAATGCCAGGTAATACATATGCTGATGATTCACCCACTAAAATAGAGGGCTAGGAGCAAGGTGTAACCAACTAGTAGGGTCTTGTGTGTCTATCTCTCTCTTGTTGTGAACAAGGCAAACAGTATTCTGCTGTGGTAGGGTGCGCTCAAGAGGAGTTAGGATTTTGTAAGGAAGTTGAAGTCCCCCAGGAGGATGTAGTCAGCGGAGGGGAGGGCATGCGGGCTGACGAAGTCGGCGATGTCCTCGCTGAATTGAGTGCGTGGTCCCGGAGGTCGGTAGATCAGGGTGCCTCTGAGGGTGGTCTTCGGGTCGGTGTGGATCTGGAAATGCAGGTGTTCGGCGGAGGGTGGGGTGTTGTCGGTGCTGGTCGTGATGCGGATGGTGTTCCTGTGGATGATGGCGATGCCTCCTCCCACCTGGTTGGCGTTGCGGTCCCTCCGGGTGATCTTGTAGCCCTCTGGGATGGCGATGGCGATGTCGGGCGCTGAGGAGGCGTTCATCCAGGTCTCCGTGATGAAGGCAACGTCAGGGGCTGTGGCGTCTAGGAGGTTCCAGAGTTCGATGGCGTGTCTGTGGACGGAGCGGGTGTTGAGCAGGATGCACTTGAGGTGGTTGCTGCTGGTGTTCGGCTTGGCGGGTGCTGGTGCCGGGCAGGTCCGGATGCAGGTGAACTTGCAGGTGTTGCAGCTGAAGGGTCCGTGGAAGCGTCGTGGGGTGGCTCGGTAGCATCCCGGGTCTCGGCCGGTGTTGAGTGCGATGAGGGTGGCGGCGGTGTACGTCAGGCGGGTCGGTCGGGGTCCTCGTGGGCCAGGGGTCCTGGCACTGGGCGCGGTCCAGGCGCGGACGGGCGTAGACGGGCTTACCTTTGGCGCGCCTTCGGCGCACAATCGGCGCGCCCGCTGCGCGTGACCGCTGCGCGTTCGCACGGTCGCCATATATGGCGAAGTGCGCGGGTGGGTGGAGCAGCTGGGAGGCGGGAGCGGGGAGGGTACAGAAAGAAAAGGGGCGGGGTTACCGGTGGTGGCGGGAAGCGGGGAGCGGGGAGGGATGAGACGGGGGTGGCCGAGGGAGGCAAACCAGGGAAACAACGGAGGAGAGAAAAACAATTAGCGCAACAACAGCAATACAATTACAATAAAAACGGACCAAAAACGAGGCAAAACAAATACAGGGACACCAAAATCAAGGCAAAAACAAATAAAGGGTCACAGGGCAGGAATCGAGTGCAGACCATGCCGCTCGGTGGCAGGGGGCGTGGTCTCGCGGCTGAGACGGGGCAGGCGAGGCACAGGGCGGGAAGGCACACGCAGCAGCTGGTGGCCGTGCGGTGCGGGGGTGTCCCAGAACTGTAGCTCCCCTTCCTGGGCCAATGTTGGCCCCGGCAACCACATCCCCAGGGATGGCCACATTTTATTAGGGGAAAGGGATACTTGATCCCCTCCCTCGGCCATTTTTGGCCCTGGGGTCCCAATTCCCCAGGGTCTACCACAAGATTTACAGGGGAACTATTCTGCCTGTGAAGACACTGAAGTCATTGATGCCAGAAGCACGCACGCATTAACATCTATCCGCCATCTTACACTGGGAGGATTACGATTTGCAATCTTCTGTTTCGCTGATGCGCACAGTGCATCTTCAAACAAAAAACCAGATCTCACTGCCCCATCAAAATGAGTTTGTTTACTGAGGTTGCCACAGTGACGGGGTGATCTCTGCGCACTGTGCTGTGGTCACTCTAATGCGCCAGCTAATTCAAGGTGAGACTCTCGCAGGAGTGTGATGCACACAACTGATTTGCGATAAAAGTGTTCTTGTATAACTAATGTTGAAGTGATATATTACCCCCTCGATAATGGAGGGCATCAGCTTCAAAAGCTATTGCACACAGCTCACCTCTAGTTATACAAAGCCTTTCACTTTTCTCTCCGTCTAGGAAACAGGGAAAGAAGTTTGAAGTGTTGACTGATCATAAGCCTTTGAAAGAGGTTTTTCCAAGAAGGTTTTCAATTTCGTGTCAAATTACAAAAGAAAATGGGTTGTGGCATTGCAAGAATTTGAGTTTGGTGTCTCTTATTTACCTGGCTCTAATAATATTTTGGCTGATTGTCTTTCCAGATTGAGTGGCACAAAGGTTGAGGTGTTTGAAGAAAGTGACTGGTTTGGAGGTGAAGAATTTGAGGAGGAAGTCAATGTTTGTGTAATCAGTGAATGTTTGATTCTAGAAAAAGAATAGAGGGACTGTTTAGGCAATGATTGGTGGTTACAACTGGTTATGAAGAATGTTCAAGGAAGATGGATTGAGCGGAAAGATTGTGAGGAAGAAATGAAGAAATTTTGGCAAGTCAGGGTGGAGCTGTCTGTTGTTGATCTTCTTATGAGAGGAAGTAAACTCAGAGACAAACTGGTCAACAGTGCTCATTTAATGTCACATGGGCATTACTAAAACCAAAGAGAGTTAGGGAGGCCTATTGGTGGCCTGGTATCGACTTGCAGATTGAAAGATTAGTTCGATGTTGTGGGGAATGTGCTGGACAGAACCTATGGGGATAAGAGAGCTAGTTAATGGTCTCTTGTCTGACATTGTGATTGACATTGTAGTAACAGTTAAGTTGAACTCCCAGTACAGGTATGTGTGTAAGTTGGAATGAATATGTTTTTCCGATGGCCTGAGCTTAAGGATATCAGCTCTGTTGAATCTAGTGTGGTTATTGAATTTCTGGAGGAACTTTTTGAACGAGAGAGGTTTCTATTGTTCATTTTGTCTGATAATGGGGTACAGTTTACTTCCAGGGTGGTGGAAAGCTTTCTTAAGGAAAGATTAATCATAAATAAGAACGCTGCGATGTACCAACCTGAAAGCAATGGTTTTGTTGAAAGGTTTGTGAAGGTGCAGAAGGAAACATTGCAACAGGCTGTGGTGTCTGGAGAGAACTGGGAGGTATCCATGAAGTCTAAAGCGTGTGAGTATAGGTTTACTTCACATTCTTTTACTGGTGTTGCTCCATTTCGGTTATTTAAAGGCAGAATTCCCAATATAAAATAAACTTCCCCATGGGCTACAGTTAAGAGAGGTGGTGTGGATGGTGGTGTGGGCAGCACTCAAGGTTGGAGAGAAAGAGAGAAGGTGAAGATGGAAAAAGGAAAATATGGTATGATGGGAGGAAGGCTGTGAAACTAACTGTAGTGTGTGTGGGAGATTGGGTCAGGATCAAATCTCCACAGAGAGACAGTAGGAAGTCCAAATTCAGTCAACCTGTTAGGATTATTAAGTTGTTTAAGAATGCTGTCACAACACATGATCACAAGATCTGAAATCTAAATGGAGTGGCGTTGTGCCAAGCAAATGGTGTTGGCCATCCCGACATGGAGGCTGAGCAGGAGAAGGTTGGTAGGCCTTTTCACATGAAAATGATTTCATGTTGATTACAAGACTATGTTAATTGAAACAGGTCTAGTAGTGTTTTTAGTTTAAGTTAGAGATTTCCATGTGAGTTGCACTTAATTTATTAGGTTTGTTAAAGGGGGAGGTGATGTGGTGTTTACACTTCTTCCTTTCCATTATTATTGGTTTCTATGTGATGATGTAAGGGATCAGAATGTGCGGGTGGAATTAAGAATGTTGGAAAAATGCAATTAATCCTGGCTATCTCTTGGATGAGGTCTTTGTCTCTGCAGCTCTTAATAAATATGTGTTTTATATGATCTGAAGGAAGCAGCAATTAATTTAAGACTGAAGGCTCCCTTCTACAGCTGCACCCTTCCCCATGCAGATTTTCGCCCTGGGAAATTCATCCCTCAGTGACTGGCCAGTCATTAAAGGGAGAGGGGGCATGCTGCATCCCTACCTGGGCTGATTGTGACCCCGCAGACCCCAACCCTGAGGCTGAGCCAACTAAGAGTGGGTACCCTGGTGCACAATCAGGGCACCAACCATGTTCTTGTGCAGCCCCTCTTCCATTTCTATTATCCAATGGGCCCGGGGAATGGGGTTTCCAGGGGCCAAAATCAAACTGGGGAGTGGGGGCAGCTAGGCTTGGGCAGAGAATGCAGAATTCTGTAAAGTGGCAAAAGAACTCCGCCATCCTCTGCGGAGTTCCACCAGTGGCAGAGTGAGGTAAGTCACACTGCTCGCATCTGATTTTTGGTGCCAGGTGTTTGTTCTGTGCTGTAAAATAAGCATGCATGGCACCACTTGGAGCACAAGAGGGTGCAGCTTCTTTCCCCTGCTCGAGTAGATGTTCTACTCGAGCAGCTGCTTCCTCAACGGGAGTGGCAGGTTTCTCAACGCAAGCGGTAGTGACCTGCTGCGTTGAGAAATATCTCCAGGTGTTGATGTAGCATCGGATTTTCCTAGCTCGCCAACCTATTGCTGGCGAGCCACATGATAGGAAAAATTCCTCTGCATGAAGTTTTTCTGAACTCCTCTCTCCAAAAACAACACGAGTGGAGTTTACCACCCAGGCCTAGGGGCCATGCGTGCCCTCCTCCTGCCAAATGTAAGTATTTTTCCCTTCTGACCTGGCCCACCTGGGCAGCATATTAAAAACAGGTGCAGGTAACCCGGCTTGTTTTTCCTTGATTTTTTCATGGATTCATGGATCTTCTGTGAATTCAGTACAAAATGTAAACAATAAAACTTGTTTGGTGTCAGGAGGGACACCTGATGCTATTCCTATCCTGCCCCTTTATGTATTGTTTTTCCTTTTTTGCTGTCTGAAGTCTAAACTTAGACTTCAAGTCTAAGGTTAGACTTGGTCTAAACGTAGACTTCAAGTCTAAAGTTAGACTTCAGGTTTAAAGTTAGAATTCAGGTCTCAGTTTACCTTTGTGAATCCAGCCCAAATTTTTCTTTCGGCACAAATATGCAATATTCCATATGTTACGTGTTTTTTATCTACACTATACCCCTGGTAAAATACATGCTTGGGATACCACGACAGATACACAGGAGTACCCCAGAATTATACCCTTAAATGGATCTTGCTTGATAATGCACTATTTGCAGAATTACTGGTGGCCCGCAAACTGATCACTAGAAAAATGGAAAGATAATACCAAGGAGAGAGGAATGGCATGCTCAGACAAAATTAATTGCAGGGTGTGAAAGAAGTTCTCTGGTGAGAAATTCAGGTCAAGGAAAATGGTTAAAAATTGGCGTTCAATAGATTTTTTCGGGTGATGAGGGATAGATTTCTTAAGTCAAATAATTAATTGATATACAGCAAATTTCTTTAAATCTGGATGAATTTTTGTCATTTGCAATGTATATCTGAAATTTTATTTTTAGCAGGGACGGCTCCTTTCCAGGAGCTTCTGGGGTAGCCCTGTCAGCTGTGAGCCACCACTAAGCCATTGCCCACCCTTGTAAAAATGTAATTTCACAGTGTTCATGCAAGCACGACTGCAGTGTGAAAGTCAGCTCTCTTAGCCTCTCCAGCAGGCACCTGATGACAGGAGGAGAAGAAGGGGTCTGAGCAATCATCCAAGTACAGAGTGTTGTTTAAAGAAACAGGACTCTGTAGATAGATGTTTGGATTGCGTATGTGAGGAGCATAGTTCAACTATGATACCCAAACACATGATTAAACCTTTATATTTAACAAACATATTGCTCGTGCTTCTCAGGCAGCACAGAATATCTGCTAAACTGTAGCTTTCAGAGAGCACAAAGGTTAAACTCTAAGGCCAATAGGAAGCCAGACAGAGTCAGAATCCCCAACACTGTCCCAGCTTCTGATAGGGCTATACTTCCAGTTCTATCAGAGGCTAAGGGAGAGATTTAGAGGGCTCTTCCTCTTAAACCTTTCTCTGCTGCCCTGGATTTCTCCTTGTTATGAATCATGGATGCTGGTTTCAATGTCCAGCTCCAGTTTCCTGCTCTCCTGAAGCAATTGAGCCTCTAAGTTGCCAGCAAGAAAGAAAAGTGGGTAAGAAAAGTATTCAGTGGTGTTTCCCTGTGCATGTGTGAGTAAAAGTGTGTTGGTGAGTGATTGAGAGAGAATGAAATTGAGTTATTGTGTCAGTTGGTTTAGTGTGTTTGAGAGTGTCAATGAAAGTGAAAGAGTGAGACTCAATGAGTGAGTGAGAGTAGGAATAATTGAAAGCGGCAGAGAGGAAGCGAGTAAAGCAATGCGAGCGAATAAGAATTAGGGGGAGGGGGATTTTTATTCCGCAGGCGGAATTGGAGGAATCTAGGGGCCTTTAACACTATGGAAATCAAAGGGGGGAGTGAAGAGGTGATGCCGGTGGGCACCGAGGTGGGCACGTCCTCCTCTTGTCAGGGTTTTAGGTTAATCAGAAAGGGCCACCTCACAATGGGTGGATGTGTATCCAGGTGTCATTGGAATACAACATCTTTGTTAAAATACCCCTCACACACCAAAAGGGCCCTTGGTGTCATGCTTCATCATCGGGGTCTTCCCGTCCCGCTGCGGGGCGGGGCAGTGCTGCGACAAGCGGATACGCTGGAGCACCTTTTAGATGGAGGTGCTATGTGTTGGGAGTGAGTGTCAGTGGGGTCAGGGGTGATATCTGGTGTGAGTTAAAAAATACCTGGCCTAGTGGAAAAAAGAATTTTATTAAACACTGGCTGGTATTATTAAAAAGAAAAAAGTGAAACGGAGAGATAGAGCAGGTTAATGGGCTCTCTCTCCTAAGTGGGTCAACATGTTTCGAGGCACGGGGCCTCTTCGTCAGGACCTAGGGGAGATCCCCCTGTCACTCACTAATGCCGCGACTCACGGAAGCCGCGGACGAAGGAGGAAGCACAATCGTGCTAGGGGCACACTGATACCCCACCATACCCTTCAGTCTTATGCTGGCTCATGAGGCATTGATCCCCCTATTGATAAGCATACTACATTATTAGTGTGGTAGCATATATGTGCTGTAATTATTAATTGGTAGTTACTCACATAGTTCTTTTTTCACTTTTTTGTACATACACATTTTTTTCTACCTATGTGGAGAATACATTAGTGAGTGACAGGGGGATCTCCCCTAGGTCCTGACGAAGAGGCCCCGTGCCTCGAAACATGTTGACCCACTTAGGAGAGAGAGCCCATTAACCTGCTCTATCTCTCCGTTTCACTTTTTTCTTTTTAATAATACCAGCCAGTGTTTAATAAAATTCTTTTTTCCACTAGGCCAGGTATTTTTTAACTCACACCAGATATCACCCCTGACCCCACTGACACTCACTCCCAACACATAGCACCTCCATCTAAAAGGTGCTCCAGCGTATCCGCTTGTCGCAGCACTGCCCCGCCCCGCAGCGGGACGGGAAGACCCCGATGATGAAGCATGACACCAAGGGCCCTTTTGGTGTGTGAGGGGTATTTTAACAAAGATGTTGTATTCCAATGACACCTGGATACACATCCACCCATTGTGAGGTGGCCCTTTCTGATTAGCCTTTAACACTATACCTCTTTATTTCGAACCTTCTTCTCTATTCTTAGTTGCAGAGCGATATTAATTCATTTATTTGGGCTTACCATATACCCAGGATTGCCTGGAGAAAACTTAGGCGTCGAAGGGAAAAGGGAGGTCTAGCTGCTCTGGATCTTCAGTTGCATGCATTGGCATTCCAACTTACCCACTCTCGCTTGCTACTGAAGATGCCTACTAACATCGGGATTGGCTGTATGTTTAGGGCTATGCTTAGAGGGGTAATTCTATCACAAGAGGGGTTTTTGTTCAAATTTGGGTATTCCAAATAAAAAATAAAAATAAAGGTTTTACAGGGCATAGCTAGAACATGGGCCAAATTGCGTAGCTCTGTAATGCTAGGGTATTTCTCTAGTGGGGCACCTCTAAGGGATTCACCTGGGGGCCCGTGATGGCTTAAGGACAGTCTGGTTTTGCCCTTGAGAGAGGCAGGCATGGAGGTTTGGGGTGACTTGTTAGTAGAGGGGGTTCTTGTTTCATGGGAATCCCTAAGAGACAAGGTTGGTTCAAACCTTTCCAGGTTTAAATACCTACAGATAGCTAGCTGGGCTCAGTCACAGTCTACCACTAAGCGTAGATTCCCAGTAGGGGGAGGCAAACATCTTCAGTGTCAGCTTCTTAATAAAATCCCGGCAAAAACGGAAATCTCTCTTTGGTACCATGCAATTTTAGAGGAGTTTGATGGCAGATTTCAACTGGCCGATAAGCTTTGGGGGAGCTCCTTCTTAGACCAGGATGTGGGAAGCCTCTGGCTTAATTCCTTTAAGCTACTGTGGGACATTGTCAAGCCAGCATGGCTCCGACGGAATCACCTCTTCACCCTGCATAGGGCCTATTATTCACCACAGAGACTCTCAAAATTCTCAAAGGACTTGCCAGTATCATGTATGAGGTGTGGGGCAATAGCTGCTTCGGACTTACATATGTTTTTTGATTGTCCATCTCTGTCTCCCTTTTGGGACTCTATACGCAGTCTATTGTCAACTTCGCTTGGCCGCCCCATTACAATCATTCCCACACTAGCAATATTTGGTATGATGGATGGTGTTATAGGCCCTGCTAAACATCTTCTTTTTATACCATCCTTCTGGCCAGGAGAGAGATCTGCAAAAAGTAGAAGGACTCTATACCACCTTCCTTTCTTTATTGGCGGGCATCAGTATTGCAGGTTTCTAGGCTAGACCTAATGAGATCGGGCAACCAAAATAAAAGAGCCTTTTGGAATATTTTGAAGTGGGGTCAACAGTGAGACAATGGATGGGTTTTTTGTTTTTTTCCCCCTGTCCAATGATTACGCTGCACTTCCTTTTTTTCCCAGGCATATCTTGACATATCAGGTTGCGCCCTGATTGTTGGGATACATGCCCAGTAAGGCGACCTCCTTAAGGTGTCCGAATAAAAGTCTTTGGAGGTTCCGACATCACTGATAGGCGAAGGCTACCTTTCCAAATGCCTATTTATCCAGTGTACTGAGGCAGTGTGTCGCTCTCTCTAGGATTTAATGGAACGACCAGGGTGGAGAATGAGGACAAAACAAAAAAATGAAATAGCGATATTTATCGCTAAATGCGCCTAGTGACTTTTTTTTATCGCAGACTATCGCTCGATATTTTAGCGGAGAAAACATGCTATTGGCAACGTTTTTCTCCTTTGTGCTAAAATATCCAGCGATAGCGGTGAAATGCGAGAATATCGCTGGAAATCCAGTGATATTCTTGCATTAACACCAATGGGGGCTTCATCTGATAATCCACCCCCCATTGAAGTGGAGAAGTGTGGCTCAATGGTTAGAGCGGCAGACACTGATGCAAAGGTCTAGCCTGGGACCAGGGTTCAATTCCCCGCCTCTGCGGTCTTGGGCTCAAAATTCCATGGACCTGATAATTCTCGCCTCGGTCCCTATTCCAATCATGGAGTCCCACTCTGCAACTCTGGGAAATAGCTTGCTTAATCTCCACAACAGCCCTCACAACACTAAGGATACCTGGCCTCCACCTTGGGGGTGCCCAGGAGTGGACGCCTCACAGGGAAAGCCAGGATGGGTTCCACAGCGGTATTCGTACAAGCTCCTTGCGGGTGAGTAGTGCGCTATACAAGTATCAATTTACATTTACATAGACTATACAGGTAAATCAACTTTTTAGCATGCGTTAGATTATAGCGATAATCGCGCTTAGCGTGATTTTTTTTATCCCTTCGCCTACCTTGCTAATAGGCTATAGCTGTGTTAGCGACTGTTTTCAGTCGCTAACAGTTTGGGTACGCCCACTTTGCATGTCATTAGCGATAAATATCGCTGACATTCAAAGCGGGCCCCAAACCTGTAGCTATCGCCTAAAAGCTGTCGCTAACTGCTGTTAGCGACAGCTTGCTAATAGGGCGATAAAAATATTGCTGCTTTAGCTGGAAAAACTCCCGCTAAAGCAGCGATATTGCCCTTGCTAATATGCCCCTTAGTAATTTTGCGTTACTCTTGTAACACAGAATTACTTATAAATTCCGCTGCTCCACTTTCCCAGCAGAATTAGGAATTTATCAGCACCTATTGCGGTTGGTTTTATCCTGGACTCAATGTCTTTAAAAGTAAACACAGTGTTTGTCTTCTGCCTCCAATGATCATTACCCAGATTGTGCACCTTGTGCTCCTGGGCTCCAAACCTCCCCAACATCCCTGCCTGAGCCCATACATGCTGAGCCCTCCGATACATGGGCTAGTTTGCGGCCAAAAGTAGCCCTTATGGGTGGCTGTTGCTGTTCAGTGAGTCTAGCTGCTGGTTTTGGAGGAATCTTCTCTCCTAGGCCCACCCAGGTGAATATCAGGATCAGGCTGATCCACTACCTACAGATCATGGGCCTGACATGAAAAAGGCCCTTTTCCTTACTACTCTCTGCATGAAAAACTCCAGCAGCCGAAGAGAATGTGGGCTGAGCACAGGGGTGCAGGTATGAAAATGTCTGCTGGTTGACAAATCGTTAAAAGGCAACTGCAATTTAGAGAGGGCTTTTGGCGCCAAGTTATCACTGTCTTATCCAGGATAGCCCAAGAAACAAAGATGACTTCCCATTTTTTTTACTAGCAATGCTTTGACCTTAACTAATGGCCAGGATGATACATTACAGGTCAAGTGGCAACTCGATTCATCATTCAGCGGTGGCATGTGTTGCCTATCAAGAGGGCAGTCTCTATGGGAGGGCTGCAAGGCCCTGTGCATTTTGGGGCCCCGCTTTCCTATTACAACAACACAAGTCCTAAATTGCATATTCGTTAGTGGCAAGAGAACATCATATACATTCTGCATTAAAGCTCCACAGAATAGACAAGAGCAGTGCATTATTTGGGCACATTTTACACACTAACGTGCACAGCACAAAGCATTGTTGCAATAATTCCTCAAATATAGAATCATCCATAATCTATAAAGCTTTATTGCTTTAGTATGCTTGTTCCAGGGCTCGAGTCAGGGTACCACGTGGGTGGACAGCGTCTCCCCACTTATTTGATCGGGTTTTTACCGGGTGGACACAGAACCCCCTGCCCAAAAGCTGAACTTTCAATTATGGCGTTACTTGCCCGCACGGCTGCCCCATCAATCTCCCTTTACCCAGTGACTCGAGAGATCCGTGCGATTGGAATTTTACCTGCATTATTACTATTTTGCATAAAGCAAAGCAAGGAGAGTTGTAAAACCCGGACTGGCTGACATCGCCCACATGACAGTGGAAAACTTGAGAGCTCGATAACTGGAGCAAATGGAGCCACACATTCACACTTTGGCCTCTCTGGGGTGAGATCGGAGCTCATTCCGAACACTGCTCACGCGCTGCCTTCTCTGATGCAATCGCATCTAAGGGGTGAGCAAGGAGAGGCAATGAGTCTCATGGTGCAAGCCCCCTTTCGTGACATCACTTCCTGTCGTGACACCACTTCCGGTGACACTGCCTAACTTGGAGCGTAACCCCACTTCTTTTTTTAGGACCTGTGCCCTGGCTTGTTCTATCCCTGTGTGTGCGTCCGATGCTTTCTGTTTGCATTTCAATGCTCCATTACCGCTATACATGTCAATGTGCATGCAAAACAACAGAGAAACAAAAGCACAAAAGATATACAAAGACCAGTCTTCTCAGACACGTAAACATTGGGAGGTTTTTGTCACCCCAAAGAATTTGGTGCCAGAATACCGGGCCAGGCACCAGCTCCTTCTCACCGCGACACATCTGAGGGCTTCAGTCTGCGTGTGGAATGGAATATGTTTTGATTAATTTAGTGGAAGATTGGATTTTAAAGCATTGGGAGCAAACTGTGGTTCCTATGTTGCATGTTCTTATTAGAGTAGGGTACCCCAAAATCAAGAGATAAGAAATGTAATCTTTCTACAAATGTTGAGCAGCAGAAAGACGTAATTTTCAAAACCAGCTACACAGAAAGAACACTATCTGCTGGATGTGATTGCCAATAATTTATGAATGCAGCAATTTTATTTAATATTTTCTTTAGGTATTTATAAAGCCCAGATGCCTACCAGAAGATGTATGTTGATATTGTGCTATAGCGTTCTAAGGTTGTTAAGAAGGCATCTGGCCACTATATAAAACATCTAAATAAGTATTTGCCTGACTAGATGAGGGTTGGAATCTGTAATGTCTGTGAATGCATGTGCACATCTGTGTGTATGATATCTTCTGTGCATGGTATGTTTGTACCATGCATATTTCCTAAGCGGGTTCCTATGAGTTCCAGCTTGTCTGTGGGCTCCCGTCTCTTCTCACAGATATCTGCAGTGCACTGAAGTGCGTACATTCATTTTCTCGCAATGCAGAACTCTGCAGAATCTCCCAGAGTTTTTATGTTACACCGCAGATTTCCACAGAGTTCAACTCCGTGAGTTTCGCCCACCCCTTGTTAGAAAGAGTGAGTAAGGGGGTATTACTAGAGGGAGTGGGAGTGAGCCAATGGTGCCCCTATCAATATGGCAACTGCCCTTGCTGCACCAATAAAGCAGAAAATCTGTACCCCAGGAGTTCAGATCAGAGCCTCTGCATACCAGTAGATGTGTTTGAGGGGCAGTGATTGTGAAAGTGTGAATGTGCATTTGTGAGTGAGCAGGTGTGTGTGTGGGTTCATATGTGTGTGAGACCACCCCAGGCAAATTTTGAAACAATGAGGTGAACCAGTGGTAAGTGTTTGGCTCACCACTTTGAGGGGTCACCAGCCACCACTGATTTTCAGATGTCTTTATAATCTAATGTGTCATACATATGAACATATGAACTATGTCTTTAGAAACTCTATTTATTTAGGGCCTGATTACGAGTTCCTGGTAATATTTCAGTCCATGCTCAAAACCCTACAGAATGTAGCAGACATAGAAAGAGGAAAATATTTGGAGAAATAAACATATTTATCCTCATTACTCCTCCCCTGGCAAAGCGTAGCATTTTGATGCATACCCAGGTCTACCACTCGTGGTAAATGTGGTAATGTGCCAAAATCCACACTTGGATGTGTGGAAAAAAACAAATGCTCCACCCATAGAACGCCTCCCTGGTGCGTAGAGCAGAGAAGGGGTGAACTTGCGCTGCCTTGCATGACTCCAGATTTATCAAGCCACACAGGGCCACCAAAGAAAGGCTTGCATTTCTTGATAAATATCAATCTAAGTTTTGTATCACCCGGCGCCCCCATGCATGGCGCAAGGGTGACGCAAAACCTTTGATAAATATGCCCTACTGTATCAAGCAGATTTTGGTTCATTAACCCCTTGTATGCTCATGACGGAGCCGCTCCGTCATGAGCATCGGCTGAGCTGTGCTCATGACGGAGCGGTTCCGTCATGCCCCTACCGCCGCGCCTGAGCGGCGCTGATTTCGCGACTGCGCGGCGCGTTCCATTAAGCGGGCGGGGCCATGACGGAACCGCTCCGTCATGAGCACAGCGCAACCGCGGCTCGTGACGGAGCGGCTCCGTCACGAGCATGCGAGCGCCGCTCGGGCCTTCCCCCCCCTAGCGCTGCGGCGGAATTGCCGCCGCAGCGAAGGAGTTAAATACCAAAACCTGCATGTTATTCACCATGAACTCAATATGTGTTATTTATCGCACCCAATAAGGAACGTACCCCGTGATTTTGTTATTTATCAAGGGCGATAAATAATACCTTAGAATGTAATCAGGCCCTTAGATGTAGACCTAATAAAAAATGTGTATAAACGAGAATATCTTTTGGTTTGTCATAATTTCAGTTCCATGCATCATATTTCAGTTTTTTTCATTCAAAATACCGTTTTAACATTCAAGCAACAGCCCTATATGCGAGAACATTGTTATATGAGCATCTGAGCGATGCCAGGCACTATCACCACAGGCTGTAGGCAATGAGGCTGACATGAGAGGCTGAACTACAACAGGTCACGCTCTTCATGAATAATTTCCCGTCGTACCGTGGTGGTCTTCAGTCGAATCGCTCTTACAGGAACACACGCACAAAGGCAGTCACAAATTAAAAGCACAGAGTGCCTTAGAGGAAATTGTATATATACTTGAGGTCTGAATTCAATTTTAAAGAAATAAACTGAAAATAAGCTGCGCCGCGTTTTTGAGCCACCAGAAATCAACATTTCTTTGGATGCAGGACATCATATTTGTATTTGCAAGATTGCACGATAATCCGAGCTCGCTCTAATAAATCTGTGCTCGAAATGCACTGAACCCGTTTTAATTGGTTGGATTATAGGAAAGAACATGGCCCTTTAGCGCTGGTGCTGTGAGGGTGGCGTTAACGAGGTACAGATGCCTTTTTTCAGGAAGGCTAGACCCAAACAATTTCTCCCACGGGACCACAACACCTCCCGCACTCAGTCCTTAATGACAGTGCTCAGTCTATTGAATCTGGCTTAGCACATAAAATGGAAGTCATGGGCCACAGGAGACTGCAAAGTGAGCATGGTAGAAGGCAAGCCATTTGGCTTTTAAATGAATAATAATGACTTCTCTTAGCAGTGGTTCTTGTAAAACTGTTTGACCTGAACATTTCAGAGCAGGTAATCTTGAAATTTCAATTTTATGGTAATGTCACATGAACTTTTTTAACTGTTACTTTCAGATGTTTCTCACTGGAATAGAACATGCCTGTCTACCTCGTCCTCTTTATAAATCCTTATTTTTCCTTGCACAGATGTGCACAGGTATTAGGTAGGTATTGCTGAGCACATCAGAACTAACCGAGTGAAGTCGAGAGGGAAAATAAACTACTGTACATGTGTACATTTTATGCTTACAGAAATGTTAAAGGAGAAGGACGAATATATTTGCTGACTTATGAAATGTATAGATTTGCTCATATAAGCTTCAGAAAAACGAAATTAATAGTGCGGCATCAGTTAGGATGAAATAACATCACTTTTCTCCCGTCTACTAGAATTTCATGTCTACTAGAATAAAATACCCTAATCCATTCTTTCCTCAGGAGATGGGTAACTAATGTGAACAACAGAAAACCCCGAATTATTATTTGAAAATAGATTTTGGTATACGTTTTAGATTGGCCAATAAATGAAATGTCAAATGTGTAGAAAAATCTACCAAATAAGACATTCACATGTTTGATGTATTTGAATTCACGAAAAGGTCAACTCTGTTAAAAATACAACTTTGCCTAACGTAATAGTAAGAATACAATGGATTGTAATATAAATAGTTTTACTTTATATGGACGTGTGCGTGTAAGTCTTATTTGATGGATTTTTGTATATATGTGACCTTCCGTATATTTGTTTGTACTTCCTTGTCTTGTACATAATGAATATATACTTTTGTTCCTCTTATTATTACAACTATTGATTTTTCATATAGTGGTAGAGAATACTCACCTAGCTTTTTTTTTTGCCCTCCAAAGATTCTTTCTACTTAAATGATATTCGTCAGTTGGGTTGGTTTGATTAGATCCTCGAGGACCAAAATAAAAGTTATAACAAAAAATAATTTAAAATAAATCCTTCATGTGCTTTTTATTGGTCACATTGTTTTATTTCTAAACATTATTGCATAGAGGCCATAAAAAGGTTGTGCAGTCACAGTTTCTGTGGCCCTAACTAAAGCAGTCATTACAAGTTGGTGGAAAATTAAGAAAACATAAGGAAGCTCCAGTTACTACACATGTCGGAATTATGATTATGCGTTTTTTATCACCCACAGTATACTGGGGGTGACAAAAAAATGCATCACTAGTCACATTTTGGCAGATAAAGCCTGCTGCAATTTAAAGGGAGAAAAATGCTGGGTAATTACTGAGACACCCAAATTTTGATGCAGTATACCCCCAAATCAGTATGTTATAATCCATTTTAGGAGAAAACCTTGTAATAGGTGCTATTTATCTAACTCAATAAATAGCATACTCTGGTTTGATAAATATTGCAAAAGACCACTTGTATGGACGGCCTATGAGTTGCTGTGTAATTCTGAGGGCCCAGTGGACAGGTACGTCTTCTGTTGTAGTTATGAGATCCTCAGCAACACCCTGGATCGTTTACCTTCGCCTGGAGACTTTGGCTGCTGAGTTGTTCCTTCATTGACTTACATATGAAAGAAGCTGAAATGTCTGGGTGGACGTACAGAGCAAGAAAATGAATTACTATGTGATCCAGACCTAGAATTACTGATTCTGTCAAAATGTCCCCATTTCTCATTGCATGCTCAGGGATTTACCTTTTATCCTCATTGACTCTGCTCCTGTAGTCAGCCTTACCTCTGCTATCAGTAACTGTCAAGAGGGGGAACAGGTCCAGATCTAGGTATGCCTTAATGCAGTCAACAAGCCTATAGTACAACTCCTCCCTTCAATGCAATGTTGATAAAATATCCCAGAACGGTCTTTTTTGATTTGTGGTACAAGTCTTCAAAGAAGTTGTTGCCGATTTTATCAGACTTCTAAATGGGGACCTTAAAACATAATGGTGCTTGTCTCCTCTAATGTTCATCTCATATGACATTATCAAGAATCAAAGATTCATAGGGATATAAACAATGGTACTCTTGTCTGCATTATTTGCTTTGTGGTTTTATTTGACGATTTAAGCCAATATCCAATCTGGCAGCCCACCCTATGACTACTCGCTGGGAAGCCGTAGCACTACCACACTGAATTTTGCAGCTCTCTGGTTGAGGCGCTACCCAAATGGTTTGAGAGTGGAAGGTATCTCCTCTATTTTTGAATGCCATGCACCCAAGGCAGTGTCGGGCCATCCACGTTCCTACCAGTCTTTCCTCTCCAAGGCTGATATTGTGTTACTTTTAGCTTTTTTCAGATTTATTGTTACTAGCAGACTGACTGACTATCTGGGTACTGATGGATGCCTCAGAACTCCTCTCGAGGTCAACGGTGGGCTGAAACATTTTGACCACGTATATATTTGTTTAAATTCCCCAGTCCTCTCATATTTGCAACCCTATCCCAGAAGGCATTAGACTAAAGCCAATACAGCTGTTCCAGAGATAGTTTTATCCCTTATCTTGATCTTGCTTTGCACTCTACCCCTCACTTTCACCGACACCTGCTCATCATACTAAAACTCCTCAGCTCCTCCCTATTGGGAAATTGTAGCCTACACCAGGTACCTTGTGGTTCTGGTGTGAGGAGGGAACCCAATGATGAAACTTGACACCCTTAGGTGAGTGAGGGTTCTCCCCTAAAGAAGCACTCTTTCTTTGAGACACTTAAACCTACATGTTGTACTTTCCCCTTTTCCATTGTAGATACCAGACATACTTTTTGTGCTTTTGATTTTGTTTTAGCCCACCCTATGAGGAGTCTTCCAAAGGCATTATCTTGAAAAGATAATATATTATAGGCACAATTGTCATGTTGCATTGCAGCACTTCAGTAAAATTTTTCAGTCATGATATATTACTATTTCACAAATGTTTGTAGACCCGATTCACAAACATTTTGCTGTGGTTTAGTCTTGTACTACTCCAAATGTACTCCTGAATTTCCAACGTTATTTCATTCATTTCAGAGCTTTATTCGGATAAAACATATCCATAAAAGACAAATAGTATAATCAATAAAACATACAAAGTCACAGCAGGTTAAAAAGTAGCCGTAAAATATACAGTACTAACAGAATTATTAAAATACAATCATACAGTGTTTATCGAGTTACAAGCTCAGAGAGCATTTTTCAGGAAAGGCCCTACATTGATAGTTAACTCATCACCTCCGAGTTCAAAAAGAGTACTATATGCTTCTCTATAGTCTACATTAAAACATATCTTAAAAAAGGAAGTACAAAGAACTTTGTGTATTGCACATAATACCCACCCAATAAAAGTAATAAAGATAGGCCCGAACACCCATCACATGGGCAGGGAGAGGAATCAAGGTTAGCCCAAAAGTCCAGTGGAAAGCACAATAAGTACTTAAACGTACCGGCAAAAAAGAAGGCAACGTTCCCAGCGGCTCATGGGTTTAGTCAAATACCCAGCTAATAAATGATCATTCTCAATGTTTAAGAATAGGGCCAGGCTTGGCTTACTGGCTTCTTTGGCCACTCTTTCCTCTGGGCAACACTTGTACAAAGCTGCATGTACCTCCTTTTTACTTATTGTGTCCAAATCCTTGGGTTTGTCAAAGGCATATCCATAGCGAGCACTACACAAACTAGTTCTCACCCCAGCTAACCATGGGATATACATACATTTTTTCACAATTAAGGCTGCGAGTAGACAGTGGGAGAGAGTTCCAAAGTTCCTCTCCTTATCCTAGAAACTGCCACCAAGTGTTGGCCCATCGAACGAAGTTGGCGGGGCTGACTGTTGGGTGAGAGCAGGGTGGCCAGAATGGCTGGGGAAGAGAACTTCAGGATCTTAAACGTGATGCAAAGAGATTTGAATTCAACACGTCTCACCACCGGCAACCAATGTAGTTGGCGAATGGCGGCAGATGTAGAACAAGTCCTCGGGAGGCCAAGGAGGGTTCTAGCTGCCACATTCTGGACTCTCTGTATTATTAGGATCTCTGACTTGTTGGTCCCCAAGTAGAACGATTTGGCATAATTTAATCTCAACAGGTTGGCAGCCTGGATGATGACCTGCCGAGTGGATGGGTCAAAATAACCTAGCAATGGTTTGAGCCCACGCAGAATACCCATAAAGGCCCCTGCCACTTTCTTGGTTTGGGCCTGAAAGCTGAGAGCGGAGTCCACCCAAACACCCAGATTCTTTACTATCCATTTGGGGCTGGGGACACAGCCAAGGTAGTAGGCCACCAATGCTCACTCCATAGCTCACCATCCCGCCCAACCAACAGGATTTCAGTCTTGCTAGCGTTAAGCTGCAGACAGTTGTCAGACATCCATTCAGAGATGGCCATATGATTACTCTGAAACATGCAGGTATCCTGCGCTGAGTTGCCAGAAAGTGCCACTACAAACTGAGTATTGTCGGCACAAGATACCAGTGTCAGGCCTTTGCTCCTAGCCACCATTGCTAAGGGTTGAACGAACAGATTGAAAAGCGTAGGGCTCAATGCTGAGCCCTGTGGCACCCCTTGTTGAATAGAATGGATTCGAGAGGAGAAAGGGGGAGGCGACACCTGAAAAGTTCTCTCAGAAAGGAAGGAGATGAACCCGCCGAGGGCTAAACCCAAAATCCCTGAGTCCTCCAGCCATTTAACAGAATCTGGTGGGAGACCGTATAAAATGCAGCACTGAGGTCTAATAAAATCAGTGCCAACGTACATCCAGTGCAGCCCTTAGATGTTCAGTCACTGCTAGGAGGGCCGATTCCATGCTGTGGCCAGGGTGAAAGCCGTTCTAAGAAATGTCCAAGATGTTATTGTCTTCCAGGTAGCCTGTCAAGATGGAATTGACATGAAAATCAGCAATCTTAGATATCCATGGCAGGAGAGATATGGGAGGGAAGTTCTCCAATTTGGTTGTGTCCAGGGAAGGCCTTTTTAACAGGGAAGCCGCTCTCGCTTGCATCCATGTCCTGGGACAACTGCTCTGGACAGGGACAGGTTAAACACCTTACACAAAGGAGACAGAAGCATGGGTAAGGAGTTCATAAAGTACCCCGGTTTACGGGGGTCAGCAGGAGAACCTAATTTCCCCTTGCTGCATAGCACCCGCAGCTCGCCCTGAGAGATCGATGGAAAGGACTCAAGAGTGTAGGTGGTACAGGGACTAGGTAGTGGGCCTAAAAATGGGAAAGCTGGCAGGAAAGAATTGTAGATATTCTCCACCTTTTCCACGAAAAAGGTGACAAGAGCTTCACATTGCTCGTCTGATGTCATAAGGGGTGCTTGGGGTTGCCCTGCCTGTTTAAGATCTAAAAGTATACCAAAGATACATATAGCGGGGGTTTTAATGCCCTTGATCTAGGCTGCCCGCTCTGACTGGATGGGCCTCTGGTAGTTTTTGACAGCTGCCTGATAGTGCCCCTTGGCGATCAAATCATAGTCATGTATCAACATCCGTTCCATTCTTTTGCAGATGTTACGCATGCTGGCAAGCTTATCACTGTACCATGAGTTAGACTTGGTATTACAGCACTTGGACCACCTAGCTGGAATGAGCAAGTCTAGTGGCTGAAGGATCCTGTCCGACAGTGCTTTGTCAGCAGCATCCGGGTCATCCGGTAGTTTAGGGGCAATTGTGGTCAGAAGAGCATGAAAGTGTTTGGTCTTTAATTTACGCCAGGGGCGCCTGTAGGAGGAGTGCTGAGCCACCTTCTGAGAGGGCGCTACCCCAGTGAGGATCATCAATATCAAGTAGTTGTTAGACCAGCACACCGGGGCTGGGGGATTGACTGTGAGGGAGCAGAGGTTCGAAAAGTTGAACCACTGACATGCCTCAAAGTCTGCCAAAAAGCTACCTAACTGCAGATCCAGAGGACTGTCCAAATGCAAATTCAGGTCCCCAATTATAGTAAAATTTGCTGCTCTCGTTACCTACGTACTGACTGATTCTATGAGTGCCGTCCTGAACTCTTTAGAGGGTCCTGGGTGCCGGAAAAATCAATAATCCCGACTTACATAAAATAATGCACAACAAAGGTAATGAAAACATTCTAATTCCAACAGGTGTGCACTGAACCTTAAAAATGTGTAAGATGGTTAAGATGCCCCCCTACTTGGTTGTGGTAAATTAAGTACTGCATTAATGGACTTAGAATACGTATTCCTGCAGTGGGCAGTGTGTTCCGTCTACAGGCCATTAGCAGCAAAAATCAATCCTAGGTAAGGAAAAGTGCTTGTGCATTGTAAACTTTGACTATCAACAGACATGGGTGTTCATTTTATACTTCCTGGGCCAACAGGACCTGTTAAAAGGTTTTGTATAATTAGTGCGTCAATCTAGGAAGGCCATAAAATCCACAAAGCTGCATACTAATAGGCGCAAGGCTTTTGGGGTGCTGCCAATTAAGACTGCATCATCTGCGTACAATAAAGATTTCAGAATAGACCCTTTAATTCTTGGGACATCCTGTGTAAGGGTCATTAAAAACAGATGTAAATTATTAATATATAAAATACAAGTAGTGGAGCTAAAACACACCCTTGTCTTACCCCCCAAAACACTAATGTCGTTAGAAACCCCCCATGTGTATTTATTCTAATCCTTGCCTTCATGTCTCTGTATAAATGGGCTCAAAATTGCACCAGTGTCTCACCAATGCCGCTCTCTAAAAGGATTGACCACAGCTTTGACTGGTTGTCATAGTAAAACGCTGAGGTCAAATCCATAAATTCCAAATAGATTGGCAATGGTATATTTTCTGATAATTAATTTTAGATTTAGACACTGCTCTACTGTGCCCACATTATTTCTAAAACTGTGTTGACAAGGGTGCAAAATAGAATTCTCCTTGGCTCAGTCTTTGATCTTATTTTACAGGACCCTGCCCAGAATTTTCAATGTGGTGTCTATCATTGAAAGGGATATGAACAACCAGGCTGGGAACGATCACCCTTTTTAAAAATTGGCACAATAATAAGGATAATTACACACTTATATAGCGCACGACTACCCGGAGGCATCTCAGCGCTTGTACGAATACCGCCGAGGAACCCTTCCTGGCCTTTCCCGGTGAGGAGCCCACTCCTGGGCACCACCAAGGTGAAATCAGGCATCCTCAGCGTTGTTGGGGCCATTGTAGAGATGAAGCAAGCTATTGCCCAGAGTGGGGCTCATGATCAGAATAGGCACCGAGGCAAGAATTACCCCGTCCGAGGAAATTGAACCCACGACCCGCCGAGGCGGGAATTGAACCCTGGTCCTCCCGGCCAGGCTACTGCATCAGGGTCTGCTGCTCTAACCATTGAGCCACACTTCTCTAATAACAGAAGTTGACCAGGTATATGGTTAGGGGGAACAAATTAAACTATTAAAAACATTGAGCAGGAGCGGGCCCAAAGAGCAGGGTTATAATTGGTAAAATCTATTGGTATCCTGTTAGGTCCCGGGACCTTGCTATCCACACCCTGGTTTATGGCCTCCTCTACCTCCTCCAGGAACATTGTTACCCCTTTAGAGATGGACACTAAGGGATTTCATATGAAGTGGCCACATACATCATTGACAAATGTGCCTCCAAGCCCTCACTAGTTATATTGCAACTGATTGGCGTTAAAATCTGATCTATTGCTCGTATGCCTTTGACAGCTGCCCAGAAAAAGTTACTGTTATTTACACATGTCACGTCAGCCAACAAATCCCATCTTTGGTCTAGTACCTCTTCCTTCCTCATGGAGGTGACAACCTTATATTTTTTTCCTTAAGGAAGTCACTACTTTTGGATCCCTAGGCTTAGATGCAAGGGCCTGTTGTAACTGGTGATTTGCTATTGAGCATTCATGATTAAACCATCTAGGGCTATGGGAGGGTAGAAGGGTGGATTTCATTAACTGTGTTTTATAATTAGAACAAAGTTGTGACGAAGCTGTGGTTAAATCAGGTGTAGATTCATACTCTGTTAAACAAATATCAAACAGTGCAAAATTCTCCTTAACCACTTTGTGTAATAATTGGGCAGGATCGACACCTCTCCACACTAATCGCAAATTATCCGTGGAGGTTTCCAAATTCCTAACACCACATTCAATTCTGAACTTCGAATTTGAGAACAACTTAAGTGCTACTTCAATCAGGTTATGATCCCGATAATGAGTTACAACAACCTTACCATACAGTAAAAACTTCTCTAAATTAAATTAAATAAAAATATAGTTGATTATGCTGGTGGAATCTATGCCTCTGAACGTGGGTTGTATTGTGTGTATGTCATGATAGGCCTTGACATCCATAATGTTAATCAGATTCTGAGATGCCACGTGTTCTGATAACTCTACGTCACTATCACAGATTTGGGTTGAACTAAGATTCATGAGGTCTTTGCATTGGGGGCCCGTCGTGGGCCCCCTGGGTGTTGGGGGGGTGGGGCAGGCACATGGGGGTTACCATACATTTACACGCACAACGTGGCAGGCGGTGCCTACCATGTTGTGCATGCAAATGCGCAAGGTGCATCCACAGCATTGCGACGGGCGGTGCTGTGTTGTGCATAGTGATGCCATCGCCACCGTGGAGGTGGCATCCTAATTGCCGGTGTGGCACTGCCGCACCACTGGCGGCTGGTCCCAGCACCGCTAGGGTGGCAGGCGGACGAAAATCCGCCCGACATCCTAATAGGCCCCTAAGTATTCTCAATACCTGGTTATCACATGCTGGAACGCCTTTCACAACTAACTAATCTTCTATCAGAGGCTCACGCAGTGATCTTAAAGGTGACAGATTGGCCTCACCAGCTATGGTTGGTTGGACTCAATCAATTCGGGTCCTCAAGGTCAGTCAGCACTGCAAATTTATTCTGATTAGCAAGGATAAAGGAGTCTGGCATGGCTCCTGCTAAAGATGGTTCATAGAAATAACTGATAAGAGGTACCCATATGTTTATGTTCCTACAATCAGAGATCCCTTGCTGTTTCAGTATGGCCCTAACTAGAGATGGTCCATGAAATTGTGTGTTACAATACAATCCCCCTCGATGTTCTTAACAGATCTGCCGACCCAACACACTCTTTGCGCCATAATGATTTCATTCATTTTCATAATGGTACATTTTTTATTGTTATTTAGCCAGTCAACACATTTGTTACGCAACTCTCCACATGATTCATTATGATGTTCCTTAAATGGGGGCACTGCTGCCAACACCAAGATGTACGGCAGGCCGCTGGTGGCAAGTTTAGCACGTCCTTGTTACTTTTAAAACAGGTACCAATTACGGAGCGATGAGTAGCACTCTCACAAGTAACTTTGGGTATAGCTTTAGGTGCAATGTTAGATTTAGATTTGGGATTAAGGGGTATGGCCAAGCCAGTCAGTTCTAGTCCAAGCTGTTCTCCACTGCTTACAGAATTGTGTGCTGCATTGGTGTTTAGCAGCTGTCGATCACTCCGCTGAGTACGACTATTAGAATGTGGTGTGATTCTTTGTGAGGAGGTACCCTGCGGTGCACTATGTTGAACTGGAACACTAGTCAGGTGGTCACTACTCCCGCCGGTAGCACAAGTATCCGCTGCCACAACATGATTGTAAATTCTACCTATGAGGACCTCCATGTGTTCCAAGCACTTCAACAGGGGTTTAAGTTTCCCATGGATTATGACACCAATCCTAGAGCACAGTGCAATAAAGCGGGGGCAGTTCTGCTTCACTCTGGGAAAAAAAGATTGAGTAGCACTAGTCGTGGAGGGTTAAACCAATGGTTGTAACATGGGTTGCAGCTGCATCCACAATATTAAGTCAATCCAGGGTGTAACAGTGCATGGGGGCTGTTTCCTTTGTGCAAAAAGGGGCTTTCCCATCAATCTTTTCCATTTTGTGGCGCAGTCATAGCGAGAACAGAGGTGAGAACGGGCTGTTGGATCAGGGAAGAACCACACCCAGAACCATTAGTGTTGCCTGTAGGAAATTGGGGATTAACAACAGTATGCAAAGGCTCACCACCATCTACCATCAAGACATGCATAGGATGACAACCAGGTAAGGTTTGTATTGCCCCACATTCCAAGGACAGTCTACGCTCTCTAATTCAATTTCATTGGTGACAATGTTAACCGCCCTCTCCAGCATACTGTCAATAGTGACAGAGGGATATGTAGCAGTTATAGGAGCTGTTACTTTACCCATGGTTGAACAAATAAAGGGTGAAATAATTTTCACCTCACACTACAGCTGCTCTGGTTGAAAGAGATGTGGCCCAGCCCAGTGGTGTCTGGATGCTGACGGGCTCAGATGGGCCCGCTCTTGGACCGGTCTTTGCCAAGGCACGCGCCCTGGAGTATCCCGCGCAGCGGGAGCCCCAGCCATGGAAATAGGCTTCTCCCGGCGTGTAGCAGGCAGCGCAGGTGGCAACAGCTGTGAGAGCTCCTGGGGCCTGTGGTCCTCTGCATCCCTCCTTGCACAAATGGGCATCCCGCACAGCAGGAGCCCCAGCGATGGAAACAGGTGCCTCGTCCTGGTGTGTAGCAGGCAGCATGGGTGGCACATCCGCAAGAGCTCCTGGGGCCTATGGTCCTCAGCCCACCTCCGTGCACAAACAGGTGACCCACACGGCGGAGCGAGCCCCAGCGTAGGAAATAGATGCCTCCTGCAGGAAGCAGGCAGCGTGGGTGGCGAAAACCGCGAGAGCTCCGGTGGTCCTCCACCCCCTCTGTGCACAATCGGGCGAATTTCCCATGTAAGGAAATAGTACTCCAGGCTTACACCTGGAATTCTGAAGTAAGTTGGGTATGCCATAAATGTAAGTTACACTTACAATTAGCAAAACTTTTGTAAATCAAGGCCTCTGTCTTCGATGTCAGTGCCACTTTCATGTAATTAAAATGTCTGTAGGTGCACTGTCAATTCTGTTAGTTAAGAATAATGTTTAATATCAAGACATCTGCAAACTACCATAAGAGCAGCAACTAATTAGAGTAGAATTATGGGTAAAGTGCATAGAAGGTCAGAGAGGCAACTGGGAGAAGTCAGATCACCACGAAGGTTTCAGAAAGCACTGCTCCTGTTGTTATTTTTAATTTGTTATAACCTTCTTATCAATATTGTGTGTCTCCTAAATGAAATACCACCATTTAATTAATTCTTCTACACATACCGAAGGGAAAATAAAGTATCATGGAAAGTTCTATGCCAGCTACACCAGTAAATACAATCTGTATCTGAGAGAGTGGCATCATGCCTTTGCTGCAAAAGAAGAGCAATCTTAATAAATGACTTGAACTAGGGAGCGAACATACACAGACACTGAATGTACCAATAATGCTATAAAGTTTACTTCACAAGAAACTGTGCATGCTTTGGCAAGGAAAATGGAACACGCTACTGAACAGCATGTTCTAGAAATGAATGGAAGCAATTCCCCTGAAACTTCCACCATCTTGAAGCATTGAAAGAAAAACGTTAAATCTATATCCTAAATCCTTTGGACCGTCTGCTAACTTTTGCATCAAGCATCTGTACGATGTACCTAATACTATTAGTGGTAGTAGTCATAATGGTAATAATAATAAGAACAGTGACAATACCAATAACAACAACAAAAATAATAATAATAATCATAATAATAATAATACTAATAATAATAATAATAATAATAACAATAACAGTAATAATAATAATAATAATAATAATAATAATAATAATAATAATAATAATAATAATATAGATGTGTCCTTTTTTTCTGAAGCTGTCCATAAAATTCCTGGCCATTGACTGTTAGAAGGTTCCTTAAAATGTCTTAACCTCTTGCATGCATTTGTCAGCCAACGCCGTCGCGAGCACTACCTCCGTAGTGCTGCGCACATCCGTTGGACGATGCGGGCCCGCCCACTCCGCTAAACCGCCGCACTGCAGCGGAATTGCCGCCGCAGTTAAGCGGTTAGGGGTCTTAATATCTTTGCAATCATAATATTCATTGAAAACAAGTGCTGTGAAGGTGCTCACATTCTAATTGTGGGCAGGGCTAACTAGGCTTAATATAAATACCAATTTTCTGTAGATAATAATGAATTAATGCCCTAATTTGCCTAACAAGAAGAGTAACTTACCAGCATTTGTGATCAACAAAGAATGTTGTCAAGCTATGTATGCATGATGCTTCAAAGAAATTCTAGTGTAACTCTAAGCCTGGGCGGCGTACTCCGATCCGCAAATGGAGTTTGCATAGATTTACCAACTCTACGCTTCTCTGGGAACACGAAGTTGAGGCAAAACTCCAACTCCGTGGCGGAGCGAAGTACGCCCCTCAGCCCATGCGGCATGGCCCAAACAAAATGGTTAAAAAAATGCTTACCTTCTTTCTGGCGTCTGTGGGCCGCCCTCCTCCTTGCAGAGGTGTCTGCTCTTTTCCGCCATTCTCCTCCTCGTGTTGCCGGTCGCAAGCCCCTATGTTTTACGTCTTTGCAGAGAAGGTAAGTGGGTTTTTTGACCCTTTTTAAAAAAAGGTTTTGTGGGACTGGGGGTAGCGGAGCGGAGTTCCACTGAGTTTGTTTTTAACTCCGTGAACTCCGCTGAGTTGCACTCCACATACTCCACCCAAGTTTATGTAACTCAACAGAGTGAAATATCTTAGTCCTGCTTGTGTCAGTGTGATTTATAGGATGACGTTCTTGCCCCCCTCAAAATACAGTATATAGAAATGTATATTAAAGGTCATTCAGCCAGGATCCCACAAAAGAATCAATATTTTTAGAATTAGCTAGGTTGTTGTGTACTGTGGCATTCATCTCAACACCTGAGGGCAATGCCACAGCTTTCAAATTTTGTTTCAATAGATGCCAGAATACTTTTGTTAGTGCGGGCCCTCCCTATCAGGTTTAGGTTGATCTGACTAGGTGTCAACTCTCCTTCCCACTGGGGCAGATTAGCCCAAAGGATATACTAGTCTGCCCTTGTGGCGAACGTTCCCTGCAAATCCTAGCTTATTTAGCCTTTTTTAACAGTTACGCCATGATGTCCCTCATCCCTTCGCAGAGGCGTTCCCCATTCTCGACACATACCGGCCCTTTTGTATCTACAATCCCTTCCCAGTCTTGATGTCTGTTTTTGCGTGGCCTCTTTTATCAAACATGCTCTACGGTTTAGGTGATCCCTACTATTTAAATAGCTTGTTTTATGCCTCAACTTGTGTACTTTTGTTTACTGTTTTGTTTTTAGCATTTTACTGACATCGTGTTTTTAACTGGTGTGTTATTGGTCCTTAATATATTTGTACTGTGCCGCATGGTGAGCTTATTGAAGGCTTTTTGCTGCATTTTATAGCGCTATTATGTTTTTATGGTTATTTTAATACCCAAATAAAGCTAAAATTAAATATAAAATGTAATTATTTTTTTATTCATTTTTCTGAACTTAGATTTAATATGACCTATTTGACTTGTTTTCTTACTTTTAGATTGGAAATTATGTTTTTTATTAGACTTCTTTTGGAACACGTTTTTTTGGGGAGAATAGAAAAATGATAGTAGTAGAAACGGCTGATATGGAAACATATAGGAACTGTCATGTAACAGTGCAGTTCTTCGCTACGAGGCCAGTCATCAAGTGAAGTAAGAGCATCTGTAATACATGGGCGCCTGGGGGTCGGAGCTTGCCGGTGTCCATGAAAGACGTGTGAGCGGTGAGCTCCTCGCCTGAGCCCCGATAAAATTCGTCAAACATATCCTTTCGGCGCCCAACTAGTTCTAAAAGTTGGTGTCAACTTCCAGACTACGCTCCAGGGCAGTTGGAGACCTTTGTCCCGCTGAAAAACAGTGCAGTGGAGCGTTAATGGTGCGAAGAGCTTGCTGGGGCGGACCAGGCCGGCATACACGGACTTTCCTGCAGTGCTGCCCGGGCTACGTCACGCTACGTGCGGCGTGGTGCATTGAAGAAGGACCGACGAGGCGGACTTGCTGCCGGGCACAAATAGCTACGCAGTGCTGGTACGACCTACCCTTCGGAAGAAGTGGGGCAGATTGGCGACTGATTTGGTGGAGAACTAGGTGCCTTGCACGGTGATGTTGGCAGAGGCGCTAGCCGCGGGGGACGGTGATCGGCTGATTGCCCTCTTTGGGGGTGATATCCTGTTGCCCCACTGCCTACAGACTAGCGCCGTGTCGAGAGTGAGGCACGGTCCAGGAAGGCGGTGATCCTCTGTTCGGTCCTTGGACGGTGTGGTGGAGAAGGAGTGCTTTCGCAGTGGAACGGCTTGGAGGCCTATGGTCGGGCCTGCTCTTACTTGATTGTCCCGCGCACGGGCGCCATTTTGGGCCCTTTTTCCTGCTGAGCAACGAACTGCTCTTTGGAACTGATTGACCGCACAGGTCTATTTGCTGCCACTGGTTCCCCCTTGCTGTACACCGCTGTCGGCTGTGCTGCTCACATTGATGACTAGCAGGACCAACATGGGGAAAGGTGACAGGACACAAGCCAAACTATCGTTTGATCAGCGTAAGGCGAAGGGGCCTGAGGTGACGGCCTCGGAGACTTCGCCGCGCAGCGCTGCCCCGGACAGCTCATTGTGAGCAGATATCCATGAAATGCTGGTATCGATGGAAAAAGGTCTCCAGGAAAGCATGGCACCGATTGGTACTAAACTTGATGCCTTGACATATCGCATGGATCGCATGTCGGAATGAGTCGACAAGCATGCAGAACGACTCGACATGGCGGAGAGACGCCTGACGGAGGCGGCGGAGGCACAATTGGACTGGGATAAAGATCGCAAACAGTATGGCAGACTCCTACAGGTCATTCAAGACAAGACTGAGGACTTGGAGGCACGTTCTCGGCGATCCAACGTTCGTATCACCGGGGTTGCGGAGACCACCCAAACTGGCAAAATGGAGCTGTTTTTGAGAAATTATTGCGGGCGCTACTAGGGGACGACGTCTTCTCCCCTATGTTCATAGTGGAAAGGGATCATCGTACATTGGAGCCGAAGCCACAACCGGGAGTGCCTCCACGGCCAATTGTAGCAAAACTGTTGAACTACCGCAACAGAGATCTAGCGCTTTGTTTGGCCAGAGAAAAAGGGGATCTACAATATGAGGGCATGAACATTTTACTATACCCTGACTTCACGGCAAAAGTGCAAGAGGAGAGGAAGCATTTTGCTCCGTACAAAAAACAGCTGAGAGACCTTGGGCTCGACTACGCCATGATGTACCCCGCAAAACTCCGAATCAATAGGCAGGGGCACTCGCATTTCTTCACTGATCCCAAGGAGCTGCAAAAGTCGTTGAAGGAGTGGGCTAAAGACCGGCGGAATAGTCCAAGGAATCACCGGGAGGACGCTGATACTTCCTCTCACATGGATGATCAGGAGTGAGTACGAATGCCGAGCTGGCTCGCCCCAGTTGGTTTGCAGGGACGAGGGGTCCGGCTGCGGGGAATTGGACTACCCGTAGGGTTCCCTCGCTGAAACAGTGTTGTACGACAGACATTGGAGCACGAAGGGTGTGAGCAGGCCCACTGTGAAACAAATACTGGGTGAGACCTTTCTGGTTCATATGCGCACTGCTTTGACTGTTTGGGTTTGTGTCTCTACACATGCGGTTGTTGCTGGGCTATGGGGTGGGGGGCACAATATCCTGGTATTTGACCCTCTCGCCCACAGGACCGGGCTGGGAGCCGCGTTGATGTTGCACTTATGCTGCTGCCCCCCTTCCTCTTTGAGGCCCCTGGCTCTCCCCAGGTGCTCCTTTCCTTTCCCAGCTTGTAGTTGGCTGGCATAGAGTTATGCTCGTCACATCGTGGAGGAGTGGACCCCCCCGGCTAAGCACTCGATTATGCTGATTGTACCCTCCACAAGCGGGAGTTCACCTATTTGACAGTATGGCGAAGCCTACCAAGGGTGCCGATTGCTAATTGGGGGCAGGGTGGAGGAGTATCTCGGCATTGCAGTAACGGACTAGCGTTGAACTGTTGTCTGGCTGGGAACCTCTGCCCCTGCGCTTTCGGCCTTCGGCTCTGACGAGAGCCACTTAAGGGTTTGTTGGGTTGTCTTGTTGTGTGGGGGGAGGATGGGTGGTAGTGGGGTCTGTCTGACCTGGTTGGGGGTGGTCGGCTGTGGGTGGGGGGATGGGTGTTCTTTTCTGAACAGGTTGGGTATGTTCAGCTGGAGCAGCTGCGATGTTTTACTGCCTACTACAAGTGCGTGTCTGGGATCCAATGTGTACGAGTTCACTAAACAGATTATGTTGGGATGGCAGACACTGAGGTCTTAGAGTTGGATGGTGGCCCCAACTCTCTGAGAGCGCTAACCTGGAATGTAAGGGGGTTGAACGACTACTGCAAACTCCGGAAAGTGCTGAGCTATTTACACAGACACCGCATTGATCTTGCTCTCCTGCAAGAGACGCACTTTCCCCTCACTAGTCCCGCCTACTAGTGACCGCCAGAGGCCTGGGGAGTAACTGTGCAGCAGCGGGCTTCACCACGCACTCCAGGGGGGTGATTACGTGGGCTAACCCCAAATCACAGCTGAAGTTGTCGCAGATGGTCGTTGATCCGGAGGGCCGTTATCTCATTGCACGCTGTGTGGGGAAGGGTCACGATTTAGTGGTTGTGAATGTCTATGGTCCCAACTATGACACCCCTGAATTTTACTCCTTCCTAGCAGACATGTGCAGACAGTATGGTGGTTCAAGATTGTTATGGGGGGGTGATTTCAATTTTTTGTTAAGCCCGGAACTGGATAGGTCGGCTGGCACGGCTCGCTGTCCTGCGGCATTAGCGGTGCTTATGCAGACTGAATTGATAAAGCTGGACATGATAGATATGTGGCGTCATAGACACCCGGGGAAGGGAGGGTACACACATTACTTGGCCTATCATAATATACACACGAGAATTGATTATTGGTTTGCATCTCACTCCCTTCTCAATTCAGTGAGGGGTTGTGTGATACTGCCCCGCACATTGTCGGACCACTCGCCATTACTGCTGCTTCTGGATGCTCCGGCTGGGAGAATTCCCCCATTCACCTGGAGGTTTCCCCCATATTCACTGCTAGACGAGGTCTTCAGAGAGGAGTTAGCAGAGGACATAGACACATACTTTGAGACCAATGTGGGGTCAGTGGATAGTGTTCAAACGCTGTGGGACGCATTTAAAGTGTACATCCGGGGTATGACGATGGCCAAACATTCTGGGGTGCTCAGAGCTATTCGGCAACGGCTGAAACACCTAGAGACGCAATTATCTGGGCTGGAACGACAATCCAGACATGCATTGACCGCTGACACTGAAGAACAGATTAAAAACCTGATAATAGAATTTAACGAGGAAGCTGATAGAGAGGTTTAGCACATGGGGAAGTATGCCACGGCACGAACCTACGTAGAGAGAGATCGTCCTGGTTCACTGCTGGCAAGACTAATGCGCAACAGCAGGCCGCCGTTGGTGGTTGAGGAATTGATTACGTCCAGTGGGGGGGTGGTCACGGAGGAGGGCGCCATACTTGCACAAATCCAAGATTACTAGGCTCTATCAGTCACGGTCTGGACAGCTCGAAGAGGAAATTGATGACTATCTTAGTTATATCAATATGCCCTTCCTAGCCAATTTTCAGAGGGAATTTCTTATGATGCCAATACAGAAGGAAGAGATCTTAGAGGCGCTGGAGGGAATGAGGTCAGGCAGTGCTCCAGGTGCTGATGGGCTTACAGTGGCCTTCTACAAGGCTTTCCAAGATAAACTTATTCCGCACTTGATGTCTCTCTTTGACGATATCTGCCAACAGGGCAGCATGCCGAAGTCTATGAGGGAGGCCCTTCTTATCACAATACCGAAACTGGGGAAACCCCCCAATGAATGTGGTTCATATAGACCGCTCTCCCTGATAAATGTCGATACCAAATTGTATGCGAAGGTCTTGGCTGCGCGGCTCGCCATACTGGTCCCCGAGCTAGTTGCCCCGGAGCAGGCCGGATTTGTCCCCACGAGGAACTTGACATATAATATTCGCACAGTGCTAGGCACCATACAACACGTGCGGCAGGAAAACAAGGCAGTGGCTATATTCTTAGACATGGAAAAAGCTTTTGGTTCGGTTGAATGGCCGTTCATGCTCAGGGTTCTGAGGAAATATGGATTGGGTGAACCTTTCTTGCAGATGCTGGGGGCCCTATACTACAAACCGTCGGCAAGACTGAAACTAGGGAACATGGTCACCGCCCCGATAGCGATCAGTAGGGGTACCAGGCAGGGTTGCCCCCTTTCCCCTCTCTTGTATGCACTCGTAGCGGAACCATTGGCGTGCGCGATCAGAGAATATCATGGGTTCGAGGGGATCAATTTCCCCACCTACAAGATTGGCATATCTACGTATGGCGATGATACCCTACTGTACGTTAGGGAACCGGAGGCGAACCTGGCGTCTGTGTTGAGGGAGGTGGTGAGATTCGGTGCACTGTCTGGCCTGCGAGTCAATTGGAACAAATCTGTGGCGCTTCTCCTGACCCCGGTAACTCAGCCATTTGACTCGGAGTACCCAATACAGTGGACCACAGACTCCATACGATATCTAGGGATTCGTTTGCACACTGACCCCGAGATACTGGTGCGTGAGAACTATGGGGTGGCATATGCTAAACTTGTGGACGACGTGGAGGTGTGGTGGAAGCTTCCATTGTCCCTGATGGGAAGGATAGCGATAATGAAGATGGTGGTACTCCCTAGGTTCCTCTTCCTCTTTACCAACATCCCGGTGGTGCTGTCCAGGGCCTTTTTCCGGCAGCTCACGCAGACACTTATCAGACTCTCGTGGGGAGGTAAACAACCCAGGGTCCAATGGCAGACTTTAATGCTCCCCTATGAACGGGGAGGACTGGGGGCTCCTGACTTGGAGCAATACTACAGAATAGCGCAGGCGGCACACCTTCACACCTGGATCCATGGGAACCCCGATATCCCACATATGAAACTGGAGTGTCTGTTTGCAGACCCCATTCCTCTTCCAGCTACGATATGTCACCCTGTTGATCGCAGAACTGGGATCTTGGACTCTATAGCGTCCACGAATCACGCCTGGCATGAGCTGATCCGCTCGCGGGACAGTGAACTACTGTACTCACCCCTCATGCATGTGGAATGGGCGATATGGCTTGCCCCGCGGACTGAGAAAGGGGTACTTAAGGCACTACATGAACTAGGCATAGATAAGATGGGGGATCTCTTCCTGAATGGGACAGTGAAGACTCTCCAACAGGTGCTACAATCTCAGACCGGGAAGACGTTGCTGCACTGCTTTCGATACCACAGGGTCCGTAGTGCACTTCAGCAGTTGCTTGGTCCGGAACTGGCTGAACCCCCGGAGGTGCTGGAACTCACTTATGTGATCAAAAACACATCGTCCAGCAAACTGGTCACGAACCTCAAGAAACTGGGGGACCAACACACGCAACACCCGATCTCCAAAGCCAGGCTAGCCGGCATAGTGATTTACAGCTGACAATTAACGATGAGATGTGGCAATATTGCTGCACCAACACTAGAAAGGTGTCGCTCAATAGCCGGCATAGACTGGTACATTTCAAATACTTACAGCGTGTCTATTACACGCCGGAGAGGTTGCACAGGTACGGACTGAGGGGTTTGGCGGAGTGCGAGCGCTGCCACTTCCCGTCGGCGGACTTCCTTCATATGGCTTGGTCTTGCCCTGGAATTCAGAAATTTTGGCAGGGGGTTTTCTCTGAACTGGGACTGATGTTGGGCGTAGACATCCCACCATGTCCGGCTCTGGCTCTGCTGGGCTATTCCAAGACGTTGCCGGTGGCCCTGAGGCGCCTGGCGGATATAGCCTTGCTAACCGCTAAACGACTAGTTGCTATATGTTGGATGAGAGGGCCGATACCGACCAAGAAAAGGTGGGCGGTGGACTTGCTCTACTGCTGCACGCAGTCGGAGACGTACAGGGAACTTTTACCTCCGAAAAATCGGCCCAAGAACTTCTGGGGGCTATACAAGGCCTATCTGAGCGCCAAGGACAGTGGGGAGACTGACCCAGACCCGGAGAGGGAGGAGGTGGGTGAGGTACAGGAGGAGGAAGTCGAGATTCTAGGGAGGGACGCACCGCACGCCTAGCTGTGGATTGGTAAGGGAGTAGTGTTCTGGTCATCCGGGACTGCCTCACATATTGGGCGGGGTAACTGATGTCAGGGTGTGAGACGCACACGACCGGTAGTCGGTGGCCTTGGACTTTGGGGACACTTTTATACACTTTGGTATATAGGATCTGTAGACTGTAGGGCACAGTGTTAGTCACACGACGTTCACAGATAGCACAAGTGGGTAGGTAGGCACATGTTTGGGCAGGTTGGTTGTTGTGGGGGTGGGAGGGTAGATTTGGGGTAGGAGTTAATGCACAGTTACATGGAGAATGCTGATTTTGGCGTAGGGACTTGTTGGGTTCAGACGCACTATCTTAACTAAAGCAGCACAATGAAATGCGGTTCTGTGTCGTGCTGAGCGGCACAGTATTTACATATTTGCTTGATGGCCGCGCTATGCATGCATGATACTGTTTCTTTTCTGCCGCCAGGCCCCCGGGATGCTGGCATTAAGGCTGTGTACAACGTTTTGGGACCTAAGGCAGAGGTTACCTTGTGTTGCCGCCGGCCTCCGGGTTGTAGACTATATGCGCTGTGTGAAAATTGAATATGCAATAAAGTACAAATTTTATTAAAAAAATAAAATAAAATACATGGGCGCCTGCAATCCTTGTACAAAAGCCTGCCTTTAATTTCCTTTTTACAATTGAGTTGTGACATCTCTAGTCACTTGTAATAAGAAAATGATGCACCTGCTGAACTGTTGTAGCTTTTTATAGTTGAATTGTGACATCATGATGCCTCCCTCCAGCAGCAAAGGTGAAAGACACATGACTGATCATAATTATGGCTGCAGTTTAAACAAGGACATGAGAAACTTTATATATTTTGAGTTATAGCATTTTTTCAATCTGATTTATATAAAATTGATTTTACTAATGTTTTGTATGAAACTACTAAATGCATTTTGCTTTTATTCTTCATGTCTGCAAACATACAATATCTTTCTTTTGAAAATAGTTAGATGGCAAAGACGTAAGCGGCTTCTGTGAAGGTTGATAGTGTGTCTATGTATTACAAACAATAAAAAAACGCCCATATTAAAAGAATATTGGAAGTCACTACAGAGTTCCATGAACTTTTAAAAGAATGGTAATGACCGTATTTTACATCAACCATATTTGTCATAAAACACAGTGTACATTGTCAATATAAATTAGAGGTTTTATGAGGAGAACAGAGACCTACAATGTCTTTGATTAACACATTTTACATGCTGCACTGTGATAAGTAATAAGGAAGATATTTGCAAATCAAGACATGGTAACTGTAGTGTTGTAGATGTATATGTCACTCAAAAGGCACGTATCATTATACTCTAACTATGTGAATCTTTATGATACGTGAGATTAAAGCACGGGGACAGGCCAAAATAGAAGAGCTTGCCACATGGCACACAGAACTCACTCTTAGAGTGGTCAAGATGTACACACCTCCTGATCAATGGGTGATCGAATTTCAGTGCCATTCACAATCTTATTTATTAGTGCTTATATGAGCAGCAGTGTGTGCTTTCAGTTAGGTTTACTTGGTTTTGGGGAGACTCACACTCATTAGTTGTCTATTGGTATCATTCCGTGGTTCGGTGACACAAAGAAGTTAGGTAGAGGCAAGCATTTGATGAACGTTAGTAAATAAACAAATAAAATTCAGAGTTGGTTGTTAAAATTGTTGTATTCGTGTTCCTTTGAGTCATTGAGCCTCAGCCATAATATGCTTCACCGCTTTTTGGAACACAGGCCTGGGGCTTTTTCATGGCTGTAAAATATTAGTGCCCCGAAGGCATCTTAGTCATCCTGTTAGGACAACCATGTGCTGTGCAAACTGTAATACACTACACACATGAAACAAATTAATGTAGTAAACCAAAATAGTCTACAAAATTGTTTTAACACCTTAGCTGCTAGGGGGTTTTCCCCTTTTGCGCTGGATTCACAGGATCCCCATTGTTCATGACAAGGTCAACTCGTCATAAGCACAGGGCAGGTAAAACCGCACTGAAGGGGTTAAAGAGAGTACACGCTTTAGAGGGTATATAGTAGAAGGTTGTATGGAAATTCATTTTTTTTTAAACAATTTTTATTATTTTCTGAGCATTCAGGTATACCGTTACATTCTTTTCCCATCCCCCCTCCCTCACAAACTGGTTCCATCTGTGGTACATACCCTCAGTCTACGGTTACCCCTCTATCTTTTGCTCGTCGTTCTTAATCCCCTCCAAACTTCCCCCCCTCCCCTACCCCCCTGGTTTGTCGTTCTGTGTCGTTCTGTGTCTAATCATGTCGAACGTTTATTTGTATGGAAATTCATACTGAGAACTGATTTATGTAATTAGGAGCTAAGGAAATTTAGCAGGTTCTATAATGGCATGATTTACCAAGAATAGTGCAAGAAGTATAATAAATAGCAGCCATCGGTAATATTATGTACAGACTCCTTTATGCCATATTTATTATCCTTTTTGCGGTCGTTTTTCAAAAATTCCCCTTGAGCACTCTTGTACTAGAACAAACAAGTGGACTCCAAGGGTTGGTTGGTTGACCTCCTGTGTGGCTCAATGGGTACAACAACCTGCAAGAGGACTTATCTGAAGCCCCCAGCTGACCAATGGCAACTGGACCTAGACTTGACTATGATCTTGGCATCTGTCTGAAACCCTGAGAGTGCCCAGCTGTCTTCCCCTGAGGCCCTGGGGCTTTAGTAGTATATTTCTGTGGTTGTTGGGCCACCAGAAGAAAAGTTTGGAAACTTTTGAAATGTTTTGCTCTAGTGCTTCAGTGGGACATGGTGTGAAAAGCACCAGATTTGTAATTTCATGAGGTGAGACTTCATTTCAGCTTCATCTCACTCAAGACTCCAAGCACTTCTGGGAAAAAAATCACTGAATCCCATTCTGCAATGGAGCTGTTCAGCACAAAGTCTTCAAAGCTTCAGAGGGACTAATTAGCTTCACGTATCTAGCCTATGATTGCACTGCGGCAATTTTAGTGGCAGCCTGATCAGGGAGGAGTTACAGTGATAAAATCCCCTTCTGCATTGAAACTTAGAAGCAACTTCAATATTTTTTTGTTTTTTTTCGACACCTTCAGTGCGGCGCAAATTTTCGGCTGTCCTGAAGGTTCTAAGAAACGGGCGTGGCCGTGACGGAACGGTTCCGTCATAAGCACAGCCCAACCGGCGCTCGTGACGGAACCGTTCCGTCACAAGCATCGAAGGGGTTAAAGTGACAAAACCCCTTTCTGAAGAGGGACGTCACAATTTTTGAAAATGTTTTACTTTCAGAATCTCATCTGGAGCAAACCAGTTGTTGTATACGCCCAGGACTCCATTGTGGTTGGCCTTTAATTGCAACTAGGTCCTGGCATACTGCTTATACAGTCTATCATTGGTGCATGGTGCTTTGTGACCCTATTTCTACTTAAAATGGTAAACAATCATATCTTTTGTTCCAATTATCCGATTGTTGTTGCTTTGATGTCATTTTATTAAATACAGTTTACTCTTTTTTCTGATTTTTTTTAGACTTTGATATTGCTTTGGTAAAACATGAACATTTTACACGTCGCCTTAAGTTAAGCCTGTCTGGTCTGTGCCATAGCTACCAAGTGATTGAAATTAGGTTAATTTAGTGACTGCGAAGTTCAAGCCTATCAGTGGCCAACAAGATGTCAATGGCTTTAAAAGCCATCAGAGTGTGCACCTTGGAAACTGAGAACGTATCCTATTTTGATCCTAATCTTCATGCAGTAATCACTATAGATGACAGGCCGGTAGCACTGGATGACAGTCTTGTCGCTCTGGGTGTTCTGCTCATCCAGTGTGATTCTGATCCTGAAGCCTCACATTGTGTGATTGCATATGCAAGTCTCAGCATAATGTATACTGGGAAGGCCTACTCACAGGTGGCAGAAAAAAGCATGTAAATGGAGTGGACCTGTGATCATTTACATCTTTTGATTATGGAATGCCCTTCACTATAATCACTGATCACAAGACACTCACTTCAATGTTTGGCAAACCAAAAGCTAAGATCCCTATTTGCCGATAGAAATGAGGCCTCATATTGCAGAAATACTGTTTTACTATCATACATCATCCAGGAAAAGATCTTAACCCTGCTGATATTATCTCCAGGTTCATGTGTGCCACATGTGACACAAAGCAATCAGTTGCTGAGCAATACCTTCACTAGGTCATCAAGCAAGCCTCATCTTCATCTTTAGCTAAGAAGGGCATAATAAAAGCCACATTGAAATACACAAGCATTAAAAACAATACACACTATTGCAGAATTAAGATCCTTTATGCTTTCCACAATATTACATTGGAATTTGGCTCTTCCAGAAGAGGACTGATAGGAAGAGCTATTAGTCTAGTTATTCTCATATTCCTACAAAAAGATATTACCAGTTTTGCTCATGAGGGTCACAGGGATGTTGCCACCAAAAGACTTCATTTACAACGGTCTGGTTTGCTTTCCTTGACAACCTTGTTAAAAATTGTTTGGCGCCTGCCTAGTCTGATAAAGCCTGGGGGGAGAGACAGGGCTCTTCAGCTTTGCAAATGTCTGAATATATAGGAAGATGTGCTAGTTGACTTATTTGGACCTATTACCACTGGCCAACATCTTCTGTTTGAGACAGATGAAATGTTTTGCTTTCCTTAAGTCATGACAGTGCAGAACATCTGTGCTTAATAAGATCTTCATGACATTCTTCAATCTATTCTTGGTCAATTCAGACAAAAATTAACGATGGCTCATGGACACTCTGGAGAAAGATTGGCGGGAGTTAAAATCCATTAGGTATCTACTTTTAGGAAGATTATGTCAACAACAAGAGACTGATGTACCACACACCATTACAGGTATATCACCTGCTGACATTTTATTTCACTGTATACTAAGGACAAAATGGCCACATAATAGGGGATGGCTTTCTTGTAATTCAACTTGTGAAGCTGAGAGACAAATCAAGGAAGGGGGTTATGAAATCTTATGGTCACCAGGGAAGATGTACCAAAACCTACTGAACTCTGGCAGGGAGATAATGTGATTCTTTGCTCTAAAGGTTCCCATAATGATGAGCCCAGTTTTGCCTCAAGCTGTAAATTACGTACATGCAAAAAAAAGACACACATTCACTCGAAACTCTTTTTAATATTTTATGCTCAATGTGGTATCAGATAAACTGGAATCAAAGGAGGAACTGTAAGTTGCTGATGAAGCCCTTGATGAAGGATCCCCTACTACAATTTCTGTTGTTGTTGCTAACAGGCCCATTTGGGCTTCTCAACCTGTGCAACTTTGCCTTCCATTATCCTTAAGTTTACCCACTCATCCCTGCTCAAAATATTAGACCCCAGAGACACTCACTGCATTATTGGATTGAGCATAAATGACTGTTTAAGCTGTAGGGGATGTTGTATCATAGACGGATGCCGCACTGCTGACACACATCATGACATTATTCCAATGTGTGTCAGGAGTGATGCATCTGTCTATGTGTCTATGATACAACATCCCCTACAGCTTAAATAGTATAGATGCAGGCTCAAAACAGGAACAAACTGACATGGAGCTTGAAGGCCTCGTTCCAGGGTTGCCCATGAGATACTCTGATGCATGATCTGGCTGATGAAAAAGCTTGTCACCATGTCAACAGAAGCTATTATCTGTGATAATTACAACTCAGCAGCAGGGTCTGTCGAGCTGGGTTACTATTCTTTCACTAGCTAATTACTGTCACCCAGATCATCCTTTGTCATCGGTCCAAAAAAGGAAGAGAGTGTCCATAGCATAAAAAAGACCATTGAGTGAGGCAGGTTAAAGATGAAAAAAGTATGGGTGACAAGGGAAAATCTTTCCATATTCTAGTTTTCAAGCTTTGGCCCTGGTCCTCGGAATTCGATAGCCAGTCCAACCAATATCAAAGTTTGAGTCTGCATGTATTCCCTACAGACCAGAATGCTGACTGCTTTGTCTGAGATCAAACATTGGCCTGCAAAAGTGCCATGAATCTCCTTGGTAGTTTTTTTCAAGTAGCCAAGCATAAGGGAGCTGATGTCAAAGTTAAGATTACATACTGCAAAAGACTATTATTAAAATTGCAATGAAAAGGAATGGGCAGGTATTGTTATGTGTTTTTTTTTAAAAATACACACTAATTTGACATTTCACAATCAGTATTGCAATCAAAAGTCAAACTGACTGTGAACATTGACATTCATTAAAAAAAAAAAGTTAACCAAGAAGTCCCTGTTTCCTAAGGTCTCTGGACTTAACTCATAGAGAGACATCTAACCTGAGTGCAGCTGCTGGACCTACAAAATACCCATCACTAGCCATGCGCTGGTGTAAAATATCTAATAGAGGGGTTCCATCAATAGACTTAAGGGAGGGGATCTCCTTAGCTTTTCCTTGCCCCGGTGTTCACAAAAAGTGCCCCTGAGAAGCACTAGAGTTGTAGTGTGGGACACAAATTTAAATTAGTTGGATCGGAAAGATGATGAAACAGCTCTATACTTTGGTCCACAGAACAATCAAAACGAAGTTTGGGGCATATTACCAAGGGTATTATCGCCGTATTAGCGGGACTTTTTCCCGCTAATGCGGCGATAATTTTATCGCCCTATTACCAAGCTGTCGCTAACACCAGTTAGCGACAGCTTGTAGGTGATAGCGGGCATTTAGGGGCCCACTTTGCATGTCAACGATAATTATCGCCAATGACATGCAAAGTGGGCGTGCCAAGATGTTAGCAACTGAAAACAGTAGCTAACATCTCTAACTCCTATTAACAACATTTGGAAATGTTCGCGCTATAGGCGAATATCTCCAAAAGCTAACGCCTGCTAAAAGCAGTTCTTAGCCATGTTATCCAATGGAAGGTGGATAACATGGCTAAGAGCATTGTCACGATAATGCATGAATATCGCTGAATTTTTCAGCGATATTCATGCATTTCGCAGGATTTTTACCGCTTTTGAGATAAACCTTGATAATATCAAGGTATCTCAGCGGTAAAAATCCTCGGTGCTCGGCGATATTTTTTTCCCGCTAACCAAGCAATAGCGATAATTATCGCTATTGCTTGGTAATATGCCCCTTTATATTTTAAGGAGGCTTGTAATTGTCAAAATCCATTTCGGCTATTGCTATCCTTCTCTTTAATTCTTCATTAAACGAGAGAAAATAAAACTAGTTAACAGCTATGATGTATTTATTGAACTTGAAGTTGATGCTGTAATGGTTGCTGAAATACAATTAAAAATGTCAAACAATTGACTGTTCAGCAGTTGTTTGTGGAGAAAGTCCCAGGTGCTCAAAAATCCTCAGATACCAATTGTATGCTAACGATATTAATATCCGCTTAAAAATGCACCTGGGAACCGTGTTCAAAATCAAAAACAAGCCTAGTATGTTTTCTAGTTATAAGGACCAACCATAACATAAAATATGACAACTACTAAACGCTTTCCACTATTTGGGCCAGATCACAAACAGGTTTTGACCAGTGCTAATACATTCCTTTGGCAGTAAGGCAGTGCTCGGTGCAAACATCTTTTAACACCATATTATAATATCAGTTTTCTTGGTTTGGTAATGTGTGACCAGAATGTTTGTGCATATTTGTTATGTTGCATTTTGCTAATGCGTTTTTAATGTGCAGGTGTGTTTATTTTTTGGCACTAATAAATTGCATTGTTTTTGTGTTTAATGTGATTGTTATTTTGGCTCTGTTTTGTATGTTTTGTTGTTATGCACTCTTCTGCTGTTGTTGTGTTGTTATTTAGTCTTGTGTGATGTCATTATGCTGTATTCTGTAATTTACTTCAGAGATGTCAACAAGCGCTGCTACATTTCCAGTCAAAAGCAGGACATTCCATTAAAGATCCAGCGACAAATAAACTTTCACCACTCTCTTGGGAGGCAAAATATTACTACTCGAGCTCATCAGCTACCTAAAACACAAGTCAGCCCAAGACTGTGGCAGAGGCCTGTCTTGTATTAGCTCCTTCAGTCCATGCATTATGTGATATGGGTCTTTGTCTCAAAGATCAACATAACAATTGTTAAAATTCTAAACAGTTGAAGACATGCATATTGTATTTCCCTTAAATAAACAAGTCAGAGTGGAAGATCTTTATGTGCAAATCAAATGCAGATAAAAGGAGTATTCTCTCATGGGCTCACTAAAAAAAAAGGCGGGTTCACGATTCCGTTCTCTGAGCATTTATTTTTTTCTATATTCAGTGCATACATTAACTCATAACATCTTTGCAAACAGCAGACGCCAGAAACCAGGGCAGTTAGTATCACTTCAAGTTTCCCAGCTCTTCTGTCCGCAGCATGTGCACTAACGCAGAGATTCTTCAAAGGAATATTATGGGTGGGCAGATTTTGCGGCGTTTCACTCAGTGGAATTACGCGTAATTACGAAATTCTTTCTTGAGTTCCGTGAACAAGCGAAATAGGGCAATTGGCACTGCACGTGCTGATGTTTAGCTCCGGGAGCCCCTTCTGTGCTGAAAAATCAGTGCAAACGACACCACACCACACACATACAGAGGGTGCTGTATCTCAAATTGATTTTGCTGCTGCTTGAGCAGATTTCTTCCTCGAACAGCAGCTTACTGACCTCGAACAGCAGTGCCTGCCTGCGTTAGGGAAATTTCGCTGGGTGTCCTCCTAGCGACCAAAAATTGTACTAGGGTGTGGTAAATTTTGGTTGCGCTAACCAACTTACCATTGGCAAGCCATGGAGGAGAAAACTCCACCACACAGCAGTTTGTGGAATTTTGCCAGAACTCCACGTTACATGCTTATCGCCAATTGGCCAAAATTCCACCAACTCTGTTGGCGGAGTGGAATTTATCGCCCACCCCTAGTTAATACGTGCACTGATGTTGGAAAACAGAAATGTGTAGACACCTTCCGCATCAGCGCAATGCATAGAATGGGATGATGATAGAGTCTCAAGAAGTTATTTCCATGCAGGAGTTCAACACACAATTTGTGCTTTTTAGGTGCCATATCCTGATCACATTCTGTGCACTGCCCTGACCCAGAATGAGTCTTTGAATTTCTTTTTACTGTCCACAGAGCATACATTCACTCACAAAATCTCTGACTTAGTGCAGTGGCCGCAGATAGCAGAGTTCAGAAACACAAAGTAGCTGTTACTTCTTTGTGTTTCTGAGTTCTTTTGTCTGCAGCCCATGCAGTAAGTCAGAGATTCTTTGAGTTAATGCATGCACTATGAACAAGTAAAAAAAAATCATATACCTCCTTTTGCGTAACACAGCAGAGAATATGAGATCATAATACAGTATCGGATCACACATACTTAGGAAATGCGTGCATATAAGACACTATAATCAGGCTATACACTACAATACATAATTATCACTTCTATTTAAATTGGTACGCCAATTTTAGGAGCATGATTGCTTTTTGTACAAATAATAATGCACAATTGATTTCGAATTAACTTTAAAAACCAAGTAGTTAAACACATACATGCCTTGGACTTTACTCTACTGGCACACATTTTTGGAAAACTGGGCTTGTCTTTAATTAATCAGACTTGAATCCACATCTAGAGAGAGAAAGGTAGAAAAGGCCAAAAGAATGAAGGAGTGAAAGACAGGACAATAATGACAAAAGGGAGAAAGCAGGAATATGAAAGCACTTGGGGAGAGAATGTGGCGTAACCGCAGAACTGCATCTTTGGAATTGTGGAACAAGGTTCAAGTCTTGACTTCAGCTCAACATCAGTTGATTCTAAGCAAATCACTCAATCTTCCCATGCCTAACAATAATGAATCTGTCCTTGCGTAATGTAAGTGGTGCTCATGTAAAGCCATCAAATATCTTTGGGTTGCGTTTTCGCTATATAAAACTGCAAAATATAAAAACGTGCGAGATAAAGAGTCATATAATGAAGGGTTTGTAACAGAGGCAAGAGCGGGGATCAGTGCCAGGCATCTTTGGTGTTCAGCAACCCAAGCATTTGGCTGTGCCTGCGGAGGACGCTACGCATGCCTTTGGCCCTCTGTGCTAATTTAGGTATTTATTACAAATCAAACATTGTAATATGATATGATGTATGATATGATATATAAAGTAGAGTGCACAGCTACTCAACAAGAGTGTCCCGGTGCTTAAGAAACCTTAAAGCTATGACTGTTGCAGAACCTGAAAGGGGTGAACAAAAACCCTTATGGTTGTTGCTGGAACAACCAGGTTTTCAACATCTTCCTAAAGGTGAGTACATCCGATACTTGTTTAAGGGTTAGTGGTAAGATGTTCCAAACACGGGCCACCTGAACTTGGAAGGAACGACCTCCAGTTTGGGTGTGGATAAACTTAGGGACAACCACCTGATTCTGGAAGAATGACCTCAGAGTTCTGTAGGGAACATAATGACTAACTCTCCTCCTAAGATAGAGAGTGCCTGTACCTTGTAAAACCTTGAAAGCTAAAACCAGGGCTTTAAAACTGATTCTTTTTTGGACGGGAAGCCAATGCAGACCCTTCAGGTGGGGAGAGATCCGGGGTCTCGGTCTAATCATGAGGACCGCATTCTGGACCACCTGAAGTCTATTCAGAAGGTACTCCATAAGGCCAAGGTATAAGACATTGGAATAGTCCAGCCTAGAGATAATAAGGGCTTGGACCACAGTCTTCCTGTGGGTGAGAGGCAGTAGGGGGAGACATTTCTTAAGCATTCGCCGGAGGCCAAAGCCGGATCCTGAGACTGACTGGATGTGTGCCTTCATGGACAGTGTATCATCCAACTTAACACCCACGTTCTTGACTGTGTTAACTGAGGCAAGGGGAGGTGACATGTCTGATGGCCACCATTGTTTCCATTTGTCCCGAGATGGAGAGCCGAAGAAGATTATCACTGATTTCTCTGGGTTACATTAAAGTTGATTCTCTCTGAGCTTTGTGAAAACTCCAGTCAGGCATTGGTTGATCTTCTCCCCTACAAAGTCCTCACCCTTTTCACATGAAAATACAAGCTGCATGTCGTCCGCATAGGATATTATAGTTGTGCCGCAAGCTTTGGCCAGGGGAGCAAGAGGGGACATGTAAATATTAGAAAGTGTTGGGCTCAAAATAGAACCCTGGGGGACACCCATTTTCAGAGGAAGGATAGCGGTGGCGAAAGGAGGGGACCAGACCTCCTGATGGCTATCCACCAAAAAGGAGGAGAACCACTTAAGCACAGTGCCACCCAGGCCGCACTCCATTAATCTGTGCAGTAGTCCGCCTTGTGGCATGGTATCAAAAGCAGCAGAGAGGTCCAGCAAGATCAACACCACTTTCCCTCCTTTGTCTAGCTTCTTCTTGATGGACTCAGAAATTTCAAGCAGCACTCTCTCTGTGCTGAAATTAGATCTAAAGCCTGATTGGCTCTGGTTGGAAATGATTGTGAGTTTCCACATGGTCCATGATGACTGAGTTCATATATTTCTCTAGTACTTTTGAAAAGAAAGAGAGGAGCGAGATCGGTCTATAGTTGGATGCCACCAAGGGGTCGGCATAGGGCTTTTTAAGTAGTGTAAAAAATTTTGCTTTTTTCCAGCCGCTTAGCAATTGGCCATTCTTCAGCGAGGAATTGAGGACAGAGTTTGGGGCTGGATTAATAACCACGACCACCGTTGCTAACACTTTACTAGGGCAGGTGTCCATGGGGCAGCCTGATATAAGACCTTTCATAAACTCAAAGGGAGTTTCCATTGGAAGAAGGGGGAAACGCGTCAGAGATAACCCCTCAAAAGGAGTGTCAGGTGTTAGAGGGTCTCCACAAAGGAGTCTTGGATCGTCTTAATTTTGTTGTGGAAATATGAGGCAAGTTGGCAAGTTATCATTAGAACAGTGATAGTCATCTTCACCATAATTGAATTAACAATTTATTTGCTTTCATGAGCTTGGAAAGGGAACTTCTATTTGAAATGTATACGAAGGGAAATAAGGTAACCCTTCCAGCTATAGTCTCCTAGGAATGCTGCAAAGGTGTTGGTTAAATAATTGCTGGAGGGTCAAATCACTGGATCATGGAAAAGGAAATTCAGTGATTTAGCTTGATAGTGCTTAAAGAGGACATGAACTTAGGTGAAAAATCCTCAGTAGAAAGGGAACCAGACAATAGTGTGCTTTGACCCCGATGTAAAACTTTTTTCACACAAGTGTAGTAGAAAGCACTCGATGATGACCTACCATGCGAATGTTCTAGGCCATATGATATGGACTTTTAAATATAAAATTACTATGGAAACATATTTCTGTAGAACAGCACCACATATTAGATACTGAAAGAGCAACTAGATGTACTTCTAATAGTGATCAATCAACTAGAGTTTTTTTTGTGAGGGCACCTTTTATATTAAGTATTGTGATTTTACTGTGCTTAAGGTCCTAACTGCTGGAATGCTGAGTGCAGTAAAAACAGTAACAGACAATGCTGGGTGGAGTAGACTTGTAAGGTTGGCTTGAGTAGGTAAAAAGACAAGCAGCTTTGTACTATCACTATTTTTCATGGGACCATGAGAGTTAATATTACATGAGGAATTCAGTTCAATACCCAAGTCCTCCAGAGAAAAATATTAGCCAAATTAGGGCCAGATGTAGGGAAATCATATTTACCGACATTGAAATACCGAATTTTACCGATTCGGTATTTCATAGTCGGTAAATATGAAGGGGGGAGATGTAGGTATTTCCAGATGTGGAAATACCGAATCGCTTGAATTCGGTATTTACCGAATCGGTAATTACCGAATCGGTATTCCCTATTGATTCCTATGGGCTGTGAAGCCCATAGGAATGAATGGGAAATACCGATTCGGTAATTAAGGTAAATACTGACTTTTGCAAGGGTGCAGGGGGTGTCACTTTGACACCCTCTGGCACCCCAAAAATAGGTATGTGAGCCATGTGGCACACAGACATGCCCTAAGGGCATGTCTGTCTGTCACATGGCTAGGTGTGCATGCACACAAGTGCATGCACACCTGAATTCGGTATTTTAACACCCAATTGGATTGGGTGTTAAAATACCGAATTTGTAGGGCCTTTGGGACTCAGAAGAGTCCCACCTACATCTGAGATTTACCGAATCGGTAAAAATACCGATTCGGTATTTTACAGAATCGGTAAATTTACCGAATCGGTAAATTTACCGATTCTGTAAAATAATGCCCCTACATACCATTTCTGATGTACCGGTGGGTAACGGCCGAAAATACCGATTTTCGGCCGTTACCGACCGACCTACATCTGGCCCTTAGATGGCTGTGAGTGAGGGCTGAATTGGTGGCCCTCTTTCAGAATATATGTAGCATAGTACAGATGCAGATTGCCACAAGTTGTTTGACATGATCTCAAGATGGAAAGTTCATTGACACTGTTAGAGTTAGAAATGGGGTTTCTGTTTGGCTAGAGTTTACAACTAAACCTGTCAGAACCCACCACTCAAGCCAGGGTAAGTCAGATACACAAATAGGAAAACCCGTGCTCACGGTCTGGTAGCTTGACTCAGAGCAGGCAGGCTTGTCAAAGAGGCACTGTCTAAAGTATTTATGCAACTCTTTAGCTTAGTAACACAGTGAATACCACCACAAAAATACTCCACATCAGCTTACAATAATAAAAGCTATTTATCTTAATGACATTAAACCAATATGACAAAATTCTAATGAATAGGGGTTTGGATATTTACAACAAATCCCAAGTGCTCAAGAAATATGCTGGCACCCCCTTTTAGGGCATTATGGTAATCCTCAGGCTAACACACCAGCTACCTCAATCTCGGAAATGAGGAGCCCAGAATGCAGCAGAGTACAGTCCCTCTTAAATGTCCTTGAAGCAGTAGGGTTGGAAAACAGGCCATTCAGGCCCTTGTCAAAGTACCTGGGACTTAGAGTCACTGCTCCAGCTGTCGGCAGGCCTCGCACACTGGCCCGCATTGCAGGAGGACGAGTTGGGCACTGGCGCTGCCCCTCAGGAGCACAGTTGGGTCTACGGACCCGTACTGCGGTGTCGGCGGACCTCGCTCACTGGGCTCAAATTGGTAAGAGCCGGCACTGCTCATAGGTGCAGGAGGGACTGGGGCTCAGTTGCAGTAGGGGCAGTTTTGTGCATCTTCAGCCCCGGGGAGCCTGGAGAGTCTGTGGTCCCAGGTCCATCTCACTTTTACTGTTGAGTAATAAACCTAAATATGAGAGGATCTCCCCATTGGAAAGATAAGAGTGGTGAAGATAGAGATTGAGGTTTATACTTGTAGGTTAGTGATTTGCATTTTGAGGTAAGTAGTAATACTGTAGTACTACTGTACATACTACAAAATGCAGTTTGAGAATCAGGCCCTATATTTTCTCTGCCACTGGTCGTACCTAAGCATTATGCATTGTTCAGTCTCACCCATTTAATTATTTACTATTACATCAGATTAAGCTGAATTTGGTCATTTTGACTTCTTAGCTAAGTTTAAAAGTTTACAAGTTTTGTAGCCCTACATTTTTCAGGTCAGGTTTCGAATATTAATTAACTTTTGTGAAATTCATGATTGTATTTGTGAGAATCTTAAGTTGAAGAACCTTGCAAGCCTAGTACAACCCTGCAAGTATCCACATTTGCCATGACATCTTTGAATATAGAAAATATCAGAAGGGGTAATTTACTCCTAGGGCTCCGTTTTGAAATACCTACAGTTAAGCAACATTTTTGACCTCCATTTTCAGATAGGAGAGAAACTTAAAAGACATAACCAGCTCTTGAGTATTAGAGGAGCCTGAACAAGTATTCCTTGTACAATAAGACATCATAAGGACTTGGGAAGAATCAAGTGACATGAGGTTACTATGGAGTGGCAGCGGGTCTTAAGGGTCTTCACAAAATTCCTGCTGTAGCTAATTTGAAGGGGGCGCTGTTCCAAGTCTATTCCCCTCTTGTTAGACTAAATTGAATTGATAGTAACACCCATCTTACTTGCACTCCCTGTAATTCTGCTACAGAAACTTTGGAACACATGATATGAAGCTGTCCTAAATTAGCTTCATGCTTTAAGGAGTTTTGTCATCAACTTAATTTTTTCATGTGGGAGATTCACTCTACTTCCATATTAGAGGGTTTCAGTCATTGGGGATGGAGTAGGATTGCACAGGGGACCCGTAAGTATATATATATATATATATATATATATATATATATATATATATATATATATATATATATATATATATATATATTTTGGAAAATCGCCACGCTGCAGACTGCCACTGCATAAATCCAACAGACGAGGAGTGAACCCAATAGTTGCTGGTGCAAACAAGTGAATTTATTTCATGATTGCCAGCGCTGGCATATACATACACCTATATATGCACCAATTTATGCCAACCTCCTGATGGGAGCATGGGAAACTGCAGTACTGGACAAAGAAAAGGAGCATGGTTCAAAAATCAGACTTTGGAGTCGTTTTATCGACGATTTGTTCAGTATTTGGGATGGAGACAAGGAAACGTTACAAACATTCATTGACTCACTAGAGGAAAACGATTATAATCTCCATGTCACCTCGACAATCAGCTCAACTAACCTCATCTTCTTGGATGTTGAAATGTATGTGAGTGATAAAAAGCCGTGCTCCAAAATTCATAGAAAAACAACCTCATGCAATAGCATACTTCATGCTAATAGCGGACACCCAGCTAATTTAAAATGGAGCATCCCGTATGGACAAATGCTACGGGCAAAGAGAAATTGCTCAGAAGAGAATGATATGAAAGAGGAGATTGAGAGGATGGCACAACGCTTCAGAGAAAGAGGCTACCCAGAAGAAGTCATCATCACTGCAAAAAACAGAGTGGTTCAAAAGAATAGGATTGACCTCCTGACTCCTGGTGGCAGCAGGAAGAAATGCGACAACGATGAGCAAACCGAAAATGATGAAGAGACACGATTAATTATGGATTTCAACAGACAAAGTAGGGACATGAAAAAAGCTCTACAAAAGAACTGGAACATATTACTCGTGGACAACACTTTAAGAGAAGAACTAACCCAACATCCAAGCATCACATATAGGAAAACTGCCTCATTACGTGACATCTTAACCCAAAGTCATTTGACATTAACAGAACAAACCCCAAAAAAATCAACATGGTTGACAACGCCAGGCTTTTGGAAGTGTGCAAAATGCAAGGCCTGTGAACATGGCATAAATGCAAAAGAGTACAGATTACGAAATGGCAAAATTGAGAGAATAAGAGATCACATAACCTGTGAATCAAAATATGTGATCTATAGGCTACAATGCCCATGTGGGAAATTTTACATAGGGAGCACAATCAACAAACTAAAACTAAGAATCTTACAACATCTAAGGGCCATTAAGAACAGAGAGCCAAGCTACCCTATGGCCACACATTTTGCAAAATATCACAACAGCAATCCAGATTTGTTGAAATATTCAGGGATCAAACTGAGTAAACCATCGGAGAGGGGTGGTGATCCTACTTTACAGTTACGAAAACTGGAATCTAGAATGATTCTTGGCATGGGAACTGAACACCCGGATGGACACAACCTGGATGCTGAACTATATGTACACTTGTTATGAACTAATTGCACTCCTTCCATGAAAGCCCAAATGATGGGGAAGTACAAAGAACCAATTGAGAGGGAACAATTGGATCCATTCATGCAAATACTTGATTAATTGGATCCATTCATGTAAATAATTGATTATTGGCGCTAAACTTGATGAGTCAAGGGAAGTTGTAAAGGCATATGTATATATATATGGGCTAACATCGTGAGATAAGCAAACATGCACATTGGAGGAGCATGATTATTTTTTCTATAAAGATATATAGGTGTTATAACGTTACTAGGATCTCAGATTGGGATATTATTGGTGTAAAATAATCAGGAATCATAGAATATGGAATGTACTTCACTATGACGTAAGGAAAGTTCCTGTAAATTACCATGTCTATCCCCCCTTTGTGTAAATATTTATAGTTTAAAAATATTGTTTAGATTCCTAGATGTACATAGAATTTGGAGGTCATGAATTGACTTTGAAAATTTAGAAAAATTTGTACGTACACGTTACACCATGATTGCACACTAATAGCAATAGAATTTGATCATGCCTGAGGGAACTGTATGAATATGTAGATACATGTAAATAGGTGTATATAAGCCCAGAATTGTTGTTCTCACTATGTGTACTTCACAGAAATTTTGAGAGATTATACATTAGCCCAGACATCATTGTTTAATAAGCACAACATTTTTGTTTAAAAAAAACATTTTTCTTTTTGATTAATGTGTACTTCACAGAAATGTAGAGCAAGAATGGTTCTCAAATTAAGCCATATGAAATGAGCAAGGTTGCTGGTCTAGATTTTAATAAACATGGAAAAGGGTACTTTTACTTTACACTATAAGATAAGGTCTGGATCCCTGGGACTCTATGGTCCAGTGGAAGGCTAGAGTAGCCGAAACGCGTAGGCCGCCCGTTTTTTGATGCGTTGCATCCTGCACACGGTGTGTGAATAAAGAAATATTTTGAAACCTACCTACTGCTGCTGTGCTGTGACTTCTGCCGACGAGTGGGGGGCAAGGAGAATCCAGAAATATATATATATATATATATATATATATATATACATATATATATATATATATACATATATATATATATATATATATATATATATATATATATATATATATATATATATATATATATATATATATATATATATATATATATATTAGGACCTAGTTACCATACCATAGGAAAATGTCAACATTCTATTCCCAATAACTTTGGTGCCGATTGGCGCATCTTTGCGAAATTTTCAAAAGTAATTCTTTGTTGAAAGTTTGGGGGTGATTCGTCAAAGGGGGGGCAGAGAAAAAAGAGCAGTCCCAAAACGTGTTTCCTCCATGTTAATTTCCATAGGATACTTTAGACAAGGCTACAGGTCAAACAGGTGAACGGAATTACCCTAAATTTGGCATGGAGCAGGGTCTTGGTCTAGAAAGCCACTTTGTTTATTTGGTGTATATTCGTTCAGTAGTTTTTGAGAAATATTAAAATTTACAGATATCGATATTTGGGAATTCTGCCAACTGATTGGCTGAGGCATTACGAGCACCAGCTTGTTGGCTGATTGGCTGCTAGTGGTTGCAACTAGGAATTGTTGGCCGCCATGTTGTGATTCAGTTGAAGTGAGTAAGGTGAAAAAAGAGGGAAAAAAGGGGGAAAAAGGGGGAAATAGGAGGGTAGGAGCACTGTAACCTCTGTGGGGTGTTTAGGGTGTGCTATAGAGGGGGTGTGAAGCGAAGTATTTACCCCTACCGTTGTGTAAGTAGTGGGCTACAGAAAATAAGTGAGGTATTGCATAGAGTCTGATGCGGGTAAGGTTAGCTGGTGCGGGACTCGGGGATTAAAGTGTGAGCCCAAATTGTGTGTCTTATGCTGTGAAGTCATGTGCCGTGGCCACTGCACTACAGTTGTAGAAGTAGTGTCCGGATGTGCTTATAACTACTAGGACAAACTAATGACCCGTGCTTGTATGAAAGTCCTGGGGTATGGAATATATGCTAGGTATTGTCTAGAGTCTCATGTTGCTAAGCTGAGCTGCCCCAGAGTTGGGGATTAAAGCTTAGGTTGTGTTGTATAGGGAGTGCAAAGGTAAATCAATATGGTATTTGTAAAGCGCAAACTACTCACCCCTATGGGTGAGTAGAGCTGTGGATCAAAGCGAGAAGTCTGTGCAGCAAAGTGAGATGGTCGGTTCGCTGCGCCACAGATGTGTGGAGAATAGGTTTTGGAGAGGGTGCCGGAGTTGGCGTTATAGGGCCCTAAAATAGCGGGTATAAGGTATAGGGTGGCTCTAAAGAGAGCCTGTGTGTTCATTAGTTGGAGCTACATATAAGTGGGGATGCACAGCTTCAAGTTAATCAGAAAAACTCAGTTTTCCTGATCTGTGAAGTGTACTCCATCACTTCTGTATATATCCGCCATATCAAAACATATGTTGTTGTTGTACATGGACCCCATTTTGTGGTCTCTGAGGTATGCAGAGACAGCTTTGTTGACTTTTTTCCGAGATTTTTCAATCTGAGGACAAAATAGTTTGGACCATTTCCACTTCTGTCTTTGACATATATTGGAATATACAAAGACAGTTTGAGGCAAAAGTAACATCAGTTGTCCAAAGGTGTCCTTCATAAGCATTTCCAAATCTACCCCAGTCAATGTGCCTAGGTCGTTTCCACCACAGTGCACAATCAGGAGGTCAGGGTGTTGGAGATGCAAATAGGTATTTAATGTCCAAATTTTGTAAACCTAGGTCTAAGTCAATACTTCTCTGTCCTGTATGCCTCTTGCACCAGAAAACATAGCTATGTCCTACGATCCACACTAGCATTTTGAAGGTATGGCTGGAAGGTATGGAAAGATGTCTGTAGCTCATGCAGTTCCTTTGTAGAATAAGGGATATGTTTCAAGATGGGGACTAGTTTCTTTTCGCATGCAAAACGGTACCTGATTGGGAGATGAAAAGCATTGTTTTTTAAAAGTAGGGTGCACATTGTTTTTGTGGAAAAGTATGTTTGTGATTGGTTAAGAAAAAGCAGTTTGTATGTGAAGTACATATTATAGGATAACATTTGCTCAACTCAACTACACCTGCTACTTGCATTTGGAAGGCACTGTTCGAACTTGAAACAATCGTGAACTTTTAACCTGCATGTGCTGTTAAATGTTCGAGAAAATTTTGCAAAATAATATCGTTAGGTTAAAAAAAATGTATGAACTTTTAACGTCCACATGTTGTAGAATGTTCTAGAAAGTATGTTGATAAAATACGTTGCATTTCTGACTTCGATGTGCACTTGAATATTTAAAAAACTATTTATATGGAAAAGTAGAAAGAAAGTAATAGAGAGATTTTTTTGAAAAATAAAAGAATAAAGGAACTATTGTAATTTGTTCTTGATTACCTACTGGTGGTTCCCAGTAGGTAGTTATCACTGTTATTGGTCTGAAAGTGCGATGTTGCTCAGAGTGGCATGGTGGTGATATGATATGGTGCTACACTCGGGTATGAAACCGAGAGTCTAAACCGTGAGGTCATTGCTGTAAAGTGATGTGGTCTGGTGTTTGTAGCATACATGTGCAAGTAGTGTTAGTAGGCGTTTATACCATACAGGGAGTGTGCAGCGAACTACTGACCGCTACTTTGTGTTGATAGTATACCAGAAGCGGGAAGGGAAGTAGTTACGCCTACCGGTGTGAAGACTTGGGGATGAAACTGAGCTGATTGCTGTAAAGTGATGGACTCTGGGTGCTGTAGGATACTAGCCCTTATAGTATAAGTGTATAAGTAGTGTTAGTATGCATTTATAGTATATAGGAGTGGGAAGCGAGCTACTCATCCATACTGGTGTGAAGACTTGAGGATTAAACCGTGAGCCTAAATTGTGAGCTCATTGCAGTAAAGTGATTTTCTCTAGGAGCTGTAGCATACTTGTGGAAGAAGTGGTAGTTTACATTTATGCAATATAGGGAGTAGGAAGCGAAAGTCTTACACCTACCGGTCTCAAGACTCGTGGATAAAACCATGAGCTCATTGCTGTAAAGTCATGTGCTCTGTGTAGTATTCCATTGTAAAAACAACAATTGTTGGACAGAATGCAGAACAATGTCATACATTCACCCCAGTACAGAGATCTGGGCCTAAATCCATTATTTTTTTGCACTCCACACCACCCCAGTTCAGACATGGCCATATGCAAATCATCCTTGACCCTGTGCCTCATGGGAACAGTCCAGCCCGAACTGCCAAGCCATGTCTTTCCTGGACCGGAATCAAGCATCCTAGGACTGGTTTCTGGCTTTCAGCCGTCTTCAGCCAGGATAGCTTGACTTCAGTGGTGTGGAGAGCATGGGACTCATGTCTGAGCATACCTATCCCACTCGGGGTGACAAATGCAAAAATTACAATTGATGGACAGAATGCAGAACAATGTCATACATTCACCCCAGTACAGAGATCTGGGCCTAAATACATTGTTTTTTTGCACTCTATACCACCCCAGTTTAGACATGGTCATATGCAAATCAGCCTTGACCCTGTGCCTCATAGGAACAGTCCAGCCCGAACTGCCAAGCCATGTCTTTCCTGGACCCGAATCAAGTATCGTAGGACCGGTTTCTGGCTAACAGCCGTCTTCAGCCAGGATAGCTTGACTCCAGTGGTGTGGAGAGCATGGGGCTCACGTCTGAGCATTCCATTGTAAGTCATAGTAGAATGTTAGTATGTTATTCTACTAGAATCTAAGGGGCATATTATCAAGGCCCAAGTTAACACCAGAACATGGGCTTCTATTGGAATTCTCTACGACATATTATCAAGCACATTATCGCCATTTTAACTGCAGTTTCCTGCTGCTAAAGCGGCAATAATTTTAACGCTGGTCCTTGATAATATAGCCCTCAGTATGTAATGTTAGAATGTAGGGCTGTCATAAGTTTGTACAAGGTGCTGGATTAGACGCTTGCTTTGCTGTCTGCTCCTGTTGATGGTTGTTTCAAGTGTCTTGTTTTCTTGTAATAAATCTACTTATTGGATCCACTGCTACCTGCCTCTTCACTACATAAATTTGGCGACGAGCGGCAGAAGACAAAAAGAAGGCACTACTCACCAATATGTTAAAATTGCTTGCGTTGTGCTGAAGACCCGTTTTGTTCATGTAGCTGTTTCTACTCATGCCAGGGTCCTCAGCTCATTGAACTATGTCATCAGACTTCTGATAGGATTTATATTTTTTGATTTTGCGCTTCCTCTGCTTCTTCCCTACACTCTGGGCACTGTACTATGCGTGTGTAAGTAGTGTTAGTATGTGTTTTTGCTAACAAATGCATCATGGTAGTAGGGTGGGCGTCCTTTCAGCCACAACTCATACAATGTCCTGGGGTGTGCATTCGCTGGACATTTGTGTTTACTATTAGAGGGTGGTGCATGACTTCCACCCTGTGATAGCAAATACTTGTTCGACTACTTGAAGCGAGAGGAGGAAAACTTGTATCGCTCTAATAGAAGGGGTACGGATGGCAAAAATGGAGAGAAAAGAACAACAACAAAAAAATCAGGGTCTCAACCGTTCTTTTGCATGAGGCCCCTGATGGGTGGGTGATGTTCCGTGGCCAATCCAATTATTATATTGCGGGGTCTCTGTAGGACTGGGGATCTTAATGTCACATGTAAATTAGGCACGGAAGAGCAAGAGATGTTTTGCAGCCTAGGGGAGCGCCACCTTCCCTGGTATTGTTGACTAATTGTTCAGGGGGTTCGAGGCCAACTGAAGTCCGGGGAGCGCCACACTTCGGGTCTTTATTTAAATATGCAGGGTGGGCATCAGCAGTCCCGGAAGCATCGGTGGTCCTAGGCAGTGCCTTATTTGTTCTGTAATCACACAGGCCGTACTTATGGTGTTATAAAGTGATACACTCATAGAACTCTTGCAGTTGTACAATTACCCAGGCTTCATTTGTCTAATAGTCAGTTAGATTATGTTTGGTAGGTGCACTCTAATATTAAATAATGTTGTCCTTAAAATCTTTTATTAACAGATGATTTTCACAATAAATAATAGACAAGTGTTGTCAGAAAAAGAAGTCCTATACACTCAGTTATTTATTTGAAAAAAAAGTAACCTTTATTAAAACAGAAATAAATACAAATGTAACTTTTATAGAACAGAATAATAAAAAAAATGTGGATTGGACTCCAGTGGAAGCAGCGTGGGAAACCTGCAAGACAAAAATGAAACATAAGTATGTGTGCTAAGTGGAAGAGCTAAAAAAAGGTACTCCAGATGAAAGGACCATAGTGAGAATGGAGGGGAGGGGGAGTGGGTGAAAGGGAGAAGGGGAGGGAGAGTCAAAAGAAGAGGGGGAGAGGAGGCAGAGCATCGGCCTATTGCACCCAGCCCTTAGTGTTTACCCTCTATCACCCATTTGTCTAGGACGCTGGGGTCTGCGAGAAAGAGTGTGGTTCAGCAAGTCCTTAAAATTAAATACATGAGTCCAGAGATTATGGGCCATATCATGAAGGAAGGGCGATAACATTATCGACGCTTTAGCGGCAGGAAACTGCCTCTAAAGCGGTGATAAGGGGTTGATAATATACCCTTGTGAACTCCTTTAGAAGTCCAGGTTCTGGTGTGAACATGGGCTTATAAGGGAATTCACAAGGGCATATTGTTAACCCCTTACTGTCACTTTAGCAGCAGTTTCCTAATGCTAAAGTGGTGATAATGTTATCGCCATTCTTTGATAATATAGTCCTACATTATTAGCTACGGGAAAATCGCTTGCATGTACCTGTGCACCCAGGGTGTTGCACCCCAACCCCTTCCCCTGCACTGTGCTCAAATGTAGGTCTTGCACACCGAGGCTTCACTGCTCACCTGCCACCACTGGTGTGTCCCACGACGTGTTGGTGCAAGTTCCTAAACCGGGGTATGTCTCTACAGTAGACCAGGTCTCTGGTCCAAGATGGTGTCTTGATACCACGATGGAAGGTGTCAGAATGCCAGGGCATCATTGGGGGGTCAGCTCCCGCTCAGCCCCTTTACAGCCAATCAATACATTTCTGTGAAGGGAGAAATAATTTAATGGTGGAAACGTGTGGAGGTAAATTAAGGTTTATTTCAAGCTTGAGAGAAAATAGGAGTTGAGTGTATCCTTCACTTTTGAAGTACGATCAACCTTTAGTGGTAATCATGGTTCAAAGAGGAGTTGGAGTGCACGAGAATACACAAGGTTAAATAATAATATGTTATGGTAAGGTTTACATATAAAGGAATAGAGCGCATGCTAGAAGCTTAATGTTTGTGTGTAATGCAGTGGCTGGAGCCTCTGTGCATGTACACTTAGAAAGGAGCTCACTACAGTCTCCTAAAAGCCAACGCCACGTTTCTGTAGGAGAGCGCTGCCCGCTGGCTCAGGCCTACAGTACGGTCCAGCAGGTCCTTAAAATTAGACCCATGTGACTGAATGAGGTCAGAGATCACATCATTATGCACGGCAACATTGCTTTTTCACACGTGCGCACTCAGGGTGATGCACCCCACCCCTCCTGCAGAACCGCCCTCAACATGTGTCTGTACGGCAGCGCTTCCCATAGGTTCAGGCCTACCTTATGGTACAGCAGGTCTCTAAAATGAGAAGAGATGTGACTGAATGAGGTCAAAGATCACATCGTAACACATGGCAATATTGTTTGTTCGCATCTGCACAGCCAGGCTGAAGCACCCCACCCCTCTCGCCGCACCGTGCTCAATTGGAGGACCTGTGCACCCAGGTTGCTCTGCTTATCTGCTGTCATTATTGTGTGAGCAAACACTACGGGCAGCAGTGCTCACAATTGAGAAGGAGTGTTGATTGCAGGAGAGTGTACACCTCATGGATCCCTTTCGTAGACGACGGGCAGTAGGGCTCACAATTTAGAGCCCGTGTTGATTGCCAGGATGGTGTACACCTCATTGATTAATCTCTTTTTTTGTTGCGCATCGTGATATGCGAGGTGGATGCGGCATATCATTTGAGGTAGTGTGGAAGAAGAGGGACGAGTGGCGTCGTGGTTATCCTATGTGGGCTGGGTTTGCGTACGCCAGGTCAGCATAGGGGTGTGAATAATTATTCCGGGGACTTGGGCGTTGTTCAGTTCCTGCCTGGCCAGGAAGTGTACTTATGTGTGTTTCTTTTATAGTTCTGACCTCGCAGAGTGTGCAATTTAGATTAGTGTAGCATGTGTCGGGAGGACAGAAATTATTGTTAATGAGATGGCATATGATCTAGGATATGCAGTCTGCCCATGGCTGATGATGCTCCTTAGAACCACCAACACCCAGGCCGAAAGGCAGCACAGTAAGGTGCAGGCACACACACCAGAGGCATTGTGTAACACATATATGTTTTTTGATGGAATGTTTGAGATGCATGGCAATCACACGTGGAAGGCTAATGTACATAGCATGAACATTGATCAAGATGATTGTTGCATGTTGTGTGCAGTATAAGATATGTGTATACAGGAAAACACTTTTCAAAAAAGCTTTGTAAGCAGAAGACCTGTCTCTCATCAAACGCTGTAGAGAGAATGAGTAAAATAGGTGGGGTCAAACAGCTGTTACAATGGGAAATGTTATGAACCAATCAAATGCTTTTTTTTAAGGTCATGTGGCTATCGCGCACCAAACGCGCAAGGAGGCCACACCCAACGCGATTCTGACAAAATATATTTATCATGATATAAGTTTATTACAGTTAGAAATATATAAATGTTTAAAATAATTTAGATTTTCATGTGCTCTTGTATACTGTTTAAAGTTATTTAGATATACTTTTGAGACAAAAAAACGGGAATGGCTTACCTGGAGTGATACTATAAGTCTGTGATGTAACACAGGGCCTGGCAGCGTGTACTCAATCAATCAATCAATCAGTGACACTTATAAAGCGCGCTACATACCCATGGGGTCTCAAGGCGCTGGGGGGGGGGAGCCGCTACTGCTCGAACAGCCAGGTCTTCAGCTTCTTCCTGAAGGAGAGGTGGTCTTGGGTCAGGCGCAGGTCGGTCGGGAGGGAGTTCCAGGTCTTGGCGGCCAGGTGGGAGAAGGACCTTCCTCCTGTAGTCGCTCTTCGGATGCGGGGGACGGCGGCGAGGGCGTGGTTGGCTGATCGGAGGTGGCGTTTGGGAGCGTAGAAGTTGACTCGGCTGTTGAGGTAGCTCGGGCCTTGGTCGTGTAGGGCTTTGTGTGCGTGGGTGAGGAGGCGGAAGGTGATTCTTTTGTTGACGGGGAGCCAGTGAAGGTCTCGCAGATGTCCGGAGATGTGGCTGGTTCGTGGGATGTCGAGGATGAGTCTGGCTGAGGCATTCTGGATCCGCTGGAGTCTCTTCTGGAGCTTGGCGGTGGTCCCGGCGTAGAGGGCGTTGCCGTAGTCCAGTCGGCTGGTGACGAGGGCCTGGGTGACGGTCTTCCTGGTCTCGGTGGGGATCCACCAGAAGATCTTCCGTAGCATGCGTAGGATGTTGAAGCATGCCGAGGAGACGTTGTTGACTTGCCTGGTCGTGGAGAGGGAGGAGTCCAGGATGAAGCCCAGGTTGCGTGCATGGTCTGTCGGTTTGGGTGCGGTGCCCAGGGCGGGAGGCCACCAGGAGTCGTCCCAGGCGGAGGGAGAGGAGCCCAGGATGAGGACCTCCGTCTTGTCCGAGTTCAGTTTCAGGCGGCTGGTCGTCATCCACTCGGCTACCTCTTTCATCCCTTCGTGCAGGTTGGCTCTGGCGGCGGCGGGGTCGTTGGTCAGGGAGAGGATCAGCTGGGTGTCGTCGGCGTAGGAGATTATGCTGAGGTTGTGTTTGCGTACGATGGCCGCGAGGGGGCTCATGTAGACGTTGAAGAGGGTGGGGCTCAGAGATGATCCTTGGGGGACGCCGCAGATGACTTCGGTGGCCTCTGACTTGTACGGTGGTAGGCGGACTCTCTGTGTTCTCCCGTCGAGGAAGGAGGTGATCCACTCCAGCGCCTTGTCCTGGATTCCGACGTTGCTGAGGCGCCGTACTAGGGTGCGGTGGCAGACCGTGTCGAATGCCGCGGAGAGGTCTAGGAGGATGAGGGCCGCTGTTTCTCCATTGTCCATCAGGGCTCGGATGTCGTCGGTGGCGGCGATGAGGGCGGTCTCGGTGCTGTGGTTGGCTCGGAAGCCGGACTGTGAGGGGTCGAGGGATCCGTTCGTCTCGAGGAAAGCGAGATCGGGGAGAGATCATCACACCATACTAAAATGAAACTTTAACTTCTAAATATTCTATTAATGTTCCCGCCCATTAAATTGAATTTTCCCATGCATCTTTATTCCACCCAACAATGGATGTTCTTATAGAAATACAATGTTAACAATATATTCTTCCGCTTGGTGTCAGCAGGTTAGATTCCCAAGTTCATCTTCTAGTGTGCTGTTAGCTTGGCATTGCTTCAATGTCAGATGACTTCAGCTCCTTCTGGAGTTTGACATGCACAATGTGGGTTTTCAAAATGGAGAAATAACACCTCCCAGGCCCGAGATTATCGTTACATGAAAAAATAGAAAGAAACAGTTTCAGAACACAGAATAAATGAATGCATTGTATACCACTTATCTCTACTCTATTCCCATTACTTTATTTTAACTATTGCGTTAATGATTAGGCAAAACAAACAGCTTTGTGTACAATGTGTAGCAGGCGCAACCTCATACGTACACGACGTAATGCGTACCCATCGGATACCAAAGTAGTACCTGGGGTGACTACATGCATATATGATGTTACGCAGGACACGGTGCCACAAACTCGTCAGATACGAAATGTGCATCATTCACGAGTTTAGCAAAATGGCAGATAGGATTCATGTGGTGATGGAGCTTGGCACGCTATCGGTATGGGAGTGTATTTTCTCCCCCCCCCAAAAAAAATATGCATATTTTTTGGGAAGATATATAACATTACATGATTTTTAAAGTTAGAAATAGAGTTCCAAAATATTTAAAAATATAATAGAAAAAATATAAGTTTTATAAACATTAAAATATTAAATTAACATTTAAAAAAACTTTGAAATTCACTGAAAAAACCATAGGTTTCACAGACGTTATAGTTAGGAATTAGCATTTAAAAAACCTTAGAAATTCACCAAAAAAAACATAGGTTTCAGGGACGTTATAGTTAGTTGAACATTTGACTCATATAAAACCAGAGAAGTCGCCTGTTATAGTTAGTTGAGCTAACTATAACATGCGCGCCCGCAATGCACTGCTGATGAGGTTGATGGAGCATGGTTGCGCACGTAAAGCGACTTGCTTGTACTCAACCCTCTCTAATAACTCATAACGTACTAACTAACATGTTTGTCTTATTAATATTGCATTTCACGACATGTTTAGTATCTATAAGAAGCTTGCTTATGTGTTTCTACTAACAATAATCCGCTTGCACTAAAATGGCCGCTGCTACGCGGGATTTCTTTCTGCGCATGCGTCTGTCACACTCATGTGACATGACGTATCTTTCGCTTGGAGGGAAACTTTTGCTTCTGCGCACTAGAACTAAAACGGCTGCTTTGTGCATGCAGCTTGCATTGCGGCTTTTGGCTAAGCTGTTTGTTTTGCCTAATCATTAACGCAATAGTTAAAATAAAGTAATGGGAATAGAGTAGAGATAAGTGGTATACAATGCATTCATTTATTCTGTGTTCTGAAACTGTTTCTTTCTATTTTTTCATGTAACGATAATCTCGGGCCTGGGAGGTGTTATTTCTCCATTTTGAAAACCCACATTGTGCATGTCAAACTCCAGAAGGAGCTGAAGTCATCTGACATTGAAGCAATGCCAAGCTAACAGCACACTAGAAGATGAACTTGGGAATCTAACCTGCTGACACCAAGCGGAAGAATATATTGTTAACATTGTATTTCTATAAGAACATCCATTGTTGGGTGGAATAAAGATGCATGGGAAAATTCAATTTAATGGGCGGGAACATTAATAGAATATTTAGAAGTTAAAGTTTCATTTTAGTATGGTGTGATGATCTCTCCCCGTCTCCTGTCCAATCAAAATTGGGGATTCTTACACTTGCAACATTGGGGGGGGTGGTACACTGTCCTGGAAAATAGTATAACTAGAGTAGGCTTATTTAGCTAATTTGTCTGACTTGTCCGAATAGCTGACCTTTCACTGACCTAACGCACTCAATAGGTGTCAAGAGCAGAGGTGCTGGTGGAGCACTCTGTCAGAAGATTTGATAACCCAATCGGGGTTTGGGAACTGGGTGCTGGCGGAGCACTCTATCTAAAGACTTTGTGGCCTTGTTGGGGTTTAACTGTTAGCTGCAGAGAGAGTCCAACGCATGCATTTGTCCTTTAGCTGCGGGTGCCGGTTCTAATCTGAGGTGACCCTGTCCTGATCCAATTTGGTCCGTACTTATCCTGATTCTGGTTCGCACCTGTTCTTTCCTGCTGGTACCTGCATCTTGGGGTTCTGTCCTTTATCCAAGCTCCATGGCCAGGGTTGGTCTTCACACCACTCTAGGTAATTATAATTAATGTGGGTTTGTTATTGTACTGTTTCCCCTTCTGTACCCTTCCTATGCTTCAATGCTAATGAATGTTTCTCATTTCATTTCAATGTTAATCATATTCTCGCTGATTGATCAAGTTTCAATTAATGTAGTATGGGCACTGTCATTTAATAAGTTTCATAGATAAAGAGTTTAAATCTTTCCCGAGTTTGTGGTTATTATATGAGTGCAAATGTTATTTTTCTACCTATTTTTTTGCTAACTCCCTGATCCAATAGGTCTCTAGGTAGCGGTGACTAGGATTGATAAATCAGATGGTATAGGCCCTAAGTGGTTAAACAAATCTTGATTGAGAGTTCGTTTACCTGTTCAAAGTGTGTGTATGTTGATTAATGGGCCCAGGTGAGTGTGGTAATATAAAATCTCAGGCAGGTGAGCCTGCGCTCCATCAGTTCTTTTGGTAGCAGAGGATGGTTAGGGTTTAGTTAAGATAGGTAGGTAGTTATAATTAGTTGGTTAATGAAAAATATTTTTGCATATTTGAAATTGATGAATATTGACTTGTGTTGATTTTATGTATTAACCAAAACTTGTTCGTACCTGTTTTATATTTTGTCTGGAACCCCCGGGGGCAGAATATTGGGTGGTAAATGGAAGCCTCACTGCCGTGAGGTCACTTACCTGTAGGAAGTAAGTGCATGGTTATCATCAATATCACATATTACATCACTCATGACATGGTCAGTAACATCACTGATGACATCTCAAATGACATCACTCATGACATCATCCACGTGACAATCAGATGCACATACTGATGCTCTAATATAAACTTTGATACACCCATTCCAAAATGCTGACTACTGTTTTTGAAACCATACACAAAAGAATGCCATATACTACATAGCATTCACTATTTCCTGGGTCTACACACACACATCCAAACACTTATACATGTAGTTACGCATCAATAGAGGACTATAATATGCACTCATACATCTATACATGCAGTCACACGCCGCCACTCATCCATAGAGTTACTCACATGCCTAGTCAGTAATGCAAAGAAAGAATCACATACCCATTTAATCATGTATACAGTTATACACACCAACTTTGTTATTTTTAGACATACCACATCACTTATTTATACTGATACTAACACATATTTACTGTCTTATACAATCACTGATAGAAGCACCCACTCTTGAAATAACTTAGTCTCACGTATACTCATTTATATACTCCAACACTCACATATGGTGGCTTAAAACATATATAGTTAGTTACAGATATACCACTGAGATATTTACTCACTCACCAACATACCCATAGACACACTAACTCACCCGTACAGCCCTTTCCAGATGCACTTTCTAATCCATACAACCACTGAATCACCCACTCAGAAATCCATGCACGGACTCATACACCCACCCACCCACACAGACACTCAGGGACCCATACAGATACTCAGACAACAAATCAATAACCTTTATAGACACTCATGTAGCTATTCAGCAACCCATGCAGTTGCTTCCACACCAATGGAGAGACTAATACAGACTTTTACACAGTTTAGTCACTAACCCATGCATTCAGTAAGACACGTTCCATCACTCACTTATACAATCAGTCACGCACATACTAAATAATTCCTTTAGGCACTTGTAAATGTACTCATTCTCAAATACACCTTGGCAAATATATATAAAACATATTTACATTTTATAGAAACACACATTCACTGGATGATGTCATTAGTGATGTCATTTGAGATGTCATCAGTGATGTCATGAGTGATGTCACTGACCATGTCATGAGTGATGTAATATATGACATCGTCAGCAGTGTATTGCAGGGGTGCGAGTTATAGTTAGCTCAACTAACTATAATGTCCCTGAAACTATGTTTTTTTTTTAATTTCTAAGGTTTTTTAAATGCTAATTCCTAACTATAACGTCTGTAAAACCTATGTTTTTTTCAGTGAATATATATGTATATATATATATATATATATTCACTGAAAAAACCATAGGTTATAGACCATATATAGTTAGGAATTAGCATTTACAAAACCTTGAAAATTCACTGAAAAAAACATAGGTTATAGACCATATATAATTAGGAATTAGCATTTACAAAACCTTTATTTTACTCACACAAAACCATTGAAATTCGCATATATAGTTAGTTGCACTAACTATATATCGCGCACCCGCAATCCACTGCTGATCATGTCACATATTACATCATGCATGACCTGGTCAGTGACATCACTGATGACATCACTGATGACATCTCAAATGACATCACTGATGACATCACTGATGGCATCTCAAATGACATCACTGATGACATCACTGATGACATCTCAAATGACATCACTGATGACATCACTGATGGCATCACTGATGACATCTCAAATGACATCACTGATGACATCACTGATGACATCTCATTTGACATTACTGATCACATCACTGATGACATCATTCATGTGATAATACGATGAACCTCTTCAAACTCTAATATAACCTTAGATACACTCAGTGTAAACAGACACTCACAGACTGTCACTCATCCATGGAGTTACTCACACACCTAGTCAGTCATGCAAAGAATCAACCACACCTCCATTTCCTCAACTATACAGTTATACACACCTTACTTATTCAAACATATACTAACACATATTTACTCTCTTATACAATTCCTGATACAAGTTCACAATGATCCATACAGCCACTCACACATTCACTGGCTCTTATGCACAGTTATTTATATATGTCAACTCTCACATGTACTGTGTTTTACATATGTACTTACTTTGACATGTAGCACTGAGATATCCATTCACTCACCAATACACTCGTGCACACAGTCAACCGCCCATACAGCTGTTTCCACATGCACTTTTGAACCCATACATCTAGTGAATCAACTGCTCACACATCTATGCACAGAGTCATACACCTCCCAGCCACCCACACACACACTCAGTCTCCCATACAAATACTTGGGCAACCAATTAATAACCCATATAGTTACTCATATAGCTACTGATCAACACATGCAGCAGTTTACAGAACAACAGACATAATGATGTACAAATTAAGACAGTTTAGTCACTAACCCATGCACTCAGTGAGACACATCTAATCACTCACTCATACAGTCAGTCATGCACCTACTAAATCCTTAATCCAGACACTTATACATCCACTCATTCTTCAATATGTAAGACATATTTTAACTTTACAGAAACATACAGTCACTGGATGTTGTCATCAGTGATGTCATCAGTGATGTCATTTGAGATGTCATTTGAGATGTCATCAGTGATGTCATCAGTGATGTCACTGACCATGTCATGAATGATGTAATATGTGACATGATCAGCAGTGGATTGCGGGTGCGCGATATATAGTTAGTGCAACTAACTATATATGCGAATTTCAATGGTTTTGTGTGAGTAAAATAAGGTTTTGTAAATGCTAATTCCTAACTATAAATTGTCTATAACCTATGGTTTTTTCAGTGAATTTTCAAGGTTTTGTAAATGCTAATTCCTAACTATATACGGTCTATAACCTATGGTTTTTTCAGTGAATTTTAATGGTTTTTTAATAGCAAATATCAAAAGCTGTAAAATGTATTCTTCTTTTAAAGGAAAAATATATTTTATATGTATTTAATATATTTTTTTTATGTATATACTTTTTTTGAGGGAACGAATTTATCAACTATCATGCTAAAGAAGAGTGTGGGGAAAAAAACCAAAGAGGAGGACTAAGAGGAAAGAACAATCATTTCAAAAATACAATTGCTTTAAAGCATGAAGTGCTTTTCCACACATTTACATTTAAATAACCCATATTAGAACATACAAAATATCTACAGAGGAGACAGTGTACATTGAATTTTAGACTCTTCATTGGTACCTACATGTTGGTACTTACATCACCCACACAACACAACAGCTCTATTCAGAGCTACCCTACCTCAAAGCACTCTAAAATATTATTTTACTATTTCCCTTGGTTTTCCCCTTGTTACGCTTTCCGGAACGCTACCCGGTGCGCGGACCGGGCGCTAACCGTGCAAAAATTTGAAAAAAAAGGTTCTTTTTTTTACATATATGGGCCTCCTCAGCCACCCTCAGAAAACCTAGGGGGTCAGGATATGTCTCACGTGCCCCCTTATACCCATTCCCAACATTGTTTATCCTCCATCTTGTGACTAAATTCATCCGAAACACAAGATGGCGGACTCCCGTTACGCTACCGGTGAGCTACCCGGTTCGCGTACCGGGTAGCGCTTCCACCGCGGGAAATCGAAAAAAATATTATTTTATTTTTTTGCCCCGCGGGTCCCTTTAATAGCCCCCACATCAATCCTAAGGGGTCAGGAGGGGTCTACCTTGCCCCCTTTCATTCATTTCCCCCTTCGTTTATTTCCACCTCTTGTCTCTCGATCCTACTGAGAGACAAGATGGCGGCCGCTCCGGACTGTTTAGAATGTTGAGAGTCACCGGAGAGCCAATCCGCTTCTCCGCGCGAAGTTCCGTTACGCGTCTGGTACGCGAACCGGGGCGCTAACCAGGACGCTGTCACAGATATATATATTTTTTTGAACGTTAATTTCTTAAAATCCACTGGAGCACATATCTTGAGACCTAGCAAAGGCACATCGGGGCAAACAGTTTCTACAATTTTGCCAAGTTTCATAGAAATCCATTCAGCCGTTCGAGCTAAAAGTGAGTCCAACCGCCCTATGGAAAACTCAATGTTAAAAACACGTTTTGGGACCCCCCTTTTTTCTCGGCCCCGGCTTGACGAAACCCCCCCAATCTGAAAATTTCAGCCAATTCCGTCCATCAACGCCAAAGTTATTCAACATAGAATTTTCAGAAATCCCTATTCAAAAAAATCCTAACTATATATACCTACTGGCGGCCGCCAGTAGGTAATATATATATATATATATATATATATATATATATATATATAACATTTCTATGGCAAAATGAAACCCCTCATTTTGTTCCTTTTTAAATTAAATGTATTAAGTGTTACAACTTTATTCCAATCAAGATGACTTCAGGTGTGCCATACTTTTGTCATAAGTAAGACTGTTAGCATTCTAGTTGTTCATTAGAACACTCTGGGACATTCTGTCACTGGGCTATAGTTGGGCTACATCTGACTGATATTTGGGCTACATTTGTTTTTTTTGTCTCTGGTGGCCAACTTTGGGCTACATTGGGCTACATTGGGCTACATTGGGCTACATTTGGGCTCTAACATATATATAGCCCAATGTAGCCCAATATATATTTTTCAAAGTTAATTTTCGTAAAAACCACTGGAGCACATATCTTGAGACATAGCAAAGGCACATTGGGCTACCAGTCCCTACAATTTTGCAGGTTTTGTGGAAATCCATTCAGCCGTTCGAGCTAAAAGTGAGTCCAACCGCCCTATGGAAAACTCAATGTTAAAAACACGTTTTGGGACCCCCCTTTTTTCTCTGCCCCTGCTTGACGAAACCCCCCCAAACTGTCAGGGGACGCTCAGAAACAAAATGTGCCATTTTCCTGAAAATTTCAGCCAATTCCGTCCATCAACGCCAAAGTTATTCAACATAGAGTTTTCAGAAATCCCTATTCAAAAAAATCCAAACTATATATACCTACTGGCGACCGCCAGTAGGTAATATATATATATATATATATATATATATATATATATATATATATATATATATATATATATATATATATATATATGTTTTGGTTACCCTTGACAAGTTACGAACAATACATTTTAGAGAAAATTGGGCCCTTCATTTGATGTGGTTTGAATGGATTGATGAAGGTATTGAGAATTCACTGATTTATTTGAATATTGTGTTTTGTACCCCTGAATGTGTTCCTTGTTTTGATTCTCCCTTTATATCAGTAATTTGACCGCATCTGACTCGGTATGTTTCCTCTAAGTAATTTGGCCTTGTTAAAAAAACATATTGATGATTTTTGGGGCCCTAATTGTCTATTATCACTGCATTCTATAATGTACTGATTTATTTAAACTTTGATACAATTATGCTGGAACGTAATGTTATTCTATTTGCAATGGCAATGCATTGAGTTTGTATTCTAATGTGTATTGATATATGAATTGTGTGCATTTTTAAGTGGACCTCAATGGCGATCCAAATTCCTAATAAAAATTTAAATTAAATTAAATATTAATCGGATGGAACACAGAAAGACGTTGTCCCTATTGCACATTGCATTTAATTTCAGAAATATCTGTGCTCGTGCTGATTGCAATTGTTTATGCCTTATTGATTGCGCTTAGATACTTGAATATATGTTGGTAACATTCTTCTAACTCGGGTTAGTTAACAGGAGCTGATGTGAATTGTGTATGTTGTCTCTTCTTTCTTTACACTCGGTAAACAACTTGAGATATCCAGGTAGTACTTTTTTTTTAATTCCATTCAGCTAATATGTCCCCATTAACAATTAGTTTGCTTTCTACTGCCACAAGCTGTGCTTTTTCCGATAGTTTCCATAAGTACCAATCCTTTTCTCTTTTGTAGTTTTCAAGTAGCTAAAAGAGAGAATAGAGAGAAAAGCTTGTAATCAATGCTGTCAAAGGCCAAAACATTAAAAAGATACTAACTTGTGTTCGACTCGTGCCATTATACTGTGTTAAATCAAACGAAGGCGTAATTTACTCCTAATCCTTTGACTATTCCATTCAACACTAAATACCTCTGAAAGACTCTTAATGACTGTCAATATCACACCTGGAGACCTGGAGCACAGTGGATTTGAGTTTGGATGGTTTTCAAGCATTTAACACCCCAGCAATACCATCAAATTCAGGGCGAGCTAAGGGTGGACTTATGACAGCAATCTCTGTAAAACACAATCTAAGAACCGTTAACTTAGTGGTGGAAAGACCTTGGTACCAATTATTTACTATCAAGAACCTTTTCATGGAAACTGTTCTTCTTATTAATTGGTATTACAACATATTTGATCCTAATGAAATGGAAATTATTGATAATTTGCAGGAAGAGATGACCAATGTAAGAAATAGAGTCTTCCCCCTCCTTATTATGTGGTTAGGTGATTTTAATTGTGAGTTGTGTACATTTAGTGGGTCCAGAGCCTGTGGGATGATGGATTTAAATGACCATCCTATGGCCCATTTTTCCCATACAAAACAAGGTGAGGCCATAAACAGTATTCTAATAAATAATAATTTATGCATTCTCGATATGAATAGTTTTTCGGGTAATGAGAATATACCCACCTTTCAGGGCACAAGGGGTAGGACAAGCACAATTGATTTTGCAATCATATCCATGGGACTTTTTAATCATTTAAAAGACTTTAAAATTGAGGTAAACCCGGCTAGCGACCATAACCCCCTAACCTTGAGTTTTTCTATTGCTTCTGACCTAAAATCGTACCAGGAACAACCGATAGTATATACTAAGAATCAGGGTATCACTGTGAAATGGAATAAAGTAGCTGTAAGGCAACTGGAGATGGATATTTTTAAGGAAAATGTGGCTCAGATAGACATCTGCCTATCATCCAATCCTGACCCAGTCCATATAATCACTAGCTTTGAGAAGCTAATGGAAAATGTAGCTACACATTTACTAGTAAAGGTAGGGGGTAAGAATCAAGATCAGGGGCCCAAATGGTTCAACGCTGAATGCTCTGCAGCCCAAACTACCTTAACTAAAGCTTTGCGCCAAAATCCTAGAGATTGAAATATGGTTATACTAGCTAGGAAACAATATAGGCAGGCAATTAGAAAAAGGAAAAATGAACTGAAGTCCAAAGCATGGGAAGATTTAGATAAGGCAGAATATTTAAGGGACAATAGACTCTTTTGGGAAGTAATAAATAGGCCCTTTTTGAAATCAGGGGACGAAAATACCATTCGAGTTCATTTACCAGAGGAAACCTGGGTAACTCACTACAATAATATTTTTAATCCCAAAGAGATATTATATACTGCTACCTCGGAGGAGGACGATTACCTTTATGTTAATGTGGAATCAGCAAAGAAGTTTAGTGATTCAATAACGCTTGCAGAAGTAGAGCTAGCTCTGACTAAGGGGGCATCCGCAAAGGACCCAGGCCCTGACTCAGTACCATTAGATCTCTTTAAATTTAATCGAGAGTTTTGGTCCCCTCTACTTATGAATGTTTTTAAGGCATTAATACTTGGCCCTATTCCGACCTCTTGGAAAGAGGTCGTTTTGGTTCCAATTTTTAAAAAGGGTGACAAGTATGATCCTAGATGTTACAGGCCAATATCACTAATAGACTCAACATGTAAGTTGATGGGTAGGGTGATATTGGCACGGCTGGAAACATGGGCTGAGTCATCAGGGGTAATTGTAGAATCCCAATATGGTTTTAGGAAAGGGAAAGGAACTAATGAGCAGTGCCTGAACCTTGCTTTGATTATGGGCAAGTACATGGGTGCCAAGAATGGTTCTATACACTTGGCATTCATGGACTTGTCCAGCGCCTTTGATACAGTATGTAGGGACAAATTATGGCGTATGATGGACTCTATGGGTTTTGAAGAACTACTGGTTACCCTGCTCCGCAGGTTACATACTGCCACAACGGTTAGGGTTAGATATGGCCGTGGTGGTGAGAAATCAAAACCTATATTATCCGACAAGGATGTATTTTAGCGCCCTTCTTATTTTTGGTCTATACAAACGGCTTAGAGGGCTTCTTGTTAGAAACATCTGCTGATTTTCCAAAGATAAATGGAAGAAGAATCCCAATGTTGTCTTATGCAGATAACACTGTTTTAATGGCACTTACCCCCAATAGCATGCAGATTTCCCTGAATGCTTTTGATACATTTATGGGCAAATTAGAATTAGGTGTTAATTTTACTAAATCTTTTGCCATGACCTGTGGTCAAAAAAATGTTAAAACACGGAAATATGTGGTGGAGAACGCCACTATTGAGAAAGTGGATAACTTTTGTTATCTGGGTAACCTCTTTAACAAAAATTTGAGCTGGGAGCCTCTGCTGATAGCACGGGTTCAGAAGGTTGCACAGCTAATTGAAGCCCTCTTCCGCTTTGCTAGCAAATTAGGCCAGCGACGTGTAGCAGAAATTACATTATTATATAAAGTCAAGTGTGTTTCTGCCTTGACCTATGGTTCAGGGGTTTGGGGCTCGCATAACTGTGAAAAAATACAAATTGTGGAAAACAAGTTTGTTAAACGTTTGTTATCTGTCCCAATGGCCACATCTAATATATTTTGCCATGGAGAAGTTGGAATCGAGTTTATAAGTGATATTATTCACGTTGCCCCTTTAATACTATGGGCTAAGGTTTGGCAATCTGAAGAACTGAAATTAACAAAAGATATTATTCAAGATTGTCTTAAGCTTGATTATTACACCCAAATCCCGTGGCTACGATATGTTAGAGAGACTTTTAATAATATAGGTTTAGGTAAGATGTTTACAAATCCCGAACTGCTTGGTAGGGATGCCAAGGAGATTATTAAAAATGCTTTCAGTAATAGTTTAGGTTCTTTTAAGACAAATGACCATGTGTTAAGTGTAAGGGGAAAACTAGTTCCCCAGTTTTATTTGTCATATATTACGAACACGCAATGGCGTTTTTATCTTACAAGATTTCGCCTTGGCACCTTACACTTTTTGTTTGCCTTCCCAAAGCAGGGGGGTTGGTGGGAGAAGTTACCCTACTGCCCTTGTAACAATAGGGTCTCACAAAATACTCTCCACCTTCTGCTTTTTTGCACTCTGTATAAAGTGCCAAGAAACACTTTCCTTAAACCATTATTAGAATCATTTGAAACGCGTTATTATAAAGAAGCGTATGATTGCTTGTTATCCTTGTCAACTGCACGTATTTGTAATGCCGTTTTAAACTTTATTAGATCAGCTTTGGTGATTAGAAATAGATACTAATGGAATTTAGTTTTAAAAAACTTATGTAAACATGTATTGTGATTTTATGGTTGATTAATTCAAATGTCTTTTTAAAATTGTCTATGTATACTTTTATGGTTTCTACATGAAATCGAAATAAAGTTTTTGAAACGACTGTCAATATCAGTAAAACGTGACAGGATTAACTCCCCAACATGAAATCGGCGAACTGATCGCAGGTCCAGTCTGTTTTCTTGCTGTTTATCCCCGGGTCCTTCGAGTTATCAGCCCGCAGAACAAACACCGCGTCAGACAGGGTTGATAAGGGTCTTTCTAGTCCGTGGAAATGGGATTCCAAAGGATTTCACTGTGAACGTTCCAGGGAACTGCGTACGGCACGAGGATGACCTTTCACTGAGAGCAGATCGATGCTTCTTTTTTACTCAGCCCGTTCGATCTAGGGAGGGATCTCTTTGCTTTGAGATGGCAACTGGTAACAACATCGACCACCATATTATTTTGAGTCATGCATTTGCTGTTTCTGTGATTTAGACCAGCATTCAAATGCGTGCTGTGGATGAAATGTGGTACAAAAGGGGTGGTGATGGACGGAGCATCTGAATCAATCAAACACTCACACCCAGTCAAAAGATAAGGGTTTAATCCATCACGGTTCTTTAGCCCACTCTGCCACCCCAGTTCAGACATGGCTATATGCAAATCAGTCTGACCCTGTGCCTCATGGGAACAGTCCAGCCCGAACTGCCAAACCATGTCTTCCCTGGACCGGAAACAAGCTTCCGAGGACCGGTTTCTGGCATTCCAGCAGTCTTCAGCCAGGCTTGCTTGAATCCAGTGGCAAAGTGAGCAAGGGACTCACGTCTGAGCATACCCTGCCATCTTATGGCAAACAAAGCGGTACAAAAGGGGTGGTGATGGACGGAGCATCTGAATCAATCAAACACTCACACCCAATTGTTTATGCCTTATTGATTGCGCTTAGATACTTGAATATATGTTGGTAACATTCTTCTAACTCTGGTTAGTTAACAGGAGCTGATGTGAATTGTGTATGTTGTCTCTTCTTTCTTTACACTCGGTAAACAACTTGAGATATCCAGGTAGTACTTTTTTTTAAATCCATTCAGCTAATATGTCCCCATTAACAATTAGTTTGCTTTCTACTGCCACAAGCTGTGCTTTTTCTGATAGTTTCCATAAGGACCAATCCTTTTCTCTTTTGTAGTTATGTAGATACAATGTTCTTTTGCAGTATTAGGATTTCAGTGCTGAGGCCTGTGTATATTTTGCAACGAGGAGGAAATGTTGTAAGATGAAGAAAATACTAAACAAGTTACTGTTAAACCAAAAACTGGCACCAGGGGCAGATGATATGTGCAAAAAGGGAAGCTTAACTGTTAATGATAGCATATTACCAGCTGGGAGTCGCCATGTTTCATGTTTTTTAATCTTGAGAAATCACACTATTCAGAGATGAGTGTGGGCCAAAAATGTTGTTTTGTTACTGGATAGGGCGGTGTGTCTGTGACCTCTGAAATGTCCAGTGCAGAGATGAGATATTGGAGGGGGCAGTATGCACAATGACAAGGACGACTGCATGTGCTCACTCTTGCCTGTTTTAACAGGGTTTTTGCCAGGTGTAAAAGGGCAGCAGCCACCAGCAAGGTACTTACCAGATCTGGGGCAGGGCATTGGGCCAAGTCTGTGTAGCGCTTCAATCTACTGTCTCGTAGCACGTTAGTTCAATTCATTTCTGATGATCGAGGTCAACGCATTCCCACTGAGATTTTAAAATGGAACCTAACAGGCCTTGGGTGAGTGTACTTATGACACTCTGGTCCGGGATCAGGTGCCACCTAACAGGCCCCGCACGTGCTTTTCAAGTAGCTAAAAGAGAGAACAGAGAGAAAAGCTTGTAATCAATGCTGTCAAAGGCCAAAACATTAAAATGATGCTAACTTGCGTTCGACTCGTGCCATTATACTGTGTCAAATCAAAGGAAAGCGTAATGTACTTCTAATCCTTTGACTATTCCATTCAACACTAAATAGCTCTGAAAGACTCATAATGACTGCCAATATCAGTAAAACGTGAGAGGATTAACTCCCAACATGAAATTGGCGAACTGATCGCAGGTCAAGTCTGTGTGTTTTCTTGCTGTTTATCCCCGGGTCCTTCGAGTTATCAGCCCGTAGAACAAACACCGCGTCAGACAGGGTTGATAAGGGTCTTTCGAGTCCGTGGACATGGATTTCCAAAGGATTTCTCTGTGAACGTTCCAGGGAACGGCGTCTGACGGCACGAGGATGACCTTTCACTGAGAGCAGATCGATGCTTTTTTTTTACTCAGCCCGTTCGATCTAGGGAGGGATCTCTTTGCTCTGAGGTGGCGACTGGTAACAACATCGACCACCATAGACCATATTATTTTGAGTCATGCATTTACTGTTTCTGTGATTTAGACCAGCATTCAAATGCTTGCTGTGGATGAAATGTGAGCAGAAATATCCAGGAGCGACCTGTGCAGGTAAGATCAGTGGAGTGGGGTAGGGGGTAGGCCGGGGCAGGGGGTCGATAGACAACGACGAGGGGAAATTACATTAAAAAAAAAGAAAATCACCCACCCCGCACACGTGGAATCGGCAATACCACAAGCACATGGTGAGTGGCTCTCTTTTTTTAATTTAATTTTTCCCTCTTTGTCCTTGCTCAACCGCTCTTACCGCTCCTGTAAATATCTCTTTATGATCCACTCATTTGTGTGGTCCTGTGAATGATGGCCTTGGACTGCTTTTAAGAGTAGGGATCTGAGTTTGTGTTCTATCACTCAACATGAGTGTCAGTCCGCATTACAGATGGTAAGTGCCTTGCTCTCAGTCCAAGGCAGGGGCTGTTGCTATGATGATAGTTTATCAGGCGCAGAACACTGTCCATGCTTCATGCCAAATGGTGCTGTCACATACGACATAAGCATCATATCTGTGACAATACTTCAACTGGGACATTAACCATGGCAGCAGGAATGTTTCTGTGTGTTGGGTTCATTCCTTGTAAGACTGAAAGCGGAATGAATATGTTTGAGCCCAGAACTCTCATTTCTGTGATATACACTCCAAGGAGTGAGTACCATCATTTTTAACAGGGTAAACACTTAAGGTCAGTGTAGAAACTGACCGAATCATGAAAGCACATTTTTACAGGGGTTGACCTCTTTAGTATCATTTCATTTACTGCATGTTGACACTTCTCCGGATTGCTGGTCTCCTTATCTCTGTGGACTCTTTATAGACATAAGGTAGTTACATCAAACAGGGGCAGCCCTTTTACCCGAAACTGGGGCGAATTGAAGACTATAAAACTAACAAAGGTTCATGTACAACATTATACAAAACTTCAATCTAACTAATGTTGAAAAGAATACAAATAAGAAGTTATAATAACGAATCATGAAAGCTATTCCACATAGAGCAAATTTAGAAAAATTATAAAATGATACCCTTACATAATTAAACAATATATGTACATTTTTTCTGAGAGAATAGTATGAAAAGGCAATACAATCATAAATCAATGGTGCTCACACAGTTACACAACAAACATTATAAAACACACAATTGACACTGTAAACAGAAAAACAATGGCAAAGGCATTTACATTCACATTACAACTGGTTAGACAAAACCAGAATTAGGAATCAATGCTTCCTCTTCAATATGTGCCAAAGATAGGTCTCAATCTATCTTGCCGCTGTCGGGCAATGGAAGTGCAAATCTAGATGCATGGTCCTTCAATTCATATCAAAAGCTTTATATTTGTTCAAACATGCCTCTCCGACTTATTTATCTGTTATATCTAATTAAGGAATAGATGATCAAATGCTCCCTCTTCCTAATAACCATGATAATTACATTTATCCAGTTTAAAATGAGGTTGAGAGGGTTTCACTCCTGGCTGGCGTTGACAGCCAGCAATGTTCCTCTCTAAATCTGTTTCAGCCAAGTGTATACATCTCTACGTGACATTTGTGGGATGTTAGCCCATTAGAATATGAGTTAATAATAAATTTGAATTTTTGTTGATTACATATGTGGCATCCTGCTTCTGAAAGAAGGAAAACGTTTCTATACATGATCATATAATTCTAAGGAAAAAAGAAGCATGGAATATTTGAATGAATAACAGCCATTGGTAATCACTTTGGGAGACATTATAGTCAGCGTTTTATTATCAATGTGTTACAATAGGTACCATAAGCAAAGAGGTCCACCCAGCATGACATGCTATCTGCAGCGGCCTGTCTGTCTGGGCTAAAGGGCCCTGTCACCCACCTTTTTCCAGGTTAAGGTCAGCCTGACAGACACTCTTGTGGTTCAAGTCAAGTAGCAAGGAGCTAGACATGCACTAAATGCATAGGCTCCTGGCAGCCTGAGCTGAACTTTGACAGGCTGAGGGTTTCATAGCTCTGTGTAAGTGACCTCCTCAGCCTAGCAAAAGTGTCTCGAGGCCATCCCCCTCATGACGAGGGAAAGTTTTACCGATTGCCTTGGACCTGGGAGCTTTGGTTGAAAGCCCTAAAGTGCCCAGGGCCGAGTCTAAATCAGTGCCATCTCGTCACAGAGTGGAGTTGGATCTGCAGTCTCACTGACACCATCCCACTCTGTGAGAGGTTGGGACTGCTGTTTTACCTCATTGTAATGAGGAAAAGCAGCAGTCCAAACCCTCCTGGGACCTCAGAGGCTTGGGACTGCTGTCTTCTGTCATTGGGTAACTTAAGGGGTCAACCAATGAGGGAAGGGAGCACTCCCAACCCTTGTCGGATCTCAAAGGCTTCCCTGTTCGAGAGCTGTTGTTGGTTTTATGTGCTTTTTTTGTTTGGTCCATGCGTGCGTGCATGTATGAATGTATGTGTGTTTGTTAGTGAGTGTTTTGAATGGGTGTGTGTACGTTTGTGAATGAATGGATGTGAGTGAGGTGTATGTGTGCATGATTGGCCCTCCCAACTTCCTCCCTGGTAAAATTACAGGCTGCCACTGCATGCTATATTGGGTCTATTGGTACTTTTCTGCATTGTCACACATGGTTAGCATTACTCTGCAACCTCTGTGGGTGAAAGTTCTATTGTGTTTTGAATACTGTTGGGAGTTCTAAGTAGATTTTGATGCAGTGGCTGGGTGCTGCACAAAACATTACTTTCTTCTCATCTCATGTTTGTTGTTACTCTTTATCAGAACTTAACCCCTTCACTGCGGCGGCTATTCCGCCGCAGTGCTAAGGGGGCGGGGCGGCCCCATGCTGGTGACGGAACCGCTCCGTCACCAGCCTCGGTTGAGCTGTGCTCATGACGGAGCGGTTCTGTCATGGCCCGCCCCGCTCAATGGAACGTCCAGCGCAGGCGCGGAATTCGCGCCGCGCAGGCGTTCCGAGCGGGCCATGACGGAACCGCTCCGTCATCAGGACACCTCACCCGCAGCTGATGACGGAGCGGTTCCGTCATCAGCATCGAACGAGTTAATTTGTCAAAGAATAAGTGCTGAACCACAAAGTTTTACTTAGAGGCCCCAAGCCGGTGCTATTGAAAGTCAAGGTGCTGAATACCATGGGTGCATAGTTTCAATTGCACCTCATGCCTCCTTACTTGACCTCCACACACCACCTGCCTCTTTATTTTACTCTTACAGGTTCTTTAGGTCTGGAATTAGCCAAGATCCTTTGATTTTATTAAACATCTATAATATACTTACATATCGGGCTTTCAGCCAACTCTTTTCATCCATTGGTCCGTTGTTGTATCATAACCATTTTGCTTCCGTCTACTACAGCATATAGCATGAGGCAGTGGATCAGCCTATTTAAGCCACTAACTACCCTTTGAGTCACTGCATTCTGTCCTCTCTCAAGGTGCACATCTACAAACACACGTAAGTTCCCTTCAGTGCCAGTGTTTTCGTTTTTACTTTATAATTACTTTAGTGTTGCCTTTGTCCTTAGAGGCTGATGTGATAGCAGGACACTTCTGATGTACATTTCAGCTTTATCATAACTCATCTCCTGCCAATGCTGTTTCAGATTTCTTTTGCAATGGTCTGCTATCCTACTGTTGCAATTATACAGCATATGAGATTGTGCCCATTTGATACTGTTCTGGAATAATGTATCCTCTTTTCATTTCTTTCTTTCTTTCTTTCTTTCTTTCTTTCTTTCTTTCTTTCTTTCTTTCTTTCTTTCTTTCTTTCTTTCTTTCTTTCTTTCTTTCTTTCTTTCTTTCTTTCCTTTCCTCTGTTAGTCTCTTTCTTTCTTATCCCTTCCCTTTTTCTACCTTTCTTTTTGTTTTCTTTCTTTCCTTCTTTCTTTTTTCTTTCCTTTTCTCCTTGTTTCTTTTTTCTTTTTCCCATTTCTTTCTTTTTTCTTTTCTCCTCTTTCCTTTTTTCTTTCCTTCTCTAATTCTTTCCTTTACTTCCTTTCTCTCTCTCTCTCATTCCGTTCATTCTTTCCTTCTCTTTTTCTTTAAGTCCTTCTTTTTCTTTCTTTCTTTCTTTCTTTCTTTCTTTCTTTCTTTCTTTCTTTCTTTCTTTCTTTCTTTCTTTCTTTCTTTCTCTTTCCTTCACCTCTTTCTTTCATTCTCTTACCTTCACCTCTTTCTTTCTTTCTCTTTCCTTCACCTCTTTCTTTCCTTCCTGTTTTTCTTTCTTTCTCTTTCGTTCGTTCCTTTGTCCTTTCTTTTTTGCATTCTTTCTTGCATTCTTTCTTTCTTTCTTGTATTCTTTCTTTCTTCTGTTCGTTCTTTCATTCTTTCTTTCTAAGGTAAGAAGCTTACAGCAAATGCCAGACTAACTGACTTTTTTTAGGTCTATGTTGCATAAGACATTTTGATTTTACTAAATGTATGTGTATAACATGGTTACTTTTAGGGGTTCAGCCAGACTCTTTCCATTAGTACGTGGTTGATATCATTCACTTTTGTCTTCAGCTCACTCCAGCATACATTAAGGGTTAATGTAGCAGCCCACTTCAGCCAGTTGCTGACAATACTAGAACTTATGGCATGCTGCCCTTACACAAGGAACACATCAACACACAAAGTAGTACCATTAATTGCTAGGGAGGGTTATGTTAAAATGTGTTTTTTGTGCCAATAAAAATAAATTTGCCTGTAGAAAATGTTTTTTTTTACATTGATGAGGACCTAGTATATTACAAACAATAACCTTTTGCAAAAAGCATGATAAAACATAACCAGAATTGCCAGAAGGCAGGTGACCAGTGCCAGACCTATTGGCTTTGCTAATCCTTGTTTTCATCCTACTTTCTCCCTTGGCTTTGTTTTCTGTCATTCCATTCTATCTTTTTTCCCCCTTTCTGTTTTTCTCCCTTTGGTCTGGGTCAAAGTCTGATGATGAAAAATAAATGCTGGGACTAGAAATGAGTGGCAAAGTGCCCCTCCTGCAACCACAAGCTCAAATTAAGCACTGCCCATTCTGCAAACTTTACATTGACGATGAGTGGAGAAGTAACGTTTCCCATGAACAGTGCTGTTGGAGTACCCTTTCTAAAACTTGCCAAAGCAATGTTAAGACTGTTCTAAGGAAGTTAAATATCAGCAAGTAAAAAGCACCCCACATTATGTATGTGCAGCTCCATACACTGCAATAAGGTCCATTAATCCATGTGTCGGAGAATCCCTGAATGGAGTATCAAGGATCTGGAAGGTATCAGTGACCCTGAGTGAAGTGCAACCATGGAAAATCCAGGCTGCCAATCGAAGGTACGATGCCTCAAGGAAGCCCAGTTTCCACGGGGCTGGGGAAATGAGTGATGGAAGGCCTGTGTTCTATATATTGGGACCCAATTTCTTAGTTCAGTTGCAAATGCTTGGTTTTTAGTAGTACATGGTCATTTTTGTGGGAGCGGCTTAGAGTGTCTAATCAACAAAAATTGCTGGGTGATGCAAGGGTGTTCTAAACCTGTCAAGTGCTGGGCAACCCAAATAATTATCTAAGCAGTGCTTTTTGTCTGATCTGTATTCTAGGGTCTCTCTATTTTTGGAGGTGTTGGAGAAAGCAGAACATTTGTAAACAGATTCATCAGATTTCTAATAACTATTTGGAAGAAGAAAACAGGAAACATTTCTTGTGTAGGGTGTGATGGAAGAAATCAGACAATTAGAGGTAGACTGCTTAGAGAGCATTGGCTCAGAACAAAATGGCAGTGACAATTGTTCATATGCTTATTAGGGGTTAACATGACTGTAGAAAACAAATAGCTCCACCTGGGACTATTGTGACATCATGACAGCAATAAACCCAAGTCTGCGAGTTTGTGGAGTCACCCTCGGTGGTTATCAGCACCGCGATAACAGGATGGAGGCGCTGGTGATGATGTAGTCGGTGTGAGTGCTGGTGTCAGGAATGCGATAACTACAGACATCATCAGGTTTGGAAGGGCATCGGAGCTGCGGTGCTGGCTGGATGGTGTGTTGTGACCTTCACGAGCGATGCACCTGGCCTCGGTGCAGGTGGCGGTGTCACAGCGGCCTCGCCAACGGCGTCAGAGACAGGTTTTTTTGCTTCTTTCAAGTTACTTCCAGCTACCCACAGCAGGAACAACCTCAAGTGGTACAAAACTGGAATAGGCACTTCTTAGTAGGTCAGGCCTCTCAGCAATAGAGTTCAGGGGAGCTGGGGGGGAAGTCTTTTTAATCTTGAGCCTTCAGAACAGAAGGCCAGCACACATAGGCCCTTGGAGATTCTTCTTCAAGCAGGTTCACAGCAAAGTTCAAGGCTTTGTCAATTTCTTGGCAGAAGCAGAAACTGCAGGGCAACCCCACATAGCACAAAGCATAGGGGTAGTACTCCTCCTCACAGCTCTTCTCCTTGGCAAAGTTTCCTCTTGAGTCCAGAAGTGATCTAAAGCTCTAGGGGTTAAGGTCTACTACTTATATACCATTTTGTCTTTGTTCTTCTTTGTGCAAGGGTCTCTAAGCCCAGTCCAAACCAGTTCTATCCTCACTGATGCAGTATGACCACAGGGGGTGGAGACAGCACTGTGCAAGGGAGAAAGGCCCTATTCAGGTGCATGGGAAACTCCTCCCACCACTCTAAATGCAGCCAAGCCCCATTCAATTCAGCTCTAAGTCATCCAGCCCCCCCAGTAGCTGTCTACAGTGAATGCACATCCCCAGCTCCCGTAACTCTAAAACCAGACCGTCAATCCACAAACAGGAAGAGGGACACAGAATGTTTAAACAAGAAAATGCCTACTTTCGAAAAGTAAGTGTAGAGAAACAAGTGCGCTCCTTCCCTTGATGAATAAATTAGTTTAGCTTTGAATGCCAAGTAATGCTTGCAAAACAGCATAGTGACTGTCCCAACATAGCATATCAATGATAATGCCAAAAGGGTGATGCTGTTGCCCCAGCTGCTGCACTGCTGAAGTGAGGAACTTTTCCTCTTGAAGTAAACCATATTTTTCTCTTTTAACCAAGGTAATCCATAGTAATCCACAAACTTCATAGCTGTCAAGTAATCCATGTATTCAATGTTTATGAGATCACTCCAGAGACAGGTTGAAATAGAATACTTTATTACGCATTTTCAGATGTCATATGCTGCTAATCCTGGCTTAAACAGTCATAGACACGTGTAGTCAACCTTCCTTTGAGCCAACACAGTAAAATATCTCAATGCTTTTCGAACTTTTTAGTACTTCGTCAGGGGTACTGCAATAAATCAGAAAAAGTGTATAAACAGCGCGCTAAATGTCAGTAAATCATAATGTCAACAACAACCAATCCGATGTCTCCCCATAAACTGCCTCCTTAACCCACCTCCTAAGTGGTCACATTAAAAGCAATTCAAAACCATAATATGCTTAAAACATCTGCTGGAGAGCTTCAAAGCAATAGACTTCAATCCACATCATGCCACCCCAGACCCACAGTAACTAGTAAATCGAACTACAACAGACAGCGCTACAAGAGAGCGAATGGGAGTGACACACAACCACACAAAGCAAAATGGAACACTAAGCAATTTTCAAAGTATGCAATTGATGTGCCAGATAACTGACATGTTGGGCCAGAATGTGGGTGTGGAAGTGGGTAGTTGTTATTAGTTGTGCTGATAGCCCTATTCCAAATAATGTATCTCCTCAGTTATAGCACCATACAGAATGTTATCCTAACAAAGTGAAAACATGTTGTACTTGTATGTACGTATTGCAATAATCTTTCCTAAATATGACAACTATATAATGATAGGAAATATCAAAGAAAAATGCTTGTAACTATTGAATAAGACATTATGGCAATCTATAAAATATGCATTAAAAAAATGTTTGGAAACTGGTTTCACAATAATTACCATGTGTGAGCACAATCCCCGCAAAATTCCAGTTTGGCTTTCGAACCGGGGTGAAAATGAATTGGTAGGAAAATGTATGACCAATTTACGATAATTGGCAGCTTCCTGCAAATTTGGTCCTGCCACTAATGAAAGGATTCATGATCAATTCTTGTTCAAATATAACAGTGAAAAACTTAAAGAGAAACTTTGTTTAAAAGGTGCACCACTTCACAATGATGTTATAATTGTTGAAAAAAGAGTGGACCATACCTTGCAGTGTGTGGAGAAAGTCAGGGAGTAAATGGTAAAAAAAATTAACCTGAGTACTGATTTTGACTTTGAGAAGTGTGATTCCGCATGTGTAGCTAGTGAAGGAATAAAATTCAGAAAAATAAAGAAAATACTTCAAAGAGCAAAACTTTACATAACAATGTTTCTGGTGTGGTAATAGTGGACATACGGCTAGATCGAAAGAGCATCCGGCTTTAAATGGAGTGTGACGTTATATAGTGAGGTGAGGGAAATGTATGAAAAAGTGGTATTACAGAATGGGTGCAAGAATGGAGAGCATCGCACTGAAAAGGGGAATATTGATGGAGTATCGCTTAATATGAACTTTGAGTTGTGCTCATATGGCACTGTTATTTCTAAGAAAATATTTGAGAACTGTTTCAAATGCAGTAAAAGGTTGAAGTCAATAGATATGAAAAATGTTGGGTATGGTAAACACAATTTAATAGGTTAGGTTATTTTGAAATGTCACCCAAGGGTATAAGACAGAGAATTGTAGAACTTGTCTAAATGTGCTATTTAGGGATTGTATAAACTAAGAAAATGATTTGCATAGATTTGTAATGGCCTGAATGCTGTGAGTGTAATAATAGTGATAATATTCATAGAACTAGGACAATGCCTATGTTTGCAAAGAATTGCTGAAGCAGTCTTATTAGAGGCTCTGATAGACTTGGAAGGGCCATTGCATGAGGAGCATGGCGCTGCATATATATTAGTAGTACTTAATTTATATTCAAGATGGATTGAAGTACCATGTGTTAGGGAGTTTTATTATGGTGTAGTCAGGTTTTTAGAACGTGTTTTAAGAAGGAGTGTTGTTAGAAATGGGTTTTCTGGTTGGGTAGGGTATGCACTTAAGCCAGGCAGAATCAACCACTCTAGTCAGGAGAAGCGGATTACACGTCTAAAATAACTACTGCTCACCCCCTTAGCAGTTTGGCATGAGCAATCAGGCTTATCTCAGATGTGTAAAGCATTTGCATATAATAAACAGTAATCCAGTGAAAACACCACAAAAGGACAACACACCCGTTTTAGAAAAATTCCCAATATTTATCTGTGTAAAACAAGACCAAAACGAAAAAAGTCCAATATACAGTGATCCAAATACCAATAAAGCAAAAATATACTTTACATACAGTTCCTTGAAGTTGATAGAGGCGGTCCTGCCAAGCATATTGTGGCCTCTAGACTGCCGCCCCGCCTAAAGTTAACAATGGTTCCCTGGCAGCGGTCCGACCACCCGAGTTGCTATCGGGCGGTCAGGAGACTACCACTGTCTCACCCCCATGAGTCTGGCAGTCCTCACACTGCCAAGATTCATTATTAGGGCCTTAGTGTGAAGCTGCAGGTGCCAGTAGCCTGATGTCAGTGATCCCATTGATGGTGGTAAAATGTTCATGATGTATTGTGCAAAGATCACAAGCCATACAGGTTTATCTTGATGTTAGCTCGTGAATGATCGAAGAGATCACACTGTAAATGAACTCTGATGCTGGCACGTATACTATTGCTACTGGCTTTGCTACTGCATGGTTTAGATCAATGCCTCATCAGCCTCTCCTGTGAATGTCCCTGTATTAATCCTACTTCTATGATTAAGAACCTCACATCCATCTGTCTGTTATCTCTTTTTCCTGTTAATGTCTGTTTCCCATTCAGCACTTGATCAACCTTCTGACATCTCACCCTCTTAGTCGAACAGGACCCCTCTTTCTTCCTTAAAGTAACTCTTTCATACTCCACTTTTGAGGCTGTGCCGACTACACAATAATGTATCCCCTCTACATGCCAACTGTTGTCTCTACGTTTCAGTTGACTGCTGCTGCTTTTCTGAAATTTTAGGTAATAAAACTCTGTCTCCATGCAGTCCATCAAACACAGGCCATCCTTTACTAAGATGTGGCTTGCCTTTAATGTTCATGTACATCCTGTCACTTTACTTAGGGCAAGATGGAATGGTGAACTTCTTTCCTGTAGGTACTGCATGTCTTTCTTAGATGGCATTCCTTTTTTATGCTTTTCATCCTACTGACCTTTTGAATGCCAGGTAAGGCAGGGCTCAGGTATCCTCTCTATTAAATTGGATTTCCTACTGCTTCTCAAATCTATTTTGTCCACTGCATGCTCTACAGTATATCTAACTTTTGAGTGCCTGGTCATCAGGATATATGTAATAAAATTCATGCTCCTACTTAACCCATGTGTCATCCACAGCACATAAACAGGATCCACACACTGGCTTACAGTCAGCACATTTTATTTTCAGTATAATATTTGTATTATATATTATATGTTGATTTCACGTGTCATATCTCTTTACTGAGCAACCAAAATAGCCAGACCTTGCATGTGTAACACCCCTCCTCTCAACCTGCATCTCTTTTGATTTCTAAAAAATAAGTTGACATGCATTTGATCATAAATGTCTATAGTTCATAGAAAGTCAATAAATCTTCACAAAATAGAGGAAGGAAAAAGGATGATATATCTAGAACCTGGTGTGCATGTGCGCATGTGAGTGATCTGTGCATATTTTTCTATTTCCCTTATTTTGTTCAGCTACTATGTTTCTGTTCTACCACTAGATATTTTACTCTCTGCATTGTGCTTTCAGTTAACATCATGACTCAGACAAGAACTTGTAGAAGTATAATCTTGCACATCAGGAGTACCTCAGTGTCCCTAATATTATTTTTTAACCATGTCGCCAATGGGCTAGGGGCCAGATGTAGGACCATTGGAAATTGCGACTCGCAATTTGCACTCGACTGCGAGTTGCAAATTGGGAGTCGCAATTTCCAATGTACAACAGTGTCTGAGGCACTGTTTGCGATTCTCACTGGGGTCGCAAATTGCATGCTTCATGAATATTAATGAGGCACTCTCAATTTGCGGCCCCATTGAGATTGACAGGTCCTCCCAGGCATTGTGGCCTGCTGGGCTCAGCAGACCTTGTCTGGGACTGATTTTAAATAAAGCCGTTTTATTCAAAATGCAGCCCATTTTCCTTAAAGGAAAACAGGATGCATTTAAAAAAAAAACATGAAAAGGACGACTGCCTGCCCCTAAAAATATTTCCCCCTGCATTTGCAAAGGGGAAGGGGTCCCCTGGGGACCCCTTCCCATTTGCTACTGCATTACCACCCTCTTGAAGAGGGGGGTAAAGTGCAAGTGTTTTCCGACCACAATTGCAGTTGAAAAATATTCATATATAGGGCTGTGAGGTGCAATTTGGAAGGGAGGTACTTGTAATACTTCTTCCTAATTGCAAGTCGCTAAACACTATTTTGCAAGTCACAAGTTTTTTGCGACTCGCAAATTAGTGTTAGTACATGTCCCACAGGGATTTTGCATGCACAAACGGGTCACAAACCCATTTGCGCATGCAAAATCACTTTGAACATTTGGCCCTTTTTTGTCATTTTTGTGGTAGTTCCAGGGCGCAGTAGCTCTCTTGTTCTACTATAGTATCATGCTATGCTTGGGCCATCCTCTAGATATAGCTAATGATGGCAATGCAGTCTCTGGTCAGCAGGCCTATACTATAGTAAAGGACACTACCATTGAGGGTCCTCCTCTGGTTGAAAAAAGCAGCAGTGGATTAATGAGGAGTGAATCTATGGGTTATCAGTGAGGTGCAGCTTGAGCCTTAGACAGAATGAGCTACATGTTCATTGTCTGGCAATTCCTGGTGTAATTAGAGCTTCTCACTGAGAAATGTATCCGATGCTTTATTTAATCTGAGCAGCATGTAATCACTATGGGCTGTATACCAGTTGCTCACTTTGTCCCCACAAATATGGCCCAACCATTTGCTAGTCAGCCTTAGTCTTGCTCCAGTAGACTGGGCTATGTCCCTTCTGAATTGGGACACATGCAACAACAAACCGGTTTCAGTGAGATGCATCATGCGAAGACTGTTCTACGACACCCAATAAGAAAAGCATTATCACAGATTTGTCATTGGACACTTAACTGTAGTGGTGCTGTTAGGTACTGACAATAAATAGGTGCATGCGCTACTTAGCTTAACTACTGTAATATAGGAACGATTTGAAGTAAATAACAAAAAAACATACTTTTTGTAAATGTGTGAATTTTTTTATTTACTTTAATGTTCTGTGTAAAGTGCTGCATACAGCCTTAGTTACATTCATATGACTCAGCAGGGGATACAAGGAGGGACTTGGAGTAAAAATGTGGATGGACAAACCTTTCAAACAGCTGAATGATAACGCCTTAGGATGTACAGAATACAAGTCATATATTTATAACTAGCAGCCCCCCCCAGCGTTGCCTGGGGCAGAAGGGTCTGGGGGCAGCATTTCAGGCTTGCGTGCACTCCCACCCCGGCCCCCGCCCGCCACAACATTGTCTGTGTCCCGGACAATGTCGTGGCGGGCGGGGGCCGGGGCGGGAGTGCACGCATGCCTGGAATGCTGCCCCGAGACCCTGAGCCTCACCGCAGTTGTTCCGGCCCAACCTCCCGCACCGGCTCCCTCCCGTCCTGTGGCCCAGAGCCTTACCTGAGCCGCCGCTCCTCCCCGAGCTCCTCACTTCACCGCCGCTCCTCCGCGCAAGCCTGAAATGCTGCCCCCAGACCCTGAGCCTTACCGCAGTTGTTCCGGGCCAACCTCCCGCACCGGCTCCCTCCCTTCCCGTGTCCCAGCGCCTTACCTGAGCCGCCGCTTCTCCCCGAGCTCCTTACTTCACCGCCGCTCCTCCTCATCATCACGTACGTTGCGGCTAGCGCTAAGTCGTGGCCGTCAGCGTCGCGGCCGGCGCTACTTTCAGGGCACTACTTTTTTTTTAAGTTATATTTTTAAATTTACGTTTTGAAAATTTTTTCTATAGCCTATGTCCATCTGCACACCCTGAGGATTACAACATTGTATTGGATGTGTGTATTGGCGCTGTGGTTCCCGAGTTTACCTTGCCAAAAGGTTTGTGTTCTCTCTTTATAATAGTAGTAGAGATGAGTTGATCAGGCAACTACCTATGTTTATGCATGTGATCAATTCTTGGTAGTGAATATAGTCCAACCACTACATAGCCACTCATGTGCAAAAGAGATGAGTTCACACTTAAGCAGAGTTGAAGAGCTAAGTTTCCAGGTATTTCCTACATTTGAGAATTTTTTTATCATGTCTCAGTTATGGAGCTAGAATATTACATAGAGAGGAGCCATTTACAAAGAGAAATATACCATGTGTTGTGCTAACGAATGGAAAGTATCTTGAAGATGGCAGATCTTGGTGTTCTTGTTGGCTCTTGAGGAGTAAATAGCTTGATGAGATAACTTGGTCAAAGACCACACAGAGCACTGTAAACTAATGCAGAGGTATTTGAATTGGGATCTCTCCTCAACCAGCAGCCAGTAAATGATACTTCAGTGCTGATGAGCGGCGATTTTTGTTGTGCCAGTCTGAATATCAGAGGAGCAGTATGATTCTGAACTCTCTGTATTTCCGCGAGGTATTTACTGGAAAGCCCTTTACAGATACCATTGAAGTAGTCCAAGCAGGACAGGGCGACTGGTTAAGGACTACTGACCCTTTTTGTGAAGATTGGAGGAGAGACATGATTGTTTTAAGACATTGTAGGTAATAGGTAGTTGATCAAACACAAGTGTTTACTTAAGGTAAGAATGAGATATCACTGTTGAACTGGCACACCTAATGAAGACACAGTTCTTGCTGGTACCGTGGAAGACACCTTGGTTAGGGGCACTGCGGAGCACCAGCCCTTGTGAAATACATGCAATGGCAGTGTCACATGGTGAAGCAAAACCATCTATACTTTTTCACTCAAAGGTAGTCAACTAAGCCAGCTTTGAATAAAATCATTTTGGCAAAAGAAACTAGGCACAAACAAGAGCCATAAAGAAAACTGCATTACATTTCCACACATAAAAGGTGCAATCTCCAGAAAATTACGGGGCATATTATCAAAGGGATTTATCTCCGCTTTTTTGGCTTTAAAAGCCAAGAAAGCGGAGATAAAATTATCTCCCTATTACCTAGCTGTCGCTAACACTAGTTAGCGACAGCTAGTAGGAGATAGCGACCATCTTGGGCCCCGCTTTGCATGTCAGTGATATTTATCACTAATGACATGCAAAGTGGGCGTGCCAAGATGTTAGCGACTGGAAACAGTCGCTAACATCGCTATCTCCTATTACCAACTTTTGGAGATATTCGCGCTAAGTGCGAATATCTCCAAAAGCTAACACCTGCCCCTGAGCAGTTCTTAGCCATGTTATCCAATGGTAGGTGGATAACATGGCTAAGAGCATTAGCTCGGTAATGCATGAATATCGCTGACTTTTCAGCGATATTCATGCATTATTGCCGATTTTTATCGCATTTGCGATAAACCTTGGTAATATCAAGGTTTATCTGCGTTAAAAATCGCCGCAGCTCGGCGATAAGTTTTTATCTCTAACCAAGTAATAGCGATAATTATCGCTATTGCTTGGTAATATGCCCCTACATCTCTTACCCTTAGGTGGTTAACCCAGCATTGAACTGGAGGTTTTATCTCTAGCAGAAATATTATGCATGGTACTGTTTGGCCTTCTTTTGCAAGGTTACAAAACACTTAGGGGCATATTCATAACAGAATAGCAGAGCGCGGTGTTATGCCACAATTGGTAATGCTGCGCTCCGACATTCTGAAAACGCAGGGATGCGCCATATTTACAATAATACGGCACTCCCCGGCATTTTCCCTTGGGCTGGAGCTAAATTTATCTGCCTAGTGCCAACGCAGACACCTTTGCACCATAGTGCAAGGGTGCCTGCACATAAACAATCACTAATGGCGATTTGTAACTTCTATGTGTGCTGCAAAATGCAGCACATATAGAAGTTGCAACTCGTCATTATTTAATGGTTGTTTATGTGCAGGAAGGGACTCCTTCCTGCACATGAACAATAACTAAGCAAAAAAGAGAAGAAAATTTATTATTTCTGCTCATTGCACCAGTTTAAGACCAGGTTTTCTCTGATCTTATTTTTGGCGCTGCCCCATATTTACATCGGCCTTGTAAATAGGGGGCAGTGTCAAAAGCAATGGGTGTTGTGGCGGGAACGCACACTGCAACACCTATTGCTTGCTCCTTTTCATACTAAGTGCTGATATGCGGGGATTGTTGACCAGCATTCTAACCAGTTTCTGCCACAGCATCTGAGGCAGCTCCGAGCCCCCAGAAAGATCATGCTTGCCGTAATCCGAAAAGTTCTTAACCCGATCTCACAAATGGTGGTTTTCGTCCACTGTTTACATTGAGGCTTTTATAGGCGCGGCACAGACCCTACTTGCTCCATCTAACGTCCGATCCTCAACACCTTGACCAGACTCACTTTTGTTCAGGTATTTGCACTGCCAGCTTGTTCTTGTTCTTTTTGATGTTAGAGTGCTGAAATTTGCCTGTAGCCAAAATGGCGGCTCCATAAGTAATGCATAGTATATTTTACTGGACGTGTTGCTATGCGTACCCCAAGTGAGTCATGTAAGCATGTCACTCACCCTTTTATGAATGCACTATTAAGGGGACATCTACGGATTTCTGACGACTTCCAAGCTGACCTGTGCCTGACTTTAAAAAGGCGGCGCTATGATTACCTCACAATTGCCTCATCCTCTTTAATTATATCGGGTGTGCTAATCTGGCACTGTTTTCCCCCCCATTGACAATTAGCGCTGCAACGCAGGCCTGAGAACACCTATATTACCACTGCGCATGCTTCAACTGGGAAAAGATTCAGAGTTTGCTAAATTGCATCTACTGCCAACAACTCAGTGCTGCTCTTTTCGAGACAAAGCCTGACCTGTCCCACGATCTGTCCTTATAATGGCGACTCTACAAGCAACACGGAGCTCCTCCTTCCAGCCTGGCAACTTGGTGCTTTGCCAAAGTGGCGCTAGCTAAGTGGTAAGAGGCAATGCTATTAGACCCTTTTACAGGGAGTGCCTTTCTCTACCAGCTTGACTCCCTTTAATCGCCCCCATAACTATGCCCTTGTCCAAAGCACTCCCACTCCCCTTGTTGGGGCTGGATCCAGCATCTTTGCCCTTCAGTCTCAGAGACCCCTCTGAGAGAGTCCACAGTGACAAGGGTGTCACACATAGTGGAGGACTGGGATAGATCCCCTTACCACTGGGAACTGTCTCCTACCCTGTCGGGCGTCCGACACTGTGTTCCCGCTGGGTTTCCTACCCCATCTCCCACCTCTTCCTTCCTTCATTCTTCACAGTGTGCCCGTGACCAAAGCACTCTTCTCCCCTTGAAATGAAATGAAATGAAATGAAAACAATATTTAATAAAGCGCACTGCTGCCAAGCGGCTTCCTGGCGCTGGGGGACCTGGGTCAGAACTCACGGAGGGGGACAGAGGGGACCTAAGAAGGGAAAGCCAAAGAAAAAAGAAAAGTTTTTAAGGCTTTACGGAAGTGGCTAAAAATAGGAATGGAGCGAAGATGAAGTGGGAGACTATTCCAGAACTGGGGGGCCAAGATGGAAAGACGGGTGCCCCCGGATCTGGATTTGCGGAAGCGGGGAATGTGAAGAAGGGAGAGAGAGGAAGAGCGGAGAGTGCGACTGGGAACATAGGAAGAAATAAGGGAAGTGATGTAGGCAGGGGCAGAACGGGAGTGGGCGCGAAAGGCAAAGCAAGCAAGTTTGAAAAGGGATCTGAAGCGGATGGGGAGCCAGTGAAGGGATTTCAAAGCCGGGGTAATGTGAGAGGATTTGGGGAGGGAGAGAATGAGACGGGCAGCCTGGTTTTGAATGGCCTGTAAACGTCGGGATTCGTGGGAGGGGATACCCACGTACAGGCCATTGCCATAGTCGAGGCGTGAGATGACTAAAGCCAAGACTATGGTTTTAAGCGCGTCGATGGTGAAAAAGCGAGATATTTTCCGAATGAGACGGAGGGAGAGGAAACATGAAGACACAACAGAGCTGATCTGGCTGTGCATGGTTAAGTCAGAGATGACTTTAATGCCAAGGGTGCGAACAGAGGAAGAGGGCGTGGGGGGGGGGGCAAAAGAGGGGGGCCAATGTGCAGGGGACCAAGGGTTAGAGGGACCACCCGTGAGGACAAGTTCCGTCTTATCGGGGTTGAGCTTAAGATGGTTGGTTCTCATCCACTCCGAGATAAAGATAAGGGTGGAACTGAACTTGGGAATAGAATCAGGAGAGGAAGACAGATCAAAGACAAGCTGGAGGTCATCTGCGTAATTATATACAGAGACCCCCAGCTTGAGAAGAGAAGAAACAAGGGGACAGATATACAGATTAAAGAGGAGAGGGGAAAGAGAAGAGCCCTGAGGAACACCACAAGTGACCGAACAGGAAGGGGCAGAGAAACCAGAGAGATGAACAGCCTGATGCCTATCCTGAAGAAAGGATGCTAGCCAGGAGAGGGCCGCGCCCCGAATGCCCGCTGCGCAGACACGGTCGAGAAGAATGGAATGGTCGCCCGTGTCAAACGCAGCGGACAAGTCGAGAAGCACCAAGGCTTGGGGAAGGTTAACATCTGCCTTGCCCTTGAGTTCATCCAAGACCGCTAGAACCACCGCTTCTGTAGAATGGCCAGGGCGGAAACCCGCCTGGTGGGAAGCTAAAAGGCCATTGTCCTCGATGTATGAGGAGAGGCAGGAGGTGACGTGGGTCTCTAGGATCTTACCCAAGTAGGGAAGAAGGGAAATGGGACGGAAATTAGCGGGAAGGGAAGGATCAAGACCAGGTTTTTTTAGAATAGGGAGGACAACAGCAGATTTAAAGTAAGAGGGGACAGCACCGGAGGCCAGTGAGGAGTTGAGAAAAGAGAGGGGAGGACCAGGACAATTAGTGAAGAGGATTTTGAGGATACGTGCAGGAACACCGTCCAAAGGAGAGCCAGATTTAACTTTAGACAGGTAGTTGTGAAACAAGTCAAGGGAGATAGGGGGGAAAGTGTCGAGGGAAGAAGAAGGGGGAGTGGCAGGGCTGGTGAGGGTAGGCTGAGGCACAGTAGGAATGTCAGCTTTAATTTTCGCAATCTTGTCGATAAAAAAGTTATTGAGTGACAGACAGAGAGGTTGGGAGGGAACCAGGCTGGGGGTGGAGCGATCAGAAGTGGCAAGATTGCGAACCAAAGAGAAGATTTCACGAGGTTTATTCACGGAGAGCGATACTCTCTCCGTGAAGTAAGAGGTTTTGGCATTAAGGACTGCTTTTTTGTAGTTGGTAAGGAGTTGTCTGTACTGAACTCGCAGAGGAGGGGAATACTGACGTCTCCAAAGGCGTTCCGCCCGCCTGAGATCAAGTTTTAGTGCCTTGAGCTCAGTGGAGAACCATTTGTGCGCGTCGTATGGACGAACCGCTTTGATCTTTTTAAGCGGGGCCACACGGTCACACGAAGCAGCAAGCCATGTACTTATGGCTTTGGCCTGGGATTCAAGGGGGAGACAGGTAAGATCAGGAGCAGAGGATACCAAAGAGAGTGAAAGGGAATCAAGGTCGGTTTGGTTCCAGTTGCGGGCTAGAAGGTTTTTAGGGGGAGAGGGTTTGACAACCATACCTAAGTGAACAGAAAAGGAAATAATAGAGTGATCAGACCAGACACAAGGAGAGATGGAGAGAGGTAAAGCAAGGGGACAAGACGACCAGATTTGGTCAAGTATATGACCATGCACGTGGGTCGGGGCTGTGACATAAGAGGTAAGGTTCAGACATTGAAGAGTGACAGAGAAGTCTTTTGAAGAAAGATCTTCCTTAGGGTCTCCTGGCCAGAAGTTAAAGTCACCAAGAAGGAGCACAGAGGAGTTGTTGACCACGAGGGTGGCCAGCAACTCCTGGATGGAGGCTACAAAGGAAGGCATCGATTGAGGGGGGCGATAGACAAGAACCACAGTGAGGGGGGAAGGAAGGTTGAGGGAACGGGCCACCAGGTAGTCCACGTTAGGAATGGGGGGGTGAGGAAGGAGCATCCTTGTTGGGGAGGGATTCAGCATCTATGCCCTGGAGTCTCAGCGACCCTGCTGAGAGAGTCCACCGTGACAGGGGAATCACACATAACTGAGGACTGAGAATGATCCCTGTTCCGCGGGGAGCTGTCTCCCACCCAGCCGGACGTCAAACACAGTTACTTCGCCGTCTCCACGCTGTGACCTCTACCCCCTCCACCTCCGCTTCCCCTCTATCAATGTTTGGCTACGTCTCTTCTTCCTTTCCTCTCTCCCCTGAATTCCTCTCCACCTGCCTGCTTTGCCTACCCTTATGTCTATGCTCCACTTAATCTCCCTCCCCTCCCTTTTTTACATTACCCCCTTACCCCTCTACATGCCAAGAACCAATGAATGTAACTTGTAACTGTTGTACCTTCTGTAACAATGTGTAATTTGTGACCTATGTAACTCTCCTCATGTAAAGCGCTCTGATACCTCCGGGTCTAGCCAGCGCCATATTAAACTCAAGTAAGTAATCAGTAAGTAAGTGCGAAGTGTGAAGAGGGGCATTATTTAAAAGTCAGCGTTAAGCGTTAAGCCACGTTCAGTATCTTGGCACTGCCTTGTAAATACGGACGAAGTGGTTATAGGTACCAAAAAGTAAAAAAAGTGACGTTCTAGTGGCGATAACCCCTTGTAAATATACCCTCTAGCATCATCTTAAAACATTTCCGTTTAGCGTGAATGTGACTGATGACATCATCAGAACATGAGTCTTGCAAAATGTTTTCCCAGTTGCCCAAAGCAGCACTCCTGCTATTTTTGCACACTAGGCCTGATTTAGAATTCCATTCTGCAACCAGTGGAGGTGTTCAGGCACTCCCCTTTATTTTTCTCCTATTACAAATGCTAACAGCTTGCTTGTCTTGATATCTTGCAAGGATATACCGCTTAGATTATTTCAGAATAGATCGAATGAACTTTAACTGAATACACAATATGTACAATGTGTGCGGCAATCCACTTTAAACATTCTCTCAATTGTTCGGTCTCAACACTGATATTGTGCACTCTGTTAATCAAACTGCCCTCCAGCTGCTTCACACTGACCAAATCTTTAGACTGAACATGACAATAGATGTAATAGGAGAGTAATCTCTTCAACATCTACCTTAATTGTTTTGGGATTGCTGAAAGTTCCGAATGCCTCTTTCTGTCTGTAAGCACAGGGTGCACTTAGAGAAAAATAAACCTGTCAACAAGTGGACCTTTCTGGCGATGGACCAAGTTCGCTCTCGTACAAGAGACGCTGTTATCGAGCAGCGGATGTCTGGGGAGATTGATGCTCGGCAAAGTGCGTTTGTCGAGGATGGAAACGATGCTTCTTCCCATCCTTCTCCCGTCTGAACTTGGGACAGAAGACAGAATAGTGCCATTAAAAAAGATATTGAAGGGCTATTGGAATAGCACGTAAAATGTTCTGCCCTTGATCTTTGTTCGATTAGAAATGTGGCTTATTTCAAAGGTTGGAATTTATGTCCATCCATGTACATTCTGTGACAACAAAACCCAATAAAGCATTGTCCGGTCAGTGCTCTTACTTACAAAAAGGAAGAGTAGTTTATTGAGAGCGCGCTGCTCAATACTAAGATTCATTTACAAACATACACGTGAAGGCAGGTGGAAATACATGTGGTGACTTCCTCCTGACAGGTACGCGCTGCAACTTCACACTGGCGACGAGAATGGGATCATCTATGGGCGCATGCTTCATTTTCTTTGGAAGGTGGTTACATTTTTTTCAGCTTCACAGTGGGCATAGCAGAAAACAAATTAGCTCACTTGCAGTAAATTCACTCCATAAGCACAAACAGCAACATACATTCTGGATTTCTGGCTTCATGAAAAAAGGTATCCAAGTTCCAGAGCTGTTATAAATTAATGGTTCTGAGCTTGGCACTATAGCAAGAAGAAAGAATGTGTCTTTAGTGATACAACGCCCATGCCGTAGGTGCACTAATTATAAATGACTCTTTCATGAACAAAATCCACTTCCAAAACAAAGTGATTACCTTAAAAATTTTAATCGTTGGTTGCATGGCCAGCAAGCCCTACCAGCTACTTACTCTGAATTAAAATTACTGAGACCTTTGCTTTCGAGCAAACATTTTGCAAGCCCTTTTTAACCCCTTTCCTTCACATGAAAGAGACCAACTTGCTTAGAAAGAGGAAAAGATAGTCAGTAAAACAGCTATTTTATCAGTAGGCACAAATGTAAAAATGTCGACAAAGCCTGGTCAGAGACATTCATTAACACAGAGATATGTCCATGTATGCCAAACCCAGACAGTTTGTATTCAAAGGTACTAAATTAAATTTATATTTTATTTTGGGTTAAAAATGACTTTAGAAGATGACTATCAGAAAGCCAATCCTAACGTGTAAGTTTCTCAAAAGGTTACACAACGCTTTCACATTTCATAAACATGGCAGCTACAGTCACACGATCCCAATGTGTGCTTTTATGCATTTAATCAGATATTCATTATCACAGGACAAGCACGGTTTAGCATGTGCTAATATGGTCTGCACACAAGTAGACACAACTACAAATATATTTCAATGTACCCTGTCAAGGAGGTAATGTCGGATATCTTCCATTTGTACTGCATTATTCTTGTAATTCCTCCATCTTGGAAATGTATACCTCGTGAAAAGATAGGCTATTTAAAGGGTGAGTCAAGAAGATCTCAGTAATAATTCAGTCCATCTCTGTCAGTGAATAGATGGGTTTAAGGTGTTTTAAAAGCGCAGTTGCATAAACTCTCACCTTTTTGTTTCACCTCTACTGTACCAATAGCTTCCTCAGCCCCCCAAATCTCTTCTTTTTTCCCTCTCCTCTACCTTGCACATATTGTCATTTATCTTCCACTTTCTCTTCTTTTCTTTCCTGTTGTTTGTCTTTCTCTCCCTCTTACCGGGTACTACATTGGACATTCTCCACGTGTTTATCTGTATTTCCTTCTTTCCACTAATCAACTGAGTAGACCTCTATTGGCGTATCACTAGTAACTGCAATATGGCAGGGGCTTCCCTGCTGAGGGAATGATCAGGGTTCTGACAACATCTGAATTCAATCTGTCTTAAGTCCATTTCAAATTATATGGATACACAAAATCGAACCTAATCAGATACAGTGAATTGCCTAGGATCACACGCCATTGATCAGTCAGAGGCTATCAGAACAGAAGCTTGGTTTAGATGTTATAGTGGTCAAATTAAACTGTCCTACTTTCATGTTCATTTTCGATGTTCTGGTCACCACACACCCTATCATTCTTTTCATCCAACTCTGCCTACTCTATCCAACTTGCCTTTTTAGACTTTACATTTTGTTTGTTTATTTCTTTTCAATGTTGGGGACAGCAGCCACTATCTTGGACCTGTGGTAGGAGCCTGCAAAAATGTCGGAGTGCTCAAACAGCAGCTACAGGGAGCACAGACTTGAGACCAGGGGGGTTAATGGTGGTGTTGCCTTGGGCCAGATGGGCTATGGCTCTTGAAATTGCGGTCATCGGTGTGGCCCTAGAGTGCACAAATGGGCGGGAGCGTGTAAGGGATGAGTGTGGTTTATTCCCACCTCCCTGGTACTACCGCAGTAGCTGTCGTCACTGTGGAGGAATAGTAGCTCTGGAGGAATAGTTACTGGTCTCTTTAAGAGCTTAGCCATTGAGGAAGACATCCTCCCCAGGAGAGGGGACTGAAAGGACAGTACAAGCTCACCAACAAACTGAGTTCCCTGATTCCCTGATGATGGTCTGGGAGAAGGCAGGTAAAATTGTGTTGTCATTTGTCACATAAATTGGAAAAGTACTTCTTCAAAGGGGGGTTGCCAAAAGGTAACACAAACTCCCTTACAGAACACAAGCATAAATGAGGGCAGGAGCAAGTTGATCAGGAACCATCATTGAGGAATGTGCTGTTGTTGGACCTGGTCCTCTCTGCAGGGTCACCTGCAAACATTTTGCCTTTTACCTTCACTATTTGCTGAATTTGCTTTTGTTGGCCCTAGGACTATGTGCACTTTACCACTGCCACCCAGTGCTAAAGTGGTTGTGCTCTCTCCTTAAAACATGGTTAAATTGACTTATAAACAATTGGCATATTTAATTTACTTTCAAGTCCCTTGAAAGTAAATTAAATATGCCAATTGGTTATAAGTCAATATAATATAAATAAAATTAAATGCTACCAGTGGGCATGCAGCACTTGTTGTGCCACCTACTTAAGTAGCACTGCAACACATGTCCCAGGCCTGCCATTGCAGCCTGAATGCAGTTTTAACGGTCAACTTGTCATTTAAACCCCGTTTCCAAGCCTTAAACTATCCTTGTATTATATAGGTAGGCCCTAGGTAGTCCAGAGGACAGGGTTCTGTGTATTTGAAAGGTTGAACATGTACTTTTCAATTTTACATGTCCTGGTAGTTAAACACTACTAAATAAATTGTTCACTACTGTGAGGCCCAACCTTCCCATAGAAAAACATTGGGACTTTCTTATTACATTTAGTAAGCAGTACATCCTAATTGGGAGCATGTATTGTGTCATTTTTGTTACCTATGAAAGTGTAATGTGAAACCTTCTTTAATGGTAAAGTCAGATTTTTCATTACAATTTTTAAAATGTCACTTTTAGAAAGTTGGCCTTTTCCTGCCCTTAACACTTTGTACCTGCAGCCTGCCTTGGGTCACATGGCTGGGTGTAGCTGACACTTATACTTTGTGAGTTCCTCCCAGACAGTCACACAATAGAGGGATTATGTGTGCTTCAATCGACCATCTGCTGGCAGAATAGAGCTAGGGAGCTCAGCACATCCCCAGTTACAACTGAAATTCCTTCCCTCTGCCTCCACACAAAGGGTCTAACAACCCTGCATTGCCACTATAGCAACATTGGAACCATGAAATTCCATGCACTAAAAAGAACCTTTCTTGAAGCTTCCCAACCTTCCAGAAGAAGGGCACCATTGTATAAAAAGTAGGACCTTCAGGCCCACTCTTCAGTACACTTCTTGAACTGTGGATACTCTGCCAGAACGAAGGGCTGCTGTGCTCCTAGAAGGACTGCCGCCCTGCTAAACTTCTGCTCTAGAAGACTGCTGACCTGCCCTGATTGCTACCATATTTGCCTGCTGCTCTGCTGCCTTCTGCCTGGGGAGAAGGTCTGGATCTTCAACTGTCTCAGGACCTCCAGAGTGACTCACAGGGCTATTTTGCTGGCCTCCTGTTCAGAGCCACCGGGACACAAAAGGTTTCCTCCATATTGAACCCACACCTGGACCCAGCCTGAGTGAGGCCTGACCCTCTAAGTGGTGCCCCTCTAGTCATGGACCCTTGGAAGGAGTGCTAAAAGTGCACAGATAGCCTAAATCGAAAAGTGGGGATAATCATTGTTTGACTTAAGCTTGCTCTGAGAACCAGGATGAGACCTAGACCAACCTGTTTGCCATTCTGCCCGAAATGCATCGCCAGTCAGATACACTTTGTGGCTTCTCCTACTAGGTTTCTCTCCACAGCAACAAATCCATTTCAGCAGGCCTTTGTCAAGGGGTATCTGACCCCATGGAACTGTTTTCTGCTACAGCCCTCTGGCCTTTTCCACTAGAGATTTTCGACTTCTATTTCAGATACTAAGGGGCCCATTACGATGTCGGGCGGATTGCCCCCGCCAGGCTGGCGGTAGCCACCGCCAGCCTGGCGGGGGCAATCCGCCCGACATCGTTGCACTAAAGACCCCCCGCCATATTAGGATGGCGGGGGGGACCTTGGCGGACGGAAATACCGTCCGCCGCTTTTCCGCCCCGGTCGCCTTGCGGCCGGGGCGGAAAAGGAATAATATGGTGGCGGTGTCTATCAGACACCGCCAGCCATATTAGGATGGGCTTTTCTGAATGCCTTTCCGTGGTGGCAATGCTGCCACGGAAAGGCATGCGGAGAATCCCTGCGGGGGCCCGTTGCGGGCCTCCAGGGACTCCGGGGGGGTGGGGGGTGCACATGGGGGGTACCTATGGTACCCCCCAGCAGTTCCATGCACAGCATGGCAGACACTGTGTGGTGCCTGCCATGCTGTGCATGGAAGTGCACAGCATGCTTTCCTGCCATTGTGGCAGGCGGTGCTGAGTGCACCGCCCGCCACAATGGTATGAATGCAGGATGCGCCTGCCACTGTGACGGGCACATCCTAATACTGGCGACGGGACCCCCGCCCTTAAGGCGGGCGGTCCATATTACCACGTTGATGGCGGGCAAGCAAAGTCCGCCCGCCATCCTAATGAGGCCCTAAGTTCAAACGTAGATATCTTCACAGTGGCTTCGACCCAAGGCTATGCAGCGATGACGCTACCTCATCAGACACCTCCTGCAGCCTTGCTCCCTTGAGCTTTACCGTCTCAGAACATTTTTCCAAAGGAAAGCGCTGACAACCCAGTTCTTGTATCCGAACTGGGATGCATCACGATCGGCCATATTTTTTTACTTTGGCCCTTGCGTGACTAGATGTCCGCAGTTTGCACTTTGATTTTTTAGGTGCTAGTTTTTACTAAAAAAATTAAAAATCATTACTCTGGTTCCACTGATTGGAACTTTGTCATTTTAGTGTAAAATAATTTATTAAAATGTACTTTATTTTTCTAAATTGGTTTGGTAATTTTCTTGTGCAGTGTTTCTACTTTATTATTGTTTGTGTGCTGCATAAATACTTTACACGTTGCCTCTAAGTTAAGCTTAACTTGTTTTTGTGCCAAGCTAACCAGGGTTAAGCACAGCATAATTTAGTGACTTTTTTCTGGTTTGCCCTGCAGGGGATTCTGGCTATTGCATGACCTGGACTCACACCCCTATGAACCAAAAACCCAATTTCGAACAGCTGAACATAGTCAAAGATACAAAACAGACAGAATGTGGTTGACCACGGTTCAGCACATCAGTTCCAAAGTAAGAAAAAAGGTTAGAGAGTCCGTGCAACAGCTTCCGGAGTTCACCTCACTTCCACTCCACAGGAAACCAGATAAGTACATGTGTATAAGAGGGATGGTGCACCAGAATAAAGTCAGTGAGCTCCAAGTGTATCCAAAATATATTTTAATATAGTTGAAGTACAAATTGGACATCAGCCAACGCGTTTCATTCCACAGCTGAGCTGAACATAGTCAATGAGTCCAGAAAAGCACTGGAATAGAAGATGGATACTCTAGCGCTGGATATTAATGTCATTTGAACAACCAATAAAAAAGCCATGGAGTGCGTGACAACCATCGAACACACTACATGATGACTCAGAATCTATCAAGGAGCTTAAGGCCGAAGTCAACTAGCTACGAGATGCTGCCAAACACTTGCACAACAGGGCTTAATATGCAGAGGGGTGGTCCAGAAGGAAAAATATATGCTTGGTGATAGTACCAGAAAGACAGAGGGTCTGTCAGCAAAATGATTTGACTAGGATGCTAGAGCCAGTCTATAGGCCTGGGTATCCCACCTTTTATATCTATGCTACTCCAGCCAAATCTGGTCGAGCTTCAGTAGGCCTATTAATCTGGTTTAAAAACGTATACTTTTTAAGGGTAACAATGCTAGAAATGGCCAAAAAGGATATCTTCATTATCCATATTGTTAATAAGGGACCCAGTCTGATTACATATATAGTGGTGTTGAACATTTATATACGTTTTGTTCATGATGCTGCAGAATCACCGACAATGCACACATTACACCACTTGATTGAGAACAAGTTACGCCAAACCTGGCCTATAATTGTAGAGGGATATTGCAATACTAAATATGAACTGATCAATTCTCTTTCAGTCTTAATGGCTGAAGAATATGCAGAGTGGAGCCTTCCTGGACTTACATCTAAACCAGTCACGAAAGGCCTTACAAGTATTTCATCTTTGTTTAGATTACGGTTTAAGAGCCGCAAATGGCTACACAAAGTCTGAGGAAATCCTCCATCCCACTTTTAAACAGGGCTGCATACCAACTGGAACTTACTGGAACAATCCTAGGAATATAAAATCGGTCATTATCAGCGAAGATGAAAGCTACAAGGTGGATATTTATAGAACTTTAGCAGATAAGTTTGAATCACTTATGCTTGTCCCCCAATTAACGGAGAGCTAACCTAGTTTTATCTTTTAGCGGGTGGAATTATTTGACATTCTTAAGTCTTTATTTACAGGTTGGAAAGATACAGATTAAACCTGCAAGTTGCTCTTGGTTCTCTCCAACATGCAAGATCGCCAAGGGGAATTTAATAAAAGCTATTAGGGAAGGGCCCAAAAGAGATATAATACCTGCAAGGTGGGTGTATAAAGCCTTACTGCTCAAAGCTAAAAGGAATTGGGAGGAGTCACAGAGGGCACAGATGCTGGAAGTGCTAGGAAAACATGACTATAGAAACTTTTGGAAGATTGTGGCAGTGGGTAATGAGCTTAGAAGCCTGGTCCCGGCAGAGTTTGTCTCAGCTGACTCTTGGGTCGAACACTTCAGAACCTTATAACGTAAGAGAGGAAATGCTTGCCTAGCCTTTCACCTAAACAAGACTCCCGTATTGTTTTCTTCCTTAACTGCATGTCACTCTACCCCTACTGAGGAACATCCTTTAGTATGTACTTTGAAGGAAACTAAAATCACCCTCCTTCACATGAAAAAGATAAAGCATCGAGCCCTTACAGCATCCCGGTCGATGTATTCCACTCACAGACTGACATTTAGGTCTCCTACTTGAACACACAACCCAATGACATTTGTTATGGGAGGGAAAGTCCAGACTCTTGGCGAGGTGCAGAAATTGTGCCCATTCATAAAAAGGGAGCTTAAGATATTGCTGTAAATTCTAGTCAACAAGTCTAATAGATAGCACCCAGAAGATCTTTTGTTGACAAGTCCTAATTCGCCCAATGGAGTGGATGGATGACACTAAGATATTATCCAACTTTCAGGCGGAGTTTCAAGAGAATATAAGAACATTAGATCAGACATTCCGTTTCATGATCATCTGTTAGAAGTATATCACTATCAAAAAAGAGCATCTCGATGTGGCCTTTATGGACATGAGGGCAGTATTCAATCTAGTTCCATGACACATGCTTTGGAAGGAATTCGATCGGATGGGACTGCGCCATTATCTTTTGCATCTTTTAGTTAGGCTACATACTGATACATATGACCAAGTGAGGAGTAACGGTTTGGGTGGATTATCTCCACTGATCCCCATTGTGTACAGTGTACGGCAGGGCTGTGTGCTGGCCCCCACCCTCTTTTCTTTGTTTATTAATGGAGTGGTGGATGATTTGACTAACTGCCTGCATGATGCTCCAAATATAGCCAGTACCTATGCCCCAGTATTACCTTTTGCAGATTTCACCCTGTTAATTTCACATACACTAATGGTCTGAAACACCTTCTTAACTAGTTTGTGAAATTCAGCAAACATTGGGGCCCTGAGATAAATGCAAGTAAATCCAAATTGATGATATTAAACTCTCATTGCTCATTCAGAAATGAACTAATTGTCGATGTATCACGTATTGACCAAGTGTAGAGCGTTGACTATTTGGGGGTTAGGTTCTTGGAGAAACTAACTTGGGCCTTACAGTCCTATAGGGCAGCAGTGATGACTGAGAAGCACAGAACAACAACTAGTACGGCAGTCTCGCCAGCGGTTGAGGTGTACAAGTCAGTGGTTATGGTTATGGGTGGAGTGTTATATGGGACAGAAATATGGGGCTTTGATGACACCTCTGGATTGTGTCGAAAATAGGTTTATAAGGTCATTTGTGACTGTCCCAGCCAGTACCTCCATAATACCTTTAAGGTGGGATCCAAACCTAAAAAGAATTGACCAGGTTGTCAGGCTTAAAGTTCTCAACTATTGGGTCAAAATATGGACAACCAATGAGCTGGTCCCTTACAAATCTGTACTACAACTACATTTAATGAGTGTCTTGGAAGATTCCAGCGTGATGGATAAAAACTCAGCCAGTCAGATAAAGGGAGCCTTTTGGCAATCTGCCCTCTAAAGAATCTTGAGTGAAACATGGTCTAAAGCGCTGGTGGATACATTCGTTAGTCACAAATGCTCTCCATAATATGAACCCTTCCTTGATAGGATTGTTCAACCAGAAGACAAGTCTTTCTATATTCGGTTCCGAATTTGCAAACTGCCATTAAGGTATTTTGCTGTGAGGTGGGAAGCAGGATAACCGGAGAATTGTCCTTTTTGTCCCAATATTGTTGAAACTGAGGCTCATGTATTACTGTTCTGTCAAATGTATAAAGCTCTGAGAGCAAGATGGATTCTCCCCCCTTGTCAGAATATGGGGATTAATCAATGTGCAGTAGCTGTATGCTTATTAAAAGCGGACACAAGTGAAGTAGTCGTATTTGCCCTGTCAGGCAATTAAAATGGGCATAGATCTTCGTGTAGCTGCTCTGAAGGCTGGGACTTGAGGTGATGCAATTGGATGCAATATGTTTTTTTCAAACCTTTATTTTTCAATTTTTACAATACAAAGTACAGCAGCATAAGATGAAAATGTAAGCATACAATAAAGCACCAATAGTCCAGACAAAACATTAAGAACTCTCAACTGGTCCCATTAAACTTTTTCTGAGTCTCCCAACACTGCAAAATGTTTTAAACCTATTTTTGTATTTAACTATTGTCTTTTTAAACAAGTATTATGCCGTTTAATGTTGTTGTATGCACTTTAGATAAGTCTGGCCATATTTATCTATTTTATCTGTTGTTTGTGTGTTTTTACCTTTTAAAACTCAAGATTATGTATTCTATGTCATAATTTTAGAGTCATTATTCTATTTTATTTTATCCTTCATTTGATGATTGCTTATTGATGGTTTATGTGCTTTTAGGGTCATGTTTGCCAGAAATAAAGCAAATCTTTGACTTTGATTTTGACTAGGTCCTTGCCCAAAACCTAGTGAGGCCAGAAGACCTCTCCACCTGGCCCATCTTGTACCAGGGATGCCATCGAATCTGGGACTTAGGCCCTTTGTCACATGAGTTCTCAATGTTAAAGACAGAATTGTGATTCTGAAGGTGGCCCAGCAGAGTGGTCCAGTTCAGTTTGAAAGAATGATTGTCATGAGTTTCCCAGGCTACACCAAGGAAGTGCAAACTAAAAGTATGTCTTTCAATAAGGGGAAAGGAGAACTCCACTGGTGCAACATAAAATACATGATGCTTTCCCTGTCAAACCATGAGTCCTGGCAGACGGGAAATCCTGGTTATTCACATCACCGTAAGACAACTGAAATGGCTAGAAGGCTTGCAGAAAGTGAGAAACAAGAACCAGCATATGTCAGAACAGCTGCAATGGGCTGTAGCCCACAATGAAATAAACACTAAGGATACGCCTGGAGTCCAACTGACATTGACGTTCCAGCGAGAGCAGATTTAGGCTGAGACTAAAGGACACAAAAATAAAAGTAGACATGTATACTGTAAGGGTCGTGCTGGGGAGGATTGGAAGCCAGAGGAAGGTGATTTGTTACGCCAAATGATGGGGAGCCTTCCCCACCAGCCATGAGAGGAGACAAGAAGGTTGTAGATATTTCCACTGTAGGCACACAAAGGTTTGCAGTCCAACCTTGTAGATGGCAGATGCCTCAAGCAATGAGGAAAAGGCTGTTCTAGGTCCACAGCAGGAGCAGTAGAAGGGAGGGTGGTAAATGTAGGTAGACAAGATGCCAAATCCATGGTTCAAACTAGACTCCAACTGAAATAACACTTCACACAGAATGGCCATATCGATAAGGGTGGTGGCCCAAAGAAGAATTCTTAAAATAATTCCATGGAAAGTGAATGGGATAAGCTATAAGATAAGGGCCTCATTTAAAAGGCCATTGCGCCACTGGCGCATCACTTTCTTTGATGCACCGGCAACGCAGTGTGCCTGCCTGACGATATTTACAAGCCTACGTAAAGTCACCCTGCGTGACTTTTCATGACCTTGTAAATATTAGTTCCTTTCACGCATTACTCTGCATGAAAGGGGCGTTCCATGGGTTTTGCTTTGGGTATTCCCTGCAACATCAATGGAACCTGACAAATTCCAAGATTTACAAAGTTTTGTAAAGCTGGAAATGCATCAGAACCCTACGCCTTCCCTAGAAGTGGCTCAACGAGGATAAATAATTGTATTTCTCCTTGTTTTTTCCTCTTTCTATGTGTGCTGCATTCTGTAGCACACATAAAAAGAGGAAAATGTCATCAAATATTGTTTTTGCGTAGGGGTCACTCCCAAAGATTACTGTATTATGTGTATTAGAAGCACAGAAGTACTGTGCTCTATGAAGTTATGGTGATACTGATTGTTACCTTATAATATTTGGTGATTTATGGACAGTGATGTGTGGCAATTCATGTGTTTCTCTCCCTAACCTCATTGCTGGGTTTATGCCCTGATGTTGGGATACATGTCGTTTTTCCACACATCCCCAGGGCTGGCATGGTCTGCCTAGCAGTTGTCATTTGTGTGTGTTAAAGCCTATATTTTGTGCTCTGATTTATGATATATGATTTACTGGTAATCCTCATCATCAACATCTCTCGACAACCAGAAATGCCCCTGTTAGACCTGGCATCTTTTGGCATGTTTCCTCTCTTTTTTTCCTTTCTGACCTCCTAGTTTTGACTCTGTTTTTGCCGGTTTAATGTCTCTGCACACTTTATCATTGCTGTTCAGTGTTAGTGCTCCTATTGTAAATTGTATTATACATTGGTGTTTCCATGATTGGCACGTTTGACTTACTAGTAAGTCCCTAGTAAAGTCTACTGAGGGTGCCAGGGCCTGTAAATCAAATGCTGCTTGTGGGCCTGCAGTTCTGATTGTGCCACTCACCAAAGCAGCCCTGAAAAGGGTTTTCAGACCTGCCACCGCAGTGTCTGCGCACATTTTAGACTGCCATGTCGACCTTGCAAGTGTGACCACTTGCCAGGCCCTATTTTTTACTTTTCTTACATGTAAGTCACCCCTACGGTAGGCCCAAGGTACCCCTGTTGGCAGGGTGCCATGTATATTAAAGGCAGGACATGTACTGGTGTGTGTGACATGTCCTGGTAGTGAATTACAGTGGGTTTCATTTTTTACTATGGAAAGGCTATCTGTCCCATAAGATAAAATTGGAGTTTACTTATAGCATCATATTAGCATATCTTCCCATTGGGAAATAATGAGAAATTGGGTTTAGTATGCCTGAACTCAGAATATAAAAATGCATTTTTTAGTAAAGATGATTTTTATGTTCTGTGTTTGAAAATAACACTTTTAGAAAATAGGTATTTTCTTGCTTAGCCATCCTGTGTGCCTCTGCTGGACTTGTGGATTGATTGTCTGGCTTTGCAGTGACAGGGGCCGGGGATGTGCATTCTCATGACAGCCACTGAGGAGGTCAAGGTGTGTCCTGCCTTTCCTGGATGAGTCAGGGCTGGGCTGAATAGACCTGGGCTGTATTTATAGTAGTCGGAGGAGATTGCCTTGCTCCAAAATGGGCCTGGTCTGCCTTGAACAATGCTGTCTCCACCTCCTGCCAGGAAACTCAGCCGGAGAGGATGGAACTGGTATGGGCTGGGCACAGGCACTCGCTGCCCAAAAGCACAAAGAGAAACTGAGTATAAATACCCTAAACCCCGGAACTTTAGCCCTCTCTGGAATCAAAGAACCTGCCAATAAGAAGAACTGCCAAGAGGAATAATGCCCCTTTGCTGTGTTGTTGTTTTATTGGGTTGGCTGGCAGTTGCTGCTTCTGCCTTGGGTAGTGAAAGGACTGGACTGAACTTTCTTTACTTGTTGCTGAGTATCTTCAAGGGCTTGAAGTAGAGCTTGCCTCCTGTTCTGAAGTCTCAGGGACCGCAAAGACTTCACCGACCTCTGTGTACCACCTCTGGAACCGTGATTTCAGTTGCCACAGGGGGGAAAGCAACCAACTCTGTCACTGGCTATGTGTCCTGAAGGCACTGAAGAGGGCACCACTACATCTCGCACTGAAAACCTAATCTTGCTGACGATGACTGCCGCCACTGCGCTGCTGCTTGCACTGTGACCTGTGAGCATCGCACTCCACACCACCTTGCTTCCCTCTGCTGCCCTGTCTCACCAACGCTGTCGCTAACTTCGACAACCGTGACCACACCGTGGCTTGGGGCACTGCTCGTAAGTCTTGCAACACACCGCCCTGTCACACACCTTAGACCGGACCGACCAACACCAGCTCCCCGCAAACCGGCATTGTCACCTGTACCGTAGCCTTCACTCCGCACCACAGCCCTGGTCTCCCCGATGCCTCTGGATGACCATCACTGAGCCGCTGTCTGCACTGCAACTTGAGGGCACAGCATGCCACACCGCTCCGCTTCACACCGCAACCGCGACAGTGGCCATGACCGGCCTGCACCAATGTCATTGGCCGCAACGTAAAGGTACTGTTTATGAGTCTGCGTACACCCTGATCGACGCGGTCAGATGGAACTGTTGGATTCTGTTGTTCTCAGCACCATGGTAGCACCGGTCGGAGCTACCAACGTCAAGGAACTGTATATTTAAGGCTATTCTTGCAAAGTGCATATTTTTAAGTACTGTATGTTGTATTTTTATCATGTTGGTCTTGTTCTGAATGTTATATATTCAGAACAAGACCAACATGATAAAAATACAACATACAGTACTTAAAAATATGCACTTTGCAAGTATTGGATATTTTTCTAAATTGGTGTTGTGTCCTTTTGTAGTGTTTTCACTGTATCACTGTTGGTTATGTGCAAATCCTTTACACGCTGCCTCTGAAATAAGCCTGACTGCTCATGCCAAGCTACCTAGTGGGTGAGCAGGGGTTAATTCAGTAGTGTATCCCTCTCACCCTAACTAGAAGGAAGGCTCCCTACTTGGACAAAGGTGCTAACCATTGCCAACTAGAGACCCTCAATTCTAAAAGCCCCCAATTGCCACAGCAAATAATTTTAACTATGGAGAAAGGGTATTAAACATTGTTTAGCAAACCAAAGGTCATTGAGCGTAGGGGTGAAGCCAAAGTTATAGCTAAAAACAAAGGGTCTTATTTATGAGGAATTGGCGTAGGGCAGCACCGCAAGTCTTCTTATGGCGCTGCCCTATGCCAATGTGAAAGGGCAGGAATGCACTGTATTTATGAAATATGGTGCATTCCAGTCCTTTTCCCTTGCATTGGTGCACAAATTGCTGCCTAGCACCAACATAGGCAGGATTGTTTTTGTACAGGAAGGGGCACCTTCCTTCACCAAAACAATCCCGAGGGGTGTTTTCCTATTTTTATGTGAGCTGCAGAATGCAGCACACATGGAAAGAGGAAATAACGGGGAGAAATAATTTCTCCTCGTTGTGCATCTACTGGGGAGGCGTCCGTTTTTGGAGCTGCCCCAGGTTTACGTGATTTTGTAAATATGGGTCAGCATCAAAATCCATGGGCTTTGCGTGGGAACCCCACACAAAGCCCATGGAACACCTCCTTGATGCAGAGTAAAGCAACGCAGTGACTTGCACTTCTATATCTTACTCCATATCTATGAGGCAAAGCAAAGCCATGCAGGGTGACTTTGCATTGCCTCATAGGTATGGTTGAGATGCTTGCGCCCCTGGAACATCAAAAAAAGTAATGCTCTGGTGATGCAAGCCTCTCATAAATAAGCCCAAAAGATTCTGTACATTATTTAGGTCTTTCACCATCAGGTATCTAAATATAAAATAGTTGCCAGTGTAAATGAAAAATAAATTAAAAAAGTTATTGCTCAATGGGAAATGCACTGTAGTACATTATGAAACCTCTATTAGTTAATGCACTGCAGAGGTCTGTGTGTAACCAGAGAACCACAGAATTAAATCTTGATTGGTGCAGTGGAGAATAGTGATGTGTATTTTTAGTGCTACAAAGTCACAGCCTGTGACAGAAAGCACTGTGAATATGTAAGTCAATTTGTTATACTTGCATTACTCACAGATTAAGTTAAAAAGCTGAAAAACGTGCAAATAGTTTCACTATAAAATGGTGCTTTCAAACTGTAGATTTTAATAATACCAGAGCGTATGTAATGCAATTTATTTTTACATAACTTTCCCTTCAACACCCCTTTAGGGGCACAAGGGGCTGGGTAAATGCAGTTAAAATTAAAAGCAAGAACTTCCTAGCCCAGTTGTTAACTCTTTGAACTCTTTGAACTTCCACTCAAAAAAACAAATCTTTGTCATCACAAAGAGCCAGAACTGCTCCAAAGCATCCTTTACACTTGCAGATTAACTGATAAGGCACATTTGCCTTTCATTCAGGCAAGCAGCTGATAACGATCTAAATTAGCTGTCCCAGGATGGCTGTCTTTTTGCAAGGACAAGTGAAGCTGCGACCCCATCCCAGGACTCCACGACTCCCCTGGGGGTCGCGCCCCAGGGATTGAAGACCTCTGCCTTATACTGACAGAATAATGATTACTCTTTAGGGAGCTACATAATATGTGCTCATGATGATATTGTGATGATGTGAGCAACTTATAAGTATTTACTTTATTGCATTAACTGTAATGTTATGACAATTGCCTAGTTAGCAAAGTGATTTATGGTTTAGGTGATTGTGGCCTACATTTATATAAAATATATGAGATATTGTTGTATTCAACTGTGTAGAGTTTTTTTGTGGTGTAGTTATTGTGTCACTGGTATGTGTGAGCAAATGATTTACTCTGGCATAAGCCTGACTGCTCTGCCAAGCTACCGAGGGGGTGATCAGAGGATGTCTTGGGTGTGTCACTCCCTTGCCCTGACTAGAGTGGTGGGTTCTGCCTGGCTTAGGTGCATACCTTAGTCAATGAGAAACCCCTTTCTAAAGGGAACAGAAACATCTCTTCACACCCAGGCCTTTGTCTCTGCTCTGGGAACATATTTCATACCTCATTCAGGCAATGAGCACTCAGAGGGCTGCAGCTGGAAGCCAATGCCAATTAGCTATCAGAGATTTTCGGCAGGGAAAAGGTAATCTTTTAAAAAATATTTATGAAACATTCAACTTCACCAGTAAAGTGAACTTTTCATAAATATTACAAGGCATCCAAGAATTAAATTTCTATTTGTGCCCTAGCCTAAAGTAGCATTTTTCAATTGAATATTGCATTCTGGTGATTCTTCGTGCAACAGCCAGCCTTGCACACTTCTAGGTTCTAGTCACTGTAAAGACGTTTAACATTAACTTTCCATATACCATACTTTTAAATATCATCTAACCTACTTTTTGGCTTATAAGGCATATTTTGGGGTGACCTATTGATATGTTAAAGGAATGTTTAGAGTCAAAAGGGTTTATTTTGGTAGGAGGATTTGAAGTACAAATACTGCTTCAGACAGGATACAATGGTAGGCCTGAAGCCAGATTTACATCGTGACAGCAGTGGATGGCACATTAGGTTTTGCAGTCTACTGGTAGCAATTAACTTACATGCCCCGGGTACAGCATGTACTCCATACTAGGGATTTATGAGTACGTTAAATATGCCAATTAGGGTTAGGCCCATTCAACCATGTTAAAAGGGTGAGTACAGGCACTTTGATACTGCTTAGCAGGGGTAAAGTGCACAGAGTTCTACCGCCAGCAAAAACAGATTTCGGAAGAATCTGGGTACAGTATGCAAGAGATGGTAATTTCCTACACTGCAGAAGTAGTGAGTTCCTCTGATGTACTACCACAGGATTTTGCAAATTATCTTGAGCAGTTTCACCAACCCAGAGGGGGACACTCTCTGGCAGACGTGGGTGACTTTATAGCTGACATTTCAACCTTCCCCATAGGCTTTGTAAACTGTGAATGGTTGCTCTAAAAGATAGAAGCTGACGAAATTACAGAGGCAATAAAGACATTAAAAATGGAAAAACTCAGGTTCCTAATGGTCTGCCATCAGAATATTTTAAATGCCTGAGCAGTAAACTAGAAGAACACATACGAGGACACACCCGCACATGAAAATTATCTAGCGCTAAATGGCAAGACTTCTTCCTCCTAAAGACTATGGGGCATATTTAAAAGGATTTATCATCACAGTAAGGTCACTTGTGATGTTCCTGTGGCGATAAACCCTTCACCTTATTTACAAGGCAGCATTAAGACACTTAACGTGGCTTAACGCTGCCTTGTAAATAAGGCACCCTTTCACGCTACACTTAGCGTGAAAGAGGCGGGCAATGGGTGTTGCGGTGGGCGTTCCGCTGCAACACCCATTGATTTTGTACTGACCCCTATTTACAAGGGTGGCGTAAATATGGGGCAGCGCCAAAATTAAGACCAAAAAGGACCTGGTATTAACATGGCGAATGGAAGATAAATGATTAATTTCTCCTTGTTTTTTCTGTTTAAATGTGTGCTGCATTGTGCAGCACACATAGAAACAACAAATCGCCTTGAATGATTGTTTATATGCAGGAAGGTGCCCCTTCTTGCACATAAACAATCATCAGAAAAATGATGATTTGCAATTTCTATGTGTGCTGCACAATGCAGCACACATGGGAGTTACAAATTACCATTAGTGATTGTTTATGTGCAGGAACGGACAACTTCCTGCACATAAACAATCATTCCCTCAACGCAGGCACCCTTGCACTATGGTGCATGGGAGCCTGCATTGGCGCTAGGCAGCTGAATTTAGCGCCAGCCTAATGGGAAAACGCAGGGGTGCGCTGTATCATTGTAAATTCAGCACATCCCTGCGTTTTCAGAATGGCGAAGCACAGCATTAGCAATTTTAGCTTAACGCCGCGCTCCGCCATTCTATTGTAAATATGCCCCTAGGTTCATTACCTGGACAGAAATTACCCTAATGAATTGGGACAGATTGTGCCAAAGTACCAAATTAAGCACATTGGTTAACATGTTCGAAATTAGCCAAACGGATGCTGTCAAACTTAATTTTAAATGACAAAAGAAAACTGCATAAACATTTTGGTATTTTTTAAAATTTACATTTGTTTGACCTATATCTAGGGTAATTTTATTTTAAATTAGTTTTTTGTTTTTTATGTTTGTACTTTTTTGCTTTTCATGTTTTTTTTTAATTCGAAAAAATAGTTGAAACCTCAAAGAATTAACCATAGCATGAATACGTCCCTGATGGATACGACCTTCTCTTTCCACTTCCTCGGTGCCAGTGTCTTGAGCTATCATCAGAACTGCATCTCTTGTTTGTATAGTGTGTTCCACATTGCTGCCTTTAATATAATAGGCGAGCAGAGTAAACAGATTCTATCTTTCCCTGGTAAGCTGTATGGGCTATGGTGTGATGCAAACTTGTATTTTCCAAATGGACTATCAAAACTCTTATTCAGATCAGGATTCATGTTACATTCAACGCTTTGTAAACAAAATAAATACACTCAACTAAGTCCCTGTCGCGACGTGCTTGCCTCTTTGTACATTGAAGTGGAGAAAAATTGCATTCTCCTAGGTTAAAAAAAGTTCTAAATTCTGAAAAAGAATGAGACAAGGCTTGTTTGTTTTATTCTTTTCGTTAAAGAGCAGCAAATAATAGTGCATAATCAGATTACTACAGGGACTGTAAATGCACAATCTCCCAGAATGTGGCGAGATGAAGTCCAAGTAACTCTACTTAACCTCTGCTCCTCTTTTGTCTCACTGCTAAGTGTATATAACTAGTCTGTCAGCAATGATTTCATGTCATTGTAGTCCTGATGGGATTTTTTCATTAACTCTACCATAAAATCAGTGACCTAGAAATGTAATTTTCCTGCATTGATTATGTTTTTGATTATGCAGTTGTTCTTCGAGGTTAAATAAGACGCTTACATCCTGAACACTTTCCATCTTGATTCATTGGGCCCCAGTCCAAAGTGAGCTGCTTCCTTTCCCTTTGAAAATAATTTTATTTTGCAAAATATTAAAACAAATAATTCTAATTCGAAAGGAGTGTCATTGCTTTGCATTAGGAATAGTATAAGGTGACCATTGATATCATGCGGCTTTGATATAGACATATTTCCTGGGCGTTCTCGATATTTAATTGTTGTCCGGCCTCATTTGATGAGTTTTACAATTTTATTTTATTTTCTGAAATGTCTACATCAGCATTTATCATTATTTTCTATCTGACTGATGTGTATGCTGCAAGTTTTATTGTTACCCATGATTCATTTATAATACACCTATAATAAAAAAAAGTCCGTAGGATGTGAAATAAAAAGGTGCCTGCCTACGTCAATTTTTGGTAAGATGTTAGGGAGCATTTTAAGAGGATGGCGTTGCTCCTCTTTGGATAGTGCGAGGCAAAAAGTAAAAAAAGAAGAAGTTTTAAGGGCACCGCTGGCTGGTGGGCGCTGCTTCTTTCTAGGTGCCGAGAATTGTGTTTTTCTTTTCAGTTGGATTACTTGTATTAAGGAGCTGTGTCTGAGCCCCATGGCGGTATTTCTATTGGTGTCTTGCTGCTCTGAGTTCTAGGCTTGTCCAATCTTGTCGTCTGCTTGGCAAATGTTGTTTACACTTGTACAGAATGCTGTCATTCTTGTGGCATGTGTCTGAATTTGAGTTTACCATCAGGCCTCAGTGTTACCTCTGATATACAGTCAATTGAACTGTAGTCATAACAGAAGCCAACACTGATTATGTCTAAGGCAGATATAGCATTGCCTTGTTAATCCACCGTGTTGGTTGCAGGCAGCGGTAAATTGAGGGAGCGATGCTATTTGATGGCAGAACGATAGAAAAAAGCATGTGGTTGAGTGGTTTGTGTGTGAAGAATTCTGATTAAGTGTAACTGTGCATAATGTTAACGTAGTTTTATTTAAACTGCTAGATTGAAGGAGTTTTCTTCTGTTCAGTTTAAGAGATAAAGACATTTGGGAAAATATTTAAATACTAGTGCGTTTGTGTATGTTACAGCGTTTGTGATTACAAAGCTGTCGTTTCGTTCTTGTGTATTTATTCAAGCATATGCAAAAATGATACCTTGAGCTAAGTGGACTAATGTGTTCACTGTAGGGACCTTTGCTTGCTCCCACGGCCAGAGGTTCAAGTCCAGGCTGGTGCGCTCAACCTTTCATTCTTCTGAGGTCGATAAAATGAGTAGGTTGAGTAGTAAATAAAATCTGTTATTCGGCGCCAAGATACCCGTCGAGGTGAACATGCGCTTTACAAATACAGGTTATGGTAAGTTATTTCTTTCCAATGAGTTACGGATTACATCCAATGTGAGTTCCAGCACTGTAGTTTATTTGTCGAACTTTTCCAAAGCTAATTAGTCTCAAAGCAAGCTACTACCTTTAACTAATCCAACTGTGTCACTTAATCTTTGACCTATGACATTCTCTTCATAACACTTATAGCATGTTAGGCTACTGGGGCTCTACTGGTAGATGGAACTTTCTTCAAACCCCTTCATTTTCACAGACAAACCTGCTGCCTAATAGGACAAAGCCCCTTCTTCTGAGTAACACAATTTCACTGGCAGGGGTGTGGTTAAGGAACATCCGGTGTCATTCGGGGAGAGGTGTGGCGCAGCGACCAGAGCAGGGGTGACTACAGACGCTCACGGTCCGACCCCCGACGGCACAGTGACAAACGGTTGGTATGCAAACTTCTTTAGCGAAACTGTATTTAGATATGTCTGATATTGATATCACTTTCTCTACACATTTTCTGTTTTGACTTTTTTCCCTACACAGCTCACTCCTTGGAAAAGATAGGGCTTTTCCCTGTTTCATACTCCCACCGTTTCCTGTAGCCATGCTTGCTTAGGGTCGCACCTAAGCGTGGGCGTAAAATCCGTTTCGCGGTCGAATTTGCAGATTTTTGACGATTTCGCGATCCGCGAATCGCGCGAATTTACCCAATAATCCGCAAATTCGCAAGCTACGAATTATTTTGCTTGGTCGCGCTTGAAAATTACAATATCGCGCGCGCGGCGTTGACTTACCGTGATTCTGAGTCCGCCGAGTTGTTTTTCTCCCGGTTTTGCGTGTGCTGCGCCATTTTCGATCTTGCTGCGTGATCGCGCGAGAGTTTTTCGAACGCAATTACGTTATCGCGGCTTGCCATCTTGCACAGCGAAAGTTTGACAAAGCGAGGATGTCATAAAGGCCCGCGATCACGCATTGCTGGAGTAAACAATGCCGAACACGTAGATGCGGCGCGCAGCTGACTTCCAGCGGGAGATTTGAACAGCTCGCGTTCCAGAAATTGCAAAAATTGCATTTCTGCGCAAGAAATCCACCGCAGGAAGCATAAACCTTGTGAAAATGATGATTTTGATCAGAATAACTCCTTAGATTGACATTTGACTGCACTTTTTGGTGCAGGAGTCCATTTTTTGGGGTGGGGTGGGAGGAAGGAAGTGCCCCAGAGTCTCCAACTTCCTGTTCCTGTCCAGCAGGCTCCTCCCAGTGCTTTGTGCATGTCCTGGTCACTTTTCATTTGGCTGTGGAGCTGGAATGATTACTTTTTGTGACTGCTGCTGGATATTTGTATTTGAGGACTTTTTGACTTTGGAGTTTGAATCACTTTTGAACTTGAGATTTTACAAGTAAGTTGGTGTTGTTTGTTTGGGGCATTGCAGTTGAGGCAACTACAGTTCTAAAACTTCTTTCACAACTTTAACAAAATATATATTGTGATGGGTAGCCACAGTATCCAGTAGGCCCAGGGTTTGTCATGGGTGCATGTCATGATACAACTGTTTCTGTGATTTTTTTTAACTTAATTCTCATTTATGTCATGGAATTTTAGCTCACTGTTATATGTTGATTTTTTTTTTAATTTTGAGGTGCCTGTAAAGCCTCACTAGCCAGTAGGCCCAGGTATAGTGAGTGGTGCATGGGCCTAGTCTTTCTGTGGGGTGTCTTGAATTTAAACATCATTGAGGGCATGGATGACATGGGATTGTGGTGATTTTTGAGTGTTTTTCTTCTTTTTGGGGTGTTGTTGGGGCCTGGCCATGTGGGTGGGGGCCATTTTGAGGCCTGGTACAGGCAGGGCCTGGCCATGTGGTGGGGGTCAAGGGGCCATTTTGAAGCCAGGCAGTGTGCTCAGGCCTGCACCCAGTTTGCCTTGCTTTCAACCATTATGCCCAGGGGTACTCAGTGGTGCATGGGCCTAGTCTTTCTGTGGGGTGTCTTTAATTTAAACATCATTGAGGGCATGGATGGCATGGGATTGTGGTGATTTTTGAGTGTTTTTTGACTTTTTGGGATGTTGTTGGGGCCTGGCCATTTTGTTGGGGGCCATTTTGAGGCCTGGTACAGGCAGGGTCTGGCCATGTGGTGGGGGTCAAGAGCCCATTTTGAAGCCAGGCAGTGTGCTCAGGCCTGCACCCAGTTTGCCTTGCTTTCAACCATTATGCCCAGGGGTACTCAGTGGTGCATGGGCCTAGTCTTTCTGTGGGGTGTCTTGAATTTAAACATCATTGAGGGCATGGATGGCATGGGATTGTGGTGATTTTTGAGTGTTTTTCGACTTTTTGGGGTGTTGTTGGGGCCTGGCCATGTGGATGGGGGCCATTTTGAGACCTGGTACAGGCAGGGCCTGGCCATGTGGTGGGGGTCAAGGGCTCATTTTGAAGCTAGGCAGTGTGCTCAGGCCTGCACCCAGTTTGCCTTGCTTTCAACCATTATCCCCAGGGGTACTCAGTGATGCATGGGCCTAGTCTTTCTGTGGGGTGTTTTGAATTTAAACATCATTAAGGGCATGGATGGCATGGGATTGTATTTGTACGAAAAAGCAGCAGCGGACCTTAAAGAATGCCGCACATAACCTCCAGTGCCAATAAGTCTAAGATCAAGTCAGTTTGATATTGTGCTGCCAGCCCCGACACCAGCTGCTGTTTGGCGTCGCTGTGCTCTCCAGATCAGTTAAATAGTTTTTAGGTATTCATGGGGGCGCACCAGAATGAGAGTCCAAAAAGAATAAGTAGAGAAATGTTCTTTATTTATCTTTGTTCAGTAGAAAAGGCACATTAATAAAATATATAGTGAGATCAGCCAACGCGTTTCACTCCCTACCAAGGAGTTTCTTCAGGGCTGAAAGAACAAATAAAAGACAAAATATTCCCATCAATTTCCTGCATAGACAAGTGTGTATATATTATCCCATTTGACATTACATCAATGGAGATTCCTTGTAACCTACGTGTTTCCCTGAACCCAGGGAAAATACAGAAAGGACACATTAGCCTATTGCAAAGGGAAAGACTGATCAATGAATATTTGTTAACTTTAAAACTTTAAAAACATCCTTTTCAAAGCGGAAACCTCCACGGAAGGGGGAAGGTTTACGTGGAAGACCAACAAGAAAAGTTCAAAACATCCTAAATACACTGTGTAGTTCTCAATTGAGATTCTTCTTCAGTATTAAGCATGGAGAGGTAAATATATCAATATTTATAGAAGAAAGCATATATCTCACATTGTCTTGACCCATTTACATCTATCTACACTATTTCACAGTCATGAATAGGTAACCTGTACATAGTTTTACTGTTTTTATATCATAAGTAGGAGAAAACACACCAAAGATACAGTCTGCAAATTTTTTTTCCCATCTTGTTATATCATATACTCTAGACAGTTTAATAGTATGTGTAAATCCACATGGCACAATTGAGAGCTATACCTCATATTCTCTCTCTTTTCTGACATATACATCAGAAACAAAAATAGGTATACCCATATTCAAAATAGACCATCCTCCTTTCCATTTAATGGGTTATATTTCATTATCAACAGGGCATGGAGGGGTGAAGATAATAGTAGTGTAGAACGCAAATTTTATGTCAGGGAAGAATATACTACCACGGCTATGGTTCTTACCGCTATGGATATTTTCGGTAAGTTGTCCTTTGTAGGATCCCTCTGTGATCGCACTGTATTTTCTCGGTCGTTATTCCAGCCTATTTCTAATCAGCAAAAAGAAACATTGTTTTGCATCAGATCTGTGTTCTCTTGTGTTATGCCTACGATGTCTTATATATCTTCATATTATGCGTACCTTTAAAAAACTTTTTGGAGTATCTATCTTCCCTTCTCTTTTCTTGTTGTAGTGGACTTTGTAGATCTTGTCCAAAAAGGTAGTTCTGGTACTTCAAAAAGAAACCCGTCCCTGGTTATGTTTGTTCTAGGTGGGTGAAGTGCTAGACGGTAGGAAAACATAAATAAATCAGTTCAAAATTCAACACCACATCCCTCATGTACTCCTACATCCACAGACTGCTGTATACTTGCATTAAGTGTAGTAAGGTCTCTCCTACCCACTATTCCAGAATCTAGGTGACGCAACTTCTCAAGTGAGAGACTATTGTTGCAGTGAAAACAGAGGCAAGTTGTATATATCTGCTTCTCTACCCCTAGTGCTATGTCCTTCTCTCACTGCAGATTTTTAACCAGACCTGATGTTACATGTAATCTTGGCCAAAGGACATCCTTCTCAATTAGAGGGTATCACAGAACCTTAATACATATCACCCCATGCTCTTAGAAAAGATTCCTGCTTGTAATGACCAAAAAATCGTTATCATTCTAAACAGCATATCATATTTCTCCATGGATATGGAGTAATAGTCTTCTGAATGAGCATTAAAAGTGCTTAATTGCTCCCAAAATGAGCAAGGGGAAACCATAAGGTTTACACAAAAGGTAGCCAAAAGTTACTTGGTTGTGTGGCAAAGATGTGTTAGCACTGCCTTTTCTCTAGCATCCCTGGGATCTTAGCTTTTAAAACCCAATGCAGTTATTTGCTAAACTCCTAAACCTGTCTCTCACCTGTAATGACCGTCGTCAGTTTCGGCGTCTCGGCATGGCTGGTTCCAGGCTGAATTCGCCATTTTTTGGAACAGCCTTATATACAGATAGGAGCTAGCCCATTGGCCGGTCTATTAAGCTCCTGTGGTTGGTTGCAAAGGATAGGTTTTTTCGGGCGCCATCTTAGACTAGTCACTTTTACATAACATTGCTAGTATAGCACATTGAATGTGCATTTTACAGAGTCTTACAAAAAGTTCTGTTTTTGTAAAAAGCATGAGCTTGTTTTTGTGTATTTTAGCGCTAGGTATAGGAAAATCACTCGTGTTGCTAGTCGCGATAATAATCTTCTTTGTCTAGGCTCCTATTATCAAGTTGTGGTCGAATACTCGCTCAGTACTATCATAATATCGAAAAGACAGGCCTTTATTTTATATATTGGTTGGTTGTTCCGATATACACTTAGTTGTAACTGCATTGGGTAACTTATTTCGGGCGCCATTTTAGACTAGTCAATTTTCGAAACATTGGTAGTGTGGCATGTTAGATGTGCTTTTCGATAGGTTTTTTTCGGGCGCCATCTTAGACTAGTCAATTATACATAACGTTGCTAGTATAGCACGTTAAATGTGCATTCTACAGAGTCTTACACAAAGTTCTGTTTTTATAAAAAACATAAGCTCGTTTTTGTACATTTTAGCGCTCAGTATAGAGTAATCACTCGTGTTACTAATCGCGATAATAATCTTCTTTGTCTAGGCTCATATTGTCAAATTGTGGCCGAATAATCGCTCAGTACTATCATAGTATCGAAAACCAAGGCCTTTCTTTTATATATTCGTTGGTTGATCAGATATACACTTTAATGGCATGGGATTGTGGTGATTTTTGAGTGTTTTTCGACTTTTTGGGGTGTATAACTGATGTTTCTCTGGCTTCCATTGCTTTTAGGTGCACAGGAGAACCACCAGTGCCAGGAAGAAGTCCTGCAGCGGTGTGTGCAGCACAACGTCACGTGACGTCACGTGTGGCCACAGACAAGACAACTCTGCAACTCGTGCAACTGCGGCCTGCTGTTCTGACATCTCAAGAAGATGGCCCCAAAAGAAAGTTGGCTGTAGCGCCTCAGCGAAAAAAGTTGCCAGTGCCACTGCCAGTAAGAAGGAGCAGAAGAAGCAAGTGGCACCACCTACCAAGGAGACTGGTGTGCCCACCGACACCTTTTTTGGGAAAAAAAACTACGCCTGCAGCAGCAGCGGTGTCCGCCGGTGACCAAGCTGGAAGCAGCACCTCCGCTTCATTGGGCTCAGTGCCACCACGCCAACTTAGGTCTAAGACCATGAGTGCTGCTGAGGCAGCCACTTTACTTTCTCAGTCACCATCGACCAGTGATGTTGGCTCATCACAAAAAAGTACCATCCAATCAACGCCGGGTGTAACTCAGCTGACAAGTGTTCAACACCACAGCTGCAACGACAACCACAGGTGCAACTAGTACAAGAGCAAATACATGGACAAGGAGAGGCGCAAGGAAAGGCGCAAGGAGAGGCGCAAGTAGAGCTGCAAGGAGAGGCGCAAGGAGAGGCGCAAGTAGAGCCGCAAGGAGAGGCGCAAGTAGAGCCGCAAGGAGAGGCGCAAGTAGAGCCGCAAGGAGAGGCGCAAGTAGAGCCACAAGGAGAGGCGCAAGTAGAGCCGCAAAGAGAGACACATGGACAGGTGCATGGAGAGGTGCAACTAGAGGTTCATGGAGCGGCACAACTGCCTACAACGCTTGTTCCTCCAGAAGTAGGGGCACATCAGGAAATTGATATTCAAGAGGAGGTATCATCCGAGGAAGCCACTCCTCCTGATGATGATTATCCATTGTCTTCCAGATCCCCAGCAAGAAAAAGGTCAAGGAGGGATACTACTACTACTACAAGTTCTTCTTCAAGCCCCCTTCCTTCTGATGACCTTGATCAGGATTGGAACACAGCCATGCAGTCTGAGAGTGAGTCACGCCATGAGCCGACAAAGGTAGCTAAGCCTAAAAGGAAGGCTCCTGCAAAGCTTCGACTTATGGGTGATGACGACGAACAAGAAGTGGTGTCTTCTGCTGCTGATGAACAGTCTGACGAAGTCCCAGTCATCACAATCGTCACTCCAGCCCAAGCGGGCATGCAGCAAACACACATTTTGACCCTATCCCGAATGGCTGCTGAGCGGTATATGGGTGGCGTGGCACTGGTACCACCACCGTTAACTACAACACCAACACGACCTACAGCTTCCATCTTTTTTAGTCAGAAGGGCAGGCATGGACCTCCATCCAGCTCGACCTCAAGTAGTGGTGCTGTAAGTGAACAACAGAAACGAATTCAGCCACGCCCATCCTCCACTTCATCTGGCATTGAAAGTCAAAGTAGCACCTCCACCTTCAGCAGACATCACCAGCCCCCAGTTTGTTACTTCTTTACTGTTAGCGCAAAGGCGGAAAACATGGTCGTTTGTTCGATTTGTAAAGCATGCGTTAGTCGGGGTAAGCTTGGTACCAACTATGGTACCGGAGGCCAGAGAGGTCATCTCAAGCAACATCACACTATCATTTGGGAAGCACACATGAGGAAGATCGAGGAAGGCAAAAAAAAAACAAATCCAAATGTATCCATTGATATTGCATCTGATGATGACGAGAGGGGGAAAGTGAAGAAGCGACAGACATTTTTTCTGGTACACCCAGTACCCCTGGCAGCAGCACTGCAGTGGTATCGCCCACACCCTCTACCCCTGCAACATCTATGAGGCACACTAAGAGTGTTGGAGAGACACCAATGCGAAAAACTACATCACTGGGCCTAACTGGTTTGAAGACGTCATCATCATCATCAGCATGTAAAATGATCCAGCCCACCATTCGCGGAATGTTGTGGTCGGAGGCGCCATTTGAACGCAACCACCCAACGGTACATCTGTATAACGCAAAGCTGGCTAAAATGCTAGCGCTGGACCTTCTCCTTTTTCTTTTGTGGAAGGGGTGGGGTTTCTAGAATTAGTGGCAACAGTCTGCCCTAAATGGAAGGTTCCTAGCCGGTCCTATTTTGCCAGAGTTGCGGTTCCAGCACTACATCAATATGTGCTGTAGGTGATTGGGGCAGCTTTGCAGAAGAGTGCTGTTCACACTATCCACTTGACAACAGACATCTGGACCAGTTGCCAAGCCCTTGATTACATGCGCATCACTGCACACTGGGTCTCTTTTGCAGGGTCTTTTGCAGGGGTTAGAGACAAGTCAAGTGTAGTTGTTGACCTGGACACAGTTTTTCAAGCTACTCGGAAACATGCAACATTAGCCATGTTTGCCATGGAGAAAACTCATACTGCAAAAAACATTTTGGAGGAGTTTAACAGTAAGGTCTCTGAATGGCTGCAACCAAGAAATCGCATAGTTGGTTATGTTTCCACGGATAAGGGCAGTAATATAGTTAAGGCCATGCAGGAAGGTGAATATTTCAGAGTGCCGTGTTTGGCGCACTGTATAAACCTGGTTGTTCAAGATTTCTTGAAAAATGAAAACCAAGTCAAGAAGTTACTGACCACCTGCCGAAGAATCTTCACACATTTCAGCCATTCTTTTAAGGCCCGGAAGGAGCTGAGGAACATTCAACATGTACGTAAAGTGCCAGTCAAAGGACTCATCCAGGAGGTGGCAACATGTTGGAACTCAACCTTTTACATGCCTGAGCGTCTGTTTGAGCAGTGCATGGTAATCAATGACTATATCTTTTTACTAGGTTCTGCTATGAAAGACATGAGGCTAGAGTTGGAGGAATGGCAGCTAGTTAAAAGCCTGACAGACATGCTTCGTCCTTTTGAGGTCTTCACGCGTGAAGTCAGCAGGGAGAACTGTTCTTTGAGCAAAGCTATCCCATTGTTGGTCATGCTAGAGCACCAACTGAATGCGGTGTCTTCAACGTTCAGAGATGATGTTGGAAAGCAAGATGCATATCCGTTGGCGGAGAACTTATTAAGCCACCTAGGTGCCAATGAAAGTCTTCAAAACATACATACAGAACAACATTACATTTGTGCCACTATTCTGGATCCACGGTACAAAAAGGCAGTGGCCAGCAAAGCATTCATTCCTTTTGATGAAGCAGATGTTTCAAAGTACAAACATTGGCTAGCTGTGTCAGCCAGTCAGTTCGAAAAAGATCGGTAGAAAATTAAAGGAGCCGTCAGAAGACCAACTGAATCAGCAGGCAATCCAGCGTCAAGTTCCACTTCTGAATCTGTGGGCGAAGGGAGTCACTTTCCCTCACAGCCATTAACGACACCAGCAGCAACCGTATCATCATCCTCATCTGCACCAGGCCCAGCCATAATATTGTCGGAAGCGGATTGGCTAACTCATCAAGGGTTTGCTCGTTCCAGTGCTGAGAAGGCCACAGATGGTACGCAAAGTGGAGCAACCGTGGAGAACCTTGAGTTGATGGTGCAGGCCTATCTGGATGACCCAACACAGGTCTTTGTTAATACGAACCCATTGCTGTATTGGTACAGGAAAATGGCTCCATGGCCACTGATCACCAACCTGGCTATAAATTATTTGTCTTGCCCACTCGCAAGTGTGTCTTCTGAACGTGTTTTCAGCGCTGCTGGTGCCATTGTAACTTCAAAAAGGACCCGCTTCTCGGCCAAAAATGTGGAGAGGTTAACACTGATCGAGATGAATCAGCACTTGAACCCACCAGATTACAAAGTACGTGAATGCACGCAGGAAGAAGGGGACACCGACTTAGGTGACGGAAGTTCTTCTCTGTTACCTGACCTACTCTCGTCTCAATTCATGGAGTTTGAGGACGAGCTCTACTTCCCTGACACCGAGCCCTGAAAATGACTTCTTTTTTTCATCCTTATTCACTTTTATTCCTGTGTGTCTTTCTTTGTTTTGCAACTTTTACCACAACAAAACTCTAATCACCTAACCACAACAAGTCCATCAGCAGCACTGTATTCATCTTATATTCCTTATTGATTTGAAGGTGCCGCAGTCTGCATTCCTGAGGTTCACAAGTTCACAACTCAATCATGCTCCTTTATACTCCTCCTCCAGACTCCCCCTATCCATTTCCCTCAAGGCAGATGGATGGATTACGACGAGTCCCCTCAAGTGGGACTGAAATTACTGACTGACTGCATGCTTGCTGATTGCTGACAGAGTTACTTCTGATATTGACAGGAGAGGCTGCCCTGTGGGCCCTCACTTTCCGAAGAAGATGCGGACAAAAAGTAGAATAGGTAATGAATAATTGAGAAGATGGCATGCAGTGGACAGCAATGGCTGTCTGGCTCTGATGAAACCAATTGCTGTTTGTTTTTTGTGCATGAAATGATGATTCATATGTCTTGTCTTAGTTATTATTTAATCTTTCACACAGTAATTGTAACTCATGTCAACAACTCTGTTTTTTTTACCTTGTTTAATTAAAATTGTACTTCAAATTCAGGGGCCACTATATTGCATTTCACAAAATATGCAAAATGTCCTTGGAGCGGACTCACTTGCCAATATACCTTGATGATTGATTAAATAATATATCTTTTTTCTTTACAGTCACTCACTGGGATGGATGGATCATCAACGTCGGTTTACGGAAGAACTATGGCCAATTCGTGAGTGGCAAACAGGGAAACCAGTCTACAACAACTACTACAGCAGGACTACATGTCTGTCTATTCGTGGTATGTATTAGTCGAGGGCGAGGCAGTGTACTGTTGTTGTTATGCCAGGCAGAGTACACTCCAGACAGCAGTTCATGTAAAATTGGGGCTAAGTCGCTTGCTGCATACAATTAGATATGCTTTGTCTGTCTGACAAAGATCCTAGGTATGCTACATCAGGTTGCTTCACTCAGTGGTGCCTGCCTTGACCCTCTGCATGGCACTGCCTCAAGCTTGGGCCAAACATCCGTTATGTTTGCAAAATTTGCTGTTTTTCGGTATTTCGCAAATCTCGCGAAAGTACTGAAAAATCGCAAATTCTTGAGCGGAACGGATTTTTGACCCATGCTTGCGGCAGGGCCATGCAGACGGTCAAGGCAGGCACCACTGAGTGAAGCATCCTCCTGTTGTAGCATACCTAGGCTCTTTGACACAGACAGACAAAGCATATCTACGGTTTAGGGTTCAGTGCGATTTACTAGGGTTTTTGGGTTTAAGTTGGTATAGTTCACGCTGATTTTAGGGTTCGGGGCATGATGCAGGCTCGTTCATGATGATGTTGGCAATGTTTTAGGGGGGTTTGGTGTTTTCTGGTCCAGAATGGGCAGAATTTTGGCCTTTTTGGGTGTTTTGCGGGCGCGTGTGTTTGGGTGAAAACTAAGTGAAAGCTAGTCGTAGACCTTCTTCTTCTTCTTCTTCTTCTTCTTCAAAGAGCGCAGTGGTTCGATTTTGTTCTGCCTTGCTGAGATTCTTGTAAATCGCTGGAACAAGTGACTGTCCAGGTGAGATTCAAGAGGATCAAAGTAGTGGAAGTGCTGAAAACAGCAATGCTTTGTGAACAGCACAATTTGCCATGTTCTGAATATACCAGTATTGCATGTTTTTGGGGGGCTGTTTGGGGGTGTTCTAGATTTGTGGGGGAGGGTGTGGGTCTGGGAGCACTGCTGGGATAGCATAATTTTTATTGGAAGCGATTTGAAGAAAATCCATGGTGGGAAAGAGGAGTTAGGGCCTAGCTGCAGAGCGCGATTGGACCGATGTTGACTGGTTGGCTGAAAATTTTCTAAGTATGAGTTTTTGCATTTTTGCTTTTTGCCTGTTTAGGGGTGTTCTGCTTTTTTTGCGGGTGGCTGCAGGGGTCTGGGGGCATAGCTCGTAAGGTCTAATATCGGAATCAAGTGTTTTGCACCAAATCCATGGTGAAAAAGTTTTTCAGTTTTTGCTCATTTGCCTGTTTTTGGGGTGCTGTTTGGGGGCTTCTAGGTTATTGGGGGTGGGTTTTGGGGTCTGGGAGCACTGCTGGCACAGTCTAATTTTGATTGCATTTTTTTTCCAGAAAATCCATGGTGGAAAAGGGGAGTTAGGGCCTAGCTGCATAGTGTATTTGGACTGAATTGAAGGTAGGCCCATTTTTGCTTTTTGCCTGTTTGGGGGTGTTCTGCTTTTTGGCGGGTGGCTGCAGGGGTCTGGGGGCATAGCTCGGAAGGTCTAATATCGGAATCAAGTGTTTTGGACCAAATCCATGGTGAAAAAGTTTTTGCGTTTTTGGTCACTTGCCTGTCTTTGGGGTGCTGTTTGGGGGGATTCTAGGTATTTGTGGGTGGGTTTTGGGGTCTGGGAGCACTGCTGGCACAGTCTAATGTTGATTGCATTTGTTTTTCAGGAAATCCATGGTGGAAAAGGGGAGTTAGGGCCTAGCTGCACAGCGCATTTGGACTGAATTCCAGGTAGGCCCGAAATTTGCAAAGTCTCACTTTTTGCGGTTTTGCTTTTTGGCTGCTTGGGGGTGTTAAACTTGTTTCCGCCTGGGTTGACGGGTCTGGGGGCATTGCTGTGAAGGTCTAATACCGGATAAAAGTGGTTTGGAGAAATCGGAGGTGAAAACGTTTTTCCATTTCCAGGCATTTCGCTAATTTTAGCGTTTTCGGGGGGCTGTTTGGGGGGGGTCCTGGTGTTTGTGGGGGGGTTTGGGGTCTTGGAGCAACGCTAGGTATGGATGCTTTTGATTGCAAGAGGTTTGAAGAAAATCCATGGTGGCAAAGGGGAATTAGGGCCTAGCTGCAGAGCGCGCACAGAGTGATCTGGGAACTATGCAGAAATTTGTCAAATTCCCCATTTTTCCATTTTTGCTTTTTGGCTGTTTGGGGGGGTTAAACTTGTTTTCGTCTGGGTTGATGGGTCTGGGGGCATTGCTAGGAAGGTCTAATACCAGATAAAAGTGTTTTGGATAAAATCCATGGTGAAAAACTTTTTAACTTTTCAGAGTTTTTGCTCACTTTCGTGTTTTTGGGGGCCTGCTTGGGGGGGTTCCCGGTGTTTGTGGGGGGGTTTTGGGGTCTTGGAGCAACGCTGGGTATGGATACTTTTGATTGCAAAAGGTTTGAAGAAAATCGATGGTGGCAAAGGGGAGTTAGGGCCTAGCTGCAGAGCGCACACAGAGTGATCTGGGAACTATGCAGAAATTTGTCAAAGTCCCCATTTTTCCATTTTTGCTTTTTGGCTGTTTGGGGGGGTTAAACTTGTTTTTGCCTGGGTTGACAGGTCTGGGGGCATTGCTAGGAAGGTCTAATACCGGATAAAAGTGTTTTGGATAAAATCCATGGTGAAAAAGTTTTTAACTTTTCAGAGTTTTTGCTCACTTTTGTGTTTTTGGGGGCCTGCTTGGGGGGGTTCCTGGTAATTGTGGGGGGGGTTTGGGGTCTTGGAGCAACGCTGGGTATGGATACTTTTGATTGCAAGAGGTTTGAAGAAAATCCATGGTGGCAAAGGGGAGTTAGGACCTAGTTGAAGAAAGCGTTTGACACTATTTTTAACTTAGGGCTCGTTAGGGTTAGCAGTATTGCATGTGTTTGGGGGTGTTCGAGATTTTGGCAACTGGGTTCTGGGGTCTACTCTTGGAGCACTTGTCGAGAAATGTCTAATTTTGGTTGCAAGTGGTTTGAAGAAAATCCATTGTGGGAAAGGGGGGATTTGGGCCTACTTTACTTTCAAAGTACGTTTTGTCACCATTTTCCACTAGGCCTCAGACAGGTAGTAGTATTGCACGCTTTTTGGGGTCTGATTGGGGGTATTCTACATTTTAGCGTCTGTGTTTAAGGGTCTGGGAGCACTGCTGGGAAGGTCTAATTTTGTTCTAAAATCGTAGTTTACACTACACCTAGCTTGAGGGGAAAAATCCGCAAATTTCGCCCATACTTATTTATCCTTCAAAAGGAGACTCAGAGTACGCCCTTTCGAAACTATTGTACTGTCGATTCTGAAACGGAAAGTGTGACTTTTTGCACTGCACAGCGTACGTACCTTATATTTTTTTCTCAGTGGTGTTTTAATATCACTTCCTGTTTTTCCATCAACATTTACAGGGCGGCTTTCACCCTGTGCAATGGAAAAAAGGATGAAGTCAGGCTTCACATTAGCGACCCGCAATTCAGCATCCGCCAGGCAGGCAGTGGACAGGTTGTCTTCTGGTCACCAACATTGATCGACGGAGCATCAGATGGAACGGAGGAGTACCGCAAATAAGAGGAATGGCTTGATGCATGCAACTTCCCAAATTCAACAGGACAAGTACAACAACATACAGTAACAGTATCCATTTATTTCTACTTATCTTTTAAGTAATGTTATTGCTGTGAACTTCTATGAGTGTGACTCTGCATTTCTTTGCTCTCTGCTTCTAAATTCATCCCTCCAGCCATTGTATAGTTTTACTTTGCTATTTTTCAAACTAATTTAATGAACAAAGTGTTTCTCTGAGTGCAGAGATAGGCAAGTGAAAACGCATAATTACTGCAGCCCTGTACTGTCGCATTCTTTCATTCATTAGAAAGTACTACTTAGTTTAAGTAACCTAACTATCCATTTAGCAATCAACTTCATGCCTACAGAAGTGCATGCACTTCCTTTATGTCCCTTAAAATATTTATGGATATCTTCGTATCCAAAGAGTTGTTTATCTTCATTTGTTGTTTGTCCATGCTGTGTTTTTTTTTCCTCTCTCAACAAAACTTTCCCAAAAAAACCCATTCCCATCCAATTTCCAAACCCTAACCCTCTTCCCCCGGGCTGTGTGGTTTTCATTGATGTGTGAGTAAATTACAGCAATAATTCCACACACTTGCTGGGGAGGATAAGGTCATAGCAACTGAAAATATATTACATTTCAAGGCTGGTGAAGGAATCGAAGGATATATTCTTACTCAGCTTGACACAGACCCATGACTATTGGCAAATCAAAGCAAATTTTCATGGGCGCCATCAACTGGATTGATCATGAAGAACATCCTCCTCCTACACGTGGCAAATGATTACGCTGCTGTGTCCTTCACCTTCAGTACTATTTCTTGTAGTAGTAGTCAATGTCAAATTCCACCCAAGTAGTAGTTATACTTTCAATACTTTAGCATTTGTAAGGCTACACTTTGGCACTGTTCTAGTGTACTGTCACGTGCTATAGTATCTATCATACCATTCTAATGCTCCGCTCAGGCCAATCAAGGTTTCAATTTCTTTTTTTTCATATGCTGCAGCTGCCACTGTGTACCACCACTAGTACCACCGCAATGATGCCATTTCAACCGCCCAGGATTGCCAACCTTAATCACCATTTGCCATGCAGCCAGCCCTGTGCCTAGCCCTATTTTCAAACACGAATTACAGGTAAGATAAGCGTTTGGGGGAGGAAGAATAATGGAGTAGTATGAGAGACGAGAGACTGGCGGTAGTACTGGTAAAGTCCTAGGACAATTGAATTCACTAACTCTGTGAGAGGCACTTACTTTTGTAAACATTTGGGCAATTACTTCCACAATTTGAATCAAGAAGCCACTTAAGTTTCAGGAAAACAAACTTACAGTTAACCCCCCCTTCAGCCTCAACTGCAGTAAAAACACGTATGCTATGTTTAAGTTGAAAGTAATACTTATTTAAATCCCTAACAAAAATATACTATCCCGCAAGACCCGACCCACCCCTCCTACCTAACCCCAAAGAATGAACGTGAAATAAAAAGTTCCCAAAGTCCAAAAAAACCAACTCCCAATTCCCACCCCCCAAAAGTCTTTAAAAAAGGGGCAAGTGACAGTCTCTCCTCCTCTAATGCCGCCGGCGATGTACTTTTCGGGCCAGGAGGTCATGCTCCTTGTGGAGGTTCTTGAGCAGGCTTCTCAGTTTCTTCTGCTCCTGCTCAAGGTAGGACACCCTGAGGGTTAGGCGGTGCACGCGTGCCTTGCACCTGCTGTGGGGGGCAGCTGATTTTTTGACTGCTTAGCGGTGGCGGATGGCTGCGGTACCACGGCTCCGTACCGCTGGAGGCCTGCGCTGACTGGCTGACCCAGGGAGCACGGAGGAGGATGCAGCTGTCCCTGTGGATGTTGTGGTGGTCTGCGACTGTGTGTCCTCCTCCTGGGCCACCAGCCGCCGATATTCGGCCACAGTCGCCTCCAGTGTCCGTTGCCGGCCCCGTCTAGCCAGCTCCTTCCGTGACAGTTTGGAAGGAGCATCTATATGAAGAAAGAAAAACATATTCTGTAACCAATGCTCTTTAAGATTAACACAAAATAATTCAGCAGAAAGTTGTGTCACAGTAGAACTAGCAACTTGCAAGCACAGTATATAACATTTGTGGCCTGTTTCTATCTAACCTCCCACTTCTTCAGCCTTGCTCTAACATTAGTGGGAGTTTCAGGAATCAATTCTATGAGCACTATGGACTCACTACATTAGAGTCGACTATGACAGTACACCAGTCTTATTCTTCTTCTTCTCTCTTGTTTAGCGAAATTGGTACGTAAACTTCTGGAAGCCGACATATTGCCAGCGCAGTCAACTTGCACCCGAGAAAAACAGACGCACGCCATGATGACACAGACTTGCGTTACTGTACCAGTCCAGTACATGCAGGTGGTGAAGCTCTTACTTTTCTATTACGGGTGGCACTGAGAATACTCTGTTACAAGGGCAACTGCTTAATTAATTTAACTTTCACCCTACAGTGCCAATGACTAATAGAAAAGGAAAATGAAGAAGATAAATAATATGATTATCTATCCCTTCACAGGATATGTATTTGATTACATATGGGATGACTTTAGGTGCTTTGTTTTTTATTGAGTGAACACTGATAGGCCACACATGAATGACAGAGTTGTACTAAAATTATTAACAGAGGTAGTGAGTGGCCCCCGTAATCGCCGGATATATGCTGTGCTTGCAATACAAAGTACTGCTACTATTCATGGTAGTATTCGGAAAAATTACAACTTCTTTTCCTTGCCTTTCCTACACTGGAACGGACGTGCGGGTGCGGTGTTACATGCACTTCAAAGTAACACTTAGTTCATCCAGTGACCGTCTACTCTCTCTACATACACATATGCTATCTATGAGTCAGATAGTACCATGATCCAGGCATCCATCCATTCAAAGTAAATGTCAATCATTCTTCTTAATGTCTCAAGTGGACAAACCTTACTTTTTCTCACGGGAAAACAACATTTTCATTTTATTTTGGAAACCGCAAGCTATGCATGCATCCGTGCTTGACTTGCATTTGAATTTCAACCAAAGGATATATTGCGCACACATACAGTTTCTGTTTGACCCACCCAGGCAGTCCTCTTTCCTTTCTCCTTCCACCCATCCTTGCTTCATCCTTCAACCGGACATGCATCATATTCCCAGCCACCTCGGGCAGCATTCAAAAACACGTATCATTCTTTGCCAGTCATCATTACTTTTAACTCGCTTGTCCTTCCACACTTACTTACACCCTTCTTTCCCTTTTCGTTCATCCCATCCATTAAGTTCATCTCTGATCTGACTTGGGTTCTCGAAAAAACTTTCACAGCTGAGTTGAAGTCAATTTAGAGGAGGCTACTACCGATCCTGGCCTTCCTGGTCCTCGTCCGCTGGCGCCGCCACCTCCTCCTCTGTCCTCTTGCCCCTGAGGGGAGCTGATGTACAACATGAAAGAAAGACCCAAACATGGATGACTGTTGTCAACCAAATCAAACATTTCAAAAGAACAATAACAAATTATTTCAGGGAAATAGCAAATAGACAACAATTGCGCTACATTTATTGACCTATCTGATGTGGTCTACTAGGATATTAGTATTGCTGGATTCGCGGACCGTCGACTTGGAAAGTTATGTAACTCACTAAACCAACTACAAAAAGGTTCGACTAGGACCGGCAGGCAGCACTACGCAGCACGCGAAGTGACAGACAAAGTCCATCGTGATTGCAGACCAGTGAGAACACTAAAAAGTAAGTTTCCTACTACATAACCAGTCATTAAAATACTCAAACTATCAATCCACCACCACTATTTCTTCTTAGTGGCAGGTGTACAAAGGAAGCACTGGACTTGAGTCTCTAGGGGCAGATTTACAAGTCCCTTGCGGCTCTTTTGCTCTGTCGTTGCATGACTTTTGTGATGCAGCGGCAGCGCAAAAGAGGCGCCATGGTGCGGGGTATATTAACAACGTGACACATCTGGGAGATGCATCACATTGTAAAGCCCTGCGCCATCAGGGGGCGTTCCGGCGCAAGGGAGTGCGTTCCTGCGCAGGAACGCATCCTAAAAGTGGCTGAGTGAAATCTACAAGATTTCACTCAGTCACTTTTAGGCCAATGCTGCGTCACTCAAAACCCTGTGCCTGCTTGAAGCAGACGTACAGCTTGATGCAGCATTGGGGAGATAGGGCACCCCGGGGCATTGCTGGAGCTGCGTCGTGGTTGCGACGTAACTCCAGCAATGCGCTGCCTTTAGGGCACAGATGCGTGACGCTTCTGTGTCATTTTTGCCCCATGGTGCGCCGCCTTGTAAAGGCGGCGCACCATGGGTGGTGGAGGCATGGCGCACAATTACTGGTGCATCCCTGCTAATTTGCAGGGATGCGCCAGTAATTGTAAATCTGCCCCTTAGTGTCTAGCATTACGCAGTTCTGTAAAGTACGCTCATACATAATTACTCAGGCCAATGAAATGAGCAAAAAAAACGAAAACAAATAAGCATAGTAGCACCGCCACTGAGCAGGAGAGCAGTGCACCTGAAATGCAATCACAGAACATTTTGAAACATAATTTACCTACAATCTAATCGGCAGCATTATTGCTCTTCGGAAAAAACAAAAATTTGCAATATGATAACACATAGAGCAGGAGAAAACAGAGTAGTGATTAAATAGCTACTACTACTCACCAAGCCCGGGGATCTCGACGCCTAGCAGGTCGAGCAGGTCGTGTTCGCGGTCCAGGAGGTCGGACCACCGGTGCGTGGCCTGGTTGTAGGTGCGCCGGACCCGAGAGTGTTTATACATGGCCCGGTACACCTTATCCCACAGCTTCAGATGCTCCCGGAGCCCGTACCCGATAGCCATCCTGCCGCCTGCCGCGATGGTCTTGGGGAGGCGGTGCTGCACATAGTGAACCAGTGCGGCCACCTCCTCCGCACTGAAGATTTCCCGGTCTGTGACTAGCTCCCCCCGCAATCGCCCACATGGGAGCCGGGTACGGGGTGCGGAACCCTTCCCCTTCTCCTTCCCGGCTCCCTTTGCCATGGTCCTGGACAGGAATGGAAATAATAAATAGGAAAGAGAATAGGGAAAAAGTAAATAAAATAAGAGGCAAAAAAAGTAGTTTTAAAGTAACCAAAAGTAGAAGAAAACACAAAATATAGATCTAGAAAAATAGAGGGATAGATAATAAGTAAAAAAGATCAAAAAAAACTTCAAACAAACAAAGGATGGCAAAGATTGAAGCAGGATAGGAAAAGTATGCCCAGAACCATAGCAATGAATGAAAAACAAGATGGCCGCGCCCATTGAGGACCGCGTGGGTAAGTTTGCACAATATTTTCCCCGCGAGTACGCAAAAACACAGGCGAACTTGTAATACCGCGCCGCACATAACGCGAGATTGCCAATAGCGCCCGGAAACGGAAATACGCAACGCGCACAAGATGGCCGCGCCCATGTATGACCGCATGGGTAACTTCGCGGTCGTTGCGCTGCAAGCGCCCCGCGAAGAAGCAAAAAACCCAGTGAACACGGCCCAAAAAAAACAATCCCCAAATTTGCACAAATTTGCGGATTGCGAGTTCGATTTCGCGTGAATTCGTGCCCCGCGAATCTCGCGAAATTGCAGAAAAACGAATTTTGCAAAACTGAAAGCACTTAGCAGGTGCAAAAGTTCAAGCTAATTTGTAACCATTCCCTGTAGTGCTTCCTGAGGGGCCCCTCCAGAGTTCAGTTGCCTACTTGCAACTATTCGCTGACCCTGCTTTGACCCTCAAAGCAGGGCCAGAGAATAGTTACAAGTATGGCACAATGCTCCTGTAAAAAACATTAAACTGCAACAGGAAACACTTACAGCTAAGGAAGCAGGTGCCAGACTTGAAGCTCAAATTCAGTGACACATTAACCAGCCCCAAATTAATTCATCTCAGTTGAGGCTGGGCAGGTGTGCTTTCCCCCCATAATCTACAGTGGTGAACCAGAGGGTGCTGTGATGAACCAGAGGGGGGCAGTGCTGAACCAGAGGGTGGCAGTGATGAACCAGAGGGTGGCAGTGATGAACCAGAGGGTGGCAGGGATGAACCAGAGGTGACAGTGATGAACCAGAGGGTGATGTGATGAACCAGAGGATGGCAGTGATCAACCAGAGGGTGGCAGTGGTGAACCAGAGGGTGGCAGTGATGAACCAGAGGGTGGCAGTGCTGAACCAGAGGGTGGCAGTGATGAACCAGAGGGTGGCAGTGATGAACCAGTGGGTGGCACTGGTGAACCAGAGGGTGCTGTGATGAAGCAGAGGGGGACAGTGATGATCCAGAGGGTGGCAGTGGCAAACCAGAGGGTGGCAGTGATGAACCAGAGGGTGGCAGTGATGATCCAGAGCGTAGCAGAGATGAACCAGAGGGTGGCAGTAATGAACCAGAGGGTGGCAGTGATGAACCAGAGGGTGGCAGTGATGAACCAGAGGGTGGCAGTGGTGAACCAGAGGGTGATGAACCAGAGGATAGCAGTGATGAACCAGAGGGTGGCAGTCTTGAACCAGAGGGTGGCAGTGGTGAAACAGAGGGTGGCAGTGATGAACCAGAGGGTGGCAGTGATGAACCAGAGGGTGGTAGTGATGAACCAGAGGGTGGCAGTGATGAACCAGAGTGTGGCAGTGGTGAACCAGAGGGTGGCGGTGATGAACCAGAGGGTGGCAGTGATGAACCAGAGGGTGGCACTGGTGAACCAGAGGGTGGAAGTGATGAACCAGAGGGTGGCAGTGATGAACCAGAGGGTGGCAGTGGTGAACCAGAGGGTGGCGGTGATGAACCAGAGGGTGGCAGTGATGAACCAGAGGGTGGCACTGGTGAACCAGACGGTGCTGTGATGAACCAGAGGGGGACAGTGATGATCCAGAGGGTGGCATTGGCAAACCAGAGGGTGGCAGTGATGAACCAGAGGGTGGCAGTGATGATCCAGAGGGTGGCAGTGGCGAAACAGAGGGTGGCAGTAATGAACCAGAGGGTGGCAGTGATGAACCAGAGGGTGTCAGTGGTGAACCAGAGGGTGAAGAACCAGAGGATAGCAGTGATGAACCAGAGGGTGGCAGTCTTGAACCAGAGGGTGGCAGTGGTGAACCAGAGGGTGCTGTGATGAACCAGAGGGTAGCAGTGGTGAACCAGAGGGTGGAAGTGGTGAACCAGAGGGTGACAGTGGTGAACCAGAGAGTGACAGTGGTGAACCAGAGGGTGCTGTGATGAACCAGAGGCTGGCAGTGGTGAACCAGAGGGTGATAGTGATGAACCAGAGAGTGGCAGTGATGAACCAGAGGGTGGCACTGGTGAACCAGAGGGTGCTGTGATGAACCAGAGGGGGACAGTGATGATCCAGAGGGTGGCAGTGGCAAACCAGAGGGTGGCAGTGATGAACCAGAGGGTGGCAGTGATGATCCAGAGGGTGGCAGTGGTGAACCAGAGGGTAGCAGTAATGAACCAGAGGTTGTCAGTGATGAACCAGAGGGTGGCAGTGGTGAACCAGAGGGTGATGAACCAGAGGATAGCAGTGATGAACCAGAGGGTGACAGTCTTGAACAAGAGGGTGGCAGTGGTGAACCAGAGGGTGGTAGTGGTGAACCAGAGGGTGACAGTGGTGAACCAGAGAGTGACAGTGGTGAACCAGAGAGTGGCAGTGGTGAACCAGAGGGTGTAAGTGATGATCCAGAGGGAGGCAGTGATGAACTAGAGGGTGGCAGTGATGAACCGGAGGGTGGCCGCGATGAACCACAGGGTTGCAAACAGGCTGGACACGTAGAAACAACATGGTCGCGACCGTTGCGACCACACAAGTAAGTTCGCGTTCCCGAACTTGTAAAAAACCCCCGCGAACTGGCAAAAACCCTTGCGAACACGCAAAAAAACAAATTTGCACGAATTCGCGGATTTGCGAATTGCGAGTTCGCTTTCGCGCAAATTCACGGAACGCGAATTTGCAAATTTCGCCCATACTTAGTCGCACCCTGGGCTCCTCCCACCCTCCCTCACCCCAGGTCTGCTTGGCTATACTAACCACTTTAGCCCCCTTCCGGGGCATCTGGCACAGGAATCCAGCTGAAGGCAGATGGTTAGGGACATCTTTCTGTGTCACTTACCATGTTTGGGCTATGGGCCTTGGGCCTGAATCCTTTCTCCTTTTGTGGTAAATCAGATGCAGGCATGCTATGCTCCTGCCTGCCTTTTTAACCTATCAGTTTCTTCCTACAGGTGACCCTTGTCAGGTCCACTTCTACTCACCTAAGTACTCAGGAATTTCCAACCTGATGATAGCGTACCCCAAGGTTGAGGAGTTGTCTCAAAGAGATGGGAGAGCTGGCGGGGGGGGATAGAGAGAGAGAGAGAGAGAGAGGGGGAGAAAGAGAGAAAGAGAGAGGGAGAGAGAGAGAGAGAGATGTCTTCTGGTACTTGGGTCTGGCACTTAGGCAAGAGCCTGCTGGTGGATGGGATGAGTAATGTGTGCTATTGTCAAGTGTCTGGTTCATGAGTAGTGATGTAGCAGATATCTTCTTTAAATTGTAGGGGTGCATTATAATCACATATAGTACGCATCCACATATATTCATGCAATTACTGTTAACATGAGATGTTAGAATTGTGAAACGTATTAACACAATTATATGACATGCTTTATTTTATGGATAAATGTCGTGGAAAATGTATGTAGGAAATGAAAGTAACTAGCAGGAAACGTTAACACGAAGAACTCGTATTGTGCAATCACAATTATAAGTATATTGAATGTACTTATTAATTATGTTTTTTCATATGTAGGTAAATGCATTATTTGAAATTCTAATAATGGTTATGTAAATCGTACTGATGGATAGAGGCACGTCTTATGTTAGCTGAAGTCCTAGGCCTGAAATGCAAGTCCCTGGAAATCCTTGCTTTAACAATTTATTGTTGAATTTCATGCGCATTGCAGATTCTGTTTTTTCATGTTGCCATTGCAGGTGGAGAATTCATTCTTTAGGGAAAGTAAAGTATTTATTTTAGTAAGCTAGGCAAGAAGAGAAGAAGTTACAATTGTGTGGCGAGGGTCGATAAAAGAAGTATGTTGTGTTTCACACAGGAGGAGGCATGGGAACCAAGCACAAATGATATCAAGGAAGGTACACCGTCGACATCGTGCAAAATTACCTTCAGAACTGTGCCCAGGATGAATGGCGTGACCAGAACTGCAGCATGGGAACATTACCCCTGAAAAACTGGTTGTTGGAGTTAGGGATAGTGTGCCATTCTTTTCTTGCCTTCAGAGAGAGAGCATCTTAGAACGAGCTATGTCTTCTGTGGCTTCATGCTACATTACCCATTGATCGTGGAGAGACTTCTTATGGTCACTTTAGTGCTAGATTAGGGATAGATTTTTGCTTTCCACTCACCAACCCTCGATGCAGGGAAATTTGGAGTTATGCTTCCTGATTTTATATATGCTACTTCTTGAATTAATTGTATTGTTCATGTTGCATTGTCTAAACTGGATGGGCACATTTGGCTTTATGTTGATTCTTATGTACTTCCATACTCTTCTGTTGAGGTGTCTTTATGTTGAGTTGTTCTTGGATTTGTAATAAATTAACTAACCTTAAGTAGTCGTCCGTGGGTCATTATGTACCTAAGAGAGTTACTGGCTAATTGATTGCTTCTCTAATGATTTTCCTCTCCTCTACACTTTAATGCTGCTAAAAGGAACCTTCTGTGTTTGAATCTAGAACAGCCTAGAACTTATGGGCCCGGCCCTTTCAGTGGTCTCTTATGGGACTTCGGTGGGGATGTGTGTCTGGAATGTACATATACACAATTAACTTCTTGCTTCTACAATTTCCTAACAACATTCATATTCCATTTATTAACCCAAGGGTGCTGTTTGCCTCCAGAATTTGGTACTTTATTTCTTCTGAAGCCAATATGTCATAAAAGAAGCCACCCAAATTAACCTCCTCATGAATATAAACTTCTTCTGCAAGAAATCGAAAAAAGAAATCAGAAAACGGAGTCTTAAGTTATCCGTACTCCTGCTAGGTGTGTCTCTGATTATTCTAGATGCAATTGTATTACTTCACTGGCACTTGATCTTGTAGAATGTCTCTCACCAAGCCACAAAACACACCATTGCCAAAAGAAATCTTTCACAATTTGTTAAGAAATCCTAAAAGATCGAATGTTCAAGCTGCTTCGTCACAGCTCACTCAATAATTTAAATGTATTCTTGGTTAATTTTGGATAAAGGTTTACACTAATCTGCTTGAAACTCTTTTTTGCTTTCCAGGGGTGCTTGCAATGCTGCAATAGTACTGCTTACTGCCATTTTAGGCCATTGCTGTGGGGCCCAGTGAGCTGGGGCTTCCTACCTTGGGACTCTGATTGCTGCACTGCCCCTACCCATTGGCCTCCTATCACTGGATACTTTTAAAAAGTGGTGCACTAGTGCAGGGGCCTGTGTTTTTGAGAAGGTGCAGAGCCCTGGACAGCTGCCCACACTGCATATTCCCAGTGCCCTCCCTGCTCTGACCATTCACAATATGGAGCCATCCCTAGAGCCAGCTAGCTATGCTACCTATGGCACATAAAGCCACAATTGTGTCTACTAAGTTACGCCATCCTTTTCCCGGAATAGTGCATCACCTAAATATTTACTGTTCGTCTTTCACAACTTTCAGAACCATGTAACTCTCTTCCTCATCCTCCCACTGTGAGAAAATGCCTCTTTTTTGTGGTCAGCCCGATTTGTTTGCTGAATGTTATTGCTGTTGATTAGACTCTGCACATTTTGACACTGCTGTCCAATTCCATATTTATGTGCTCTGACTTCTAAAATGTACAAATTGGCTAATTTCTCTTTGGCATATTTAACTCTTCTATAAGGCCAAAGTATATAGTGTAGAACCTGCACCCATGATATGGAAAGTTAAATGTCACCTGTGGACTTCAACACTTATCGTGCCATCTACTAGTGTCACAACAAAAACATGCCTTCGGGCCTACCTTTGTAGCCTGGCTGCCGCAGTTTGAACCTGCAGTGCCACATTGTTAGAAATTGGGTGTCTGGTTGGCAGACGTATACACCCTGTCCAAGCAGAACGACAATCCTAGTCAGGGTAAGTCACAAACATAATCTAAATTAACCTGTGCTCACACCCTGGTAGCTTGGCACAGAGCAGTTGGTCAGACTTAACTTAAGAGGCAATGTGTAAATGATTTGTGCAGCACTTCAAAAAGTAAAACAGTGTAAACGCCACAAAAAAAATACAACACCCGGTTAGAAAAATAGAGCTTAATTTAATGAACAAAACATGATAAAAATGCCATAAGTAGAACGTGAGTGAATAATTTTTAAAGAATAAACTTAAATGTAGCACTTAAAAGCATCAAGCGCCCACCAGGGATATCTGGTTGGCTAGACAAGGTCAAATCTAAAAGCTCAGTCCGACCATGATGGAGCAAGGGTCAGCTACAGGGACCAGGCTTGGCCCGCTGCCAAATACCTTAGTTGCATCTTCAATGGTGCCGAGATGCGAGAAACAAAGATGTGATTCATTGTCGTTGATCAACAGGATGAAGGCGGTGTGTCGGCTCCAAGCTGTGCAAAGTCAAAGATGCATTGGACTGGAGTCGCTGCGCCATGCAGTCGCTGATTTATTGAACTGGATTCTGGCAGCTTCAGCAATGAGTCCGCAGTAGTAGAAATGCGCTGGTTCAAAGCTGCTGCATCGCTGGCGATGCATGGATTCTGCTGGAGTAGCACTTTAACCCTTTCCAAAGACCTTTGACTGGATTGGCACCACTTAGCAGGGCAAGTACAAATATGACAGAGTCCTAGTCCTAAGGCAAGTGATTTGGAAGTCTTTGATGTCCCTGGGACTTCAGAACTGGAGGCAAGCTAGCAAGCCCTTAGAGTCACTCTGGGTCTGGGTTCAAGTGATATGGGCCAAATCCTTTCCACCCAGGAAAGAAGGGCAGCAGGCAGCAGGTAGCAGGTCAACACAGCAGAAAGCAATTCTTTCAAAGCAGCACTCTTGAAGAGTGTCAGTATTCCAACAGCACAGTAGTCATTCCTAATTACATACAGAGTATCTACAGGTCCATAAATGTGCTGAATTGATAGGATCAGAAGTTCAGTTCTTATGCCCAGTGGTGCCTTTGAAGTGGAGAAGACTTCAAATAGGGGTTTTAAATTGCACGAAGGTCCTCCCTTACTGCCCTGGCTACAGACTCACTATAGGGGGTTAAGCAGTCCTCTGTGTGGGGACAGGACACAGCCTATTCAGGTGTAAGTGTAAGGCTGTGAACAGCTTCTTCCTCCCATCCTTACCAGGATGGCCCATCAGGATATGGATGGCCCATCAGTCACAACTAAGCTCTCTTTCTATGTGGCTGTCTAGAGGGAATGCACAAAGCCCAGCAGTCACCCACCCCAGACGTGCATTGGAGACATGCTGCAGGCACACAGTGTCTAAGAGTGGAAAAATGCCATCCTTTTAATAGCAGCATTTTAAAAATGTTCTGATAAATTTGACTTTACCATTAAAGAAGATATATCATTACAATTCCATAGGTTCTAAACATGACAGTGCTAGCTGTTTCCAATTGGGAACTACATCGTATTAGATACAACAAGAAATCCCCAGTGTTAACCTATGGGAAGGGTAGGCCTCACAGTGTTGAAAAACTAATTTGGGAGTTTTTCACAACCAGGACCTGCAAAACTTAAAAGAACATGTCCAATCTATTTAATTACACAACACCTTGCCCTATGGCCTCCACAGGGCCTAATGTATGGGTGATTTATATGGAGTAAAAGTGGGCTTTAAGTTTTGGCAAGGGGTTATAAATGCCAAATTGATACAAGCTCTGCAATGTGAGGTCTGAGCTATGCTTTAAAGGGCTAATTAAATGAGTGGCACACTCAGTGCTGCAGACCCACTAGTAGCATACAATTTACAGGGTCTGGGAGCATGTAATGCACTTTATTAGGGACCTGTAAGTAAACTGAATATGGCAGTTATGGATACGTCAAACAAACCATACTTAGGGAGAGAGAACCTAGACGTAAGCACTGGTTAGCAGTCATACAGTTCCCAGACTCCTAAGGCCAACAAAAGTAAGATCAGAATATTGGGAGCATGGAGGCTAAAAGTTTGTGGGAAGACCACCATAAGACTGACAAGTGTTACCCACGTTAAATTAACAGCTTCTGCCAGGTAAATACCTCAGTGTTTAATATTAGTAAATCACCCCTATGTAAACCTTGTAGCCCACCAGGTAGGGTGCATAATATTTAAAAGTGGGACATGTTGAAAATTAATAGTGACATTGAAAGGCAAGATGGTGACTGCTTGAGCTGGTCGTACTGCAGCTCCCTGGTAATGGATCATATTCTGAAAAACTGGAGGAAAACAGGGCAGCTTGATGGCGTTATAAAAATAATGCTGGAACCTGGATGAGCAAAATATATATAATTGGCAAAAAGCAAAAAAAGGCAGAAGAAAAAGAGCGAAAGAAAAGTGAATGGAAGCTCTGCCTTCCTACTTGCAGATTTGCACCAGTCCCAGGAAGTGTGGGGTTGCCTTCTACCACACAGAGTTCATCAAGGCACTGCTCAGCCTTTTGACCGCATTGACATACAGCAATGAGGAGCGGGGAGACTGTTCAGCATGTCTAGGTCCCTGCCGGGCGTGCTCCCAGGAAACAATGGCTCCGAAAGCCCCGGTCGGCAGAGGAATGAAGGGGAAGATGCGCTCCTGAGTGGGTGAAGGATCCTCTTCAAAATCAGCAACATTATCGGACCCTCAGGCGAGACCCGGCGAGGGAAAGAAGCAATCCGTATGGAATTCCACAACCCAGATGGAGAAGGCGGAGGACAGGAATAGCAAGAGCGGAGTTCCGCCCCAGCTGCCTGCGAGTGAGCCTTCCGCTCTGGAGCTGTTGAGAGCTGTACCAGGAGTGAAGCAAGCTGCAACTCAGCAATCACAACAACAAGAAGATGGAGCAGAGCCGAGGGGGGGTGTTATAGGCGGTGGTGCGATAGGGGAGGATGATGCCATCAAAAATGGTAGCGGGAAGGAGATCCTACCCGAGACTGAATCTTTACTTGAAGCCAGCAAGAGTAATCAATTGTCTCCCGCTCCCCCTGCTTGCAACTGATGACAATGGATGTATACTGGAGGGGTCTGGGGTTCAATTGATAGAAACAACTCTGGAAACTACCACACTAAACCCCCATCAGGGAAATGCCTCAACTACAAACCACACCACCTCCTCGAACTACAGTGAGCAAAACATGGACTGCTTTTTTTCCCCTCTCAGATGGGGTCTGGTCGGTGTCAGGTCCAGGATCTGAATCACTTGGCGACTCCAGTGAGGAGATTTCAGACAGCGAAAAGAGAGATCCAACAGCCACAATGCGTAAGGCAATGAGAAGAACTAGCCATCCCAATTTGCAAAAGAAAAGCCTAAAATGGGATCATTCTAGAGAAGAACTACTCAATAGCCTTCCAACACCACCCCCCAATGGCTACAACATACTCCCCTCAACACCCCCAACTTTACATACTGTCCTTCAATGCATACTCTCTCATTGTGAGGAGACGCGCCAAGATAGCAGGCGAGCACAGACAGCCATGCGGAAAATTATAAGGGGTTGTCAGCAAAGTTGGAGAGTCATGCACTATAATCAATGAACGCCTGACAACCCTTTAAACAAGAATGGAAACTCTGGAGAACGACCTGGCAGACACAAGAGCAAGTACTACTGCACATGATGCTCAACTAACTGACATACAATGGAAGTTAGAAGATTATGAAAATCGGAAACGCCCAAACAACTTGCGGGTACTAGGTGTACCAGAGGAAAAGGAAGGGTCAGATACCCGTGCACATATGGTTGATATGTTATCTAATGCATTTCCGAACTTAGATGGATGGAACTGGGCTCTAGAAGTACAGAGGGCACATCGAGTTCCATTTCACCTCAAACAACCTGTGAGACCCGATATGAAACCTTATGCTATTTTGGTCTATTTTGGGAATTTTCTACTGCGGCAATCTATCTATGATAAAGCCAAGCCAACAACAAAGCGCAGTGGGGGGGATTATTCCTTCTTTGTTCAACCTAATTTTTGCCATTATACGGTAGAGAGACATTGGCATTTATGCCAGATGATCAAGCCAGTGCAAGATCGAGGAGGGCAAACATTTTTACTGTATCCTGCTCGCCTGAAAGTACTTAAGGGTGACCATATTCGGTTCTTCAACTCTAAGGTGAAGGCTAAACAATATTTGGAGAGCTGGGACTTTAAATCTTAGTCTGATTAATATAATGATATAACAATGGTGGCAACGCACAAAACATTACATTTCAAGGGGAAAGATGGTTGACTTATTCCCATTACATATAAGGATTTGACTTTCACCAGTATTCATCATGAGCTCTGTTTTCTTTCTTTTGCCTAAAGCTGCCATGTAATAAGACATATTGATCAGGGAGCAGCAACCATCGCAACGGACTGAGCCAGTCTGGGTGCCTTTCAACAGGGGTTTGGATGGTGGATAGGTTCAAGGGCACAGGGGGGGTAGGTTAGGGTGGGATGTAATGGGGGAATAGGGGTAGGGGTCTTAAGGGTGTTGGGCGAAGGGTGGAGGGAGAGCCCAAAAAAGAAAAAATTGGAAAGGGTGCAAATAACATTTTTGAGAGAGCAATAAAAAACAATCAAGAGCAAACAAAGTTGAGAAAAGCACATAATTTAAATGTGTAGAATCATCATCTGCTCAATTAATGTCGGAGGACTTAATAAAAAATAAAACGTATCAGGCTCGCTGAAATATTAACAATGCTAAAAGCCGACATAATATGTCAACAAGAAACGCACATTCCTTGGGGGAAGCGAGACAGTCTAAGTATAAAAGGCTATACCCTCGTTGCATGTTCTACTCAAACCTCAACCATTAGAGGGGTAACGGTTCATGTAAGAAATAGCATCGGCCCAGCTATACGTGTCCTGGAAGACAAATGGGGAGATGGGCTATTGCATTATTGCCTATGGGACTGACGATCTGCACGATATACGGTTTAAATGAGGACAATACACACATTTTTAATGATTTAGAAGTTGAGTTCGCATTATTGCCGGCCCATTAATATTATGTGGAGATTTGAATATTCATTATGAAACAGGCAGTGTTAGAATTAAGAAAATATCTGGGGAGAAAACCTCACGTTCATAAGGCTTTATTGGCCCTGAAGACTAGTCACAATTTGAAGGATGTGTGGGGGGCACATCATCCTACCGACCCTGGATATACGTATTTTTCAAATCCCCATAAGAAATATTTTAGTTAGATTATTTTTTGGTTCCTTCATCTTTGATCACGGCCATAGAAATAAAGAAATTACCGAAATTACTATCCAACCACAATCATTTAGTTATGGAATTAGCATCTCAAACCAAGGACCGCTCACAGATTAAATGGACATTTGAGAGAACGTTATTAACCAATGAGCATTATCTGAAGCATTTTAAACAGTGGGTGACAGAATACTATGGGAGGAATCGTTATAGCTCTTCACCCGGTATAGTCTGGGACAGCTTTAAAGCTGCTCTTTGTGGAGAAACAATTAGCTTTGTTGCTAAGGGCAGAAAGCAAGAAAAAAAAGAAACTGATGCTTTGATTGAAGAATTGGAAGAACTGGAAAAAGAACATACTAGCGCAATCAGGCAAAAACAAGAGACTGAGGAGTTATCATTCTGGCAGAAAATAATGGTTGTAAGAGCTTAAATAAACAGCTACTATAGCAAGAAAGGGGCGGCCGCTTTCCAGGCACATAAAAATGAGTGCTACAAATATGGGGAAACCATGGGCAAGATACTGGCTCTGCGGACCAAGCAAAGAAGTATCAGGGATAATATAACTGAAGTTAAGGGACAAGATGGTACACTCCAAACGGCTATAAAAGACATTATCAAGGTTTTTGAGAAATTTGATCAAGATCTGTATCAACAAGATAGACTTGATTCCTTGTTGTCGAATGAAACTGAAGCAGTTCTAGGAAGCCAGCGTAGGGTCAGTGAAGAAACTAAACAAGAGATGGAATAAGAGATTACAATAGAAGAGATATTTTCAGCCCTACAATCCATGGCTTCAGGAAAAGTGGCAGGTCCCGATAAAGTTCCTACGGAATTATATAAAGCAATCCAAGAGGCAATAGCTCTGTTACTTTTAGATCTGTTTCTCTGAGTACAATACAGTGGGGTTCCTCCTAAATCCTGGCAAGGAGCAGATATTGTGGTCTTTTTAAAAAAAGCGAAGCCCTCTGATAACCCTGCATTTTACAGACCAATATCCCTCATGAATGTGGACACCAAATGTAATAAAAAATTCTCGCAACTCGCCTAGGGGGAATCATAGCTCATCTAGTTTCAACATGGCAACACAGCTTTATACCGGGAAGAGGCACAACAGATCACATCAAACGTGCTATAGCCCTGTTTGATGTAATTGAGACAACTGGGGAAAAGATGGCTATGATCCTCCTAGATGCAGAGAAGGCATTTGATTGAGTCTCATGGCAATATCTGTGGTCTACGATGGTTCAGAGAGTGTTTGGGCCTGGTTTTATAACAGCTATACAGGCACTGTATCATAGACCATATGCAAGATTAAATATAGTGGGCCAAGAATCAAGCTGAATTGACATTGCAAGAGGGACAATACAGAGTTGTCCTTGCTCTCCTACATTATTTACCTTACATATCGATATCTTTATACAACAAATCCTCCTCAGAGTAAATACACCAATCTGCTGCAACGGTTATGAATCAAAGATAATGGCCTATGCCAATGATCTTGCGTAACCACCGACCAAGAAAAAGCAATTATCCAAATTCAGAAATTGGCCAATGATTATGGCTGTAAATTCGGTTATCTACTAAAATACAGGGAAAAACCAGGGGGCATATTATCAAGGACAGGCTATACATTATTGCCGCTTTTAACGGCAGGAAACTGCCGATAAAGCGGCGATAATGGCCTTGATAATATGCTCTATGAATTCCAATCGAAGCCCATGATAGATGTGTTCACATCTAACATGGGCTTCGATTGGAATTCATAGAGCATATTATCAAGGCCATTATCGTTGCTTTATCGGCAGTTTCCTGCCGATAAACGCGGCGATAATGTATCGCCTGTCCTTGATAATATGCCCCCAGATCTTATGTAACTCTAAAACTCCCTGTAATGATTCCCGAAGGCAAGATGAGGTAATTTATCTTGGAATCCATATCAGTAGTAACATAGACTAAATATGGAAAATAAATATGTTGCCTATGATAAGTAAGATCGGTACAGATCTACGTCTCTAGATATACTCCATCTTTCGGTTATAGGAAGGTGTAATATACATAAAATGATTTTGCTCTCTAAGGTCCAATATATGTTTAGGCCCATCCCTTTAGAAATCGAAGACCTATTTCTAAAGAAGTTGGATTGTATTTTTAGCAATTTTATTTGCAAATATTTAAAAATTTCGACGATCCCTTAAAGTATTAACATTACCGCAAGATCGAGATGGATGGTCCACTCCTAATCTTAGATTTTATTATTTTGCAACTTTTTTACAACAGTTGGCCTTTGTGATCTCATCAGGAACTGGGCACAGACATCAGGATGCAAATAAGTACCTCCCCTCCATATACGAGTTGGCCATAGGCAAGGCAGCGCAGGGTGTACTTCTACGACAGATAGAGGCCAGTTGTTGTAAAAAGACCAGGTTTAAGGTAATAATAGCAATTTGGAACATTTTGAATAAAATGGCTGGGCTCATGCAAATACGAAAGTATAACAGATATACGCCTCTGTGGTGATCTCCCTTATTTTCCATATCAATCTATGATAATTTGGGTAGGCAATGGGAGGAAAGGGGAATCTAGAAGATGGGAGATCTATTCTTAATTGATCAGAGGCTCTCGTTCACTGAGTTGCAACAATGGTATGGTATAGCAGCTGGAATGTATTTTACATATAAACTGCTCACTAGCTTTTTAAATCAAATCAATGAAGAAAAGATCCCCACAAATAGGATTCTTTTGAAAGAGGCTATGTCTCAACCCCAGATTAAAATAACAAATCTCTATTAAATATTGATAGACACACTCCCTGATGATTTGGAGTCAGTAGAAACCAAGTGGGCTACCAAAGTAGGAGACCTTGATGTTGATCTGTGCCAATCACTAGCATTAGGTAAGGGGACATTTCTCGCTGCCAACCTAAAAGCCCAACATTATTATACCATATACAATCTCTATTTCACTCCTGCAAAACTTTACCGATGGGGGAAAAGAGAGGATGACAAGTGCCCTCGATGTAATCAAGGGCCAACGGACATACTTCATATGTTTTACGGTTGTGAGAAATTGGGACCACTTAAAAAGGGAATAGAAGAATTTTTAAATGTAGCAATAGGGAGTATATTGGTATCGCTTTGTTCGCCCAAAGTTGGCAGGGTATGCCCAGACGTGGATACCTTGCTCACTTTGCCACTGGATTCAATCTAGCCTGACTGATGACCCTGCTTTGCTCCTACCAGACTTCTTTCTCTGGATTTGTTGTGGGTACAGTGCCTGCTTCAAACTTAATTTTGGTGTAAGATATGAGAGGACAGTATTGTTAGCACAGTACACTACCCACTCCCACCTCCAGCCTCAGAGCCCAAGTTTAGAGTGGCTAAATACTTTAATACCATAGGTTTGCCCTGACACATAGCATGTTGTACCTGTTTGCAGTAAAGCAAACTGGGACTGCTGAACAAGTACATAGGTAGAAGCCAGGGAACATTTACTCCATATGCAAGAGAGGATCTAGGAGTGTCTTATAGTGTCTTCACCCTGCAAAGCTACACCATCTTCCTCAGAACACTACTGTACTTTCAATAGGATACCAGGCAGACTGAGCCTTCTGCACTTGGCATCTGGAACCTGTCTTGAGGAAGTTGGACCCCATTCCACTGGCTGCATAACAATGGAAAAGCTGATGAGGACATTCTTGTGATAAATCCCAACTGACCAGTGGCAACTGGACCTGGACTCTACTTTGATGTTACATTCTGCCTTACAGTCTGAGCGGTAACTAGTCATAATATCGATTCAAAAATATCGAATGGACAAAATATTGTGTAAAAAATATCGAGTATAGGTAAATATGTACAAAAAGAATATCGAGGTAAAAAATATCTAAATATATAAAGGGAAAAAAATATCGTGAACAAAAATATCGTGTCAAAAATATCGAGTTTCAAAAGTATCGTTTTTTAGTAATAGTGAAAAATATCGAAAAAGTATTGATAAAATGTAAAAGATCATTATGGATAAAAATATATATTTATATAAATATAGAAAATTATGTTAATGTTTAGGAGCGGGATGTTGTGTTATTAGGGGATAAGGGTGGGGAGTAATTTAAAAAAATGATATAAAAATATGTAATATAATGTAAATAATTAGATATTTAGAGGAGAATAAAACAATAAATATATAATTAAAAGAGCATAAATATAGTAATTTATGTTAATGTTTAGGAGCGGGATGTTGGGTTAATAGGGGATAAGGGTGGGGAGTAAATTAAAAAAAAAGATTTACAAACTTACATTTTCAGATAATATTTGGATATTGGCACACAAAAAATAATAGAAAAATAATTATTTTTGAAAATTTAAAAATAAAAATTTATAAAAATGTTCCCAAAATAATAAATAATTTTAAAATAATTATTTATTTTAATTATTTATATAAATATAGTCATTTATGCTCATGTTTAGGAGCGGGATGTTGGGTTAATAGGGGATAAGGGTGGGGAGTAAATTAAAAAAAAATTAAAAAAATTTAAATTATTAAAAAAAATTAGAAATTTCCACAATGAAAAAAATTCAATACAAATATATTTTGAAATTTTAAATTTTGATTTTAAAATTTCAAATAATTTACCCAAAATTAAAAACAACATTTAAAATAAATTTTAAATTTCAGATTTTAAAATTTCAAATAATTTACCCAAAATTAAAAAAATAATAATAATTTTTTTTTATAAAAAATTATAGAAATATTGAAATATTTGGTCATGTTTAGCATCGGGATGTTGGGTTAATAGGGGATAAGGCTGGGGAGAAAAAAAAATTGGATTATAAACTATAAAATATTTTTATAATATATAGATATTCCCACAATAAAAAAATACATTATTTCTTATTTGGAAAATTTACATATACATTTAAAATTTTTAAAACATTTACTAAAATTATTAAATAACAAAAATACTACTTTGTGTATAATTATTTCTACTAATAAATAAATCATTACAAATATATTCTATAACACAAAAAATAGATTTACTTACTTATAAATAATAAGTACATTATCTCATAAAAATTAGATATAAATTTATTAAATATAAGTAATTATTATGGTCAGTGTCCAGCACCTTTCATGATATTTGCTTGATTGGAGTTGGAATAGTAAATTATAATTGGTCAGTGTCCAGCACCTTCTCTGATATTTGCATGACTGGAGTTGGAATAGTAAATTATAATTGGTCAGTGTCCAGCACTTTTCCTGATATTTGCTTGACTGGAGTTGGAATAGTAAATTATAATTGGTCAGTGTCCAGCACCTTTCCTGATATTAGCTTGACTGGAGTTGGGATAGTAAATTATAATTGGTCAGTGTCCAGCACCTTCCCTGATATTAGCCTGACTGGAGTTGGAATAGTAAATTATAATTGGTCAGTGTCCAGCACCTTCCCTGATATTAGCCTGACTGGAGTTGCAATAGTAAATTATAATTGGTCAGTGTCCAGCACCTTCCCTGATATTTGCTTGACTGGAGTTGGAATAGTAAATTATAATTGGTCAGTGTCCAGCACCTTCCCTGATATTTGCCAGACTGGAGTTGGAATAGTAAATTATAATTGGTCAGTGTCCAGCACCTTCCCTGATATTTGCCTGACTGGAGTTGGAATAGTAAATTATAATTGGTCTGTGTCCAGCACCTTCCCTGATATTTGCCTGACTGGAGTTGGAATAGTAAATTATAATTGGTCAGTGTACAGCACCTTCCCTGATATTTGCTTGACCGGAGTTGGAATAGTAAATTATCATTGGTCAGTGTCCAGCACCTTCCCTGATGTTTGCTTGACTGGAGTTGGAATATTAAATTATAATTGGTCAGTGTCCAGCACCTTCCCTGATATTTGCTTGACTGGAGTTGGAATACTAAAATATAATTGGTCAGTGTCCAGCACCTTCCCTGGTATTTGCCTGACTGGAGTTGGAATAGTAAATTATAATTGGTCAGTGGCCAGCACCTTCCCTGATATTTGCTTGACTGGAGTTGGAATAGTAAATTATAATTGGTCAGTGTCCAGCAACTTCCCTGATATTTGCTTGACTGGAGTTGGAATAGCAAATTATAATTGATCAGTGTCCAGCATCTTCCCTGATATTTGCCGGACTGGAGTTGGAATAGTAAATTATAATTGGTCAGTGTCCAGCACCTTCCATGATATTTGCTTGACTGGAGTTGGAATAGTAAATTATAATTGGTCAGTGTCCAGCACCTTCCCTGATATTTGCCTGACTGGAGTTGGAATAGTAAATTATAATTGGTCAGTGTCCAGCACCTTGCCTGATATTTGCATGACTGGAGTTGGAATAGTAAATTATAATTAGTCAGTGTCCAGCACCCTTCCCTGATATTTGCCTGACTGGAGTTGGAATAGTAAATTATAATTGGTCAGTGTCCAGCACCTTCCCTGATATTTGCTTGACTGGAGTTGGAATAGTAAATTATAATTGGTCAGTGTCCAGCAACTTCCCTGATATTTGCTTGACTGGAGTTGGAATAGTACATTATAATTGGTCAGTGTCCAGCATCTTCCCTGATATTTGCCTGACTGGAGTTGGAATAGTAAATTATAATTGGTCAGTGTCCAGCACCTTCCCTGATATTTGCTTGACTGGAGTTGGAATAGTAAATTAAAATTGGTCAGTGTCCAGCACCTTCCTTGATATTTGCCTGACTGGAGTTGGAATAGTAAATTATAATTGGTCAGTGTCCAGCACCTTCCCTGATATTTGCATGACTGGAGTTGGAATAGTAAATTATAATTAGTCAGTGTCCAGCACCCTTCCCTGATATTTGCCTGACTGGAGTTGGAATAGTAAATTATAATTGGTCAGTGTCCAGCACCTTCCCTGATATTTGCTTGACTGGAGTTTGAATAGTAAATTATAATTGGTCAGTGTCCAGCACCTTCCCTGATATTTGCCTGACTGGATTTGGAATAGTACATTATAATTGGTCAGTGTCCAGCACCTTTCCCTCATATTTGCCTGACTGGAGTTGGAATAGTAAATTATAATTGGTCAGTGTCCAGCACCTTCCCTGATATTTGCTTGACTGGAGTTGGAATAGTAAATTATAATTGGTCAGTGTCCAGCACCTTCCCTGATATTTGCCTGACTGGAGTTGGAATAGTACATTATAATTGGTCAGTGTCCAGCACCTTCCCTGATATTTGCCTGACTGGAGTTAGAATAGTAAATTATAATTGGTCAGTGTACAGCACCCTTCCAGAAATGTTTACATAACTGTGTTATAATGTTTGAAAAATAAGTACACATGGATGTTTTTAAATGTTTATTGTCAATTAGTATTTATAAGATGTACAGTACAATAATAGAAAAAAATAACATTTCATATAAGTATATTGGAAACTAGGATGTATAGAATTACATTTATTTTTATTTATAAATGTAGTACATTTTCACAAACAAATTATTATACAGTATTTATACAAAAAAAGATTAAAACTTTCCATAATTATATTTGGGTAACAAGTAGTAATATTTATTAAAAATTATATTCACAGTTTTTTTACTGTTACTTATATTTATATTTAATAATGTTAATATATTATATATTAATATTGCTAAATATACATGTTTGATATAAAAATTATTATAAACTAACAAGAAAGTAAATATATGTAGTAAAGATATAATATGAAACACACTGTAAAATACTTTGAAAGATATTAAATACAATGTTCATAATAAAGAATACATATACATTAATTATTGTTATATGTATACAATTGTTTTACCAACAAACATTATTCATAATAATATATCACATTGTAAAATAATTAATTAGTTGGATATCATGTTTCTGATAACATTTTCATGTTTTACATACATAATTAGAAATATTAATGTTAATAATATTATTTTATATGAATTATTAAAATTAATTGACAATTGTCAACTAATAATAACATTTTTTTAACATTTATAACAAAAAACATTCAGCAAATACTAACTCAATCTTATAGTTTTAATAGTTATTATTTAATATTTACATATTTAAATTATATTATTAATAAAAATAAATATTATTATTTATTTATTTATATTATTAATTTACTAATGCAATTATTATCTATATTCACTTAAATAAAGGAAAAATTCTTTATAATAAATATACATTAACATTAAATAATTAATATATATTTATTATAATTTTTACTATATTTATTTATTATTATTGAATAATATTGTAATAATATTATTTAATATTAATAAAGATAGGATATTTAAGCTAATTAAATTGTAATTAGTCTTACAAAATTGTATTATAAATTATAAGTATGGCTATGTATTTTATTTCTTATTAGAACATTGTATTTTGTATGTTAACATTGCTAATATGGGTTAAGGGGACTACTTTTTTACCGCGTAAGGTTATTTTGCTTCATTCAGGACTGGAGAAGCTCGCGGTTGGGAGCTGCATTGCGTAGAGAAAGGTAAGGTGAATTTTAACTAATATTTCTTAGAGAGTAGTAGTGTTTGAGGGTATATTCGAAGTGTGTAGTGCTATTGTGTGTATGTAGTCGTGGTTTTGGTATGTTTTTGGAGAAAAATCGTTGTTATGGAGGCGCTGTGTATGTTTGAGACCTGTTATTTTACTATGCTTACTATATGTGTTATTACATGTTTTACATTAATTTTAAGGTGTATATTGAAATCTTTGGGGGTTTCTGTGGGTGGGTTTCGTTATGTATGCTTTTTTACAGGTTCCGGTACTTCGCAGTATAATTCCATGGAAGGATGCGTTTTTTTTGGGGGAGAAAACTAGTGTATTACTCAGAAATGTAATATTGTCACATTTCTCTCCATTTTTCGTGATTTCCTGGAGCGATTTTTAATATTTTTTACTATTTTTCGGGTTTTTATGGTTGTTCGTTTCGAAAGCATTAGGAGAACATAGTCTTATTTTTATTTTACTAAGTTTGTGTATGTTCATACTTTAAATGAATTCAATACACTTTGTTTAGTCCGCGCTTCTTGGAGCGAAAATAGTAATATTTTACTACTTTCCGAGTTTTTGTAGGGTGTCGCATTGGATTGGGAGAAGAATATGCGTTACAGATTTTTTTTAAGGTGTGTGTATATCACTTTAAATTGAAAAGTGTACACACTTTTTTTATCGGTATTTCCTGGAGCGTTTTTTACCTATTTTAATGATTTTCGGGTTTTTGAGGGTTTCTACATTTGGATTTCTACTGGATTGTAAGGGTTTGTATGGATTATATGTGGCTGGATTACGTCTTCTTCTGCTACATAAATTGTAAGTATTTTTATTTGATTGGATTTGGGTGGGAAATGTCAATTTTTATGTCATTGGCATGTTTAATGTTATAATAAATATTGCATATTTGTCAACCAAATGTTTAAAAAAATTATTATAATATGTTAAACAAATATGTATTATTTATGATTGAATCCAAATGTTAATTTATTTTACATTTGAAAATATTTTCATCAGCTATTGTTATTTTTGGTCTGATACTTTATAGTAGGCTTTTAGCTATTAGTGATAGGTACTCTAGTCCTCTGGTTGAAGGATATAGTGTCACTTGGCTTTGCAGGAGTCGGAACATTTGTTTGGTTTGTTTTGTGAGTTTAGGTCCTATTTGTGTAACAGATTGTTCTATCCTTAGCTCCTGGTAGCTTTGTTCTTTTTTTAAAGCTTCTATTAGGTTTTGGAAGGTGGGTTTGGATCTGCTAGTGGTAGCTTGGAATGCATTGTGCCACCCTTCAACACTGTTATTAGTTTTTGCCTCTTGGTTTAATGTACTTAGATAGACATTCCACCAAGGTATGTGGAATTTTGGTTGGCGTCGGTGCCCAGATCTATGTAACCTCCCCACCCAAGTATCTTCAAAATAGTCTAATAGTGGGGCCAGTTTTTCTTCATACTTTTTGTAGTATGTGCTGTCAATTAGCAAGTTATAGTGTTCCGCTACATCAGTAACTGGAACATAGGCTAGTGCTATGAATTTTTTGATTTGTTATGCAAAGTTGCTATCAGTTGAGTATTGAATGCTTAAGGTGGATTTCTGGAGATGTCTCCATATACTTTGATTGAAGTGATAGTAGCAACCTTGGATTGCTGTGTGGGGAAAACTTTTCAATATGCTATTTATCATAGCTAGCTCGAAATCAATAATTATTTTTTGGGGAAAATAATTATTGATTTCATTTTTGATTACATTTAATATTTCAGTATATGTATTTTGTTGTTTGTTAGGTAACAAACAGTAAATAAAAGGGATATTGTAGTGATGGTATAATCCATGTATGGAATATAGCTAATAAAATGGTTTGGGACATGGTTTAAAAGTCCCATCCATCATCCATTGGTCGCATTGTTGTATTTTTCTTAAATTTGTTGCTGTTGCAAACATAATTATTCTGTTGGTGCTGCTTTCGTTGTCAAAAAGTATACATTTTTCATTACTGTGTGTTACGCTCATTTCTGGGGAAATTACAATTTCCTCAAAGGTTGTAGGATTAGGTTGTGTTGTGGTAGTTAGTCTTTTAGTGCGTGCTATTGTGCGTTTAAGGGAGTCAATTGAGGGTAGCTGACCTGAAGCATGGGCTGGAATTTTTAACAGTTCTTCTTTTAGGATTTGTGTGGTAGGTTTGTCAGTCTGTGTGCTAGCAGTTTTAATACTTTCCAAAGCATCCCTTATCTCTATCTCTGTGACATTGGGGGGGGGTGATTGTGTTCCCTGGTAAATAAAACATTTGTCTCTTCAGTAGTAGCCCTCCCATAGCATTTGTTTGAGTAGTATTTGGTACATTTCCAGAATACTTTTCTTCCTCTTTGTCTTTCCTGATTATAACCGTACCCCATATAACATAACAACAATTTATTTTTCTGTGACATTACAAATTCTGCACCTTCAGTCATTTTGTATTACTTGTTCTAGGAAAGAGTAGAAAGATCAGATTTAAATGTAAAATATTAATGTTTGTGTTTAACACATTTATATATCATTATTTATACTTACAGTTGGTAAATCTTGTAATGAAAAATGCAGAAACAGTGTTTTCTAATAATTTCTTGTATGTTCTTGTAGTTTTTCTGTTGGTAGGAAAAGTAAAAAATTATAAGCGATTTATTAAAAATGATTTCAGTGTTTTCTAGGGCAAAGCTGTATTATAAGTAGCTTTTTAGGGTTTTTTACGAAAGCATTAGATATACTTACTTGTTTAAATAGTTGTCTGTTTGTCTTTGGTGGAGTAGATGAATGATGTAAAGTGAATATCTGTAGAGAAGATAGAATAAACAATAAAAATGTATTAGTACATTGATTTATAATTTTAGGGAATTTAAGGAAGGATATATATATATACTTACTTGTTTCAATTATGTAGTGTTTGCTGTAGGTAGAGTAGATGTACGATGTATTAAGAATATCTATAGAGAAGATAGAATAAATATTAAATGTTGTTTAGAAGATAGCTTTTGCATTTTAGGGCCTTTTAGGAAATCTAAAAATATACTTACATTTGTAAAATGTGTAGTCTTTGCCTTTGGTATAGTAGATGTAGGATGTCTTTAGAATATCTGTAAGGAAGAAATGGTGGTTAGAAAATGGCTTTAGTATTTTAGGGCCTTTTAGGAAAAGTACACATATACTTACTTGTTTAACTTGTGTAGTCTTTAAATTTAGTAGACTCGAATTCGAATGTTTTATGATTATCTGTTAAGAAGATAAAGTAAATAATGAAAGGCTATTTGAAAATAGTTTTTAACAACTGCAGTTGATGTATTAGAGAATATTTATATATACTTACAATCAGTAATTAGTGGTATAGAAATCAGAGCAGGTATTTTGATGTGTTTAGGAGATGTCTATATAAGAAAAGTAGCATGAGAGAAATAAAAGTTATTTAAACAGTTAGGAGATATAGTAAAATGTATAGCCTATTACTTGTGTATTATAAAAATACATATCAACTTACTTGATTAATTTGGTAGCAATCTGGATTAGTTATGTAGATTAATCAGGAACCAGTTCGTCAAAGAGTTGCCTTCTTCTTTCTATAGAGTTAGGAGCAACAAATGGTAGTAGGCATGTACTCCTTTTATAGTATGTATTTTCTGTGTTCTTTCATTTTATTGGATGTTTTAAGCAAGGGAGCATTTTATTGGCTAGTTTGAATTTTTTTACAATTAATTGGTTTGTTTGTTGATGTGGGAATGGTGATCTGTGAAGAGCTCTGCATTAAAGCTGGTTAGTTATATCATTTATTTTAAATATAAGTAATACTAATGTGATAATATATGTAGAATGTTTTAGAAAAATGTATATATTAATAGCAATGTTTTCATGATATGTTGGAAAAATGTTAACACATAAATGTTTTAAAAATATGTTTTTTTACATGTTATAAATATTTAGGATAGTGTAATGTATTTTAAAAGAAGATTTATATAGTATTTAACATATTTAATAATAATAATCCACATTTGTAAAGCGCACAATCACCCGTAAGGGTCTCTAGGCGCTGGGGGCCGTCGGGAAGATTAAACAAGCTATTGCCCAGAGTCACATGGTGCTGGGCTAACCTGCCGCCGGTGCCAGGGATCGAACCGTGAACCCCAGATTCCGGAGTCAGTCGCCCTAGCCGCGGCGCCACACAGTCGATATTCATCAAAAGACGATATTTTTGTACTCAATATTTTTGTTGACGATATTTTTGTAGTGTTAGGTTTATTTAGCTTAAAAACAATATATTTGTAGTCGATATATTGGTAGTCTATATTTGTGGTAACGATATTTTGTATAAACAATATTTTAAACTCGATATTTGTGTAGTTTGTTAAATAAGTATAGGAACTCGATATTATTGCACTCGATATTTTGTCAACGATATTCTGGGAACTCGATATTATGTCCGTCGATAATATTTCAGTGATCCAGTCTGAGCGTCTCTAAGTGCTCCCTGAGGTTATGGTCCTTAGACGAGTATTTCTGTCATCATTGGGATAAAAAAAGAAGTTTGAGAACTTGCTTCAGAGCTCGAAAGTATCCACCTGACAGTTCCATAGCTTTAGATGGAATTTCAAGTTTCTCCCTAGTGGAGAAGAGTTTTTCCTCAGAAAAATGACAAAGTTTCGCTTTAGATTGGGACTGAAAAACGTTTCGACATTTCCTAATTGCAGACATTTGCAGGGACACTCTACTTCATGTATCCAACCTATTTTCCATTGCGGTTGATCCCAAGTTGCCCCTAGGTCTTGTTCTACCATGAACATTAACTACCATTGGTATTTTCTGATTTTTGATGGTATTTTCAATTAAATCTTTAAAAGATCATACCGCCAGTTCCCCGTAATTCATTTTTGTCATTTTGGTGTCATTTTGATAATTAAATCTTACATTATTTTTATAAAACGGAGTGGGATTTTAATTGTGTTATGTTGTTAACCTTTTAAAAGTTTCGGTTCTTCTAAATGTTATACACATTTTTAAGTTGGCACTAGCAGGGTGAAATATAGTACTCTTGACACAGTAATGAGATAAGACAAGAGCTCAGTGGTTTCATTTCTGCCCCATCCACAGCTCCAGGCTAGCTGTCCCACCACTCTCAAATTAACTCAGAGTTCCAGACTATAGATCACAGAGCACAGTTACAATGCCATGAGCAAAGGAAGAAAGACCCCTGATATAAATACCACACACCTTTCCTCTCTAATGCAAAAATACAAATACTGTATAGAGAACAATGCTACTGTTATGAAATTACAATATTAAACATTTTTCAAGAACACTAAGATAAATACTCTAACAGCACATTCATGTTCTTACTTAGCCATGGAGATGGTTGGACATTTTGCAAAATCTTTTTTGCCTAATGTTCTCAGACATTACAGTTCTTCCACATGAAGAACTATAGTCATTTTGATTGGATGAACTACAAACGTTTTGGGGGATTTTGTCACATCCTTTAGAATTAGTGATTAGGACAACATAGTCAGCCTCCTGTTCTTTTAAAATAACTACTCAAGTAGGGTTCCTGTTAGAACTCGTATTCTTGTTTGGCTCAGATATGAACCCAACGATACCAGGGAAGACATGGCTTGGCAGTTCGGGCTGGACTGTTCCCATGAGGCACAGGGTCAGACTGATTTGCATATGGCCATGTCTGAACTAGGGTGGTGGAGTGAGCTAAAGAATGATGATGGATTAAACCCAGATCAGTTGACTGGGGGTGAGTGTTTGATTTGCTCCAACGCTCCGTCCATCATTCCCTTTGGTATCGCTTTGTTCACCCTAAGTTGGCAGGGTATGCCCAGACATGGATCCCTTGCTCACTTTGCCACTGGATTCAATCTAGCCTGGCTGATGACGGCTGATTAGCCAGAAACAGGTCCCAGGATGCTTGTTTCCGGTCCAGGGAAGACATGGCTTGGCAGTTCGGGCTGGACTGTTTCCACGAGGCACAGGGTCAGACTGATTTGCATATGGCCATGTCTGAACTGGGGTGGTGGAGTGAGCTAAAGTATGATGATGGATTAAAACCAGATCAGTTGACTGGGGGTGAGTGTTTGATTTGCTCCAACGCTCCATCCATCATCCCCTTTGGTATCGCTTTGTTCGCCCTAAGTTAGCAGGATATGCCCAGATGTGGGACCCTTGCTCACTTTGCCACTGGATTCAAGGTAGCCTGGCTGATGATAGCTGATTGGCCAGAAACTGGTCCCAGGATGCTTGTTTCCGGTACAGGGAAGACATGGCTTGGCAGTTCGGGCTGGACTTTTCCCATGAGGCACAGGGTCAGACTGATTTGCTTATGGTCATGTCTGAACTGGAAGGGTGGAGTGAGCTAAAGAAAGATGATGGATTAAACCTAGATCAGTTGACTGGGGGTGAGTGTTTGATTTGCTCCAACGCTCCGTCCATCTTCCCCTTTGGTATAATTTTGTTCGCCCTAAGTTGGCAGGGTATGCCCAGACGTGGGTCCCTTGCTGACTTTGCCCCTTGATTCAAGCTAGCTTGTTTGATGCCGGCTGATTAGCCAGAAACCAGTCCCAGTATGCTTGTTTCCGGTCCAGAAAAGACATGGCTTGGCAATTCGGGCTGGACTGTTCCCATGAGGCACAGGGTCAGACTGATTTGCATATGGCCATATCTGAACTGGGGTGGTGGAGTGAGCTAAAGAATAATGATGGATTAAACCCAGATCAGTTGACTGGGGGCAAGTGTTTGATTTGCTCCAACGCTCCGTCCATCATCCCCTTTGGTATCGCTTTGTTCGCCCTAAGTTGGCAGGGTGTGCCCAGACGTGGATACCTAGCTCACTTTGCCACTGGAGTCAAGCTAGCCTGGCTGATGATGGCTGATTAGCCAGAAACCGGTCCCAGGATGCTTGTTTCCGGTCCAGGGAAGACATGGCTTGGCAGTTCGGGCTGGACGGTTTCCATGAGGCACAGGGTCAGACTGATTTGCATATGGCCATGTCTGAACTGGGGTGGTGGAGTGAGCTAAAGAATGATGATGGATTAAACCCAGATTAGTTGACTGGGGGTGAGTGTTTGATTTGCTTCAATGCTCCGTCCATCATCCCCTTTGGTATCACTTTGGTGGCCCTAAGTAGGCAGGGTATGCCCAGGCGTAGGTCCCTTGTTCACTTTGCCACTGGATTTAAGCTAGCAAGGCTGATGACGGCTGATTAGCGAGAAACCGGTCCCAGGATGCTTGTTTCCGGTCCAAGGAAGACATGGCTAGGCAGTTTGGGCTGGCTTGTTCCCATGAGGCACAGGGTCAGACTGATTTGCATATGGCTATGTCTGAACTGGGGTGGTGGAGTGAGCTAAAGAATGATGATGGATTAAAACCAGATCAGTTGACTGGGGGTGAGTGTTTGATTTGCTCCAACGCTCCATCCATCATCCCCTTTGGTATCGCTTTGTTCGCCCTAAGTTAGCAGGATATGCCCAGATGTGGGACCCTTGCTCACTTTGCCACTGGATTCAAGGTAGCCTGGCTGACGATAGCTGATTGGCCAGAAACTGGTCCCAGGATGCTTGTTTCCGGTACAGGGAAGACATGGCTTGGCAGTTCGGGCTGGACTTTTCCCATGAGGCACAGGGTCAGACTGATTTGCTTATGGCCATGTCTGAACTGCAATGGTGGAGTGAGCTAAAGAAAGATGATGGATTAAACCTAGATCAGTTGACTGGGGGTGAGTGTTTGATTTGCTCCAACGCTCGGTCCATCTTCCCCTTTGGTATAATTTTGTTCGCCCTAAGTTGGCAGGGTATGCCCAGACGTGGGTCCCTTGCTGACTTTGCCCCTTGATTCAAGCTAGCTTGTTTGAGGATGGCTGATTAGCCAGAAACCAGTCCCAGTATGCTTGTTTCCGGTCCAGAAAAGACATGGCTTGGCAATTCGGGCTGGACTGTTCCCATGAGGCACAGGGTCAGACTGATTTGCATATGGCCATATCTGAACTGGGGTGGTGGAGTGAGCTAAAGAATAATGATGGATTAAACCCAGATCAGTTGACTGGGGGCAAGTGTTTGATTTGCTCCAACGCTCCGTCCATCATCCCCTTTGGTATCGCTTTGTTCGCCCTAAGTTAGCAGGGTGTGCCCAGACGTGGATACCTAGCTCACTTTGCCACTGGAGTCAAGCTAGCCTGGCTGATGATGGCTGATTAGCCTGAAACCGGTCCCAGGATGCTTGTTTCTGGTCTAGGGAAGACATGGCTTGGCAGTTCGGGCTGGACGGTTTCCATGAGGCACAGGGTCAGACTGATTTGCATATGGCCATGTCTGAACTGGGGTGGTGGAGTGAGCTAAAGAATGATGATGGATTAAACCCAGATCAGTTGACTGGGGGTGAGTGTTTGATTTGCTTCAATGCTCCGTCCATCACCCCCTTTGGTATCACTTTGGTGTCCCTAAGTAGGCAGGGTATGCCCAGGCGTAGGTCCCTTGCTCACTTTGCCACTGGATTCAAGCTAGCAAGGCTGATGACGGCTGATTAGCCAGAAACCGGTCCCAGGATGCTTGTTTCCGGTCCAAGGAAGACATGGCTAGGCAGTTCGGGCTGGCTTGTTCCCATGAGGCACAGGGTCAGACTGATTTGCATATGGCTATATCTGCACTGGAGTGGTGGAGTGAGCTACAGAATGATGATGGATTAAACCCATATCAGTTGACTGGGGGCGAGTGTTTGATTTGCTCCAACGCTCCATCCATCATCCCCTTTGGTATTGCTTTGTTCGCCCTAACTTGGCAGGGTATGTCCAGACGTGGGTCCCTTGCTCCCTTTGCCACTTGATTCAAGCTAGCAAGGCTGATAACGGCTGATTAGCCAGAAACCGGTCCCTGTATGCTTGTTTCTGGTCTAAGGAAGACATGGCTTGGCAGTTTGGGCAGGACTGTTCCCATGAGGCACAGGGTCAGACTGATTTGCATATGGCCATGTCTGAACTGAGGTGGTGGAGTGAGCTAAAGAACGATGATGGAATAAACCCAGATCAGTTGACTGGGGGTGAGTGTTTGATTTGCTCCAGCGCTCCGTCCATCATCCCCTTTGGTATCGCTTTGTTCGCCCTAAGTTGGCAGGGTATGCCCAGACGTGGGTCCCTTGCTCACTTTGCCACTAGATTCAAGCTAAACTGGTTGATGATGGCTGATTTGCCAGAAACCGGATCCAGGATGCTTGTTTCCGGTCCAGGGAAGACATGGCTTGGAAGTTCGGGCTGGACTGTTCCCATGAGGCACAGGGTCAGACTGATTTGCATATGGCCTAGTGTGAAGTGGGGTGGTGGAGTGAGCTAAAAAATGATGAGAGATTAAACCCAGATCAGGTGACTGGGGGTGAGTGTTTGATTTGCTCCAACGCTCTGTCCATCATCCCCTTTGGTATCGAGGTATGAACCCAGGCCAGGTAGAAACCACTAATTGCACACTAAAAGATAGCCTGTGCTTATAAAGAGAGGCAATGTGTAAAGTATTTGTGCAACACGCACACAGTAGCACACAATGAATACACCTCAAAGAGACTCCAAACCATTTTAGAAGAGTAGATTATTCTATTCTGAACAAAACAAGAGCTAAATGACAAAATCCATTGTATAGAAGTTGAGATATTAAATTTCAAAAGAGTAAGCAAAAAATAGCACTGAGAAGCAAATAGTGCATTAGGGGTTACTTGAGGTCAAGCTGGACCAGAGCAAAGTCAAAGTTTGAGCCGACTGTGATGGAGCGTCAGCCGGCTACAGGACCCATGCAGACCCCTGTGAATGAAGTACCTTTCCTTGTAGGCCTTCCAGATCAGAAGTCCAGTTGAGTTCTTTAAGTAGTACAGCAGTTCATCTGGCAAAAATTTAATTACAAGTCCAGTGCTGCCTGATTTTAGGGGTACAAAGAACCAATGCTTATACCCCAAATTGCCTTTAATGTTGGGGTTACTTCAAAGCAGCGCCTTGAAGTGCACAGGTCCTCCTTTCAATCCAGCCCTCTCTGTCAGGCTATCTATGGGGGGTAAATCAGTCCCTTGTGTGGGAAAGGGACACTACCGAATAAGTGAAGTGTTAACCTCTCCCTTTCATCCTTACCAGGCAGGGCCATCAGAATGCAGATATATGTAGATGGGTACTCAGACACGCATATCCTTCCTGGTTTTGTGACTGTCTAGACGGAATGCACAAAGTGTACCTGTAACCCCCCCCCCCAGATGTGTATTGGAGACAGGCTGCAAAGCACACAGTGCAGTAAGTGCAGAGAAATGTCCACTTTCTAAAAGTGGCATTTCTAAAACAGCAATATCAAATTCAACTTCACCATTAAGGAGGATATATAATTTCCATTCAAAAGACATAAAATATGAACACTTAATCCTATATAAGGGAATACTCAATGTTAACCTATGAGAAGAGTAGGACTCACAGTAGTAAAAAGCAAATTTAGTTATTTGTCACTACCAGGACATGCAAAACATCAAAGTACATGTCTTACCTTTTACTTACATAGTACCCATGACTTATTTGTAGTAAAAGGGGAGTTTTAAGGCTTGGCAAGTAGTTTTAAATGCCAAATTGAAGTGGCAATAAACTGCACACACAGGCCCTGCAATCATAGGCCTGAGACAGGTTTGTAGGCTTACTTGTGTGGGAGACAGAATCAGTGTTGTAGGCCCACTAGTAGCATTTAACTTATAAGCCCTGGGTATATAGTATACCAATTTGCAAGGGGCGTACGGGTAACTTAAATATGTCAATCAGGTATACACCAATTGCACACATTTAGAGAAGAAGCACATGCACTTTAGCACTGGTCAGCAGTGGTAAAGTGCTCAGAGTCTTAAGGCCGAAAACAGATTCAGTAAAATGTGGAGGCAAGAATCAAATTGTTTGTGGGAAGACAACCCTAAGGATGACAGATCTAATAGTTTCATATTCTGCCATTCTCAGTTTTGATGGCATTTGCTGAAAAGGTTAATAGCTTTCCCTTGTGCAGTACATTTACTTCCAGGTTGAGATCCCACTGGAGTTTTAATTTTTACCCAGTCACCCACCTTTACGTTATATTCTCTCACAACATGATTACGAACAAATTCTTGTTTCCATTTAGCCATCTTCTTATGTTAACTCCCCAACATTCATCTACAGAGAAATTCACACAACCTTTATTCCAATCCATACATCCTAGCACCAATTAGAATTAGGTTTTCTCCTTCTGATAATTTAAAACAGGGGCTTTCCAGTTGTCATGTCATGGGGAAGACAATAGGAAAACAAGTAATACTTTAACTCTTCTTTCCAATCCAGAACACTGAATTTAGCTAACTGATATCCTTCTTTTAGTGTCTGACTGAATATTTCTAACATTCTATTAGATTCTGGATGATATAAAGCTGATTTCCTGTGTTTTACACCACATGAAAGTAAGAAATCCTCATATTGTACCACATTGTCAGTCAGCATACTACCTGAAACATCCTCTCTTCTGAAAAACCCTTCTAAAAAACAAATAACTGCTCCTGATGGTATGTCAGACACATACACTACTTCAGGCCTCCTTGAGAAAAGATCAACAACAACAACAACTAGAATGGATGTAGAACCCTCTTCCTTCGATGGACCCACCAAATCCAGAGTAAAATCCTGCCAGGGTCCTCTAGTAAGTTCTCTGAAAACCATGGACACACATCTAGTATTATGAATCTTTCCACTCCTGACATTCAAAAATCTACCTCTCAGTTTCGATATCTAAACCTGTTCTCCAGATCTATTACTCTGTGTCTCATGTCAACAAGAGTTACAAGACGATCGCCTCTAAAAATTAAGCGATCATCACAATCCAAAACAGACATGATTTTTCATTGAGTAAATATTTTGCAGGCCATCCATTCAAAGTGAATGGAATAATAGACATCAAAGTCTCATCCTTCTTCAACTCAGATCTCCACTCCTCCTCACCAAAGGCACCGTCTGACACAACGCACATACTTTTATCAGCCATATAGTATCATGTAAACTGCCACAATCAACATTTTGATCTGAAACCAACCGGATAAGCAGTTTGCAGTACAATTCTGTACTTGTAGAGCATATTCACCAGAAAAAGTGTATTACTGTAGTTACTCAACCCATTTACCGTAACCAGTCTGAAACATTACCCAAAACTTTCTTCATAAAAATCTCCCTTAAGGGTTTATGATACGTCCCAATGGTGAAGGTTCTGCCCCATAGAAAATACTTGCATTTCTTGATGACCCAGCAAACTGCAAGGGTTTCTTTTTCAATTACTGAGTCATTTTGTTCAGGTCCTCATAGTGCCCCGCACCCAACCCTTTGTTACATCAGTAGTCTTCACTTACATTTAATTTAATCAAACTCTTTCTAACACTGACCATTTCATGTAAACTCTGTACCCTTCCTGCACAAACTTCACATCTCTTGCATTTTACTGGAAAGATTGCTTATGAATTTGCTATAAAATTCAGCCATGCTCAAGAAGGATACTACTACATCCTTGTTTTCCAGTTGAAGATGCGAGATCAAGGGTGGTAAAAAAAATCTTACAGCACATATGGTAGCCATTATTTCAGAAATGTTTGGTAAAGGAAATGTATCCACCACATCCTCCTTGGTCAACCCCCTCAGATCTACACATAAACAAATAGCCCCAAAGGTTTCTTTGTGGCCACTAAGTGTGCTAACCATTCTGTACCCTCCACAGGAGTTATACTACCTTCTATCTCTAATCATTCTAGCTCCTTGCACACCTTCCTGCTGCACACTTAGAGGAATGTTCCTGACTTTGGACACAACCAGTAAAGGTCCTGGTTTAAGTTTTACGCAATGAAGGTAATACCTGACACATACCAGTTTATTAGTAAACACCCCTTGGGATTTACTTGCAAATTCAGCATATCATTTTTCAATTTGTCCAACTCCTATTTGTGGCTGCTCATTTGGATCAAGATAAATTCTCAAATCTTTGGATTCGGCCACAAAGTATATCGCCTCCTTTGTAGGTCACATATAATTTAGCAGGAATTATACACCCTTTGTACTCCACAGCGCTTATAGGATAACGTTGCATCTTAATTTCTTGAACTTCACAACTCCTTGCTTAATATCCATACAACAGAGAGTTGTGCATGAAAAGATTTTCCAAAGACCAAATCATGAATATTCATGAGCCATGAGAGGCGTCAAATAGCATAAAATGTCCACGTCAACCATCTTAACTTTGTCGGCTGGGTTATCAGGTGCTTTCACATTCAATCCTTCCACTTTATTATGTAACACCACCTCCTCCCAATTTCTTTTATTACACAGTTCTTATTTTTTCTCCTTTGTATTTCCATATTTATCAGATTGGCAACACTTCATGAAATTACCCCTACTGCCACACTTATGGCAAACAGTTTTTAAAGCTAGACACCCACAGCTCTTGGTCATGTGACCCATTTGTTTACATTTGAAGTATTTCCCTTTGAATCATCCAATAGGTCAAATAATGGATTGTGTTTCCACAGACTTCACAAGTTCTTCCACAGTGTCACATTCACGTAATTCATCAAAGCATTTCAGCATGTGTTCCATTCTTTTGCCAGTGACTAGTGCATCCCCCACAATGGTGGATCATCTTTCAGTCATAAATATTCTCTAATCCTGTCACTCTTACAGCAGAGAAGAAATTGCTCCCTGAAAAATTCTTCCACCAGCGCTCCAAACGTGCACATCCATGCTAGTTTTCTTAAGTCAGTTACAAACTGCTCTACAGTCTCATCATATTTCTGTAAGCATTTGCCAAAATATTATCTTTTTTAATATAGTGCTCGTGAGTGGCAAGTATTGGTCTTGTCACGTTCTACATGGTTTAAAGATTTAGACAAGCACTTAAAGAATAATGTCAAAATAATTTCCTAGCACTTGATGGTAGGACTGTGATTTACACTTCAGTTATTAGTACTCTCCTGTGTAAATATCACAATGAAATATATAAGTAATATACTATTAATGTTGCCCACCATAAGTCAAATCACAGCCTAAAATAAAATGGCAGGATTCCACTGTGAATAAAAGCTCCCACAACTATTCCTGAATAAGTTCAAAATGCCTGCCAAAATTTATTTCCAAAATATTCCAACAATACTTTCTGTAGAGTATAGAGCTAGTTTTTTGCTCATCCCAGATACCTAGCCAATAGTAAAAGGGCTCCCAAAAATGCTGTCCTGGAAGTTCCTGACGTCTACATCAAGAAGTAACAAACTCCCAAAACACACACAATGGTGGTCACGCATGTGCATCACATGGCAAACAGGAATTCCGCTTAGGTGAAACAGGGACGTGCTGCAGCTGTCCAATAGAATTATACAGTCTTTTCAGTGTTTTAAAATGGAGGCTGTACATGCGCAGAACCCATGTCTCTTTAAAGATCTCTTTGAAGCATTGTAGAAATTGCGGTCTCGCACAATTTACCCAGCTTGCTCCCGGGTCCAAAAATATACTCTTACTCAGTCACTTTCCTTACAGAAGGCCCAATTCACAAAGGTAAAGTTAGACCAAAAGTTTAAATTTACGACTTTTCGGCATTCACAAAGGTAAGTTACAAGAAGCATTTTTCAGACTGCGGAGTTTCTGCACCCGGAGCAGATTTTCCGCACACTGGGAAGAGTTTGATATTTATCCAAATGCTCAAAAACGTAAATACCTTACCCGCCACCAAGTCTCCCATAAAGCAGCTCTCTAGGGGTCCATCAACAAATGATTCACTCTCTCCCATGTCAGCATATAATATTCAAACAAACCTGTTATGAGAAGCAGGATGCTATAAGGTGTCCATCCATTTATTTTCCCTCAGTGTTGCGGGCCACAGTAGCCACACCGGAAGCAGAAGGAAGAACGGACTCCGACAATGTGGGGGGATGTACGATACTCCCAGACTGATATGTAATATGAGTGGCGTGATAGAGGTGGGAGTAAAAAGGAAAGGAAAAATGGGGTATGATTTTTAGGATGTATTAAAGGTTTTGTTGAACAAATGGAAAAACACCAGCAAGGCGGGATATTAAAATTTTCTTTATACTTCTTAAATGTAGCTGTGCACCAGACTACAGGACGCCAACACACTTGGCTTGGAACTTCAACTTGGCATCCCTGATCCACCCACTCAGGGGATTTAAAAATAGTCCTTCTATCATTACACTGACCCCTGTATGACAACCAGAACACTTCAGTCAGGACCCATCTTGGACTGTTACAGCCGCCATGATATACATATCTTGAAGTTAATGAAGAACATGTACAACATGATTAATGCTGTATATATATGTTTATATATATATATATATATATATATATATATATATATATATATATATATATATATATATGTGTGTGTGTGTGTGTATATAAATATATATATATTTTTTTCATGGAAAGAAACAAAGGTTATAGAGACGTTATACTTAGCCTCAGGTTTCACTCATACAAACCAGAGAAATTTAGCCATGATAGTTAGTGAGCTAACTATAACACCCCCCGCAATGCCGGGCTTATGACCTCACATATTACATCACTCATGACATGATCAGTGACATTAATGATAAATCACTTATGACATCTCAAATGACATCACTGATGACCTTATCTAGTGACTGTGGGTATTTAAAAAAAAGTTTGAGTGTTAAATTATATACAAAGGTGTATTGCTGAATCAGTTGGAGTAACCTATTGTTTTTTTCAGAGAATTTCTAATTTTTATTGTATTTCATTTCCTAACTATAACATCCCTGTAACCTTTGATTTTCTCAGTGAATTTCTAAGGATTTTTAAATGCTAATTCCTAACTATAACGTCCCTGGAACCTTTGTTTTTTCAGTGAATTTCTATGTTTTTTTTAACTAGTAGTCATGTTTTTGGGTTGGTGGAGAAAGGTGCAGAAAGGTTGCTGGGCATCTGACCAGCTCTCAGAAATCCCGCTGTGAAGGACTTACAGGAGGTACTAGCAGGGCTTATTGGCCCCCAGGGTCCCTCAGGAGTAATGTGGACTTCATCCCCCAACCAGTAGTGCACAAGGAGCCACGTTTGCAGAGTGGCGGAGAAAGGGGCATGGCCTCAGAAGACCTCTTAGCAATCCCACTGTGTGGGACTTATTGGAGATAACAGGAGGGGTAGTTGGCCCCCAAAGACGTTCTTGGGGGCCAACCACCACTGCTGTTTCCTCCACTAAGTCCCACACAGCAGGATTTCTGAGCCCTGATAGGAGGCCATGCCCCCTTTCTCCACCATTCTGCAAAAGTACATCCTGATGTACTACTAGAAGGGGGATGAAGTCCCCTTGGCTATTGAGGGTCCTTGGGGGCCACCTACCCATCCTGTTACCTCTAGCAAGTCCCACACAGTGGGTTTGCTGAGAGGTTTTTGGTGGCTATACCTCTTTTCTCCACCACTCTGCAAACAAGCCTCCTGGTGCACTATTAGTTGGGTAAGAAGTCCCGTTTGTTCTTGAGGGTCCTTGAAGGCCAGCTAGCCCTCCTGTTACATCCAGTAAGACCCACACAGCTGGATTACTGAAAGGTGGTCAGAGGCCATGCCCCCTTTTGACACCACTCTGCAAACGCGCCTCCTGGCGTAGTGCTGCTGGGGGGATGAAGTCCACTCTAGTCCTGAGGCCCTCAGGAAGCAAGGAGACCTTACTCCCCCACCAGCAGTGCAGCGAGAGTCAAATGTGCAGAGTGGTGGAGAAAGGGCTGTGGCTAGTTGTTAATGTATATACGAATATATAGGTATATATGTATATATGTATTCCCCTGAAAAAAACACAGGGTTCAAGGACATTATATTTAGTTGGACATTTCACTCATACAAAACCAGAGAAATTCGGCTGTTATAGTTAGCTGAGCTAACTATAACTGCTGATGACGTCACATATTACATCAATAATAACATGGTCAGTGACATCACTGATGACATCTCAAATGACATCACTGATGACATCATCCAGTGACATAGTGTTTTAAATAGTTTAAGAATTATATATATATATATATTACCTACTGGCGGTCGCCAGTAGGTAGTTATAGTTAGGATCTACTTTCCATAGGAAATCCGCAACATTCTATTGGAAATAACTTTGGCGCCGGTGGACGAATCTTCGCAAATTTCTCCAAGAAAATGGCCCGCTCCTTCCCTGAAAGTTTGGGGGGGATTCGTCATGCGGGGGCCGAGATAAAAGGGGGGTCCCAAAACGTGTTTTCCCCATGTTAATTTCCTTAGGGCGGTCGAACTCACTTTTAGCCCGAACGGCTGAATGGATTTCTGCCAAACTTGGCAAAATTGTAGGGACTGGTAGCCCGATGTGCCTTTGCTATGTCTCAAGATATGTGCTCCAGTGGATTTTGAGTAATTTAGGTTCAAAATAATATATATATCTATGGCAGCGCCCCGGTACGCGCACCGGGGAGCGCACCGGCCGCGACACGCGAGGTGCGCACGGAAAGCTGATTGGCTCTCGGGTGTCTGTAAACATTCGAAACAGTCCGGACCGGCCGCCATCTTGTGTCTCGGTAGGATAGAGACACAAGAGGTGGAAAAAAAAAGGGGGAAATGACCATAAGGGGGCAGGGTAGACCCCCCTGACCCCCTAGGTTTGATGTGGGGGCTATAAAAGGGTCCCGCGGTGCAAAATATATATTTTTTTTTTTTTGATTTGCGCGGGGGAGCACCCGGTACGCGCACCGGGGGAGCGGACCGGGGAGCGTCCCATGGGGAAAAATGAATAATAGAGTTTTTAAAAAATGTAGCCTTTTTTTAGAAATTGGAGGTAGTTCTAAAAAGAACTGTTTTTTTTCTTCTTTTTGTTGTTTTATATTTTTTTTATTGTTTTTTGATTTTTTTTTACTTTTTTTGGGTTTTCTGAACAGTTTATATTTTTTTTGTATTTTTCATGGTGTGAGAAGTTGGCCTGATATGTAGTGTTTCCAATCCTGGAACCACTTGGTATCAGTCCAAACAAACTCCAAAGATGTCTGGTTGTAAGTCAACCTTGTTAGACAAGCTATCCTAGTGGTAGCATGGACTAAGCAGCCTTAAAGGCTTAACTTAAGAGGTCGTGTTAAGCGAGCTGTTTTACCACATACAATCCTGTAATCAAATGAAAGGACACCACACAAGTATATATTATAAAAATATATGTGTTTATTTCTAAATTAATCCCCAGTACTCTTTATGAGCAAAGGGGCACAAGCGTTAAATCAAAAGCACAGTATAACATACAAAGTTGCACAATTATGGATGAGGGCGGGTGGCCACTCAGACCATATATCAAAAAAGTGGTATAAGAGATACCAATCGAACAGTGGTTAGGCCTAGGGCCTAGGGAATCGCTGGGAGCAGTCTGGACTAGCAATGCTGAAGTCGGGAAAAGCCCGCGGGATTCGGGTGCAGCACGTAAAGTGCGGCTTGCACCAATGCAATGTCAATGGTGCGTAAAAGTTACACAAAGTTAGTTTAAAGATACTTCCGCTGAACCTAGAGGAACAAAACTTAAGACACAGACCCTAGAGGTGTGTACCAACGTGGGCACACCGGCGTTGCAATGTTACCTCACCCACAGGAAGTGGGTGCACAGGGTCGAAGTGGCGTCGGGTTTTGACACGCAGGTTCTTGGTGCTTGGAGCTGGAGAAGCTGCAGGCGATGGGAAGCAGAAGTGTCCGGTGTGATCCAAGGGTGGATCGAAGTCGAGATGAATCTGAAAGCAGAGGGGACAGAGTCTGGGTCACTCAGCAGTGACCAGGGTGGAACCAGGACGGAACCAGGCAATGTCGGGCGCAATCAGATGGTTGTCAAGAGGCTTCTCTCTGTTGTCCCGTGGGCTCTGGGGCATCTGCGACGTCCAGGAGCAGGTCACGATCTGTCCCACGCAGGTTCTCGCCGTCAACACCGTCGGCTTCAAGATTGCAGCAAACAGCACTTGGCAAAAGCAATCCACGCGGAACCGGGAGATTGCTTCTCACTCGGACCAGGAGGGTCAGAGTGGGGGCTCCTTTTCACAGGAGCTGGTGCAGACCGGGAGCAACCAGGAAAGCAAGTCGTTTTCAAGTTTTCGTCGGCACAGGGGCCACAAGCCAGCTGGCAAGTGACCGGGCCAACGCGTCGAGCCAACACAAGCAGAAGGGCCCCACGCAGCACTCGTCGAGTGTGGAGGGGGTAGCTTTGGTGCAAGTGTTGCTCGGGGTGGGGGCTTCTCAAACCCCGGTGTACAGCTTCGAGGGTCACTCGTGGGCTGCACGGTCAGCGTCTCGTGGCCTTTTCAAGATGGCGTGCCCCACGCTTCCGGTCGCCTCCACTGGTCTCAGCTCTGCAGGGACTGTGGATCGGGCTAGGAGAAGGCAGGCAAGCTTGATCTCGTCGATCTCTGTCGCTCGAGTTCCGGCGGGAACTGCAACAAAGCAAGGGTCGAGGGCTGGATGGTACCTGTTTGCACAGGGTGGTCACTCCTTGACCACAAGGGAGATTCTTCAGTCTTCTACGTTGAGTAGTAGGTCGAAGGGTCCAGAATTCGTTTCTTATGTTTCTTCAGGATTATCTGAGTTGCATTGGCACTGCTCCCACTCTTATTCGAATCTGGTGGGCTGGACATCCTGCTAGGTCCCCTCCTATGGGTGGGACCCAGGAAGGGGGTGGTTACACCCCTTTCCTTTGATCCAGGCCACGCTGGGACTGGGGCTGGGATGCCCCAGAACCGGTTTGGCCGGATTATGCAAGGGGCAGCCTTGTGCTCCCCAGGCAGTGTCTGGTTTCTTTGAAACCTCCCTGCTACAATCCACTATCTCCTGTCTGGGGTGGTTTAACACCGCCCTGCGACAGGAAACCCTTTATCCAGGCCACCATTTGCTGAGTTTCGGTCAGCAGCAGGAGGCCAGACCCGTGTCTGTGGCAGAGGCATCCATTTTGTGGATCTGAGGCTCATTTTAAATCAACCGCGTTTTAGTAAAGTAACATGTCTTCTCCCTCTAGAGGGGTGGAATGCTACCCCCGTCGCCAGAACTGGCGAGGGGGTAGTATTCCAATTCGTATGACACCTTACACGACATGTTTTGATAAAGCCAAACCAAAGATGACATATAACCGCGAGGATTATAATGCGCCTACTAGTATATGGTATGGCATTATCCCGGATCAGCTTAGGGAGTGGTTCCCGACAGCTGCAGACAGGCTCAGCTCATGCCAGAGCTCCATCTCACATTAAACCACGCACTCTGCCTCCAGGATTGATAAGGCCTTCCATAGGAGTGACTCACAGGTTTATATGTGTCCAGATATAGGTTTAGATATAGGTATACTACATCTAAGCAAGGGGTAATTACACCCACTTGCCCCAGCTGAATGATCAGCCAGTTGTGTCAATTTAAGAACCAGCCAGGGGTGGCAAAAGCTATGCTTCAGCCCCTGGTAGGCCTTGGTGGCACCTATGCCCTGTGCACCTATAGTGCATGGTACAGGGGCTGACAAGGAGTCCATTTCCAATTGTGGTATGTACCTATAGTACATGTATTATGAATTTAGAGAGAGAACAGCAGGCTGGGGGTCTGATTAGCAGGCCCACAGCCTCAGTAAGTCGAAAACCAGTGAAGCAAAAAGCAAAAATTGGGGTGACCATAGGATAGCAGACCCTACTCCCTTACACAACCCCCCCCCCCAAACGCAGGGACATTAAACTTAACCTTGACCAGATAAGTCTTCATGTTCTAAGTGGAAGTACCTGGAGAGACCATCTGCATTACCATGGTCAGTCCCTGGGCGGTGCTCCACTGTAAAGTCCATCCCCTGTAGGGAAATGGACCACCTGAGCAGTTTGGGATTTTCACCCTTCATCTGATTTAGCCACAAGAGGGGCTTATGGTCTGTCTGAATTAGGAAGTGAGTACCAAACAAGTATGGCCTCAACTTCTTCAGGGCCCAAACCACAGCAAAGGCCTCCCTCTCAATAGCTGACCAACGTTTCTCCCTGGGGGTCAGCCTTCTGCTAATAAAAGCAATGGGCTGGTCTTGACCATCTTGATTAAGTTGTGAAAGCACAGCTCCCACCCCCAACTCAGAAGCATCTGTCTGTACAATGAACTGTTTGGAGTAGTCAGGACTCTTCAGGATAGGTGCAGAGCACATGGCCTTCTTCAGGTCATCAAATGCCTTCTGACAGCTAACTGTCCACTGAACCTTTTTGGGCATCTTCTTGGATGTCAAGTCATTCAATGGTGTCACAATGGACCCATAGTTCTTTACAAATTTTCTGTAATACCCAGTCAGGCCCAAGAAGGCTCTGACTTGTGTCTGGGTAGTTGGAGGAGCCCAGTCCTGTATGGTCTGGATCTTGCTCTCCAATTGTTGAACCTGACCCCCACCTACTAGGTGGCCCAGGTACACAACCTTGCTATGCCCTATCTGGCACTTGGTAGCCTTGATAGTCAGGCCTGCCTTTTGCAGGGCCTCCAGAACCTTCTTCAGGTGGATCAGGTGATCCTCCCAGGTGGAGCTAAAGACAGCAATATCATCTAGATATGCTGCGCAAAAGTCATCCAACCCAGAAAGGACTTGATTCACCAACCTTTGGAAGGTGGCAGGTGCATTCTTCAAACCAAAGGGCATTACCACAAACTGATAATGTCCACTAGGGGTAGAGAATGCTGTTTTGGCTTTTGACTCTTCAGCTAGTCTGATCTGCCAGTAGCCAGCTGTCAAATCAAATGTGCTCAGAAACTTGGCAGAAGCCAATTTATCAATGAGCTCATCTGCTCTTGGAATGGGATGTGCATCTGTCCTAGTGACAGCATTGAGACCTCTGTAGTCCACACAAAACCTCATTTCTCTCTTTCCATCTTTGGTATGAGGTTTTGGCACAAGGACCACCGGGCTAGCCCATGGGCTCTCTGATGGCTCAATCCCTCCAAGCTCCAACATCTTTTGCACCTCAGCCTTTATACAATCCCTGACATGGTCAGGTTGCCTGTAGATCTTATTCTTCACAGGCAGACTGTCACCAGTGTCCACCTCATGGGTGCACCAATTAGTCTGGCTGGGTGTGAGTGAAAACATATGCCAGTGGGCCTGCAACACCTGTCTGCAGTCCACCTGTTGCTGTTCAGTGAGGCTACTCCATCAACTGAACCATCATCAGGGTTCTGGGAAAGCAGGTCTGGGAGAGGGTCACTCTCTTCCTCCTGTTCCCCATCTGTGGCCATGAGGAGACTCATGTCCTCCCTGTCAACAAATGCTTTCAAACGGTTTACATGGAGCACCCTGTGGGGGCTCCTAGGGGTGCCAAAGTAAACCACATAGGTGACTTCTCCCTTTTTCTCAATGATAGGGTAGGGTCCAGTCCATTTGTCCTGGAGAGCTGCTGGCCCCACTGGGTCCAACACCCACACCTTCTGCCCTGGCTGGAACTCAACCAGAACAGCCTTTTGGTCATGCCAAGCTTTCTGTAATTCTTGACTGGCCTCCAGGTTTTTGGATGCTCTCTCCATATACTCAGCCATCCTGGAGTGGAGACCAAGTACATAGTCCACAATATCTAGCTTAGGCTTTTTGAGAGGTAACTCCCATCCTTCCTTCACCAAACACAATGGACCCCTCACAGGGTGGCCAAACAAAAGTTCAAAAGGGCTGTAGCCAACCCCCTTCTGTGGGACCTCTCTGTAAGCAAAGAGCAAGCAGGGTAAAAGGATGTCCCATTCCGCCTAAGCTTCTCTGGTAAACCTTTTATCATTCCCTTTAGGGTCTTGTTGAACCTTTCAACAAGCCCATTGCACTGTGGATGGTAGGGTGTGGTAAACTTATAGTTTACTCCACAAACTTTCCACATTGCTTTTAAGTATCCAGACATAAAGTTGGTACCTCTGTCTGAAAGAACCTCCTTTGGAAAGCCCACTCTTGAGAAAACTGCAATGAGGGCTTTTGCCACCACAGGTGCTGTGGTGGTCCTCAGGGGAATTGCCTCTGGGTACCTGGTGGCATGATCCACTACCACCAGTATAAATCTGTGCCCAGATGCTGTTTGAGGATCCATGGGACCCACAATATCTATTCCAACTCTTTCAAAGGGTACCCCCACCACAGGTAGTGGTATCAGGGGGGCCTTTGTTGTGCCACCTGACTTACCACTGGCTTGGCAAGTGACACAGGAGCGACAAAACTCCTTGACATTTTCTGACATGTGAGGCCAGTGAAAGTGTGGAACAAGCCTGTCCCAAGTCTTATTCTGGCCTAAGTGTCCTGCAAGGGGAATATCATGGGCCAAGGTGAGAAGGAAACCCCTAAACTTCAAAGGTATAACCAACCTCCTGGTTGTGCCAGGCTTGGGGTCTCTAGCCTCTGAATAAAGGAGTCCTTCATCCCAATAAACTTTATGGGCACCTTGAGCATTCCCTGCAGCCTCAGCAGCAGCTTGCTGTCTGAGGGGTTCAAGGGAAGGGCAATCTAATTGAGCCTGCCCCAGGTCCGCCCTTGAGGGTCCCCCTGTCCCCAGAAACTCAACCTGGTCAGGTTCAAGCTCCTCAGAGACAGTCTCCTCTTGGACTGCAGAATCAGTTTCCTGTGAAACTTGATCCTCAACCTGGGGCAAGTGGGAAGGCACAGCCTTAACCCTCTTGCTCCTTCTCTTGGGTTGTGGTTGGTCTAATGTTTCAAGATCCACCACTGGTTCAGGAAGGCACTTCTTAGCCTGAGACCTTGTCACTGCAAGGACATGAGCTGAAATCCCTAGCATCTCTGCATGAGTCCTGTACTCCACTTCTGACCAAACTGAGCTTTCAAGATCATTGCCTAACAGACAGTCTACTGGGAGGTCTGCACTCACAACAACTTTCTTTAGGCCATCTACCCCTCCCCAGGAGAAGTTCACAACAGCCACACTATGTGAAGTAGTGGAGTTGCTTGCATTGGTCACTAGGTAACTTTCACCTAGTACAATCTGTCCAGGGTCCACAAAGGCTGGTGTCACCATAGTGACACTGGCACAAGTGTCCCTGTAGGCCTGAGCCAGTTTCTCATTGATTAAGGGAGTCTGCCTATATTTGCCCAGGTTACTGGGGCTCACTGCAGTGGTCAAAGATAAGTCCACATCATATAGGAGAACTGCCTGTGTGGGGATTCTGACTAGGCCAGATTCCACCTCAGTACCCAAGGTTAACCCTACTATCCCCTTAGGTTGTGCACTACCACTGCTGACTGTACTAGGGGGTGCAGTTGCTTTAGGAGCTGCAGTGGCAGGAACTGGATTTTTCTTGGTGCATTCACTGCCCCAGTGTGAAACTGATTTGCAGGTATTACACCAAGGTTTCTTTGGGCCATCATTCTTCTTTTTCTTTTTGTCATTTTGGGAACCACCCTCCTTATTACTAGTTTGGGGGCCTGAAGACTTCTGGTCCTTTTCTTTATCTTTCCGATTCCCACCCTTCTGGTCTGTTTTCTTCTGGTCACCATGGTTCTGGGGTTTCTGCTTAATCCTTGTTCTGACCCATTTGTCTGCCTTCTTTCCCAATTCTTGGGGAGAGGTCAGATCAGAGTCAATAAGGTATTGATGCAACAGCTGGTTCTGACAGTTATTAAGGATCTGCTCTCTCATTATAAGATTGTACAATCCTGTATAGTCTGAGACTTTACTTCCCTGCAGCCAACCCTCCAGAGCCTTAGTGGCACAATCCACAAAATCAGTCCAGTCCTGAGTCTGTGCTTTTTGGGTGTCTCTGAACAACAACCTGTATTGCTCAGTGGTTAGGCCAAACCCTTCAATAAGAGCACTCTTCAGGACAGAGTAGTTTTTGGCATCCTCAGGTCTAACAGTGAGGAGCCTATCCCTCCCTTTCTCAAAAAAGGAGTACCATAAAATTGCTGCCCACTGATCCTCAGGGACCTGCTGTACCATGCAGGCCCTCTCAAGAGCAGTCATCCATTTGTGGATGTCATCCCCTTCCTTGTAGGGGGGCACAATTTTTGTCAGGTTTCTATTATCATAGGCCCTGTCTTTTTCTTTAGGAATTTTGCTGCCACCAGTGGCATCTAAGCCACACAATTTTCTTTCTCTTGCTAAAGCAAGTTTAGCTTGAGCCAAGGCTACCTCTTCCCTTTCTATTTGGAGTTGGACAGCCCTCATCCTGGCCCTATGCTCTTTCCTCTGGGGGGAAGTAATTCCCCTTTGAGATTCTCTTGAGACACTAGAAACATGAGAGTCTCCTGATGAAGATCTCCTCCTTCTATTGCCTGGGAGAATTAGGTTATGGGATCTGGGGAGGTGCTGGCCCTCTCCACCCCCATGTAGGTCCAAGTTGGCCTGGTTAAGCCTACCAACCTGTACCTGGGTCACCCTCTGATCCTGATGTTCAGGCTCCTCTAGATCTGAGCCTTCTTCCTCCTCTTCTTCCTCCTCCTCCACCTCTGGGGTGGTCTCAGTCTCAGGGGGGTTCACTCCATCTTCTGACTCTAAGGGAGCCTGACTCACCTTATCTAAGTCATCCTTTTCCAGGATGGCTATCAGGGAAGGAATGGTAGGGCCTCTGCCCCTTTTTAGTCTTTGTGGCTAAGGTTGTCATATCTGGTAGTTGCCTTGGTGGGGTCAACTATCACAGGGGTAGAACCTGAGGCTCCTCCTGTGTCAGACATGGCTGCTAGTGAGGTGTAAGTGGTGCACTTACCTACACTAAGTGTTTTCCTACTGTACCTTGCTAGTGAGTTGTAGTCAGGGTGTGCTAATCCCTTTAATCTACAACTACTAAGTTCAGTAGAACTTAATATGCTAAGCTTTTGATTTATATGTACCTAAGGTACTTGATGTGATCTTTCAATTTGATATAAAGATTGCAATGGTAAAACAAACCGCAAGCTCAAATCCCACGGCTGCGCACCAAAGTGAGAAGTTGGCCTGATATGTAGTGTTTCCAATCCTGGAACCACTTGGTATCAGTCCAAACAAACTCCAAAGATGTCTGGTTGTAAGTCAACCTTGTTAGACAAGCTATCCTAGTGGTAGCATGGACTAAGCAGCCTTAAAGGCTTAACTTAAGAGGTCGTGTTAAGCGAGCTGTTTTACCACATACAATCCTGTAATCAAATGAAAGGACACCACACAAGTATATATTATAAAAATATATGTGTTTATTTCTAAATTAATCCCCAGTACTCTTTATGAGCAAAGGGGCACAAGCGTTAAATCAAAAGCACAGTATAACATACAAAGTTGCACAATTATGGATGAGGGCGGGTGGCCACTCAGACCATATATCAAAAAAGTGGTATAAGAGATACCAATCGAACAGTGGTTAGGCCTAGGGCCTAGGGAATCGCTGGGAGCAGTCTGGACTAGCAATGCTGAAGTCGGGAAAAGCCCGCGGGATTCGGGTGCAGCACGTAAAGTGCGGCTTGCACCAATGCAATGTCAATGGTGCGTAAAAGTTACACAAAGTTAGTTTAAAGATACTTCCGCTGAACCTAGAGGAACAAAACTTAAGACACAGACCCTAGAGGTGTGTACCAACGTGGGCACACCGGCGTTGCAATGTTACCTCACCCACAGGAAGTGGGTGCACAGGGTCGAAGTGGCGTCGGGTTTTGACACGCAGGTTCTTGGTGCTTGGAGCTGGAGAAGCTGCAGGCGATGGGAAGCAGAAGTGTCCGGTGTGATCCAAGGGTGGATCGAAGTCGAGATGAATCTGAAAGCAGAGGGGACAGAGTCTGGGTCACTCAGCAGTGACCAGGGTGGAACCAGGACGGAACCAGGCAATGTCGGGCGCAATCAGATGGTTGTCAAGAGGCTTCTCTCTGTTGTCCCGTGGGCTCTGGGGCATCTGCGACGTCCAGGAGCAGGTCACGATCTGTCCCACGCAGGCTCTCGCCGTCAGCACCGTCGGCTTCAAGATTGCAGCAAACAGCACTTGGCAAAAGCAATCCACGCGGAACCGGGAGATTGCTTCTCACTCGGACCAGGAGGGTCAGAGTGGGGGCTCCTTTTCACAGGAGCTGGTGCAGACCTGGAGCAACCAGAAAAGCAAGTCGTTTTCAAGTTTTCGTCGGCACAGGGGCCACAAGCCAGCTGGCAAGTGACCGGGCCAACGTGTCGAGCCAACACAAGCAGAAGGGCCCCACGCAGCACTCGTCGAGTGTGGAGGGGGTAGCTTTGGTGCAAGTGTAGCTCGGGGTGGGGGCTTCTCAAACCCCGGTGTACAGCTTCGAGGGTCACTCGTGGGCTGCACAGTCAGCGTCTCGTGGCCTTTTCAAGATGGCGTGCCCCACGCTTCCGGTCGCCTCCACTGGTCTCAGCTCTGCAGGGACTGTGGATCGGGCTAGGAGAAGGCAGGCAAGCTTGATCTCATTGATCTCTGTTGCTCGAGTTCCGGCGGGAACTGCAACAAAGCAAGGGTCGAGGGCTGGATGGTACCTGTTTGCACAGGGTGGTCACTCCTTGACCACAAGGGAGATTCTTCAGTCTTCTACGTCGAGTAGTAGGTCGAAGGGTCCAGAATTCGTTTCTTATGTTTCTTCAGGATTATCTGAGTTGCATTGGCACTGCTCCCACTCTTATTCGAATCTGGTGGGCTGGACATCCTGCTAGGTCCCCTCCTATGGGTGGGACCCAGGAAGGGGGTGGTTACACCCCTTTCCTTTGATCCAGGCCGCGCTGGGACTGGGGCTGGGATGCCCCAGAACCGGTTTGGCCGGATTATGCAAGGGGCAGCCTTGTGCTCCCCAGGCAGTGTCTGGTTTCTTTGAAACCTCCCTGCTACAATCCACTATCTCCTGTCTGGGGTGGTTTAACACCGCCCTGCGACAGGAAACCCTTTGTCCAGGCCACCATTTGCTGAGTTTCGGTCAGCAGCAGGAGGCCAGACCCGTGTCTGTGGCAGAGGCATCCATTTTGTGGATCTGAGGCTCATTTTAAATCAACCGCGTTTTAGTAAAGTAACATGTCTTCTTCCTCTAGAGGGGTGGAATGCTACCCCCGTCGCCAGAACTGGTGAGGGGGTAGTATTCCAATTCGTATGACACCTTACACAACATGTTTTGATAAAGCCAAACCAAAGATGACATATAACCGCGAGGATTATAATGCGCCTACTAGTATATGGTATGGCATTATCCCGGATCAGCTTAGGGAGTGGTTCCCGACAGCTGCAGACAGGCTCAGCTCATGCCAGAGCTCCATCTCCACGCACTCTGCCTCCAGGATTGATAAGGCCTTCCATAGGAGTGACTCACAGGTTTATATGTGTCCAGATATAGGTTTAGATATAGGTATACTACATCTAAGCAAGGGGTGATTACACCCACTTGCCCCAGCTGAATGATCAGCCAGTTGTGTCAATTTAAGAACCAGCCAAGGGTGGCAAAAGCTATGCTTCAGCCCCTGGTAGGCCTTGGTGGCACCTATGCCCTGTGCACCTATAGTGCATGGTACAGGGGCTGACAAGGAGTCCATTTCCAATTGTGGTATGTACCTATAGTACATGTATTATGAATTTAGAGAGAGAACAGCAGGCTGGGTGTCTGATTAGCAGGCCCACAGCCTCAGTAAGTCGAAAACCAGTGAAGCAAAAAGCAAAAATTGGGGTGACCATAGGATAGCAGACCCTACTCTCCTACACATGGGGAGAAACGAAAAAACAGGGAATTGAAAAAGGCTCAACTGGAGCAAAAAAGAAAAATGTTGGGTTTCTTGGGGCATTTGTGGTTGTCCCCAGCAAGGACGATGAGCTTTATGCTCAGTTCACCATAGAAGATGGTCTTCCCACAATAAATGCATGGTATACGGAAATCCCCAAACCGTGGCTGAATGGAAGGGATCGTCTCACTTGCTTCTGGTCCCGACGGAGTGGGTTGCTTTCTTTTTGAGGTGGTGCTTGTAGATTGGGGAGGGTTACTGGCCAGTTCCCTCATCTCTGCAGCAGAATAGTTGATTGGATGCTTGCGCTGCATGTGTCCAATCATCGTGTTGTTTCCAAATGAATATTTTTTATTAGGGTTCCCCCTAGAAAGTTCTGTGCCACAGATTCGGCAAGTCACCTTGGCCGCATTCACTTTTTTCTTGCCCTCTGGGATCGAAAAAAACTCCCATACAATGTGTGGTCTTGGCTGGTATGGGGTATTGTGTTCTTCCAGCCATCTTGTACTCCCCTCCTCCTCCTCCTCCTCCTCTTCCTCCTCTTGTTGACCACCAATGTAATCTTGTGGTGGTCCTCTTGGTTGTTGTGGTGGTGGTGGTGGTGCAGATGCTCCAGCTGCTGCTGCTACTGTAGCCATTTCAAAGTTCAAAATATTTCTCAAAGATGTTCAAACAGGTCTTCCTCAGTCAAAGGACAAAGTCAGAATAAGGAAAAAAGGTGGGGTCTTTCATCATTTGGAAAAAAACTGTCCTGAACCAATGAAAAGTGTTATTTTCAGGTCACAATACCAGGGGCTTCATCATTATGAAACCAAAACTGTTATGAACCAATGAAAAGTGTTATTTTCAGGTCACATGACCCGACGCGCTTACGCTACGCGCCCCCGGGCGCGCCCCGGGGCGCTCCACGGGGTGCGTCGCGTAAGCGCGTCAGATGCTTATGTTGCGCGATCGTATTTGCTCGAGTGCTTCCGGGTGCGCTTATGCCGTGCGTATCACGCGGACGCGGCAATGCAATACGTCACAATCATGTTTTCATTCACGATATGGGCGTTAACGGGACGCTCCCCGGTACGCGCCCTGGGGCGCTTCATAATACTACGCTTTCCGGGGCGCTCACCGGGGCGCGCACCGGGAGCGCTCCGAGGCAAAAATTTTTTTTTAAAAAAAAACAATATACAAAAAAAACATTTGGCAACATTGTAGGAACTGGTAGCCCGATGTGCCTTTGCTATGTCTCAAGATATATGCTCCAGTGGTTTTTAAGAAAATTAACTTTGAAAAAATATATATTGGGCTACAATGGGCTATATATATGTTAGAGCCCAAATGTAGCCCAAATGTAGCCCAATGTAGCCCAAAGATGGCCACCAGAGACAACAAACACAAATGTAGCCCAACTATCAGCAAGATGTAGCCCAACTATAGCCCAATGACAGAATGTACCAGAGTGTTCTAAAGAACAACTAGAGCGCTAACAGTCTTACTTATAAATTTTGAGGCTTGTCGGTAGCCTATCCGGGACCGTTCCGTGACAGCCCATGGTGCACCAACCGGCACTGGAGGAAAGAATATATATATATATATATATATATATATATATATATATATATATATATATATATATATATATATATATATATATATATTCACTGAAAAAACCATAGGTTTCACACCAGTTATAGTTAGGAATTAGCATTTAAAAAACCTTTGAAATTCACTGAAAAAACCATAGGTTTGACACCAGTTATAGTTAGCTGGAAATTTTACTGACATAAAACCATTGAAATTCCCACGTTATAGTTAGTTGGACTCACTATAACTTGCGCGCCTGCAATGCACTGCTGATGACGTCACATATTACATCACTCATGACATGGTCAGTGACATCACTCATGACATCACTGATGACACCCTCCTTGTGAGAAAGTGACAGATATCCTTTCAGTGTAATGTAATCCTTGAAACACATATTCAAAAATAGAAACTAACATTTTCAAAAAAATGGACATACCCATACCAGTTACAACAACCAATTCAGAAATTACAACATCTATATACACATCCACTCATTCACCAACAGTTCTATATAGTCACTCATACATATACTCACTCATCATATGTAGTGATACACCTATACATCCTGTTACACACCGACAGTCATCCAAAAGTTACTCACACATGCAAATAAACTATTGAACATCCATTTATTTGTATATACAACTATACACACACTACCACCTTACTTCTAAGGAAACTTACACATACTTACTCTCTTAAACAATCACTTATAGAAACACATACGTATTTAAACAGGAACTCTTTCAATCTCTCACTCTCACATATACTCACCTATATACATCAATACTCACATATACTAGATTAAAACATATCTTGTTACTGATAAAGACACTAGTGAGACAGTCATTCACTCACTAACACACACATATAGACACTCATCCACCCATACAGTCCTGCACATATGCTGTCTTCAAAACACATACAAACAGTGAGTCAGTCACCAACCCATGCAGCCACTTATACACAAAGTGAAACACTGATACATATGTTACAATATTTAAAAGTTACTCGCTAATATATGTATTCACTAAGATACACTTAATAAGGCAGTTAACCAATCAATTTTTTTTTTAAAAAACATCCATTTAGACACTTATTTAAACATGTATTCTTCCATCGACCTTTACATATACATATATAAAACATATTTATTTTTCAGAAAGACACACATTCACTGGATGGTGTCATCAGTGATGTCATGAGTGATGTCACTGACCATGTCATGAGTGATGTAATATGTGACGTCATCAGCAGTGCATTGCAGGCGCGCAAGTTATAGTGAGTCCAACTAACTATAACGTGGGAATTTCAATGGTTTTATGTCAGTAAAATTTCCAGCTAACTATAACTGGTGTCAAACCTATGGTTTTTTCAGTGAATTTAATAGGTTTTTTAAATATATATATATATATATATATATATATATATATATATAATATATATACATATATATATATATATATATATTACCTACTGGCGGTCGCCAGTAGGTAGTTATAGTTAGGATCTACTTTCCATAGGAAATCCGCAACATTCTATTGGGAATAACTTTGGTGCCGGTGGACGAATCTTCGCAAATTTCTCCAAGAAAATGGCCCGCTCCGCTCCTTCCCTGAAAGTTTGGGGGGGATTCGTCAAGCGGGGGCCGAGATAAAAGGGGGGTCCCAAAACGTGTTTTCCCCATGTTAATTTCCATAGGGCGGTCGAACTCACTTTTAGCCCGAACGGCTGAATGGATTTCCACCAAACTTGGCAAAATTGTAGGGACTGGTAGCCCGATGTGCCTTTGCTATGTCTCAAGATATGTGCTCCAGTGGATTTTGAGTAATTTAGGTTAAAAAAAAAATATATATCTATGGCAGCGCCCCGGTACGCGCACCGGGGAGCACACTGGGCGCGACACGCGAGGTGCGCACGGAAAGCTGATTGGCTCTCGGGTGTCGGTAAACATTCGAAACAGTCCGGACCGGCCGCCATCTTGTGTCTCGGTAGGATAGAGACACAAGAGGTGGAAAAAAAAAAGGGGAAATGACCATAAGGGGGCAGGGTAGACCCTCCCTGACCCCCTAGGTTTGATGTGGGGGCTATAAAAGGGCCCCGCGGGGCAAAATATATATATATATTTTTTTTGATTTGCGCGGGGGGAGCGCCCGGTACGCGCACCGGGGAGCGTCCCATGGGGAAAAATGAATAATAGAGTTTTTAAAAAATGTAGCCTTTTTTTTGAAATTGGAAGTAGTTCTAAAAAGGACTGTTTTTTTTCTTCTTTTTGTTGTTTTATATTTTTTTTACTTTTTTGGGGTTTTCTGAACAGTTTTTTTTTTTTGTATTTTTCATGGGGAGAAACGAAAAAACAGGGAATTGAAAAAGGCTCAACTGGAGCAAAAAAGAAAAAATTAGGGTTTCTTGGGGCATTTGTGGTTGTCCCCAGCAAGGACGATGAGCTTTATGCTCAGTTCACCATAGGAGATGGTCTTCCCACAATAAATGCATGTTTTACAGAAATCCGCAAACCGTGGCTGAATGGAAGGGATCGTCTCACTTGCTTCTGGTCCCGACGGAGTGGGTTGCTTTCTTTTTGAGGTGGTGCTTGTAGATTGGGGAGGGTTACTGGCCAGTTCCCTCATCTCTGCAGCAGAATAGTTGATTGGATGCTTGCGCTGCATGTGTCTAATCATCGTGTTGTTTCCAAATGAATATTTTTTATTAGGGTTCCCCCTAGAAAGTTCTGTGCCACAGATTCGGCAAGTCACCTTGGCCGCATTCACTTTTTTCTTGCCCTCTGGGATCGAAAAAAAACTCCCATACAATGTGTGGTCTTGGCTGGTATGGGGTATTGTGTTCTTCCAGCCATCTTGTACTCCCCTCCTCCTCCTCCTCCTCCTCTTCCTCCTCTTGTTGACCACCAATGTAATCTTGTGGTGGTCCTCTTGGTTGTTGTGGTGGTGGTGGTGGTGCAGATGCTCCAGCTGCTGCTGCTACTGTAGCCATTTCAAAGTTCAAAATATTTCTCAAAGATGTTCAAACAGGTCTTCCTCAGTCAAAGGACAAAGTCAGAATAAGGAAAAAAGGTGGGGTCTTTCATCATTTGGAAAAAAAAACTGTCCTGAACCAATGAAAAGTGTTATTTTCAGGTCACAAGACCAGGGGCTTCATCATTATGAAACCAAAACAGTTATGAACCAATGAAAAGTGTTATTTTCAGGTCACATGACCCGACGCGCTTACGCTACGCGCCCCCGGGCGCGCCCCGGGGCACGCCACGGGGCGCATCGCGTAAGCGCGTCAGATGCTTACGTTGCGCGATCGTATTCGCTCGAGTGCTTCCGGGTGTTCTTACGCCGTGCGTATCACGCGGACGCGGCTACACGATACGTCAGAATCATGTTTTCGTTCGCGATATGGGCGCTAACGGGACGCTCCCCGGTATGCGCCCTGTGGCGCTTCATAATACTACGCTTTCCGGGGCGCTCACTGGGGCGTGCACCGGGAGCGCTCCGAGGCAAAAAAAAACTAAAAAAAAAAACAATATACAAAAAAAATAATTGGCAAAATTGTAGGAACTGGTAGCCCGATGTGCCTTTGCTATGTCTCAAGATATATGCTCCAGTGGTTTTTAAGAAAATTAACTTTGGAAAAAATATATATTGGGCTACATTGGGCTATATATATGTTAGAGCCCAAATGTAGCCCAATGTAGCCCAATGTAGCCCAAAGATGGCCACCAGAGAAAAAAAAAAACAAATGCAGCCCAAATATCAGCAAGATGTAGCCCAACTATAGCCCAATGACAGAATGTACCAGAGTGTCCTAAAGAACAACTAGAGCGCTAACAGTCTTACTTATAAAGTGAGACTTATAGTTAGGAATTAGCATTAAAAAAACCTTTGAAATTCACTGAAAAAACCATAGGTTTCACACCAGTTATAGTTAGGAATTAGCATTTAAAAAACCTAAGAAATTCACTCAAAAAACCATAGGTTTCACACCAGTTATAGTTAGGAATTAGCATTTAAAAAACCTATTAAATTCACTAAAAAAACCATAGGTTTGACACCAGTTATAGTTAGCTGGAAATTTTACTGACATAAAACCATTGAAATTCCCACGTTATAGTTAGTTGGACTCACTATAACTTGCGCGCCTGCAATGCACTGCTGATGACGTCACATATTACATCACTCATGACATGGTCAGTGACATCACTCATGACATCACTGATGACACCATCCTTGTGAGAAAGTGACAGATATCCTTTCAGTGTAATGTAACCCTTGAAACACATATTCAAAAATAGAAACTAACATTTTCAAAAAAATGGACATACCCATACCAGTTACAACAACCAATTCAGAAATTACAACATCTATATACACATCCACTCATTCACCAACAGTTCTATATAGTCACTCATACATATACTGACTCATCATATGTAGTGATACACCTATACATCCTGTTACACACCGACAGTCATCGAAAAGTTACTCACACATGCAAATAAACTATTGAACATCCATTTATTTGTATATACAACTATACACACACTACCACCTTACTTATAAGGAAACTTACACATACTCACTCTCTTAAACAATCACTTATAGAAACACATACTTATTTAAACAGGAACTCTTTCAATCTCTCACTCTCACATATACTCACCTATATACATCAATACTCACATATACTAGATTAAAACATATCTTGTTACTGATAAAGACACTAGTGAGACAGTCATTCACTCACTAACACACACATATAGACACCCATCCACCCATACAGTCCTGCACATATGCTGTCTTCAAAACACATACAAACAGTGAGTCAGTCACCAACCCATGCAGCCACTTATACACAAAGTGAAACACTGATACATATATTACAATATTTAAAAGTTACTCGCTAATATATGTATTCACTAAGATACACTTAATAAGGCAGTTAACCAATCAATTTTTTTTTTAAAAAAACATCCATTTAGACACTTATTTAAACATTTATTCTTCCATCGACCTTTACATATACATATATAAAACATATTTATTTTTCAGAAAGACACACATTCACTGGATGGTGTCATCAGTGATGTCATGAGTGATGTCACTGACCATGTCATGAGTGATGTAATATGTGACGTCATCAGCAGTGCATTGCAGGCGCGCAAGTTATAGTGAGTCCAACTAACTATAACGTGGGAATTTCAATGGTTTTATGTCAGTAAAATTTCCAGCTAACTATAACTGGTGTCAAACCTATGGTTTTTTCAGTGAATTTAATAGGTTTTTAAATGCTAATTCCTAACTATAACTGGTGTGAAACCTATGGTTTTTTCAGTGAATATATATATATATATATATATATATATATATATATATATATATATATATATATATATATATATATATATATATATATTCTTTCCTCCAGTGCCGGTTGGTGCACCATGGGCTGTCACGGAACGGTCCCGGATAGGCTACCGACAAGCCTCAAAATTATATCCAAATACCTCCTCCTTCCAGAAGTAAACCAGGACACCCGGACTTAGTTTGCAGATTTTATTCAGCAGATGAAAAAGTGCAACGCGTTTCGCCGATAAGGCTTGCTCACGCTCGTCCTAATTACAATGACGGCCATATTTAAAGTGCTCAAAACACACCCCCAAGTGTATACAAAACAATACTATGGTAATGTGGGCAGCCATATTATAAGGATACTTTTTCAATGTAAACATGGATTAAATCCAATTCCGTTGTGATAGAGCAATAATCACTTCATATAATAAATATATATCCAAAATCAAAATGCGATTATGCCCAAACAGTTTAGAATGTAAACAAATTTCATAACTTGTTGGATACATTTGTAAATACCACAATTAATCAAGCCAAGCGACAAGTAAATCTATAATGTCACAGTTGTATTCCGGCTATGATATAGTACTCAGCAAACATTTGAAATTGTCATTTGCGGTCACGTGAGGTATATCTACATGTCATGTCGATTCCCATTGGTTGTTCAGTCGTAGACTAATGATACGTTTAAAACGATTGGTATCTGTTGCTAAGATACCAATGTTAATAGCATACAATGGTAACAGCGTAAATTGCTGATAAAGTTTTATACATTTTAGACAATCCGGCACCAAGTGGGCAGATGTACCAGATATAGTGGAATCAAAGCCATACAAAACAATATCATACAAAATACTATCACGTATCAGATCGAAACACCTCGCCCCAGTGGGCTAAAGTTCATTGTGCGTTAGTTGCCGTGTTGATTATAGAAAAAGTCAATATTGCTGGTAATAGCATGTTCATGGAATCCTTCCCCGCCCCAGTGGGCAAATTTTGACCAAAATAAGTATTTAGTGTTCCAACAAGTTAGATGATATCATTTCAAAATTTCATGGTATCCATGGGTATCCCACATTGCCTGTGAATAAAATTAAAATATGTAAAATTGCTGACAGCGGATTATCTCATACATGATCAACATATCTACATATTCATTCTTCATACAGATGTACTGCCAGTTCCTCACTCGTATTGAGCCCTGCTGGAGTCAAACATTGAAAATCGATTATATATTTGGACTCAAGTTTTCTCATAGAGAGTTCATGATTGCCTCCTCGAATTCCCAGATCTACACAGTCAATCACTACCATACGTAATTTGGTCTCATCTTGCATGTGGCATTCATAAAAGTGTCTTGCGACCGGATATTGTCTATTCAAATTCCTTATCGCTCTCAGGTGTTCTAACACTCTCTTTTTGGCCTCATGTTTAGTACTGCCCACATACCATTTGTTACATGGACATATTAGTAAATAGATACCATATGGGGTGTGGCATGTTAGTTTCTTTTTTATTGTGAATTCTCTAGATGTTCCCGGTATCATTAGATTAACACAATCTTTGCTAAACTTGCAGGCCTTGCATTTTCTGCAACATTTAAATCCCACATTTGCAGCATGATCTGATATACTTCTGTCTGTTACGTAGTTTTGACTTAATTCATCCCGCAAGGATTTACCCTTCCGGAAAGTGATCTGGGGGTTGTCACTCAAATACTTTTTCAGATGTTCGTCGGTGTTGAGAACATGCCAGTGTTTTTTAAACACTTGTCTAACCTCATGGGACTGTCCCGAGAAGGTGGTAATGAATCTGATTGTTTCAGATTCTGACTGGGGCAATTTAGGAGCTAATAGCTCATCTCTAGTTTTGGCGGTACTGCGTTCCACTGCAATAGCCATTGCCTTCTTGCCATATCCTCTCTCCCTGAACCTCTGGCACATCACTGCTTCCTCTTTTTTATACCCATCGTCCGTACTGCAATTGCGCCTGGCGCGCAGTAGTTCTCCATACGGTATGCTATAAATGAGGCTCTTAGGATGGCAACTAGAGGCTCTTAAGAGACTGTTTCCTGATGTGCTCTTTCTGAAGAGTTTAGTGGTCAGAATGTTGTTGACCACTTCCACTTCCATACCAAGGAACTCCATCTTTGTTTTGCTGATGTGTTCAGTAAGAGTAAGGTTGAGAGTATTGACATTTAGTTTGTCAATAAACTGTCTGGCAGAGTTGACATCCCCATTCCAAATAAAAAAAATATCATCAATGTACCGCAGCCACAGGGACACATTGTTGAATTCTGTCATATCCTGGACAACCTGCTCCTCCCACCAGCCCATGAATAAATTCGCGTAGCTGGGGGCGAAGCAGGTTCCCATGGCTGTGCCCTGTGACTGGCGGTACATGACGTCATTAAAATAAAAAAAATTGTTGTTAAGGCAAAAGTCTATCATAGACAGTAGCATTTGGGAATGCAGTAACAGCGAAATCGACCTGGTATTTAGATAATGTTTCACTGCTTTCAAACCATATTCATGTCTAATGCAGGTATATAAGCTGCTGACATCAAGGGTGACAAGTGTATAACTTGATTCCCAATGAATCCCATTGATGATGCTCAGAAATTGGGTGGTATCCTTAACATATGAAGGAAGTGCGACTACAAAGGTTCTCAAATAGTGATCGATGTACTTGGAAGTGTGTTCTAGAAGAGAACCGATAGAGGAAACAATGGGGCGCCCTGGTGGATTACATGGGTCTTTGTGGAGTTTGGGGAGGAGGTACAGTATTGGAATCTTAGGATGGGCACAGTAAAGATATTGATATTCCTCTGTTTCTATCAACCCCTTATCCTTCCACTCCAATAGTAAATCTCTAAAGTTGCTGGTAGATCTCAAAACATCATCCCTATCACATCTGCAATAGCACGCAACTTCCTGTAATTGTCTCAAACCTTCCTGGAGATATTTTTGTTTATCCAGGACCACCACATTCCCCCCCTTGTCAGACTATCGTATCACTATTTCTTTGTCTGCTCTGAGGGATTCAATGGACAATTGTTGGCTAAAAGATAGATTCCTGTTGTTATGGGGCAATTTCTTATATCTTAATTTCAAAAGATCTTTTAATACACCCCTTTCAAACAAATCAATTGCGTCACATTGAACTGCGGGTAAGAATACACTTTTAGGTTTGAATTTGGACCCTGGGTTGTTATCTAGGTCAAAACCCCAGCTTTCATAGTCCGGTTCCTGTCCTGTATCCACATCGTGCCTGTGCAACTCCTCTAATAGTGCAATGTCATCTACATCCAAATTGCTGAGCACATTGTTGGCAGATTTGTCTTTAGGTTTGGTGCAGTACCATTTTTTCAATTTTAACTTTCTTGCAAATAAAAACAGGTCAATGCGGGTCTGAGCAAAGTTCATATTCTGTGATGGACAGAAGGAAAGGCCAAGTGCCAAGATCTCTCTCTCACCTTCAGTTAGCACATGATTCGACAGGTTCACCACGGTCTTATTCATTTCGAATTTTTGCTCCTTGTCGCCATTCCCATCGGAGCTTGTGTGGCGTTTGATCCTCCTCTTTTTTGCCTGTTTATTCCTCCTGTTCCGCCTCTGCTTCCACGTCCTCGACCTCTTTGTTTCCCCCCTTCCCCCTGAAAGGAGTCTGTCCGATTTTGGCTCATCATCTGGAATTGTGCTAAAAAATTCACCCTTTTGTTAGCAATTGTGGGGGGCTCTTGTGTGATTCCAGATGTGGAGGCGTCTGATAGATTACCATCCGATATATCACTTTCCACTATCTCAACACCCGGTCCTGCCTTTGGTTGACTGACTAACGCCATCCCTGTTTTCTTATCAAAGAGATGGTCGTACTTTTTTTGAAACGTTAAAGTGCGTCCAGATTGATAGTCTTTAAAATCTCTGATGAATTTCCATTGCTTTTTGGCCGTGATTTCCTCTTCTAATTTCTCCATTTTGACATTCAATTTCTTTAGATGTTCTTCTAATGAATCCTTTGACATCAATGGTTCAATTTCCGCTAGGAGATCCTCTAAATCTTTCAGAAGTTTAGCACGGTCTTTTGTGATTATTGCTCTATCACAACGGAATTGGATTTAATCCATGTTTACATTGAAAAAGTATCCTTATAATATGGCTGCCCACATTACCATAGTATTGTTTTGTATACACTTGGGGGTGTGTTTTGAGCACTTTAAATATGGCCGTCATTGTAATTAGGACGAGCGTGAGCAAGCCTTATCGGCGAAACGCGTCGCACTTTTTCATCTGCTGAATAAAATCTGCAAACTAAGTCCGGGTGTCCTGGTTTACTTCTGGAAGGAGGAGGTATTTGGATATAATATATATATATATATATATATATATATATATATATATATATATATATATATATATATATATATATATATATATATATATATATATATATATATATATATATATATATATATATATATATCCAACCAGCAAGTTTGCCTGTGAAGGAGGAGGCCCACACCAGGTAGGTTCTGTAGCCAACAATCTTTATTGGGGTGAACAGCGAGTAAACAGAGCTCTGCAACACAAAATTAAAGTCCAGCCTGACGCGTACTTTCTCAAAGGCACCGGACTTGGAGGGTTGATAAACGGCAATTTACGGCACCATTTAAATCTTCCTGACCATGCCCAGTGGGCACGGCCACTACTGAGGCAAGATGGTAAATGAAGTGCCTTGTATTACTTCAGTGAGCTGCCATTACATCGGCCCAAAATTGTCCAAAGTAAAACCACAGTGGGTGATGGTGCAAAGATCGAGTCCCCGCTGATACTAGTAATGCTCCCAATAACAGCCTCCTGCTGCCATAAACAGCGGCGTCGGTTGGCGTCACTGCTGGAGCGCTGACACAGCACCTGGGCCCTCTACGCGGCTTAGGCCAGCCGCTTACAATCCAACCAGCAAGTTTTCCTGTGAAGGAGGAGGCCTACACCAGGTAGGTTCTGTAGCCAACAATCTTTATTGGGGTGAACAGCGAGGAAACAGAGCTCTGCAACACAAAATTAAAGTCCAGCCTGACACGTTTTGTAGAAGACTACTTTCTCAAAGGCACCGGACTTGGAGGGTTGATGAACGGAAATTTACGGCACCATTTAAATCTTCCTGACCACGCCCAGTGGGCACGGCCACTACTGAGGCATGATGGTAAATGAAGTGCCTTGTATTACTTCAGTGAGCTCCCATTACATTGGCCCAAAATCGTCCAAAGTAAAACCACAGTGGGTGATGGTGCAAAGATCGAGTCCCCGCTGATTCTAGTAAGGCTCCCAATAACAGGCTCCTGCTGCCATAAACAGCGGCGTCGGTTGGCGTCACTGCTGGAGCGCTGACACAGCACCTGGGCCCTCTCCGCGGCTCAGGGCAGCCGCTTACAATCCAACCAGCAAGTTTGCCTGTGAAGGAGGAGGCCCACACCAGGTAGGTTCTGTAGCCGACAATCTTTATTGGGGCAAACAGCGAGGAAACAGAGCTCTGCAACACAAAATTAAAGTCCAGCCTGACGCGTTTCGTAGAAGACTACTTTCTCAAAGGCACCGGACTTGGAGGGTTGATGAACGGCAATTTACGGCACCATTTTAATCTTCCTGACCACGCCCAGTCGGCACGGCCACTACTGAGGCATGACGGTAAATGAAGTGCCTTGTATTACTTCAATGAGCTGCCATTACATCGGCCCAAAATCGTCCAAAGTAAAACCACAGTGGGTGATGGTGCAAAGATCGAGTCCCCGCTGATTCTAGTAAGGCTCCCAATAACAGGCTCCTGCTGCCATAAACAGCGGCGTCGGTTGGCGTCACTGCTGGAGCGCTGACACAGCACCTGGGTCCTCTCCGCGGCTAAGGCCAGCCGCTTACAATCCTACCAGCAAGTTTGCCTGTGAAGGAGGAGGCCCACACCAGGTAGGTTCTGTAGCCGACAATCTTTATTGGGGCGAACAGCGAGGAAACAGAGCTCTGCAACACAAAATTAAAGTCCAGCCTGACGCGTTTCATAGAAGACTACTTTCTCAAAGGCACCGGACTTGGGGGGTTGATGAACGGCAATTTACGGCACCATTTAAATCTTCCTGACCACGCCCAGTGGGCACGGCCACTACTGAAGCATGATGGTAAATGAAGTGCCTTGTATTACTTTAGTGAGCTACCATTACATCGGCCCAAAATCGTCCAAAGTAAAACCACAGTGGGTGATGGTGCTCTGTTTCAGTAGTGGCCGTGCCCAACACTTCTACTACTACTAGTGTGTTTGAACTCAGTCTCCTGTGTTTTTTCTTCACTTTAATATAATGCAAACTCGGCTTGATGGTATCGGAGCGCTTTACATGATGAGCCAGTTGCAGTGCACACAGACAGATTCATTTTTATGCATGGAGAGGTTAAGTGATTTGCCCAGACTCACAGGATCTTGACCCTCCCGCCGAGACTCAAACTCTGAGTCCCAGCTTCAAAAGCGACCGCTCTAGCCGTTATGCCACATGCTGTCTTGGCGGCCGTGTCTCGCATTTCCCCTCCCCCTCCCCACAGCAATGCCAAGAGCATGTTATGCTAGCACATACGGCCGTCCTTTTGCCCCCACACTCCATACAAGTGCATGTGTTTGAACTCAGTCTCCTGTGTTTTTTCTTCACTTTAATATAACGCAAACTCGGCTTGATGGTATCGGAGCGCTTTACATGATGAGCCAGTTGCAGTTCACACAGACAGATTCATTTTTTTTTATGCATGGAGAGATTAAGTGATTTGCCCAGATTCACAGGATCTTGACCCTCCCGCCGAGACTCAAACTCTGTTCACCAGCTTCAAAAGCGACCGCTCTAGCCATTATGCCACATCCTGTCTTGCCGCCCGTGTCTCGCATTTCCCCTCCCCCTACCCAAAGCAATGCCAAGAGCATGTTATGCTAGCACATACGGCCGTCCTTTTGCCCCCACACTCCATACAAGTGCATGTGTTTGAACTCAGTCTCCTGTGTTTTTTCTTCACTTTAATATAACGCAAACTCGGCTTGATGTATCGGAGCGCTTTACATGATGAGCCAGTTGCAGTGCACACAGACAGATTCATTTTTTATTATGCATGGAGAGATTAAGTGATTTGCCCAGATACACAGGATCTTGACCCTCCCGCGGAGACTCAAACTCTGAGCCCCAGCTTCAAAAGCGACCGCCCTCGCCGTTATGCCACATCCTGTCTTGGTGGCCGTGTCTCGCATTTCCCCTCCCCCTCCCCACAGCAATGACAAGAGCATGTTATGCTAGCACATACGGCCGTCCTTTTGCCCCCACACTCCATACAAGTGCATGTGTTTGAACTTAGTCTCCTGTGATTTTTCTTCAATTTAATATAACGCAAAACCGGCTTGATGGTATCGGAGCGCTTTACATGATGAACCAGTTGCAGTGCACACACACAGATTCTTTTTTTTTATGCATGGAGAGATTAAGTGATTTGCCCAGATTCACAGGATCTTAACCCTCCCGCCGAGACTCAAACTCTGTTCCCCAGCTTCAAAAGCGACCGCTCTAGCCGTTATGCCACATCCTGTCTTGCCGGCCGGGTCTCGCATTTCCCCTCCCCCTCCCCACAGCAATGCCAAGAGCATGTTATGCTAGCACATACGGCCGTCCTTTTGCCCCCACACTCAATACAAGTGCATGTGTTTGAACTCAGTCTCCTGTGTTTTTTCTTCACTTTAATATAACGCAAACTCGGCTTGATGGTATCGGAGCACTTTACACGATGAGCCAGTTGCAGTGCACACACACAGATTTTTTTTTTTTATGCATGGAGAGATTAAGTGATTTGCCGAGATTCACAGGATCTTGACCCTCCCGCCGAGACTCAAACTCTGTTCCCCAGCTTCAAAAGCGACCGCTCTAGCCGTTATGCCACATCCTGTCTTGGCGGCCGTGTCTCGCATTTCCCCTCCCCATCCCCACAGCAATGCCAAGAGCATGTTATGCTAGCACATACGGCCGTCCTTTTGCCCCCACACTCCATACAAGTGCATGTGTTTGAACTCAGTCTCCTGTGTTTTTTCTTCACTTTAATATAACGCAAACTCGGCTTCATGGTATCGGAGCACTTTACATGATGAGCCAGTTGCAGTGCACACACACATATTCTTTTTGATTAAGTGATTTGCCCAGATTCACAGGATCTTGACCCTCCCGCCGAGACTCAAACTCTGTTCCCCAGCTTCAAAAGCGACCGATCTAGCCGTTATGCCACATCCTGTCTTGGCGGCTGTGTCTCGCATTTCCCCTCCCCCTCCCCACAGCAATGCCAAGAGCATGTTATGCTAGCACATACGGCCGTCCTTTTGCCCCCACACTCAATACAAGTGCATGTGTTTGAACTCAGTGTCCTGTGTTTTTTCTTCACTTTAATATAACGCAAACTCGGCTTGATGGTATCGGAGCGCTTTACATGATGAGCCAGTTGCAGTGCACACAGACAGATTCATTTTTTTTTTTATGCATGGAGAGATTAAGTGATTTGCCCAGATTCACAGGATCTTGACCCTCCCGCCGAGACTCAAACTCTGTTCCCCAGCTTCAAAAGCGACCGCTCTAGCCGTTATGCCACATCCTGTCTTGCCGGCCGTGTCTCGCATTTCCCCTCCCCCTACCCACAGCAATGCCAAGAGCATGTTATGCTAGCACATACGGCCGTCCTTTTGCCCCCCACTCCATACAAGTGCATGTGTTTCAACTCAGTCTCCTGTGTTTTTTCTTCACTTTAATATAACGCAAATTCGGCTTGATGGTATCGGAGCTCTTTACATGATGAGCCAGTTGTAGTGCACACAGACAGATTAATTTCTTTTATGCATGGAGAGATTAAGTGATTTGCCCAGATTCACAGGATCTTGACCCTCCCGCCGAGACTCAAAGTCTGAGCCCCAGCTTCAAAAGCGACCGCTCTAGCCGTTATGCCACATCCTGTCTTGGCGGCCATGTCTCGCATTTCCCCTCCCCCTCCCCACAGCAATGCCAAGTGCATGTTATGCTAGCACATACGGCCGTCCTTTTGCCCCCACACTCCATACAAGTGCATGTGTTTGAACTCAGTCTCCTGTGTTTTTTCTTCACTTTAATATAACGCAAACTCGGCTTGATGGTATCGGAGCGCTTTACATGATGAGCCAGTTGCAGTGCACACACACAGATTCTTTTTTTTATGCATGGAGAGATTAAGTGATTTGCCCAGATTCACAGGATCTTGACCCTCCTGCCGAGACTCAAACTCTGTTCCCCAGCTTCAAAAGCGACCACTCTAGCCATTATGCCACATGCTGTCTTGGCGGCCGTGTCTCGCATTTCCCCTCCCCCTCCCCACAGCAATGCCAAGAGCATGTTATGCTAGCACATACGGCCGTCCTTTTGCCCCCACACTCCATACAAGTGCATGTGTTTGAACTCAGTCTCCTGTGTTTTTTCTTCACTTTAATATAACACAAACTCGGCTTGATGGTATCGGAGCGCTTTACATGATGAGCCAGTTGCAGTTCACACAGACGGATTAATTTTTTTTTATGCATGGAGAGATTAAGTGATTTGCCCAGATTCACAGGATCTTGACCCTCCCGCCGAGACTCAAACTCTGTTCCCCAGCTTCAAAAGCGACCGCTCTAGCCGTTATGCCACATCCTGTCTTGGCGGCCGTGTCTCGCATTTCCCCTCCCCCTCCCCACAGCAATGCCCAGAGCATGTTATGCTAGCACATACGCCGTCCTTTTGCCCCCACACTCAATACAAGTGCATGTGTTTGAACTCAGTCTCCTGTGTTTTTTCTTCACTTTAATATAACGCAAACTCGGCTTGATGGTATCGGAGCGCTTTACATGATGAGGCAGTTGCAGTGCACACAGACAGATTCATTTTTTTTTATGCATGGAGAGATTAAGTGATTTGCCCAGATTCACAGGATCTTGACCCTCCCGCCGAGACTCAAACTCTGAGCCCCAGCTTCAAAAGCGACCGCCCTCGCTGTTATGCCATATCCTGTCTTGGCGGCCGTGTCTCGCATTTCCCCTCCCCCTCCCCACAGCAATGCCAAGAGCATGTTATGCTAGCACATACGGCCGTCCTTTTGCCCCCACACTCCATACAAGTGCATGTGTTTGAACTCAGTCTCCTGTGTTTTTTTTTCACTTTAATATAACGCAAACTCGGCTTGATGGTATTGGAGCGCTTTACATGATGAACCAGTTGCAGTGCACACACACAGATTCTTTTTTTTTATGCATGGAGAGATTAAGTGATTTGCCCAGATTCACAGGATCTTGGCCCTCCCGCCGAGACTCAAACTCTGTTCCCCAGCTTCAAAAGCGACCGCTCTAGCCATTATGCCACATCCTGTCTTGGCGGCCGGGTCTCGCATTTCCCCTCCCCCTCCCCACAGCAATGCCAAGAGCATGTTATGCTAGCACATACGGCCGTCCTTTTGCCCCCACACTCCATACAAGTGCATGTGTTTGAACTCAGTCTCCTGTGTTTTTTCTTCACTTTAACCTCTTCGCCGCTAATGACAAGGGTAACTCGTCATGAACTTTCCATTCATTTCAATGGAAAATTAATGTAAAATGACATCAGTGCCTTAGCAGTAAAGGGGTTAATATAACGCAAACTTGGCTTGATGGTATCGGAGCGCTTTACATGATGAGCCAGTTGCAGTGCACACAGACAGATTCATTTTTATGCATGAAGAGATTAAGTGATTTGCCCAGATTCACAGGATCTTGACCCTCCCGCCGAGACTCAAACTCTGTTCCCCAGCTTCAAAAGCGACCACTCTAGCCGTTATGCCACATCCTGTCTTGGCGGCCATGTCTCGCATTTCCCCTTCCCCTCCCCGCAGCAATGCCAAGAGCATGTTATGCTAGCACATACGGCCGTCCTTTTGCCCCCACCCTCCATACAAGTGCATGTGTTTGAACTCAGTGTCCTGTGTTTTTTCTTCACTTTAATATAACGCAAACTCGGCTTGATGGTATCGGAGCGCTTTACATGATGAGCCAGTTGCAGTGCACACAGACAGATTCATTTTTTTTTTTATGCATGGAGAGATTAAGTGATTTGCCCAGATTCACAGGATCTTGACCCTCCCGCCGAGACTCAAACTCTGTTCCCCAGCTTCAAAAGCGACCGCTCTAGCCGTTATGCCACATCCTGTCTTGCCGGCCGTGTCTCGCATTTCCCCTCCCCCTACCCACAGCAATGCCAAGAGCATGTTATGCTAGCACATACGGCCGTCCTTTTGCCCCCCACTCCATACAAGTGCATGTGTTTCAACTCAGTCTCCTGTGTTTTTTCTTCACTTTAATATAACGCAAATTCGGCTTGATGGTATCGGAGCTCTTTACATGATGAGCCAGTTGTAGTGCACACAGACAGATTAATTTCTTTTATGCATGGAGAGATTAAGTGATTTGCCCAGATTCACAGGATCTTGACCCTCCCGCCGAGACTCAAAGTCTGAGCCCCAGCTTCAAAAGCGACCGCTCTAGCCGTTATGCCACATCCTGTCTTGGCGGCCATGTCTCGCATTTCCCCTCCCCCTCCCCACAGCAATGCCAAGAGCATGTTATGCTAGCACATACGGCCGTCCTTTTGCCCCCACACTCCATACAAGTGCATGTGTTTGAACTCAGTCTCCTGTGTTTTTTCTTCACTTTAATATAACGCAAACTCGGCTTGATGGTATCGGAGCGCTTTACATGATGAGCCAGTTGCAGTGCACACACACAGATTCTTTTTTTTATGCATGGAGAGATTAAGTGATTTGCCCAGATTCACAGGATCTTGACCCTCCTGCCGAGACTCAAACTCTGTTCCCCAGCTTCAAAAGCGACCACTCTAGCCATTATGCCACATGCTGTCTTGGCGGCCGTGTCTCGCATTTCCCCTCCCCCTCCCCACAGCAATGCCAAGAGCATGTTATGCTAGCACATACGGCCGTCCTTTTGCCCCCACACTCCATACAAGTGCATGTGTTTGAACTCAGTCTCCTGTGTTTTTTCTTCACTTTAATATAACACAAACTCGGCTTGATGGTATCGGAGCGCTTTACATGATGAGCCAGTTGCAGTTCACACAGACGGATTAATTTTTTTTTATGCATGGAGAGATTAAGTGATTTGCCCAGATTCACAGGATCTTGACCCTCCCGCCGAGACTCAAACTCTGTTCCCCAGCTTCAAAAGCGACCGCTCTAGCCGTTATGCCACATCCTGTCTTGGCGGCCGTGTCTCGCATTTCCCCTCCCCCTCCCCACAGCAATGCCCAGAGCATGTTATGCTAGCACATACGCCGTCCTTTTGCCCCCACACTCAATACAAGTGCATGTGTTTGAACTCAGTCTCCTGTGTTTTTTCTTCACTTTAATATAACGCAAACTCGGCTTGATGGTATCGGAGCGCTTTACATGATGAGGCAGTTGCAGTGCACACAGACAGATTCATTTTTTTTTATGCATGGAGAGATTAAGTGATTTGCCCAGATTCACAGGATCTTGACCCTCCCGCCGAGACTCAAACTCTGAGCCCCAGCTTCAAAAGCGACCGCCCTCGCTGTTATGCCATATCCTGTCTTGGCGGCCGTGTCTCGCATTTCCCCTCCCCCTCCCCACAGCAATGCCAAGAGCATGTTATGCTAGCACATACGGCCGTCCTTTTGCCCCCACACTCCATACAAGTGCATGTGTTTGAACTCAGTCTCCTGTGTTTTTTTTTCACTTTAATATAACGCAAACTCGGCTTGATGGTATTGGAGCGCTTTACATGATGAACCAGTTGCAGTGCACACACACAGATTCTTTTTTTTTATGCATGGAGAGATTAAGTGATTTGCCCAGATTCACAGGATCTTGGCCCTCCCGCCGAGACTCAAACTCTGTTCCCCAGCTTCAAAAGCGACCGCTCTAGCCATTATGCCACATCCTGTCTTGGCGGCCGGGTCTCGCATTTCCCCTCCCCCTCCCCACAGCAATGCCAAGAGCATGTTATGCTAGCACATACGGCCGTCCTTTTGCCCCCACACTCCATACAAGTGCATGTGTTTGAACTCAGTCTCCTGTGTTTTTTCTTCACTTTAACCTCTTCGCCGCTAATGACAAGGGTAACTCGTCATGAACTTTCCATTCATTTCAATGGAAAATTAATGTAAAATGACATCAGTGCCTTAGCAGTAAAGGGGTTAATATAACGCAAACTTGGCTTGATGGTATCGGAGCGCTTTACATGATGAGCCAGTTGCAGTGCACACAGACAGATTCATTTTTATGCATGAAGAGATTAAGTGATTTGCCCAGATTCACAGGATCTTGACCCTCCCGCCGAGACTCAAACTCTGTTCCCCAGCTTCAAAAGCGACCACTCTAGCCGTTATGCCACATCCTGTCTTGGCGGCCATGTCTCGCATTTCCCCTTCCCCTCCCCGCAGCAATGCCAAGAGCATGTTATGCTAGCACATACGGCCGTCCTTTTGCCCCCACCCTCCATACAAGTGCATGTGTTTGAACTCAGTCTCCTGTGTTTTTTTTTCACTTTAATATAACGCAAACTCGGCTTGATGGTATCGGAGCGCTTTACATGATGAGCCAGTTGCAGTGCACACAGACAGATTCATTTTTATGCATGGAGAGATTAAGTGATTTGCCCAGATTCACAGGATCTTGACCCTCCCGCCGAGACTCAAACTCTGTTCCCCAATTTCAAAAGCGACCGCTCTAGCCGTTATGCCACATCCTGTCTTGTTTACCTTGCTCAGCCGGTGTGCCCTGCTTGCCTGCACCACCGTGCACCTCCCTTCATGCCGCACCCTTGGCCTCATACCTTTGCTACACATTCTCTCTATGTGCTGTCGCTGCAGGTTTGCCAAAAACACGGCTGTTACCGCTTCGTGCGATTCAAACTCCATTTTCCTGTCGGGCATACTCACGATGCGCCCATTACGCCCACTCACACTCCCCCTGCCACACACAGTCTTTAACCACGTCTTCACCACCGCCTTTGTATTAGATCGGCCCAGTTAAGCTCTATTCGTTCCCTGCATCACACATTTTGAGCGGCAAAAGTAGCCGAAGGTTGGAAACGGAGAGCTGTGGGCAGAGGGAAGGGGTGCACAAACAGGGAGTCAGAGGTAAGAAACAACGGCACAAACAGGGGGGCAGGAAAAACGGCACAAACAGGGGGGCAGTGGCACGAAGAATGGCACAAACAGGGGGGCAGAGGCTTACCTCATGTCCTCGGTAGACGCTGCTCGGAAAGCACAGCGCGCCCTGTAGGGATTCGGGGGCGTGTTTTTCGTGCTCTCCCCTTCCCATTGGCTGGAAGGTAAAATTCCAGCCAATGGGAAGAGGAGAGGCCGGGACTTAAAAAAAGACACGGAAACGCCCCCGAATCGCTTTGTGACAGGGGAAAGAGTAATTGACAACTATCTCTTCCAATGGCTAGCCTCCATTTATGGAGCTAGCCAATGGAAGAGAAGGCGAACAAAGCCCCACACTGTAGGATCATAAGTTTTCGCCTGTGCGAGCACTGCTGCGCAGTGCTACGGCCAGGCGAAACATAAAAAGGGGCATAGCTTCATTACACCTCTGTGCAATGCAGCCCCCTGGCGCATACTGGAGGTTCCAGGTGGGCTAGTTGGTCCCCAGGGACCCCTAGTATGCAAGGGGAATTAGTTCCCCCTCTTCAAACGCGCCAAGGGGCTGCATTGCAGAGATGTGTAACAAGGGGCATAGCCTCATTACAACTCTGCAATGTAGCCCCCTGGCGCATACTGGAGGTTCTAGGTGGGCTAGGTGGGCTAGTTGGCCCCCAGGGGCCCCCAGTATGCAAGGGGAATTAGTTCCCCCTCTTCAAACATGCACGGGGGCTGCGTTGCAGAGAGGTGTATAAAGGGGCGTGACTTCATTACACCTCTCTGCAATGCAATCCCCTGACGCATACTGGAGATTCCTGGTGGGCTTTCAGGTCTTATATAGTTAGGAATTAGCATTAAAAAAACTTTGAAATTCACTGAAAAAAACATAGGTTTCAGGCCTTATATAGTTAGGAATTAGCATTTAAAAAACCTTGCAAATTCACTGAAAAAAACATAGGTTTCAGGCCTTATATAGTTAGGAATTAGCATTTAAAAAACCTTTGAAATTCACTGAAAAAACCATAGGTTTCAGGCCTTATATAGTTAGCAATTAGCATTTAAAAAACCTTTAAAATTCACTAAAACAACTATAAGTTTTAGGGGTGTTAGAGTTAGCTGGACATTTCACTCATACAAAACCATTGAAATTGCTCCTATATAGTTAGTTGTGCTAACTATATTTTGCGCACACGCAATCCACTGCTGATGATGTCACATATTACATCATTCATGACATGGTCAGTGACATCACTGATGACATCTCAAATGACATCACGGATGACATCACTGATGACATCATCCAGTGAATGTGGTTTGCTTCGTTTTTTAAATATGCATTATATATATAGCATATATATATATATATATATATATATATATATATATATATATATATATATATATATATATATATATATATATATATATATATATATATATATATATATATATTACCTACTGGCGGTCGCCAGTAGGTAGTTATAGTTAGGACCTAGCTACCATAGGAAATCCGCAACAATCTATTGAGAATAACTTTGGCGCCGGTTGAGGAATTTGCTTGTAATTTTCCAAAATTTTGGCCAGCTCCGCTCCGCTCTTTTCCTGGAAGTTTCGGGGGGATTCGTCAAGTGGGGGCGTAGAAAAAAAGGGGGTCTCAAAACGTGTTTTCTCCATGCAATTTTCCATAGGACGATCTGACACAGCTACAGCTCGAACCGCTGACCAGAATTACGCCAAACTTTGCAAAATTGTAGGGACTGGTACGCAGATGTGCCTTTGCTATATTTGGTGAAATTTGCTCCAGTGGTTTTTACGAAAATTAACTTCTAAAACACATATATATCTATAGGCGTGCTCCGAGCGCTCACTGGTACGCGTACCGGGGAGCGCACTCGGCGCGCTATGGGAGTGCGCGAGGGGAAAGCTGATTGGCTGTTGGATGTCTGTCAACATTCTTAACAGTCCAGAGAGTCCGCCATCTTGTGTCTCGGGAAAATCGAGACACCTGAGGTGAAAAAAATGGGGGAAATGTGTAAAAGGGGGCAGGGTAGACACCCCCTGAACCCCTAGGTATTCTGAGGGGGGCCTAGAAGAACCACGAAGGGTAAAAAAACTATTTTTTTTTTGCTATTTTTGCGGGGTAAGCGCTGGGTGCGTTCCCAGGCGCGCTCTCAGGTACGCGCACCCTGAGCGCACCACGGGGAAAAACAGTGAAAAAAAATTTAGTAAAAAAATATTTTAGAGTGCTTAGAGGTAAGTTAGCTCTGAAAAGAGCTGTTGTGTTATGTGGGTGTTTTTTGTACCTACAAGAAGGTACCAATGCAGAGTCTCAAATCCAAGAGGAAGACTTTATTCCCCTGATCTGTAAAATGTACACCATCTCTCCTATAGATGCCTTGCATGTTGTAACGCAAGTTGTTGTGGTATATGGACCCCATACCATAGTCTCGGAGGAAAGCAGAAACAGATTTATTCACATGTTTCCTTCCTTTCTCAATCTGTGCACAAAATTGGTTGGACCAGTTCCATGTTTGCCTTTGGCATATATTAGAAAATACCAAGGCAGTTTTTGGAAAAAGTGACATCAATTGCCCAAAGATGTCCTTTAAAAGCATTTCCAGACCTACCCCAGTCAAAGTGCCCAGGTCATTGCCACCACAGTGCACAATTATGAGGTCAGGGTGTGGTAGATGCATAAAAGATTTTACCAATGGTATCAATTGGTGACTTCTTAATCCTCTCTGTCCAATCCACACAATGTCCACATTTGGTAAATCAAGGTTGTAAATACCTCTGTTACTTGCAAATTGTTCACTCCAGAAGACATAGCTATGACCCACAAACCAGACTTTTGGCATTTTGAAGGTAGATGTGCTTGTATTCAAATGAGTTGTGGAAATGAAATGGCAGTTTGAAAGTAGGAGTTGTGTAAAAAAAGTGGTTGAGATTCAGTGCACTTGAAAAACAAGAAATGATTGGTGCTTTCTTAAAATTCACCACTGAAAATTAGGTTGCATGTTTTTTTTTTAAAGAAGTCATTTTAATGGTTGAGAAAAAGTCATTTAAAGAAACATTGCAGTTGATTAGCTAGTACATTGAGAGGTCAAACACCCTTGCTGGATTTTTTTGCAACATAGTATGATGAACTTCTGAACTGTGTGCTGGGTTAGGAGGGAGTTACCATGGTAACAGGGTGAATGAGCACTGGGGGGATGGGTGACTGTTATGTGAGTTTCAAAGTGTTCAAATGTACAACCAATTAAAATGTGCAGTTTGGTTTTGAATTTGTGTGGAAATAATTTTGATTGGTTATGTACAAGAATATGGATCTGTATTGAGAAAGAATCTGTGCCATTATTCTGAGGCGCCAGTGAAAGAAGCATTATTCAGAGATTCTGCTTAAGAATATCTGTTTTGTGTGACTGACATTGTTCTACATCTTTCAAAGCATTTTTAAAGGTGAGTAATGATTCTTTTAAAAAAGATAGAGTGCTGTATGCACTATGGGGAAGATTAAGAAGCATATTGTGCTTCTTTATTCTTGCATTTTGTGTCATGTATTTTTGTAATGTTGTTTAAAAATAGAATGGTGCATATTGGAAATGTATTTTGAAAATGAGTTAGGTTTCTGCTTTGTTTCTGTAGTGGTCATTTAAATAAGCTGTGCTTTGTGTCAAAAACGATTTAGTATGGAAAATATTTTCTGGAAAAAAGTCTGCTTTTTAATTTTTGGTGAAGCATCATACTGACTTTCTGTTAGAAATAAGAGAAAACATTTTTACATTTTTCAATAATGTCACCTGTGCCTTGTAACAGTTTGCCTCAATTAGCTTAAAGAGTATTCTTTGCTTGTGGCTCACTTTACTCTGTGCCTGTGTGTTATCTGATGTATGATTCATTTAATGAAGATATACTGCTGAATGCAGTATAGGGAAGATTAAGAAGCATATTGTTCTTATTTATTCTTGCATTGTGTGTTATGTTTTTTTGTAATGCTGTTTAAAAATTTTATGGTGCATATTGGAAATCTATTTTGGAAATGAGTTAGGTTTCTGCTTTGCTTTGTAGTGGTCATTTAAAAGGGCTGTGCTTTGTGTGAAAAACAATTTACTATAGAAAATGTTTTCTGGTAAAAAGATATGCTTAGTTGATGTCTTTAAAAATATGGAAGTACATGTTTTTTGAAGACATGGTAGATTACATGTAACATCTTGGTCATGTGCCTAAGATCACACTGATGGGTGAATCAAACTTCACTCACAGTGTGATCTTAGGCACATGAACAGAATGTTACATATAATCTACCATGTCTGTCTCTGCAAACAGTATGTGTGTCTCTGCCTAAGATCACACTGATGGGTGAATCAAGCTTCACTCACAGTGTGATCTTAGGCACATGATCACAATGTTACATATAATCTATCATGTCTGTCTCTGCAAACAGTATGTGTGTCTATGCCTAAGATCACACTGATGGGTGAATCAAGCTTCACTCACAGTGTGATCTTAGGCACATGCTCAGAATGTTACACATAATCTACCATGTCTGTCTCTGCCAATAGTATGTGTGTCTCTGCCTAAGATCACACTGATGGGTGAATCAAGCTTCACTCACAGTGTGATCTTAGGTGCATGATCAGAATGTTACATATAATGTACCATGTCTGTCTCTACAAACAGTATGTGTGTCTATGCCTAAGATCATACTGATGGGTGAATCAAGCGTCACTCACAGTGTGATCTTAGGCACATGATCAGAATGTTACATATAATCTACCATGTCTGTCTCTGCAAACAGTACGCGTGTCTCTGCCTAAGATCACACTGATGGGTGAATCAAGCTTCACTCACAGTGTGATCTTAGGCACATGATCAGAATGTAACACATAATCTACCATGTCTGTCTCTGCAAACAGTATGTGTGTCTATGCCTAAGATCACACTGATGGGTGAATCAAGCTTCACTCACAGTGTGATCTTAGGCACATGATCAGACTGTTACATATAATCTACCATGTCTGTCTCTGCAAACAGTATGTGTGTCTATGCCTAAGATTACACTGATGGGTGAATCAAGCTTCACTCACAGTGTGATCTTAGGCACATGATCAGACTGTTACATATAATCTACCATGTCTGTCTCTGCAAACAGTATGTGTGTCTATGCCTAAGATCACACTGATGGGTGAATCAAGCTTCACTCACAGTGTGATCTTAGGCACATGATCAGAATGTTACACATAATCTACCATGTGTGTCTCTGCCAATAGTATGTGTGTCTCTGCCTAAGATCACACTGATGGGTGAATCAAGCTTCACTCACAGTGTGATCTTAGGCACATGATCAGAATGTTAAATATAATCTACCATGTCTGTCTCTTCCAATAGTATGTGTGTCTCTGCCTAACATCACACTGATGGGTGAATCAAGCTTCACTCACAGTGTGATCTTAGGCTCTTGATCAGAATGTTACATATAATCTACCATGTCTGTCTATGTGTGTCTCTGCCTAAGATCACACTGATGGGTGAATCAAGCTTCACTCACAGTGTGATCTTAGGCACATGATCAGACTGTTACATATAATCTACCATGTCTGTCTCTGCAAACAGTATGTGTGTCTATGCCTAAGATCACACTGATGGGTGAATCAAGCTTCACTCACAGTGTGATCTTAGGCACATGATCAGAATGTTACACATAATCTACCATGTGTGTCTCTGCCAATAGTATGTGTGTCTCTGCCTAAGATCACACTGATGGGTGAATCAAGCTTCACTCACAGTGTGATCTTAGGCACATGATCAGAATGTTACATATAATCTACCATGTCTGTCTCTTCCAATAGTATGTGTGTCTCTGCCTAACATCACACTGATGGGTGAATCAAGCTTCACTCACAGTGTGATCTTAGGCTCTTGATCAGAATGTTACATATAATCTACCACGTCTGTCTATGTATGTATGTATGTATGGGCATTTATATAGCGCACTACTTACCCGGAGGGTCCCAAGGCGCTTCGACCGCTGCGAAACCCTTCCTGGCTTCCCTGAGAGATGGTCCCTTAATGGGTATCTCCAGGGTGAGACCAGGCATCCCCGGCGGTCTGGTGGGGCCGTTAGTGAAGATGAGGCAAGCTAATGCCCAGAGTTGCCGAGTGTGAACGCTGATCAGAGTGGGCACCGAGGCGAGAGAATTATCGAGTCCGCTGACCCTGGTCCAGAAACCTGCCGCGCCGGGAATCGAACCCTGGTCCCGGGCCGTCCTCTGCTCTCGGGTCTGCTATGTGTGTCTCTGCCTAAGATCACACTGATGGGTGAATCAAGCTTCACTCACAGTGTGATCTTAGGCACATGATCAGAATGTTACACATAATCTACCATGTCTGTCTCTGCAAACAGTATGTGTGTCTCTGCCTAAGATCACACTGATGGGTGAATCAAGCTTCACTCACAGTGTGATCTTAGGCACATGATCAGACCGTTACATATAATCTACCATGTCTGTCTCTGCAAACAGTATGTGTGTCTATGCCTAAGATCACACCGATGGGTGAATCAAGCTTCACTCACAGTGTGATCTTAGGTACATGATCAGAATGTTACATATATTCTACCATGTCTGTCTCTGCAAACAGTATGTGTGTCTCTGCCTAAGATCACACTGATGGGTGAATCAAGCTTCACTCACAGTGTGATCTTAGGCATGTGATCAGAATGTTACACATAATCTACCATGTCTGTCTCTGCCAATAGTATGTGTGTCTCTGCCTAAGATCATACAGATGGGTGAATCAAGCTTCACTCACAGTGTGATCTTAGGCACATGATCAGAATGTTACACATAATCTACCATGTCTGTCTCTGCAAACAGTATGTGTGTCTCTGCCTAAGATCAAACTGATGGGTGAATCAAGCTTTACTCACAGTGTGATCTTAGGCACATGATCAGATTGTTACACATAATCTACTATGTCTGTCTCTGCCAATAGTATGTGTGTCTCTGCATAAGATCACACAGATGGGTGAATTAAGCTTCACTCAGAGTGTGATCGTAGGCAAATGATCAGAATGTTACATATAATCTACCATGTCTGTCTCTGCAAACAGTATGTGTGTCTCTGCCTAAGATCACACTGATGGGTGAATCAAGTTTCACTCACAGTGTGATCTTAGGCCCATGATCAGAATGTTATATATAATCTATCATGTCTGTCTCTGCCAATAGTATGTGTGTCTCTGCCTAAGATCACACTGATGGGTAAATCAAGGTTTACTCACAGTGTGATCTTAGGCACATGATCAGAATGTTACACATAATCTACCATGTCTGTCTCTGCCAATAGTATGCGTGTCTCTGGCTAAGATCACACTGATTGGTGAATCAAGCTTCACTCACAGTGTGATCTTAGGCACATGATCAGACTGTTACATATAATCTACCATGTCTGTCTCTGCAAACAGTATGTGTGTCTATGCCTAAGATCACACTGATGGGTGAATCAAGCTTCACTCACAGTGTGATCTTAGGCACATGATCAGAATGTTACATATAATCTACCATGTCTGTCTCTGCAAACAGTATGTGTGTCTCTGCCTACGATCACACTGATGGGTGAATCAAGCTTCACTCACAGTGTGATCTTAGGCACATGATCAGAATGTTACACATAATCTACCATGTCTGTCTCTGCAAACAGTATGTGTGTCTATGCCTAAGATCACACTGATGGGTGAATCAAGCTTCACTCACAGTGTGATCTTAGGCACATGATCAGACTGTTACATATAATCTACCATGTCTGTCTCTGCAAACAGTATGTGTGTCTATGCCTAAGATTACACGGATGGGTGAATCAAGCTTCACTCACAGTGTGATCTTAGGCACATGATCAGACTGTTACATATAATCTACCATGTCTGTCTCTGCAAACAGTATGTGTGTCTATGCCTAAGATCACACTGATGGGTGAATCAAGCTTCACTCACAGTGTGATCTTAGGCACATGATCAGAATGTTACACATAATCTACCATGTGTGTCTCTGCCAATAGTATGTGTGTCTCTGCCTAAGATCACACTGATGGGTGAATCAAGCTTAACTCACAGTGTGATCTTACGCACATGATCAGAATGTTACATATAATCTACCATGTCTGTCTCTTCCAATAGTATGTGTGTCTCTGCCTAACATCACACTGATGGGTGAATCAAGCTTCACTCACAGTGTGATCTTAGGCTCTTGATCAGAATGTTACATATAATCTACCATGTCTGTCTATGTGTGTCTCTGCCTAAGATCACACTGATGGGTGAATCAAGCTTCACTCACAGTGTGATCTTAGGCACATGATCAGAATGTTACATATAATCTACCATGTCTGTCTCTGCCAATAGTATGTGTGTCTCTGCCTAACATCACACTGATGGGCGAATTAAGCTTCACTCACAGTGTGATCTTAGGCTCTTGATCAAAATGTTACATATAATCTACCATGTCTGTCTATGTGTGTCTCTGCCTAAGATCACACTGATGGGTGAATCAAGCTTCACTCACAGTGTGATCTTAGGCACATGATCAGAATGTTACACATAATCTACCATGTCTGTCTCTGCAAACAGTATGTGTGTCTCTGCCTAAGATCACACTGATGGGTGAATCAAGCTTCACTCACAGTGTGATCTTAGGCACATGATCAGACCGTTACATATAATCTACCATGTCTGTCTCTGCAAACAGTATGTGTGTCTATGCCTAAGATCACACCGATGGGTGAATCAAGCTTCACTCACAGTGTGATCTTAGGTACATGATAAGAATGTTACATATAATCTACCATGTCTGTCTCTGCAAACAGTATGTGTGTCTCTGCCTAAGATCACACTGATGGGTGAATCAAGCTTCACTCACAGTGTGATCTTAGGCATGTGATCAGAATGTTACACATAATCTACCATGTCTGTCTCTGCCAATAGTATGTGTGCCTCTGCCTAAGATCACACAGATGGGTGAATCAAGCTTCACTCACAGTGTGATCTTAGGCACATGATCAGAATGTTACACATAATCTACCATGTCTGTCTCTGCAAACAGTATGTGTGTCTCTGCCTAAGATCACAGTGATGGGTGAATCAAGCTTTACTCACAGTGTGATCTTAGGCACATGATCAGATTGTTACACATATTCTACTATGTCTGTCTCTGCCAATAGTATGTGTGTCTCTGCCCAAGATCACACTGATGGGTGAATCAAGCTTCACTCAGAGTGTGATCGTAGGCAAATGATCAGAATGTTATATATAATCTACCATGTCTGTCTCTGCCAATAGTATGTGTGTCTCTGGCTAAGATCACACTGATGGGTGAATCAAGCTTCACTCACAGTTTGATCTTAGGCACATGATCAGAATGTTACATATAATCTACCATGTCTGTCTCTGCAAACAGTATGTGGTTCTCTGCCTAAGATCACACTGATGGGTGAATCAAGCTTCACTCACAGTGTGATCTTAGGCACATGATCAGAATGTTACACATAATCTACCATGTCTGTCTCTGCAAACAGTATGTGTGTCTCTGCCTAAGATTACACTGATGGGTGGATCAAGCTTCACTCACAGTGTGATCTTAGGCACATGATCAGAACGTTACATATAATCTACCATGTCTGTCTATGTGTGTCTCTGCCTAAGATGACACTGATGGATGAATCAAGCTTCACTCACAGTGTGATCTTAGGCACATGATCAGAATGTTACATATAATCTACCATGTCTGTCTCTGCCAATAGTATGTGTGTCTCTGCCTAAGATCACACTGATGGATGAATCAAGCTTCACTCACAGTGTGATCTTAGGCACATGATCAGAATGTTACATATAATCTACCATGTCTGTCTCTGCAAACAGTATGTGTGTATATGCCTAAGATCACACTGATGGGTGAATCAAGCTTCACTCACAGTGTGATCTTAGGCACATGATCAGACTGTTACATATAATCTACCATGTCTGTCTCTGCAAACAGTATGTGTGTCTATGCCTAAGATGACACTGATGGGTGAATCAAGCTTCACTCACAGTGTGATCTTAGGCACATGATCAGAATGTTAAATATAACCTACCATGTCTGTCTCTGCAAACAGTATGTGTGTCTATGCCTAAGATCACACTGATGGGTGAATCAAGCTTCACTCACAGTGTGATCTTATGACCAGAATGTTACATATAATCTACCATGTCTGTCTCTGCAAACAGTATGTGTGTCTATGCCTAAGATCACACTGATGGGTGAATCAAGCTTCACTCACAGTGTGATCTTAGGCACATGATCAGAATGTAACATATAATCTACCATGTCTGTCTCTGCAAACAGTATGTGTGTCTATGCCTAAGATCACACTGATGGGTATATCAAGCTTCACTCACAGTGTGATCTAAGGCACATTATCAGAATGTTACACATAATCTACCATGTCTGTCTCTGCCAATAGTATGTGGGTCTCTGCCTAAGATCACACTGATAGGTGAATCAAGCTTCACTCACAGTGTGATCTTAGGCACATGATCAGAATGTTACATATAATCTACCATGTCTGTCTCTGCCAATAGTATGTGTGTATATGCCTAAGATCACACTGATGGGTGAATCAAGCTTCACTCACAGTGTGATCTTAGGCACATGATCAGAATGTTACATATAATCTTTCATGTCTGTCTCTGCAAACAGTATGTGTGTCTATGCCTAAGATCACACTGATGGGTGAATCAAGCTTCACTCACAGTGTGATCTTAGGCACATGATCAGAATGTTACACATAATCTACCATGTCTGTCTCTGCCAATAGTATGTGTGTCTCTGCCTAAGATCACACTGATGGGTGAATCAAGCTTCACTCACAGTGTGATCTTAGGCACACGATCAGAATGTTACATATAATCTACCATGTCTGTCTCTGCAAACAGTATGCGTGTCTCTGCCTAAGATCACACTGATGGGTGAATCAAGCTTCACTCACAGTGTGATCTTAGGCACATGGTCATTTTTGACACAAAGCAAAGCACATGTAATGTAAATCAGCCTTTTGTTGTATACTAGTGTTTATATTGTTTACTTATTATAATTGCTATGTAATATGTTTGTAGTGGTCTATAATATGTTATTTTTTCATTACCACAGATTATAATCATCTATACAAAGGAAAAACAATATGCCATCCAAACAAAGACGTGCAAAGCAATATAAAAAGGATTTAAGGTCTAAGGAAAGAAAAATACAAGACTCGTCCAAAACAAAATCTTCAGTGAAAAAAAATAATGCTCCTGGTAAGCAAACTAAACATTTTCTCAGGAACTTATTGAAATGTCAAAAAATAAAACATGTGACTTCAACAAAAAGTAAGACACCTTTAATTTCAAAGAAGAAAGTGTGTCCCTCCAAAAATGTTAGATCTCTACAAGGAGATGATGTTCTCTATACCAATAGAAGAACAACTCAATTCATTGAAATTCATAGACGAATGTTTTACAACAGAATTATAAGCAATTTATTAAAAAATGTCCAGAGGTATAAAAAAAAGACCGCTTTTTACAAGAAAAAAAAACATAGTTAAGATTGTGGATGAAGCATTTAAAGTGAAAAATAAATTGTTTAGTTTAGTAATGAATAGAATTCGTAGACTAAATAAAGTAATCAATGTGTTCAATCAAAATGTAAGTGGAGGAGAGTAATTAATCGGACTAATTTTTGTGATGTTTTTTCTGGAGAATGGAAGCATAGTTCAAGTTGTGAGCCATTTTTTAATGAAGAAAGTTACTTTCAGGATAATGATTTGGTGCATGCAGTTGACACCAGTGGTCGAGCATATGAGGTGAAGGACGGTTGTCCGGTTGAAAAAGAAAAGATTGCGCCTAGGAATACAGAAGAGGTGTTAGCTGATGAAGTTATAGGGAGATGTCCTAAGGTTCCATATATGGAATTGTAGTAGTATTTGTAGTGTGCGACAGGATTCAATTGATTTGTTTCGCAGTTTCTTATGGACATATACTAAGAAAAGTGTAAAACAAAAAATTAAAATTTTACAAGAGCTAGATCCTTGTAAAGTGAGAGAAAAAACAGGTTTGCAAGGGCATTCACTGGCTTGTCTTTCAAGAAAAGTATGTCAGAGTGTTTTTCACCATTTTAGGATGTTAGCAGTGCATCATAATAAAGTGAGGAAATTAGTGAGAAGGTTGTATTATGCAAAAAGTCCAGCACTTAAACTAAAACAGTTAAACAGTGCTCTTTTGCATGGAACTGAATTAGATGTGAAAAACATTTGTGAAGAAATTGAGTTTTGTTACTTTGGTGAAAAAGAGGACAGTGCAGAAATTGATACAGTAATACAAAGTAATGTAGAAGAGAATGTAGAGATTTCAAGTATAGAAAAATTTGAACATGAAATTACAAAGTTTAAGGTCAATTCAAGTGAAAGGCCTAATTTTACTTGTGTGTGTTGTCGACGAACTCATTATAAGCATCAAACCAGATTAGTTGATTTATATGTAAAAAGCAAAAAGATAAATAATAATGAGTGAAAGGATTTTGCAACTTATTTGTTGGTAGAAAATTGTTTTGATTTGGGTTCTGATCAACGTATTTGTAAATATTGTTATAATAAATTAAATGAAAACAGAATGCCTGCTAGAGCTGTTCATAATAATCTGGAGTTGGTAGACATTCCTTCTGAATTGATGGATTTAAATACGTATGAGTCTATTCTAATTCAATGTGTGCATCCTTTTCAGGCTATTGTTCGCATGGAGCCTAAGACAGGGAAATTGCCTCCTTCAGATTTACAGAGAGGATGAAAGGGAAGAGTTGTTTATTTGCCTCTAGATTTTAAGAAAAATATTGATACTATTGGTGTCGAAAAAGTAGAAGAGGAACCTCTGGTTATTCTGGTTAATGGTGTTCCGACATAGAGTAAGAAAATCTGGCAAGAATTAGTGGATGTTAGGAAAGTCAAGAAGGCAATGTTGTATCTGGTAAAAAATAATCAGTACTATAAAACTGTGTATGTGGAAGAAGAGGAAACAACTGTAGAAGACAACACTGATTTCTCAGCTGGGCAAATTGAAAAAGTTGATGTCTCTAGAAGTGAAGACATTTATGAACATTATAGTGTTCATCCATTGCATTCTAAAGAAGTAATGGGGAATGCTATTGACTTGTTTCAAATGAAAGAAGCCAAAGGAAGTCCCATTAGTGTATGGGAAGAAAGTTTGGAAGCTCGTTGTTTTCCACAGTTATTCCCAACAGGTGAAGGTGGACGATATGACGACCGACCTGTTCAAATTCCTGCATCTGAATACCAGACTTCAAGATTATATGCAGAAGATACAAGGTTTTGTTAATGTATTCCATATTTGTTCCATCTACTGTTTAAGAGTGACTTGTCTGGACTTTCTTATGCAGTAAACCATATACTGAAAAGTGGAGCACATCTACAAAATGTTTCGGCAAGGGACTTTATGGATAAAGTGAAACTGCAAGACAGTGTTTTGGAATCTCAGCTAATTAATCTCATGGCATGTCAGCGTGGTACTAACGAGTATTGGTACCGTCGTCATGGGGAATTGAAATGTATGCTAAGAAACTTAGGAACTCCTACATGGTTCCTCACTCTTAGCTGTGCTGAGTATGCTTGGGAAGACTTACTTGAATTTCTACGAGAGGCAAATAAAAACATTGAAAATATTGCATACAAGACACCTGGAGAACTATGCTCTTTGGATCCAGTTAATGTATGCAGGTATTTCAATCATAGGTTTGAAGCTATGATGTCTTTTATTACAAACTAGCAGCCCGTCCCGACCTTGTCCGGGAGCAATCAGGCTTCCCCGTCCCCCGCCTGCCCCGACATTGTCCCCAGGAGGTCTATTCCTTTCTGCCCAGCACCTACTTTCAAATACCTTTCCAGCTTTAGTAAAGCCGACCGCTGGTTTGCGCCCGTTTATTTCCCCTCAGCGTGACCTGCCTCGTTACCATGCTGATGAGAGAAATCGTTTTTCTCCTCAAGTGCGCTTACGTCTGCGTGTCCGACAGCGTTCACTGGCGAATAGCCTTGCCCTCAGCAGCCTGTAGCCCACCTTCAGTCACTCCCGCTTCCAGTCTAACTCCAGTCCACCTTTGGCCCGCCACCAGCCCTTTAAACATACCTCCAGTCTGCCTCTCCTTTCTAATACGTTTTACTCCTCAGTTCGAGACTTACTCCTCAGTTCGAGACTGCAGGGATACTCCCCGTCCCCCGCCTGGCCCGACACCCGCCTGCCCCGACATTGTCCCCGGAGCCTTACCTCAGCCGCCGCTCCTCAGTTCACCGGTCCTCGCCGCTCTGCTCCTCACCACCTGTCAGCCGCCGCCGCTCCTCCCCCGCGCCATGTCCGCCTCTCCGCTGCTCGCACCGCCGCTGGCCTGTCTGCTGCTCCTCACGTCACCGCTCTTCCTCCGCGCCATGTCCGCCGCTCCTCGTACGCCGCTCCTCCCCGTGCTCCTGACGTGAGCACACACATCGCGGCCGGCGCTACTTTGGAGGGACTACTTTTTAAAAAAATATAAATATTGCAAATAACGTTTATTTTTTTAATTTATATAGCCTATAACCATCTACACACCCTGACGATTTCAACGGTGTATCGGGTGTGTAGATTGGCGCTGTGGTTCCCGAGTTTACCCGCCTCAAAGCCTGAAAGTTCTTAATTTATTATAGTAGTATGGACAAAAAAAATCCTCCGCTTGGACAGGTGTTGGATTTCTTTTGGAGAAAGGAGTATCAAGCAAGAGGTGCTCCTCACATACATATGCTGCTATGGATTAAAGATGCACCAAAATTTGGACCAGATTCAGATGAGAAAGTGATGAGTTTCATTGAGCAGTATTCTACATGTGCTATTCCGAAAAGTACAGAAGAAAACAATTTAAGACATCAAGTTTTACGCTTTCAAACCCATCGTTGTGGGAAATACTGTTGTCGAAAATACAAATCCAAGGACAAGTTCTACACGAAATGTCGTTTTGCATTTCCACGTCCAGTAACATCGAAAGGAAGAGTGAATAATTTTATGTCTTCTCTACGACATACTGTGACAAGAAAATCACCCAAAAATACATACAACCTAAGAATAAATGAGGAGTCCAAATACATAAATGACTACAACCCAGTCATTTTGTCCATGTGGAATGCTAACATGGATATTCAATATGTTGCTGATAACTCTATTGCTGTGGCTCGATGTGTGACGTCTTACATCACAAAATCAGAAAAGATGGAACTGAAGGAAATGTGGGAGGAAATTTCACATGAAAAGAGTCTAAGCAAGAAATTATACAGTTACAGTCTGAAGATGTTGTCGCATCGAGAAATTGGAGAATATGAATGTTCTGATCGGTTATCATCAGCAAGTCTATATGCCAAATCTAGAACCATCATTTGGGTGAGTCTAGGTCTTGCTGCAACACGAAACCGAGCTTTGAAATCTGTACAAGAAATTGAGTATTTGGCGGAGAAAGAACCAGACAGTACAGATATTTTGAAGAAAAACATGTTGGATACATACTATCCAAATAGAAGTAGTCATCTTGAGAAGGTTTGTCTCTATGAAGTTCTGCAAACCTATACTTTTAAGAGGAACGTCACAGAAGACATCAATAAAGGTGTATATGCTGTAATTGGATGTGAAGGCTGTCTAGTGAAACAAAGAAAAGGCCATTTGATTAATCATCGAAAATTGAGTTGTGAATCTCCAGAAAAAAGTGAATTTTATTACTTTGGTCTTTTGCAACTCTTTAAGCCTTGGCGTAGAGAAGAGGAACTACTTGGAGATTTTCTTACTTATGAAGATTCGTTCAATGCAACCAAGGATACCATAGAATGTCCTGTTTTTTCAAATTATCTGCAATGTTGAACAAGGAAATATAGCAAGAAGCTACAAGTGCAGCAGAGATTGCTAGAGACAGTTCTCAAGACAGTCAGAGTTCTGCTTCATTGAGTCAGGATCCACTAGGAGGACCAATTATACAAAATGAAGCTGCCACTGCTATGGATGAAGTAGAAAGAGCCATGGAACTAGTTCAGGAGGATGTAGTTAACTTAGAAGATTTGGAAAAAGAACTAAATGTTGAGCAGAGGCAAATATATGACGAAGTTACAGAACACATTGAGCATGGTTTATCTCATGAAAAAAAGAGTGCTCATGTACATCATTTATATATACCTGTTCGACTGTACGTGAGTGGAGAAGCATGAACTGGAAAAAGTTTTCTGATTAAAGCAATTGCAACGTATCTGCAGAAAAGAACGGAGTCATCGCTGTCTTGTGTTGTTACCGCTCCAACTGGGTTGGCAGCACACAACATTAAAGGGATTACTTTACATCGCTTATTGATGCTGCCAGTAGAGCATGATAATAAATTACAATACCACAAGCTATCTGGAGAAGCTTGTTGGGAAGTTTCAAGAGTCCTAAAGAAAATGAAACTTCTTATCATTGATGAAGTAAGCACGGTATCAAATGTAATGCTTGCTTTTGTGCATTTAAGAATGCAAGAAATTCTTAAAACAGAGTATGATGTGTTATTTGGAGGCGAACACATCATCGTTTTTGGAGATCTACTGCAACTAACTCCAGTGAAAGGACAGCCAGTGTTTAAAATGCTTACACATGAAGATACCAGGAAGTGCCTAGGAAGCATTGGAAATGTTAACAGATGGTTAAATTTCAAATATGCAGAACTGCTTCAAAATATGTGACAGGCAAAGGATGAAGATTATAAAAATATTCTACAACATGTTAGAATTGGAAAACTAACTGAGCATGGCAAAGAAGCTTTACATGGACGATTAATTTCAAATTTGTTTCCAAAAGAAAACATTCTCCCAGAGAATATTTTTGTGAAAATTCCTGAAAACAAATCTGTTATATGCTTGATGCCAACTCTAAAAGAATGTTCAATCTTCAACAACAAAATGTTAAAGTTGGAAAATCAAGAAATTGTGAAACTGGAAGCTATTGATAAAATAGAACATGAAGGAGCAACTATTGTTTTGTCTGAAAAGTTGAAATCAAAATTGGATTCTTTAGAGAAGACAATATCTAAAACTGCTGGTTTGGAAAAGACTCTGTATGCATGTTTAAATTGTCGTATAATTTTACGACGGAATTTACATGTGGAAAGAGGTTTAGTACATGGAGCAATGGGTCATGTTGTTGATTTTGTGAATTACCGAAATAGAGATGGAATTGAATTTATAAATATTAAATTTGATGGTATTGAAGAAGTACAACAAACCAGTGTTGTTCTGCACGATTTTTGCTTGTGAAAGATTTATATGTCCTCAGAAAACTGTTTCCTGTTTCTTTGGCATATGCAGTGACTACAAAGAAACAAAGGGAGAGGCAGGGAGATTAAAGAACACTCTCTTAGTCCCCGGTTTTTAGATACATAACAAGAAAAGAGAGGTTACAAATGTCTCAAAAGCCACAGAGACGGAGCAAATTTACCAGCCCAATTTGGATGGATAGGAAAGCCCTCACACACCGACCTAGTCAGTGTCATGCTTCATCATAGGGCCCCACCTCGGAGGCCGAGTGCCTCCTCAGTGTGCTACAACGCCAGAAGACTGCGGAGCTGGTTTTTGTGAAAGGGCGTGCAGTGAAGAATATTAAAAAGTGTCTAAAGGGTATCCCAAAAAAAATTTTTATTGATAGATCCCTACAACACAGTTAAAAAATTGGTCTTATGTGTCTGAATCTACAGCCAAAGGTAATGAATTGGTTTAATTCAGAGTATTAATCAGTCAACATGTTTCAGCCTTTTAAGTGGTTCTAAATTACCTAGGCATTCATCAGGACTAGTGTAACCCCGGCGGTATGGACTCTCTAATCGTCCACCCCGACCTGAGTACGTGAAAGTGAAAAAGGAAAAATTGGTGAAAAAGTGCAAAAAGATAAATGAAGGGGAGGGCAAATAGCCCAATCCCAACACTCCTGATTTAGGATGTTATCTGCACTTTAAAATATGGCGCTAGCTGCACCATGGGTCTCGGGAGGGGGGTAGGAGCGTACCTGGCACATCGCCCTCAACGCTCGCCACCCGTTTCAGCACCTAGCTTCTCCTCTGAACCGCACCCCGACGATGCAGTGACTATTCATAAATCTCAAGGTTTAAGTGTGGATACTGCTTTGGTGAATATTTGAAGTTCTGTGTTCAAGGAGGGTATGGCATATGTTGCTTTATCTCAAATCAGAACTTTATCTGGATTGTACTTGATTGATTTTGATGAGACAAAGATAAATGCAGATCTAAATTGTGTAAAAGAATATAATAGGTTAAGAAGAGAGTATGCTCCAAATTTACCTCAATATCCTCTATTTGAAAAGCGTGTGGTAGTCCGAAAAAGAAGAAATGAGAAAAATTGTAGTGAAGTTGTAGCAAAAAGAGAAAAAGTAGATGAACCAGTAATTGTAAGCCGAAAGGAAAAGGATTCAGGTAAAGATGTTGTTGGATTTCAGTTTGAAAACAGTTCTGGTGTCAACTGCTATGCTAATGTAGTGGTTAACGTTGTTTTTTTTCTCCAAACTGGACAAGAACAGATTGCTGAAAATCGTGATCAAACATTTTGTTGTTTATTAAATTCTGTATTTGACAAATGTAGTAGTGATAGAACAAAAATACAAAGTGTTTCTGAAATTCGAAATGTTTTAGACATATGTTCTGGTCAAAAACAATTTTCACAGAATATTCAGCAAGATTGTCAGGAATTTCTAATGTATATGCTTGTTGTTTTACAAGATGAAGGTGTAGATGTAGAAAATCTTTTTGGCCTTTCTTATAAATGGCAGCATGACTGCGACAATTGCTCCTTTTCAAGTATTACTACAATAGACACTGAAAGATTTATATATTTGACTTTACCAGACTGCAAATCAGTGTCATTTAATAATCTAGTTAGACAAGCAAATCAAAGCATGGTCTGTACTCAATGTAAATCTGCAATGCTATCTACATTATTTATACAAAGATATGGACAGTATGTAATTTTAATGTTCCAACGATGTAGACCTGATGGAACTAAATTGACAACTTTAATAAAAAATGTTGTGGCTTCTCAATTATAAATTTCAGGAAGAACCTTTACAACTGCAGCAATTATTTACCATGATGATCCTTCAACAACATCAGGACATTACACAGCTTATTTAAAGTGTCATAAAGGATGGAATCACTGTAATGATACTCAATTGACTTTCAAACAACGTTTGCTTTCTGACTTACAAAATTCTTACCTAGTGTTTTTACAACCGAAATTTTAGGGAAGGTAATTGGCCTATGAAGATTGCAGCAGTTATTAACATTTAGTTTGCTGTTCAAAATTACTTTCCAAGTGACAGTGATGAAGATATTCAAAAACATGTAGTTCTGATAGAGGTAGTATATGTATTTCCCATAGTGTGTGCTGTGAGTATTATAGAAAATATTAGTAAAAAGTAAGCTAGAGGTGGAAATAAAACTATTGTTTCATAATGTAAAAGATGTTGGAGCTTTTCTTTCAGAAACTCGGGTAAATGAGAGATTAAGAATACTCTTGACTAATTTCCAAAGAAAAGGACTTTCCATATACTATTTGGCCTCGTGGAAAAGTACATGGATCAAAAGTGAGTTAAGATATGTTTTTTCAAAATTTTATATTATTTATTCAAACGTACTATGGGTTTTTTAGTTTTTTTTGCCCGCTGTTATATGATGAGTAGTATTGAAGTCACTGTTTAAAGTGAAATTCAATATATTCTGAGAACAGCAAAAATAAACCATATAACATGTTGTACAAATTATTTTGTATTTTGTATTATCTAATATATATTATTTTCCCCTTCTCTTATGCTCACTCACCTATTTCCACCCTCTATCACTCCTTTTAACTCACCCTCACTGGCCTTTTCTCACTCTCCTTCACCTCCCTTCTCTTATTCCACTTTACTCACATATCCTCATTCTCCACTCCTTCACAACGCTTTCCCTCTCTCCCATGCACCACTTTCCAGCTATCAGTCACTCTAATTCACTTACCTTACCCTTCTTTATTTTCTTTGTTCCCTTAATAATTCCCCTTTTCTCACACACCTTACTCCACTTCACTCACTCCTTTTCTCACTTCCTCTGTCTTCTCACATCCTCACTCTCCTTTCCTCACTTCGTCTCTCTTAGCCTCACTCTGTCGATACTCTCACTCTCTCACTCCTCTTCCATCATGCTTACTCCCTAAAACTCATCCACTCTCCCTTACTTACCTTTCTTTGCTCTCTTACTCAGTTCCTTTCTGCCACTCATTCCTTCACTACCTCTATGTTCTCACTCCTTCACTTCCTTTGTCTCATTCTCACTTGCTTTTATCCTCTGCCTATCTTTCCTTTTTCCTCAATCTCACTGCCCTTCACTCACCCTCCCTCACCCTTGTTCCCTTACTCCAGTTCCTTCAGTTATTCTCATTCATCTTCCTTAACTCCCCTTCCTCTTTCTCTCCTCACTCACTCACTTTTTCCCAGTCCCTTTGCTTCCCTTTTCTGCCCTTTCTTCCTTTCCTTTGCTGTCTCAGACATTCTCCTTCCCTTAATCACCTTACTGCCCTTTACTCACCCTTTCTCTTACTCCCTCTGTTCTCTCATATTCTCACGTGTCTTCCCTCACTCCCTCTGTTACCTTCACTCCCTTTGTCTCCTCACTGTCTTACGACCCTACATTCACCCTCACTCACCTTCCATGCCTCATTGTCCATAATCCACCGTTATTCACTCCTGCTTCTCTGTCACTCACTCCCCTTTCTTTACTCCCCTTTCTTTCTTTAGTTTTCCTAATGCACATTCCTTTACTATCTTACTCACTTTCACTTCATTTCTCTCTCCTGGTCTTCTTCTCTGTCACTGAATGTATCCATGTCATTATCCTTTTAGTAATTTGCTCTCCCTCTATTTCTTTTTCACTCTCTCTGACCTTCACCATTCCTTTGTTTTCCTTTCTGAGTCCTTCACTCCTACTTTATCTTTTACTACCCTTTTATGACTTTTAATCTCCTACTTTGTATCTTGTATTGTAAAATATATATTATAAATATTCTAACTTTTTTTTCTCTTTCACAGATATTAAATTTACTGAAAATATGTAATTAGCTTTACATTACTTATAAGGTAAGTCTGATGTACAAAATTAACTTTCTCTATACTCTTTTCTTTAACCTCACTACTCTTCTTTCATGCTGCCACTCCCCTGTTCCCTTATTGCACTTGCCTCACTTATTCTGAATCCCCATGTTTACTCCCCTTTTCTTCACTCTTCTCTTACATTCACCTTCTTTCAGACCTTCTCCATTACTTTCCTTTCTCTCTCTTCCCTTCTTTTACTCCTTCACTCTTTTCCCTTCTCTTACTGTCCTTACTCCACTATACTAACTCTTTCTATTACTCCCTCTGTCCTCTTAGTTCTACACTCCTTTTCCCTCATTCTCTCTCTGTTAGTCTAATTTTCTCCATCCCCTTAGTCTCTCACTCCTCTTCTGTCACACTCACTCTCTATAATTCAGCCATACTCCCGCACTCACCTTCTTTCAGACTTTCTCCTTTACTTTTATTTCTCTCTCTTCCCTTGTTTTGCTCCTTCACTCTTTTTCCTTCCCTTACTCTCCTTACTCCACTTCACTAACTCCTTCTCTTACTCCCTCTGTCCTCTTAGTTCTACACTCCCCTTTCCTCATTCTCTCTCTATTAGTCTCATTCTCTTCATCCCCTTAGTGTCTCACTCCTCTTCTGTCATGCTCACTCCCTATAACTCAGCCATACTCCTACACTCACCTTCTTTCAGACCTTCTCCTTTACTTTCCTTCCTGTCCCTTCCCTTCTTTCGCTCCTTCACTCTTTTCCCTTCCCTTACTTTCCTTACTCCACTTCACTAACTCCTTCTCTTACTCCCTCTGTCCTCTTAGTTCTACACTCCCCTTCCCTCATTCTCTCTCTGTTAGCCTCATTCTCTCCGTCTTCTTAGTCTCTCACTCCTCTTCTGTCACGCTCATTCCCTATAACTCAGTCACACTCCCACACACCTTCTTTAAGACCTTCTCCTTTACTTTCCTTCCTCTCTCTTCCCTTCCTTCGCTCCTTCACTCTTTTCCCTTCCCTTACTTTCCTTACTCCACTTCACTAACTCCTTGTCTTACTCCCTCTGTCCTCTTAGTTCTACACTCCCCTTCCTTCATTCTCTCTCTGTTAACCTCATTCTTTCCGTCCCCTTAGTCTCTCACTCCTCTTCTGTCACGCTCACACCCTATAACTCAGCCATACTCCCACACTCACCTTCTTTCAATCCCCCTACTTCACTTCCCTTCCCCTCTCGTCCCTTTTTTTGCTCCCACACTCATTTCCTTTCCTCTCTCACTGCACTCCACTTCACTCACTCCTTTTGTATTTGTTAAGAATACAGCTCTTTTTGGAGAATTGGAGGTAGTTCTAAAAAGAACTGTTTTTTTTCTTCTTTTTAGGTTTTCTTTGTAAACAAAAACAAAAACAGGGAATGTCAAACTGCTCAACAGGAGCAAAAAAAATTAAAAATTAGGGCTGGGGACGGCAGCGGTGGTTTTCCCTTGTACGTACAATGTTCATGATACTTTGTTCTCCGTAACAAAGCATTTCATCCCAGTCCTTACATTTTATAGTGATGCCATGAAAAACAGGTTGAATGTTAGGAATCAGCTGCTCAGGTCTCCCTCCCATGTTTGATGTAGTTGGTCCTCCAGTAGATGTTGAAGCACCATCCCTTGGGGGATTTTGTGCCAGGGCCCTGACACTCTCCCGGGCATAGTTCTGGGGGTGCCTCCTCTGAACATGCCGAATCATTGTCGAGTTTCCAAAACTGTACTTCCTTGTAGGATCACCCCGTGAAAGCACAGTTTTGCAAATTTTGCACTCCACTTTTGGAGCATTCACCTTTTTTTCACCTGGTGGTATGGTGAAAAACTTCTAAATAAAGTGCTCCTTCACCTTGGGCTGAGGAGGCACCTCCTCAATGAAGTCATCTGAGTCCTCACTGCTGCTAGGTGGTCTAGCAGCCATTCTTTTCACAAAAAGGAAGAACAGAAAAGAACAGGTCTTGCTGTCTCCAAAGAGAAAGAAGAAGTGAAGGAAATGGGTGGGGTTTTCATTAGTTGTAAAAAAACTGTTAACAACCAATGAAAGGAGTTATTTTAAGGTCACATGACTTGACGTGCACCGAAGCGCTTCTGGGGGCGCTTACGCGGCACGAACGTAGGCGCTTCCGGGGGCGCTTACGCGGGCGCTGACGCGGCGCATCTAAATGACGTTTTGCTAGCATTACGGAAATACGTTTAAAGTTATAATACGGGTATTTACAATCAAAAATACTACTTTTATAAGTATGCTACTGAATGTCTGGCATTATTATTTAGTTAAATACATACTTTTTTTTTGGCACGCGGTAATAGCGCTCTCGCTGCGCTCTCGATTGAGCTTACCGGTGAGCGCACCCTGAGCGCCCCAAGACAATACGATTAAAAAAAAACCTACATGAAAAATACATTGAAAAAATTATTTTTGTGAAAAAAACATTTAAATTAATAGTTATAAAAAACAGGTAATAAAAAAAAATCAGTTTAAAAATCGTAGGTTACAAACTCGATATACAAAGTAATTAACTTTTAAAAAACCTTTGAAATTCACTGAAAAAACCATAGGTTTCACAATCGTTATAGTTAGGAATTAGCATTTAAAAAACCTTTGAAATTCACTGAAAAAACCATAGGTTTCACAATCGTTATAGTTAGGAATTAGCATTTAAAAAACCTTTGAAATTCACTGAAAAAAACATAGGTTTCACACCAGTTATAGTTAGCTAAACATTTTACTCATACAAAACCATTGAAATTCCCACGTTATAGTTAGTTGGACTCACTCTAACTTGCGCGCCCGCAATCCACTGCTGATGATGTCACATATTACATCATTCATGACATGGTCAGTGACATCACTGATGACATCTCAAATGACATCACTGATGACATCACTGATGGCTTCTCAATTGACATCACTGATCTCATCACTGATGACATCATTCATGTGATAATACGATGCACCTCCTCACACTCTAATATAACCTTTGATACACCCAATGTTAAATACAGACTACCAGTCTACCAATACAGAAAATTGAATTTGACATTTTTCAAATGGCATTTTCTATGGGACCTTTAGACAAGGGCTACAGCCCGAACAGCTGAACGGAATTACACTAAACTTGACAAAATGGTAGGGACAGGTATGCAGTAGTGCCTTTTCTTTATTTGGTGAAAATCCCTTAAGTAGTTGTTGAGAAAATTGAATTTGAGCAAATTATATATCTATATGCGCTCAACATTCTATTGGGAATAACTTTGGCGCCGATTGAGGAATCTGCGTGTAATGTTCCAGAATTTTGGCCTGCTCCGCTCCGCTCCTTCCCTGAACGTTTCGGGGGGATTCGTCAAGCGGGGGCTAAAAGGGGGGTCCCAAAACGTGTTTTCCCCATGGTAATTTCCATAGGGACCTTTAGACACGGCTACAGCCCGAACGGCCGAATGGAATTACACCAAACTTGGCAAAATGGTAGGGCCTGGTATGCACATGTGCCTTTGCTATGTTTGGTGAAAATCCCTCCAGTAGTTCTTGAGATAATTGAATTTGAAATTTTTCAAATGGCATTTTCTATGGGACCTTTAGACACGGCTACAGCCTGAAGGGCTGAACGGAATTACACCAAACTTGGCAAAATGGTAGGGACAGGTATGCAGTAGTGCCTTTTCTATATTTGGTGAAAATCCCTCCAGTAGTTGTTGAGAAAATTGAATTTGAGCAAATTATATATCTATATGCGCTCACCGTACGCGCACCGTACGCGTAAGGTACGCGTACCGTACGCGTACGTGCGCGTACCCTTACGTGCGCGAGCGAGTTTCTGATTGGCTGGCAGTCGACTGTCAACATTCCAAACTGTCCAAACCAGGAAGTGTTGGCCACCATCTTGTTTTTCAGGAGAACTGAGGCACAAGAGAGCCCAAAACAAGAGTGGAAAACACGAAAAGGGGGCAGGGTAGAGACCCCCCAACCCTCTAGCCCTTCTCAGGGGGTCCCAGAAGGACCCCCAAGGGCAAAAAAATAAATAAAAATTCGAAAAAATCGAGGGGTATGCACACCGTACGCGTACAGTACGCGTAACCTGCGCGTACCCCACGATTTAAAAAACAAAACAAATTTTTGTATGCACTTGGTGGTGCTTCTGGGACCCCCTGAGAAGGGCTAGGGGGTCAGGGGGTCTCTACCCTGCCCCCTTTTTGCGTTTTCCACTCTTGTTTTGTGCTCTCTTGTGCCTCACTTTTCCTGGGAAACAACATTGGCTGCTCAGGTGGTCCCAGAAGGATAATTACATATATAAACGTTATCCGCTAATAGAATTAGCATTTACAAAACCTTTGAAATTTATTGAAAAAAAATATAGGTTTCACCCCTGATATAGTTAGGAATTAGCATTTAAAAAACCTTGCAAATTCACTTAAAAAACCATAGGTTTCAGGCCTTATATAGTATTATAGTTTGGAATTAGCATTTAGAAAACCTTGCAAATTCACTTAAAAAACCATAGGTTTCAGGCCTTATATAGTTAGGAATTAGCATTTTAAAAACCTTGCACATTCACTTAAAAACCCAAAGGTTTCAGGCCTTATATAGTTAGGAATTAGCATTTAAAAAACCTTGCAAATTCACTGAAAAAACCATATGTTTCATGCCTTATATAGTTAGGAATTAGCATTTAAAAAACCTTGCAAATTCACTTAAAAAACCGTTGGTTTCAGGCCTTATATAGTATTATAGTTAGGAATTAGCATTTAGAAAACCTTGCAAATTCACTTAAAAAACCATAGGTTTCAGGCCTTATATAGTTAGGAATTAGCATTTTAAAAACCTTGCAAATTCACTTAAAAACCCATAGGTTTCAGGCCTTATATAGTTAGGAATTAGCATTTAAAAAACCATTGAAATTGCTCCTATATAGTGAGTTGTACTAACTATATTTCGCGCACCCGCAATCCACTGCTGATGATGTCACATATTACATCATTCATGACATGGTCAGTGACATCACTGATGACATCCCTGATGACATCACTGATGAATTCATCCAGTGACTGTGTGTTTCTGTAAAGTTTAAATATGTTTTTCATATTGAAGAATGAGTGGATGTATAAGTGTATGGATGAAGGATTAAGTAGGTGCGTGACTGACTGTATGAGTGAGTGATTAAATGTTTCTTACTGAATGCATGGGTTAGTGACTAAACTGTCTGAATGTGTGCATCAGTATGTCTGTTGTTGTGTAAGCTGCTGCATGTGTTGATCAGTAGCTATATGAGTGGCTATATGGGTTTTGATTGGTTGCCCAAGTATTTGTATGTGAGGCTGAGTGTGTGTGTGGGTGGCTGAGAGATGTGTGAGTTTGTGCATAGATTTGTGAGCCGTTGATTCACTTGGTGTATGGGTTCAAGAGTGCATGTGGAAACAGCTGTATGGGCGGTTGACTGTGTGCATGGGTGTGTTGGTGAGTGAATTTATATCTCAGTGCTACATGTCCAAGTAAGTACATATGTAAAACAAAGTGCATGTGAGAGTTGGCATATATCAATGACTATACATGAGAGCCTGTGATTGCGTAAGTGGCTGTATGGATCAATGTGTACTTGTATCAGTGATTGTAAAAGAGAGTAAGTATGTGTTAGTATATATTTGAATAAGTAAGGTTTTTTGTGTATAACTGTATAGATGAGGAAATGGGAGTGTGATTGATTCTTTGCATGAGTGACTAGGTGTGTGAGTAACTCCATGGATGAGTGGCAGTGTGTGAGTGTCTGTATAGGTGTATGAATGCATATGATAGTGTTGTATTGATGAGTGACTGTATGTATGAATAATTGTATGGGTGAATGAGTGGATGTGTGTCGACTTAGGAATCAGTGAGTGTGTATGTAGTAACTGGTATTGGTGTGTCAATGTTTTCAAGAATGGTAGTCTGTATTTAACACTGGGTGTATCAAAGGTTAGATTAGAGTGTGAGGAGGTGCATCGTATTATCACATGAATGATGTCATCAGTGATGTCATCAGTGATGTCATTTGAGATGTCATTAGTGATGTCATCAGTGATGTCATTTGAGATGTCATCAGTGATGTCATCAGTGATGTCACTGACCATGATGTAATATGTGACATCATCAGCAGTGGATTGCGGGCGCGCAAGTTATAGTGAGTCCAACTAACTATAACGTGGGAATTTCAATGGTTTTGTATGAGTAAAATGTTCAGCTAACTATAACTGGTCTGGTTTTTTTAGTGAATATATTTATATATAGAACCCAACGCCCACTCAAATAGGAATGAGCCAGACATGTGCTGACTTCCCACCAGGATTTATTATGCAAAAAATATAAATAAAGCACAGTCCAGGAAACGCCAGGCAGACGCGTTTCTAGCGAGTATGTTAGCTTTCTTCAGTGCCGGTTCCCGTTTCCTCTTAGAGCCTCGCACCTGGGGATACTCGCAGTGTCCTGAGCAATCTCTGGCCACGCCTTTTAAGTTGATGATTACTCCCCGCCTCCGCTCTCAGCTACAGTGCCTCCTGTGAAGATGTTGAGACCAGGGGCATGCTGGTACATCGAGTTCATTGTGACAGCCCATACAGTGAATGGCTGACAAACGCCAGGTGGCTTGGCTCGGTGTCACGCATCCCTCCGCTTACGTCCACAGGGATAATTTTTCACAGTACCTGGTGGGGCCCCTGCAGACACGCTGCAACCCCCTTCCCCAAAGTAGCATGTCCCATCCGAATACTGTAAGACCACTTGGGGGGTGAAGCGCTGTAGTTTTATACAAAGTCCAAAAGGTTGCTGGCTTTGCGCTTCACGTCAGATCAGGAGGGCATGCCGGTTAACCAGTGAACAGCAGACTGGTATACTATAGAACCCAACGCCCACTCAAATAAGAATGAGCACGACATGTGCTGACTTCCCACCAGGATTTATTATGCAAAAAATATAAATAAAGCACAGTCCAGGAAACGCCAGGCAGACGCCTTTCTAGCGAGTATGTTAGCTTTCTTCAGTGCCGGTTCCCGTTTCCTCTTAGAGCCTCGCACATGGGGATAATTGAACTGTCCTGAGCAATCTCTGGCCACGCCTTTTAAGTTGATGATTGCTCCCCGCCTCTGCTCTCAGCTACAGTGCCTCCTGTGAAGATGTTGAGACCAGGGGCATGCTGGTACATCGAGTCCATTGTGACAGCCCATACAGTGAATGGCTGAGAAACGCCAGGTGGCTTTTCTCGGTGTCTCGCATCCTCCCGCTTACGTCCATAGGGATAATTTTTCACAGTACCTGGTGGGGCCCCTGCAGACACGCTACAGCCCCCTTCCCCAAAGTAGTATGTCCCAGCCGAATACTGTAAGACCACTTGGGGGGGTGAAGTGCTGTAGTTTTATACAAAGTCCAAAAGGTTGCTGGCTTTGCGCTTCACGCCAGATCAGGAGGGCATGCCGGTTAACCAGTGAACAGCAGACTGGTATACTATAGAACCCAACGCCCACTCAAATAAGAATGAGCCCGACATGTGCTGACTTCCCACCAGGATTTATTATGCAAAAAATATAAATAAAGCACAGTCCAGGAAACGCCAGGCAGACACGTTTCTAGCGAGTATGTTAGCTTTCTTCAGTGCCGGTTACCGTTTCCTCTTAGAGCCTCGCACCTGGGGATACTTGCAGTGTCCTGAGCAATCTCTTACCATGCCTTTTAAGTTGATGATTACTCCCACCTCCGCTCTCAGCTACAGTGCCTCCTGTGAAGATGTTGAGACCAGGGGCATGCTGGTACATCAAGTCCATTATGACAGCCCATACAGTGAATGGCTGACAAACGCCAGGTGGCTTGTCTCAGTGTCTCGCATCCCTCCGCTTACGTCCACAGGGATAATTTTTCACAGTACCTGGTGGGGCCCCTGCAGACACGCTGCAGCCCCCTTCCCCAAAGTAGTATGTCGCAGCCGAATACTGTAAGACCACTTGGGGGAGTGAAGCGCTGTAGTTTTATACAAAGTCCAAAAGGTTGCTGGCTTTGCGTTTCACGCCAGATCAGGAGGGCATGCCGGTTAACCAGTGAACAGCAGACTGGTATACTATAGAACCCAACGCCCACTCAAATAAGAATGAGCCCGACATGTGCTGACTTCCCAACAGGATTTATTATGCAAAAAATATAAATAAAGCACAGTCCAGGAAACGCCAGGCAGACGCGTTTCTAGCGAGTATGTTAGCTTTCTTCAGTGCCGGTTCTCGTTTCCTCTTAGAGCCTCGCACCTGGGGATACTTGCAGTGTCCTGAGCAATCTCTGGCCACGCCTTTTGGGTTGATGATTACTCTCCGTCTCCGCTCTCAGCTACAGTGCCTCCTGTGAAGATGTTGAGACCAGGGGCATGCTGGTCCATCTAGTCCATTGTGACAGCCCATACAGTGAATGGCTGACAAACGCCAGGTGGCTTGTCTCGGTGTCTCGCATCCCTCTGCTTACGTCCACAGGGATAATTTTTCACAGTACCTGGTGGGGCCCCTGCAGACACACTGCAGCCCCCTTCCCCAAAGTAGTATGTCCCAGCCGAATACTGTAAGACCACTTGGGGGGTTGAACCGCTGTAGTTTTATACAAAGTCCAAAAGGTTGCTGGCTTTGCGCTTCACGCCAGATCAGGAGGGCATGCCGGTTAACCAGTGAACAGCATACTGGTATACTATAGAACCCAACGCCCACTCCAATAAGAATGAGCCCGACATGTGCTGACGTCCCACCAGGATTTAATATGCAAAAAATATAAATAAAGCACAGTCCAGGAAAAGCCAGGCAGACTCGTTTCTAGCGAGTATGTTAGCTTTCTTCAGTGCCGGTTCCCGTTTCCTCTTTGAGTCTCGAACCTGAGGATACTTGCAGTGTCCTGAGCAATCTCTTATCATGCCTTTTAAGTTGATGATTACTCCCCGCCTCTGCTCTCAGCTACAGTGCCTCCTGTGAAGATGTTGAGACCAGGGGCATGCAGGTACATCGAGTCCATTATGACAGCCCATACAGTGAATGGCTGACAAACGCCAGGTGGCTTGTCTCGGTGTCTCGCACCCCTCCGCTTACGTCCACAGGGATAATTTTTCACAGTACCTAGTGGGGCCCCTGCAGACATGCTGCAGCCCCCTTCCCCAAAGTAGTATGTCCCAGCCAAATACTGTAAGACCACTTGGGGGGTTGAAGCGCTGTAGTTTTATACAAAGTCCAAAAGGTTGCTGGCTTTGCGCTTGACGCCAGATCAGGAGGGCATGCCGGTTAACCAGTGAACAGCAGACTGGTATTCTATAGAACCCAACGCCCACTCCAATAAGAATGAGCCCGACATGTGCTGACTTCCCACCAGGATTTATTATGCAAAAAATATAAATAAAGCACAGTCCAGGAAACGCCAGGCAGACGCGTTTCTAGCAAGTATGTTAGCTTTCTTCAGTTCCGGTTCCCGTTTCCTCTTTGAGTCTCGCACCTGGGGATACTTGCAGTGTCCTGAGCAATCTCTTACCATGCCTTTTAAGTTGATGATTACTCCCCGCCTCCGCTCTCAACTACAGTGCCTCCAGGGAAGATGTTGAGACCAGGGGCATGCTGGTACATCGAGTCCATTATGACAGCCCATGCAGTGAATGGCTGACAAACGCCAGGTTGCTTGTCTCGGTGTCTCGCATCCCTCCACTTACGTCCACAGGGATAATGTTTCACAGTACCTGGTGGGGCCCCTACAGACACGCTGCAGCCCCCTTCCCCAAAGTAGTATGTCCCAGCCGAATACTGTAAGACCACTTGGGGGGGTGAAGCGCTGTAGTTTTATACAAAGTTCAAAAGGTTGCTGGCTTTGCGCTTCACGCCAGATCTGGAGGGCATGTCGGTTAACCACTGAACAGCAAACTGGTATACTATAGAACCAAATGCCCACTCAAATAAGAATGAGCCCGACATGTGATGACTTCCCACCAGGATTTATTATGCAAAAAATATAAATAAAGCACAGTCCAGGAAACGCCAGGCAGACGCGTTTCCAGCGAGTATGTTAGCTTTCTTCAGTGCCGGTTCCCATTTCCTCTTAGAGCCTCGCACCTGGGGATACTTGCAGTGTCCTGTGCATTCTCTGGCCACGCCTTTTAAGTTCATGATTACTCCCCGCCTCCGCTCTCAGCTACAGTGCCTTCTGTGAAGATGTTGAGACCAGGGGCATGCTGGTACATCGCGTCCATTGTGACAGCCCATACAGTGAATGGCTGACTAACGCCAGGTGGCTTGTCTCGGTGTCTCCCATCCCTCCGCTTACGTCCACAGGGATACTTTTTCACAGTACCTGGTGGGGCCCCTGCAGACATGCTGCAGCCCCCTTCCCCAAAGTAGTATGTCCCAGCCGAATACTGTAAGACCACTTGGGGGAGTGAAGCGCTGTAGTTTTATACAAAGTCCAAAAGGTTGCTGGCTTTGCGCTTCACGCCAGATCAGAAGGGCATGTCGGTTAACCAGTAAACAGCAGTCTGGTATACTATAGAACCCAACGCCCACTCAAATAAGAATGAGCCCAGCATGTGCTGACTTCCCACCAGGATTTATTATGCAAAAAATATAAATAAAGCACAGTCCAGGAAACGCCAGGCAGACGCGTTTCTAGCGAGTAGGTTAGCTTTCTTCAGTGCCGGTTGCCGTTTCCTCTTAGAGCCTCGCACCTGGGGATACTTGCAGTGTCCTGAGCAATCTCTTACCACGCCTTTTAAGTTGATGATTACTCCCCGCCTACGCTCTCAGCTACAGTGCCTCCTGTGAAGATGTTGAGACCAGGGGCATGCTGGTACATCGAGTCAATTGTGACAGCCCATACAGTGAATGGCTGACAAACGCCAGGTGGCTTATCTCGGTGTCTCCCATCCCTCCGCTTACGTCCACAGGGATACTTTTTCACAGTACCTGGTGGGGCCCCTGCAGACACGCTGCAGCCCCCTTCCCCAAAGTAGTATGTCCTAGCAGAATACTGTAAGACCACTTGGGGGAGTGAAGCGCTGTAGTTTTATACAAAGTCCAAAAGGTTGCTGGCTTTGCGCTTCACGCCAGATCAGAAGGGCATGTCGGTTAACCAGTAAACAGCAGTCTGGTATACTATAGAACCCAACGCCCACTCAAATAAGAATGAGCCCAGCATGTGCTGACTTCCCACCAGGATTTATTATGCAAAAAATATAAATAAAGCACAGTCCAGGAAACGCCAGGCAGACGCGTTTCTAGCGAGTAGGTTAGCTTTCTTCAGTGCCGGTTGCCGTTTCCTCTTAGAGCCTCGCACCTGGGGATACTTACAGTGTCCTGAGCAATCTCTTACCACGCCTTTTAAGTTGATGATAACTCCCCGCCTACGCTCTCAGCTACAGTGCCTCCTGTGAAGACGTTGAGACCAGGGGCATGCTGGTACATCGAGTCCATTGTGACAGCCCATACAGTGAATGGCTGACAAACGCCAGGTGGCTTGTCTCGGTGTCTCGCATCCATCCGCTTACGTCCACAGGGATAAATTAGCACAGTACCTGGTGGGGCCCCTGCAGACATGCTGCAACCCCCTTCCCCAAAGTATTATGTCCCAGCCGAATACTGTAAGACCACTTGGCAGGGTGAAGTGCAGTAGTTTTATACAAAGTCCAAAAGGTTGCTGGCTTTGCGCTTCACGCCAGATCAGGAGGGCATGCCGGTTAACCAGTGAACAGCAGACTGGTATACTATAGAACCCAACGCCCACTCCAATAAGAATGAGCCCGACATGTGCTGACTTCCCACCAGGATTTATTATGCAAAAAATATAAATAAAGCACAGTCCAGGAAACGCCAGGCAGACGCGTTTCTAGCGAGTATGTTAGCTTTCTTCAGTGCCGGTTCCCGTTTCCTCTTTGAGTCTCGCACCTGGGGATACTTGCAGTGTTCTGAGCAATCTCTTACCATGCCTTTTAAGTTGATGATTACTCCCCGCCTCCGCTCTCAACTACAGTGCCTCCTGTGAAGATGTTGAGAACAGGGGCATGCTGGTACATCGAGTCCATTGTGACAGCCCATACAGTGAATGGCTGACAAACGCCAGGTGGCTTGTCTCGGTGTCTCGCATCCCTCCGCTTACGTCCACAGGGATAATGTTTCACAGTACCTGGTGGGGCCCCTGCAGACACGCTGCAGCCCCCTTCCCCAAAGTAGTATGTCCCAGCCGAATACTGTAAGACCACTTGGGGGGGGGTGAAGCGCTATAGTTTTATACAAAGTCCAAAAGGTTGCTGGCTTTGCGCTTCACGCCAGATCAGGAGGGCATGCCGGTTTACCAGTGAACCGCAGACTGGTATACTATAGAACCCAATGCCCACTCAAATAAGAATGAGCCCGGCATGTGCTAACTTCCCACCAGGATCTATTATGCAAAAAATATAAATAAAGCACAGTCCAGGAAACGCCAGGCAGACGCGTTTCTAGCGAGTATGTTAGCTTTCTTCAGTGCCGGTTCCCAATTCCTCTTAGAGCCTCGCACCTGGGGATACTTGCAGTGTCCTAAGCAATCTCTGGCCATGCCTTTTAAGTTAATGATTACTCCCCGCCTCCTCTCTCAGCTACAGTGCCTCCTGTGAAGATGTTGAGACCAGGGGCATGCTGGTACTTCGAGTCCATTGTGACAGCCCATACAGTGAATGGCTGACAAACGCCAGGTGGCTTGTCTCGGTGTCTCGCATCCCTCCGCTTACGTCCACAGGGATAATTTTTCACAGTACCTGGTGGGGCCCCTGCAGACACGCTTCAGCCCTCTTTCCCAAAGTAGTATGTCCCACCCGAATACTGTAAGACCACTTGGGGGGGTGAAGCACTGTAGTTTTATACAAAGTCCAAAAGGTTGCTGGCTTTGCGCTTCACGCCAGATCAGGAGGGCATGCCGGTTAAACAGTGAACAGCAGACTGGTATACTATAGAACCCAACGCCCACTCAAATAAGAATGAGCCAAACATGTGCTGACTTCCCACCCGGATTTATTATGCAACAAAATTTAAATAAAGCACAGTCCAGGAAACGCCACGCAGACGCGTTTCTAGCGAGTATGTTAGCTTTCTTCAGTGCCGGTTCCCGTTTCCTCTTAGAGCCTCGCACCTGGGGATACTTGCAGTGTCCTGAGCAATTTCTGGCCATGCCTTTTAAGTTGATGATTACTCCCCGCCTCCGCTCTCAGCTACAGTGCCTCCTGTGAAGATGTTGAGACCAGGGGCATTCTGGTACATCGAGTCCATTTTGACAGCCCATACAGTGAATGGCTGACAACTGCCAGGTGGCTTGTCTCGGTGTCTCGCATCCCTCCGCTTACGTCCACAGGGATAATTTTTCACAGTACCTGGTGGGGCCCCTGCAGACACGCTGCAGCCCCCTTCCCCAAAGTAGTATGTCCCAGCCGAATACTGTAAGACCACTTGGGGGGGTGAAGCGTTATAGTTTTATACAATGTCCAAAAGGTTGCTGGCTTTGCGCTTCACGCCAGATCAGGAGGGCATGCCGGTTAACCAGTGAACAGCAGACTGGTATACTATAGAACCCAACGCCCACTCAAATAAGAATGAGCCCGACATGTGCTGACTTCCCACCAGGATTTATTATGCAAAAAATGTAAATAAAGCACAGTCCAGGAAACGCCAGGCAGACGCGTTTATAGCGAGTATGTTAGCTTTCTTCAGTGCCGGTTCCCGTTTCCTCTTAGAGCCTCGCACCTGGGGATACCTGCAGTGTCCTGAGCAATCTCTGGCCACGCCTTTTAAGTTGATGATTACTCCCCGCCTCCGCTCTCAGCTACAGTGCCTCCTGTGAAGATGTTGAGACCAGGGGCATGCTGGTACATCGAGTCCATTGTGACAGCCCATACAGTGAATGGCTGACAAACGCCAGGTGGCTTGTCTCGGTCTCTCGCATCCCTCCGCTTACGTCCACAGGGATAATTATTCACAGTACCTGGTGGGGCCCCTGCAGACACGCTACAGCCCCCTTCCCCAAAGTAGTATGTCCCAGCTGAATACTGTAAGACCACTTGGGGGGGTGAAGCGCTATAGTTTTTTACAAAGTCCAAAAGGTTGCTGGCTTTGCGCTTCACACCAGATCAGGAGGTCATGCCGGTTAACCAGTGAACAGCAGACTGGTATACTATAGAACCCAACGCCCACTCAAATAAGAATGAGCCCGACATGTGCTGACTTCCCACCAGGATTTGTTGTGAAAAATATATAAATGAAGCACAGTCCAGGAAATGCCAGGCAAACGCGTTTCTAGCGAGTATGTTAGCTTTCTTCAGTGCCGGCTCCCGTTTCCTCTTAGAGCCTCGCACCTGGGGATACTTGCAGTGTCCTGAGCAATCTCTGGCCACGCCTTTTAAGTTGATGATTACTCCCCGCCTCCGCTCTCAGCTACAGTGCCTCCTGTGAAGATGTTGAGACCAGGGGCATGCTGGTACATCGACTCCATTGTGACAGCCCATACAGTGAATGGCTGACAAACGCCAGGTAGCTTGTCTCGGTGTCTCGCATCCCTCCACTTACGTCCACAGGGATAATTTTTCACAGTACCTGGCGGGGCCCCTGCAGACACGCTGCAGCCCCCTTCCCCAAAGTAGTATGTCCCAGCCGAACACTGTAAGACCACTTGGGGGGGTGAAGCGCTGTAGTTTTATACAAAGTCCAAAAGGTTCCTGGCTTTGCGCTTCACGCCAGATCAGGAGGGCATGCCGGTTAACCAGTGAACCGCAGACTGGTATACTATAGAACCCAACGCCCACTCAAATAAAAATTAGCCCGGCATGTGCTGACTTCCCACCAGGATTTATTATGCAAATAATATAAATAAAGTACAGTCCAGGAAACGCCAAGCAGATGCGTTTCTAGCGAGTATGTTAGCTTTCTTCAGTGCCGGTTCCCGTTTCCTCTTAGAGCCTCGCACCTGGGGATACTTGCAGTGTCCTGAGCAAATTCTGGCCACGCCTTTTAAGTTGATGATTACTCCCCGCCTCCGCTCTCAGCTACAGTGCCTCCTGTGAAGATGATGAGACCAGGGGCATGCTGGTACATCGAGTCCATTGTGACAGCCCATACAGTGAATGTCTGACAAACGCCAGGTGGCTTGTCTCGGTGTCTCGCATCCCTCCGCTTACGTCCACAGGGATTATTTTTCACAGTACCTGGTGGGGCCCCTGCAGACATGCTGCAGCCCCCTTCCCCAAAGTAGTATGTCCCAGCCGAATATTGTAAGACCACTTGGGGGGGTGAAGCGCTGTAGTTTTATGCAAAGTTTTATACAAAGTCCAAAAGGTTGCTATATATATATTTATATATATATATATATATATATATATATATATATATATATATATATATATATATATATATATATATATATATATATATGAATCCCACCTTGCCTTGCTACTTCAATAACTTTGAAAAGACCAGCGTGGACCCAAGATTTCTTCAGTGCATTATTTTATTTTTGCCAATCCCGCCATTATATATATATATATTACCTACTGGTGGTCACAACTAGGTATTTATAGTTAGGACCTATTTTCCATAGGAAATCCGCAACATTCCATTTGGAATAACTTTGGCACCGGTAGACGAATATTTCCGAAATTTTCAAAACTAGTTGGGCGCTCCGGTCCGCTGCTCTCCTGAAAGTCTTGGGGTGATTCCGGAAGCGGGGGCCGAGAAAACAGGGGGTCCCAAAACTTGTTTTCCCTGTGCAATTTTCTATAGAAACTGTTCATCGCACCTACAGCCCAAACTGCTGTACGGAATTACACCAAATTTGGCAAAGAGGTAGTCCTTGGTTCAGACTCATGCCTTTTGCTTAAATGGTTCAGCACACAATGACCGAAATGCATTATGCCTACCTGCTTTCCTAAATAAAGTCTCCAATGGAATCCTCGTGTGGCCTCTTCCTTCTGGATGCTGGAGGGGTTTTTGCCAATATTTCCGTGTTGGCCAGAGACGCATTAAAAGGCCCCGTTGTGCTAAGCTGGCTGGTGCGTCACTGGCTCCTGCACCTGCAGTTTCTTTGCTCAACCAAGTGATTGGTTCGTCACCAGCCCACCCCGCAACGCGTTTCTTGCAAGGGCAGCCTCCCAAGGTGGATCGTGACTGCACAATGTGTGTTGGTGTATTATTGTCAACTCACGGCCCTGCGGACATGCTATTGTGTGGTTCAAACGTATGCGGGACCGGAGGAGAATTGAGGATTTTAACTTACCGGGCACAAATGCATCCGGCTCTGCATAAACACCAATCTACAAGGACTTTCCCTTTGCGATGTCCCATGCAATCCTGTGCAAGAAAAGATGCATCGCGGGTGATGTAGTGCCTACAGCGCTGCATTGGCTGGGACATCATGTGACTGGGGACGGTGTGTGCCCTCACCTATTGGAGGGCGGCAGAGACATTTTAAGGTGGGGTTGTGGTCATGTTCCCGGTCGGCAGAGGCGTCTGAGGAAGGTCTGTGACCGAAATGCATTATGCCTACCTGCTTTCCTAACTAAAGTCTCCAATGGAATCCTCGTGTGGCCTCTTCCTTCTGGATGCTGGAGGGGTTTTTGCCAATATTTCAGCATCGGCCCGAGATGCGTTAAGAGGCCCCGTTCTGCTACGCTGGCTGGTGCGTCACTGGCTCCTGCGCCTGCAGTTTCTTTGCTCTACCAAGTGATTGGTACGTCACCAGCCCACCCTGCAACGCGTTTCTTGCTAGGGCAGCCTCCCAAGGTGGATCGTGACTGCACAATGTGTGTTGGTGTATTATTATCAACTCACGGCCCTGCCGACATGCTATTGTGTGGTTGGAACGTATGCGGGGACCGGAGGAGACTTGAGGATTTTAACTTACCGGGCACAAATGCATCCTGCTCTGCATAAACACCAAGCTACAAGGACTTTCCCTTTGCAATGTCCCATGCAATCCTATGCAAGAAAAGATGCATCCTGGGTGATGTAGTGCCTACAGCGCTGCATTCGCTGGGACATCTCGTGACTGGGGACGGTGTGTGCTCTCACCTATTGGAGGGCGGCAGGAACGTTTTAAGGCGGAGTTGTGGTCATGTTCCTAGTCGGCAGAGGCGTCTGAGGAAGTTCTGTGACCGAAATGCATTATGCCTACCTGCTTTCCTAAATAAAGTCTCCAATGGAATCCTCGTGTGGCCTCTTCCTTCTGGATGCTGGAGGGGTTTTTGCCAATATTTCTGCGTCGGCCAGAGACGCGTTAAGAGACCCTGTTCTGCTAAGCTGGCTGGTGCGTCACTGGCTCCTGCGCCTGCAGTTTCTTTGCTCTACCAAGTGATTGGTTCGTCACCAGCCCACCATGCAACACATTTCTTGCAAGGGCAGCCTCCCAAGGTGGATCCTGACTGCACGATGTGTGTTGGTGTATTATTATCAACTCACGGCCCTGCAGACATGCTATTGTGTGCTTGGAACGTATGCGGGGACCGGAGGAGACTTGAGGATTTGAACTTACCGGGCACAAATGCATCCTGCTCTGCATAAACACTAATCTACAAGGACTTTCCCTTTGCGATGTCCCATGCAATCCTGTGCAAGAAAAGATGCATCCTGGGTGATGTAGTGCCTACAGTGCTGCATTCACTGGGACATCATGTAACTGTGGACGGTGTGTGCTCTCACCTATTTGAGGGCGGCAGGAACATTTTAAGGCGGGGTTGTGGTTATGTTCCCGGTCGACAGAGGCGTCTGAGGAAGGTCTGTGACCGAAATGCATTATGCCTACCTGCTTTCCTAAGTAAAGTCTCCAATGGAATCCTCGTGTGGCCTCTTCCTTCTGGATGCTGGAGGGGTTTTTGCCAATATATATATATATATATATATATATATATATATATATATATATATATATATATATATATATATATATATATATATATATATATATATATATATATATATATATATATATATATATATATATATATATATATATATATATATATGTATATATATATATATATATGTTGTTGGATTCTTATCAAGGGAGCATGACCCACTTGCCATTTCAAACCAAAAAGGAATTCTACTTCAGCGAAAGTGAAATGGTTGAGGAAGGGATTCGGAGTGAGATGACCTTTCACTCTGATCGTGCCGGGGCTGGAGCTTGATTCACAAGGCAAATATGGAATGTGAGCATATGCCAAGAAATTATAACAACGTGATGGCGTGAGTAAACTTTAGCCACTTTAACATTGGGTGCATTCATTGAAAAAGGAAAGAAAAAATGAATTTAAATGAAAAACAACTCTGAACTCACTAAGACTGTAAATACATTTTCATTACTTGTGAAATGCACCATGGGAACTGTAGTTTTTTAATGCCAGACACGTGACTCTATGAAGTTTAAATAGCGCACAGAAATGCACTTGCAATTAATACCCCCACCTGTGATCAAGGCAAGACATTGCTGAAACGCGTAAGGACAAGGGGAATCCTTTGCGCTGCTGTGCCTGTGGAAATAAAGTCTGCATCTCCGGTACTGGGCCTCTGTGTGGTGTGTAACGGATGTTGTATGGACGGGCTGCTCCGTGCCCGTTGTTAGAGGCCGCCCTGTAGGGTTGGAGGCTCCTGGCTCGGAGGCATGTTGTTGGATATATATTACCTACTGGCGGTCGCCAGTAGGTAGTTCTAGTTAGGATTGTTTTCTATAGGAAGTCCGCAACATTCTATTGGGAATAACTTTGGCGCCGGTTGAGGAATCTGCCTGTAATTTTCCTTAAATTTGCCTCGCTGCGCTCCGCTCCTTCCCTGAAAGTTTGGGGGGGGAATTCGTCAAGCGGGGGCCGAGATAAAAGGGGGGTCCTAAAACGTGTTTTCCCCATGTTAATTTCCATACGGCTGAATGGATTTTCACAAAACTTGGCAAAATTGTAGGGACTGGTAGCCCGATGTCTCACGATATGTGCTCCAGTGGATTTTGAGTAATTTAGGTTAAAAAAAATATATATATCTGGGCGGAGCCTAACCACACATCTGATCTGATTGGCTGTCAGCACTTCATCCAAGAAGTGTTGGCAGCCATCTTGGGACCAATATACATGATAGCACCTCATTAAAAAGCATTGTAGTTAATAGAGGGTTTTAGGACTTTAGTTACATTATAAATCATTTGTTGATGGTACCATACTCATTTTAGGAATTGTGGTGTGTTCTAAGGTGATTTTACCATGTGAAAAAGCCTTCTGCTGTGGTATCATTTATCATGTTTGAAAGAAAACTAATATCTCATGATTTTCCCACAGTGGTTTGGAAGGGGATCTATAAGCTAAACTGAAAGCATATTTTCTGTAAATTCACATTATCTTTCTCAGTCATGTGAGAATGAAGTCTGACATTCTCAGTAAAACATGTACCATCAACAAGGACAGAGACTGTCAGTTGATTCCTTTGTGTTCTACTGCAGCCTCCTAGAGTGTTCTAAAGAACAACTAGAGCGCTAACAGTCCTACTTATTACAAAGGTATAGCACACCTGAAGCCATCGTGATGGGAATAAAGTGGTAACTCTTAAAACATTTAATTTAAAAAGGAAAAAAAGGAACAAAATGAGGGGGTATATTATGCCATAGAAAGTATTATTAGTGCTGCAGAAAGAAAAATTAGGGCACATTTTGAGTGACTTCTCAAATCCTCTTCTATTTCATAAAAAAATTCTGACATGCAGTCTCCCAAGATGGCCACCAGAGACAAAAGAGCCCAAATGTAGCCCAAATATCACCCAGATGTAGCCCAAGTATAGCCCAATGACAGAATGTCCCAGAGTGTTCTAAAGAACAACTAGAGCGCTAACAGTCCTACTTATTACAAAGGTATGGCACACCTGAAGCCATCTTGATTGGAATAAAGTGGTAACTCTTAAAACATTTAATTTAAAAAGGAACACAATGAGTGGGTACATTTTGCCATAGAAAGTATGATTAGTGCTGCAGAAAGAAAAATTAGGGCACATTTTGAGTGACTTCTCAAATCCTCTTCAATTTCATTAAAAAATTCTGACATGCAGACTGAAACATGCACTTTGAATACCAGCAGCAAACTTCCCTGGTGAGCAGTAGCTTTACTACAGTGATCTAATGAGCAACTAGAGTGCTAACATTCAGAATTTATGGCAAATGTGTGACACATCTGAATGCCTTCTTGATGGAACCAAAGTAAACAAGCATTGAAAATGCAATAGATATCGCCCTCGTTTAAGTTAAAGCCATTCTGTTTGTAAAGAGGTGGCTTTTTAGCTTTGCTTTTATTAGTGTTTTTTAAACTTTCATGTAAATAACATGCATCTGTATGCATATATGTATATGTATGCATGCATTTATATTTGTATTTATATAGATATACAGATTATATATGTTTATATATGTATGTATATATATATATACATACACATACATATATATAAATGCATATGCATATATATGCATATATATGTGTATATGTGTGCGTGTAGAGAGAGGTAGAGAGGTAGAGGTGTAGAGGTAGAGAGGTAGAGGTAGAGAGGTAGCGGTAGAGAGGTAAAGACTAGTAGAGAGAGAAGTAGAGAGAGGTAGAGAGGTAGAGAGTAGAGAGTGAGTAATAGAGAGTAGAGAGTGAGTAGTAGAGAGTAGTAGAGAGCAGTAGAGAGAGTTGCAGAGAGTGAGTAGTAGAGAGTAGTAGAGTGAATAGTAGAGTGAGTAGTAGAGAGTGGTAGAGAGTGAGTAGTAGAGAGTGAGTAGTAGAGAGTAGTAGAGAGTAAGTAGTAGAGTGAGTAGTAGAGAGCAGTAGAGAGTGAGTAGTAGAGAGTAGTAAAGAGTGAGTAGTAGAGAGTAGTAGAGAGTGAGTAGTAGAGAGTGAGTAGTAGAGAGTAGTAGAGAGTGAGTAGCAGAGGGAGAGAATAGTAGAGAGTAGTAGAGAGTGAGTAGTAGAGTGAGTAGTAGAGACTGGTAGAGAGAGTAGTAGAGAGTGAGTAGTAGAGAGTAGTAGAGCGTGAGTAGTAGAGTGAGTAGTAGAGAGTGAGTAGTAGAGAGAGAGTAGTAGAGAGTGAGTAGTAGAGGGTAGTAGAGAGTGAGAAGTAGAGAGTGAGTAGTAGAGAGTAGTAGAGAGTGAGTAGTAAAGAGTGAGTAGTAGAGAGTAGTAGAGAGTGAGTAGTAAAGAGTGAGTAGTAGAGAGAGAGCAGTAGAGAGTGAGTAGTAGAGAGTAGTAGATAGTGAGTAGTAGGGAGTGAGTAGTAGAGAGAGAGTAGTAGAGAGTAGTAGAGTAGTAGAGAATGAGTAGTAGAGAGTGAGTATTTGAGAGTAGTGGAGTAGGAGAGAGTAAGTAGTAGAGAGTAGTGGAGAATATTCCAAAGTTTGGCACAGCACCACTTGCACAATAAGTCCAATCAAATCATATCACTTAGAGTCCTTATTGAAGCGCTGAATCTTGGTGTATATTCAAATGCTTTTATTTTCCTTAAGTTTATGTACCACAGCCAGCCGAAACGTTTTGTTCTGTACAACAGAACTTCTTCAGGGCGTTCTTATTTCCTTCAAGTTATGTCGGTATCCTGTTGTCATATAACTAGATATTTCTTCCAAATGTTAGACGAGACGTAAGTACATTCTCATTCAAAGTGACTAGGTATCAATTTTACCCACACAATTCGGGCAGACTTGAGTAATTTATAGCATCCTCAAAGTCAGTCTTTCAAAAATTCCAAAGTATAGGACTTGATAATCCAAATCCGAATGTTTCTCAAGAAAAGTCATTTTCAATCGTTCGGAATATCGGTGTTTGGGCAGATATGACCCAGGGACCCCCAGTATGCAAGGGGAATTACTCCCCCCTCTGCAAACGCGCCAGTGGCCTGCGTTGCAGAGAGGTGTAAAAAGGGGCATAGCCTCATTATACCTTTGTGCAATGCAGCCCCCTGGCGCATACTGGAGGTTCCAGGTGGGCTAGTTGGCCCCCAGGGACCCCTAGTATGCAAGGGGAATTAGTTCCCCCTCTTCAAACATGCACGGGGGCTGCGTTGCAGAGAGGTGTAAAAAAGGGTGTGGCCTCATTACACCTCTCTGCAATGCAGCCCCCTGGTGCATACTGGAGGCTCCTGGTGGGCTAGTTGGCCCCCAGGGGCCCCCAGTATGCAAGGGGAATTAGTTCTCCCTCTTCAAACATGCACGGGTCTGCGTTGCAGAGAGGTGTAAAAAGGGGCGTGGTTAATCAGTTTAATACTTTGCTCTCCATAGCAAATTGTCCTTCCACAAAATTTGCAAACAATTTTGAAATCTCCAAACTGGGTTTGGATGTTTGGGACCATCTCACTTGTCTCTGGACCTGATGGAGTGGGTTGCTTATTTTGGGAGGTGCTGGGTGAAGATTGGGGAGGGTTTCTGGTCAGTTCTCTGACCTCTGCCGCAGCATAGTTGTTTGGGTGCCGGCGTTAATAATAATAATAATAATAATAATAATAATCATCATATCATACATAGATATTCCATCATAAACGGTTTATGACTTCTGCTGTACAAAGATAGGAGCACTACATGTGAAATAATACACAGACGATTCTATCCTAAAGGGTTCATGAGTTGTGGTGCACTAAGGTAGGGGAGGTTTGTGTGGACCTGCGATGATGCGTGGTCCAGGCAGACAGCACTGGTAAGAATGTCTTTTGACTACTGAATTTTGCATTAATAAGGCCACTTGGCGATTATTTATGGTGTACTAAGTTAGTGGTGCTTAGCGTGTGCTCACCCTGCGATGATGCGTGGTCCGAACGGGCTGCACTGGAAGCATTGTCTATTGCCTACTGGACTGCATCATCTGTAATCATGATTCAAAAGACGAAACATATATGGAATACGTTGTTGAAATATGTAGGTTTCGGGGACATTATAGTTCAAATTGTGACCTGTGCTGTCCGCAGTGTAGACTGCCATTCAGTGTTCCTTCGCACTTGCAGGGTGAATTCTGTTATTCAACTAAACCTAGAACTGATATAAAACAAGTTCTTGAAGGAAGGCTACTAAAGGGATATTGTGTAGGTTTGAGGGGTGTTATACTTAGTTTGGTACTGCACTCTGCAAATAATGAATCAAGAGCCTATTTAATTGTGAGCTCTGATGACCGCAGTATACGCAGGAGGCAGCGGTTAGCAAGAGCCCACGGCCAGGTGGCATTGAGTAGAGTTTGAGTTAGCGGGTCAGCAACCAGCGATGATAAGTGGTGCACTGAGTTAGGGGCACCTGAAGCATCAATGTTCTGTGCACCTTGGCCGGAACACGCATCATCACAGGCTCCAAAGAAGGCATTTAGGAGTCCTATAGTTAGGAGTCCTAACTTTACTTCTCCTAAACTGAGAAAAATCCTAACTTTAAGACTTTCGGTATTCACAGAAGGCATTTAGGAGTCCTAAAGTTAGGACTCCTAACTTCTGTGAATACCGAAATGAGTAAGTGCCTTCTGTGAATACCCAAATGAGTAAGTGCCTTCTGTGAATACCAAAATGGTAGTAAGTTTAGGATTTTGTCTTCAGTTAGTTCTGTAAATCGGGCCCACAGTGTCGGGCCGGACTTACTCCAGCTCTGAGCTAGAGTACACTCACTACAATTTGGGTCCTTTTGGCTGTAGTAACTTTAGAAGTTCAGTTTGTGAATAGCAATTGGCTTACTCTTTTTAGCTGAATACATTAAACTCCCTAAACCCCTCCCTAAACTCCTTGTTACTCCTCTCCAAGTCCCCCCCCCCATGTATTGGTACAAATGCCCATTTTTCCAGACACTGCCTCATGTCCTTTCCACATTTACTACTACTAAAAGTAAACTCACATGTGTGAGGACCTCCCCATAGAAAAGACAAGGGGAGTTAGAAGTGGAAATCTGCACTCGTAGGTATGTGAATGAGAATTTGCCTAACCTTGGTGCTGGTAAGTTCCAATTCTATTAAGGACTCAGAGGTGAGGATTATGCCTTACTTTCTTCACTTTATTTCTCACAGCAGCAAGAAAAACACACAAAAAACTACTTTTCCCATGAACACTTGGGAAAGAGGAAACTCAAACATAAGTCCTTTGTCAGTCTCTGTACTCTGGCAGCTGCCATCATGCCCTGTTGCTGCTTCCTCTTCCTCTTTCTTCGCGCGAAGCCCATGCTCCGGCATTCTCACGCATCCTGTTTGGGACCATCATTCCCTGCCAAAAAAACACACAGTCAGACTCTGACCGTCTCAACAGAACATAAGGTACGTAAAGCACAACATTACAAAGCAATAGCAGTCACAGTAGCAGAAAGCTCATAAACGAGTTACTTACACCACATACGGGGAGGGTCCACTTCGTAGAAGTAATTGGGGGGGATAATCCTCCCCTCCGAGTCCTTAATAGAATTGGAACTTACCAGCACCAAGGCTAGGCAAATTCTCATTCTATGGCAGGACCGGAGGCTTCGGATTATGCCAGTTCAAAGCTTGTCGACAACTAGCCGAGCCACTTCCAACACTGGCTTAAAATAGAACCTCATAAACGTAGAATCTGAGGACCAATCGGCCGCTCTCATTAGATCCTCCAATCGTGACCCGAGGGCAAACGCTTATGAGGCCATAGCTCCTCTTGCTGAATGAGCTCCAAATTGCTTGGTATCAATCCCTGCCTCCTGCATCACCCAACGCACCCATCTGGCGATCGTTGGTGAAGAAACAGCCTTGTACGGTTTCCGTAGGGCAATAAGAAGTTGTCTTTCGCCCGGAGGGCGAGTGTCGTCAGTCAGTTCTTCATAAGCACAGAGGCACTGTACTACAAACAGCTTAGGGGAATCCGGAAAAGCCGGGTATGAAATAACCCGTGTAAGGGTCTTAGTCCGTCTGCTCACCGTAAAGGTCACCCCTTCCAGGGAAAAACTCTGGCCGAGATGTCAAGAGCTCGAACGTCCGAGACCCGCCTGCAGGACACCAGGCACAACAACATCGCCAGTTTAGCTGTAAGCTCCTTACGAGACAAAAACCTGTTCGGTTGCCAAGACAGAAACAAATTCAAAACCCTATTCACATCCCACAGGACGGAATAGCGCGGTTCGGGTGGCCTCTCAAAAGCCGGCAAACCAAAGGGTGCTCCCCAATCGGGGAACCCTGCACCAAGTCATGTCCTGCTGAAATTGCAGAGCGGAAGGTATTGATCGATCTATAAGCCAGACCCTCTTCCGCCAAACCAGCCAGGAAGTTGAGGATATGGACTACATCTGCCCCCACGGGATTGAATTCCCGTCGCACACACCAGCGGCGCTATCGATGCCATGCTGATCGATATCTCCTGGTCGTGCTGTCCGCCCAGGCCTTAGACAGCAGGTCCTCAGCCTTTTCCGAAAGGCCCGAGAGCGTCCAGCGACGCCTGAGATCCTCCAGGCCATCAGCCGCAGGGAACCCTCCTGGACTAGCCGGTGGGGAACCCAATTCGGATTGAGGAGAATGTGAGGAGAGTGGGGGAGTAGGATTGGAAAATCCCAGGAAAGTTCCAGAAGAACTGGAAACCAAACTTGAGACCTCCACCATGGTGTGACCAACACCACTTGCGCCGATTGACGACGCAGTAACGCCGATACTCGCGTTATCATTGAAAATGGGGGGGGCGCGTACCCCTGCTCGACGGACCAGTCCTGGAGGAATGCATCCATCGCCTCCGCCATTGGGTCTGGGCGCCAACTGAAATATCTCGGCAGTTGGTGGTCCAGACGCGACGCAAACAGGTCCACTGAGAAGGGGCCCCACATGTCCATCAGGTGCGAGAAGACCATCGGGTCCAGCTTCCATACGCTGGCATTCAGAAGGTGCCGGGAGTGCCAATCGGCCACCTCGTTCTGCCGACCCGTCAAATATTCCGCCGTGACTGACACCTGATGGTCCAGGCAGAAGTGCCAAAAATTTCTCGCAAGATCCGCTAGCATCTTGGATCTGGTGCCACCCAGATGGTTGATGTATCGGACCGCCGACAAGTTGTCCATCGGGAGGAGAACACAGGATTGCACCCGGTCCTTGGTCCAGCACTGCACCGCAAAGGACCCCGCTAGCAACTCCAAACAGTTGATATGCAATGACTGCTCGAGGGCGGATCAGGCGCCCCTGTGGAGAAATCTCCGCATCTGGCTCCCCAACCCGAGCGACTGGCGTCTGACTCTATCACAATGTCTGGGGCGGAGCCAAAAATCACACGCCCATTCCAGGCCTCCATGTGTGTCAGCCACCATTGCATTTCGTCCCTCATGTCCGCCAACAATGGGATCACTTGAGAGTACGTCAGACCTTTCCTGAGGTGATGCGCCTTCAGGCGTTGCATAGACCGATAATGAAGAGGGCCCGGGAAAATGGCCTGAATCGATGACAACAGAAGGCCCACTAACCTGGCCAGGTGCCCCAAAGATATCAGCGGTCTCGCCAGAGTCTGGCGTAGCTCGTGCCTGATCTTCGCCCTTTTCTTGGCTGGAAGACTCAGGGTAGCTGACACCGAGTCGATGCTGAACCTGAGAAAAGTCGTACACTGGACTGGAACTAAAAGGGACTTCTTGTCGTTGATAACGAAGACCAGACCCTGGAGCAGATCCACTGCGAACTGCAGATGGGACGCTAGCCGCTGCGAACACTGGTCCATGAACAACATGCCGTCTAGGTACACTATCATTCTGATGCCTCGGGCCCGCAAGGCCTCCACTGCCAGGCGAAACACCTTTGTGAAGCACCACTGCGCCGAGGAGAGCCCGAAAGGCAGCGTGGTGAAATCGTAGACCTGACCATCCCACCTAAACTGGAGGAAACGATGGTGAGGGGGGAAAATCGGGACTGCCAAGTAGGCGTCTTTTAAGTCGAGTCTGGCCATCCAGTCGGATGGGTGCAGCACATCCCTCAGGAGGTGGATCCCCTCCATCTTGAAATGACGGTACACCAGCCATTCGTTGAACTCCTTCAAATTGATAACCGGGCGGCGGCCCCCGTCGACCTTGTCGACCAAGAAGATATTGCTGAGGAAACCACCCGGGTGTTCGCACGCGCAACAAATTGCCCCTTTTTGGAGGAGGGCGAAGACCTCTTCGCGCACCAAAGCCGCATCGCGCTGCGAGAAAGTAATGGGGCGGGGGCGTTGAAGCTGACATGGACGGCCATGGAACTCCAGCTGGAAGCCCTGAACCGTCTGCAGCACCCAAGCATCGCTTGTAAGGGGAACCCAAGCTGGGAGAAACTGTGCCAAGCGCCCCCCTACCCGCAGACTCGCCGAGGGAAGCACACTCACCTCTTCCAGCACCTTGTTGCTGGCCTCGGTGGCTCCCTCGCCCTCGGAACCTCTGTCCTCTGGTGGGATAGAAATGATTGAATCGGGCGTTGTCCTGAAACTGCCCGCGTCCGGAGCCTTGCCCCGTAGGGACTTGCCCAGGGGACGCTGCAGCCCTCACTATCTCAGGGCACCACCCGATAAAGCGTCCCCTAGCGCCACTACAGCGGCGCAATTACGACCCCTCAGGGTATTCAACTCCAAGTACAACCCGCTCTGGGCGTCATGTAATACAGAGGAAAAACCTAGCTTGCGACCCACAGGGTGTCAAAACCGGGTGATTGGGACAGGGACCACAACTTGTGGCAAGCGCGCAAAAAAAACGCACTTCAAACGCGTTCCACAGCGCGCTGGCACCAAGATGGAAGCCTGCCCCCTAGCGGCGAACGGCGCACACCGCACTCTGCTGGGCCAAAAAATCGCGTGAGGAGCGCAAAAGCATCCCGCGACTGTCAGGGGGACCGGTAAGGGCTGAAATACACCAGCGCTGGCAGATAACAGAAAACGCTAACCCCACAGCTTCCAAAACCCAGGAGAGATAGGAAAAAACACTTAACTTGCTGCTGAGCAGCGAAGAAAGAGGAAGAGGAGGCAGCAACATGGCATGATGGGAGCTGCCAGAGTACAGAGACTGACAAAGGACTTATGTTTGAGTTTCCTGTTTTCCAAGTGTTCATGGGAAAAGTAGTTTTTTGTGTGTTTTTCTTGCTGCTGTGAGAAATAAAGTGAAGAAAGTAAGGCATAATCCGAAGCCTCCGGTCCTGCCATAGAATTGCTTTTTTTTGTACTACTTTACAAAATGCAGTTTGTGAATCAGGCCCAGTGCACTGGGAAATGTACTACACAATAGACATCTTATTTCCAATGCTTTGCCCTTCCCTCCAAGACGTGAGTGATCGCTTATCCCCTGCGAAAGTCAAGAAAATTTGAAGTACTTATTGCTTCCCCCGGGCTTCTTCAATTAGCCTTTTAATTAATTGGATTGCTTCCCTCAGAACTGGTTGTAATGACCAACTGCACTGTGCACCTCAGTCGTTCCATTCTTTAGTTCTAGATAAGCAGCCATTTTCGTTAAGTGCTGCTTTGACAGCCTCCCAGCTGTTACAGGCTGAGTAGCTCCACAGGCTATGATTGTGTTTAACACGTTAATGTGCACATTTAAATTTGCTTGCAGAGCATGTCGGTTTTTGCACATTTAGGTAACATATGTGATTTTGTTATTATTTATGGTATGCCTACCGTTCGTAGAGTGCATCACTACCACACTGCAATAATAAATAGGTGATGATAGGATGAGTTTATTATGAGAAAGTCAGACTCCTTTGCCTTTGATATGCTCGTCTTGTTCACAAATAAGAAGCATTTTTATTGTTATTATTGACAACATTGCAAACAATAGCATCGCCACACCTTCCAGTATAAGAGCTCCGTTGTGTAGGGTAGAATTGTTTGGATTTCCTGGCCCTCGCCAATAGCAGCTATAGAGTGGATAAGAAGGTATTCAGTGATGCACAGAGGAAACACCCTCCTGAGTGTACTGTGTCTGCCTGTTCTCCTGCTTAGGATATATTTACTACTATGGGCTTCAGGGCTCTTTTTCTGTGTTTAGTGTGGGCTCTGGACCTGCCTGATAATGATGATTGATTGGCTTTCTTGTCAATTTCAGTTCCTGATTCTGATGGCATTCCACCACTTCTTCCTTTTGTCCAGCTGTCGGAATATTTTGTTTATATCATGTTTTTGATTGGATGAATGCATCCTTCGATGACAGATATCTGATTTTCCTTTTGCATTTTTGTACAGCGTTTGCTTTTAGTACTCACGAGGAGATTCATCCTTCCCTATTTCCATGTGTGTCTGCTTATCTTTGCTGTCTCCACTCGCATGTATGTTTAATTGAAGTTCTTAAGTTTTTGGCCCTCACATCTCTTTCTACTTTTGCTGCTCCCTCCAACCTCTATCTTTCACCCCCTGCCTCCAATTCATTCAAGCACCTACTGCAGCTAATAAGAAACAACAAAAGAGATATTCAGCAAATAAGCTGTTTCTTTTGCGGAATAACAGTCAGTTTGTGAATACAAGTGCCTGGTATCCAGTGATCGAGGGAGTTGTGGAAGGAGTCTACGTTACATCTAGTGATGGACTGTAGCCTTGGCAGGCAATTTTTTGCCTGACTCAAGGATCTAGTAAAAGCTTTTTGTACTTTGACTGCCATTGTCTCCGGTGCAAGGAACCTCTAATGGCTTAAGATACTGCAGCTTGCCTTTGTGTCTGATTTGAGGTACCTCTAACGAAGACTTAAGGTACTGCAGTCTGACGTTGTATCTGACTTAAGGGACCTTTAGAAAGGATGGAAGCCTGCATTTGGAGCCTGCAGATTGCAGCAAACAATAAGGTAAAAGGTTTCTATATTCATGCCCCCCCCCACTTCCTACTTTGTTCACACATCTCATGACCAACTTCAGCAAACCACTTTCATTTCACCCAGACAAAGACTACGGGGCTGATTAGTATGGTGGGTGGACGTATATCCACCCGTCACCCTATCGGGGATGGGGACCGCTTGAAATGCTGTTGGCAGACTCACAGGGCAAATTAGGATGCGACCGCCACTGTGGCAGTCTCATTGCCCATGTTTCAAAATGCTCAGGTGCTGCTAGCTGCAGCACCCACAGCAATGTAAAAAAGGGATGTTTTATAAATCCCTGCACTAAGTGACAGGCACTGTGCAGTGCCTGACACAGGGTACAGAGATATGTAGGGGGCACCATATGTGTTCCCCCAGGCCCCATGTTTGTCGGGGAGGATGGAAGGTGGGCCCATTACTGGCTCCCAATTTTCCTTTCGGCCAGCCTTTTCATGGCGGTTGAACCACCATGAAAAGGCTGCCAGGGCAGTACATTGTTATCCCTATGGTGGTGCTTGGTCCTTTTCTGATCACTAGGAGATCTGGGTATCTTTTCATTTCCTTTTCTTAGATTTTCTCAAGGTTTGACACTTAAGTGTAGTCAGGTTGCATATCACGATAGACATTTATTTTCTTTAGACCCATCAACACTTTTGTGTTATTAATAGGTGCTTGGTGGGCACCACCACCATTCCGAGAATGCAGAGCAGGCTGAGAGGCAATCGGAATGATTGCTACCGTTGGACCTGTGGTGGTCTGGCTTTCCGTCTGCCATCACACCGCCTGCCATCAAAATATGGCAGGTGGGAAAGCTGCTTAGAATGGCAGGGAGACCATCACTGACATCCTGTTGGTGGCAGACTCCCCGCCATCCTAATCAGTCCCTAATACCTTTGTCAATGCTTGTTCTGACCTGACACCATTGCTGTTTATAAGTAAGATACCTGGGACCTTGAAACCGAGAAGACCCCAGTGTTACTCAAAGTCCAGTTCTGAATTCTGACCCAGGTTTTCAGCTGAATGTGATCTGCCAGCAGACAGATAGGAGTGATGATGTGGTGCGTTAGAGTACTGAGTTTACCCAGGCCATAAGTAGTGTGATAGAAGCATTGCAAAGATAATCGCTACCGGGGTATCTGAGCCAGATGCTAAGTTATGGGACCCAGGTATTCTGCCTGTAGTATGAGCACACCCAGCTGACTTTGATAGAAAAACAGACAGAAGCCAGAGATGGCTACGATCCTGATTGTTAATGGCTACATCAGGAGAGGGGCTTACTGTTGAAGAAGGAGAAGAGCCATGAACTGCATGGAAGCACGGTTGAATGTTTTGTCAGCATTATGTGAGCAGGCCAATCCCTCTCTATGTTCCATTACAATCATTACATTTCTAAAGCGTGCTACATACCCGTGAGGGTCTCAAGGTGCGGGCGGGGGGGGGGGGTGGGCGCTATTGATCGAAGAGCCAGGTCTTGAGGAGTCTTCTGAAGGCCAGCAGGTCCTGAGTCTGTCGTAGGTTGGTTGGGAGAGTGTTCCAGGTCTTGGCGGCGAGGTAGGGGAAGGATCTTCCGCCAGCTGTGGTTTTCCGGATACGATGGACTTTGGCGAGGGCGAGGTTGGCTGAGCGGAGGCTTCGGGTGGGGGTGTGGAAGCTGAGTCGGTTGTTGAGGTAAGTAGGTCCGGTGTTGTGTAGTGCTTTGTGTGCGTGTATGAGGAGTTTGAAGGTGATCCTCTTGTTGACGGGGAGCCAGTGCAGGCCTCTCAGGTTGGGTGTGATGTGGCTGCGGCAGGGGAAGTTGAGGATCAGTCGAGCCGAGGCGTTTTGGATTCATTGTAGTCTTCTCAGGAGCTTGTTTGTTGTTCCTGAGTAGAGGGCGTTCCCATAGTCGAGTCTGCTGGTGATGAGGGCCTGGGTGACGGTTTTTCTAGTGTCAATTGGGATCCATTTGAAGATTCTGCGGAGCATTCAGAGGGTGTTGAAGCAGGACGCGGAGACGGCATTGATTTGCCTGGTCATGGAGAGGGTGGAGTCGAGGAGGACCCCCAGGTTGCGTGCGTGGTCCGTGAGTTCCGGGGCGGTGCCAGCAATGTGGGCCACCAGGAGTCATCCCAGGCTGATGGGGCGGGTCCTAAAATGAGGACCTCCGTCTTGTCTGAGTTCAGCTTTGGTCTGCTGTCCTTCATCCAGTCGGCTACGGCCCTCATTCCTCTGTGGAGGTTGGCTTTGGCGGTGTGGGGGTCTTCGTGAGGGATATGATCAGCTAAGTGTCGTCGGCGTAGGAGATGATGTTGAGGTTATTTTGTCGTGCAACGTTAGCGAGAGGAGCCATGTAGATATTGAACAGCGTCGGGCTGAGGGAGGATCCCTGTGGGACGCCGCAGATGATCTCGGTGTTTTTTGAGCGAAAGGGTGGGACGCTCTGGTTTCTGCCGGAGAGGAAGGATGTGGTCCAGGCCAGGGCCTTCTCTTGAATACCGGCGTCATGAAGGCGTGCTGATAGGGTGCGGTGGCAGACTGTGTCAAAGGCTGCTGATAAGTCCAGGAGGATGAGGGCGGCTGTTTCTCCTTTGTCCATCAGGGTCCTGATGTCGTCAGTGGCGGCGATGAGGGCGGTCTCGGTGCTGTGGTTGCTGCGAAAGCCGGATTGGTAAGGGTCCAGGATATTGTTGTCTTCGAGGTAGCGGGTTAGCTGTTTGTTGTCAATCTTCTCTGTCACTTTTGCCTGGAACGGGAGCAGGGAGATGGGCCGGAAGTTCTTGAGGTCCTTGGGGTCCGCCTTGGGCTTCTTCAGACGGGCGCTGATCTCGGCGTGCTTCCAGCTTTCCATCACCATATTAAAATGAAATGGCTTCTGTTCATAATCCTGCTTCATCACATATGAGGAATTCTTCAAATATAGAGGCAAATGTTACAAACTAAGCCACTTATATGGATTCATCAGAGAACATGACCTGTGACTTAGACCAAGTTCTATTCAATGTTTACCCTACTGGAGCCGAAATACACAGTTAGTAAATTATCTGAAATTACAGCAGTCTCCTTACTTATTACTTCAGAACTGAACTGAGAGGCTGTTTCCTCAAGGACAGGTTGGAAGCTTCTACACAGGTTGCAGCGACTATAGGAAATCATCTTGATTTTAATCTTGAGAAGTACTTCTTGACTACCTCTCTTGTGGATTTTAGATCGCATGTAATTTTTTGTTTTCTTGAGAGTGGAAGCTGATAATATCTTTCATAACTGTATATAAAATGTGAATGTGGGGTTTGTGCAACAGGAGTAGTATCACTCTGTGATTGGGTTGATGATTTCAGATATAGGAAACTCACAAGCTGGATGAAAACCCTTTGCACCCCCAATTACTTTAGAGGCAGTGGGAAAGACGAACCAAGCTGTGAAGAAATGTCTGACACCATTATGTAATTGCATGTGATATATGCAAAATAGAATCCAAACTCCAAAATCTGATGTGCAGCATCACAATGACAAATTCCATACAGACTGCACATTAAGGGGCCTATTCACAATTTGCATTTTGTAGTAAGTCTAGTAGTACTACAATAGCATTGAAAGATACTACAAAATGCTTGTTACAACCCTACATGCAAAGTTCTACACCACCGCCCCTCCTTTCTTTTATGTGCATAGAACTCTGCCCTGGCTGTGTCATATTTGGGACGACGTGGCACATTCAACTTAGTAAACACAATCTTGTTAGTTTACAATGCTGGTGACTGCAAAAAAGGTGTTCAACCCCTCATGGGCCTGTTTGCTGAGAGAAATGTATGATAGGTTTAAAACAGTAACACACAACATTACAATTAATAAAAAAAACAAAAGTAAAATTTGGAAGTATTAAGAAAGGGGCTATGTGCAAAATGGCATCAACATGTTTATATCTTTCTTGATTACGGGAACAGAAGATGTGCATTTTTGAAGGAAATGTCAACCAATGCTCATAGGAACAATGTGGGAATGGTAGTTACTGTACGTCTATGTGCACTTCCATAAATGGCCATCCAATACTGTGGTTCCATCAAAAAATTCAAAAACAAAAACAAGATAACATTACCTGCAAATTTTTCTGCTTTGCAATTGGTGGATGTTAAGGGGAGAGACAGTTACAATCCATGCAAGAAGACTGCAATGTTTTTAATCTTTCTGGAAGTTTCTCTGAATTTTCTGTTACAGCTCCAAATGTGAGACCTACTTCTCTGTCCTACGTTCTGCTATGTCCAAGAGTCCCAGTTTTTTAGGAGCCTGGAAAAGTCACTCCTCATCTCTCTGACAGCGCCCAGACCTCAGTGAAAAATCTTAGTTTCAAGATAGTGGGTCCCACAGGATTTAGTGTCGCCCACTATTAATTAGACAGTTTATTCTTACACACATAATGAATCCCTTTTCAGCCTTTTGTGCCCCTGAGGCAGTATAAATGGCTACCGTACGGCCTCTTTGGTTCAAGTCTAGGAGACCCCTCAATGTTCTATACAGGCAAATCAGATAGGATTCTTTCTTCTTTTGATATATCTTCCATGTGGCGATGGTAGAATTGTGCAATATTTATCCTGCTCACTCTTCAGTGATTGATTTCCTGGGCACAATCTAATTTCCCACCATTAGACACCAGAGAGAATACAACTTCACACCTTATCGGGAGGCTAATCACTTGAACTGGTGTAGGTAAGCAAGCAGATTATTACAGCTAATTTTATGGCACGGCACGGAGGCCATCATTATGCAAATTCTCCTTTATTGCCACAGCTCAGCAGTAACAATGAAGAGAATATAGAACTTCAATACCATTCCATTACAGTATAAACCCTGTGAACATGCAGCCATCTTCCTTCTTTGTTGCTGCTGCTAACAGAGATAAGTACCCTCATTTCATTCGTTCATACTTTTTCATGTATTTATGGAAATTATGGTTCTTTGTGTGATTAATGTTTGTACTTTTTTATATCTTGCATGACTGGGTCCTATTGACCCTACCATGCGTTTATTTATTGTCATTAGACCCTTCTTATAACTTTCTCTGTGGACCATGTCTCTTTGAGAGACCTCCTTGATAAGATATTACAAATGTTTTCTCCCTATTTTTTCGTGTTCTTTTCACTGAATCTCTTGGGCCCTTCTTGGTCCTCTGTTTGCCTTTAAAATTGGATGCAAGCGCTGGATGTTCCCTAGCAACTCTCTAAACAAAGCCAAGCCTACCTGTCCCCCCTCGCACACTGTGCCGCGCTGTCACCGCGCCCTTTCTCTCTTTTCCGCTGTCACTGTGCACTTACTCTCTCTTCCCATGTCCTCCCCTGCTCCTCCAAACACGCCGGGAGTCCTCTTTCACCACGAGATGTGCGTTTTAATTGCACGTTGCAGGGAGAAAATAATTAGAGAAAAGACCATAAGTGACTACCACGTGCGTAGTTGCCATAGTTTCAGCAGACAACACTTGGCAGTTGCTGCTGTTTTTACTCGGGATCAATTTCATCTGCTGACACGCATTTTTCATCGGCTTTCCCTCGGATTCTGACACGCATTTTTCACCGGCTTTCCCTCAGATTCAACTACAAAATGAACCCTTTCCATTTATATATCGAACCTGTGTATAAAAAAAAAAGTCTCTCTTGAACTACTAAATCAAAGCCCTTATTCTGTATAAAATAAAAAAAAGAAGAGACAAGGTAAAATTACCTACCTAACTTACTGTATTATTTATTCTTTTCCCCAACAATGTCTCTCAATCCAGACTCAAACCTTGAAGGTAAACGTGAATCCATGGGCTCTAAGGCCATGGATAAAGCCTTGGATGCTTTCAATGGCGCAATAAATAAAAAAAAATGTAAATGGTGTCAAAGGCAAGGCCCACAACCAGTACTGCACATCTTATGGGCCCAAAAGAAGGGACAGTTAAGGCCCCAAAGAAAAGAGCTGCACTACGACACACTGAAAAAGGTGCTAAAAATCCAATAAAACGACAAAGGCAGCTCACTCACGCTTCTCAGGCAGTGACCAGAACGATGCCTCGGGCATCACGATAGGGCCTAGATCAGGCCCTGAACCCTCTGTACATTTTGATAGTGATGATGTTGCTGAAATAGATCTTTCGTGCTCTTCAGGCTTTGATACAGATTCAGAGGCGATGGGAGATGGAAGATGAACCTGTGGAAAACATTGAAGAGACTCAGACCCAAAAATGGGTATCACTCATCCCCTCAGGGACTATATGTTTGCTCCTCTTTTGATTAAACACCCCTTTCCCCCGAATGGCAACCCTCCCAACACGTAGTGAACTACGTTAGCTGCTGGCTGAGAAGGGAGATTACCAAAGATGTGAGATCCAGACTGAGGTCTGAATGCCCCCGCCCATCTCTCCCAGACAAAATTGCAATGACCCCTCAACTTGACCCTAAATCTGTTGCCTTCATCGCCAAGGGTGCCAAGGACCCTAGAAAGGGGATAGATGAGAGTCTTAATCTTGCCAAGACTGACTCCTCAACACTATTGGACCTCTAACTAAAATTTTTGACTCAGCCAAAAGTGCATACATTGATGGAACCCCCATCAATCCTAAGGAACTGCACAAATGGGTCCAACGCTCTATCTGCCTCCTCTGCAAAGCCAACACTGCCATTTCGAATGAACGCAGAAAGAGCCTCCTCACAAGGACTCCTCTTTGGGAAAGATTTTATTCGAGATATGGCAAAATATGTATGCGCATTGAGCTCGATTCAGAAGTCTCAGCATGACATTAAAAATTCTTCCAGGATAGAATTTTTGGAAGGGTCCGGAGAAGGGGGGGGGTTGGTTCCTCAGCCGAGGACAAACTACCTCTAGACCCTTTCTGGGACGAGGCTCAAGATATCAACAGTCATCCTTTTACCAGAACCAACCATTCTTTCCTCAAAGACAAAGAAGCCGGGGTAGACCATTTTGAGGCGAAAGAAGAGCCAGCAGAGGTTTCTCAACAGGTAAGAATATTGAAAGACCATTCAGATACCCCCATAAAGGTGGGAGGGAGACTAGCCCTTTTCTATGGGAGCAGCCCTTGGTGACTCAAGACCCGTGGGTTCTCAAAACTGTGAAGGGTTACAAAATAGAATTTACAGACATTCCCTTCCAATCAAAGGCACCTCGCAAAATAATCTTCTCTCAAGAACAGAGCAATCTAGTGTCTCAAGAGGTGAAGGATCTACTGGCCAAAGGGGCTATAATAGAGATTCCAGAAACAGGTTTCATCAGCAATATATTCTTAGTAGAGAAGAAAGACAAGAGACAGAGAACTGTCATAAACTTAAAAAGTCTAAATGGATGGGTATCCTACCACAACTTCAAGATGGATGGAATACACCTCCTAAGAGATGTCTTCAGAAACACGTCTAGACTTAAAGGACGCCTATTTGACAATCCCAATTTGGCCCCCTCACAGGAAGTTCCTCCAATTTACTTGGGAGAGTAAACTCAGGGAATTTTGTACTCTCCTGTTTGGACAATCATCAGCCCCCTGGTGCTTCACCAAGGTTCTACGTCCAGTAGTAGCGTGGCTAAGGAAGAGGGGTGTAAGACTAAACATTTATCTGGACAATTTTCTTATCATGCCTCAGTCCAAGGCGACAGGCTCTCACCATACCAATCTTACTATTCGCCTCCTGGAACATCTAGGCTTCGTCATAAATGCAAAGAAACTTGGACTACGCCAAGCCAAGAAACTCAATTCCTGGGGTTCATGGGGTTCATGGTAAGTACAGTCTCTGCAGAACTGAAATTACCAAAGGAAAAGATCAAGAAACTCAGAAAGGAACTCAAAAGGATACTTTCTTTGCAAGTCTTTCCCTTGAGACTCTTAGTCAGAATCCCGGGTCTCCTCTCCTCAACCATTCAAGCGATCTTTCCAGGCCCTTTACACTACAGGGCCCTCCAGAGACTCAAAGCGAAAGCTCTGAGATCGTCTCTCTCTTACACTCAGATGACCTCCTTGGTTGAAGACTCGAGGAAAAAAATGTCTTGGTGGCTAAAAAAGGCAGAAGCCTGGAATGGCAAAGCAGTCTTTGGGGAATGCCCAGATTTGATAATAGAATCAGATGCAAGTCTAGAGGGTTGGGGTGCCACATGTGGCAACTTTTCAACATGAGGTCTTTGGACACCCAAAGAGAAGGAACTACATATCAATTGCTTGGAACTCCAGCAGGCTCCTTTGCGGTTCGGAGTTTTACCCAGAACTCAGTCAAGTGCTCGTTAATGTTATGCATGGACAATGTCTCTGCAGTGAGATACGCCAACAAGATGGGGGGACCACAGCAAAAGAGTCTTACCAAAGTAGCGAAAACCATCTGGGATTAGTGTCTGAACAGGGGACTGTCCGTCACAGCGGAACATATCCCTGGTTTTAACAATCGAATAGAGGACTGGTTCTCCAGAAATTTCAGAGTTTCCAGCAACTGGAAATTAAAAAGACAGATATTCATGACAATCCAAGACAAATGGGATCTCTTCGGGACAGATCTCATTGCAGACCGAATGAATACTCAGTTGATGAATTTCTTCAGCTGGAAGCCGGATCCTAGAGCGATAGGGGTGGATGCCTTCCTCCAGGACTGGCAAGGCTTAAAGCCATATGCCTTCACGCCATTTGTCATGCTTCCTCGTCTTCTCTTACATACTTGCCGGTACCTTCAGAATATGGTGGTGATAACCCCTCTTTGGAGGTCTTAGGCATGGTTCCCTCTCATCTTGGAGATGGCTGGGGACTTCCTTATTTTAATACCTCCTTTCGAGGAACTACTCCTAGGTCCTCACGGTGAATCTCACCCTCTCATAGACCAAGGTCTATTGATTCTGGCGGCCTGGAAGATTTCAGGCGACAATGGCAAATCCCTGGCCTTGCGGCACATGCTTTCCAACTCATATCTGAGTCTTGGGCATCTGGAACAATGTAAGCATATCGATTGGCTTGGAATAAATGGGTTTGCTGGTGTCTTCAATGACACTACGATCCAGTTTCAACTGATGTAATACACGTTGTTAACTATCTATTGGAACTCTTCGCTTCTGGCCTAAGTTATAGAACTGTTAATGTCTATAGATCAGCAATAGCTGCAGGTCATTCCTTAGTTGATGGTGCCTCAGTTGGTCAAAGCATTTTAACACAAAAGATTATGAGAAGTATGCGCATTCTTAATGCTCCAACTACTAAATATTCAGCCTCATGGGACGCTAAATTGGTATTACAACTTATTTCTTCTTGGGGAGATAACACTAACCTCTCTCTCAAACACATTTCTTATAAGCTTACTGTATTGCTTTGCTTGGTTTCTTTCAGACGAACCTCAGATGTTAAGGTGTTAAGGCTTTAGATGTCTCTAACAGGTCTTACCAACCTGAAAGCGTTTGTTTTTACCTTAAGAAGAGAACCAAAACGATGTCATCCTCTATTTTCTACCCTTTCTTTCCTCTTAATGAAAGTCTATGCGTTATTAATTGTCTCAAAGAGTATGAAAAAAGGACGATAAGTCTTAGAGGAGTTGGAAGTCAACTGATGATTTCTCACAGATCTCCCCATAATGCAGTTTCTTCTCCCACGCACATTTCTGGAAATATATTTTGCATGTCCCGCTTTGATACATAAAACATTCAAACCTGTGGTGTAAATGTTCACTGCAGCCCATATGTGAAAATTTACTTTCATGCTATTTTTGCAAGTTTAGAGCAACATGCCAAGACCTTATTTGGCAATTTACTTCCGCAAAGAATGCACAATATACCTCTTAAGTCCTGTGCCACAGTGCACAAAATCAAAATGCAAGATTCATAAAAAGGCAAACTGTTTTGGAATACTACACAGAAAAAGCAAGATTGCTATAGATATCCTTAATGCTGTAGTATACAGAAAAGGGCCTTATGAAATTTTGGACCATGTTTTGTACGTCAGGCATAAAGTGTGGGCTTGCAATCAGACCTTGTCTCTGGGTTTATACACTGGGGCTTGAAGCCTGTGTGCATAGTCATATTTGTTTCTATATTTATGACTGTTTGTGAAGGGGCCTTTTCGCTGATTCATAGTTCTGGTGTTGTATAATTTTCTACATTGATTAGGACTGGTCATTGCACCCAAGGCAAATTTTAAATTATAGTCTCTGTAAGGCAGTACTCTTTATCTTATGTAAAAGTGCAACATGCATAAATAAGATTTTTCAAAGTTTGAAGAGTTACCTTGTCACCAATTTTACAAGACCGCAGATCTTGTGTTGATCATAATGTATATTTACTTGTGTTACATGTTCAGACTTATTCTGGGGCGTGGCTAGCCATCTAAGATGGCGGTTGTGGTCTGATAGGGCTCCAGACCCTCCCGGGAGGGGAACTGATTACTACACGTCGTGAACCCGGCTGAGAACTAAAGCAGCAGAGCGACTCCATTGGCGCTGAGAGCAGCCCTGAAACTGCCGCAGTGGACAGGGGCCTACACAACGCCAGTCACTACCAGAGGCCGGGGCTTATAACAAAGGTCTGTCTGCGGTGTGCCTGGCTGAGTGAGCCGTGGTTCGGGCCCTCCCCGCGGACCGGCGGACATTGCACCCTCCCCGAGGCCTTCGCCCCCGAGATCATCCCCAACGTCACGGGGCCCTGACCAGGGCTCTCTGCAGAGCTGCCTGGTGAGACGTATTGCCCGGCCGGGGGACGGCCTGTTGACTAGCGGCAAGTGAGCGGAGGTTAGGAGCCGCAGAACTGCGCTAAGGAATGCCGCAAGGTGCTGGAAGACCGTGCGGTCCTACATAGAGGTTGGCAGTCCACCCTGGCCCCTACTACCCAGTGTGGACACCGGGGGTACAGTACTTACTGATACTGGCGCAATACGAAGCTTGTGGCGGTGGGGGGCACACATGCGGTGGGTCTATACGCCCGCTTTGAGAAGTGCGACTCGCCGAGACCTGCATTCGGCCTGAATCCTCCGACTTGCACACTCAGCGCTCCACCTGTGTAATGCAGTCCCCCTGGGGGGCACCTTTACTTGAGACCGCACCAACGAGCTGGGGCCGCGCAGCGATCCCTTTAGGCCCGAGAGCAAGGCTGCACCAGGATCAGGAGGTGCTGGGCGAGAAGGCCTATGCGGGTATGCGGAGGTGCAAGGTAGCAGATCACTGGGCCCCCACGTAGTGTATTATGATCTGTCCTGGGGATTGACACACCGGGAGGTGCAATTGGAGACCACTACTTGGAGCAGACCACTGGAGGGGCCGCATTGCGGATGCGGCCCGAGAGCCCGCGCAACTTACCTGCACCGTGACCCACCAACACGGGGTTCACTGGACTGTTTGCCACGCGCAATGGGGCACAGGCTCATATGACCATTGGCCCTTCCCCCGCTTGCTGAGGCCTGGCCAGGGTGTGCTGTGGGGCAATAGGCATGCGCTGTGCCATCATCGCTGGCCTCCTCTTGAACCGTTCATAGGAATTGCCTAACAAGGGCCTGAAGGCGACAGTGGAGCCCCCCGGGTCCTGGGGATTTGAACCGCAACGAGGGTGGGAGGCGCAGACACAGAGGAGCGTGCCAGTGCCACGCTCCTCGGGTTGACCTGGGCCTGCAAACCCCCCTTCCTCCGGGATCGCTGGGAGTCCATTGCTTGCAACTACTCGTGACGCTACCAGCTCCCTCCTGTGACTGACCGCAGGGGCGACCCGACGAGAGGCCCGGAGAGGACAGTGAGACATGGCCAGAATCCGGGCAAAAACAACGGAGGGGCAACAAGGCCCTGACCCTCACTCTACCATGTCGGGCCACGCTAGTAGGCCCCCCTCGCCTAGGGCGGATCTGACTGACCATGCGGAAGGGACACCGGATAAGCTGGATCTCATCCTCAAAGAGATTTGAGACTCTAGAATGGCAATGGAGTTACAGATGGGCGCGCTCACCATGGGATTAACGCTGCTAAAGGCGGACTATACCAAACTGGTGGACACAGTTAAGGAACACGACCGATCTATTGTGGACCTCACCCCTAAAATGACGGAACACTCTTCCTCCTTGCAACAGCTCCAACAGCAGGCAATCAAGCTCATGGGCCAAGTGGGGGATGCGGAGCGCAGGAATTGACTCAATAACATCCGTGTTATTGGTCTGCTGGAATGCTGTGAGGGAAGCAGAGCGGCTGAATTCATGGAAACATGGTTCTAGGAACATGTGACCTCTGAGGGGCTCTACCCGTACTTCTGCATGGAAAGGGCCCATAGAATCCCGACGGGACAACCCAAACCAGGCGCGCCGCCTCGCCCTCTGATCAGGAAAATCCTCAACTATAGAGACTGTGACATCTTGCTACAGAAAGCTAGGGAAATGGCACTAATTCAGTATGAAAACCACCGTATAACCTTATACCCGGACTATACAGTGTTGGTGCAAAGGCGGAGATTATCCTACCAGGCAGTAAAGAAAAAGCTACAGACTGCACAACTCAAATATGCCCTCTTGTATCCTGCCCGACTGAAGGTCATGCACGACAAGAAGACTCACTTTTTTGAAAGTCCGGCAGATGTTGAGGAATGGATGGAGGTGATGGGTATCGGCCCAAGCCAAATAAGTCAACCAGATGGCTCCTCGCAGGACTCGAGCACACTCCCGAAGAGAACCCCTCGATGAACTCAGAACCCCAACCGGGGCAAAGGGGGAGCGGGCCCATCGTGGGAACAGCAACGACGAGACCAGGAGGGATCGCTGGTGGTGGCCGGTTCCTTCCGTGAAGATTTGAACAAAATTGCTACTGACTCGGAAGACAGTACTCTCCATTCGGATTCCGACCATAGTGCAATTCTTTTCCCCATCATCACACCGAGAACGGCCGATGACTTGATCGACAGTTGAAAGAGGCGGATGGGTCAAGGACACACGAGACTGAGGGCTTTGCCCTTGCGGTGGGCGCAAGCCCGGCGCTGGACAGATTATGGTACCCTTTCATTGGTGTCGATCACTGTGTGAATTGGCAAACTACTCTGTATAGTTGATGTTGTGTGAGGCACTGCCCGTACGCTCTATTCTTACACATCCAGCGCCACGAGACACCTAGGTTATGCGCTGCTTGTTGTAGGGGTTTGCAATTTACATTGTTGTACTTGATTATGCTACTAACGTCGTCCCTGCCACCCCAACACACAATCCCCCACGGGAGATGGGGCACCGTTGACCCAATGGGCACGGACCATTCTAGGAATATGCCTGCACACGAGTTTGGCTACCTCCCTATTGGCGTATGCACCGGTATTTGTTTTGTACCACTTGTACATTGTTGTTGGGCCCAGTGCAGTTCAGGCGCTGTGCTGAGTTCTGTTGAAGTTGTTTGGGAAAGGGTACTCCTGGTCAGCTCTGCCCTGTTGGCACCATGAAGAGATGAGTACCGTTTACACACAGGAACATGACAGGGGCCGCTAGTACAATAGGGTCATACAACCTGCTCACATGGAACGTTCCGGGACTGGGGCAATCCAGAAAAGACACTGTGTACATGCATTTCTCCTCAGACGTAAAGCACAGGTGTCGTTCCTCCAGGAATCCCATCTAACTGACTCTGAAACACAAAAGATGTGGAAAAAATGGAGAGGACATATTTACTGCACTAATTACTCTGCTTTTGCTAGAGGGGCGACTATTTGGGTGCGGCATGGGGTCCCATTTGTGGAACTTGAGCGCCGGGTGGACAACCAGGGTCAATACATACTTGTGAAGGGCACTTTAGACAGCTCCCTGGTGGTCCTTGGAAGCATTTATGCCCCTAACTTCGACCAAGACCGATTCCTGAGTAAGCTGAGTACGGTCTTGGCGGACTGGGACGGGATCCCCTGGGTGTTGGGAGGGGACAGGAATGGGGCACTGGACACTGGGTTGGACAGGTCACACCCCCCCTACACGGTATACCTGCTGGCAAACTAGCGGACCAATTCACCAAGTGGGCAAACGGGTGGACACTTTCTGACGCATGGCGATGCCTTTACCCGACCCATCTATACTACTATTATAAAGAGAGAACTTGCACCTTTTGGCCAGGTAAACTCGGGAACCACAGCGCCAATCTACACACCCGATACATCTATGAAAATGTAAGGGTGTGTAGATGGACATAGGCTATATAATTTTTTTTTTAAAAAGTACATTTAAAAAATTACGTTTGTAAACAAAGTAGTCCCCTGAAAGTAGCGCCGGCCGGGACCTAGCACTGGCCACGACGCGATGTGCGTGATGACGACAAGGAGGAGGGCGGTGCAGTAATGCCTCGATTTCAGTCTCTTAGGGCCGTGTCTCTCTTCTATGTCTACGGCTCTGCAGCAAGCTGTTGGCGGGCCTCGGAGCTGTCGCTTTTGTACACACTAAAGATGGCGACAACGGGGGAGCCGAGTGCCGGGCTGGAGAGTCCGAGCGACGAGTGCGGTGGAGCGGAGGGTCCGCGCTTGAGCGCACTGCCCGGAGAGTTGCTGGAACGCATCCTCTGCTCCCCAGGACTTACTCCTGCTGACATCTGCCGCGCGGCTCGGAGCTGCCGAAGGTTGCAGGATCTTTGCGGGGCCCGAGGAAAGGTGTGGAGGCAGCAGTTTCGGAGGAGGTACTGGGGCGCAAAGAGTTTAGGATTAGAACAATTCGGGGGGCGCGAGTGAGTCTGGGCGGGAGGGGGGCGCGAGTGAGTCTGGGCGGGAGGGGGGCGCGAGTGAGTCTGGGCGGGAGGGGGGCGCGAGTGAGTCGGGGCGGGAGGGGTCGGGGCGGGAGCGGGTGTACTGCCCCCAGTCCCTTTCTGCCCCAGGCAACGCTGGGGCGGGCTGCTAGTAAAGAATATTTCTTTTACTCTCTGATAAAGAGCCTCCGTACCAGAATTAACAGGTTCCTGTGCTCGAACCCCATCATGCCAAAGATCCACAGCTCCACATACCTGGCCAAGAGGTTTTCCAACCATAATCCACTAGAGCTCACACTTCATTGGGGCATGGTACCCACACCAGTGCCCACCTGGAAATTGCACCCGCACTTGCTTGAGGATGCCCCCTTTCGCACGACCCTGTCCAACATCATTACTAACTACCTGGCTGAAAACTGGAACACAGCGTCCTCTAACTTGATCGAATGGGATGCTCTGAAGGTGGTGGTGAGGGAGGAGATGATCGGACAGCTGGTGGGGGCTAGACAAGAGACGCACCAACAATTACTGGACATTGAGCGCAAGTTACATGTACTGGAGAGGGAGGCAGTGTCTGACCCAAATAAACGGGAGGTATTACAATCCACTCACATAGACCATGCGGAGATATTGGAGACATTGCGAACAATAGACTACAGGGCGTATCTCCAACGGAAACACACCGAGGCGGATAGAGCCGGCACACTGCTTGCCTGCATAGTCAGGGATAGACCTGACTCATCAAGCATTTCCAGCAGCCACACCTTGGCAGGACATGTAGTGCACACACAAGGCGAAATAAATGCTGCCTTTCATGAACACTTAGAGACGCTCTATACACCCCCGCCCCAGTAGAAACTCTTTGATAACCGACTTTTTCCGGGACCTTCCCTTCCCGGTTCTACCGGAGGACGTCCAGATAGATATTGACGGCCCGATTAATCAACAAAAAATCTGTGCTGCGCTTAAGGGTCTAAACCGTAACAAGACACCTGGAATAGATGGGCTACCCGTTGAATTTTACCTTACGTACTTGGAGTCCTTAGTACCTACACTAGAGACTGTCTACAAGACGGCTTTTGAGACTGGCCTTCTGCCAGATTCCACCATGCAGGCACTAGTCATGTCTAAACCCAAACCGGGATGGTTTGGAGATGTCTAATTACAGACCCCTCTCTATGCTAGCCACTGAATACAAAATCCTAAGCAAGGCCCTTGCGAACTGTATGCAACTGCACCTTAATGCGCTTATTCACAGCGATCAGTGCGGCTTCCTCCCAAACCGCAGTACCTCTTTAAACACCAGACAGTTGCATTCTGTAATGACGGCCACCCCGAGAGCCTACCACCCACGCAGGATGCATTGCACTGGACCTTAGACAGGCATTCGATTCCCTCTCTTGGGACTTCATGTTTGCGACATTGCAAAGGTTTGGGTTCTCGAATATATACCTTAAATGGGTCCGCTTATTATACACATCCCCTTACGGGCAACTATATCTCCAACCAATATAATATTTACAGAGGCACAAGGTAGGGGTGCCCTCTATCTCCCCTGCTGTTTGTATTGGCATTGGAACCCCTGGGCCTGGCTCTCCGGAGATTGGCAGATCAGCTTGGCATTCACATTGACGGGATACACCACCTAATATCTATCTATGCGGATGATATACTCCTGTACCTAAGGGACCTGACCGCTGATAATGCCCCCCTCGAGGGTAAATTCGCCATCTTTGAACGCCTTTCTGTACTGGCCATAAACCCGGAGAAGTCGGCCAGCTATTTCTTCCAAGACACGCCGCACATAACCCACCTGCAATTAGACACTTATGCCCTGCCAGTGGCCCCCACCACCTTTGAATACCTAGACATCTGCTTATACAGATCACAAGAGGACCAAATAGAAGGCAATATACTACGGGCCGTGAGGGGCCTCTGTGCTAGTGTCGGGTTCTGGTCTTCCCTACCCTTATAAGTAATGGGGCGGATCGCCATCTCAAAAATGGTGATGCTGCCTCGACTCTTACACTACTTTGTGAATCTACCAGTGATCCTCCCACAATCCATTTTTAATACGCTGAACACTGTATTGTCCACTCTCATCAGGGGCACGGGTCAGAGACGAATAAGTCTTCGAAAGCTCCAGTTGACGATGCAGAGTGGCGGCCTGGGAGTCCCGGACTTCCGAGGATATTATTATGCCAGCCAGCTCCAGTGGCTGTCCTATTGGACTGCAGGCCGGAACTTACACGAAATTGGATTTATGCCGCAGAGTCTGGACCGGGGTGAGCTGCACTCTCTGCTTCTTCCGAAGGCTAAGATCCCCCCTGATTGCCCAGCCCCTGTTACGGACGGCCCTACTCTGTTGGAGAAAGGCCCTATCATGCACGTCCACAGTAGCCCCCTACGCCCCAAACTTCCCCATACTAGGCATCCCTACACCACAGGGGAGACTCAGGCGGACCAGAATACAGGATTGGACGGATGCTGGGGTAGAGGAGGTGGGAGCTTCCTTTGGTGATGGCACTATGTTGGATCATGACTGCTTTTTACAGGCCACGGGAGCACTACTGCGTCTGTACCTTTTACACGCCACTGTGACACACTATATCAGAACTACGTGGGCCCCACAGAGGACTGAACCCCCACCCCATACCTTAGTACACCTCTTATACTACATGGGACCTGGAGGGAATTTGGTGCGTTGGCTCTACACTGGAATACAGGCACATGCGGCAATTACACTTACCTCCCTTAGGGCACGATGGGCGGAGGACGCCGGGAAGGAGATCATGGACCAAGCATGGAAACGTATGCTGGACCACCCCAAAAAGGTGTTGCGTAATGCGAGGCTCAAATTTATACAGGAGATGATACTCCACAGGTCATACCTTACACCCACAAGAATACACTGTATGTTCCCAGACTACCCCCAGATGCTCTAAGGTCCAAAAGGTGTGGCTAAAGTTCACAGACCTGGCACTCATCCTAACGATTAGGGTGCTCACTATGAGGTGGAAGTCCCCCTGATGCCCGACAGTCATGGTTTGGCAGTCTGACATGCTTCAATGGGGGAGGGCAGAGGGTGCAGCTCTCCGAAGAGAGGAAGAGAGAGAGCTGAGGAAGCAACCCATCTCGCTCGATTGGGAGGCCATGTTAATTGACCTGGAAGCACTGGATTTGTCTCATGCACAAGATACTGAGACCCAGTAATATATAAGGATGCCTAGATTCCCACAGGCATTAGGCCCTTTTAGACTGAGATGTCAGGACTCTACCCGGTACATTGCTTCCTCCAGGAGGATAACTATAGGATGACCGCCGGCAACCATAGTGGCTGCCAGAATATGACTGACAAGGAGAGGGTTGGGGAGGGTTGGGGAGGGCTAGGGAGGGCTGGGGAGGGTGGAAGACGGGGTTTGTTTACGCTACCAATAGATCATATAAATATGCACTACTTTGAGATGTCGCTGGGGATGCAACATGTCCATAGCTCATTTGGTAACATTTCCAGCACCGAAATAGATCTTGGTTAGCCGGCTCTACCATGCAAAATAATGAGTGATAAATTGATACGCAATACATGTACTGTGATTGTTGAAATGGGGAGAAAAAGACTATGTAGAAGAGTATTTCTCTAATGTACATGATATACTGCGGTCATCAATAAAGTGTGTTAAAAAAAAACAAGTTCAGACTTATTCAATATATTCTCCCATCTGTAGGTGCAGTATATTAACAACCATGTATGTGTTATGTTGCTCTTCTTCTTTGAGTTTTGTCTTTGTTAACATTATCACCCTTTCAGCTTTTAATCCTGTGCCTTTTCCATGGCTAAAATAAAGGTTGTCAATTTGGTTGTATATGTTATAATCCAATGCTGAGGTCGATTAGCTGTATGTAGATGCATTAGCATGTGAGCTCAATAAAATATGCTGCACCCCTACATAATATGTCGGACTCAGAAATATCCAGCTACAGTGGAGAAATGATACCAAATCCTGTTCCTAAAGTCTTTTAATGTATAAATACAGGTAGACATCATAAAAATGAATGAATTAAAATCATCCGTTGATGTACTTTTGACAGAATATTCGGGTCAGAAAATTGCTGTATGATATCCTCTGGTGTGCTCATGAAGAGATTAATGCATCAGTGTTGTGAGTCATTGTGTCAGTGATGGTGAACTGATACCCAACAAAAACAATGAACAATGTAATTAGCTGGCTATTGATGGGTGTAAACTTTGATTATGCTGGGTGTTCTCAGCAGAAAGTGACTGCACTACAGCAAAACTCCCATGATTGTTATAGATCATGTTTGTGCAATGGTGGAATGTAATTCCCAGGCTATACATTTACGTGAGTAAATGTCACATGGAAGGCTGTTGATGGGCGAAAATCCATTTGAGTCGGAACAGGTTCCACGGCTAACTAAGAAATGGTAATTGGATTCCAGGATGATTTAGAGCTGCTGGATTAGTGAATTCCTATTTTAAGCATTGGAAAGAACACAAGAGTTCTGGTTGTACTGATAGGCTTACTGTCTTAAGAAGTAATTCATTGATTATGGCTTCCCTCCTATGAGCATCCTATTGAAATGTGCAAATAAGAGTAAGCTCTGGACTCCTTTAACTAACTAAGGGCTATCTTTAGTTAAGTTCTATTTATTGATTCCAAAATACCGAATTTCACCGATTCGGTATTTAAGAATTGGTAAATAGAATGTAGGTAAAAAATCAGTAAATTTTTACTGATTCTGTAATATTCGTTATTACTGATTCGGTATTTACCGACTTGGTAATAAGGAATACCTTCCTATTCATTTCTATGGGCCTGGAGGCCCATAGGAATGAATGGGAAGCCATTCACTATTACCAATTAGGTAAATACCGAATCAGTAATAGGGGGGGGCATAGGGGAGCATATTCAAGGGTGGCAGGGTGTCACATTGACACCCTGTTGCAACCCTGAATCGTTTTTTTTAAAGGTATTCATTATTTACCAACAACTTGTAGTTGGTGGTAAATAACGAATCCTTAAACCAAAAATGCACTCACTTGAGTGCTCCCTCCATAGGATTTAAGGATTCAGTAATTTACCGATTCCTTAAATTAAGGAATCAGTATTTTACTGATTCCTTTAAATAACGAATCAACAAATTACCGCATCCTTAAATCCAGCCTCCTACATCGCAAAGGGCTAAATACTAGTCAGTAACAGGAAATTTACCTATTTTCGTCCGTTACCGACCGGTATTAGCCCACCTACATCTAACCCTAAATGGTTGGTCGGCACAGTGGTGTCACAAATATTTAGGTTAATTTAAATGGTAACATGTGTTAGTATGAACCTCAAAATCTCTACTTATGCTTTATGAAATTCACATTTCCAAATCCTGGCATATACACATTTCTCCTGCCAAATGTGAAGTAAGTATTTACAATGTTCTTGTTCAAACTCAAATTTTACTAAACCCATCTCACCCTGCTGCCCTCAGGTGTGTCAAACTATAACAATCTTGTACTCACAGTTAAGTTATGTGAACAATGTTATCCTTTGTTGTGCCTGTTTTTATTTACTATTCCTAGAAGGTAATATATAGTCTCACCTACTACTTACATCATTACACCACAATTAGTTTCGTTAACATGTAGGTTGAATCTCTTTTTTTACAATGTTCAAGTTTAATGTCACTGGATTTATTTTTATCTGTATTCCCTCTTCTTACACCCTTGAAAAGAGTAGCATAACAAGTTGAATAGGCATTTGTAATATTGTTCATTGAGAATTGTTGCCGAAAGACAGTGTGATCATCTTAACTCAGCGTAATGATGATGTCATCTAGAAAGATGATTTTATACAAGTGTAGATACTCCTGGAAGAATGCATTTGCAAAGGACTGAAATGTTGTAGGTGCATCACAAATCTCTACTAGCATTACACAGTAATCCCGCTATATTAATGGGAAGGGGTATTGTTTTTTTACGGTTTATTTTTATCAAGCCATGGTAGTCAATCAAGTTCTCTACATACTCTGCAGTGTACCAATGTCAACTTAAGACAGTACACCAAGAAACACCAGCACCACTTGACACTGGAGACTATTTCAGTAACCACTGATATAGCTGTAACCAACCAAAGGACTGATTGTTGCACCATTCAAAGTAGGGTTTAGTACTTTCATATTCTAATTCCCTTCTTTTCACTCATACTATTACAGCATCAATGATCATTGATGAATGCCAAATGCCTTGACCTCTAAGGGCCTGTAGAGTAATGGGCAGAACCCTGTTAGCACCAGACTAAGGGTTTGTGATGCATTGGCTCCAGAGCACGCTGTTTTAACTCAGGCGACAGGACGTATTAGTAAAGTAGTTGTAAGGTCAACCATCCCTCAAAATGTTTTATCTTGGTAGATCTCAAGCACCTCATACATATTTACTCCACGCTGAAGATGAGCTCAGTAATGAAGCATTCCAATTCACTGGGTGAGGACCTTTTGTTATTTTTATGGAAGAACCTACCTAGACTTTGAATATTCAATTGGAACCTTCTCTCGGCGTTGTAGGAACCCAGTACAGTCTTTGCATTGATGTAATGGTATTTTGTGTGTTGACGTGTGTGATGGGGAGGATGTACTAATGCCATTTTAAATCACATTAGGACCTCTCTCTCCTCCATTGTGTGTCTACCAGTACAGGCCCTCAGGTTGTATTGACCACGAGTGTAAAGTTTTCTGTGGACCACGATGGTAAATCAGCTCTTCCTAACCTCCTCTTAAAAAGCTTAAAAGTGCTGTTTCTGGGCCAAAGTTAAAGTGCAGGCAATTATTGTAATGAACCAACTTAATTCTTCTGTCCGCTGGACTCCTTAGAGGGTTAAACCTTTGTTTTTTTTTATTTTGATTTAAAACACCAAGACAGTCACCGTAAATGTTTCGTGGGTAAGTTGATCTAATTGAGAGATTCATGAACGCATCTACCACATCAAGTTTGTGGCCTTCTTCATTCTACAATCAATGCAAATTGCTGTAATGAAGTTCGCTGTTGTCAGAGTCCAATCAATTCCAGATGATGTGTTGTCAACGAGGTCAAACCCAATAAAAATTAAACAACATGTTCCTAATAAAATAAAGCAGTAGACATTAGCAGGTAAAATTCCTCAAAGAGATGAGCTTACTGCTCTTGATTGCTCACTTGTTTTCCACTGAACATCAGAGTACAGTGGGAGTGTTCAATTGCTTATCATGAATAAAGTCGAATTATTTTTCACTGGCCCCAAATCTATCATTAATTTTACCTACAGGGTCGGAGTGCAAGTCTAAAGTGAGCTAAAATTGCTTTGTGCAGAAATGCAATTTGGAGATTGGATGAAATTGATCCTTTTCACATGTGCACCTGAATATTTAGCTTTCCGTATATCTTGAGTCATGATCTTTCTGACCTCTGGGAGTTGAGAAGCTGTCAAACAGCAACTTATTGAAATCACCTTTCCCCAAACTAGAATAACAATTTAACTGAATTAATTATCATTTTTGATATTTCTATAAATCTGCGACAAGGTGCATACAAATATCACAATCGGCATGCTACCTCGTGTGGAACTCAAGAGACTTTTGTCATCCACATTTGGGATACAAACCTAGCACATAGGCTGAAAAGGAAATAAATCAACTGCAGGCTAAGCCTCAGTGCCGGAACTGCCAGAGAAATACAGTGCTACTATCGAAATAAATTTAGCCAGCTGTCCTAGTGCCTTTCAAACAAAAGGATCAGCAAGACAGTCTTCAAATTTACAGCAAGTAAAGTTTACCCATGAACAGGTTGAAAGGCTTAAATTGAGAAAAGAGACACATTCCAAGTCAGGCACAACAACGTTACCCTTTAGTAACCGTGTGCAATCCATAACAGCTAATTCGTCTAGCTTTGACTTGGAAGAAGAAAGAATACCAACTTTGCAAAATATGACTGATTAGCAAAAATAAAATGCCCTAATCAATGTGAATTTGTAATATATATGTAATTTGTTATATTCGTGATTTTATGTAATCAGTTCAAATCTAATGACAGTCATTTCCCCTGCTGTCTGAAATGGAGCGTGTCACTTTGAAGAGCCTGTAATAAAGATGCCTTTGTTTTTGCTAGTAAGCAATAATGGAGAAACTTAGTCAAGGGTACCTTACACCATCTAAGAAGGCTGGGAAATAGTGCCCTGTCTGATAAATTCCTCTAATAAGTCACTGGATCTTGATTGCACATCTGAGAAAGGCAGGCAGAAATAGTGCAGGAAATTTCTTATAATTTATATAATTCAGACAATCGCTATTGGGTCACCCTTACATGTCTCTGAACCTGTAATTTTATATGAATTGTACTAATTATAATATTGATGCTCTTTTATGATGATGGTTCTGTAGTGTTTGTAATGCTTTTATGATTCATATATGAAATCGAACAGAGCTTGCTTGACTTGACATTGCATCTGTAACTCATAACTAAGAATGCTGCTTAAAAGTGGGAAGAAAAGAAGAAGAACTCTGGATGTTGGAAGGAATCCCGTCCTCGTGAATGACTAAGAAGTATTCTTTCTTCACCTTGGACTTCTAACTCCATAAAGAAGCTGAATTCCTGACAGCCTACAACTGCAGAAATGTGGAGGAGCGTTTGTGAAAGGAACTAGCAATACTAAGTAGTCATGGGCGTTTGACTATGGTGAGGAAAAGCAAGGTTACTAAATGATCCTTTTGTCTAATGTGCAAGGAGTAATCTTATATATTAAAGCAGAAAAAATGAAACTATACAGTTTTTCTAGCAACACCCATTCCATATCTGGAGGAATGCTGCAAGGCACTGAGGATGGTCCGTGAAGACGCAACCGTGGAGAGGTGTGGTGCCGCGGCCAGGGCGACTGACGTTGGAATCTGGGGATCACGATTTGATCCACAGCACAGGTGGCAGATTAGCCCAGCACCATGTGACTCTGGGCAATAGCTTGCTTAATCTTCCCGACGGCCCCCAGCGCCTAGAGACCCTTACGGGTGATTGTTCGCGCTTTACAAATGTGGATTATTATTATACCTTGGCATCTAGACTTCCAGGTTTGTCCTCCTCTGAGCTTTTGCCAGAAGAAATAAGGCTTCCAGGGAACCTCACAAATAAGGTATATACAACGGTAGAGCCCTAAGTATCCTTCCCTGCCCTGTCACAGTCTCCAGTCTCCAACCTTTCCCGTATGATCTCTGGAAAAGGCCAAAGGTAAATCGCGAAAAAGGCATGAGACGTGGCTGCCGGCGGCATTGCGGAAGCATTCAGGAAGCTCAGTCGCAGACCTGGAAGGCATTGTCCCTCACGACCCTCAGTCATTGTACTGCCACGCCTAACCCTGCTTTCACATACCAAGACTTGTCGAATCGCTATCCATTGGTTATTATATTGGCCTATTGGCCCAGGTGAACTTCCCTGGCCGTTCCTCACCTTTATCATTAATCGGAAGTACTGCCGCATCCATGGCAGTTACAGATTTCAGGCATGTGAATTACAACTAGTCCTGATGATGATCCCAACATACATTTTACGGGATTGAAACGCCGTCGACCTTTTGTATAGTTTCACGCAGTTGACCATTAGGTCTTATTTTGTGTGAGAACTATTGCGAATAGCTTGCCAATATTTCAATTTTACCTTGAAGTTGCCGCCCATTTGTTGCCTGAAAATAACCCTTGTTTGTATTTTTTCTTATTTGTGTAAACTTTTATGTAGACCTGACACAGGATTGTGCCTCGTTGTATTTGTGTTTTTTCCATGTATATTGGATGCAGGATTGTGTCCTACTGTATTGTTTGTCTACATTCCGACTATTCAAAATATTTTTCTTGATTGATTAAATGTGTCCGGCTGCACACTTATATTTATAGCGCTCACTGAAGACTATACATTATTTGAATGCTCTCAAAGTTCTATTTTATAAGGACCACTGTTGTTGCACTAAAGGTCCTTAATTACCTATTGGGTTCCCTTGTTCCCCCTTACCTGCGAAAAAGGCATAAAGCATGACCATTGATCAGGAAACCTCAGCAGCTATGATGCCAATCTTTGTACTGCTCAAAGCTTTTTGGAATGTTGGTTGAAGATTCAGCTCAACAGCAAAACCACCCCCATTTTGCATTGTTTTAAATAAAATGTCTGGTGCTGTGGTAGTCTGTTTTTTCTGTACTACAGTCGGTAGAAGGTAGAAAATAAAGTCTGGAAATATTTTCTCTCTCCGCACATCTTTGATATGATGATCTTTCAGGCAGCCGCTCACCAAAATTTTTCATTTTTCAAAAACAGTCCCCTAGGTGGGAGTATGTTATTGATAAACAAACAAATAATAAACCCCACACCATGGATGTTTTCTACCATGGAAAGGGAACAATTCTTCTTGTTTTTTGTCCGGTACTAACAGTTTTTTTGCTGGCAGCAGCGGAGAGAAAAAAAAATAACATCAGACTCTCTACTCTAAATAGTGTAGAAGGTCTGGTGTCCTTACTCCAAAGGCGGTTTCTCCATGAGGGCCATCAGAGTAAGCTTTCTGATGACAGGGCCAGTGGAGGCAGCGTCGTCAGTAACATGACAGTCCGCCTGTCTCTATATAGGGCAGGAGGACTGTCGATTTGGAGTACAGGGTACTCTTACAATCTAGATCGGGCTCTTATATTTATATAAGACAGCTGTGGAAATTATACATACACAATACCAAATACTTTTTAAAAAGCCTGATTAAAATACACATACCCAGAGTTATATGGTACAATATTTAACTGTCATCTGGAGTTCTATGAGTCATAATAGTTCCATAAAGAAGCTGAAGTTATAAACATTAGTCTAAAACCTTTGTCTGCAGTAAGAACAGAGATCACCACCCCATGAGCAGTAGTATTAAATGATGTTGCGAGATCCAGCATCAGGCCACAGAGGTAACATCTTTATTCATAATTCTGAGTGAATTGACAAGTAAGTGAAGTTTTTCGGGGGGACCAACATCTATCTATCTATCTGTCTGTCTATCTATCTATCATCTATCTATCTATCTATCTATCTATCTATCTATCTATCTATCTATCTATCTATCTATCTATCTATCTATCTATCTATCTATCTATCTATCTGTCTGTCTATCTGTCTGTCTGTCTGTCTGTCTGTCTGTCTCTCTCTCTCTCCATCTGTCTTCAACAGCTGTCTGATCCATCCATCCTTCCGTCCATCCATCCACTCATCCATCTAGCCTCTTGCCCATCCATTTTTATTACTATCGTTTTTATTTTATTTTGTATGGGACTTTCATATTATGCAATGTGATGATGCAAGTGGGTGCCTAAATCAGGGTACTTGAAAAGTAATAAAGTACATTCTACCTCGGTATCAATTTATTCTTTTTGTTTAGGCACGATATTATCCACACATTTTATATGTATTGCAATCCAGCAAATAGAGAAAGGCAGGTTCAGACTTCATTTCCTGGATTTTTTTTTGATTGTTGTAGCAAAATCCATGTAAGCCTTAAAGTCGAAATGATTTCCAGCTGTGATGGGGATGGTTGCAGTAAAACTAAATCATATTTCCCTTTTTCTCGAATTTGTAAATGTGTTGAAAGACTGGAAATACACGGAAACATCTGTTGCATTGTATTTGCAATTTGAAGTCCTCAACTCACTTTTCCATGGGGGTGGCCATTCAAAAAAGATTTCTGAGGCAGACTTTGAAAAGAAAGACAACAGTGTTCCCATCAGGAACACTTCCTTCTAAATATGGTTGTTTGCCGTGCCTCTCAGACACTCCCAGAAACATAGCAATTATACAAGAAACTTCGCTTTTATTCTCAACAGGCGCTTCGATTCCCACTTGTGCACTCTTTGCAGGAAGTGCTGTTGTCAAGGCCTCGTGGACATTTTGAAAGCCAGTTCTTGGCATTTCACTTAGCGTTCATGTGCTTATTTGGCAAAGCCGTCTATTAATTTCTCTAACATTTTGTGCTGTTTACTCCTCCGAAACAGAGATTAGGCCGCACGACATTATGTTTCCACAATTATAGCCCGGCCATGGGTGTGCCTGGCTATTCGCCATTTCAAAACCTTTCAATATTTGTCCACCTTTCATTGTAGACTTTTTGAGGTACTCTGTTCTACGTTTTTAAAATTACCTCTGCAGTGTTGAACGCACTAAGGCAATTACTTCACACCAGTACAGCCAAACGGAATATCACAATTCCTGCTGTTAACTGGGTTATCATATTTTTTAATTACCTTGTTTGATGCTCTCTAATTTCTTGATGACACATCTAAAAAAAAAAATGTTTTTAGATATTTGTTAAAAGTAGGATCTTTGGAAAATAAATCCAGGCCCAATTAATTAAAAAGATCAGTTAGCATTTTCGGTGTTTATGGATTGCCTCATAATAGATCATATGCAGGTACATTGCAACTTTGCAAAAAAGATAAAAATACCAGAAGTCTTCTCGTTACCCTGGCTAGTAAAATTAAACCCAATTAGCAAATACCCCAGCGCGTTTCTCCGTCACAAGGTGTTAACTCAAGAGAAACTTCAAAGTTCATACTGAGTTTGAACATTCTGTAACAATGTATCTTCTGCTCTGAAAATTTTATTAAAATGTCTCTTAACTACGTCTATATTTAAACGGGTAACCATGTGAAAGCAAAATAGGAATCTCGCCGACATTGTCAAAATTAAATAACACTGTCTAATAATTTAATCTATGAATTAATTGTTGCAGTAAATAATTGTTCATCCTGTGTACCCGATTAGGAAAAGGGGATGTTTATGGATCCTTAGACCGACAAAATGGGGTGAAAGTATGACTTTAGAGAATTCAAAAACATTCTCAGTAGGAGTTAATTAAATAAAGGTTAGGCAACGCCACTTTTTGGAAATGACGCGAGCTGTACAATGGCATTTTTCTTTTGGGGGAATTTTTCCTTGTGGTGAAACCTATTCCACTATAACCCCACAGAGTTTGGGGATATCAGTTCTTTCCAACATGAAAGGGGGAGTTACTCTAGTTCATGCTGGACTAAGGGACTCATTTAAAAGGCCATATCGGCACAGATCGTCAATTGTGTTCGACGCTCTGGTAGCACAATGTGCTGCACACTTTACAAGGCCTAGCAAAGCAACTTTACATGGCTTTTCATGGTCTTGTAAATATAGGATCCTTTCACGCAAAATACTGCGTGAAAGGGGCGTTACATGGAAGTTGCTGTTGTTGTTCACACTCAACACCCATGGAACCTGAAGCATTCCCAGATTTACAAGGAATTGTAAACCTGTGAGTGCATCAGATTTCTAAGCCTCCCCAGGGGAGGTGTAGGAGTGGCGCAATGAGGAGAAATACTTTTATTTTTCCTCGTTTTTTCTTCTTTCCATACGTGTTGCATTCTGCAGCATGCATAGAAAGAGGAAGCAATCTATGATTGTTTTTGTTCAGGAAGGTGTCCTGTCCTGCAAAAACGCAATCACCCCCGCAACACAGGCACCTATGCACCACGGCGCAAGGGTGTCTGCGTTGGCGCATGGCTGCTGCTTGTGCGCCGAAGCTGGGAGGAAGGACGGAATGCACCGTATCTTGTAGATACGGCACATACCTGCCCTTTCCTTTCGGCGCACGGCAGCACAGCCGGAAGGCCTGCTGCCCTGCCATGCGTCAAAAGTTTGTAAATGAGGTTTTAAGTCTGCTACAGTTCACAGAGTGTGGAAGGATCAGAGAGGAGTTTGTGAATGTCAACAAGTTCATAGTTTGTAGAAGTTCACAGATTCTCAAGGGAACCCCGATCTTTAGTGTCCACTCCCCAACAACCTTATGTGGTGTTAATTACTATGTAATAGTACACATCTATGTCATACAATTATGCAGTAGTAAAACCATTTACTCCTTACAGGCATTCTTTAGTGGATATCAGATATGAGTAAATGGAGATTTTTTTCAGCCATAAATATAGATTTATTGCCCTAAATAGCTTTGCAAATCAGGCATTTGTGCTTTCTTATACTAGATTCTACCTACATTATCATATGCTAATTGCATTGAAACTAAGTTGTTATAGAAAATGGGGCATATATTACCAAACGGATTACCAAACCAAGGGGTTTGTGGAAATGAATGTGGTGTAACTCCATTCTGTAATGGTTGCTTTAAAAAGGTGTGCAATGCGGAAAAGGATAAGCCTACATGGCTTACCTTTAAGACCAAAGCTTTCTGCAGTCAGATTATGATTCTGAAGCAGTTGATATATGCTTTGATGGCAATCTCATGAAATTAAACACTCCCAAAGGGTCTGAAAACATCTAGCTCCAGTCATACACACCGTTCCTTGACGGCTGTAGCCAGGTCCCAACTCTCATCTAGCCTCCCGTAAATCTTTACTACCAAATTCATACCCCAGAACCCTCCAGGCACATAACGGGTACCCCCAATCACCTAAATATTCTATCTCATGACTGCCATTGCCACATGCCAAAAATTCTCACCTTATCTCTTGTAAACCTCAGGCATCAGCATCACCAGGCCTATTTCATCCCAGAATCTGACCCTGTCCCCTTCCATCTCTGCAACAATTTACTACTACTCCTGCCACACCATTTAGTATTGATCTGACTCTCATGACTTGCTACTCTTAATCCCAATACTGTTGTAGATGATTCTAGGACTCTAGTAAATATTCCCGATTTCATGCCCTTATGTGGTTATATAAAATCATACCTTTATATAGACATAAGAATCATACCCATATTAAGACATAGCCAATGCAGTCCAAATACGGCAAGGCTACTCCCATAGACTCCTAGAAAGCACAACGCGCTCTTAAACAAACTAAGCCTCCAGCAGCCCGGGAATTCCCCCTGCTTCTGTATTGATTTGTCCTAGAACTCCGGGAGTCCTGATAGAAGTGCGAGTTCTTAGTGACGTCTTATGTCCAACCTTACGTCAAACTCTGCACCTTCCAGGTATAAATATACCAGCATCTGCCTTAAGCAACACACAGTGGTTTGGAGCAGATTGGCTATCCACTTGCCCGACACCCTGCTGATGCCGAAGGAAGCCGACCCTCCCTGCTGACGCACTGAGAGAGACGATGTCTTTTCTCCTGCCGAGAAATCCAGCTCCTGTGTTCCCCTGTCACCCTTGTCATTCTATAACCAAGGTACGGAGCGGATTAGACCCACAGAGAATTCTTGATTCAGATTCTTGGCAAAAACTGTAACTCATCTACTCCTTCCCTGTACTAGGCTTAGATTAGGTACACTGGGGTAGGCATATCTTAGAAACACCAGTTGAGTACGTTTAGTCATTATTTTATCATTGTATGTATTTTATCCATTTTAAGTATCTTATGGCTTAGAAACCATATAAATGCTTTTACAGTATTATTTTATAATACTCATTTTACTGTATGCACTTTACTTTATGGCAAGTATTGCAATTGTGGCAATTCACTTATCTTGCATGAGAAAGTAGACTGCTCAATAAATACCCTTTTTATTGAAAACGTCCGTCGCTCTATTTCTCTGCACTTCTCGTGAAATGAAAGCATGGACACTTAACTGAGTGAAATAGCTATCTATTGTTTCTGCGACTCTGGAGATATTCTCCTTATTCTGGGGGAGCAAAGTTGTCATGAATATGCGGTTGTCAGAAACTAATCTCTTGTTGTCTATTCAAGAAAGTTAACACCTTCTTGTTTACTCGAGAAAGTTTCTAGTGACCTCTGAGCTAGCTGGAATTTCATAATTAAGTCTAGCATATTCAATAGAGACCTAGTCGACCTCAGTCTTACGTCTACACTGTCGTTAAGTTATTCCAATGCGCAGAGCCTATTGGGAATATAGGAACTACACTACATGGCGCCCAACATTTCGTAAGGCGATAATTTAACGCTAGATACTATAGTAACTCAGTTGTGTTTTTAACACAGACCCCTTTTTTCCGTAAAAACTCCAATAGACGTCTGGAGTGGGTAAAAAGGTCAATATCCGCCAGAACATAGTAGGAAGAGATTCCTTTGTATTAGTTTTTGGTTTAGTCAACGTTGAAGGATACAGTGTTCCAAAATATTGTGCACCTAATCTTTGTTTCCTTGAAACTTGCTCTGCAAACTTTCATTAAACAATGTCAACTAACGGCGACAACAACGAAACTGGTGGAGCTGCAGTAAATGCGAATCAACCGGGTTTTGACATTACAGGGTTTAATGAAAATGACCTGGATGCGAAAAACATCCCGGTAAATGTAAGGAAGAGTGTAACTATAAAACTTATAGAAAATGGTGTATCATCGAGAGGTGGTACAATCATATTTGTGGTGAAGGCACATGAATGTCGGCAGACAGAGGTATTCTATTCTTGGATACATTTCCCAGCAGCAAATGCTGTAACACAGGAGTTCCACCACTACAAAGCAGGGGAACCTCCAGCGGAATATGTTCCTTTTGAGGACGTTGAAATTCCACTAACTTACCAGGAGCATCAGCTCTGGTTTAATGGTGCCCTAAAACATCAAAATCACATTACCAGGCTCGGTCCACTAGGTAGACCAGGAGCCACATGGCCGGTTCTAGACAGCTATACACCACATACTGACATTCAAGAAATGTCAGACAGAGAACTTTTAGTTCAACTAAAACAATTAATTAAAATACATACACAATTGGTACAATATGTCATGCGGACTTTAACAGTCCAACCTGCTGTAAAAATTCCACAGCACACCCCTCACCAGGGGAACACTAATAAAATTACACCACAGACTATGTAATCAGTCATTGGTAAATTACCCGCAAAACGAGAACAAATTCCGTTCTGGTTAGCTCAAAAAAGTACTCAAATAGAGGCAGTATTTCCTGATACTGTCCCTCACGAAAAACACAGAATTCTGACAATCTACTTACCAATGGGGATTGCACCACATGTGGAGGACTGTGACACTTGGGGAACAGTCTTTGCTTCAATCTACACAAAAACACATGGTGTTCCGTCTATGGCGGTTATACCAGATGTACTAAGACAGATTCAAAATGAATACGGTCCAGAGCCTGCTTTAAATCTAGGTATGAAATTACTGAAAGACTTTAAGCAAGTCTCGGCTATACTACTAGCCAACATAAAAGGAGAAGCAGCATCTGTGGCAATCCGCCAAAATTTAAAAGAAACAGAGATAGCAGACCAACCTTTTGAACTTGCCAGAATAATTGAAAAATTCTATGAAGAATTAGGTAGAGACAGTTTGGATGGGAAACTACTAAAATAACAACTAACAGAAAATCCTGAAAAGACTTTCATTAAACATAATTTAATAACTCAAAAGGAGAAGTGGGAAGGTAATAAACAGACCTCTCCCAGGGAAAAACAGTTTCAGACCAGAGGAAGGTCTCCCCAACAGAGAGATAGATCTCCAGAATGGGGGGGGGGGGTAGGTCTCCCCAAAGGGAGCCCTTTGAAAAAAGACATAACCATAGAAATAGGGAAAATTTGAGAAAACCTGACAGATATCAAGATATTGATACACGTCCCTCTAGATCTTTTCAGACTTCCTCACAGAAATCGGAAAGAAGAGGACGGTCAGAACATAAAGAAGAGCGCGTCAAGCACAAAGAAAAAGAACCTGCTCATCAAAGTAAAAAATTACAGTTTCTCAAAAAGAAGGTAGCCAGTACTAAAGTAAAACATGCAGAGGATTCTGAGGGCTGAACTTAAGAACGGAAAATGGGCCCAGACAATGCTAGACAGCGCAGCAGAAGTGACCATAGCTCGCAAGATCCTGATGAATCTTCTGGAGACAGTGGACATTAATGAATATATTCAAGTGGAAACTGCAGACACCAGAGTCAGTGTGCCCCATAAATTATATGAAATAACATTACGTATAGAGGGGGACAAAACTAGGAAAATAGGAGGTCTCCTCTGAGAAAACCTATCTAAAAGTTATGATATCCTTCTAGCAGAAAAGGACTGGCCACCAGAGTTTGTCAGGGAGTGCCCCCATGGCGAACAAATGATTATCTTCGTGTGTCGGGTTGTGCACCGCCTTAATGTTAACTCCAATTTCAACTGTGCACTTGGGTATCACTCCCCTCCTGGAGTGTATGTCAAATAACTTCTAGCTGCACACTTATTGCCTCATAAGTGTATCACCCTAGGCACCAGTATTTGTTTGCTGGAATCTCCAGCGTGGTTTTACTTCAACAGTTCAATCTATAAGCTTTTTCCAAAAATATTACTCCATGTACTCCTTAAGTTCAAAATCCAAAGGTTACTTTATTCACTTTTCATTCATTTCAAAATTCAAGACAATCCGTGTTCCAATGCATTTCGGTGTTTGACCACACCTTCGTCAGGGAACGTCTACAATTTAAATTAACAAAACATTTTCTCAGTGCATGTATCAAAGCAAACAACATTTCTACGCGCTGTAAAGTCGAGTTTTACCTATAGATTAAGTTGGCATCCTTATGTCAAATGTAATAATTATCCGTAAGTGTATCGAGTACTCTGTAAGTTTGTTAACACTCGGGGTTTGCTACTAAGTTACGCGCTAGTTGCATATTATTGTGGGCGCTACCCCTACAAATCCGTGAACGAATACCGAGAGGCCTTCGAATAGCCCTGAAGCCATCACTATGTAAAAACTCCAAACCTTTCACAGAACGCTGGTTTGCAATACTCAATAAGTGCAGCTTAGATTTGATATTATTGATTATAGAGGAACTGGCGAAAATATTGGAGGAACTTAAAACAGAAATAGAAACAACAACAGAAGAATTAAAGAAAGGAGTCACAGAAGAAGAACTTAAGAAAATACTAGAGGACATAAATACCCAATTAGCCCATCACACACAAGAAGTGAATGAACGCAAACTCAGGAAGTACAAAAGGGATACCCTTAATTATAAGCTTCAAGAGGTATACACGTGGGCTGAAGTTTATGAGAAAAGGCGCCAAAACAAGCAATATACATCACAGACCAACACTTCATCTTCGGATAGTGAAAGATCAACTTCAAGAACGCAGAAACCACATAGCCAACAAAAAACCACACCACCAGAGAAAACTACTCCAACAGAGGGAACTTCTACAACGGATCCTTTTTTAGCCTCAGGCCCCGAAGAAGTAGAAGACCCAGGAGGGGACGCAACAAAAACAAAAGAAAAAGCCCCACCACAAACGAGGACAGTGACCTCAAAAAAGGACAAAAAGAAAAACCATTGAAGGACACCGATAATTTAGTAATAAACATCTCAGATCAACACCTGAGTGAATACCAAATCAACACCTTACAACGTGGTTTATCATTTGTACCCAGCGCACGTACCAACCAGTTGGAACTTGAAGTTAGCCTTTTCAAACTGACACGTAAAATGAGACTCCGACATTTTTTTAAGAACATTGTAACTGACAAACCCCCAAGTAAGGATGATGAATTGAAAGGATTAAAAACTACTAGTTCATATATGTCACCAGTTTCACATAAAACAATCGATCTATTTGAAAACCTATGCAAGCAAGAAATTAGTAAAATCAACACCAATAAAAGAAGCAAATATCAAAACATGACTAAGAAAGAGTTCGGAGCCATTGAGAGTATGGCTAGAAACGAAAAAATAGTCTGTCAAAAAGCAGACAAGGGAGGTGCTATGGTGATACTCAACACAGATTTCTATGAGAGAGCTGTTATGACACATCTGAGTGATATAAACACATACATGGAAATAGAAAGAGACCCCACAGAAGAAATACGTAGAACCCTTCAAACAATATTGAAAAAAGCTATGGAAAGAGGAACCATCAGTGAGAAAACCAAAAATTATCTAACTCAAGAGAATCCAAAAAGCCCGTCTATGTACATGGTACCGAAGGTACATAAAGACCAACACAACCCACCATGTAGGCCCATAGTGTCGACAAAGATGAGTGTTCATGAACCAGTTGGAAAATACATTGATAAACATTTACAACCGTTGGTCAATAAAAACCTATCTCACATCAAGGATACCACCGATTTTCTGTTAAAATTACAACAGGTGAAATTGGAAGACAACACCATCATGGCGACAGTTGATGTAAAAACCCTGTATACTGCCATCCCACACAAAGAAGGCCTGGAAGCTATCGAGAAAGCCTTATTGTATAGCTCTTACCCAGAAGACCTGCAAATCTTTTTGATGGAACTAATGCAGTTTACATTGTTGAACAGCTACTTCACCTATAACAATCGTTGGTTCATCCAACTGAATGGAACTTCGATGGGCAATTGCGCCGCGCCGGCGTATGCCAATTTGTTCATGGGATCTTTTGAAGAGGAACATATCTACAACAACCAGGAATGGGCCACTCATCTTCTCACCTACGTGAGATTCATAGACGATATCTTCCTAGTATGGAAGGGGACGCAAGCATCTCTAGAACAACAACTAGAAATTTTGGATAACAGGAATGACAGAATAAAATTCACCTGGAAAATCAACCAAACTACAATACAATTCTTGGACGTAGAAATCACCAAAAAGGATAACACTTTCATAACAAACCTCTATCGGAAACCAACTGATAGAAACAATTTGTTACAATATAAGAGTCATCACCCACAGTCACTCAAAACTCACCTTCCCATCTCGCAATTCCTCAGGGTTATGAGATTGGTCTCGGAAGATGATGACCGTCAAGAGCAACTGAACATAATGGGCAACAGATTCTTATCACGGGGATACCCGGAGGATATCATCAAAAAATCTAAAGAGAGAGCTGAAAAGAAAACCAGAACTGAATTACTGACGTACAAACAAACAGAGAAAAAACCACGGATAACCTGCGTCAGCAAATTTTCAAACGTAAGTGCTCAATTCAAAAGAATAATTCACAAAAACTGGCAGATAGTAAAACTAGAAACAGACTTCAAAGGCATATTCGATGAGGAACCACTCTTTGCTCATACTAGGGGTAAAAACATTGGAGAACTGCTAAAAACACCGATACAAAAGTCAAGTCAACGGACCTTTAAAGGAACAGAACCGTGTCTAAATTGTGGAAACTGCCACAACATTATGAAGGGTGCAAGCATCAATCACCCGATGAAAGGACATAAAATACCCCTAAGAGTGAACGCCACATGCGATACAACCAACATAGTGTATTTACTAAAATGCCCATGTGGCAGCGTTTACGTAGGCCACACGGAAAGAAAGTTTAAAGTCCGGCTCAATGAGCACAAGAGTAACATAAGAACACAATCATCGAAATCAACAGTGGCCACGCACTTTGTTGAAAAACATCACAACATCAACCAACTAAGGGCATGTGTATTGGAAATAGTCCCTAAAAAAGAAGGAACTATGAACAAGAAAAATCTCTTAAAAAGAGAAAACTATTGGATTTATTACCTGAGCAGTTTGAAGCCTAATGGAATGAATGACAGGACTGAATTTACTTGTTACTTGTGATAAATTCTTGTACCATTTATGTTATACCGTATTACCTGAACCTAAAGTTGCTCCGTAGGCATATTACATTTGCATAAAGTTATATTGATGGGCCCGCACGAGCCGGTAATTGATCTAGAAACAACAGCCCAGTAGTGACCGCGTAGTGAACAATAAAGTTAGAACATAGAAAAAAAGTTTTACCTACATACAGCGCATGCGCGAACCAGCGCGTAGTGAGAGTAGATTACTCGAACTTCGAACGGAGTGGCACGACTCCGTGGGAGCAGAATGAGCTGATTTCACTTTTCAAACAAGGTGAGAATTGGGGGGATTACCTCCATAGAGTTAACCGTTATTCACGGATTTGTAGGGGTAGCGCCCACAATAATATGCAACTAGAGCGTAACTTAGTAGCAAACCCCGAGTGTTAACAAACTTACAGAGTACTCGATACACTTACGGATAATTATTACATTTGACATAAGGATGCCAACTTAATCTATAGGTAAAACTCGACTTTACAGCGCGTAGAAATGTTGTTTGCTTTGATACATGCACTGAGAAAATGTTTTGTTTATTTAAATTGTAGACGTTCCCTGACGAAGGTGTGGTCAAACACCGAAAGGCATTGGAACACGGATTGTCTTGAATTTTGAAATGAATGAAAAGTGAATAAAGTAACCTTTGGATTTTGAACTTAAGGAGTACATGGAGTAATATTTTTGGAAAAAGCTTATAGATTGAACTGTTGAAGTAAAACCACGCTGGAGATTCCAGCAAACAAATACTGGTGCCTAGGGTGATACACTTATGAGGCAATAAGTGTGCAGCTAGAACAAATGATTATGCCTGCCTTCTCAAATCACATTCCAATTCATAAAAAATACACATATGCTAGAAAATGGGCAGTGGCCCAAGCTCCTGCATTATATAAAAATCATGTAGGATGGGATGAGGATTCTCCTCACCATAAAATCCAGTTAAAAAATCAACCTACTGCACAGAGACAGTATCCTGTTAAACAAGTCAGGGAGATCTTAGATCAACTTGAGTACCAAGGGGTGATTGAAACATGCTCCTCACAAATGAACAATCCTTTGTTTCCTGTATCCAAACCAGAAAATTCATATTGTCTAGTATTGTACTACAGACACTTAAACTCCTGTTGCAAAACATTTGCAGCACAAAATTCACACAGTGCAGCACTGATGAATAACATTGTGCGCAAAAAATATAAAACAACATTAGATATTTCTAATGGTTTCTTCTGTCAAAACATTGCACCAGAAAGTAGGTATTTGACCGCTTTCTCCAGTATGGGGGCCCAAAAGCCATTTTGTCGTCTCCCACAGGGATTCAAGAATAGCCCAGGATTATTTTCAGCCAGAGTAACAGAGTTACTACAATTGTATGATGAGGCATTATCTTATGTCGACGATATCTATCTAACAGACGATGACCTGGAGACACACTTGAAAAGAGTGAACACCATAATACTTGGGTTCGCATCTGAAGGGTACAAATTTAACTTTAAAAAGTCATGAATTGCCCACCTCACTGTCCTATTTTTCGGATATGAGTTATCAAGTGAAGGCAAAAGCCTAGCAGACAACTCCTTAGAGAAGTGTGCAGTACTACAAGCTCCAAAAACGCTGAAAAACTTACAATCAATTCTAGGTTTCCTGAATTTCGGAAGAACTTACATTCTAAATTATGCAGAGAGGATTAGACCGCTCTGTGAACTAATAAAACCTGATTTTAAAGCAATTAATTGGACTTAGGAACACACAGAAATTTTACGATCATTACAAACAGACATGTTAACTAAAACAAAACTCCAAACACGCGCAAACGAACGCAACCTTGTAATCCGAGTCATCCCAGGAAAATGCAGATATACATACCTAACCTCCAATGAGGGAGAAACGGTACCAATAGCTTACAAATCACACTTGTACACACAAGCTGAAATGAAATTCAATTCCACTGAAAAGATTCTAACTGTGGTACAAACTGCTGTAGCAAAAGAAAGAGCCCTGGCACAAGGTAGACGCATAATAATCGTTACACCGTTACCTGCCCTAGAAGCAGTAACAAGAGCAAGCATCCCGAATGCTAAAGCCTTACATCCGAGATGGATACAATGGGTTAATTCTCTTGCTGCATCAGACGCAGTATACAAATTTGATCCTAACTTAAAAACGCAAGAATTTCTCCAATACGAATACGAATGTCTGCCAACTGAAATTCTACCTCTGGAACAGTACACCTGTGTAATCTACACAGACAGATTTGCACAACACTACATTGTGGATAAAAATGTTTACAATGCTGCGTGCGCGATTGTAAAAGGTCGCTGGTGCATAGGTAAATTTAGACCGTTAATCGTTAATCACTAAAACTGAATCGCTCAGAAACTGTACAGCTCAGCAAGCTAAACTACAGGCTTTTAAGATGGCGCTTGAAAATGCAGATCGCAAATTCCCCACACTTATAGTGTGCGATTCATTTTACTGCATCCAGTCGTACAATGAATAATTGCAGAACTGGGTTCAAAATGGTTTCAAAGATGCAAAAGGTGGCACAATAACGCATAAAATGCTCTGGTAACAAGTAGTTCTTTTACAGAAAGAACTACAAAAGACTCACGTGATACATACGCAAAGTCTTCAACGTGATGGCATTCACGTTCCAGGGAATTCATTGGCCAATAAAGCCACAGCAGGAGCTGGTCAACCGGCTTTTGTAGCTACAAAAAAGCGTTCTAAAAAACAAATAGATGGAGAAACGCTACTTGCAGTAAAAGCCTCAATGGTAGGCAATTATGCGGCGTTACCTCTGAATTATCCACTCGGAAATACATACATAATTGATGCGAACTCCGTTCCTTTTGCTCAAATCCCTGGTGTGGGGGATAGAGTAATTCCAAACACGAACCGGAGGGTCTTCTTGATTCAAGAAGCACACATGGGAATGGGTCTGAGGCACCAAGAGATCCTGAAATCTCTAATAGAATTGCAATTAAGATACTGGTGGCCGGGAATGAGCGTGCAAGTTTATAACTTTGCAATGGATTGTCAGGACTGCAATAGAGATTGCAGTTATGAACCTGACCAGATATTTGATTCTAGCACAGTAAGACCAGCCCAGACACCACTATTAGACAGCATTAGACTATCTACACGTAGGCGTCCGATCGGACAAATGCGATCCCATAAATATTAAGACGAGATTCATCTGGATGTGGCCCCAGCGCTCGGCTGACGCCAGAACTGTTATAAAAGATTTGCGAGTCTTTATCGGCACATATGAAATTGGCATGCTACATTCTGACAAGGGTCCTGCCTTTAGCTCTCTAGCTTACAAGGAGGCCATGACCAGCTTGGGGATTGCATTGCAGTACTCTAGTCCCTTCCATCCTGAGTGAAATGCGTTAGTGGAAAGAAAAAACCAGGACATAAAGCAATCTATAACAGCGAGGGTATTAGGTTCGGGTGATGGGTGGGTCAAACATCTAATAAGTGTCCAACGTAGTCTTAATAATCTGCCAAGAAATTCTCTTGGTGCAATCACTCTGTATGAACTTTTGTTTGGTACAAGAATGAGAATTTAGTGGTGGAACAAAAAGCGTTTGATATCAAAGATCGTTTGGCTGTTTTACAGGACTTGAATGAAACGAGAAGAAGTCTAAGTAATACAAAGCTAAAGCCAACGGCCACTGAAGAGAAGCCACCTGTCCCAGCAAGACCTGTCTGGATTCCAAAGATCGGGGATCTGGTCAGAGAAAAAATTGCGGTAAAGAAGGAATTTGGGCCTTCTTACAGAAAAGGAGTACCTGTCTTAGCTATCAGCGGAACAAGATCAGTCATACTACCGCCCCTTGCTGGTAAAAAGGAGAACAGAGTTGTATCAATCGACCTAGTAAAACCACAACCATGTGGCCAATAATAGGTAGTAGGCCCAGTGGACTCCCAAGAAGTAGCAGAAGACCAAACCTTGCTACAATCCAAAAGGTTAAAACTGAGAGACTAATCACATTTGATAAACCTGCAGTGAATAAAAAAGGACTATGCAACAAAGCCATGGAACTTGTGCCTCTTGAAACCCAAATTGCAACAGTTCATCAAGAAACACCTGTCTACAATGATGTAGCCTCGGACTATACTAATATGAAAAAGGAAGAAGCAACTACAAAGATTAATAACAAATCCTGATGCCCTTCAAACAATTGACAGAACTGCATCTGGCTACTTCATCAATTTTGATGACTTTTCTGATGACCCAAGTGAACATGAAGACAAGCCAGCAAATAAAACTTTCAAAGACAAAATTATAGAACTCTTTCATCAACTTGGGCAAACATATCTGATTTCACCGTGGATTGAATTGTGGATTGTGTTAGGTGTACTTTTCCTCCTGCTATGGCTCATTTTAATTCTAAGCTTGGGAAGAATGATTGATGGAAAATACAGTACAATGGACACAGCAAGCCAGGACATCAACTTGGTTCTAAAACCTCACAGATCCTCTCACATTGAAAAAAGAGAACTATCATCATTGAACATCACAGCCATTCCTATACCTGGTGTTGTAGCGTGGGACACTACTACATCTATGGTCTGGTTGAACTCTTGAAATATCCACATCAGTTCAAGATTTCCTTAAGTACTTTCTCTGGTGATTGGGACTTTGAAAACATTAACAATATGATGTCAGATTTAGAAATGTCAGCTAATTATACAGAACATGATTATTTACAAGGTTCATCAAATTATGAAGAAATGTATTGCTATAATCATTATGGGCATCACTATTTGCATAAATCAGCAAATCCTAGAAATGTTTTTATGTATAATCAATAGGAACATTGTCCAACTCTGCGAAAAGGCAGCTCAAAAACATCTTATGAAAAATTCCCATACTTTTCAGGGTTTAATACCACTGATCGAGAAACGTTTTATTTTAAACTTATGAATAAGACAGGAATGAAAAACATGTTGACAAATACTAAACTGATTTATTCAGAAAAATTCTATGAAAAAATGTCTACGTTTGGTTTTGAATTTTGGAAAAACAACATTGAGACAAAAACTGTCTGGGGTACAAAAGACTGGCATATACAAGGTTTAGAATCATTATTAAGAGCCTGCATGATCCCATTCAACAAACGACCAGTGTTGGCCTAGCTAGGATAAAGGACTTAAACAAACCGTCTATGTCAAAACCCATACCTGATAGTAATAGCACTACAGAAGTGGAGATAGACGTATCCCATATTTTAAAACATAACAGAACACTTCCTAATTGGAAAAAATGGTTGATCTGACCCACGGACACTAATAACTGTCAAGATAGATTCCTGAACAAAATACAGGGGTTCAAACAGAATAGGCCAGACCCAAGATATTCCCAGAGACACCATCCAGGGATAATACCAACCTATAGTGTAGGAAAACTAAGCCTCGAATGGCTAAAGAAATCCACACTACCTGAAATTAAGAATCACTTGACTTTACTTAAAGGAGGTGTTGACTTGCGAGATTTCTTACTGGGACCTCGCAAACAGTGTCAAAAACGTTTCATATACGCCGGTATATACACAGCTTACAATGAAGCTTGGAAAGTAACGCAAATTGAAACTGCAGAAAAAATACAAGAAATTGATCTTAATAATTTGGAACATTCACTGTCTGTAGTGGACAATGGGTTAACGACTCTGTCCTCCAGAATTTATTCACTGGACAGTATTGTATCATCTGCTATTGATATAATAGAACAGGATATGCTAATGTTACAACATGGCCAGTCCCAATTACGTTCTATTGTACAGTTAGGCTGGACGTTTCAAAATCTGCGTTCAGCCTACATGCCATAGCATCTGATAAGCACAACGTCATTATTTTCTATCTTTAACCTTACTGATAAACAAATCTCTTTGGCACAAAGAGGGGCAGACTATACGGTGCTGAGCATTGAAAAACTAGAAAGATTACCATTTACAGTCTCCGAAAGACCAGTCATTGAATGGATAATACATGACACCAATACAATTCCGATAACGGCTTTTCAGTTTCAATATTGCCAAAAATATATACTAGCAGGCCTGTATGAAAAGTTGGGTAAAGGGTACATCAAGACAACCTGGAATTTACCTTACACACATAGATGTTGGAGTGGAGGCAAGAAAGAGGTATTCCTTAGTGGTAACAACTGTAAAAATTCACTAAGCGGTACACTTCTGTGTCAAGGAATTAACTTATACGGAGCCTGCGAAGGTTCATCAATTAACCTTTCATGCCACCTGCACGGCACCCCTGCTACACAGATAGAGCCTTTTTTCAGACAGCTTTCCAACGGCACCTATGTTCTAATAAGTGACCACAGCTGTTGTGGCATGGTGCCAGGAACGGCCTATCTCGTGAGCGTAACTTCCAGGGTCACTTGTTGTATGCAAGCATTGTATCCAAACAACAAGCTAGACATGGAGGCGGCAATATGGCCTTCTTTGAATATCTCTTCTATTCGAATTGATACTTTAAGCAGAATGAAGTCTATTCTTTTACAAACAACTGTGCCTTTAACCTCGTCTAGAGAAACGTATATCTACAAGTTGCAAGGACAGCAGCAGAGATACATACAATATTATTGACAAATTGCCCCGTACATTTTGTAGAAATGTTGAGCCAAATCTTAAACATGTCTGATACCAGTGGCATCGCACATGTATTTAAGACAATTTTTTCGGGACTGTAAGCAATCCTGAGCATCTTCCTGAATTTCGTGCACTCTGTGTTCGGCGGCCTGCCTCTCATCTTTGGACTCGTAGCAGGAATCTAATTTTTGTTCCTTCTGCTCCGATATGGCAAGTCAAGTCACAGACAAAACTCAGGCTACAATGGAAGACACGATCCTAGCAATGCAATACCGAGAGCAGATTACTAAAGTCCTCGGCTTGGCTCGGCTAAGAGATCTGAATACTACCTGGTTTCTTTCATTCAGACCAATCTGGCAAGATTGCATCTTACCTGTTCTACGATGCCTGCTATGCGGAGAAGAATGCGTGTTAGACGTCTGTCTCACACTTCCATCAGCAGTACTTATGGATATCGATACTTTGCTTGGTTCGGTAACGGCTCATGCAACGTGTTGTCCCCAGCGGCTACCTATTCTGATGACGGCATTCGTTGAGACCTCACCATTACGATTAGGTGGCGGTGACGAACGAGATGAAAGCGGCACACAGGTACAACCTTCTGTGAACATTGCTGATCCAGATAATGCTGATGGTAATGCATCTCACATATGCACTATTTCCACTTTTTTGGAAATAGCCCAACTTTCACCTACTGTTGTAGACACATTTTTTGCCAGCCTATCTGAGTTGATGTTCTCCCCTAACAATGAGAATAACAGTTGAAAAAGCAAGCACATGGCATTCTCCAAAATCTGAATTCGGCCTTCAGTTTTGGTAAACAGAACCTAAAAAACTTTGGAACTATTTTTTTTCCCCCAGAGAGCGAAATTGATTTTTTCCAGTTCCCAAAATATTTACCTTTTGGCACATGATACTCTGCTTAAAGTAGAACTATTCTTAGAGAACAAGATTTCTATTTTTAGAAACTCTAGAGACAATATTTACTTAGTCTCTAACACATGTACAGTCTTGTATAAATTTGTGATGAAATGGTCTCGACCTTCTCTTCTGTATTAAGAGCCATTTCATATAGGTAAAATTTCATGATTCATTCAGTCAACATTTTAAATGTACAATATATGCATTATCTGAATGGCACAACTGCTTACAAAAACGTACAGTATAATACTTGTTTTCGTGTATATACCATTTCAAATGCATTTTATGTATTTTGGGGTGGGATGGAAAACACATGCTTAGATATGCTTAAACATTGCTTAGTATTTAGTAATGACGAACATTATACGTGGAGTGGGAGTTGTAATGGATTCTAGGACTCTAGTAAATATTCCCGATTTCATGCCCTTATGTGATTATATCAAATCATACCCTTATATAGGCATAAGAATCATACTCATATTAAGACATAGCCAATGCAGTCCAAATACGGCAAGGCTACTCCCATAGACTCCTAGAAAGCACAACGCGTTCCTAAACAAACCAAGCCACCAGCAGCTCAGGAATTTCCCTTGCTTCTGTATTGATTTGTCCTAGAACTCCTGGAGTCCTGAAAGAACTGCGAGTTCTTAGTGACGTCTTATGTCCAACCTTACGTCAAACTCGGCACCTTCCAGGTATAAATATACCAGCAACTGCCTTAAGCAACACACAGTGGTTTGGAGCAGATCAGCTATCTACTTGCCCGACGCCCTGCTGATGCGAGTGCCGAAGGAAGCCGACCCTCCCTGCTGACTCACTGAGAGAGAGACACTGTCTTTTCTCCTGCCGAGAAATCCAGCTCCAGTGTTTCCCTATCACCCTTGCAGGTTGCTGGGAGATCGAGTCCTGAGAAAGAGATACAAGACCTCCTTCATTCTATAACCAAGGTACGGAGCTGATTAGACCCACAGAGAATTCTTGATTCACATTCTTGGCAAAAACTGTAACTCATCTACTCCTTCCCTGTACTAGGCTTAGGTTAGGTACACTGGGGTAGGCGTATCTTAGAGACACCAGTTGAGTACGTTTAGTCATTATTTTATCATTGTATGTATTTTATTTATTCTAAGTATCTTATGGCTTAGAAACCATATAAATGCTTTTACAGTATTATTTCATAATACTCATTTTACTGTACGCACTTTACTTTATGACAAGTATTGCAATTGTGGCAATTCACTTCTCTTGCATGAGAAAGTAGACTGCTCAATAAATACCCTTTTTATTGAAAACGTCCGTCTCTCTATTTCTCTGCACTCCTGGTGAAACGAAGCATGCACGCTTAACTGAGTGAAATAGCTATCTATTGTTTCCGGGACTCTGGAGATATACTCCTTATTCTGGGGGAGCAAAGTTGTCATGAACATGCGGTTGTCAAAAACGAATCCCTTGTTGTCTATTCAAGAAAGTTAACACCTTCTTGTTTACTCAAGAAAGTTTCTAGTGACCTCTGAGCTAGCTGAAATTTCATAATTAAGTCTAACATATTCAATAGAGACCTAGTCGACCTCAGTCCTACGTCTACACTGTCGTTTATGTTATTCCAATGTGCAGAGCCTATTGGGAATATAGTAACTACGCTACAATACAATTGCACTCCAATTCAAAGTCTTCAATGAACACATTGTGAACTCCAACCCCTGACAACCATGGTTCTGACCATGTGGCACCTAAATTCAACATGAAACACAGAGGGTACAAAGTTCCCCGGAAGCGTCTAGAGAGGGAAGGAGTGTGTAAACAGGATAAGAGAGTGGAGTCAGGGAGCAGCAGGCTCCCATTTTAGAACTGAGAGGCCTCACACACCCAGCGAGCTAGATGTCAAGCTTCATCATTGGCCTCTTGCTCCTCGTCAGACTGGCGCTGCAATGCCTGACGGGCGCCTAAAAGGCGCTCTTTGTCGGAGATCTTTTGTTCAAGTCAACGGTTGTGTGAGGGGAAGAATAAGGGGTGTAGTCATGTGGGGAAGGTGATATTAAAAAAGGTGAACCAATCCACAAGGATTTTTATTCGCGTGACTGATTCCCTTGGTTAAAAGGTGGGAGGGGAGATAGAGGCTGTAAGGGGCACAGTGGAACTACCTCGACCCTCTAATCAGGTCGACGTGTTTCTTGCTTAGTATCGCAATTCCTCAGGAACCTCAAGTGCACAGTACTACACAGTGAAAAACCAAAAGTGAAGATAAAAAGGATCAATACAACCTCTCTGGGTCTGTAAGGGTGCAGGCCAAGTGGTTCTGCGGTAAAGGGTTGACCTAGAAGAGATGTGAGACCACAAGCCAGTTGACTTATAATGGCACCATCACCTCATCCAGTAGTAGGTAACCCTTAATCTCTTAAAGAATATACACACTCCAAGGAATATTAAAAACAAAGGGCCTAACAAAAGGCAAGGCCTATGAACATTTAGGTATGTATAATAACGATAAAAACAACACCACACAAGAATGAAGGTGTAGGCTGATGCTTACCCTAAAGGAGTCCCTAAAGGGCCTCGCAGTCTGTTCCAGTGGGGCAGCACAGAAAGGTATAATAACCTGGAGAGACGAAAATAAGTGCACACACCCGGTTCAAGGTTTTAGAATGGGACTAGGAAGAAGGCCAGTGAGAAAGTCATGGCTATAGGAGTACCACAATATCAGGAGGTCGGGCAGGTCAATTGCCAGCACCAGAGCCCGACATCGGGAACAACCCAAGCCGGACTTAGCCCACCAGACCCCCCCGTCAGGGTGGCGCGCAGTGCGGTCCCATAGTGTAGGTGTGTGGACACCATGAGCACCTTATCATGGCACGTGTGCTCAAAAGATCAAAGCCTCCAAAATCCCCGGGTAATGCACGTCAGGGGCAGAAACCAGGAACGCCCGGTTTAAATACACATCAAAACAGCACAAGGTAAATGCCCTGATGCACAGCCCCACCGGGACCGCATGCCCGCCCACCAATCTTAGAGGGGGCCAGCGCGGCCAGAAATCAGGCTCGGGAAGAACGATGGACATCGTGGACCGTGTCCTGATGGTATGGGCGGCCAGAGTCAGTGATGTCAAGGGGCCCTGTTGGGTAAAGGACAAGCGCAGCTCTTACCTCTTGCAAGTGCAGCCCAAGGCTTGCGAACCTACCCGCACGCGAGGCGCTCACTTGGTAGCGCGGAACAGCTGGTAACGGGAGTGCCGGTGTGCGGGGATTAAAAGCTGTCCGCAACCCTGCCTCAGCAACCGGGCGGGGGGGCGTGGTCACGAAGCTAGGCCGACTGCGCCTGCGTAGGCAGAGTGCGCTTGCCAGGTCTCAGGGTTTGGTGTTTGGAAAGTGGCGGCCATCTTAGCGGGGTGAAAGTTAAGCCTCGTGTTTACCAAAAATATATATAACGGGAGCTTGGTTGCGAGTGAGTGGATAGCCTGGTCATAACATATTCAAAACAATTTGTGAATAGTGATAATAGGTTTAAAACAAGGTCGAAAACGGACGACCACTGTAAACCTGTTTTCCTAAAAATTGACTGTTGTCATACATCACCCATGAAGGAGATAAGGGGTAAAAGGATATCTTTTTAGTATGCCCCCTCAAGGAGAATTAGATATTAAAAAATATATAGTGCCTAATGTGGACTGGCACTTGTCACATGGGGGTGTGGTGTGGAAAACTATCTATGTATGGCAGGCACAGATCTAACTCGTCAGGGATGACCAAGGGACCGAGTCATTCAGGCCAAGGGTGTCTAACTGCAAGCGATGAACCCAACGTTGTTCGATCCTGAATAGGGCCTGTTGCGCGATTGAGGGATGGGATTCAAGTACTAGCCACTTGATGCTGTCTGCACGGTGGTTGTGTTGCAGGTAATGTTCATAGAGGCGTGTGTGAGTTTTGGAACAGCGGATATTGCTCTTGTGTTCCATTATGCTTTACTTGACCTGCCTCATTGTCATGCCGATATACTTCTTTCCACATGGGCAAATGAGCATGTAGATGCAACGGAGACTGTTACAGTTTGAATGTTTGTTCAGGTGCCAAGTGAATGTGTCTGACAGTTTGATTTCTTTACACTGGATTGTCTGAGGGCATACAACACAGCCCCCACATTGGTAATGGCCCACCACAGGTGGTAGACTCCACAATGTACTTTGATTGATGGAGGTTTGTTTCTTAGGACGTGTATGGATGAGGGCATTTTTAAGGTTAGATGTGCGCTTAAAGGCAAAGCGGGGACGTGGGATGTCTAACTCCCCTGTATTCAGTAGCCCCCAATGTTTAATTACAGTCTTTTTAAGGAAGGCCGAATTTTTAGTGAAACAGGTCACACAGGTAATCAAGTTGTCAGGTTCTTTTGGGTGTGTCTCCAGAAGTGCCTCCCTGGGATTGTTAAGAGCCCTTTTGCGTGAGTCGCGAATAAGTTTGGTGGGATAACCTCTATCCTGCAATTTATGTTGGAGCGAGACAGATTCCTTTTTGTAGTTGGAGCTAGTGGTACAGTTTCTACGTATCCTTAGGAACTGTCCAAAGGGAAGGTTATCTCTAAGGGCCCTGAATGATTAGCAGTCTACTCTCATTAAAACTGAACATAAAAACCTATTTTTTTGTCCATGAAATCAGTTGCACGTATGCAAGAGCTAAAAGATCTTTCTTTATACTTGCATGATGCCAGTCTCAACTGGGCTGTCCTACTCATCACGTCTCTTCTCAAACCAGCATATGTTCCATTAACTGCACACTGAACATACCCAGACACTCTGTTCTTTCTATTCCCTGTAACAATTTTTCTGCCTTCATGCCAAAACCCATGCATGATGACTCTATTGTCCTACTGTAGAAGCCATCTTTTTTCCTATGATACCAAATGTAGTAGCTTCAGGCCTATTAACTTAGCCTACATCTAAAAACCTCCATCTTGGGAAGTTTTGCCCTTTCACCGTCTGAGAAATGCTGTCCTTGCATTTCTCTACATCCAGACAAGATACGTGACACACCACTTGCACAATACATTTTATGAGCAATAACAGATTTCGCAATATTACTCATCGCCTTGCTTATGTCGCAGTTTTGTATTGAAATATACCAGGCCATGGCAGCTCGCATTTTGATTGACAGACCCCAATACTGCCCATTCGGATCACATGGTTAGCTACAGTATGTGTGCATCAGATGCATCAAACCTTACAAGGAGATTTCTTGTTACAGATCTTTGTCCATTGGCTGTGGGAATCATGGTGGACTGTACTACGTATAAAACTTCTTGCTACGTGTCATATGGGCGGTCTTGCGGTTTGAGTCTATAAAGTATACCAAACACGTTAAATCTTTGGACATTCAGGCTTCTATGCTGATTGTCTCCAGGCTGCACGTTGATTTGCTTTTTGTTTTGCTTATAAATCTACCATCTTCTTAGCTGACAAAGAGCTGTGGTTGTGTTATCTTTCTATCATTTATTATTCCTTATATTACAGATTTCACTTCTACATTTGTTGGAGAATGCGGGCAGTAGTGATCCAAAATAGGGTTGCTTTGGACATCATCCTTGCCAAAGAGGGTGGTCTTTGTTGCGTCATCCATCAAAAGTGCTGTTCTTATATACCTGACAACAGCCGGTACATAGATAGGGCAATCCATAACATAAAGGATATTAGGGATGAGGCAGAGGGCATACACACTGGTGAGTTTCGGGTAAAACTGATGCAATGGCTGTCAGGTTGGGGCTCATGGATCATAACGGCTGTTATCATAATAGCAGCTGTGTTGTTGACACTCTGCATTATGATACAGGTCTGCCCAGTCTGCTGTGCATCCCTTGTCTCCTACTGCTTAGGCTCTAGGCACCGTGGCCATAGGCCCAGCCATGAGCTAGGGCAACAGGCAGTGACTGAGATACCTGCCATGGGTATGAATGAGTTGTCACGCAGGGTATATTGATTCGGTATCAGATTTGGAAATGTAGAAGCCATCTTTTTTCCTTTGATACCAAATGTAGTAGCTTCAGGCTTATTAACTTAGCCTACATCTAAAAACCTTCATCTTGGGAAGTTTTGCCCTTTCACCGTCTGAGAAATGCTGTCCTTGCATTTCTCTACGCCCAGACGAGATACGTGACACACTGCTTGCACAATACATTTTATTAGCAATAACAGATTTCGCAATATTACTCATCGCCTTGCTTATGTCGCAGTTTTGTATGGAAATATACCAGGCCATGGCAGCTCGCATTTTTATTGACTGACCACAATACTGCCCATTCAGATCACATGGTTAGCTACAGTATGTGTGAATCAGCTGTATCAAACCTTACAAGGAGATTTCTTGTTACAGATCTTTATCCATTGGCTGTGGGAATCAGGGTGGACTGTACTACGTATAATACTTCTTGCTACGTGTCATATGGGTGGTCTTGTGGTTTGAGTCTATAAAGTATACCAAACACATTAAATCTTTGGACATTCAGGCTTCTATGCTGATTGTCTCCGTGCTGCACGTTAATTTGCTATTTGTTGTGCTAATAAATCTACCATCTTCTGAGCTGACAAAGAGCTGTGGTTGTGTTATCTTTCTATCATTTATTATTCCTTATATTACAGATTTCATTTCTACACTACCTAATCCTCATATTGAAATCCTGACCTTTCAAATGATCTCAGGGCAAAACCAGTCTTAGGTTTCTTGTGTTCCATTCAGAGAGAACCTAGCCTAGCAGTTGGGGCTGGTTTGTTCCTACTGGAGCAGGAGGAAGGCTGATTTGCATATGACTGTGTCCAATCTAAAGCGGCATGGTTAGCAAAAGAACAATGGTTTGGAATGTTACCCGGAGCGATTTCCAGTGGTTAGACAGATTGCAAGCAGTGCTTTCATCACCTTCTAAGTGTTTGATGTAACTCACCTCCCCATTGCCAAATCGCAACTGGTTGGCGACTTTCTCAGTGCATATATGTCATGCACCCCCATTCTCAGGAGTTATCACATACCTTATTGTCTCTAGAACCAGAGCTCCCTTTCTCCAGGAACCAAAAGAAGTACATAACTGAAAATTCTTATTTGCATCAAACAAAACACGCTCAACCCAGCAAGTTACAAATTTGAAGCCCGCACTTTAAGGTGTGTCCTTCCAGTTGTAGTTCTGCTGTGGGCCTTCAAATTGAGCTGACTGTTTGCTTATGATTTATGGAGCTTAACCTAATAATCCATACAGTACCCAGATTTAAAGACTCTTCTCGAACCATAATGAATCTTCTCTTACACAGTTACTCCATTATTCTCTTGACTGAAAGGATAGAATATGCAGTGGTAGTGCACAAATCCATATGGACCCCATCATTTCAAAGTGATCCAAAGCTGAAACCAAAACTGGTTCAAATTTTTAATGTTTGAGATTAAATACCACCCTTGCTTTTTGCTAAACTCAATATAATCTATCAACTTCTGTGGATAATTAGGCCTTTTTGAAACAGTGCATACTACACATGGCCTCCCAACTAACTCATTCAGAGAACACATTTCATATTTGATAGCCCAAACCTACATTGATCTGACTGTACTTACAGCTACATTTCCCAATTCACATCCTTACTCACTAATAGTGACTTAATACACATTGCCCTAAACTCACTCACATAAATAGTTACCTATTAGCACAAATCTTGAAGGCTGACATTCTCTTGACTGGTTGGATCATTTACGATTCCCACTCACCTGATTCTTTGATGAAACCCTGATCTTCAGTCAACCAAAACGTGACAATTTCTTTGTCCAGACCAGAATTTAGACCTTGATGATCTAAATTTGCCAAAATAACCCACCAGTAAAATTCAAATATGCTCTTACATCTAACTATGATGATGCCATGCATTATCATCACTGAACCTCATTGATGACATGACCTCCTCAAGCAGCAACTCAGAAATAACTCAACAAATCTACTCAATGACTCCATGAAGAATCAAATAAAGAACAGGAAAAGGTTTGAAACAGCGAGCAAAAATAGCATCAATACTATTCCAAACATCTATAAAACATAAAAGCAAGGAAATGGGCCATCAAAAAATAATTTTAAAAAGTCAAATGTTTCCTTCATTAAATCTCATTCCAAAATTGTGTTTAATGTTATCTAAAGGTACTCTAATCCCAGCCCTGTACTCCATAAATTAACCTTTCTATTTAATACTAGCAGCCCGTCCCGACGTTGTCCGGGTATGAATTGCTGCCAGCCAGTAGTATATGGTTTTGTAGGATTTCGTTTTGATAGCATTTCTTATCTGTGACAGGCCTTTGAAACGCTCCGATTCACAGTGCACTGCTGATGCACTTAAGAGTGCCCGTTCAGTAGTGTGTGAACTCGAGTTTCCCTAATTTATTTTTCCTTGCAATATTATATAGCGCGAACTCGACATCATGGCATGAGCACAATTTACATTACAGAAGAACACATTCATTTGTGGTAGGCACGGGGAGACAAAGCGATTTGCCTGGAATCACAGGATGTTGAGCTGATGCTGAGATTCAAACGTAGCTCCCCAGCTCTAAAGTTCGCAATTCTAGAACTTGTGGCGGGAGGTGTGTCTAAAAGTGTATGTCGGTGCTGGCCATCAATGAGAGAGACCTGTGCATTTTTCAAATGGGTGGTCAAAAAATATGAGTATGTTGCTAGAGATGTGGGCCGCCGTGCCACCAATGTACTTACCGGGGGAGGGTAAACACCCATTATTCCGAAACTTTCTTTCCGCATACCATCACTCCGCATACTTTCATTACGAAAGTACCATGACTCCGCAATGCCATTATAACACATGGCATTACATTTTATATGCTTTTACCACGCTTATATTTTACAACGAAATTCGTTGTAAATGCATGAATGGTAAAAGCATGTTTAGGTAAGTATGGGTATAGGGGTATATGTTTTGGGGTACTGAGGTATATGTTTTGGGGTGTTTGGGTATTTTAAGGGTTCAGATATAGTTTTGGGTTATGGGGTACAGGGGTAGTTTTAGGGTTTAGGGATAGGTATGGGTTTTGGGGTAAGGGGTATTTTTAGGGTTCAGGGCTAGGTTTGGGGGTACAGGGGTATTTTAGGGTTCAGTGGTAGGTTTGGGCTTTGGGGTACAGGGTTATTTTTAGGCTTCAGGGCTTGGTTGGGGTTTTGGGGTACAGGGGTATTTTTAGGGTTCAGGGGTAGGTTTGGGGGTACAGGGGTATTTTTAAGGTTCAGGGCTAGGTTTGGGTTTTGGGATATAGGGGTATTTTTAGGGTTCAGGGCTAGGTTTGGGTTTTGAGGTACAGGGGTATTTATAGGGTTCAGGGCTAGGTGTGGGTTTTGGGGTACAGGAGTATTTTTAGGGTTTAGGGTTAGGTTTGGGTTTTGGGGTACAGGGTATATTTATAGGGTTAATATGGGTTAGTGTTTAATGGTGTTGGAGTATTTTAAGGAGTAAGGGTGGGTTATGATTATGGGGTGCAGGGGTATTTAAAGGGAGCAAGGTGAGATTAGCACACGATATGAGACATGGCATGAAGGGCGGTACATACCACACCCCCCCAGCATTTGTCACGCCCCCCCAGCACACGCCAACAGCACAACGCAGACACGCCCACAAGGGACTACTTTGCTGGAACGGTTCTTTTACCTTTTAAATGTATATGATGGGCGTCTGCATAGCCTATGTCCTTCTGCTGCAACTGGTCTTTCCAACGCTGTATTGGCTGTTGTGATTGGTGCTGTGGTTCCTGAGATTACCCGCCTCAAAGGTTTGGGCTCTCTCTTTATTATATTAGTATAGATGAGGAATTCACGGATTTCTTCAAAGATGGATAGCTTCCCGACTTGACACTTCAGATGAACTCCTCTCCTCAGTTCAGGGGTAAATCTGCCACAGACTGGCTCCCCTTCAATGCTGCCTCTTATTCAGACATCATCATAACTATTTAAGTATTCTGACTTTTCAGGTATCCTGCTCGAGCTAATCTGGCCTTCCTGGCTACATGCACAGGCCATCTCTTTGCTAAATAAAAATTTGAATTCCTCCCTCGCTCCTGATGAATTCCGTGATTACCTGGTATTTGGACTTCTTACACCTCTCCAACAATGGACAATGTAATGAGTGCTGTGGAAAGGTGCAATAACCTGCTTAACAAACTTCAATTCAGCATTTGGCCAGGTGCAACACTGATACTGGAATGTTACGAGCTGTTGATTTTGTCCTCCACATTCAATGACTGAATAATTGCGAACCTGGATTGATGAATTTGTCTGGCTATGCTTGCAGAGTTAAAAATGTGCCCATCTCTACTCGGCAGTTTATGTTTCATAGAAATACTGTTGTATCCTCCCCTTTTCAAGTTGGTACTTAGCATTCTAAACTTCTCTGTTGCCACTGCAAAAAGGATAGCCTCCCACTGCAGAGAGCAACCTTTTTAAATTGCAAAGCACATGGAAAGGGGCGACCACTCGGTCCCCCCGAACGTATGGTAGGGGGCCCGGATCCCCCCCGGGAAACCATTTTGGGTGGGGGGCGTGTCACGGCTGGTATGCCCGAAGCGGCGTAGCCGGGGCGCGCCTTTTCCCGCCCAGGAGGGGTTGTCCTAGACACCTACACCGTTGGCCACGCCCAGTAGGCATACCAGAGGAGGGTACACGCCCTCCCGAAGAGGAATAAAGAGAGCAGGAATCCGAAGAAGCATCCTCTTGTTTCTGTGCTTGGAAGCTGCACCCACTCGTTGCACGTGAGCCCTCGACGGAACAAGGAGCAATTTTGAGAACTTGTAATTTTTGTGTTTCTCTTTCAGCGACTTCGGGCCTACTGATCCAGGACCGTGTTGAGCAACGAGGATCGAACATCCGATAACAATGCCTGGCAAGAAGGCCGGAAAGAAGTCAGGGACTGACCAGATGCTTCGCATGCTGATAAAAGATATGGCAAGCATGAAGAAACAGATGGCAGCGATGAACAATACGGGTAAACCGAAGAAGGTTATAGGCCCGGCATTGCCGGGAGTCGTCCCCGCAGGGAGGGGTAAGAGGGTCAGGAATAGGGCGGCAGGGGGGGAGGTCCCGGTTCCCGAGTTACCCCCGCAAGCCCGGTCATTCCAGTCGAGGCCCCGGTACCGATCCCTGACGCGGGCCAACCGATTCCGGTTGTTGTTACGCCCACCAGCGAGGAGGATATGCCTCCGGAGTTAGCCGCCCAGTTGGCCGCATGGCTCGGCAGAAAAACAGGGGGTGCTACGGCACCGGGAGACACGGCCGAAGAGGCCAAGTTACTAATGCAGCAATTGCGGCAGTCGCAAGATGCCGCGAGGGCGAATCTCTCTCTTGTCCCCCCACAGGTGACCTCGGAAGGAACAGCAACCGGCGTCGAAAAAACAGCGGGATCAGCAATGGAGCCGGGTAAGCAGGCATTGCCAATGGCAAGGGAGGGGTCTTTGCCCTCGAGAAGGGAAAAGGTGGTCCAACATATACCGCTGGCCACGAAAGAATTGATTTGGGCTGATAAGTATGTGAATATGTTTTCTCTGCTGACTGACCATCGCGAGATGGAGTACGTTAAGACTCAGAAGGATTTGTGGCACCCGAGTGTGTGGCGAGCCAAAATGGCGGGATTCAGGGTGGATGAGACAATCTCAAATTGGGCCAAGGCCTTTGCGATGTTTACTGCAATTATTGGGGAACGTAAGCCCGAGGTTTTGACCGAATTGTCCTGCTATCAGGCACGAATAATGGATTTTTATGAAACGTATGAAGGCGATGAGTGGATGGGTTACGATATGAAGTTTCGTAAGGCCAAGGAGTACGATTCATCTCTGACGTGGGATTGTCTCGACTCGATCTCTTAGCAGAAGCAGCTCCTGCCGGGCGCGACAAAGTCATCCTCGCTAGGCGGGAGTGGGTCGGGGCCTTCCCGCCAACAGCCCGTGACGCCCTTTCGAGCGGCCCCCGCTGGCGACCACCAACCAAGGAATGGTAGGAATGGGGGTAAGAAAGGGGTCTGTTGGAATTTTAACAGGGGCAATTGCACAAGGCCACAAGGGACATGTAAGTTCAGACATGTGTGTGCAGGTTGCGGAAATTCTTCACACCCCGAGAGTTCGTGCAGATCCAGGAGTAGTGATACGGGGGGTAGAGGAGGGGCCAAACAGGTCTGAGGGGGTCCATTGTGTACCGATACCTACCCCCGTCGATATCATGGCAATGATCCCCTGGCTAAACGAATACCCAGATCATGTCTCCGCTGGGGTGTTGAGGAACGGCTTCTTATATGGTTTCCACATCCCGGCGGGGGATTTTCGGGGGGAACCGCTTTGTAGGAACCAACTCTCGGCTCAGCACAATCCAGCGGTGGTTGAGAGGAAGATTGCAAAAGAGGTTGCCCTTGGTCGGGTTGCTGGCCCATATACGCACCCGCCAGTACCTAATTTCATCTGTTCCCCGTTGGGGGTGGTTCCCAAGAAGGACCCTGGGAAATTTAGGCTGATCCATAACTTGTCAGCTCCGAAGGGTCTTTCGGTGAACGATGCGATTGACCCAGGAGTTTGTTCGGTGCGGTACGCATCCTTCGATGATGCCGTCACCATGCTGAATCGCTTGGGGCCCGGAGCACTGATGGCGAAGTCAGATATCGAGTCAGCGTTCCGGTTGCTCCCGGTACACCCGAGGGATCAGCGTCTGTTAGGCTTTGTGTTCCAGGGTCATTACTACATGGATAGATGTATGCCAATGGGTTGCTCCATCTCTTGTGCTTATTTTGAAAAATTCAGCTGTTTCCTGGAATGGGCATTCACCAAAGCCACTGGCCATAGCCATGTTATGCATTACCTCGATGATTTTTTATTCTTGGGGGCAGCCAGCGACACAACATGTGCGCAGGCCTTACATGAATTTTGCACTCTCATGAAGGAATTCGGGGTGCCATTGGCACCAGGTAAAAAGGTTGGACCATCTACTTCACTCGAGTTTCTGGGAATTGAGCTCGATTCTGTGGAGGGATGTTTCCGTTTGCCAGTGGGGAAAGTAGCGAAATTCAGGGCTTCCCTGGAACTGTGCATTAGCAAAGAGAAAGTGACTCTCCACCAGTTACAACAAGCAGTAGGTCAGCTCAACTTTGCCCTAAGAGTGATACCAATGGCCCGCCCCTTCTCCCGCTCCATTGCACAAGCCATGGTCGGTCTAAAGGAAGGGCACCACCGCATGAGACTGTCGGCAGAGGTTCGCCAGGACATGCGCATATGGTTGGCGTTCCTGGCGGACTTCAACGGTCGAGTGGTGTGGAACAAGCCGCCAGCTTCTTCGGACGAGCTGGGTTTGTGGACCGACTCGGCGGGGAGCGTGGGATTTGGCGCCATCTTCGGTAATCGATGGTCGGCGCAGACATGGCCGATGTGGTGGCACACCAGCGGCCTCACAGGTAACATTGGGTTCCTCGAGTTGTTCCCCATTTTTGTGGCTCTGAAGGCATGGCCGGATGAGTTCAGAGATAGCTCTGTGGTGTTTTGGTCCAATAACATGACTGTGGTTGAATGTATACATAGTCAGGCAGCACGCTGCAAGTGGATATTGAGATTACTGAAAGAAATAGTACTGCTTTGCATGAGACTGAACGTACAATTCAGAGCGAAGCATGTGCCAGGTGTACTGAACCAGGCGGCTGATGCACTCTCTCGTTCACACATGCAGGCTTTCAGGGGTTATCTACCTTACGCGGACCTAGCGGCGGCACCATTTCCCGAAGCACTCTGGTTACTCGGTGCCCCGGATTACAGGACCTCGTGGCAGCAAGCTTAGCCCCCAGGACAAGGAAGGCATACGAAGGAGCGTTTCGTTCCTATTGCACATTTTTGGGTCCGACAGGGGGGGACAATTGGGGTCAGGAGGATAATGTGCTGAAGTTTCTGGTAGCACTGCACAGGGAAGGCCGATCAGCGGCAACGGCCAAAAGGCACCGGGCCGCCATTTCTTTCATGGTGCAGGCGCATGGTATCAAGGACCCGACATCGTCCTTTTTGGTAAAGAAAGCCCTTCGTGGTTGGCAACGCCTTGAGGGTTGTAGAGTGGACGAGAGGCGCCCGATTGGGTTAGACAGGTTGTCCCTGCTGATGTCGATGCTCCCCATGACATGTTCCTCCCAGTTCGAGGCAGTGCTGTTCCGGGCCACTTTCGCATTAGCATTCCATGGGGCTATGCGGGTGAGCGAGCTGGTGGCAAGAAACAAGAAAGATGTGGAGGGAGGTCTGTGTCGGGATTGCATTCTGATTAAGGGTGATTCTATGGTGGTCACAATAGCCAAGTCCAAGACTGATCAGAGTGCTAGGGGAGACAGTATTGTGGTCCAGCGGATGCGCGGGTCCCCCATGTGCCCGGTGAAGTGCATTGTGGAATATTTGGCGCAAAGGGCGGATACATGGGGGGGTAGCCTGCTGAGACACATCGACGCCACCCCACTGACGAGGTTTCAGTTTCAGAGGGTGCTAACAATGGCAATCGCAGCGGCGGGCTTGGACCCCGGCGATTTCGGGACCCATTCCTTTCGGATAGGGGCTGCTACAGAGGCTACAGCCAGGGGTCAGAGTGTTGAGAAGGTGAAACAATTGGGACGATGGTCCTCGAACTGTTATAAAAGGTATGTGCGTTTGCACATGTTGTGAAGCCAATGTCATGCACTCACGCTTCTTGTCTTCTGTTTGGTTTTCAGTTTCGCGAGCATACTATGCGGGCGGACTGTGCAGTCGACCCGGCACCTGGGGACCAGCGGTCAGAGATCACCGGCTGAGGACAGAGTGGTGTGGGTCGTGGGCCACTCATACGTGAGACGGGCCGGGGACGTATTCAAAGCAGGTGACGTGACTCACGCAGCTGGGGAATACGGGTACAGAGTGACCTTCCACGGAAGGGGCGGGCTCTGTATTGACCAGTTTCAATGTTTTGTCGAGGAACTGTTAGGGCGGCAGAGGTCACCGCCATCCGTAATCATAGTACACCTGGGGGGCAATGACTTGGTGACACTCGGTCGGCGAATACTACTCGAGCGAGTTCTATCTACTGTTAGCTGGCTGGCGAGAAGGATCCCGGGGTGCACGATAGCATGGTCCCACATGATTCCCAGAAAGGTGTGGCGGGGGGGCCTCTCGGTGCCAGCACTGAACCATTCGGTAAAGAAGGTCAATAACAAACTCAGTAGGTTGCTTCGCTCGGCGCAGTTGCACTGTATTCCGCATGGATGTATTCGGGGAGATCACATGTAGCTCGATGATGGGGTCCATTTGTCCCGGGAGGGGAATGTCTTACTCATAGGAGACTTCATGGCATGGTTAAGGGGTTTGTAATAACATGACCTTTGGTAGGAGTTTGTGGGGGGGCCGGATAGCCGGTCAACTATCCGGCCTGTGGCGGTAAGGTCATGATCGGTGAGCAGTAATTTCAAGGTCCCTAGAGGGGGGGCGCCACCCACTATGGATGAGAGCGCCCGGGGGGGAGGCGGTCATTGGCCCCTCCCACGGGGAGGCGGCACCCACTATTTATGGGTCGCCTAAGGGAAGACGGCCATAGGCCCCTTCCAGGGGAGGAGGCGGCTAGATGCCCCTCCTACGAATTTCCCGGGGCCCGGATATCCGCGACGGCGGATGTGATAGACAGTGTGGGGTGGGAGGGGGGTCCACGCTGCCTTCTTACAGACACCCCACACGGGTCCTCGGACGACCTTTAAGATGGCGTCGAGTTAAAATGGGGGCCCCCGCAAGACAAGGGAAATTGGAGTTGGCACAGAGGGCACAGTCCTCTGCGCGGCCGCCCTCACACCGTGAGGGGGAGAGTTCTGGTAGTAGGGATCTGACACCGGTTGCGACCTTGCCGTTGGCCCGTAATGCTAGGATGTACACTTTTAATTTAGAAAGTATGCATTTGCAGGATGTTAGACTCGGCTAGGAAAACCTTTGTACTAGAGATTTGTTAAGGTTAGCCAAAGAACATGTCTTCATCAAAATGTAATAAATGAAAATTGTACATGATATGAAACTATTATTTTAATGTTTTAATTTTGTTTCATATTTTAATAAATACGGTCGGGGGGGTCACTCCCTCCCGCCTTCCAAAAGTTCAGAACTGCGTCCGTCTTCCCATCCTTGGGGATTGTGTTGGGAGGGGGTAACAGGCATCCCGGCCATATGGAAAGGGGCGACCACTCGGTCCCCCCGAACGTATGGTAGGGGGCCCGGATCCCCCCGGGAAACCATTTTGGGCGGGGGGCGTGTCACGGCTGGTATGCCCGAAGCGGCGTAGCCGGGGCGCGCCTTTTCCCGCCCAGGAGGGGTTGTCCTAGACACCTACACCGTTGGCCACGCCCAGTAGGCGTACCAGAGGAGGGTACACGCCCTCCCGAAGAGGAATAAAGAGAGCAGGAATCCGAAGAAGCATCCTCTTGTTTCTGTGCTTGGAAGCTGCACCCACTCGTTGCACGTGAGCCCTCGACGGAACAAGGAGCAATTTTGACCCACCCACCAGCCCCTGATGACAGCGTTAGTACTGCAATAAAGTGATTTTCTTTGATAACAGCCTTTTTTCCCCCTTTTTATTTAGCGGTAAACAACATGGCAACGTTAGTACTGCAATAAAGTATTTGCTTGGTAACGTCTTCGTCCTCGATTGAGCGAAATGATAACGATCTAGTTTAGTGATGTGATGAATATCTAGTAGTATTGACAAATATTGCAATGAACAGTATAATTTTCTTCCTTAGTAGGTAAACAAATGTCGTATTTTTTTTTTGGTCGGGCGGTAAGGTCATGATCGGTGAGCAGTAATTTCAAGGTCCCTAGAGGGGGGGCGCCACCCACTATGGATGGGAGCGCCCGGGGGGGAGGCGGCCATTGGCCCCTCCCACGGGGAGGCGGCACCCACTAAGTATGGGTCGCCTAAGGGAAGACGGCCATAGGCCCCTTCCAGGGGAGGAGGCGGCTAGATGCCCCTCCTACGAATTTCCCGGGGCCCGGATATCCGCGACGGCGGATGTGATAGACAGTGTGGGGTGGGAGGGGGGTCCACGCTGCCTTCTTACAGACACCCCACACGGGTCCTCGTACGACCTTTAAGATGGCGTCGAGTTAAAATGGGGGCCCCTGCAAGACAAGGGAAATTGGAGTTGGCACAGAGGGCACAGTCCTCTGCGCGGCCGCCCTCACACCGTGAGGGGGAGAGTTCTGGTAGTAGGGATCTGACACCGGTTGCGACCTTGCCGTTGGCCCGTAATGCTAGGATGTACAATTTTAATTTAGAAAGTATGCATTTGCAGGATGTTAGACTCGGCTAGGAAAACCTTTGTACTAGAGATTTGTTAAGGTTAGCCAAAGAACATGTCTTCATCAAAATGTAATAAATGAAAATTGTACATGATATGAAACTATTATTTTAATGTTTTAATTTTGTTTCATATTTTAATAAATACGTCCGGGGGGGTCACTCCCTCCCGCCTTCCAAAAGTTCAGAACTGCGTCCGTCTTCCCATCCTTGGGGATTGTGTTGGGAGGGGGTAACAGGCATCCCGGCCATATGCTGATTAACGTCACCAGAATTTATTTTGGAACATAACTATAAAATCATGATATTAACACAAGCTCGTAATATCGAAGCAGAAACTGTGAAACAAAACATGTATTTTCAAATGCAAACAGAGCATCGACAAATGTCCTACTGTATAAATACAGATGCAGAAATCCTGCGTAAATACATAACGTTGAGCATTCCATTTCCTCCACAACTGTAATGATTAAATAGTACTCTGTTTTCGTGAAGAAATACTGAATGAATCCTACGACTGCTGCCGGAAGGGGCGGGGACTGTCATTCTCTGCCCCTGCTATCTTTAATTCGTCTAGCAGTAGTTAATGGACTTTTAGGGCCATCACTTTGCCCCCAGTTACCCATCAGACAGGGGTTAATGCATTTTGCTGGCATGCTGTTGCCCTAGGATCATGTATAGTTTTTTATGCTTTTAATAGATAATTATGCTGCCAAATTGTACAGGTTGATATAAGCTCTGGCCATTGTTTTTAGCAGACCATAACGCTGCCTTAGATAGCAATTAACTCAGAGATAAAACTAGATATGGTCTCCTTCTAGAGTCAATAAATAATCATATTTATAATTTTAATTGAACTTATCTACATCTAAATCGGATTTATTATGCTCTTTAAACAGCACTCTTCAGAAGTGGTAACAACATACAATTTTTAGCACATAGGAAATTAAAGTTCTGAATCTGTGTTTGGTATATTCATCGTGAAATGTGAGCTTAGAAAAGTAAAGCTTTCAAAACCTAACAGTACAACTTCTCAAATTTGACGGCTTTTTGTTTTCAATTTAGAGGACGTTGAGAGCAAAAAAATAAAATATACTAGCACTTTACAAAGAATAATAATACAAAAAACGAAAATGGGATAGAAGATTGTAAGATAAAGTTTTATGTGGAGTGCGGAGAAATGTAAGAGGAAGAACAATTGGGTATTTGAGCATTCAGGTTAGCGAACATGACTTACCGTTAGTGGATCCAAAATAAATAACTGAAAAAAGTTCCCTCATCCAACCAAATGTAATTATTTTTAAATTTGCATCTCTGAACTACCATTGAACCTAGGTTTGCGTAGAGTTTGTGGGTTAATTGTTCATATAGCTCTAAAGTTGTAAGCCTGTAAAGAGCACCCAACACATTTTTGTAATGCTTATTTCTCAAAAACTATGGAACTGATTACTACAAATTCAGCAGCGACACTTACTTGAGTAGAATTCTACTTTAATGCAAAGTTTGTCGTAATTCAGTTTTCACAGTTGTAGCAAACAGCAAAGATTCAATTCCAGTTAGAATGAGAAATATCACTTTTTGACCCCACTTTTTTCCCCCAGGACTATCTGCATGAATGTTGAATTGGAAGACTTTTTTTTAAAAAAGTTTCATGCAGATTCAGATGTCACCAAAAGTATAAAAATAAACAAAAATTGTTTTTCAATCGAAACTCTGACTTAACTCTAACCACATTCGCTTTTCCCCTGTGAAATATAGGGTTCATCATCATAAAAAGCAATGTATAGAACTTTACCATTGTCAGCGCTATTATGCAGCATGAAGAATCACATTTTGTAGCATCGTTATCTAAATTAAACATCAACAATGCAAATTATGTGGCATATTCTTTAGCAGTAGTATTTTTGTCCAGTTGAACTAGAAACTATTTTTTGGGTGAAATCGGCAATTTATGCAAATTATGTGACAAATGATATGGCAACTGCAGTAAGTGCACATAATGCAGCCACATAAGCTCATGAATGCACTGGCCCTCCCTGTTGTCCATTGTTTTATGAACCATTTATTCATGAGAGGTAAAGACATTCTAAACATTCTAATTTTAATCAGTGCCAATTATTAGCTGCTCTTTAAACAGCTTTTTCCAGTTAACTAACCCACAATACCATGTAATATAAGAAATACTTAACAGGTAATATGTTACATCCACCCATATTGCCATCTCCGAGCTCTGTTGACATTTACAAAACCTTATGTTTTATGACATGCAAACCCTTTAATCACATTACTGAACCATATTGCATAGTTACCAGACATGTATCCTTTAACTCTCTCTCCCTCTCTCTTTCTTCTAGAGAATGAGTGATTGAGAGAGAGAGAGGGCAAGGAGGAGAAGAGATATGGTTTGTAAGGGCCACCAGAACCCAGAGATGCTGAGATGCAATTTAACATATTCTGCAGGTTGCCAATTTGTATTCTACCTGTATATTTTGGTGCAATTAGCCTGAAAACCAAGGGTTAATTTTCAAACTTGAGAGAATTTATTGAAACCAGTAAGTGAAATGCTGGACTATACTGTTTGATTGTCTTTTGAAAATAGGTAAGAAAAGTATTTAATTATGCATTTAAGGGTGCATGGTTTCTGATAAAACAGAAACTGCTGAACCGACTGCCTGCAAAGCAAGCGTAACAGAGTACCTGGATTTTAGTTAGAAAGTTCAATTTTCACAATGTTGTGTTAAGTGACGGCAGCACGTCAGATCATTAAAAGGGTATTGAGGTGAATGTTCCCATCAGGGCCGGCTCTAAGGCAGTGTGACCAATGCAACCGCACTGAGCGCTGACTTCAGGTGCGGACGTTGTGTTTGCAAATATATTATGGTTTTTAAAGCACTGGGTGCCTCAATCCTGGCTTTGAGCAATTTTCAGGCATCAATGAAAATGTCAAGATAACTCTGGTGATTAATATTCTTCCTAGAGAGAGATCAGAGGTGTGTCTAGTTGAAGTTTTGACTCAAGGTAAAGTATCACAGAGGGTTACTATACCTGCTGCAATAAAAGTGCACCAGGCAGATCACAAAGTGAATATAATGTAAATAGATCAGTGGGTTACTGCTTTTGTCAGAGAGATGCTTTTGTTACTTGCAGTTAAAATCCTAACATAAAACAATGAGCTATTTACTGTCATCAAAGAACTGCATGCAAACTGCAAGGTATAGATTTGAGCATTAGGGGGCATATTACCAACAACTAGCGATAATTTTTGTCTCTAACTTGTTTAGAGACAAAAATTATCGCCGCACATCGGCGATTTTTATCGCAGATAAACCTTGCTATTAACTAGGTTTATCGCAAATGCGATAAAAAACGGCCGAAATGCATGAATATCGCTGAAAAGTCAGCGATATTCATGCATTATCGAGCAAATGCTCTTAGCCATGTTATCCACCTCCCATTGGATAACATGGCTAAGAACTGCTCAGGGAAGGTGTTAGCTTTTGGAGATATTCTCGCTTAGCGCGAATATCTCCAAAAGTTGGTAATAGGAGATAGCGATGTTAGCGACTGTTTTCAGTCTCTAACATCTTGGCACGCCCACTTTGCATCTCATTAGTGATAAATATCACTGACATGCAAAGTGGGGCCCAAGATGGTCGCTACCTCCTACTAGCTGTCGCTAACTGGTGTTAGCGACAGCTTGGTAATAGGGAGATAATTTTATCTCCGCTTTCTTGGCTTTTAAAGCCAAAAAAGCGGAGATAAACCCCCTTGATAATATGCCCCTTTATTTTTACTCCAGTCTTTCATTATCCTAATGTTGGAAAAATGGTTCACCTGGATAGAAATCAATTCAAGGTCGCTAAACATAAATAAATACCATATATGCAAATAAGGTTCCCTAGATCTGCAGCCCCCATTAGCGATTTTAGTACTTGTCTCTAACCTCTAAAACTACCAACACTCATCTGTGCCTACAGCCGTCATGATTTGCACAATTATCAGAAGTCCGGTCTATTAGTTTTATCACAGTTAGTTGACCATACACTGAGCAATAAGAAAGGAGGTGATATGGATACATAGCTACGACACAATCTGCTACTGCAGAACATATCATATGATATGAATCAGCTGGACAAAAAGATCAACAAAATGTGGGGCCCATTATTGCGCTTCCTGCTGAACATGTGCTTGGAGTGATATTACCTCCCCCACACCCTTCACTTAGAGCTCTGCAGTTGTTTCCTAGACTGAACCGGGAATGTGGGTGATGCAGATAGGAGAGAAGATGGTGTGGCTGACAAGAAACTCCCACTAATTGCAAGTATATACTAGTGGGGCCACAAAGTGAATTTGGGAGGAGAAACATAACCAGGTGGGGATGATATCTGTAAGGTTATATGTGTAATTTATTTCTTAATTGATTGTACAAGCTTGTACAAGAAAGATAAATATGTTGTGTTGGAAAATAAATATTTCTATCAGGGAATTACAATACATTTGTTGACATGTAGACATTTCAAGAAGTACAAGAAATCTGGCTATATTTTGTATTTCATTATTTAAAGGTCATACCTATAGCTTGTAACGTACTTTCAAAAATAGTCAGTACCAAATCCTGAACATTTCGATGAAAGTGTTATTTTTACTACTGAACTAGGTTGCCTAGCATCAACTAAAAATCCTACAAACTCAATGGCTCTGCATACTCCCATAGAACACAAAATAATATTCCTGAAAGCATGTTTAACTGACCTAAACCTGTGCCAGGGTCACTAATCACCTACCACGGGAAACTTTAGTTTGTAATCTTAAAAATGCTAGAGGAGAACATGGCGGCTAGCAGCAGAAGCTAGTTGGGAGGCTCCGAGACGAGGGCGGGCGTTTTTTCTATGTCTCCCGTGAAAGCGCGCTTAATTCCGGGGTAAGAAGATACGAAGAGGAGCGGCGAGAACGAGCAAGGTCACAGGTACTGTGTGACACAGAGGGCGGCTTTTCTACCCGGCTGTTTGTGGACCAGAGGTGCGGGTTCGGGCTTGAGACTTGTTGGCAGCGCGGGAAGGTCAAGAGTTGGCATCAGCAGAAAGCAGAGAGACGCTGGGTGCGGCTTTGTTTATGTTTATGTTTATGTTTTGGCGATTTTTATAGCGCGCAAATACCCAGAGGTGTCTCGGCGCTTTGGGTGATCAGAAATTGACAGTTACAGAATTTTTAATGTGGATACAGCCAAGTTTTCAATTGCTTCCGGAAACTAAGGAGGGTGGGGGAGGTTTTAATGGTGAGGGGAAGGGAATTCCATAATCTAGCTGTAGAAATCACGAAGCATCTATCGCCCCAGTTGGCTTTCCTGGTGCGTTGGACGTTGAGCAAGTAAGCTGAAGATGAACGAAGGGTCCTGGAGTTTACAAGTGGACGGAAAGCATATTTAAGGAACTGAGGGCCAGAGTTGTTGATCGCTTTGTAAGCAATACAAAGTGCTTTAAATTTCGTACGGCTCCTTACCGGAAGCCAATGAAGCTGTTGAATGGCGGATGTGATGGAAGTGTACTTGGATATGCCCAGTAGGATTCTAGCTGAGGCATTTTGCACCAATTTAAAGCTTATTTAGGACTTTTTCCTGTGCATTGAGGAGGAGGGCGTTACAATAATCGGTCCTTGAAAAAATAAGGGTGCTGATGAGAAATTTACCTGCCATTGTAGGGAGGTAAGGAAGAAGCTTTTTGATTTTCTTTAGAATAAAGAAGGAAGTGGAGACTACGGTGTTGACATGATGATGGAAAACTAGTCTGTCGTCAAACATGACTCCAAGATTACGAACCTTAGTGACGGGTTCAGGTGGAGCGCCCATCTCGTTAGGCCACCAAAGGGGGGACCAGACGGGTTCAAGTTTCCCAAAAATCATTACCTCCGTCTTGTCGGAGTTTAACTTTAAGCAATTGGCGGACATCCAGGAGCTGATGGCAAGCATTCCCTCCTGGAAGTTCGCTGCCACTGAAAATCCATTCTGGTGTACTGATAGAACCAGCTGGGTGTCGTCAGCATAAGTAGTGAGACTAATGCCGTAAGATTTAATCACCCTCGCTAAGTCCGAAACATAGATATTAAACAGAGTCGGACTTAGCGAGGAACCCTGCGGTACTCCACAAGGAAGGGAGAAAGTGGGAGAAAAGAAGGAGTCTAATTTTACCGCTTGAGAGCGGTTGGCAAGAAACGAAGCGAGAAGGTCTTTGGCCTTATGCTGGATACCAATGGCTGAGACACAGTCGATCAGAGTGGCATGATCGACCGTGTCGAAGGCCGCGGACAAGTCAAGCAGTATTAGAACTGCCGCACCGCCTCTGTTCAGAGTCATTCTGATTTCATCAGCCGATTTTATAAGGGCCGTCTCGGTTCCATGCTCTTGCCTAAAGCCAAACTGGGTGTCATCAAGCAGGTGGTTAGAGTCTATAAAGTTGGAAAGTTGCCTATTCATTAGATTTTCAAATATTTTTGCGGGAAACGGAAGGCAGGCAATAGGTCTGTAACTGGAAGGTAATGCTGGATCGAGAGTGGCTTTTTTTAAAAGAGGCTTGATAATAGCTTTTTTCCGTACTAATGGATAAGAGCCTGTGAGGAACATAGTATTGCAGATGTGTGCTAAAGCAGGAGAAATGGCATCAGGAATAAGGTTGAGGATGGAGGGGGGACAAGGGTCCAGAGGTAAGCCTGATTTGGTAGTGGTGATTAAATGAAAAATGTGTTCCTCAGAAACCTGTTTGAACCTAGAAAAAGAAGTGGAACAGGAATGTTGGTGTGTACGGAGGCTCATTCCCGCGTTTCTGTTGGCAGCGAGGGGAAAGTCGGCATCGAGGAGAGACGCCAGGTGGTTACGTGACATACGGGGCAAGGTTGATTTTGACGAGGGCTCCCAGGGCGATTCCCTGGGGTGTGAGAGGACCTGGCGGAAACAGCTAAATCTATCCGCGTGGACGCCGCCACTGTTGGTGGGAGCCCGCAGGCTCAAGTGGATCCACAGCTACCGGTTAAAGGGAAGGAGGTGAGGAGGTCACAAGAGGGTAGCTCAGGGAGGGGGACTGTTCAGTGGACTAGAGCCGCTGTTGAAGTAAGGAGGGGGCGTAGTGTTGTGGCAAGAATCTCACATGCTGGTAGAGGCAGGGGGGCAAATCATACTTATGGACACAAACTCCCAGACTCCACTGGGGCGGTAAAACAAAGTCATAGGCAGGAGGAAAGCACTGTGTGTATAGGAGCAGAGGAGGCTCCTTTCAATCCAGGGAACAACGCACAAGGCACAAAGGGTTGGAAGTATTGCTTGAGAAATAAGAAACAAGGTGAGGAGGGGCCTAAAGGCTTAAGTTCTGCTTATGTTAAAGAAGATATAATTTTACCAAAAAATAAAGGGCCACTGTCCACAAAACAAACGTAACTCTAAGGGGAAATCGAAGAAGAGGAGAGACGAGCTAAAGCATTCACCCCCTCAAATCATTAAAAGTAAAACAAATCCTGCTCCCTCTCTTAAACAATACTTCAAAGTGTTACCTCCGACTCTGGAACTGAGACCCACACGGGGCAGTTTTACTGGCGCGGACCTGAAGCTTCCAAAAGATTTACTGAGCCCAAATAGGTATCAACCCCTGGCACAGGAGGATTTAATAGACATGCAGAGCTCCGGGTTAAGTGAGGACCTATCATGCTCGCAAAATGCGTTAGTAGAAAGCAACAATAAAGAGGTACCTTGTAAGCAAACTAAGGGTCCCCAACTAACTCTAGATTGCTCAGATACAATGATGGGTAATGTAAGGGGAGAAATAGCAGAGGACGACGACATGCTTAATAATGATCAATCAGTTCTTAGGATGTTGCAGGCTTTAAGCCAGGAAATGAGGGATGGGTTCAAGATCTCACAGCAGAACCAGCAGGAAATTACATCATACTGCGAAATATTAGAAGAGAAGTTTGAGACCCTTGCTGCACGAACGATGGATTTAGAATCTGCAGTCATGGATCTAAGAAAACTAGCTTCACAGCATTCAAAGAAAATAGATGACATAAAACAGCATGAGCCGGGGTACCATTAGAGGCTGGAATCAATTGAAAATGCTCAGAGAAGGAATAATCTTCGCTTGCTGAAAGTACCAGAAGGGGCTGAGGGGGAAAACATCATGGAATTCGTTGCTAAGATAACTAAACAAGCTACAGGAATTGAAATTGCAGAATCGGACTTAATTAAAGATATACAAAGAGTGCATAGGGACCCATATAGGCTAAAACCGAACAAGGCAAGACCAAGGAAGATCCTGGCTCATTTTTTAACATACACATTGAAGGATGAGATCTTGAATAGGGCACTGAAGAGCACTATTCTCTCAGCAGAGGGGATTACGTCTCAAATTAGATCTGATGTGTCCTCGATTACGGCCTCCAGGCAATGGGAGCTTGAGAAATTATTGGATCCATTTAGAAAACAAGGGGCGACAGCACAGTTACAGTTCCCGGGCTCTGTAAAGATCATGTTTAATAATAAGATGAGGATCTTTAAGAGGGTGGAGGAAGCTGAAGCTTATTTACAGTTAATTACTGATTCTGCTCAGGAGTTAGGGTCGGGATAGTTTTCCCCCCTCCCTTTTTTGGTAAAATTCTCAGACAGATAGGCAGGTAATCAAGGGGATAACGAAATTTATGAGGGAGACAGTGCAATCCATTATGTAAAAATGTAATTAGTCGGCATGAGTCAGGGGAGGAGCCTCAAGGCCAGAGTAGGGCCAAGAAGAAGAAGGGGGGTTCTCCAGGGGAGCACCAGGGATGGGTGGGGGGTGGTATGGGAGGTGGGGGCACACTGGGTGGGGAGCATGTGGGAATTTTTTTAAAAAAAATGTCCGAGTTGCCAAAGCGATGTAGGTAATTATAAATTTAACCAACGGTCCGGGCTGAGCTAACCCAGGGCATATATCTGAAGATCTTATCTTGGAATGTAAATGGTTTAAGGGTTTAAGGGTAGCGCACAGACGAGAAAGGCTATTTCAATATATAAAAGACGCACCGGAGCAGGTGTTTATACTTCAAGAAACCCATTTAACAGGGGAAGAGTTGCGAGAGGTATGCAATAAGAAAAAATGGATCTAAGAGGTAATTTGCACCTCACAACAACTAACTATAAGAGGTGTTGCGATTTTGGTGAAAGTTAATTCAGCTATATCAGTAGAGGAGTCTAGGGTAGATAAGAAGGGCAGATGGGCAATAGCCACGATTAAATATCACTTTCATAAATTTACAGTGGCAGGATACTACGGCCCGAATTTGGATGACCCACTCCCTTTAAGGGAAATGATTGAAGAATTGTTAGAATTTAAAGATCCTCTAATTTTAGCGGGTGATTTCAATGTAGTTTTGGACCCTCAAATAGACAAAACATATAGAGATGGGTCCTTATATAATCTCAGAACTTTCTGCGAACTACTATGCATCAGCTGGGCTGGTCTGATATATGGAGAAAGAAATGGGAGTCAAAGAAGGAATATACGTTTCACAATAAGAAGTTAGGGCATAAATCAAGGCTTGACTTCTTTTTAATCACAGAGGAATTGGGGGATAAGTTGAAGGAGGTCAAACATATAGGGAGTCATTTATCAGATCAGCAGTTTCCCTAACTTTAAAACTGTGGAGTGAGCCATGGACGAATAGGTGGACTTTAGATCGTACCATTCTGTTGGAAGATGAGGTAGTAAAAAAGCTGATTGATGAGTCCAAATGTTTTTTGAGTTAAATCTGGGTACTGCCCCACTAGAAGTGGTATGGGACGCTTATAAGGCTTTTTTGAGGGGGATTATTTAAGTATTCAAGTTACGAGGCAAAAAAGATTTAGGGCTAAGGTTTCTGAAATAGAGGCTAAAATAGCTAGGCTAGAACATGATCAATCTGTCCAGAATTACCATCTAGATCCATCTGCTCTACAAGAACTAGCAGCCTGTAAAGCACAATTGGAAGAGGTGTTGGATTCTAGGCTTAGAAAACAATGACAGGCTAGCTCGCTTTCTCATTTTGAGTATGGCGAAGCGAGTGGGAAGCTTCTGGCTTGGAAAACGAAGAAGGACAAAGTAAGGAATAGAATTAAGGAGATACAGATGGACACATCGGGGGACATTTCAGATGACACATCGGATATAGAAAATGCTTTTTTTAGTCATTTTGAACAGGTGTATAAAGAAGATCTGTTAGAACAATATGGTTCTCTGAGTATTGAGGATGTTGAAACCACTAATTTAAACAGGAAAATAGATTTGAGGGAAGTGGAGGGAGCAGTTAATTTGAGTAAGAAGGGTAAGGCTCCAGGACTGGATGGGCTACCAGCAGAGGTATATAAAGTCTTGTCCCCCGTGGTCGCCCCAATTTTATGTAGTCTATTTTCCTAACTTTTTGAAGAGGGAGGGAAGATTCCTGTATCGTGGAATGAAGCAACTGTGGTGCTAATTTTTAAACCGTTAAAACCGCAGACATCATGTGACTCATACAGGCCAGTCTCTCTGCTGAACCAGGATTATAAGTTCTTTGCCGGGATTTTAGCAGAGAGATTGAACGGGGTTGCTAGTAAATTGGTGCAGAAGGACCAGAAGGGATTTGTCAGAGGGAGATATTTACAGAACTTGATTCAAGCATTGGTGGGAGCTATAGATCTAGCATCTGTATATAAATTGCCCATGGCCATCATTACACTTGACGCCGCTAAGGCATTTGATCGTGTAAATTGGGCCTTTTTAAGCAGGGTGTTAGAAAAATGCAACCTGGGGATGAATTTCTGTAGAGCTATTTCTTTAATCTATCAGTATCCAATATCAATAGTACTGGTTAACGGGAAATTATCAGCACCCATATGCATTAAAAGGGGGACTAGACAGGGATGTCCCCTTTCGCCCCTACTTTTTAATTTATACATGGAGTCCTTGGCGGAGAGGATCCGTCAAGACACGAAAATAGCACCCTTCATATACAGGAATTGGGAAAAAGAATTCTCGCTATATGCTGACAATATGCTTATTTATATGTCATACCCAATTCAAGCGATCCCGGCAATATATACTGCTGCGACCCAGTTTGGCCAACTGTCCGGGTATCAGATAAATGTATGCAGTGGAATGTTAAAGCTCATCTGCCTATAGTGAAACAGGAGATAAGATATTTAGGTGTACATTACCCAGGACATTGAAAAACTATCCGATAGAAATTTAGATAAGGCAGCAAAGGAAATAACCGAGATGTTAAAGGGGTGGTCTCTTCTTCCCCTCACACATATCGGCAGGGTGAATATCATAAAGATGATGCTGCTCCTGAAGCTGATTTTTTTATTTCAGAACATTCCGTTAGCTTTTAAAGAAGATAAGCTCAGGCTGATTCAAGTGAAATGTATTCCTTTGTATGGGCCTCAAAGGGTATCAGGGTCTCGTGGAAGAAATTGACTAGGAAAAAGAGTAAAGGCGGTTTGTGCGCCCGGATGTGAAAATCTATACATGAACCTTATTACTGAAAACAGGAATTTTACTTTTCAAGTGTACAGACAGTTCAGAAACTGGAATAATGTTTAATGAAATGTTGATAGGGATTTGTGGAAGTTTTCAGGGTTTTCTTTATAAATATGGAGATCCTCGCTTTTTTAAAAAGGTGCAGCTGAAAAGTTTGAGGGATATGGCGTTTACTTGGGCCAGACTAAGGAAGGCCTTGAAACTTACATACTATATGGCCATGGCTCCTATTTGAGAGTCCCCTGGTTCCCGGGAATGGGCCAAGGATAGTCTTGCGAAGCCTTTAAGGGAAGCGGACATTAATTACTGGTCTCAGCTAATGATGGAAGGTGAACTGCTATCTTGGGAAGAGATCTCTTTCATCACTAACTACAGTTTATCTGAGTTCAAATACCTTCAAATAAAAAGCTGGACCCAGGCGATAGGGATGCAAGTAGGAACGCCAAGCACGGTTGAGGATCTACTTCAAGGAACCAGGGGGAAGATAAAGACAGCAACTCTGTACTGGGCCATTTTGGAAGCAGAAGACGGAGATTTTACTCTACCATCGCACTTATGGGGAGAACATATTCAGGACGTCGAGCTGGAGAAGTTATGGCAAGTATCTTTTGACATACTACATACCACAGTTTCTCCCGCCAATTTAAAGCGCAACCATTTTTTCTGTCTTCACAGAGTATATTGGTCTCCCGCTAAACTTGCTAAATTCGTGAAGGAGACTGTACCCAGTTGTCCTAAATGTAAGATGGAAAAAGCAGATGATCTCCATATGTTTTTAACATGTCCTGCCTTGCATAAGTATTGGTGTGCGGTATCTGAAGGTATGGAAAGTATATATATATTGGAGTTAAATATACAGGTCAGTACTTTACTTGTATTTTTTGGTATTACTTTGAAGTTTGAATCCCTTTCACGAGAGACAAATAAACTGCTGTTTTATTTAATTATTTTAGCGCGAAGAGAAATATGTAAATTAGGGATAAAAGATACCGCACCAACTTATTTGGATTGGGTTAATTCAATTAAGTATACATTGAATTTAGATAGTATAAATTGGAAGAGGAAAAAACTGTTTTGGTCTTCATGTATTGCTTGGCTGGATAAGCTTTAAGTTTTAAGGATAAGGTCCAATGATTATGCCTTTTTGTAGTTTAAAAATACCCTAAGATCGGTTCTATGGTGGACAGATAGAGGAACTGAATTGAAGTATCTTGGATGGGTATCTAAGTGCTTCCAATAAGATCTTCGGAAGATATGATCATTCCTGGTTACATTCGGTATCAATGGTTGGTAACAAGGGAAGGACTTTCGAGAATATCTTTTGGCATATGAGGATTAAAAAAAAAAAAAATCCTAAAAATGCTAGAGAGGCACTCTTGGGGGGCCTTCACTGTAGATGGTTGTCCACCAATCCAATATACTATTTTGGTGATGATCACTACCTTTCCAAAAGCTCTAGCCAATTTGCAACTTTTCAAACCTCCCGCAGTGGTTTGTAGGGTGCTCCTTTGCCTCAAGTCAAAGCTTTGTTTTTCTTTTAACAGACTATCAATAGTGGCCAGGAAATACATACTTTTACATTTTTCAGTGTTTGGTGTGCTTGCTCGCTAGGTGTTCCATGCTAGTGCTGTTGCTCTCCTGGTGCTGCACACTTTTCTACTTACCCACCAGTCCCACTCTTAGCTGCAGGCAGCCTGCATGGGAAGTGAATAGTGTCCTTCTAGAGTGCAACATTGTTACAGGTCCTTTGGTCCACAGGGGAACAAAACTGGCCACAGACTCCCAAAGGGAAAGGTTTTGAATTGCTAATACCCATGACCCCATAATCTCACAGACCTCAAGGGACCCATACGTAACACAAAAATGCAGTGCATGAGCAGCAGTTAAAATTAAGATATTTTATGCTTTGATGGGGGGTTTCCAATGTGGTTAATGTTGTTACTTGTGGTGTGCTCCAGCTACAAGGAGAAGAGTGCTTCTGTGAACCTTCTTGCCCTCAATGTTTACTTTGTTTAGTTTTTTGGATGGTTCTTTGCAACTGGTGATACAGCCCGACAAAAAATAAATCAAGAATTACAATCTCAGAGGCCTTACACTAGAAACATGAGTTTATCTACTGTGTGGGTCCATCCTTGTTCTGTTCTGGTTCTACTTGTTTTCCCGGTGAAGGATTTAACAATGGAGGAAGGGAGCTCTAGAAGGTGGGACTTCCTACACAACCTAGAGATGCCAAATCACCCATCTACCTGTGACTGGAACTTTGAAGGACCAGCCCGCAGCCTAACCAAACCCAGCATTCTAAGAAGAATTTAGACAGCAGTTTGATTGGACATTGCAGCACACCTCTCCTTTTAGCCAGGCTTCTTCCTCTCATTTCAGATGTTTTCCCTCTAGGACTTCATAGAATCACCTCTGTGGAAAATGGAACTAGAGTGTGTCCTGCCCATTCCTGTGTACCTCACAGGAACATCCTGGCTTGCTTATCTGAGACAGGTTGTTTATTACCTTACAAGGATTTCCACCCCAACCCCTCTTCTCATGCATAAGGCTAATCTCCCCAAATTGATCTATTGTTTGGGGGAACCTTTCAACTGCCAGCTGGACAACAAAGTAATTATCTTGGCTCAGCAGGGTAGCCCGTAGCATGAATGAAATTAAAGTTGCATCTGAGAAATATGCCCAATTGTAAAAGTACATAATGAATGTAAAACTAAATTTAGAAATGCTTTTGTAACCTAGGAATTTACAAAAAGCCACAGCAATGACTCTTCTACATCCTACAAATCAAAAGATTGATCAAACTATGCCCAAAGTATAAAAAGAGTTTAAACATTACAGTTTTTGCACTTCAGCCAAATAAAAGAGAACATTTATTTTGAAATTCCCAATTTAATTATACGATCTTTAGTAAGTGATTCCCACTGTGTTATGGGAAACCATTTACCACAGTGCTGCCTGTGTACAGGTTAGAGGTTGAGTCAGACATGTCTTGCTCTCCCAGCCTACACACTTGTGCATAAGTGTTCACACAAAACCTGCACAGAGCCTCTTACATCAGCTTATTTTAAATGGCAGATACTGGAGGTTAAAGTACAAGTCCCTTTTAGCGGAATCTTACAGTGTGTGAGACTTCATTAGGGTGTCTCAGTCATACCACAGGTCCAAAACCAGATGGTTCAAAAGCAAGAAAACAAAGTATTTTAATGTGTGCGAATCAACTTTCCTACACTGTCATTATAATGTAATTTTGGCAAAAAATGAAAAAATATTTCAAGGTTTTTTTTAAAATACAGGTTTTCATATCACTCTCACGGGGTTATCTAGATTTTGTAGCAGGGAAGGTAAATTAGTCAGCATTATGTACCATATTTACTTTCATGGTTATTTTGATCCATTTGACCAAGAGGCAAAACATTTGGGCAAATTGTGCGACAAACGATTTATGTATGCACTGAAACAAACACTGAACAAAAAACAATAGTTAGCTCCGAAACTGGACAAGTATGCCTATCATAAAGATCCCCCGGACAATTCAAGGGGAGAAACACCGCAAACATCGCCCCAACCAAACGGCGAATCAGCTAACGCCGAGAAGATTACCCTGCAAGGTGTCATGGCGGGCCTGAAGACGATGCAGTCCTCGATGGGCACAGGCCCTGAAGACGATGCAGTCCTCGATGGGCACAATCTCCACAGACATCTCCCTGATGAGGGCAGACTTCGCAAAGATGTCAGATCGCTTGATAGAAGTTGAAAAGGCGACGACAGGGCTCACGGGAGATGCAGCGGAGCTTAAACAAAAAGTACAGAAACTAGAAGACGACAACAACATGTGGAAGGCTAAACTTGATGAGCAAGAAGGCCGCTCAAGGTGCAATAACGTACGCTTGGTAGGTGTGCCAGAGTCCGCAGGGGGCCCAGCCCTAGACCTATTTGTGGAAGACGTCATCCACAATCAGCTCCAGCCAAAGGGACTGTCCAATTATTTCGCTGGGGAGCGGGCCACCGAGTACCTGGAGGAAAGCCAAGACCAGGAGCACCACCGCGCCCCATTTTGGCGAGGATCTTTAACTTCCGGGATCGTGACGCTATTTTGCAGGCCGCACGTATTGCCCCGCCGATAAAAATCGACAACTCTGAAGTCACTTTCTATCCTGACTACACAGCGGCAGTGGCACAACAACGGCGAAGTTTCACAGAAATAAAGAAAGAACTCCGAGAGCTGAAGTATTCGATGATTTTCCCAGCAAGACTACGCGTTGAATCAGAAGAAAAAACTTGTTTTTTTGAATCACAGAGGGAAGCGCAGGAATGGCTGGAAGGCTGCAGACCGGCGAGAGGACCCAAGAACCGGGACATGAAGTGGAACAACTGATGAAAAGGCAAAAATGTATACAGCGAAGGTATACTGAGACGAGACATCGCAATACGGACATCTACGGAATACGAACTACAACAGGCCACACGCTATAAGGTACTGTGATCTGGCGCTGATATCCTGGACAAGGCACAAGGTTAGATGGTGAAAATATGGGGGCGGGATGTCAAGCGGATCACAGTCTCAGAGGGACGATATGAGGTAGGATGCCGATACAAGAGACAGGGGTTCCTGAAGGTAGGGCCCATTGAACTAAAGCAGCACTGAGTGGACAATTTCAGAGGGGGGGGGTTCTGGAGGTCACAGCAGACTCACTCTCATGAACAATGCAGTTGGTTTGGGACAGTAAGCACTCTGCTAAGTTGGGGAGGTGGACGATTCTTGATCCGCCGGGCAGGGAGGCAGGGAGGGGGGGCGAGGGTTTTAGATCCTATAAGTTTCCTTTGGTTCTATTATAAGTTGATTGATTTACAATCTCTCCATGAACACTTATGGTTGACTTTATGGAACACGCATACACAAACAGACATGACAGTTCAAATTCTACAGTCTTTCCTTGGACACTTGCTGTCCTCTATACGGATAGACTCTACACCTGCAGGGCAATCATTAGAAACAATGAAACGCACTCCGAGGAATGACATACACTTTGATATGATTAAGATAAGGAGTGCAGTTGTACGGCTGAAGTCACACTACACATGCTATGCTAGAACGTGAGATGCAGGGACATCATTCCCGGACTCCGCAAATGATCCACCCCCCCCAGACAGTCATCTCATGGAATGTAAATGGACTGGTACACAAAATGAAAAGGGGATTGGTTCTGCACTATTTAAAGCGGAAGGCCCCCACGGTGGTATTACTCCAAGAAACGCATTTGACGGGTATGACCGGTAAAGCATTAAACGAATGGGGGTTCAAAATGACCGCACATGCGGAGTTCTCCTCAGGATCACGAGGGGTTGGTATCCTAATACACAAAAGCTCTCCACTGATAATCAAAAACAGTAGGACGGACGACCAGGGACGTTTTACTGCAATCACCTGCCAATGGGCGGGACGCATCTATAACATGGTCTCAGTGTATGTCCCCCCGACATTACATCAGGCAGCCTTCCAAGACCTTGGGAAACTCCTGCTCGATCTCCCCGAGGGAGAATTTATCATAGGGGGAGACTTAAATACGGTGATTGACACGACTATGGATCGTAAACCACCCAGGGAGGCAAGTAGATCCAACCAAGCTCTTGGAGAATTTCTCGATGCTATGGGACTGACGGACGTTTGGAGACTTAAACACCCTACCGAGCATCAGTACACCTTCTATTTGGGAGCGCATAAGAGTCTCTCACGCATAGATTACATATTGACACTAGCGATACCTCCAGAAAGAATAACAGCGATAGAACATTTGCCGAGAGGGATTTCAGACCACTCCCCGATTCAGCTTACCTATACCACGCAACTCCCTAGAAGGCAGAGACTCTACCAATTATACCCAGTCTACCTAAAAAATCACAAGATAGGAAAAGCATTAACAACTTCCACTGTATACTACTTTGAGGAAAATGTATTGACAGTAGACTCACCGTCCATCCTCTGGGAGGCGTACAATTCGGTAATCAGAGGACACGCCATTTCCACTATCACGCGGCACAAGAGGGAGCATAGAAAGAACCTTGAATCTCTAGAGGCTGCAGTGCAAAGAGCCGAGACAGCCCATGTTCTAGACCCCACTGACAACACAGCATAAACACTGACACTAGCTGCTCAAAAATACAGTGCCTACACAGAGGATATGGCGAAAATTAGGCACACGGATACACTACATAGGGTCTACGAGCTAGGAGACAAGACGGGAAAAATGCTTGCATGGTTAGTGAGGAGAGATAAGGCAGATAGATGGATCGCCCAAATAACACTGGCTGATGGCTCAACCACTTCAGATCCCCAATTAATAGTAGAAGAATTAGCCACCTATTATAAAACGATATACACACCGCGAGGCACAATTTCAGTAGAGGACTGCACGCAATTTACACAAGACATACCACTGACCACACTGCGGTCAGAAGACATGCACACACTCGAGGAAGACTTAACATTAGAAGACTTAGGAAAGGCACTGGTGACGCTTCACACGGGAAAGGCGCTGGGACCAAACGGTCTACTGGTGGAACTCTATAAAAAAGTTGCCCAAACGATCACTCCCCACCTGCTTCCCATGTATAATGACTGTTTAACGTAAGGCATTCTATCCAGAGACCAAAGATTGGCTACTATTGTGGCAATCCACAAACCTGGAAACCTCCGGAACAGACCTCTTCATATCGTCCGATATGCCTAAAGAACGCGGACGCAAAAATATTGGCAAAACTATTGGCGCTCAGACTGCAACCTCACCTCACGACATTGATCCACCCGGACTAATCGGGCTTTATGCCTGGACGAAACACCTCCCTTAACTTAAGGCGTCTTAATAGTACTCCACTACTGTGGGAAGATGCAGCCATTCTTTCGTTAGACGCCACAGTGTCGTTTGACCTTGTGGAGTGTCCATTTCTATTTGCAGTGCTCCAAAAGATGGGTTTCGGCCCCAAATTTTGTGGATGGATCGAGCTACTATATACAGCGCCTCTAGCCCAAGTAGTAGCTAACGGACATATTTCACGGGAGATCACACTGGGATGCGGGACAAGACAGGGATGCCCGCTGTCCCCGCTTCTGTTTGCGCTCATATTAGAACCGCTGGCGACAAGAATACGCACAGCGCCGTTCATCCGCGGGATAACGTGGGAGGCGGGCTGGGAAGACTGAATCTCCCTTTACGCCGATGACGTATTGATATATTTAACATCCCCGACAGAGTCCCTGGAGGTCCTAATGGACGTCCTCATGACATATGGAGCAGTATCAGGATACACCATAAATTGGACAAAATCTCTACTATACCTATTGCACGGCCAAGTGCCCATTCTTCCCCATGACTGCACATTACAATAGTGACCAGAGGGTTTAAATACTTAGGAAAATATGCCACCCCACAAGACTCGGTATTCATGGAAGAAAATTTACTGACACCCCTGAAAAGGCTCAAATCAGATCTCACACATTGGAGATCCCTCCCGCTGATGCTTCTGGGAAGAGTAGCACTCTTCAAAATGCTTGGACTCCCCAGGTTCCTTTATGCACTCCAAAACACCCCTTTCCCGGTCCCTCTTTCTTATTTTAAAGCAAGTGAAGCAGAAATCTCCTCCTTGATGAGGGATGGGAAACCGGCCTGTATAGCACAATCCAAACTGATACGTAGCTGGTACGACGGGGGAATAGCCTTACTGAGTGTTAAATTGTACTATCGGGCTGCGCAACTGATGATTAATAACCAATGGCTACATGCTCCACAGCACGACCCAGCATATAGACTAGACAGAAGCATATTACACTTGATGAAGGCCCTCTATACTAACAAAAGACGGCACGCACTCACAGGCCCTACGGCCCATACGATAAAAATTCAGCATACAGCACAGAGAGCCCTGGGATGGGAGGGAGTGCTCACATTGGCCACCCCGCTCTGGGAGACACGCCACCTTGGCACCCTGGCCAACACCAAGGGGTTCCGGCAATGGGACCTAATTTGCATCACAAAAATAGAGGACCTGTGGGTCAGGCGAGAAATTGTTACATTCGAAGCCTTACAAGAGAAGTATGGAATGGCTGATACTGAGCTATACCGCTACATCCAAATCAGACACGCACTCCAGAGTGCAATCCCTCCAGGCACCAAATTAGCTGAGTCTTCTCCCCTTGAAGACAGACTCCTCACTGACTATATGGACAAAAAAGCCATATCACAAACATAACGTAAATTGGTCAACAATCTTCCGGTCCCTACGGTGGTCCTACATAGCAAGTGGGAGGCAGAATTAGGGAAGATAGAGGACTCAGACTGGATGGATGTGCTGGCATCGGCCAGGAAGGCAGCGATCCCATCTCGGCTAAAACTAGTGCAACTCAAAGTGCTACACCGCATATATTAATCTCGCACCATGTTACAGAAATTGGGACATATGCTTGATTCACTCTGCCTAAGGGGTTGCGGACTAACCGGAACATACTTCCATATTTGGGAGTGCCCTAAAATACAAACCTATTGGGAGCATGTAATAAACAAAATCTCAGAGGTGGGCAAGGTAGAACTCCAGCTAGACCCCGGGTGTTGCCTATTGAATATCTGGAAACCCACGGACCTCAACTTGGGACTACAGACTTGGGCAACGATTGGGATGGCAATTGCGAAGCGAAACATTGCCAGGAACTGGGGTTCAGGGATAGTGCCCACACAGACACAATGGGAAAAAGACATGGATACAGCGATGGTGGCGGAAAGAGCGGTATATACCCATAGGGGATGACCCAAAAAATGCTCCAGAATATGGGGAAAATGGAATGAATCCCGGGGAAATATTTGTGAATCTCCGCAAACATCATCCGACCCTGAAGATAGCCCATAAAATTGAAGGAGAAACTGTGTTAAGTACATACTACAACCCGAGAGTGATGAGGGGGGAGGGAACGATGTGATGGAGGTCATTCATGAAGCAACCAAACACGTATTGCAATTATCTGTCCTATACACAGAGAACCGTATGCTGTATTGATGTATTACCAATGGAGTAGATTGATGTTTATTGATGTTTATTGATGAATGTACACTCCTGATAACGAAATGCTAATAAACAGTTGGAAAAAAAAACAATAGTTAAAGTGAATGTATGGTTAGCTTGGTTTATAAGTTCTTAAGGTGTGTTTAAAGAAAACTCTAGAGTATGTTGAAACGCTTATAGTTAAAGAGAAGTTATAGTAACAAAACAAAACATAAACCCTTTTGAATCCATCTTTTATCGTAAGGTAAATTAAAGCATGTTATGCACTTCTGAAATGCACTGATTATGACTTCACATATGACATCACTCATTGCATGTTAAATAACATCAATGAGGACATCACTGATAACATCTATTCAAGTTTTGCAAATCCCATGCTAAAAATATTTTGTTATATTGATTTTAATGCCATGGGTGCTCTGTGGCCCCACCTCCCATTTGAGGCCAAAATGTCATGTTATTCTCAGCCTTCCACCTTATGCACTTTTTATGTTTATTTTTCCCATTGTGATGATCTGTGCACTGTGTTAGTCAATGAAAGTAAAAATTTCATGTGACAGACTGTGAACCAGAACCTCGGCAGGCTCACCTATCCACATCCTTCATCCAATAGTGTTCCTTTATTTTATGAAACAGATTTACAAATCCCTCTTGAATAGGCAAATCCTTGAATGATACGCAAATTAACAGTCCAACTATCTCTAAATGTTTACTTCTTTATGCCCAGACCTAAATACTTTTAAAACACTAATTTTTGAAATACTACTGAACTGATTTATGCCAAACCAAATGCACTCCCTTGAATAACAATCTACTCATTTGCCAAGTTTGATGTAATTCATCTCAGCTGTTCTTTTTGTACAGACGAATAAATCGTCCTAAGAGTGTTAAAATGAGAATCATTACCACCTGTTACACGGACATTATAGTTGGTTTTGTACAAGATACATCTGACCCTGACTATAACGTCCCTGTAACCTTTGTTTTTTTTTCAGGGAATATTTATATATATTTATATATATATATATATATATATATATATATATATATATATCAAAGTCATCACAGGTAGCCCATTTGAAGCAGATCCATACGGGGTTGAATAGGCACATTTCTTTATTTTGCATCCATTTCACAGCTCGCATCCCAAGCTGCTCCGAGAACCACCTTCTTACATATGAGCCTGACGCGTTTCAGGAATTGTCCTTTCATCAGAGGCAAGGTTCGAAGGTTCTGAGAAACAGTCTCTGGTCGTACACCACTTCAAATACAAATCACCTGCCAAGTGGGCGTGGCCAATCTTGCACTGCATTCTGTGCCTTGTAGTGTACTAACCCTCTTCCCACAGTGGGGCTGCTTCTTAGACCTCACAATAACCACAATTGTTCCCCCAGTGGGGTGAAGGGCAGCGCTTGGAGCCTTCTGGGAGCGCTTTGTAGCTGCAAATTCGTGCCACAGACAGCACCACCTGCAATGGCGCTGGTCTTTACTCCGTTCTGTAGCGAACTTCTTGAGTGAAGCTCGCCTTGGACCCTGGTCAGAAGTGGGGTCCGCCTCTCGACCGAGCAGCAGCCGAAAATATCAAAGTCATCACAGGTAGCCCATTTGAAGCAGATCCACACGGGGTTGAATAGGCCCATTTCTTTATTTTGCATCCATTTCACAGCTCGCATCCCAAGCTGCTCCGAGAACCACCTTCTTACATATGAGCCTGACGCATTTCAGGAAGGTCTAAGAAGCAGCCCCACTGTGGGAAGAGGGTTAGTACACTACAAGGCACAGAATGCAGTGCAAGATTGGCCACGCCCACTTGGCAGGTGATTTGTATTTGAAGAGGTGTACGACCAGAGACTGTTTCTCAGAACCTTCGAACCTTGCCTCTGATGAAAGGACAATTCCTGAAACGCGTCAGGCTCATATGTAAGAAGGTGGTTCTCGGAGCAGCTTGGGATGCGAGCTGTGAAATGGATGCAAAATAAAGAAATGTGCCTATTTAACTCCGTGTGGATCTGCTTCAAATGGGCTACCTGTGATGACTTTGATATTTTCGGCTGCTGTCGGTCGAGAGGCGGACCCCAGCTGTGACCAGGGTCCAAGGCGGGGTTCACTCTAGAAGTTCGCTACGGAACGAACGGAGGAAAGACCTGCGCCATTGCAGGTGGTGCTGTCCTTGGCACGAATTTGCAGCTACAAAGCGCTCCCGGAAGGCTCCAAGCGCTGCCCTTCACCCCACTGGGGGAACAATTGTGGTTATTGTGAGGTCTAAGAAGCAGCCCCACTGTGGGAAGAGGGTTAGTACACTACAAGGCACAGAATGCAGTGCAAGATTTGCCACGCCCACTTGGCAGGTGACTTGTATTTGAAGAGGTGTACGACCAGAGACTGTTTCTCAGAACCTTCGAACCTTGCCTCTGATGAAAGGACAATTCCTGAAACGCGTCTGGCTCATATGTAAGAAGGTGGTTCTCGGAGCAGCTTGGGATACGAGCTGTGAAATGGATGCAAAATAAAGAAATGTGCCTATTTAACTCCGTGTGGATCTGCTTCAAATGGGCTACCTGTGATGACTTTGACATTTTCGGCTGCTGCTCGGTCGAGAGGCGGACCCCACCTGTGACCAGGGTCCAAGGCGAGCTTCACTCAAGAAGTTCGCTACGGAACGGAGTAAAGACCAGCGCCATTGCAGGTGGTGCTGTCTGTGGCACGAATTTGCAGCTACAAAGCGCTCCCAGAAGGCTCCAAGCGCTGCCCTTCACCCCACTGGGGGAACAATTGTGGTTATTGTGAGGTCTAAGAAGCAGCCCCACTGTGGGAAGAGGGTTAGTACACTACAAGGCACAGAATGCAGTGCAAGATTGGCCACGCCCACTTGGCAGGTGATTTGTATTTGAAGAGGTGTACGACCAGAGACTGTTTCTCAGAACCTTCGAACCTTGCCTCTGATGAAAGGACAATTCCTGAAACGCGTCAGGCTCATATGTAAGAAGGTGGTTCTCGGAGCAGCTTGGGATGCGAGCTGTGAAATGGATGCAAAATAAAGAAATGTGCCTATTTAACTCCGTGTGGATCTGCTTCAAATGGGCTACCTGTGATGACTTTGATATTTTCGGCTGCTGCTCGGTCGAGAGGCGGACCCCACCTGTGACCAGGGTCCAAGGCGGGCTTCACTTAAGAAGTTCGCTACGGAACGGAGGAAAGACCAGCGCCATTGCAGGTGGTGCTGTCCTTGGCACGAATTTGCAGCTACAAAGCGCTCCCGGAAGGCTCCAAGCGCTGCCCTTCACCCCACTGGGGGAACAATTGTGGTTATTGTGAGGTCTAAGAAGCAGCCCCACTGTGGGAAGAGGGTTAGTACACTACAAGGCACAGAATGCAGTGCAAGATTGGCCATGCCCACTTGGCTGGTGATTTGTATTTGAAGAGGTGTACGACCAGAGACTGTTTCTCAGAACCTTCGAACCTTGCCTCTGACGAAAGGACAATTCCTGAAACGCGTCAGGTGAAATGGATGCAAAATAAAGAAATGGGCCTATTTAACTCCGTGTGGATCTGCTTCAAATGGGCTACCTGTGATGACTTTGATATAGTTTCGTCTGCTGCTCGGTCGAGAGGCGGACCCCACCTGTGACCAGGGTCCAAGGCGGGCTTCACTCAAAAAGTTCGCTACGGAACGGAGGAAAGACCAGCGCCATTGCAGGTGGTGCTGTCCTTGGCACGAATTTGCAGCTACAAAGCGCTCCCGGAAGGCTCCAAGCGCTGCCCTTCACCCCACTGGGGGAACAATTGTGGTTATTGTGAGGTCTAAGAAGCAGCCCCACTGTGGGAAGAGGGTTAGTACACTACAAGGCACAGAATGCAGTGCAAGATTGGCCACGCCCACTTGGCAGGTGATTTGTATTTGAAGAGGTGTACGACCAGAGACTGTTTCTCAGAACCATCGAATGAAAGGACAATTCCTGAAACGCGTCAGGCTCATATGTAAGAAGGTGGTTCTCGGAGCAGCTTGGGATGCGAGCTGTGAAATGGATGCAAAATAAAGAAATGTGCCTATTTAACTCCGTGTGGATCTGCTTCAAATGGGCTACCTGTGAAGACTTTGATATTTTCGGCTGCTGCTCGGTCGAGAGGCGGACCCCACCTGTGGCCAGGGTCCAAGGCGGGCTTCACTCAAGAAGTTCGCTACGGAACGGAGGAAAGACCAGCGCCATTGCAGGTGGTGCTGTCCTTGGCACGAATTTGCAGCTACAAAGCGCTCCCGGAAGGCTCCAAGCGCTGCCCTTCACCCCACTGGGGGAACAATTGTGGTTATTGTGAGGTCTAAGAAGCAGCCCCACTGTGGGAAGAGGGTTAGTACACTACAAGGCACAGAATGCAGTGCAAGATTTGCCACGCCCACTTGGCAGGTGACTTGTATTTGAAGAGGTGTACGACCAGAGACTGTTTCTCAGAACCTTCGAACCTTGCCTCTGATGAAAGGACAATTCCTGAAACGCGTCTGGCTCATATGTAAGAAGGTGGTTCTCGGAGCAGCTTGGGATACGAGCTGTGAAATGGATGCAAAATAAAGAAATGTGCCTATTTAACTCCGTGTGGATCTGCTTCAAATGGGCTACCTGTGATGACTTTGACATTTTCGGCTGCTGCTCGGTCGAGAGGCGGACCCCACCTGTGACCAGGGTCCAAGGCAGGCTTCACTCAAGAAGTTCGCTACGGAACGGAGGAAAGACCAGCGCCATTGAAGGTGGTGCTGTCCTTGGCACGAATTTGCAGCTACAAAGCGCTCCCGGAAGGCTCCAAGCACTGCCCTTCACCCCACTGGGGGAACAATTGTGGTTATTGTGAGGTCTAAGAAGCAGCCCCACTGTGGGAAGAGGGTTAGTACACTACAAGGCACAGAATGCAGTGCAAGATTGGCCACGCCCACTTGGCAGGTGATTTGTATTTGAAGAGGTGTACGACCAGAGACTGTTTCTCAGAACCTTCGAACCTTGCCTCTGATGAAAGGACAATTCCTGAAACGCGTCAGGCTCATATGTAAGAAGGTGGTTCTCGGAGCAGCTTGGGATGCGAGCTGTGAAATGGATGCAAAATAAAGAAATCTGCCTATTTAACTCCGTGTGGATCTGCTTCAAATGGGCTACCTGTGATGACGTTGATATATATATATATATATATATATATATATATATATATATATATATATATATATATATATATTTATATATATATATATATTCCCTGAAAAAAAGCATAGTTTACAGAAGATTCATAGTTAGCGTCAAATTTATCTTGTACAGAACCAGTGAAATTCAGCTGTTATAGATAGCTGAGTTAACTATAACTCGAGCCTCCCAATGCACTGCTTATGACTTCACATATTACATCACTCATCATGACATGGTCAGTGACAGACCGCTGTGTGTCAAAGATTCAGCATGCAGGACCCCATGTCAGCGTGGAAAGAATTCTCCTCTTATTTGCAGGGGGGGATAAGGTTCTTATATACTGGAGTGGTCACTCCAGGGTTTCGTCTAAAATCAATATGTTTTGAAAACAATCATAAATGCTTTTCTAAAACAATGTTATCATGCACAGTGGGCTTGTTGGCCAAGGATAAAATAAGTGGTGACCCTTATACACAATATTTATGCAGTGCCTGAGAACATATTTATGTAAGTCAGGTACAGGGATTATGATAAAGTACTAAGAGGCTGGTGTTGAAGAGACAGGAGCAAGCTACTAGGTAAAAGGTCACCTGTTCAGAACCGCTATTGTCGTATGGATGGGACAATGTATGTAAAACGGGTGCATACATGACAGGACTAGCCTAAAGGACATGACTACACCAACAAACCATTATAAGCGTCATCTGTGTGTGGCTGTATAAGAAATCAGTCTAGTACTGAGAAAATACTGTACGGCTCTCAAGCCATCTTCATGTGTAATCCTTGTGTAAAATGACATCATTTCCAGTGTGACTAGGATGCACCTGTCATCCCATGTGATATCAAACAACTTTCTAAAAAATCTCCAGTTCCCTGGATATAAGAGGACAAATGATGCACATAACTGCAGAAAGAAATTATTGTACTATGAGGTACTCTCAAAGAGTCCTCCAGTAGCTGAAATGATAGGCCTTCCGTGGGCGGTGGCAGGGGTAGGGGGTGAATTTACATTTGTGTGTACCTAGGATATAAGGTAAAATATGGGCATCATTTGGGAATCTGATATCAGGAACTGGTATTCTTCCTAAATGCTTAACACAACCCCTCACCATTTTTAGAATTCTACATGGAAAGCTAATCTAAAATTCACTACTTTTGCACTGCACCTCATTCAGTTGTCTAAGTGCTTCCCTGGTGTACTTTTCCGGTGACCACAGGACAATATTACCGCCCCGTCTGCGTGCTGCACAACCATGTCTTTCCTTTTACTCAGTTTCTCCATTAATTGGCCATACCTAATCATATGGGATTTCTTATTAGTCCTCGTATTTCGATCCACATCGGTTTGCAGACACTTGAGATATTGTGGAACCAAATCCGAAAAAATTTCAATCAAGTCTGAAGCACGGTCTACTTTTACCACATAGTGCCCTAGGCCCATTCTGTCCACATCTGAAGCATGAGAGTCTCAACTGTCCCTGCTAGCCCAAAGACAGGGTTGTGCTAAATTGTCCATACTGCCTTAAGCATTTAATGAGGCAGTAGACCTCATGTCCTCTGTAACCTTAGATGTATCTATCCTGTAAAGGCCACTAACCTCAGTTCACTGCTTTTCTAATAAACAAGTTATTAAGCCCCTGCCGTCCGCTCCTGTCCTTTGCGTGCGCATCTTACTGTACATCGAGAGAATGTAACAATAGCAGGATTCATCTGTCATCAAGAAGAACAAGATGGGCTGAGAGTAGGTGTGGGGTCTGACCGCAACTTTCTGCAACTTCTGAGCTGAGTTTTTGCTAGCTTTGGAAACTAAGTCAGTGTCATGGCTCAAAATAAACAATAACCTTTTGAGGAACTATGTTTCTTATAAGTAAATAAGTAAATTCTCCAAGAAGTGACACAAATCTTTTACAATAAAATGTCTAGCCTTTGTTATGTTCTGCAGTCAAACACCTGCTAATGTGTTGATTTTACAGTCAACAGTTCCTCATTAAAGCTGTATAAAAGGGCTGTCCTTGACCAGCTCGTTGATCACCTCATACAGTGTAATTCACAATGGGATGCTCTCACCAGCTAGATGTTTGATTTATTGACTGATTTACCATTTGATACGGTTATACTGCCTCATTGTGCTTTGATATTTAATTTCTCTCTCTCTCTTTGCATTACCATGATTTTGAATTTGCCAGACTTCATGTTTTTACTCTTGATTAGCGATGTGTCTTTTGCACTTGTTATTTGCTAGATTGTATGGTGTTACTTTTGATTAACGATGCGTCTTTTGACACTTGTTACTTGTTTGTTTTAAATAAATGGTGCCACTCCTGACTCAATTCCTGCTCTTCAAGAGTGAGTCTTGTTAGTTCAGATTACAAATTCAGTGTCAGTTCCTGTGGTGAAAAAAACACCCTTTAAAAAGTCTCTAGGTAACACGGGACAAATGTGGAGTTATTTTTGAAAGGTGAAAGAGTAATGTCATATGCATCAAGTCCATGATTGTGTATCAGCTCTTCCTCAGATGACTTCTCGCTCGCCACGTTCTCCCTTTCACCTGTTTCCAATTCCATCAATAATCTAATGTTGGAGACTTGTAGGCTGCTCATCTCTCTCCGGGGTCAACTAGTTGAGCTGGTGTTTTTTTCCATATGGTATTTGCATAGTTTCAGTTTCCTGATGTACTTAAATAAGTCAGTCCATGTCTGTCCATAATCCAGTCTATTTGGTGAACACTAAACAGTATGTAAGACCTAACAACAGAATCTGTTGCTCTTGCTCTGAGCATTGTTCCTTGTTACTTCTTTGCCTGTTTACTCTTCAGCCGTTGTTTTTTTTTGTTGTTGTTCGGTGTCTCCTGCTCTTTCTTTTTCTTTGCCCCCACCTTGGGGTTTCCCTCCCAGCTTGGGAGCGGTCTGAGGATGAAAGTCGGGTCCAAGTGTAAAAAACGGAGGGGCATATTATCAAGGCAGGCGAAATGTGATTATCGCCACGTTTGCAGCCGTTTTCGGTCGAAAAGCGGCAATAATTGTATTGCCCTATTAGCAAGCTGTCACTAACAGCAGTTAGCGTCAGCTTCTAGGCGATAGCGAGCGGTTTGGGGCCCGCTTTGCATGTCAACAATATTTATTGCTAATGGCATGCAAAGTGGGCGTACCCAACCTGTTAGCGACTGAAAGCAGTCGCTAACATCGCTATCGCCTATTATCAACGCAGGCGTAGCGATGAAAATATTCGCGCTAAGCGCGAATATCTCCAAAGGCTAACGCCTGCTCAGACCACTTCTTAGCCTGTATATCCAATGGGAGGTGGATATTCAGGCTAAGACCCTATTGCCGTTATTGGCGCATTTCGCCGCTATCGCCGGATATCTTATCACTTTAGAGATAAACTTTGCTAATAGCACGTTATCTCTGCGATAAAATCCGGCGATGCGCGGCGATTAAAAAAATTTCGCTAAGCCCATTTAGCGATAAATATCGCTAGTTGTTGATAATTCACCCCACAGTTCTTTTTCAACTGAGGAAATATTTTAACCTGTTTTCCCATCATTTGTTTCAGTTCCTACTTCAAAGCTTAGTTCAGAGCTTGTTTCTTTATGTTTAGGTTGAGGCACACTCTGATCACTTGCTGACATTTTTTGTCTCCACAGATTATTAAATTGCCTCGAGATGGTAAATATTTGGCCTTTCATATAATCGAGTGTGTAGCATTTAAATTCGACAGATTTTCTTTTCTTGATTGATTGCTCATATTTCACCCGCTGCTTGCGCTCCCCGCAAATCTGTACTGTTAGATACATCCTCTTTGCTGAGCATCCTTCCAGCTGCACTTTCTCCATTCCAATCTATTCTGCAGCCACTGATACTGACTTCCGCCCAGCGCTAACAATGTCCCATTGAGATGTCCCTGACCATATGTGGCAACTATGACTGCTGAATTTCTATAGTTTTGCGCATGTGAAATCTAAGCTAACTATAAAGTCCCTACAACCTTTGTTTTTTTCAGTGAATATATACTCATATTTGTAAACATACATATATATATATATATATAAGTCAGCAACACCCACTTGGGATTTTACTTGTTAGAGACTCCAAATACCAGGCGCCATAGCGGCGGGAGAACAGGCCCAGATGGGCAGGACTCTTTAAATAAACACAAGTGTTCTCTAAACAGTTTGCTGTTCTTTTCTTTGCTATGGCTTGTGAAAAAGAAGTGACATTTGAAACGTGTTAAGCCTGCAAACCTTTGATGCCAGCTGCAATGTAAGACATCTGGGGTCCTCACTACAAGGAGTGGCTTTCCGGGAGGCGCTTCCATTAAGGGCAACCTTGTTTTTTAGGAATTCAAAACGGCTAAGCCTAGTCGCGGAAGCAGCCCGCCGCATGTAAGCAGATCCTCAGCGCTTGAAATCTTTGACGCTGAAAGAGGAACGGAAAGGTCCGGTTGTAAGTGACTGATAATCAACTGTTTTCTTTACATTTTTTTGCTGAAATCGACCCACTGGGGATTTAAATGCATGTGATTTTGGCAAGTCTGCAACACCCACTTGGGATTTTACTTGTTAGAGACTCCAAATACCAGGCGCCATAGCGGCGGGAGAACACACCGAGATGGGCAGGACTCTTTAAATAAACACAGTTGTTCTCTAAACAGTTTGCTGTTCTTTTCTTTGCAATGGCTTGTGAAAAAGAAGTCACATTCGAAATGCGATAAGCCTGCAAACCTTTGATGCCAGCTACAATGTAAGACATCTGGGGTCCTCACTACAAGGAGTGGCTTTGCGGGAGGCGCTTCCATTAAGGTCAACCTTGTTTTTTTGGAATATATATATGTATATATATATATATATATATATATATATATATATATATATATATATATATATATATATATATATATATATATCACAAATCTTCACTACCTCCAACTTCTCGGAGAAATGAAGACACGGACCCCAGGCTGTAGTAAGGTAGATTTATTAACCTCTCAGGCGACGCGTTTCGAGCAACTAGTGCTCTTGATCACACACCATACACCTGGTCAGCTGACCATTAAATACATTTTTTTGATAGTGATGCTCCACCTCTCTAGTGAGTCACGTGTTACATAAACACAAACAAAATACTAGTATATACAATGCATGAATGCGAAGTGGGAACAATGGGGGCACAAAAACAATATTACTGCATGAATGCATAATCTCCCTAAATGATATACACCAAGAGATAAAATAACCTGGAAATGAAATTTCATAACTGTTACAAATCTGTAAATCGGATCAAATGAAACAATGTATATACAGATAAATATGGACCTATTTACACTAATTACATATGATATACCTATATACAAAATGCCAAAAATTTAGTATTTGGCCTCAATATACATAGAACTATACCAGGTCAAAAATTAAAACATTTATAAACAGTTCTAATCCGTGTATACGATAAATGCAATCTTATTGCTGTCAATCATGAAGTGCTCAATGTGCCCTAGTATCCACATACTGGTGATTACCCTAACCAATTAGAGCTCAACATTTTCTTAAATAAATGAAAAATGTGAATATGCCTTGAATTAATCAGAAAAAAGAGAAGAAAGAACAATATTTACAAAGTTGCGTCTGGTTGCATAACAATAACGGGTAAATAATTTCAGCTGGAAATTTCATAATAGTTGAATTCTCAAAACAACTTGTTCACCCGTGGTGTAACAGGGGCCAATCAGATTTCAAAATTCTTAATGAGATTCAGTTCTGGAAGTCCCTAAACAATAAAAACATAAATTCATGCTTGATCAACCAATAACAAACTACTGAAGCACACATACATGAATATGCAGATGAAATAACTACAAAAAGTGATGTAAATCTTCTGTGGTGTTAAGTCCATTCGGGTATTTGCTATCAAGCTCAACTATGTACTCAGTCTCCTTTTTCCTCAGTAATTTTTCTCTGTCTCCCCCTCGTTTGAGAGGGGCCACTGCGTCAATGACAAAATATGTCAAATTGCTTAGATCGTTGTTGTGAGTTGATCTAAAGTGGCGAGCTACGGGGTATGCACTGTCATTGTTGACTATTGCACGCAGATGCTGTAAAATCCTGATGTGCACCTGCAGCTTGGTACTGCCTATGTACCGTAGGCAGCAGGTGCACGTCAGAACATACACTGCAAAGTCACTGTGGCAATTGTAATTCCCTCGAATAGCTTTACTGACTTGACTGAAAGGCGTGTTGTAGTGCGTGGTATTTATACCAAATTTGCACGCCCTACAAGAAGAGCATTTGTAAAAACCATCTTTCTGTTTAAGCCAGGTGCTGCCACCACCTAGCTCAGGACTTGATTTCACCAAACTATTGTGCATGCTTCTAGACTTTTTGTAGGTTATTGTAGGTGTAGCTGACAATGTGTCACTAAAGAACCCATCGGTCATGAGAATTGGCCAATGTTTCTTTACAATAGACCTAATTTGTCTTTCCTGTTTGCTAAAGGATAAGATCAAGCGAGGAGTATTGCTATTGCTCTCTGACTCTTGTGCTTCAGATTTCAGCAGAGACTCCCTAGATCTTTCTCGACTACGTCTCAGAGCACTTTCCAAAATCTTATCATCATATCCTCTAGCTTTAAGTCCGGTAATAGTATTTTTTGCCTCATTTTCAAAAACCTCTGGAGTGCTGCTAATTCTTTTTATGCGCAGCAACTCTCCGTAAGGAACATTGGCAATTACATGTTTAGGATGTTTACTACTAGCTAGAAATATGCTATTTCCAGCCGTTGGTTTCCGGAAAAGCGATGTCGTCACCCTGTTAGTATCAATGGTGATATGTACGACTAAAAAATCCGCTTGTACATTGCTTATGTTGGAGGTGAAAAAGAGATTTTCCTGATTGTTATTCAAAGCATCAACAAAATTTGAGGCATTTTGTTCATCACCTTCCCATATACAGAACACGTCGTCTATAAATCGCATCCAGTATTTAACATGATTAAATCCAGGTGTCTCGATGAGACCATGCCCCTCCCACCAGCCCACGTGTAAACATGCAAAGCTGGGGGAGAAGCATGATCCCATCGCCACACCCCTGATTTGTTTCCAAACTTCTTTAGCAAACATGAAAAAATTATTGTGCAAGCACCAATGTATTAATTCACATAACATCTTATTGTGGCTGTAGTATTCGCATGATCTTAACCCCAAGTACTGACAAATTGCTTCAATACCCTTAGCATGGTCTATGGAGGTATATAAAGACTCGATGTCAAGAGTCACCAAACACCAATTATCCTGCCATTGGATCGAGTCCAGTTTGTTCAAAAAATCACCAGTGTCTTTGAGGTAACTTGGTAAGCTTTTTACAATGTCTTGAAGAAAGAAATCAATGTAACGGGAGATGTTTTCCCCAATGCTATTGATGGCCGATATTATTGGTCGGCCTGGTGTTGGAACTTTCTGTTTATGCACTTTAGGAATCAAATACAAAATAGGCAATATAGGATGTTCCACGTGCAAAAAGTCAAATTCTGTTTGTGAGATGGAATTGTTTCTTTTATATGTTAACAGCATCTTAATATATATATATATATATATATATATATTACCTACTGGCGGTCGCCAGTAGGTATATATAGTTAGGATTTTTTTCCTATGGGATTTCTGAAAATTCTATGTCGAATAACTTTGCCGTTTTTGGACGGAATTGGCTGAAATTTTCAGGAAAATGGCACATTTTGTTTCTGAGTAGCCCCTAAAAATTTGGGGGGGTTTCGTCAAGGGGGGGCCGAGAAAAAAGGGGGGTCCCAAAACGCGTTTTTCCCATTCATTTTTCCATAGGGCGGTTGGAATCACTTTTAGCTCGAACGGCTGAATGGATTTACACGAAACTTGGCAAAATTGTAGATATGGTTTGCCCGACGTGCCTTTGCTATGTCTCAATATATGTGCTCCAGTGGATTTTGAGAAATTAACGTTTTAAAAAACAGATATATCTGTAACAGCGCTCCGGTTAGCGCTCCGGTTCGCGTACCTGACGCGTAACGGAACTTCGCGAAGCGAAGCTGATTGGCTCTCCGGTGTCTGTCAACATTCTAAACAGTCCGGAACGGCCGCCATCTTGTCTCTCGGTAGGATCGAGAGACAAGAGGTGGAAAAAACAAAGTGGGAAATGAGCATAAGGGGGCAGAGTACATCCTCCCTGACCCCCTAGGTTTGATGAGGGGGCTTTAAAAGGGCCCCGCGGGTCAAAGAAAAAAAAAATTATTATCGGTTTTTTTTGCGGGGGGAGCGCTCGGTACGCGCACCGGGAAGCGGACCGGGAAGCGTAATATTGGGAAAATGGGATGAAAGAATGTTCAAATATTGTATGTGATTGTTCTTTTTTTTATTTTTATTTTATTTTATTTAAGTACCAAGATGTAGGTACCAATGCAGAGTCTAAAAATAAAAAAACACTGTTTTCTTTGTTAATATCTTGCATGTTGTTTCAGAAGTTATTGTGGTATATGGAATTCATAGCGTAGTCTGTCAGGAAAGCAGAAACACCATGGAGGCAGGAGATGATAAAGAGATGTTAAATACACATTGGAGATAATATAGTGGGAGAAAGGAAGTAACTATGAGCAAACTTATTACGTAACACAAAAAAGTTGCACAGTATTTTTAAAGTCTGATTTTACATTATAATCAATTTGCTACTAGTTTACAAAATACATATAAAAATGAATAATGTCTCAAAAATTTTTGAATTAATAAATAAAAATTTATTTTTCTGATTCGTTTTCAAAATTAAAAAGAACTTCTAATAATTCATTGTCAGATTTTTTTTCATTTTCAATTAGGAAATCTACTGATTCCACACATTGCAGAAGTTCAAAGTCTTGTGATTCATCATAGAATTCTGAGTCAATTTCTGTATCTGTGTTGCTTCTTGCAACAATTTCCAAGTTAGTTTTGTTCTCTCCTTCCATTTTTGTGCTGTAAAACGAATTTTTAAAAAATATATCAGTACAGATAGGGCACTGTTGGGTTTAAGTACAGACAGGTAGTTTGTTTTTTTAAACAGTGATTTTATCTTTGGGTAGTGTATGGTATCAGACTGGAAGTAGAAATATAAAAAAATGTATGTGATAAAGCCTAAGTTAATTCTTAATTATACAAGACAAGCCTAACTCCATCCATAACTAAAACAGAGATGTCTATCTTATTCTATACCTATTACAGAGGGATAGTATATAACTATTAGAAATTGTTTTCCTACTTAACTTAAAGTGCAGAACATACTTCAGTTTTTAAAATATCATCTTACCAATCAAAAAGAAGTTTAAGTTCTCAGTTGAAATGCACTTGATATGTACTTCAGGAAGTAGTAGTCAAAATGGCTGTGTTTCTCTCTCTTTCTTTATATATATTCAGGTACATAACCAATCAAATGTCATAAAATAATAGAAGATATTGAAAGTAGCATTTTGATTGGTTGTCAATTCTAACACTTCATAAGTGTTTTTGTTAGGTAATTTACCTTAGGATATTTAGTCAGGTTTACAGCATAATTTTCTCAATGGAATTCCATCAAATTTGGGTAAATGGTAGGGACTGCTAAGTAGTAGGCCCTATTCTATATTTGATGAAAGTGTCTGTAGTAGTTTTTCTGTAAATTACTTTCCCACCTTTTTTTATCAAGCGCTTACCGGTGCGCTCCCCGGTACGCGAACCGGCAGCGTTACGGGAGTCCTCCATTTTCTGTATTGGTAGAATTGAGTCATAAGATGGAGGACAAAGAATGTACGGAATGGGTAGAAGGGGGCACGGTAGACACTTTGTGACCCTCTAGGTTTTCTGAGGGGGGATTAGGACGCTGATATATGCAAAAGTAAAAAAATTAAATTTAAAAAAATTTCGCGGGGAGAGCGCCCCGTACGCGCACTGGTAAGCTAACCAGGGAGCGTACTTTGGTGAAGAAAAAAATAAAAAAAAACTTTTGAATGATTAGAGGCAGGGTAGCTCTGAAAAGAGCTATTGTGTTCTGTGGCTAATTTAGGTACCTACAAGTAGGTTCCAATGCACACTTTTAAATAAAGGACGAATATTCTATTCCCTTCATCGGAGAAGTGTACACCATCTCTTCTGTAGATGTGTTGAATGTTGGAACACAAGTTATTGTTGCATATTAAACCCATTCCATAGTCTCTCATGTAAGCAGAAACAGATTTATTCACATGTTTCTGTGCTTTCTCAAATTGTGGAAAAAAATTAATTTGACCACTTACATTTTTGTCTTTGATATATATTGGAATATACCAAGGCAGTTTGGGGAAAAAGTGTCATTTAAAAGAAGAATACATTTTACAGCTTTTGATATTTGCTATTAAAAAACCATTGAAATTCACTGAAAAAACCATAGGTTATAGACTATATATAGTTAGGAATTAGCATTTACAAAACCTTAAAAATTCACTAAAAAAACCATAGGTTATAGACCATATATAGTTAGGGATTAGCATTTACAAAACCTTAATTTACTCGCACAAAACCATTGAAATTCGCATATATAGTTAGTTGCACTAACTATATATCGCGCACCCGCAATCCACTGCTGATCATGTCACATATTACATCATTCATGACATGGTCAGTGACATCACTGATGACATCACTGATGACATTTCAAATGACATCACTGATGACATCACTGATGACATCTCAAATGACATTACTGATGACATCACTGATGACATCTCAAATGACATCACTGATGACATCACTGATGACATCTCATTTGACATTACTGATCACATCACTGATGATATCATTTATGTGATAATACGATGAACATCTTCAGACTCTAATATAACCTTAGATACAATCAGTGTAAACAGACACTCACAGACTGTCACTCATCCATGGAGTTACTCACACACCTAGTCAGTCATGCAAAGAATCAATCACACCTCCATTTCCTCAACTATACAGTTATACACACCTTACTTATTCAAACATATACTAACACATATTTACTCTCTTATACAATCCCTGATACAAGTTCACAATGATCCATACAGCCACTCACAAATTCACTGGCTCTTATGCACAGTTATTTATATATGTCAACTCTCACATGTACTGTGTTTTACATATGTACTTACTTTGACATGTAGCACTGAGATATCCATTCACTCACCAATACACTCATGCACACAGTCAACCGCCCATACAGCTGTTTCCACATGCACTTTTGAACCCATACATCTAGTGAATCAACTGCTCACACATCTATGCACAGAGTCATACACCTCCCAGCCACCCACACACACACTCAGTCTCCCATACAAATACTTGGGCAACCAATCAATAACCCATATAGTTACTCATATAGCTACTGATCAACACATGCAGCAGTTTACAGAACAACAGACATAATGATGCACAAATTAAAACAGTTTAGTCACTAACCCATGCACTCAGTGAGACACATTTAATCACTCACTCATACAGTCAGTCATGCACCTACTAAATCCTTCATCCAGACACTTATACATCCACTCATTCTTCAATATGTAAGACATATTTTAACTTTACAGAAACATACAGTCACTGGATGTTGTCATCAGTGATGTCATCAGTGATGTCACTGACCATGTCATGAATGATGTAATATGTGACATGATCAGCAGTGGATTGCGGGTGCGCGATATATAGTTAGTGCAGTAAATTAAGGTTTTGTAAATGCTAATCCCTAACTATATATGGTCTATAACCTATGGTTTTTTCAGTGAATATATATATATATATATAAATTCTGTTTTCCCGTTGCAGGGAGTTAGTTCCTCATGCACTCTCACTTGTGCCAGAATCACGCCACACGTTTCTTTGTATCAATTATCCAGTTTAATCATTATCCAATACAGCGAGCCAGCAACACCTTACGCGTTTCGGTCTCTACGGAGACCTTGCTCACAGGTAAAACTGAATTAACAAAATTTCCTTTTTTTAAATTACGTGAAAGCGTTCATGTGTTTACATCACTTCCTGTTTACTCCACAGGAATTATGGGACATGTAGTTTTATCAACAACCTTTGTTAATATATTTATCATATATCACTATTTTCAGTGTGCTTTTCATATTGATCTGATTTTTAACAACCTTTGTTAACATGTTAATCATATGTCACCATTTTAAATGTGCTTTTCATTGATCTGATTTTTAAACTTTTTCTATCGATCTAATTTTAACCCACAACCATATTTTATCATGATCCTTGAACAACAGAAATATCATTAGAGCCCTCCAGTGGGCATTCCAATTCATTGTTCAATTTCATGCTTACATGCTCATGTTTACAGTTTTATGGCTCATCTTGAATGCCTTCCGGTGGGCTTTCAGTGTCCATGTCAATCATAGTACAATAATTCTAACTCAATCTGCACATTTCAATGACAAAACAAAATACATGTCCCAATTATAAAAAGTCTGTGTTTAAGAGTGTGAACTCCAGTGCAAGTATAACATTATTTGTGTTGCGAGAGGTACCTTTGATACTCATCAATAATGATTGTTTGTGGAAAAGTTTTGTTTAAAGGTGGCAATGTAGTTCTTCGTCCTGGTTGTGCCCATACGGGCTCAATGTTCGGAAACTCATTATGTGTTTTGATTCCTTTTGTCTCATTACCTTTTCCCGATCACCTCCTCTTTGATTTGGCCCAACACTTTCGATTCCCTAGAATTTTAATTCTTTCCAATTGCTATTGTGTTCCAGTTCCATATGTTTTGCCATTGCATTGCTGCGATCCGAGTTGATAGTGGCACGGACATGTTCAAGGATACGTAGTTTTAATTCTTTTTTGGTGCTTCCAATGTACTTTAGAGAGCGAGGGCATTCCAAAATGTAAATGACAAATTGTGTTTTGCAATTTATTAGTTGATCAATTTTCCATTTTTTCTTATTCGTCATTTCAAGTTCTTTAACATGTTGGGCAATGCAGCAAACTTTGCATCCAGAGCATTTATAAAAGCCTTTGGGTTTGTACCAAGCTTCTGGCTTTTTCTTTTCTTGAAAATGACTGTGGATTAGTTTGTCCTTTAAATTCTTTGCTCTTCGATATGTCACATTGGGATGGTCCCCCACAATTTCCACAATTTTTGTATCCATATGGAGAATGTGCCAATTCTTTCTTAGAATTTTGATTATTGATTGGTTGGCTGTGGAGTGAGTGGTAATGAATCAAATCTTTTGATAATCCGAGTCTAATGTTGGTTTTTCCTTGAGTAGATCAGTTCTTTTAATTTTGGAGGAGCGATTTAAAGCAATTTGGACGCTTGAGGGATTGTATTTGCGTTTCTCAAATCTATTGCTGGCTAGTTTTTTGTTCATATTCCAGTCTTCATCTTTCGAACACATTCGTTTTATTCGTAAGAATTCTCCGTAAGGGATATTATGAATTAGGCTGGGTTGGTGAAAACTTTGAGCATGCAAGACTGCATTTGTTGCCGTATCCTTACGATGCAATGTTGTTTGTATTTCATTGTTTTCAATGAAGATTTCTGTATCCAGAAAGATCACTCTAGACTCACTAATTGTGTATGTGAACCTGAGACCAAAGTCCGAACTGTTGAGAATTTCAAAGTAGGCCTCAAATTCCTGGTTGGTTCCATCCCAAATCAACAATAAATCGTCTATATACCTTAGCCATGCCACGGTTTTTGATACAGCTTCATCATGTTCAGATCTCCATGCCCACAATTTCTCCCAATGCCCCATTGTTAGGCATGCATACGAGGGACTAAAAGAAAAGCCCATCGCTGTGCCTTTGGATTGACGATAAATCTCTTGCCCAAAAAAAAAAATGTTTTGTTCCAAACACATAGAGATCATTTCAAGAAGCATACCATTGTGATCTGCAAATTGAATATTTCTGTCCATAAGAAAGGACTTGCATGCCTCCAAACCAATTTTGTTTTGAATGTTTGAATACAATGATAAACATCCATTGTGATTAACTTATAAGAGGGTTGCCATGGAGTATCTTGTAATCTTCTCAACATGTCCCCAGTATCTTTTACATATGATGCTAAACCCTTCACATATGGTAGCAGAAAAACATCAAGATAACTCGCAATGGGTTCTAATAGCGCTCCTTTGGCCGAGATAATCGGTCTCCCCGGTGGTCTAGTGGGATGCTTATGGATTTTGGGCAGAAAGTAAATCGTGGCCATTTTTGGATATGGCGTTTGAAGATATTTATACTCATTACTGTCAATTAGATTTTGTTTGAACCATGTGTCTAATTTCTGGTCTAGTTCTTCTTTCAGCCTTGGCAGAGGGTTTACTTTTAATTTTTCATAGTATTCCTTGTTACGAAGTTGAGAGTGTGCTTCTCGCATGTATGCCTCCTTATCCAGAACTATTACATTCCCACCCTTATCCGCCATTTTAATTTCAATGGTGTCATCTTTTGTGAGTTTGTTTAGTGCTTGACGTTCTTCTTTGGTTAGATTGTCTTTTTTATATGGAACTTTAAAATTAGATCGATAGAAAAAGTTTAAAAATCAGATCATGAGTGATGTCACTGACCATGTCATGAGTGATGCAATATGTGACGTCATCAGCAGTGCATTGCAGGCGCGCAAGTTATAGTGAGTCCAACTAACTATAACGTGGGAATTTCAATGGTTTTATGTCAGTAAAATGTCCAGCTAACTATAACTGGTGTGAAACCTATGGTTTTTTCAGTGAATATATATATATATATATATATATATATATATATATATATATATATATATATATATATATATATATATATATATATATATATATATATATATATATATAATATATTCACTTAAAAAACCATAGGTTTCAGGCCTTATATAGTTAGGAATTAGCATTTTAAACACCTTGCAAATTCACTTAAAAAACCATAGGTTTCAGGCCTTATATAGTTAGGAATTAGCATTTAAAAAACCATTGAAATTGCTCCTATATAGTTAGTTGTACTAACTATATTTCGCGCACCCGCAATGCACTGCTGATGATGTCACATATTACATCATTCATGACATGGTCAGTGACATCACCGATGACATCACTGATGACATCTCAGATGACATCACTGATGATATCACTGATGACATCTCATTTGACATCACTGATGACATCATCCAGTGACTGTGTGTTTCTGTAAAGTTTAAATATGTTTTACATATTGAAGAATGAGTGGATGTATAAGTGTCTGGATGAAGGATTTAGTAGGTGCGTGACTGACTGCATGAGTGAGTGATTAAATGTGTCTTACTAAATGCATGGGTTAGTGACTAAACTGTCTGAATGTGTGCATCAGTATGTCTGTTGTTGTGTAAGCTGCTGCATGTGTTGATCAGTAGCTATAAGAGTGGCTATATGGGTTATTGATTGGGTCCCCAAGTATTTGAATGGGAGACTGTGTGTGTGTGTGGGTGGCTGGGGGGTGTGTGACTCTGTGCATAGATGTGTGAGCAGTTGATTCACTAGGTGTATGAGTTCAAGAGTGCATGTGGAAACAGCTATATGGGCTGTTGACTGTGCATGGGTGTGTTGGTGAGTGAATGGATATCTCAGTGCTACATGTGCAAGTAAGTACATATGTAAAACACAGTGCATGTGAGAGTTGGCATATATAAATAACTATACATGAGAGCCAGTGAATGTGCGAGTGGTAATATGGATCATTGTGTACTTGTATCAGTGATTGTATAAGAGAGTAAGTATGTGTTAGTATATGTTTGAATAAGTAAGGTGTTGTGTGTATAACTGTATAGTTGAGGAAATGGAAGTGTGATTGATTCTTTGCATGACTGACAAGGTGTGTGAGTAACTCCATGGATGAGTGGCAGTGTGTGAGTGTCTGTATAGGTGTATGAGTGCATATGATAGTGTTGTATTGATGAGTGACTGTATGTATGAGTGATTCTATGGGTGAATGAGTGAATGTGTGTGTAGACCTAGGAATCAGTGAGTGCATATGTAGTAACTGGTATTGGTGTGTCAATGGTTTCAAGAATGGTAGTCTGTATTTAACACTGGGTGTATCAAAGGTTATATTAGAGTGTGAGGAGGTGCATTGTATTATCACATGAATGATATCATCAGTGATGTGATCAGTGATGTCAAATGAGATGTCATAAGTGATGTCATCAGTGATGTCATTTGAGATGGAATCAGTGATGTCATCAGTGATGTCACTGACCATGTCATGAATGATGTAATATGTGACATCATCAGCAGTGGATTGCGGGTGCGCGAAATATAGTTAGTACAACAAACTATATAGGCATGGGCGTCCGCAGGAGGGGGCAAGGGGGGGCACTTGCCCCCCCCTGGATCACCCAGCCCCCCATGTCTGGTGCTGTGGCGGTGGTGTGTTTTCAAATGTAATTGTTGAGTGGCATTTTCCATTTTTATTTCCATTGTTAGAATGGATGGATGATCGGATTTTTTAATTTTGTGAGCAGGCCTCTTCATTGTATGTAATTTTAGGCCAGCAGGCAGCAGCACCAAATCCCATCATGACATCATGACAGAGTGCTGCGCCACCTATCTTACGCTGCAAAGAATCGCGGCCGCGGGTAAGGTCACACAGCCCCCACAGTGGTGTTTGTTTCCAGGGCCGTGACACCCTCAATATTAGGAGAGGGTCGGGAATTGGAGGGTCGGGAATTCGGGCAAACTGCTGCTGAGCCTGACCGGCAAGATCACAGAGATTGAAGGCCCGGGCTTGCCTGTTCCCACAGCTTGAAGTTGAAGTAAGTCATAACCTCTCTTTTTTTTCTGTTTCTGTCTAGCTTCTCACTGAAAACCCTGACTCCAAGAACTGCCTATAACTCTTACTGTGTCATTGTTTCTTAAGAAATAAAATCCTGTCTGTAGAGGCAATAATGAAGGGACGCATTTACTTTAATTGGCAGGTGAATTTCACAACATACTTGCGAGTTGTGAATTTTTTATTTTTCCAAAGTGCAGCATTGTTCGACAACTGAATATTTATGCTCTGTCTTCTGTCACAGTAAAATGACTTGTTGGATATTTTCACTGCTAGGCCTTGACACATTAGAAGGTGATTTAATTTCTGAGGGGCCATGGGTGTTACCAGCCCTGTCACGTTTCCTGGCATGGTGTAAATAGCTACTCCTGGGTCTTTTAAAAAGCTGAACTTCGAACTTGTGTTCAGTTTCCCAAACAGTGAAAATTGGGCGGGCTGCTTTGGGTGGCTCTTGCATTTCTTCTCTGGTTTGCCTCGTTTGTAGTGGTTTGTTTCCTGGTTTTTGGTCTTTTGCTACGTGTTTCTGACTAAGGTTCTTCTGCCCGGGGTCTGTTGTAATCCTTCCCGATCTCATGTTCCATTTTTGTTATTTGTGTGTACTCTTTTAAAAAAAGAAAATATTTTTTGTCTTTCTTTTGCACTTCTCCTTTCGAAATGGTGACGATCACCTTTCCACTTGTAGGCGGGGTTGTTGCTGCTGCTCTGTTGCATTGTTTGGTTCCTTTCGGTGGAATCTTACTTAAGAATGGGGTACTTCTTCGGGGTTGGGGTGGAGCTGGGGAGTTGTGTAGAGGGCTGACTCCCTGGTGAGGGATACACTGGTATCCACAGTTCACGGCCGCCCCTCTGGTCTATTATTATTATTATTATTATTAATGGCAATTTGTATACAAAGAGCGCAACTAAACCCATGGGCATCAAGGCGCTGAAGATGTTAACCAGAGAGCTCAAATATCAACCAGAGGGAGAATTAGGGATAAGCTGCTTGGAATAGCCAAGTCTTGAGTGCCTTGCGGAACTGAAGGTGAGAGGGGATCACCTTGAGATCACTAGGGAGCGTATTCCAAAGTCTGGGCGCAAGGAAGCGAAAAGACCGTCCTCCCCACCTGACCTTGGATATACGGGGAACCGCAAGCAGGTTTTTGTTGGAAGAGCGGAGTGCTCTCCCCGGGACATAATGGGCCACCAGGGCACGAATAGCCTCCGGTCCAGATTCATTAAGGGCACGATGAGTAAGGCATAAAGCCTTAAAGTTGATCCTTGCCTGCATGGGGAGCCAGTGCAGGTCTTTTCTGATGGTAGTGCCCGAGGAACGTTTAGGAGCACCTACAACAAACCGGGCAGCCGCATTCTGCACGGTCTGGAGGCGCTGGATAAGACCAATGCTAATGCCAAGGTATAGGGCATTGCAATAGTCCAGTCTGTAGGCAATGACCGCTATTGCTACCTGTTTGCGTGCCTCAGGGGAAAGGTACTGAGTGATCTTTCTTAAAATCCTCAGGGCATTACAGCAAGTGGACACAGTCCTACTGACCTGCTTATCCAAAGAAAGAGAGGTGTCCAATATGATCCCAAGGTTGCGGGCAGAAAATGTGGGCGTAGGACAGGCCCCAAGGACAGACGGCCACCAATCCATAGACCAGATCTCACTTTTGCCTCCGAAAACAAGGACCTCCGTTTTCTCGCCATTCAACTTAAGGAAGTTCTTAAGCATCCATCCGGCGACCTCCTCCATACAGTTTTTAAAATTGTATGCGGTTAAGCTCACAGATTGGGAGATGGAAGCCATAATCTGCGTGTCGTCGGCATAGGAGAGAACTTCCAGCCCAAAGGATCTTATAAGCCTGGCGAGGGGAGCGACGTAAATGTTAAAAAGCGTCGGGCTCAGTGAAGAGCCCTGGGGGACCCCACACTTCACGGCCTTAACAGGTGACATATACTCGCCAAGCTTGACCCTTTGCTTCCGTTGGTCAAGAAAGGAGGCAAGAAGATTGAGTCCAGAACCCTTGACTCCCAGCTCACTGAGTCGGTTAACAAGTATAGTAGGGGACAGGGTGTCGAAAGCTGCCGTAAGGTCAAGTAACACCAGTAAGGTGGTATGACCGGTCTCGACCCTAGAGCGGATGCTATCGACTACCACTGTAAGTGCCGACTCAGTGCTATGGGTCCTCCGGAAACCATGCTGTGAGGGATCAAGAGAGTTGGTAGTGTCAAGAAAAGAACTCAAGTGGAGGTTGAGATGAGTCTCCAAAAGTTTAGCAGGGGCAGGAAGAAGGGAGATGGGACGAAAGTTCTTTAATGTCCCGGGGTCCAGGGTAGGTTTTTTAAGTAGGGGCTTGACAGTGGCCAATTTCGAAGAGAGGGGATAAATCCCCTCTGAAATGGCCAAGTTCATCACTTCCATCAAAGGGGGAAGGATAGTCTGTCTGCAGTCTTTGAGGACCTTAAGGGGGCATGGATCCAAAGGTGATCCGGACTTAAGCTTGTCAAGCAGAAAGTTGAGATGAGCGGAGGTGATGGCGGGGAACTGGGAGAAAACGTGGGCGGGGTGGGGACAGGGATATCAGGGGGGGTTAAAGGAAAGGCAGAGAGGGGGCTGGAGTTATGAGTTTCCAAGTCAGTGTAGATATCCATGATCTTTTCATGGAAGAAAGTGGAGATCTGGTCACACAGAACCTGTGAAGCTGTTATGGGGTCAGGCATCTGAATGAGAGAGAGATTATCCACTATCTTAAATAGATCACTAGATGATTTAAGGGAGGATGTGAGTTTGGAAAAGTGAGCCTGTTTGTCTCTAAGTACGGCCGATTTATAATCTTTGAGAAGGGTTCTATGTTTTTCCCTTTCTGTAGGATCAAGATGTGTCCTCCAAAGCCTTTCCTGCCTTCTGCATCCTTGTCTAAGAATCCTGAGAGATTCGGAGTACCAGGGGGCTGAGGGCCGTTTCCTAGCAGAGTAGTGGGGCCTGGCAGGGGCGAGTGAGTTGACAGCCTCCGTCAAGGAATTGGAGAAGTAAAGAGCCGCCATATGAACATCACCAATGGAAGAGGGCTTAAGTGTGGCCAGATAAGGGGCAAGGGAGCCATTAGTAATCTCCCCAAAATTCCTTCTCAGGACCCACTTGGTGTGAAAGGACTGGGAGCAGCTGGGAGGAGGAGGGGAAAAACAAAAAGGGACAACAAAGTGGTCTGACCACGATAGAGGGAAAGGGGTGCCAATAGAGAGACAAGAATCATTGCTGAAAATTCCATCCAGAGTGTGGCCTGCTAAATGGGTAGGCCCAGTCCTTAACAGAGGTAGGTCATAGGAGGATAGGGCGTCCAACAAATGGGAGGTGTCAGGGGAAGTATGCTTCTCCAAATGGAAATTAAAATCTCCTAAAATGGTTAAGCAGGGCCCATCGATGTAGGGCTCTAAGATATTAAGAAATTCAGAGCAGAAAGCTGACCTAGGACCAGGGGGTCTATAGACCAGTATCCCGGTGAAGGAGATAGTAGGGGAGGGGGTGAGGGTGAAATGCATTGCTTGCAAGTGCTCAGATGGGGAGGACAGATGGACAGTCCGGCATTTTATAGAGCTGAGATAGAGTAATCCCAGACCTCCTCCCACACGACCCACTCTGTCCATCCTTGCCAGCGAGTACCCTTCAGGAATAGCATTTATCAGATCCGGCTGAGAAGAATCTGATGCCCAAGTTTCTGTAATGAAGGCCCAGGAGGGCTTTTCCTGTGAGATAAGGTCTCTAAAGGAGATATTATTTTTGACCAGTGAGCGGGTGTTCAAAAGGAGACCCGTGTAGACAGTGGGAGAGGGGGAATGCCTTGTAGGAGGGGGGCGATGGATAGCCTTATTCTGCGGAGTAGACATAATGGGCTTGTTAGTGCAGCCACATGCAGGGGTCGTAGCAAGAGTTTCAGGAGTTAAGGAGTAATGACAGGGCAGCCTAGAGGGATTTAAGGCTCACAGGACAGTAGATAGATATGAAGGGTCACCTGAGACATTATGGCTGGCCCCTGGCGCCTCCTTGTCGCTGACGGGCGCAGACGGGCTGGACTCTGGCTCGTCTATGCGCCTTGTGGCCCCCTGTTGAATAGCACCCATCCTCATGTCCTTGGTAGCCCCTCTATTGCTCCTTTGTTTTGCAACCCTGTTCCGGGACACCCGTTTTGGAGCGGATGAAGGGGGGTGAGGTGCGAAATATAGTGGCAACGATGTGATGCAGGCGGTTGAACTCTGCCTTGGGTTCATAAGCCTTAACCACCTTACCCCTGCTACTTCTTCTGCTTCCCGACTAATCTCGGGCCACAGTGGGCCTCAGTAGTCTTTTGGCTGTCTTTGTTCCCTAACCCCCAGGGCCGGGTACAGCGAATAAAGGATGGGGAGGGGAGGTCATTAGGCTGTTGGCCTAGTGGAAGATCTCGACCTCAACCTCGTCCAACCTAGTCCAGACCTGTGCCCATTGTGTGTGTACTGGAAAATCTATCTCAAGCTTCAATGGCGCTCACAGAACATGTGTCACACTGGCAGCAGCAGTACAGTTTCTTCACGCAAAAGTAGATTGGATTATTGCATGAACCTGGTGCTCACAGAACATGTGTCAAACTGGATGAGCTCTGCTTTTTTCTTTGCCAACTGCTAGAAGGTGTGAATGATATCTACCAAAGGCCACAAAAGAAAGAGATGGCTGTGGCACAATAACCCTATGGTGTATGAGATCATATGCGGCCTGCTTCCTGCCCCCCATGGCTCCTCCTACGCCCAAGTTTTTCTTGTCCCCCACCTGGCCCACATCATGTCGGAGGATGGTAATGACGTTAACATTTTGCCCCCCCCGGAAAAATTTCTGCGGACGCCCTTGTATATAGGAGCAATTTCAATGGTTTTTTAAATACTAATTCCTAACTATACAAGGCCTGAAACCTATGGTTTTTTAAGTGAATTTGCAAGATTTTTAAAATGCTAATTCCTAACTATATAAGGCCTGAAACCTATGGTTTTTAAGTGAATTTGCAAGGGTTTTAAATGCTAATTCCTAACTATATAAGTCCTGAAACCATTGGTTTTTTAAGTGAATTTGCAAGGTTTTTTAAATGCTAATTCCTAACTATATAAGGCTTGAAACCTATGGTTTTTTCAGTGAATTTGCAAGGTTTTTTAAATGCTAATTCCTAACTATATCAGGCGTGAAACCTATATTTTTTTAGTAAATGCTAATTCTATTAGCGGATAACCTTTATATATGTTATTATCCTTCTGGGACCACCTGAGCAGCCTTCCTGTTTCTCAGGAGAAGTGAGGCACAAGAGAGCACAAAACAAGAGTGGAAAACGCGAAAATGGGGCAGGGTTGAGACCCCCTGACACCCTAGCCCTTCTCAGGGGGTCCCAGAAGGACCACCAAGTGCAAAAAAAAGAATTTTTTTTTAATCGCGGGGTACGCGCACAGTACGCATACCCTACGCGTATGGTGCGCGTACCCCGTTAGTTTTTTTTTTGCCCTTGGGGGTCCTTTTGAGACCCCCTGAGAAGGGCTAGAGGGTTGGGGGGTCTCTACCCTGCCCCCTTTTCGTGTTTTCCACTCTTGTTTTGGGCTCTCTTGTGCCTCAGTTCTCCTGAAAAACAAGATGGTGGCCAACACTTCCTGGTTTGGACAGTTTGGAATGTTGACAGTCGAATGCCAGCCAATCAGACACTCACTCGCGCACGTAAGGGTGCGCGCACGTACGCCTACGGTACGCGTACCGTACGCGTACGGTGCGCGTACGTTGAGCGCATATAGATATATAATTTGATCAAATTCAATTTTCTCAACAACTACTGGAGGGATTTTCACCAAATATAGAAAAGGCACTACTGCATACCTGTCCCTACCATTTTGCCAAGTTTGGTGTAATTCCGTTCAGCCGTTCGGGCTGTAGCCGTGTCTAAAGGTCCTAAAGAAAATGCCATTTGAAAAATTTCAAATTCAATTTACTCAAGAACTACTGGAGAGATTTTCACCAAACATAGCAAAGGCACATCTGCATACCAGGCCCTACCATTTTGCCAAGTTTGGTGTAATTCCATTCAGCCCCCCCTTTTTCTCAGCCCCCGCTTGACGAATCCCCTCGAAACTTTCAGGGAAGGACCGGAGCGCAGCGAGGCAAATTTAAGGAAAATGACAGGCAGATCCCTCAATCGGCGCCAAAGTTATTCCCAATAGAATGTTCGGAATTTCCTATGGTAACTAGGTCCTAACTATATATACCTACTGGCGACCGCCAGTAGGCAATATATATATATATATATATATATATATATATATATATCTATATATATATATATATATATATACACACAAACAGACACAGATATATAGGTAGATAGATAGATAGATAGATAGATAGATAGATAGATAGATAGATAGATAGATAGATAGATAGATAGATAGATAGACTCATTAAGAGCAAAAGTTAAAACCTTTATAGTGAGGTGAATTATTCAGTGACAACATTAATGTTTTGACCTAAAAAAACAAGGACATTCACAAGGTATAATTAGAAGAGCTAACTATAACTTGCACCCCCTCCATGCAATGCTGATGACCTCACATATTACATCACTCATGACACATTCTAGGACAGCACTGATGATGTCTCAAATGACATAACTGATAAGATCACTGAGTATATCATCCAATAAGTATGTTAGTTTGTTTTATAGTTTACATAGTGGTGCGTAACTACCATATTACTTTTTTTACCTACTTCTGCCTGTCTCCAGTTAATGAGTTTATGCATGTGCTCCTAATGCATCTTAGCTGTGTAGAGGTAGTGTACATATTATAAATCTTTGTAGTGAAGAGTAACTCTGTGAGCAGATGCCAGCGTGTTCCACACAAGTTTTTTTGTACTGCAGAAAACGTTTCCAACAGGGCAAAGATTATATGGACTACATAATAAGTATTGTAATAAGCTGTGAGTTATAAGGCAGAATCGTCTCAGCATGACAATTTCTACATACAATAGAAGAATATGTTCACCAGGTACTACCTACTTGTATGTATTTATTTCACTTCAGAAGATGGGAAATCTGTAAAGATTTCACCACAGTATGAAGGCTGCAGGTAATATAATCTTTAACACCATCAGGCCTTGGCTATTTTAAATGAATAGTCTCTCTTTGGACATGCTTTGCAAAGAATGTACACTGTTCTTAGAAGATACTTAATATGGTGGATTTCTCATGAGACATTTACTGTCTGCAAACAGTCTGGTACAGAGGAAGCTGTCTCCTTAGTTTAAACACTGTTTACATTTACCACTTTTCTTCTGATATCCACTTCATTTCTCACTATAGGCTTGGTGATTGTGAAGGGTTCGATACAGGCAAGGACTGTCCTTATTAGGACATTAGCTATGTAACAAGGCTTGAGTATCGGGAGAAACTTGGTTTTCTCGGAACAGTTGTATACAGATTGAATACTGTTAGTCAACATGAACTCAGCTACCCATGAAGTGTATGGTATAGGGTCATGGTTGCACATAACAGAAGCTTCCTTCTCCTATAGGGATTGTATGTATGATAGCATTAAAGATGCTTGTAATATTCAGAGCTATATTGCACATTATTTGATAGCTCTAATACCATATCTGTTTATAAACCAGTGTGAACAAAAGAAGCTTGGAATATGTCATCAGTGATGTCATAAATGATGTCATAGAGCTTGTCTTGAGTGATGTAATGTGAGGTCACAAGCAGTGCCCGACAGGCCGCAAGGAAAGTTAGCTCTGCTAACTACAACTGGTGAATTTCTGTGTTTTTTTGTTCAAAATGTTAATGTTGTCATTTACATATTCACCTAACTATAACGTTAGTTTATTGTTTTTTTTCAGTGAATATATAAAGGCATTGCATGGTAAAGACAGTGTTGTAAAAACTGTTTTCCCTATGATAGGCGTTCCAAAGTTAAAGGTAGATAAAACGTCTTTGATTTGGTAATATATTTGGTGTCGGATCATGGACCTGCATGACATTTGGCAGACCCTTAGCATGTTTAGCTTACTTTTTGTACATTGAGTTTAATGTAAATTTATTAAGAGAGGACACAGTTACAAGGAGTAGGATTCATTTGCTAATAACTTTGTCACTGTTTAATGAATCTGCATTGTCTTTGTAAGGCTATAAGCAAATGATGCATTTTGCCTTTGCGGAATCTCAGGTTTCAACAAGATCTGAAAAGGGAGGCGAAGTTAAAGAGGTGGGTAAAGGTAAAGGATTCATGTGCAGCTGATGTTAGCCAGATCCCATTGGATGTCTGTAGGGCTATAGGTTGTGTGCAGCAAGATATGGCACAGTGCACATGTTGTGGTTGTGTCTTGCTCCAAGCCTACTGTGGATTGCCAACTCCTGTTGTGCATGACCTCATCCATGTCTGGCATGGGTTGGCAGTGGAATCAAGCCTATAGCCTGACCTGGTATCTTTTTTGCAATATTTTTAAGGATTCAGGGACCCTTCTGTAAGGGGCTCACAGAGCCAACTTTGGTAACGCAGACGAGAAGTGGATTATGGGAGCTAAATATTTCTTTTCCTGGTCAGCATACCTGAGTTTGAGAACTAACCACAGATGGAAGTTCAGGATTGCTCTGACTTTTTACCAATTCAAGCTCACTAACACATTTTGTAATGCTAATTTCTAGAAATAGTTAAAAGTTTAGAAATATCTGGACCATTTTTCAGGAACCAACACTCACCTGGGTGATCAACTTCTCAGTCACTTCAATGTTAACCTTACAACTAGTACCACTACTACAATTAAAAAGGATCACAGGGCCCTTTACAGCGAATGGAACAAGCTCACGCTCATTACTCCTGAAATGAAGCTGGTTGCCATTTCACCACCCAACCATATCACAACTGTTAAATAATTCTGACACTGGCTATGTGAAAGCTTAAAAAAATTATACCTCTCACAACTTCTACACATCTGAAACACTGACCAAAGGCTCCCGGCTCAAACCGAATGTAAAGTCCCAGAAGGCAGAAAACACAACCCTTAAATGTCATTTAAAAAAATACAGTTCTCATCCTGAACAGACAAGGTTGTACAAATCTGCAATTGCAAGGGCCTAACCCCAGAAACGTATAGGCAGAGGTTTAGGGACACCCTGAAGCTGCCCCAGCAGGCCTAAGTGGATTGTGTGGACTCCTTTGCATGGAGCTGGTTGATTGGGAGAAGAGCAGTGAAGTAAAAGATTATCAGGGGTTGTGCAATTTGAATGCAAATGAGCACTGGTTCACTCTTTGTTTTACAGATCCGTGCGAACACCTCGTTGATAGTAAGCTCTCGGAGTCCCGGGAGCTTCCTAAGGAAGTGGACCACTGGCTCAGCACCAGGGTCCATAAGAAGGTATCTGGTAGTGACCCCAAGAATGGTGGTTCAGGTTCCCCCCAGCAGAGCGAGCGAAGGTCAAGGGAGACACAGACAGGTCCCAGAATAAGGGGGAGGAAAAGGTTCCTATGCCCCTTCTGAGAAACAGGGAGGAGGTTCTAGTGGGCAGTGGACCAGGGTGCCCCATTTTCAACCCCACTTCTTTCATTGTTCCCAGCTAGGATACAATCAGGGGACTCAGTCTGTCCTAAGAAACCAACCACTGGTGGGACCTCTACAGGGGTGTCAAATGTGACCTTGGGGTCAGTGGATCCCAGAAGCAGGTTAACAATTATGCCATGATCTCTCTTAGCTGGGGCATAAACTCAGAGAATTACCTGGAGACCCCTGAGTGTGAGTGTCGTCACTTGCACCAGGTGAAAGTGAATGGGGTCCTAGTCACTTCTCTGAGGGAGACTGAGGCTAGTCAGACCATGATAGTGGGACAGCTAGTTTCTCCATAAAAGTACACCAGCCAGGTGTGTAGGATAACTCAGGGCCATGGGCAGAACTTCTTCCACTCTATGGCCCTGTTATCTCTGGAGTGATGGGGGAGGTGACCCCAAGGCGAGTCAAAGTTAGTCCCCAGATGCTCATAGATTACATTCTGGGGAATGAGTTGCCCTCGTGTCAGGAGAACTGAAAGGGGTGGCCTCCCATGGTGCCCTGATAGTTAAGGTTCTTGGGGTACCACTCCTAAGTGGAGGATACAGGAACCCAGCTCGAGTGGCAGGGTGAGGGAGGACTCACCCCTGCCCCCTGTTCAGCCTCAGGGCTGAGTGGCCAGTCTCAGGATACCACCCTTGTACTGATGGGAGGTAGAGTGGAAGTAGGGTGCAAAACACCCAGGGCTACTGCCCCCCACTCTCAGATTGCTTGACTTCCTGGCTATGGCAATAAACTACACCAGGGGGTATGCAGCCCTTTGTGTGAATGCCAGACACTGCCTATTCAATTGTAAGTGAGGCTGCTCCTAGCTCCTCCCTCCCATCCTGCCAGTGATGGCCCATCCATTCACACCTAAGCTCCCCATGTTATGTGGCTATCTAGGAGGAATACACAATGCACAACTGTCAACTACACCCAGTCATGTGACCCAGAGACAGGCTAAAGGCATCAAATGGTCAACAAAATGGCAACTTTCCAGAAGAGACATTTTCAGAATTGTAACTTAAAATCCGACTTCACCATAAGTTTGGATTTTAAATTACGATTCCAGATACACCAAACATGAACAGGCTACCTATTCCCATTTGGAAATTATACCTATAAAATTTAATAAATGAACTCCAATGTTATCCTATGGGAGAGGTAGGCCTTGCAGTAGTCACAAACGATTTTAGGAGGTTTTCATGAGCAGGACATGTAAAACTTAAAAGTACATGTCCATCTTTTTAAACACATTACACCCTATCCTCTGGGCTGTTCAGAGTCTACCCTATGGGTGGGTTATATGAACTATAAAGGAAGGTTTAGGACTGGCAAAAGGTTTATTTTGCCAGGTCAATATGGTAGTTTAAATCTGCACACACAGACTGCTATGGCATGCCTGAGACATGTATGGGGTAGCACAATCAGTGTTTGCTGGTCCACTAGTAGCATTTAATTTACATGCACTGTGCACAGGTAGTGCCACTTTACTAGGTGCTTACTAGTAAAACAAATATGCCAATCTGGGTATAAGCCAATCTAACAGGTTTTAAGGAGAGCACAAGCACTTTAGCACGGGTTAGCAGGGATTAGCAGGGGTGAAGTGTGCAGAGTCCTAAAACTAACAAAAATAAATTCAGCAAAAAGTGGAGGGCAAATGCAAACATTTGTGGAAGACCCTGCAGAAAGGGCCAAGTCCAACTAAACCCAATAGAGTGGCAGACAATTAATACTAATTCCCTTGAAGCAACTCTCATCAATTAATTTCACGGCCCTCAAAACCAGTAGCCTTAGATAATCCACTGTGGACTCTTGCTGGCCAGAAACATTAAAGGATGTGACATCTTCCACCACCACTCCCATCCAGACAAAGCCATTATGAAGAGTACCTTAAACCTCATGCATCCTTCCCAACAAACCCAAGATATCAAGCTAATCATGAAGAAACAACATCTCAGTCATATCAGACCTCTCCAGGTACTGATTGTTCCATGCTAAATTAAGGAAAAGCAGTACAAAAGGGGGTGGTGATTAACGGAGCATCTGAATCAATCAAACCCTCACACCCAGTCAAAAGATCTGGGTTTAATCCATCACCGTTCTTTAGCCCACTCTGCCACCCCAGTTCAGACATGGCTATATGCAAATCAGTCTGACCCTGTGCCTCATGGGAACAGTCCAGCCCGAACTGCCAAGCCATGTCTTCCCTGGACCGGAAACAAGCTTCCGAGGACCGGTTTCTGGCATTCCAGCCGTCTTCAGCCCGGCTTGCTTGAATCCAGTGGCAAAGTGAGCAAGGGACTCACGTCTGAGCATACCCCCTTTTGTACCAAATTAAGGAAAAGGACATCCTTTACACTGATCCCTAAATTCTTGGAAGAAAATAATTGACATTCACATTACTTAACTGGTTTCTAACAAGCAGTGTAATCTAATCCACCCTGACGTGCATCTGATTTTCTCTTCAGAACACAAGTGACAGAAATTGAGTCACCATTATATTACTGCTAAACCTGCCATCCACCTTTGATTTTGCCTACAACCAGCCCTAAAACTAAAAATTAGAGATCTCACCATTTAGTGAATGGTCCTATATTGATTTTCTCATACTGCTTTGCCCGATTATGCACCATTCCATTCCCACATTATTATTCAACCCCTTTCCATATGAAACACCCAGATCATACGCTTTAAAAAAAACCTTCTGATTAGATTTTGTAATGAGCCAGTAGAAAAAACAGTTTGTCACCAACATTACTGTGTTATTGACCTATGACAATGATTCAACTCTTCTGTAGGCTTCTGTAAGATCTCCACACATTCCTTTACATCCCATTCACAGCCCAAGTACCAGCATGAGGTTTATTTGATGGCCTTGTGGTTTCAATGTGTCTTTCTATAACCTTACATTATACACCACTTTCTCTGTAAGCGTGCACCAATCCATATCTTTTTTCTAGTCAACAAGGTCCAACAACTCCCTAGACTCCCACCATATGGCTATATTTCACTTTGCTACCATTAGGCTCAATGCAATCCACAGCTTCAAGTACTGTGGAGCACCTTCATCTCCCCATATAGTAAGCACAAACCACGTAGTACACTTACAAGATCTTTTAATAGTCACTTCTAGCACATGTGCCACGGATTCCTCATTCCCTTGCAATAACCCTGTATATTTAGACAGGCACAATGTGATTGAAGGAGCCCTCTTGTTAACACTCTCTCACACACTTCTGTGAGTTGTGTCTTCCCATTTTGTGCAGTGGTGTTCTACAGTAGTACAACATATGTAAAATACGAAGCTGTAGAAGCTGAAACCTTGAGCGTATAGACATTTCTAGTGGGCCTGCATGCCTCCTCCCATTCTTCAATCTCAAACACCTATCTTTCCCAGTCCAATTTCTGGAAGACATCTATGGAATTGTTCATTATCTTTTTGTAAACCAATGACACCACACATTTGGTCGGGGGTCGCTTAGCAATCTCTTATCCGGGGCTGTTGATTCTTTCAGTATTGTCCCCTTTTTGATGAGCGTGGATAGGGCATGCCAAACCTTTAGATATCTATAGTTTTCACTTTCTGATAGATGGTGTACCTTCCTGAGAGTTTCAAAATGGATCACATACCCAATTTCCATAAATCTCCTAGTTTTGAGGTACTAATCATGTTCCATTTTGTGAACCCCTCCAGTTTCTCCACTTCCCTCAGTGTATCACTGCAGCATAGCTGTGTTTGGTCTGTTAAAGTTCCATTTCATCCCGGGTATGCCGTCGCCTCCCTCTAGCACCAACCACTGAATGCTGATTAATAACTTGAAAACAACTTCATCAAAAAATGAGATGATCACCTGTGGAAATTGGGAGGATTACCACCTTGTAACTGAGTTGTCACATGAACCTAAACCACCAACAGAAATCAAAGTAAGAAACCTGTGAGTGGTCATGGATTCAGATATATCCCTAGCAGCCCAAGTGACTAAACTAAACAGGACTTTGCTGCCTGCTATCAGTCTTATACTGCAGTGTCTTGACTTCCTCAACTGACTTTACCTCAAAGCCTCATATGTTGTGCCTTGCTTACCCCAAAGGACTTAATCATAGATCCCCACACTACAAATTAAGAAGGCTGTAGCACACGAGAATTAAACAACCAGATACCTAATACACTTATGTCTAGATTGCCTCATTACTCCATTCCTACAAGCTCTTCAATTATTAACCAGGCCCAAATTATCCTCCATGTTATTATTCTTTGCAAACCAGACATTGTGTTTAGATTAGACCATCCTTCATTCTAGTGAAAACGTCTGGAGTGCATGAAAAATTGGACTCTTAGCTCAATATTGGAACCCCTAATGTTGTTCAACATTGAAAGAAAACACACAGTCGTGTTATAACCTTCACTATTCAGATAGCTTATCTCAGGATCTTACTGCTGTAAAAGGCAAGAAACTTGATCGACTATGGGAATTCAGGATGGTCATAAAAGGCATGGATGATCACAAACAGCTGCCTCATTTAACTTAAACTCTGTCAATCCAGTGGTAGAGTCTAAGCACTTCCTCAAAAAAAGAAACGAGAGAATGCCTTTGAATAAACAATCAGTCCCAAAAGGGGATGTTTTACTGTTTTCAATAGAATTCTAAATATTCAGTCACCCACATAAAATGACGTTCCCCCATATTCAATAGTATTTCTTGCAAGTCTTCACCTCATACATGCTATAGTTCTGCTACATGTCTGCTGAGACCCCATAGAAGCTTCACTCTAGCCTCATTCATGATACATTAACAAATTCCACATAGGCTATCATTTGAAACCACACTCTACCAACCAAGCACTAGAGTAGTGTCCTGCTTACCCACTGCCACGTGCTTTGTGATTCTGTCTGGGGTATGGGATGTTATTGCAAATGCTACAAAAATACAAAAGTGTTCAGAAAGGATAACAGAGAACCGTAAAGTAGACTTACCTTGTCAATTTAATTTTAATATAGCGAAGCAACAAAATGCCTATGCCTGAGGGTCGGCCACTATTTTGCAATCAAGACTGTGAGAAGTATGAGTAGGACTCATTGTGAAAGGTGTTTAGCTTGAATATGGAGTTGTTTTTGTGAGATGGTCCTTATTAAACAGTTGCCTGTACATTCTTGTCCGAGTGTATTAATTTGCTGTCAGTTTTGTTGCCTTTTTTCAGTGATTGATCTTTGCAAGACGTATTACTTTCTTTCTTTCCTGTTTACAGATTATCCCCTTTCTAATTACTTTATTGGCTTTTTAGAAAGATGGCATTTGCTTTATCAGACACAATATGGTCATGATGGGTCATTGAAAAGAGAAATTAGGACTTCAGTGTCAGCAACCACAGACAATGAGTGACAGTCTGTGAGTGTCTGTTTACACTGAGTGTATCTAAGGTTATATTAGAGTCTGAAGAGGTTCATCGTATAATCACATGAATGATGTCATCAGTGATGTGATCAGTAATGTCAAATGAGATGTCATCAGTGATGTCATCAGTGATGTCATTTGAGATGTCATCAGTGATGTCATCAGTGATGTCATTTGAGATGTCATCAGTGATGTAATCAGTGATGTCATTTGAGATGTCATCAGTGATGTCATTTGAGATGTCATCAGTGATGTCATCAGTGATGTCACTGACCATGTCATGAATGATGTAATATGTGACATGATCAGCAGTGGATTGCGGGTGCGCGATATATAGTTAGTGCAACTAACTATATATGCGAATTTCAATGGTTTTGTGTGAGTAAAATAAGGTTTTGTAAATGCTAATTCCTAACTATATATGGTCTATAACCTATGGTTTTTTCAGTGAATTTTCAAGGTTTTGTAAATGCTAATTCCTAACTATATATGGTCTATAACCTATGTTTTTTCAGTGAATTTCAATGGTTTTTTAATAGTAAATATCAAAAGCTGTAAAATGTATTCTTATTTTAAAGGAAAAATATATTTTATATGTATTTAATATAATTTTTTTATTTATAGAAATTTTTTGAGGGAACGAAATTATCAACTATCATGCTGAAGAAGAGTGTGGGGAAAAAAAACAAAGAGGAGGACTAAGAGGAAAGAACAATCAGTTCAAAAATACAATTGCTTTAAAGCATGAAGTGCTTTTCCACACATTTACATTTAAATAACCCATATTAGAACATACAAAATATCTACAGAGGAGACGGTGTACATTGAATTTTAGACTCTTCATTGGTACCTACATGTTGGTACTTACATCACCCACACAACACAACAGCTCTATTCAGAGCTACCCTACCTCAAAGCACTCTAAAATATTATTTTACTATTTCCCTTGGTTTTCCCCTTGTTACGCTTTCCGGAACGCTACCCGGTGCGCGGACTGGGCGCTAACCGTGCGAAAATTTGACATATATGGGCCTCCTCAGCCACCCTCAGAAAACCTAGGGGGTAAGGATATGTCTCCCGTGCCCCCTTATACCCATTCCCAACATTGTTTATCCTCCATCTTGTGACTAAATTCGTCCGAAACACAAGATGGCGGACTCCCGTTACGCTACCGGTGAGCTACCCGGTTCGCGTACCGGGTAGCGCTTCCACCGCGAAAAATCGAAAAAAATATTATTTTATTTTTTTAGCCCCGTGGGGCCCTTTAATAGCCCCCACATCAATCCTAGGGGGTCAGGAGGGGTCTACCTTGCCCCCTTTCATTCATTTCCCACTTCGTTTATTTCCACCTCTTGTCTCTCGATCCTACCGAGAGATAAGATGGCGGCCGCTCCGGATTGTTTAGAATGTTGACAGTCACCGGAGAGCCAATCCGCTTCTCCTCGCGAAGTTCCGTTACGCGTCTGGTACGCGAACTGGGGCGCTAACCGGGACGCTGTCACAGATATATATATTTTTTGGAACGTTGATTTCTCAAAATCCACTGGAGCACATATCTTGAGACCTAGCAAAGGCACATCGGGCAAACAGTCTCTACAATTTTGCAAAGTTTCATAGAAATCCATTCAGCCGTTCGAGCTAAAAGTGAGTCCAACCGCCCTATGGAAAACTCAATGTTAAAAACACGTTTTGGGACCCCCCTCTTTTCTCAGCCCCCGCTTGACGAAACCCCCCCAAGCTCAGAAACAAAATGTGCCATTTTCCTGAAAATTTCAGCCAATTCCGTCCATCAATGCCAAAGTTATTCAACATAGAATTTTCAGAAATCCCTATTCAAAAAAATCCTAACTATATATACCAACTGGCGACCGCCAGTAGGTAATATATATATATATATATATATATATATATATATATATATATATATATATATATATATATATATATATATATATATATATATATATATATATATATATATATATATATATATATATATATAACATTTCTATGGCAAAATGAAACCCCTCATTTTGTTCCTTTTCAAATTAAATGTATTAAGTGTTACCACTTTATTCCAATCAAGATGACTTCAGGTGTGCCATACTTTTGTCATAAGTAAGACTGTTAGCGTTGTAGTTGCTCTTTAGAACACTCTGGGACATTCTGTCATTGGGCTATAGTTGGGCTACATCTGGCTGATATTTGGGCTACATTTGGGCTCTTTTGTCTCTGGTGGCCATCTTGGGAGACTGCATATCAGAATTTTTTAAATGAAATATAAGAGGATTTGAGAAGTCACTCAAAATGTGCCCTAAGTTTTCTTTCTTCAGCACTAATCATAATTTCTATGGCAAAATTAACCCCCTCATTTTGTTCCTTTGCAAATTAAATGTTTTAAGTGTTACCACTTTATTCCAATCAAGATGACTTCAGGTGTGCCATACTTTTGTCATAAGTAAGACTGTTAGCGCTCTAGTTGTTCTTTAGAACACTCTGGGACATTCTGTCACTGGGCTATAGTTGGGCTACATCTGGCTGATATTTGGGCTACATTTGTTTTTTTTTGTCTCTGGTGGCCATCTTTGGGCTACATTGGGCTACATTGGGCTACATTGGGCTACATTTGAGCTCTAACATATATGTATGTATGTATGTGTGTTCTTATATAGCGCTCGACTTACCCTTGGGCATCTCGGCTCTTGCATTGGGAACCCGTCCTGGCTTTCCCTGTGAGATAACCCGTACTGGGCATCCCCAAGGTGAAATCCAGGCATCCCGCCGCAGGGGGGCCGTTATGGAGATTAAGCAAGCTTGTTGCCCAGAGCTGCATAGTGTGAACTCGTGCTTAGAGTGGGCACCGAAGCTCGAATTATCGAGTCCGTGGACAATTGGGCTCAGGACCCTGCCGCGTCGGGAATCGAACCCTGGCCCGGGTCTGACCTCTGCTCCAGGGTATGCCTCCTCTAACCAGTGAGCCACACTTCTCCATATATAGCCCAATGTAGCCCAATATATATTTTTCAAAGTTAATTTTCGTAAAAACCACTGGAGCATATATCTTGAGACATAGCAAAGGCACATCGGGCTACCAGTCCCTACAATTTTGCCAAGTTTTGTGGAAATCCATTCAGCCGTTAGAGCTAAAAGTGAGTCCAACCGCCCTATGGAAAACTCAATGTTAAAAACATGTTTTGGGACCCCCCTTTTTTCTCAGCCCCCGCTTGACGAAACCCCCCCCAAACTTTCAGGGGACGCTCAGAAACAAAATGTGCCATTTTCCTGAAAATTTCAGCCAATTCCGTCCATCAACGCCAAAGTTATTCAACATAGAATTTTCAGAAATCCCTATTCAAAAAAATCCTAACTATATATACCTACTGGCGACCGCCAGTAGGTAATATATAACATTTCTATGGCAAAATGAAACCCCTCATTTTGTTCCTTTTCAAATTAAATGTATTAAGTGTTACCACTTTATTCCAATCAAGATGACTTCAGGTATGCCATACTTTTGTCATAAGTAAGACTGTTAGCGTTCTAGTTGTTCTTTAGAACACTCTGGGACATTCTGTCATTGGGCTATAGTTGGGCTACATCTGGCTGATATTTGGGCTACATTTGGGCTCTTTTGTCTCTGGTGGCCATCTTGGGAGACTGCATATCAGAATTTTTTTAATGAAATATAAGAGGATTTGAGAAGTCACTCAAAATGTGCCCTAATTTTTCTTTCTTCAGCACTAATCATAATTTCTATGGCAAAATGAACCCCCTCATTTTGTTCCTTTGCAAATTAAATGTTTTAAGTGTTAACACTTTATTCCAATCAAGATGACTTCAGGTGTGCCATACTTTTGTCATAAGTAAGACTGTTAGCGCTCTAGTTGTTCTTTAGAACACTCTGGGACATTCTGTCACTGGGCTATAGTTGGGCTACATCTGGCTGATATTTGGGATACATTTGTTTTTTTTTGTCTCTGGTGGCCATCTTTGGGCTACATTGGGCTACATTGGGTTACAGTGGGCTACATTTGGGCTCTAACATATATATAGCCCAATGTAGCCCAATATATATTTTTCAAAGTTAATGTTCGTAAAAACCACTGGAGCATATATCTTGAGACATAGCAAAGGCACATCGGGCTACCAGTCCCTACAATTTTGCCAAGTTTTGTGGAAATCCATTCAGCCGTTCGAGCTAAAAGTGAGTCCAACCGCTCTATGGAAAACTCAATGTTAAAAACACGTTTTGGGACCCCCCTTTTTCTCGGCCCCCTCTTGACGAAACCCCCCCAAACTTTCAGGGGACGCTCAGAAACAAAATGTGCCATTTTCCTGAAAATTTCAGCCAATTCTGTCCATCAACGCCAAAGTTATTCAACATAGAATTTTCAGAAATCCCTATTCAAAAATATCCTAACTATATATACCTACTGGCGACCGCCAGTAGGTAATATATATATATTCACTGAAAAAACCTAGGTTTCAGCCACGTTATAGTTAGGAATTAGCATTTAAAAATCTTGCAAATTCACTGAAAAAACCATAGGTTTCACACATGTTATAGTTAGATGGACATTTCACTCATACAAAACCATTGAAATTCCCCCGTTACAGTTAGTTCAGCTAACTTTAAATCGTGCGCCCGCAATGCACTGCTGATGACGTCACATATTACATCACTCATGACATGGTCAGTGACATCACTCATGACATCACCTGTGGCGCATTTTAGATTGGGGAAGTAATTCCTCTTCAATCCTGAGGTCCCCTGTGAGCCAACTAGCCCACCAGATACCTTAAGTATGCGCCACGCAGCTGTTTTGCAGAGAGGTGTTCAGAAGGCACGCCTCCTTTTTACAACACTCTGCAACACAGCTCCGTGGCGCTTACTGGAGATACCTGTTGGACTAGTTGCCCCCTAGGGGACCTCTGGATTGAAGAGGAATTAATTCCCCAACTTAATACGGGCCACAGGGCATGTTTGCACAAACATCACCTCAAGCCCAGCACCCTACCTTCACCACTGTGCAAACGCTCACTGTAGCGTGTTCTAAGTTGGGGGATTAAGTTCGCTTGCATAATGGGTGTCCCTGGGGGCCAACTAGCCCACCAGGAACCTCCAGTATGCGCCAGGGGGCTGCGTTGCATAGAGGTGTAAAAAGGGGCGTGGCCTTATTACACCTCTCTGCAAAGCAGCCCCCTGGCGTGTTTCCAGAGGGGGTACTAATTACCCTTGCATACTGGAGGTCCCTGGGGGCCAACTAGCCCACCAGGAACCTCCAGTACATGCCAGGGGGCTGCCTTGCAGAGAGGTGTAATGAGGCCACACCCCTTTTTACACCTCTCTGCAAAGCAGCCCCCTGGCGCGTTTGCAGAGGGGGAACTAATTCCACTTGAATAGTGGGGGTCCCTGGGGGGACACGTTTTCAGGTGCATAGAAGAGTACATGCATACTAAATAGGAGTTTAAAGCAGTCCATATACTAAGGCCTACTTTACTACATGAATATTTAGGTACAGACTGGACGATAAGGGTTCTGCAAGCAGGGTCAATCTGAATGTGTAACTGCTTCACTTTTAGAACATTGTATAGATAAGCACATACTGCTGTATGGTTCACTACAATACTGAAACAGTAGCGTGAGAGAGTTTGGTGAAAGTCTAACGATATAGACAGGGAAATTGAAGGTATAAAAGGCAGGTTTGCAGGTACATAGAAAAGTACAAGCATAGTCTATAGGGGTTTAAAGAAGTCCAGGGTCTATGTCTACTTTGCTCCATGATTACTTGCGTACTGACTGGATGATTACAGTTCTGCAAGGAAAGTGACTCACTAAATTTATAAGAGCTTCAGTTTTAGCACACTGCATAGATAAGGACATTCTGCTGAATAGCTCAGTATAATACTGAATCAGCAATGACAGAGTGTTTGCTCAAAGTATAAGAATACAGACTGGGGAATAGAATATATAAAATACAAGTTTGCAGGTCCATAGAAGACTGCAAACATAGTCTATAGGGGTTTAAAGCAGTCTAAGGCCTAAGGCCTACTTTGCTCCATAATTACTTGGGTACTGACTGCATAATTACAGTTCCGCAAAGAGAGTGCATGACTGAATCTATAAGAGCTTTATTTTTAGTACAGTGCATAGATAAGGACATGTTGCTGAATAGCTCAGTACAAAAATGAATCAGCAATCACAGAGAGTTTGTTGGAAGAGTAAGAATACAAACTGGGGAATTGAAGGTATACAAGACAAGTTTTCCAGTGCATAGAACAGTGCATGCATAGTCTAATGGTGTTTGAAGCAGTCCATGCCCATAGGCCTGCTTTGCTGCATGACTACTTGGGTAGTGGCTGAATGATTACAGTTGTTCAAGGAGAGTGTTGAGCGGAATGTATAACTGCATCACTTTTAAAACAGTTTATAGATAAACACATACTACTGTATGGCTCAAAACAATACTAAAATAGCAGTAGCAGAATGTTTGGAGGAAGTGTAAAGATACAGACTGGGCAATTGAAAATGTAAAAGCCAAGTTTGCAGGTGCATAGAAAAGGGCATTTATTATTTATTAATCTTTCCAACGCCCCAAGCGCCAGCACACCTTTCTGAGGGTAGGTTTACGATTTACAAATGCTAGCATTTTTTAAATTAAGAAGCATAATAATAACAAATATTAATCCTTTTTTTTTCTTCTAATGATAACGATATATTTTTTAATGTCTTCTGTTAGACCTGGCATCCTTGGCCTGGTTTCTCCCTATCTTTTTGCCTCTACCTCCTGTATTTTTGATGCTGTGCTGGATTTCGTTTTTGCTGGCCTAGATGCTTTGGACACTTTGCCACTGCTGATCCGTGCCAGGGTGTAAGTGCTCCTTATGGAAATTGTTATATTGATTGGATATACATGATTGGCATATTTGTATCACCAAGAAGTCCCTAGTAAAGTGCACTGGGTGTGCCAGGGCTGGTGATGACAAATGCTACTAGTGGGCCTGCAGCACTGATTGTGCCACCCACCTGAGTAGCTCCAAAATGGTGTCTCAGGCCTGCCACCGCAGTGCCTGTGTGCAGTCTGTGGACTGCCATGTCCTCCTGGTCAGTGTCCCCACTGACCAGGCCTAACCCTTCCCTTTTTCTGCACATTGGTCACCCCTATGGAAGGCCCAAGGTACCCCCTTGGGCAGGGTGCAGTGTATGTGAAAGGTAGAGCATGTACTTGTGCAGGTGACATGCTCTGGTAGTGAATGACAGCCATTTTGTTTTGTCACTGCTGCAAGGCTATCTTGCTCCATAGGCTAACATGGGGGATGCTGGCTCCAATGGCTACCAGCATTTCCTCCCATAGGAACAAGATAGGACATAAGAGTCTGGTATCCCTGAACTCAGAATTTAATAACACATCTTTTAGGAAAGGTTGTTTTTAAATCCTGTGTTTGAGAACAGCACTTTTAGAAAGTAGCTGTTCTCTTGTCTGACCTTTCTGTGTGCCTTGGCCTGCTTGTGGATTGACTGTCTGGTTTGAGGATGACAGGGGCTGGGGAGCCCCCAGGAGGTTGGCTGGGTCAGCCCTAGGCTGATTGACTGCATTTGCAACTAGAGTGGTGGGAGGGGATAGCACCTGGGATTGAATAGGGCTGTGCCTGCCTACCACAATGCTGGCTCCACCTCCTACTGGGCAGCTGATGACCCTGCCCCTCACTCTGAAAGGAAGGAAGAAGCCAGGAAAATAAAGTGCTCAAGGAACACCCAGAACTGCTTCAGACCGGGCTCAGGGTCCACTTGCACAAAGAGAACAAAGACTTTTAGGGGTATAAGTATAGGACCCCTGACAACAGAAAATCAGACTTCTACAATCAAGAGGAACCTCTGCCGGAAGAAGAACAGCTGGAGAAACTGAGGAAGATTGCCCTTGCTGTGTGCTCTGGGGCTGACCTGTTTTGCTGCTTCAACTAAAAGAGAGAAGAAGGGGACTTTGCTGTGTGCTGTGCCCCCTGCCTGCTTGAAATCAAGACTTTGCTGTGTGCTGTGTCTTTAAGAGTCTCCAAAGGCCTGAGAGGAGCTGTCCCCCGTTGTACTTGTTTTGACTGCTTGCCGTGGAGAAGGATCGTTGTGCTCATCGGCACATAATTGCGGGTGACCGGAGGATCGTTGTGCCTCCTTGCGTGAAGAATCACTCTCAAAGATCTGTGGCCTCGTGGGCGGTCTGCCAGCGACCTGCGCCCTAAATTAGCCCGTGCTGCTTATCACCGCCGCTGCCCGGGGCCTAAAATCGCCAGAGAAATCACCGTCCTCAGCCCGGGCCGTGGACGGAACACCGAAGGGGCCGCGCTGGGATTGGTCCATCGCCGGAGGCTCGACTGAGGCGCCGCGCTCCCAATGGTCCATCACCGGGGGCTCGACTGAGGCACCGCGCTCCCATTGGTCCATCGCCGAGGATTCGACTTGAAGGCTGCGCTAAGATTGGGCCTGACCGCAGGAAGAGTCACGTGGTTGCAGGGCTCGCCGAAAGCGCCGCTCTGTGATTGGTCCGGCACTCATGAGGGCTCTGCGCTCGTTGCAACGCTCGAGGGAGCCACGTTCATTGCTCGTCACCGGACTGCCACACCCACCTCCAGGTAGACAGGCTCTCAGCCGCTCGTTGGATTGCCGAGAGCGGGTCGAGAGCTAGCGGGTCCGGCAGAGACTGTGTGGGGGTCTTTCCCAAGTGCGAGGACTTCCTTTGTTTTGACCACACTGCCGGCGCTTAAGAAGAATAGCGCTAGAGATACAGTATTTTGTTGTTTAAAAGAGTTACAGCCTCTACACCCATGTTCCTTTCCCATTAAGACTGAGACTGAACTGCGACTCCCCAATACCTTCCTAGATAAGTGCAAACCTCACAAGCAGAGTCAAGTGATTTTGTAGCTGCATTTTGCCATTGGTTTGACCTGCCTAAACTGAAGATAAAGATATATATTTTTATATACTTACCTGTGTGGTGTCAGTTTGTGGTGTATCATTGAGTTATTGTGCGTAATGGTGCAACTGCCTTACACCTTGCCTTGGAGATAAGCCTGTCTTCTCATGCCAAGCTACCTTGGGCGCGAGCAGGGGTTATCTACAGTGTGTAACCTTTTACCCTGACTAGAATTAAGGGTCCCTATTTTGTCAAAGGTACTTACCTCTGCCAACTAGAGACCCCCAATTCTAACATCTTCTCTTTACATGTTTTTAATCATGAAAATGCAAAGAACGCATTTTACCAAGTAACACTTTTTAAACTCTCCAACGTATGTAGATAATAATACCTTATACGTGTTACGATCAAAATCAAAACCTTTACAGCTTCACAGTTTGTAACTTTTCCGAACACGTGCAGAAGAAAAACAGTTAAACGTGAGCATGTGTAAACTGCAAAACGTGCCATCTAAATAGCGGACCCACAGCTTCCTTCCGTAGACTACTAAACAACCAAAAACTATATAAACCACACCTACTGTGCAATTAGTTTCGTTTTCTCGAGTTTTCCGTTTTCTAGCATCGGATTCTGTTTTTGCATCAACAAACATATTCCGGAGTTGTAAGTTGTTTCAATATGGCATAGGCATAATACTTAGTTATAATTTGTGGCTATTTGTGAATATTTAAACATTTATATGTAGAAAAAAATGTTATTGCATGTTTTTCGCTTTTTCTCTGTAACGTCCGCAGCTTGTTTTTAGAAACAGATAGATTATAACAAAGATTGCTCCTTTTCTGGCTCCTTTCACCTTATATATAGTGACTTTTTTTATTATAATATTGACACCGTACTTCGCTTGAGAGGTGTTGGTGACCCGTCGACGCAAACCCTAAACATTTACAATCAACATCACCATCTTCCACTTGCTATTGTGTAACATTAACAGTCTTGGTGATCTTAGTGGAATTCACGATCCGTCGTCACAAAGAGTAACGATAAGTAAGCAACGTTACTGGCTTACGGTTTTCAGTCTATTTTCCCCTTGTGATCATGTGCTGTGAAAATATATACATATTATTATTCTCACCGTCATGATCTCAGAGGAGTTTATGACCCGTCACCACGAAGATCAAACTTTTTCACCTCCCGGAGAAAAGAAGTACAGTAAATAATTACCGCTCGAAAGTATTTCATTATAGATGTTCTGTTAAATACATAACTTTATTTTCCTTTTCTTTTTACTGTAACAATGGTATCAATCGTTATATTATAATAGATTGTCCTATTGCTACAGAGGAGGAATGGGAGATTTTTCAGCGCCACCTATAATATAACTTTCAAATATTAAAAAGTACTTGATCAGATATTTTTTTCAAGAAACATATTTTATGAAACAGCAGAACAAAAAATATAGCTATCATGCATACTTTGTTACTTGAAATATTTAATAAACCCTACATTTCTGAATGTTATTTTCTAATTTCTATTCCTATTTGCGGTTCCTACTCACCTTCTCCCAAAAGAATACATAGGACCTGTACTTTACATTATAAGAGTACCATCCTATATATTCTTTAGTGAGTATGTGCTTCATTAGCGGAACAGTCTGCAACCTCTAAGCACAACGACAGCACGTTCCTGAATTGTACAGAATACAAATGTGAAAAATAATAATGCATGCATTTCTATGTAATATGAAATCATTTGTATTTAACTGTGTATTACTTGTTCTCTTGATCTGAGATAATGTAGTGCAGGAGTTTTTGCTGTAGCACTTCTATTCTACTTTATCTAGAAGTAACTGATGCCCTCTTACATCATCAAGAATGTGGGGCAACACTTTTACGAACTGTAGCACAAAAAAGAAGTACATAGCCACGCATAACTGATATTTTATGAAATTCAATTTTTTATTGTCACCCCTTTCATATATACAGCGACAGTTTCTGAAGAACGTTTATTTGTATTTGCTTAATAAAAACTGTTTCAAACTTAGTAAACACCACATTATAAATAAATAGTACTCCTAAGAAGTATGTCACCTACAAACTTGACAAAAGAAAACAGCGCAAGACACTGTCATTTTTCCGCTGTGATTTATACACCACACAGCAATTATATAAATGGCCCTTCAAACATATAAACAACATTGTTTCCCTCATAATCTCTCTCCACCACCTTATGGGCACTGTACAGAGTTAATAGTGTTCCTAACCTGCCCTCTACTACTTTCTTTCCCCGTACTCCTTTAGAAAATGCATCACAATATCACTGACAACAGTGAACCGTTCCCACCCAATAAGGAGCAAACTTGTGCTCGGAGCACTTTAGCCAATAAAATGTCCATGTTGTTCCACAGAAGAGCAAGGAATGACTGCCAAACCTTCTACTTTTAATACTTCACAGCCAATGAACATTAAGCTTCGTAAAGTCCCGCTTGGAGCACGTTGCCCTAACACTCCCCGAACAGAAAGGAATCGCTTACAAAACTTCTATGACTAACGGTTCCTATGAAAAAAATAAATATAAATCTCCAGCACAGTAACTATTTCAATTAGCAACATATTGTGGTGAACTTCTAACCTCTGTACTCACGCAAGTGATCCATGAACTGTTACTATGGTAACAGGCAGAAAGGTACTGGCTGTACAAAAAAACTTTATATTTACCCTGGATCTTCTACAAGACAGAATGGAAAGCAAAATACCACATTTACAACCCCTTGCACAGTTTTTTTGAATAAAAAGAGGCCCCGGGTGGGAGGCGGTCTCCGGAACTCCGGGGGGCCATGAGCCCCCCGCATACATATAGTTAAAGACCCGGGGGTAGCGATCCCCGCGCAGGGGGGACCCTCTGGGCCCCCAATTATGAAAAAAAAATTGCCCCGGGATTTGGCCCCCCCGGAGGCTAATTAACCATAAAGCGCGCTTCGGGTTTTTTTTCTTTTTCGCACAAAACACGTACCCCTCGATTAAAATAAATAAATAAAATATCTGCGTGACGTCATGTACGGCACCCCGTACGCGTACGGCACAAAAGATTCTAATTATTCAAAAACATATATTTATGTATTTAATGTGCATATTAAGGCAAGACATTATCTGGGATAATCATGAAAATAGTTTTTTAAAACTTTAAATAAGCGTATATTACTTTTAAAAGCAATTACAGAAATCGCGGCCGAGCGTCGTAAGAGCAAAGATGGTTTGAAGAGTTATACATTTTATAAAATAATATAGTACTGCACGCTAAAGGAGAAAAGTCAGCACAACTATTGACCCCTCTCCCAACAATTAAAAGCCCCTGGGGGAGGTGGTAAATTAATCGAGACTGAATACGTTAGTACATCCTACTTTGCTTACGCTACCAGGAGAACACAACAACAGTACAAGGCCCAGATTTCCATTGTAGTGATTTCTTAGTTGCGGGTCTAGTTGTCAGATCGACACACACACTCCCTCATGGCTGGTATACACCCACACAACACCCATCCAGCGCATTTGTCACTACACACGTGACCCTATGTATAAAAAAGATGGAGTGCACGTGTTGTATGCCATTTTAGAGTTGTTCCCAAAGTACAGAACAAGGGGCCCACTACTACATGCGTGGCCTCTTTGGTCACTGAGTTAGTGGTGCCCGAAGCACTGAGCGGGTGAAGAACCTGCGATGATGATGATGGGAACATGAGTTTGTCGGTAGCCATAGAGATATCAAGACTCGGCACCATATATGAGACTTCTTTGTTGGAGATCGGGACTACATCATGCAGAAGGTGTCTTATCCACGAAAATGTGAGCAGTGAGGCTTGAGTACGCATCAGAGGGAGTCAGGGTTGTAGCAGACTAGATACAAAAATGTGACTTAGTATTTTAGACGAACGCACTCCTATATAGTGTATTAATTTACATGTATACATTTATTCCCAATAGCAGGAACGTTTTTATAATCGCTGAAATATCCGGAATATTACCAATACAAACAGTTTGTAGAAATGTGAGAAGGAACATGTATAAAAGCGCAATGTTATCTAACTCCAAATTAAAACAGTAACAATTACCAATCATAACATCTTTCTTTTAACATCTTTTAGATGTAGAGCTTCAGGATGGATTATGTAACAAGGACAACAGCAATGGCACAAGGTGAGCAAAGAAGCTTTTTTACGAAAGTACGACAAGTTATCTGTGAAAGGAGAGAATGTGTAGTATGCAGCAGGCGTGCAAAACACACATTGGGCTAATGGGGCTTCAGCTAGGATGTCAAGTCAAAAGTTTATTCTTTCCAATTATTAAAAATTACTACAAATATATATTAGAAAATCATTCGTTAAAAATGTGCTTGTTTTATACAATGTTGGATTTGACTGGTCCATAAAATTATTTATTTATTTATTTTCTATTATATTCTTCTTACTTAGCTGGTCAGCTCAATCTGTCCACTTTGATGAGTTGTTATGACCATGCTGAGCTTTATCTATCAAGTGTTGGGTTTACCATTTTCAACTTCTCTTGTCTCCCCAAGGTCCGCTTGTCGTAGGAGGGATTGTACTTTTCTCATGTATTTAACCCCCTACAAGCCAACATGGGAGACGATCCCTCCAACCATCGAATTACAGCTTGCCTATATGTACGAATGTTCAATTTGTTAAAAATGTTTTTTAAAAGTCATCTCCTTAAGTCCATAAGAGCTGGGCAAACACATAGCAGGTGGGGTAATGTTTCATTTTGGTAACCACATAGGCGACTGTGAGGGTCCGTATAACTGCCTATCCAGGATGGTAACAAGTCCTTCGAAAGCTGCAAGCCCAGCCGATGTTCTATATATCTCTGTTTTAGTGTCACATTAAAGTGGCACAGTGGCAGTGCTTACCCATTTCCTCGATAAAAGACCGAGACCAGTTCAGGTACCTACCCAATTTATAGTAGATCTTGCGTCCTTTGCCCTTAAGGTAAATTACTTCTCATTTGGTAAAGAGTTTTTCTTCCAAATTAAAGGAGTCACAATGGGCTGTCCATTCGCTCCAGAGCTGGCTGTACTTTTCATGTCACTTTATGAAGACACTTTCGTCCACAACAATAATCCATTTGCCAAATACATAGGAACGTGGCTTCGTTTTATTGCCAATGTTTTTATGGTGTGGACGGGCGGTGAGGAACAACTTTCACTTTTCCATAATTGGCTAAATGCGCGTACAGAGGATATCAAATTCAGCATGTCACAATCAGCAAGGAACATTCCTTTTGTGGACGTTCAAGTATATCCTGCAGAGGGGAGATTGGTAACAACATTATATACCAAACCCACGGATAGAAATAAGGCCCTCTTATTTACCAGCAACCACCCAAGAAGCCTATGTGGAAATCTACCGTATGGCCAGTTCCTACGAATTCAAAGGAACTGTTTTTACAATGAGGACTACGATCTTCATGCGGATAAGTTGATAACTAAATTGCTCGAACGTGGATACCCTAAAAAATTGGTTAAAAATGCAAAAAAAACGCGCTAGATGGACACCAAGGGACTGTCTGTTGGAAAGGAAAATTAAACCACAGTTACAAAGACAAGTCTGTGTCACCACATTTTGCCCAAATTCAAACAAACTGAAAAAAATCATTGGACAAAATTGGCATTTAGTAAAAAACTTGGAAGACAGTTAAAAGACACCGCCGCTATTTGCTTTTAAAAAAGAAAGTAGCATTTCGAGCCAGATCGTACCAGCAGCGATGCCAAGAGACCAACAACCATCATTAAGACAACTGATGGGTTTTGCCCCCATTACTGGACACCACAAATGCGGGACTTGTGTGTGCTGCGACCTCACGATAGAAGGTTCGGTATTCACACACAAAGGAATTTCTTGGAAACACCAATCTTTTAGCAACTGCAAAACAAAATTTGTGATCTATGGAGTCACATGCCCTTGTGGACAATTATATATTGGAAAAACCAACCAGGAGGTGCGCCAAAGAATTTCTCAGCACAAATCGCGAAATAAAAACAAAGTAAAAACTGCACCACAAGTGAACCATTGGACTAGAAACAATCATGCAGTAAATGACTTGAAATGGACAGTCCTGTCTAAGGTCGAACGAGACCCAAGAGGCGGCAACTTGGAGCTAAAGCTATCCCAAAGAGAGGCCCATCTAATTGTCAAGTTTGACACGGCTGTGTCTGGGCTTAATGAGATGTCAGAAATCTTTAGACTATAGCTCCTGCCTCGGCCCTGTGCTTATTGTTCACTGATATGTTTCTGTTGCCACTCGAGTCACCTCTTTTCTTGTCCTCGCCAAAGTTGTCCTACCGTCTAGTCACTGATTTTAGGCATCTTCCTTCAGCCCTGACTAGATATAGCGTTCCATTTTTTTGACCCATTACTTCACGAACTACAATTCCCAGCATACCATGGCTGATGTCCGCTATTAGCCGCGATGTGTCCAATTTGAGGACATTCTTTGAGATCCTGCCCATCCCATTTGCTGAATATTACTATTTTCATTCATTATTATTTTCCCTTGAGTCCCGACTTCTGTTTTTCAATAGGCCACATGAGACCGGGCATCCACCTGTACACGCGCACTAAAAGAGACTACATTACCCAGCATTCGTAGCGACACCAAAGCGACAGCTACTGGCGTGTTGTCAGCGTCCCGGGTGATTCACCGCGTCATACCGCCGCTGATCTACCGATTGATATTATCGGTAACACTCTTAACGTTTTCGATCTATTCTGTCTCGAATACTTACCGCGGGTAGGATAATTAATATACATTCTCGCTACATTTGGTTTTTAGAACAACTTGGCGCCGCCATTTGTGAATGAGCAAACACGCTATGTGAAGTCCACTTTAATGCAGCTATATTCCAACCTCCTCCTCTGAGTGTCCCTCTGCGAGGTAAGCCACTTGCGCCTGTGGGAACAATTAGCTCTAACGTTTCAGTGCAAATAAGAGGGTTTTACTCATCCTTAGTTCGTTCCCTTTCAGATTTATTTAGTTTGGCGCAGGCTTCCCTGGGATTGTCAAGTTAAACCCCCAGTCCATTGGACCATTTTTTGGTGGATTTTGCATTCGGGTGCTAGTCCTGGTAGGTAAATGCAACTCTAGTTTGTAGTTTGTATGTACTTACAGTTTTTCTTAGTAGATACACTCATGGTTTCTTTTTTCTTTACCCTTTTTCATTTCTGTAGTTGTTTGGAACATGTTTGTGGAGGACTAATCATGGTGTCATTCAGTTGATGAAACTTAAGCATCTTACGCTGGTAAGCTGTAGTGCATTTCGGGTGTAGTAGCGCTTCCAGTTTCTTGATTTTTGTAAAAATAAAATACACATTTTTTTATTTCTTTCACAGGCTTTGTGTTGGTCCTGAGGAGAATCCCTCAAGTTGAAGGGATTCGAAACGCGTAGACCCTCGGGTCTGCCATGTGGCTTGTTTTTGCTAATTAATGTGTTTGCAATTACCCTGTGGCAACAATACACCTTAATTTGTTTGTGTATAGGTTTCCTTGAATGAATCAAAAACAATTGTTTGATTTGAATATAGTGTATTTTAAATTTATTGTAATGTAGATATTGTTGTTGGCAGACTAATTTCTCCTTTTTTGGTTTATCCATTCCCCATTTGAGTGAGTTTTTGTTTGCATGGATGCGTGAAACGCCTGAGTAATGCGTAGTGAAGGAATGTGTGATTTTTGTCAAAGTCCTGTGTCCATTTTTCACTGTTGGTTTATAATTCAATTGTGATTTTTGTTTAGGATTTCAAATGACCTTTTAGAGAAGATTTGTTTAAATAAAGAGCTACTAAATAGCGCTTGGTTGCATTGTATATTTGGCTTTGCAATCCAGAAACTTTGGGTCTAAAAATAGATATCAGCATTGGCATTTCTCTTGTTGTTCTACTTTATTGGGCTCAGCCTTGCTGATTGGAGCATCACCCTGTTTTGTTACTAGATGTTTTCAAAAGAGCAGCCACTGCGAGGCTTCCAGCGAGACTTCAAAACGGCAACCGAGCTGCTCACGAAGCAACAGCAGCGTCAGTAGCCAGAGCCGCCACTTCCTCCCTGCTTCAGTCCACTCTCTTCCCCTCAGTATATTCCTGCTGATACCTTTTAAGTTTTGAAAAGGACACAGAGATATTCTGTATGTTTACTTTTCAGCCTTGATAAGGTTTCGGGATAAAACGGGATTAATGTGGGATTAATATGGTATTGTATATAGACACTGTGTTAGCACAGTGTTAGTGCAGTGTTAGCATATTGATGACAGACAAATGTAAGAAAACAAAGTTTTCTGTTGAAAATACTCTTGTCGTCAATATGGTCCTGTTTTTGTTTCTATGCAGAATAAATGATGGGTTGACAGGGGGTTTTCAGGTTTAGGCAGCACAGCGGAGAGTTTGCGTGGGGCTCACTGTCCATATCCGCTGCCCGGTCGCTTTCCTTTTCCGAGCTTTTCGTAGCTCCGCTGCCGCTGCCGCTTTTTCTCCGTTTTTCTCCGCTCCGCTGCCACTGAGCACGGCACGAGGCATAGACCCCCCGCGGGTCCCCCGCAGAACCACAGAATCACAGATCCACAGAACCACAGAACTGTTGGAGACTGTTGGAGACTGTCGAAGACGCCGCTGCCACTCCAGCCGCCACTCCGGCTCCCGAACTCGCAGTCTCGTGTCTCGTGGTCTCGCTCTCGCTTGCTCTCTGCTGCTCTCTACTGGCTCAGCTGACCTCAGCTAGGATGAGATAGCTTCCTGGACCCACACAAAGTCGCACCCGAGTACTTCACAGGTCTTTTAAAGACATTTTGCTTGTAAATGAGGCTTTGATGTCCCCCCCGCTTACAGCCCCTACAGCTCCACTCTTGTTTTTGCTTGAAGTTAAGCCCCCCCGAAATTCTTTTCTAGCTCCCCCCCCATATTTTTGACTGTGGTTGCGCCTCTGGCTTCAGGCACACCCCCCGTCATGTGTGTCTCTCCCACGTTTTAATGTCCTTTTTTCTCTCTTTCTCTTTCTTACTCTCTCACATCGTTTCTCTTTCTTTTTTAAAGTTTTGGACGCTGCTATCTCCAGTCTGCTGTATACAACCTTATCTGAGTTGAAGTGGTGAACTCTCTTGCTTACAGTGAAGGCTTCTTCGACACATAGAGCATCCTCTTTCAATCACGCCAATGGCACTAGGTGAGCAAAGAATTTTGTTTCCGAAACAACAACAAATTATTTGTGAAAGGAGAGAGTGGGTAGTGTGCAGCAGCCTGACTGTGTAGAAATGTATTATTACCTCCAAGCATTGACAACAGATAGGTTACAACAGTCTGAGAAACAGATCTACAAGCTTATTGCACCACTTTTGTGTCACTTTTAACATGGGAAAAGTGGTACAAGGAGCTTGTAAATCTGCGTCTGACTTTTCAAGAAAAAATCTAAACTCCAGACTCTGCGAGACAGTTTTAATGTTGTTTTCTCCCTCTTTCTCTCTCTCACTCTCTGTGACATCAATTCTCTTTCTCCTTTAAAGTTATACACACTGCTGTCTACTTTGACGTGTAGAAGAAGAGTAGAATTAAAGTATTGAAATCTGGTGGCCGCAGTATTTATACAAGGTAAGCACAGCGGCCTGGATATACAATGCCTCCATTGCAATGCATTAGAAATAAGTCAGCATATTTACAATCCCGTTATACCACTTTTGTGTAAGTAACGCAGTAGGCACTTCCAAATAGACACCACTTGAACGCGGGACTATAACAGAAGTGAAATGTACTAGGCACACTGCACATGTAAAATCATAGTGTTACCTTCACTTGTAATGCTTCACCTTATTTAGTCACATCTACATAACTTTAAACTCTTTTTTTTTTGTTTTGCAGGATTCCTACCCAACGTCTTTTGGAGTCCACATCACAATTTGTTTATAATACTGTTTTATTAAAGTTATTTTTCTAGTTGTTTATTATATTATCTTAAGTTACGTTTACAGTTATTATTGTTTTAATAAAAGTTAATAAAAAAAACGATATACTTGATTTATTTTTTGGGGGGTAACGGTCCACATCAAAAATAATATTTATAATTTGAAGTACTATAGTAAGACGTTTGACAGTAGGATTGAAAAGTAGTGGCTGTACAATAAGTTATATTTTCTCTGGATGGACTACAACATAGAAAGGAAATCAAAGTAAAACAAGACAATGTGCGCCACATTTACAAACCTCTTGCGACATTTTCGCGTGCAAACCTACCCCCCTACAAAATTAACTGTATGGGCCACAATGACGCCCCTCAAACCACGAAAACGACCACCCCCGGAGATTTCTATATTGTGTGAGGGAGGCTGAGTGGCCCACCGCCTGATGCCCTGGAGTCCCCCACGCCCAGACCCGGTTGCTGCAGTGTCCTGGGGAGAAACTGCCATTACAATGTGTATACCTTTACCACGCATGCTTTTACAGCTACTATACATTTACCACGCATGATAAAGGCATAAGCACGGTAATGGCTTTGTGGTGACAGTCACACGCTCTAATGGCTGTGCCTTACGTGATTCCAATTATTTTTTAGGTATGCGTGTGACCAGGTCTGATTAGATCGGAAGCCAAGGACAAACACTGTGGTGTCTGTGGCAGGAAATCTCATAGATCACAGAGAAGATAGGCGGGGGTAAATTGAAAGTAGCAGGTATAATAAAAATAATGGAAGAACACTACTAAAATGGCGGAGGATGGAGTATGTAATTAACGTTTGGTGCCTCGGCAATGCGTTTCAAATAAATATAGATAGAATATGATAATTAATATATTACAAAAGTATAGCAGCAGATGAGGCACATGACCCGGCAGAAGAAAGCGGAAAATTGAATACCTGAAATGAGGAGAGGTTTGCTTGGCGAACTTGAAGAAAAACAAAGAAACGTGGGTTTGGAAACGAGGCTGCGCATATGTAGAGAGTACAACTGGTGCAAAGAAAACCCGGAAAGTTTTACATACTATCATAAAAATATAGCTCTTTTTTTGACCAGTAAAGTTACTTCTGAAAAGAACTGTTTTTTATGAGCCCCAAAGCCCTAACGGTCCCAGCCAGCTCCCCGCGTCCTTCGGGAGCCGGCATTGCTTTTCGTCACCCCGGGCGCTGCAGAAGGGGGCACTGTAGGCACCTCGTAACACTGCAGAAGCCGGCCTTGAAAGGTGGTGGTCCCCAGGGCCATCAAAGGCTCCAGGAAGGGGGACGCGCGGCCCCCCTCCTAAGATTCACAAGCACCGAGGGGTGGTAGTCCCCGGGGCTGGGTGGTCCGTCCTCCCTATTTTCTATATTAGAGCCCCGGGGAGGTGGCAGGCCCCGTAGCAGTGTGGGGGATTTGAGACCCCCCTCACACAGTTTATTTTAATTTAAAAGAGGCCCCAGGGACTTGTGGTCCCCGGGGTTCCGGGGGGCCTTGAGCCCCCCCGCATACATATAGTTAAAGCCCCGGGGGATGGCGATCCCCGAGGCAGAGGGACCCCTCTGTGCCCCCCATTATGAAAAGTAAATTGCCCCCAATATTTGGCCCCCCCGGGGGCTAATTAAGAAAAAAACGGACTTCTAGTTTTTTTTCCTTTTCCACCGCATACAAGTACCATACGCGTATGCCGCAATTTTTTTTTTGTTTTTGTTTTTTAAATGTTGGGCCTAAAAATTCATGTAGGACCCCCTAACCAAGCCTAGAGGGTCAGGATGTTTCAACCCTGCCCCCTTCCCTTCTTTTTCAACTTTGTTTTACTGTTTTCTTGTGACTCGGTTCTACTGAGGCACAAGATGGCTGCTAACACTTCCTGGTTTGGAGTGTTGACAGACAGTTGACATCCAATCAACATGCAGCTCGTGCTCGTAATTGTACGGATTTCCTTACGCGTACAGTACTTCGTCTCTAAATATCACTATGATTTTACTTTTGATTTTCTCAGGAACTACTGAACGGATTTACACCATTTAACAAAAAGCACAATCTACGAACCAAAGTCTACCTCTCTGCCAAATTTGGTAAACTTCAGTTCAGCCGTTCGGGCTGTAGCCCTGGCTAAAGGTCCCTATGGAAAATTGCATGGGGAAAACACGTTTTGGGACCCCCTTTTTCTCGGCCCCCACTTGACGAATCACCCCCAAACTTTCAGGGAAGGAGGGGAGCAGAGCAGGACATTTCTTTGGAGAAATTTGCGAAGATTCGTCCACCGGCGCCAAAGTTATTCCAAATAGAATGTTGTGGATTTCCTATGGAAAGTAGGTCCTAACTATAACTACCTACTGGCGACCGCCAGTAGGTAATATAAAAAAAAAAAAATATATATATATATATATATATATATATATATTTATTTATTTTATACGTATCTCTACAAAGGCATAAGCAAGGTTATGGTGTATCATGCTATATTAAATTGCTTATTACTGTAGGACGGTTCAAATGTGCCTAACCTTAACCAGCTCAAATCAAGGAACTTTACTATCCAGGTGCTTTAAATTGTTTCAAAAATCGTAGTATCACGCCATTAACCTTCCCCACAGCAGTTCAAATGAATCAATTTGAAGAAAAATACTTTTCCATTTTGACTGCTCTAGCGTTTACGGGTTGGATGAGTCTACAGACCATGCAAGGAAGCCCAGGCCGGAGAGGGAGAGAGTTGGCTCTTTACAACGATAGCTGAAGGGGTAGATGCGACTCGGGCCTCATAATAGCAAATGCTGCAGCCATAGTTCAGATTGAAGGTAATGGAGAGTAAAATAATCTGATATTGTGAACTGACCGTGTGAAATGGTAACAGATGATAGACGGACGTTTAAAACTACTCAGGCGCGCAAAAACCACAAAAGTGCAATTTTGGAGACAGACTTCTCTTCAGGAAGTTAGAGGAACGGGTGAGATTGCTATGTCGAGTGAATGGGGATAATAAAGAAGTGAGGGCATTACAATTCTTGACCTTAAAGTGAGAGGCAACTTTCATACAGAAATGTCACTCAAGCCTTCATGATATAAATAGCAATGTATAAAATTGTCAAAACGCATTACCAATCAAAAAAGTGCTTTCATTTTTTTTCAGGGGTGAGAAAGCCGTGACTGGCCAAGTTCTTCATTTGCTGCGTGAGCTTCATTGACCTGCAGCCATTTCATATTCGCTTGACACATTCGAGTTTGGCACATTTATATTTCTTTGCAGTGTTTTCTGTAGTCAAAACATATGGCTGTCCCTTCCAGTGGTGGCAGTTGCATAGGGAGCACTAGAGTACCGTCTCTTCAGCACCCGCACAACACAGAAAGAGAAGCTGCTCAGTTTCGAGTAGCACAAAATGTAACCAGACAAAATGACAGATGAGCTTGGTCAGGTGTTTACATAGAGGAGGCATGAGCTACTAATAGCATTCAATCTACAGGCATTGCACGTCTGAAGGGGGTTTTCATTTGTGCTCCCCTTAAATATCCACAATCAGTGGATTTGCTGTGTATGCTGTGTGCAGTGCAGCATATGTACAGACAGGAGTGTGCACAGATGGTGACACAAAGTTACCCTGAACCCCAAAAGAATAGGGGTGAAGATGAATGGTCAGTCTCCTTCACAATTTTAAATTCTAATAGGGCCCTCAACGGGTTCCTTGCACGCCAATATAGAGATTCGTGGGGCCTGCTGCCTGCAGAAAGTAGAGATGAGCCTTGCAGAAGTCGTGGTTAAATAAAGAATTTATTGTGTAGTTAGTTAAAACCATTACAAATTTACCATAAAATCATCAAGTGGAACAACATTCTTATTTACATGTTGAATTGTGCAAAGTTGAGAGTTTGTTCGATCTTCTTAAAATGAGACATTGAACATAGAGGATCTAAACCAAGCACATTTATGTCCAGAATGTGGAAATGTCCGCTGACTGCTTCACAGCGATTGTAAGGAAGCTCTAAGAGCTTTTTTGTCTACCGCTAGGCTAGTGCAGATGTTTCCCTTACCATTGTTAAAAAAAGTCCCTGCTAATGAGTAATTTCAATTCTTAGCACCAGTCTAAAAAAGTTGGCAATATACATCTAGAACGGGAAAATTGTGAGCTATGTGCAAGTTAGTGAAGTAGTGTGGCTCACTGGTTAGAGGCGGCAGACCCGAGAGCAGAGGACGGCCCGGGACCAGGGTTCGATTCCCGACGCGGCAGGTTTCTGGACCAGGGTCAGCGAACTCGATAATTCTCTCGCCTCGGTGCCCACTCTGATCAGCGATCACACTCGGCAACTCTGGGCATTAGCTTGCCTCATCTTCACTAACGGCCCCACCAGACCGCCGGGGATGCCTGGTCTCACCCTGGAGATACCCACTAAGGGACCATCTCTCAGGGAAGCCAGGAAGGGTTTCGCAGCGGTCGAAGCGCGGAGATACTCCTCCAGGAGTCGATCCTAGCGCTATATAAACTTGCAATTAATTAATTAAGTTAATACCAGATGACAGTTGTCCTCCATTACGATTTTGTGTATATCTGCACAATGCCACTTGTAGCTGCCACTTGATTGGAGTTTGTGTGCAAAAATGCAAATCGATGTAGCACATACGTAATAAATAGCGCCATCTTAAACACTATTTGTTTGATATTTGTAACAGTTTGCTGACTTGTTGCAAGAACTTGGCTACCCTGCATGAGATCTGTAATGACTTGCTGTTTAATAATGCCATTACGGCAGGTCAGCATGATCGGATCCGGAGAGAACGGAAAGTTGAAAGTAAAAAATGCTGTCTCCAGTTATTAACATCTGGGCAGGAGGTGTAAGAGTGACTCTTCCCCCTGTTCGCAGAGTCGGCACAGACTGGTCGGCCATGTCCGTTTCCATGTAGGAACCTGGGGCCAGATGTAGGAGCCGAAATACCGGTCGGTAACTTCGGCCGTTACCGACCGGTATTTAGTAATTGGCATGTAGGGGCCCTATTTTACCGATTTGGTAAATTTACAGAATCGGTCCAATGGCCTTACAGATTCGGTATTTTACCACCCAATCCAATTGGGTGGTAAAATACTGAATCCAGGTGTGCATACACATGTGCGCATGCACACCTATGCCATGTGACAGACAGACATGCCCTTAGGACATGTCTGTGTGCCACATGGCACACATGCCATTATTTGGGGTGCTAGAGGGTGTCAAAGTGACACCCCCTGCACCCTTGCTGGAATCGGTATTTACCGAATCGGTACATACCGATTCGGTAATGCCCGTTGATTCCTATGGGCTTCAATGCCCATAGGAATCAATGGGCATTACCGAATCGGTATTTACCGATTCGGTAAATACCGATTTCTACAGAATCAGTAATTCAATTACCGATTTTCCCTACATCTCCCCCCTTCTATTTTACCGATTCATAAATACTGAATCGGTAAAATTCGGTATTTATGAATCGGTAAAATATACTTACCTACATATGGCCCCTGATCTTTTGAGCAAAAAGCTCCCAGTCGAATCAAGAGTAGAAAGTGCTGTATAGTTGGAGATATGTGTTGAACCAGATATGGCTGTGGTGACTTTGCAGAAGTCCATATATGGAGTATTCCAGCATCTAAGTCTAAGAGATGGGTAAGCAGTAGCAGGGGAAGAAAATACACCATGCCTGTTTCAAAAGCATTTGTTTTTACGTTTGGTCGCCTCCTGTCGCCTGTAGGGTCGAAGTGAGCAGCGCTGACATTAAAGGCATTATGGGGAGCGGGGTGGCAAGTCTGCTGTTGTTTGGCTTTGAGAATCCAGAATATATACATAAATACTTTTCAAAATTTCAAACAGTGTATTTCTGCATAATGCAACTGTTGCAACACATATCTATTTGGTATATTTAGTATGTTACATTAATTGCGTTCAGTGGCAATTGAACATAGAAATAGTCATGCTTCACCATCACTGCCCTGATGACAATGCTATTAGTGAATCTACAGGAAATTCATTTGTCTTTTTCTCCCTATTCATGGCCTAGGCTGTTCTATATATGAAGTAAAATTATAATTTTTTGCTTTTGTACAGGGTTCAGAAGCTCTGAAGTATTTCTAGGTGCACTCATGTTACGGTGAACGAAAAGAAGGCATTATGAAAAAAGTAATTGCCTAGGATCACACAGTGCGATCAAGTGGAAGCCGGGACTGATGCAAGTTTTCCTGGTTTCACTTTGTGTAATTCAGCCCCTACATGGCTATTTCTTTTTCTCACCCATTTTTGATCATAGCTTAATACTAAGACCCTGATTATGATGTCAGTCAGAGTTGCCTCCGACCAACATCATCATGGATTCTGGACTGACCATCCTCTGGTCGGCGGTCCAGAACGCAGTATTACAATGCGACCGCACATGGTGCAGTCGCATACTCATATTTCTATAATGGACCTTGAGCTGGGGGCCGTAAACCGGCCGTAGAACAAGCTCCCATAGATAAATGGTAGATTCTGTTAATCCCTGCACCGTGTGGCAGGCAATTCAAGGTGCCTGCTACATGATGCAGGGATTAACAGAGGCCCCCAACCAGAGGCCTTGGAGAAATGGGGGCTCTGACAGGGGCCAACAAGGCCAATTTTTGACCGGCTGTCCATTTTGGAAAGCCTGACAGGGAAACCTGTCGGAAACCGACCTCAGAGATTACGGTGGGGCCTCCGACTAGCCGATGGGCTCCTTGAGCCTGCCGAAATGACCAGCTGGATTAACTTTTGATATGATTCGGAAAGCCTGCGACCTGCGCTCAGAGGCTTTCCAACTCACATCGCAATTAGACCCTATGAGTTGAATTATTTGAGGTGCCACATCAGTGCACACTGTGTTAAATACATCTTGGCTAGACATGTTTCACAAGATCTGGTGGTGTTAATATTTGGGGAGGATGATGTTTTAATGAAGAAACTAAAATTGAAACCAGAGCACCCAAACATGGTCAGTGCATTGAAACTGTTTGCTCCATGTAGGCAAAAGTCCTATCCATTGTCAGTCATTCTTGAATTAATTCAACCACCTTCTTGTCTCCCATCCAATTATTGTAGCAAAGTGCCCCTTTAGATATAATTAGCCCACACTTTTTGCTTGATGCGATTTTGAACTATAAATGCACTAGGTCCCTGCTAACCAGGTTTCCAGTGCCATATGTCTTTCACAAAACTGTACCACAATTAGCACGACTTCAGCAACCCCTGTAAGACCCTAGTAAATTATACCCCCTGGTACCTAGAGCATGGGGACTGAAGAAGGCCCACTGGGGCAACAGAACGAACCCAGAGACCCCTCATCAAGACAGTGCATACTGCCACTGCAGGCTGTGTGTCTTGGTTCAGGGAAAACAGAAGATTTGACATGGCACACAGCCCTGTGTGCCATGCCATCATGCACTGCATGAGATATAGGTAAGCCATCCCTACTGCATGCCCTACAGCCCTGAGACAGGGTGCACCATATCCCATGTGTGGACATATCTGCATGAAGAGATATGACCCTGCAATATCTGAACCATTCTTAGATATTGTAAGTGCCCAGGGAAGCCATAGAGAGTACATGGGCTGGATACTTGCCATTCTGAGTTTCCTATCTCCATGATGGCTGCACTGAACCCTAAGATGTTTGTACCAAACATCTTGTCTTAATAAGTCCTCATTGATGCCAATGTTGGATTTATCAATAAATGCACACAGGAGACCTTTTAGAAAGTCCCTTGAAAATTAACCAAGCACTGGTGTAGTCTCTGACTAGTCATAGCCAGCCTGCCACCACCAGAGACATGTGTATGACCTCATGGAATGATAGCCCGTGCTCCCAGAGGCCAGAAACAAAGCATGCTCTGGGGCGGAGGTGCTTCACATCTCCTCCCAGCCAGAATGGTCTTCCAGAGAAGGAAGCTTCAATGGGGAAGCCACCTTTGAAGTGCAGGTCAGGCTTCCCCAGATACCACCCCCCCTATCCTGCTCCACATTTTGTGGGAGGACAAGCTTGAATATTAGTTAGATGAGGAAGAGTGTCACTATTTAGCGAACACCACCTCTAAGGTTTGTCAGGCGATGTAGAACCCTCTCTTGTAAATCCACCATCTTGAGATGGTGGAAAAACAACCTATCAGGGATAGCCAAGTGGCCCTTCCCACAGGAAGTGGTCAATTAGAGGGAATAGACACCCTAAAGGTAGGTAGCCCATCGGCTACTACCTGTCTCCCCCTTTAACGCCCCTGAATTTAGCATTTAGGAGGCCTCCTTGGACCTTGATCTTCAGATCAGTCAGACAAGAAGACATGGACAAAAAAGAGCTGCTGCCTGATAACTGAATCCCTGTGGCAGAGAAAATTGGTGCCAAACCCTGTCTGCTGCCTCAAGGACTTGATAAATGTGGTTATGCAGTCTTGTCCTGAACCTGTGAAGTCTCCAAGAACACTGGAGCTCCTCCATCCTTTGAGAACTCACAGAGCACTTCCCTTGGAGTGAAGGTATTACTCCTCTGCACACCGCAAGCACTGATCCCGCTAAGTACGGTTTGTCAACTTGCTGCCCCCGGTGACTCCAGTGCAGCACCCAAACCAGGAGTGGCACATCAGCTTCAGGGGTGGTCAGAAGCGTCTCCCCGCTAAGTTTGGAGACACCAGGACCTACCATAACTGCACTGTACCAATACCCAGGGTACCGCAACTCCTTCAGCAAATAGTAAAATGAAGAGTCCGTTCCAGACTCCAACTACCCCAAATCTAAGCACCCATTGGGGGACATCCGAACCCCTGAGACCTATGTTGTGAGTGGCCCAGCTGTCCTGAAATCGTCTCTCCAAGTTGCCTGCTTCTAGCCACAAGAACAACTCAATGCATGACACCAGGCTGACCAATCTGATCTGCACTCGGCTCGACCACACCCGGGCTGGAACAATCCAGCTGTGCTCCAGTGGTCCTGAAACGCTTGCAGCCTCCTGCCTTCAGTGGGACCCACCGGACTAACCTTTAAGTCCTTCTTTGCAGTGTCTTTATAAACTACCCCCTTCGTCGTATTACACCAGTTACCAAAACCCTCAGCACCCTGTTCCCGGCCGTGTTAGGATGCTCCGAATCTTTTTCTGCTGGAACATTGGACCTGGCCCTGCTACTGACCAAAAATGAGAAGTGAACCACTTGAAGGTATTGCCTGATTTTATATGTATTTTTCTGCTTTCCACCATTGATTTCAATTGTGCACATTTGCGCACAAGAGTAATATTTTTAGAAAACTGAAAAATCGTATCTTTGGAAGTACTAGCTGTAAATTGTAGTTCTTGGTCTTTTTTAAAATTACAGAAAAATCAATACTAATTTTACAAATTAGTTTCAGATTTATTCTTGAGTGTATGTCTCACGTCTTGCCTCTGTGAGTACAACAAATGCTTAGCAATACCCAATGATAAGCCATACTTATTGTCTACAGTACCACAAATAGAGTGTTAGTATTATTTACTTTTGGCTCTGTAACCCAATAAAGGGCTCACTGGACTTTCTGCACAGTGTACTTTGTTTTAGTACACTATACAGAGAGCCAGCTTACAACATTGGGGAGAGGAGTTGGCCTAACTTCTAGGGCTGTCGACCTAAAATCTGGGGAACTGGTTTTGAGTCTCAGCAATGATGCTGAACATCCTGTGATTCTGGGCAAATCACTTAATCTCCCCGTGCCTAACAAAAATGAATGTGTCCTCATGTAATGCAACTGGTGCTATGTAAAGCGCTCTAATACCCAATTTGGGTCAAGTTTGCGCTATAAACATCTCTGTAAATAAAAAACAAAAAACACAGAAAAATAATTGGTGGCAGTGGTGGGATCTACGAGTTTGAGTTTGCTATTAGGCTAAAATTGTCTATAGCCGGTTGTTTTTTTTAATTAGTCTAGTTTTCTAAATTTTAAAATTAACGGTTAGGCCATTGGTTAAATCCCTCAATCCACTTATTAGAATTTAAAGATCTTACTGTAGTTAGGACAAAGAAAAATATAATGTTTTTTTAACTTTATGAAAAGGTCCCAACATTAGTAAAAAATAATGAGTGTAACTGATAACCAGAATCAAAAGCTCGACTTGACCACTTACATGGATCTGTCCTATGGCAGGTGCAGGGCCCTGTGCAAAGGTTATGGTATTAATACTGGCAACCATGCGAAGAAAGAAAAACTTAAAAGGTTCATAGCAATGTTAGAAAGAGGTAACCCAGAACTAGTAGCTCAATCTAAAGAGATGAGACTACTGAAAATCATACTGAAGACGTAGCTGAGTCCATCCACTCAGAGCCAGTTGAGAAGGAACTCATGCTGGAAAGATTAACCAGGAGATTGAATTTAGAATCTCAACTCCAGGACATTGAAAGACAAAGAAAAGAGATGGGCCTAGGACCTATCTCTGGTGGCAGCAATGTTGTAAATAAGTCGAGCAAAGATTCTTTAGATGCATAACTCCTCAAAGGGATTGTCCCTAAATACTCATAAGGTGATGACATCACCAAATGGTTCACTGCTTTTTAGAAACCCTCCGTAGCTAGGAAAGTACCCATAAAAAATTGTGATTCTCTCTTGTGAAAATTATTCCTAAGAAATTGCAATAATATACTCCTGACTTGAAAAAGATGCTGAATCCTATGACCTCATGACGGATACCCTGATTGAGGGTTTTGGGCTCACTACTGAAGAATACTGGATACAATTCAGGGAGCCTAAAAAAATACAGAGTCAGTCCAGAGTAGAATTTGTTGACTTTTCAGTGAAAACAATGGGTGGTAGGTTAACTGGACTATGAAGGGTTTAATTATGAAAGAGAATCTACTAAGTAATTATTAGAATGAGAAGTTACATCCGTATCTGGTAGACCTAGGTCCACTTTCTCCTCTAGAATTGGGGAAGATGGCAGACCACTGGGTCAAGTCACGGGTGACCAAGACTACCACTGGGAGTGATCAAAAGAAAGAGGTCAAAAAGACCCCCCCAAGGGAAAGATAGTGACTCAAAAGATCAAAACAAAAATGAATCTTCTTAAGGCCCCGAAAACCCCTCTCAGGGGGGTTGGCCCAGAAACTCTTCACAGCCCAAGTGAGAATACCAGGGTAAAAACTGGGATCCCAAAATGGCTTGGTGCATGAGTATAAGGCCCTTGGACACTGAACTGGAGACCTTAGCTGTAAAAACAAAAAGAATGCCTCTAGAACACCTAAAGTAAGTGCAGTACTGCATCTCCATATGGGATAACAGGTGAACACTGACCATATCAAGGTGCTCATGGAGGCAATCCTAGTCTCAAAGGGATGGGTGGACCTAGCTACCATGGCTGTTTGGCCCAATCTCCTTGAGAGACACAAACAAGAGCCAATTATCAATGGGATTACAGTAGAAGCCCTGAGAGACACTGTGCCAGTATCACCATGGTAAGTGAACAACTGGTTTTCTCAGATCGATATCTGCCTGGAGAGACTTATTCAGTCCTCAACGCTGACAGACAGGCTAAAGTCAATCCAATGGCCTTGGAGTCCTTAGATTGGGAAGGGATTAGTGGCCACAAAAGGGTTGTAGTGTCTTCTGCTTTCCATGTACAGAGTCTGCTTGTCAGCAATTTGGAGTACTCAGCATGGGCTGAGGTAGAGAGGAAAACCTATGTAGCAATGCTGGGAATACTAAAATGGGTGTTTGTGAAAACCAGAGCACAGTGTAGAACCTAGGGTGAAAAGGAAGCATTGGAGCCTAAAATTATGGACCAACCTTCCAAGAGAAAGGGCAAGAAGTCTGGAAAGCCAGCTTCTATTAGGACACCAGAATTCATCAGAGAAAATACTTCTCAATCCCAGAGGACACTGAGGCCCAGGAGCCAGGTATAAGGTTGTGGACAGTGTCTGGCGGGTGTGGAAGGCCTGTAGAAAGCAGTGTAACATCCCCAAGGTTAACCCATACCTACATATTTACAACTCGAGTCTCTTCTCAGGGTTAGGGGCCCATAGGACCTTTAAAACTTGGAGGGGGATTGGTATTAGGACCCTGGGAGAAGTAATGAATGGAGACGCGGTTGTAAGCTTTTTGGCATTAAAAAACAGATTTGGAATCCCCTGTAATCATTGGATTGTTTATGGACAACTGTTACGGTCCCTGAAGGCACTTAGACCAAAACCGCCACCCCTGGATAATTGCACGCTTTTGGAGGCATTGACTGAAGGATATAAAAAAATTAAGACTCTTTATAACATCCTTCTCTTAGAAACTCAAGATGATGTTGATAAGGTGGAAGTAGCCTGGTCAAGGAAACTGGGGAATCCTGATGTAGATCTCGATCTGGCTTTACTATTGAATAAAAAGATCTTCAGAGCTTCAAATCTGCGGGCCCAGCACTACAAAACTGTGTTCAATCTGTACTACACTCCCGCTAAAATATTTTCCTGGGGGTGAGGGATGACGATACCTGTCCAAGGTGTGGGGCTGGGCAAGCAGATATATTGCATATGTTTTGTAATTGTAGTCTCTTGACCCCCGTGAAGAATGAGATTGAGAAATTTTGGGAGGGGCTGCTAGGTCAAAAGATCAATCTATCCCCTACCCTGATGATCATGGGCATTGACTTGAATCAAAAGTTGGGGAAAAAGGAAGAAGCCCTGGTTTTTATTTCTGTGGCTGTGCTCAGGATCTTAATCGCAGCAGGATGGAAGGATGTTGTGGCCCCGTCCTTTCAAATCTGGCTTTCTAGGTTTCTGGGAATCCATAATATTGAAACTTGCTTGTATGAACAAAGGGGGTGAAGTCAAGAGATTTTGGAAGAAAGATTTGGGCCCCGGTTACTAATTGGAGGCAGATCAAGTTGTAATCGCCTGAGTTACAATTGTGTTTTATTTGTTTTTATCACCTTGTTTTAGATGTCTCGACAATATGAACTGTAGGACAAGATGTACTGTGCTTTTTATTATCTATGGATTGTATTTATGAACTGTTGCTGATGCCCAATAGCTGTTTCTTTTAATGACTGGATTAATTCATTAATGTTTTTTCTATTTTTATGATGCACTGTAAACTCCCAAAAAAAAGAGGCCCAGGAGCTTGGGCCCTACAAGGCTGTCAAGGCCATACCTGATGTCGACTTCCTCAGGAGCAGATCATTCCTGACTCCCCACCATCACTACTTGCATCCATTGTACAAATCAGTGTAATAATAGGATTCTGTTCTTCACTTAGAGACACTAGTCTCTCTCGTTTTATATCTGACTGGAATGTCTGAGTTCCTGTGAAGTCTCTTTTAAATTCAGTTCAATTACTCATAAAGTCCTCTTATGCACTTCCAGCACGTTGCATTAAAACTTAACACTCAAATCTTTACATCATTTTACCTCTGATTTCTGCTCTCAGAATCGCGACACTGCTCTCTGAATTCTCCTCAAGAACAAATGGCTACTCACTAGGTTTCACCTCTCAAAACCGGGACACTGCTCACTGGATTCTGCTCCCAAGACTTCGCACCACTAGCGTTACTAAACTGCTTCAGACAAATCGCTAGTTTCCTCTTTTTTCCTCAGAATGCAGACGCGTTAAAGAGACACTATCCGTCTCCTCAAGAGTTCAGTTGAAGTGTGACGTGCGTTATTCGCACACGCGCTTTGGATTAGTTTGATGTTCAACAACTAGACTGCATGACCTCTTCACTAGGGGTGATCTCGGCCATCTTGGAATTCACGCAATTTCGATTTTGCAAGGCGTTCAACAGTACTAGAAATAAAAATCTTCTGTGAGGTTGCATTTCTTCACATTGCCTACTACAGAGGTACTTGAAATTCCTATTCCTCTTTTCCGAGACTATTGCATGGCAGGTTGATGACCTCTTGACTACAGCAGAAAGTTTGGGCTCAGGGAGACCATCTATTGAAGATCTGTGCCAGCAGCAGATAACCTGTCTCACTTTTAAAAGAAAGCCTGAGGCAGCAAGCTGCTGATCAGGGAAAGGGAAGTGTCAGTGTTTCCCACAGGACCTATTGAGAGGAGGGGCTCCTATTACACTAAGGCCAGAGATTCCAAAAATTGTGCCACTAGGAGAGTGGTAGTACTTCAGCAATTTAGAGAGTTTCTCTTAACATTTGCCCATGAAAATGCCCTAGCTGGGTATCTTTGCCAGATCAAAATGTGGAGTAGGTTGGTGAACAACTTCTACTGGACAGGAATGTTTCAGAAGGTGAAGGAGTTGTGTAACTCCTGTGCCACCTGTGAAGCCAGTGGCAAGATAGGCAGCCACATGACTTCCCCCTTAATTCCACTTCCAGTGGTTGGGGTACCCTTTGAGAAGGTTGGGATTGATATTGTCGGTCCCCGTGACCCTCATACAGCATCAGGAAACTGATTTATTCTGGTGGCAGTGGATCATGGCAAAGGCCCTCCTTGGTCTCTTCACCAGGGCCCATTTTCCTAAGGAGTTAGCAACAGACAGAGGCACAAACTTTATGTCTGCATACTTAAAGCACATGTGGACTGAGTGTGGAGTGACCTATAGGTTCAATACCCCATACCATCCGCTGACAAATGGGCTTGGTGAAAGGTTTAACAAGTCCCTAAAAGGTACGATTGGTGAATCCCCTAAAAACACAGAGGGAGATGAGATGTCTTACTACCATGCCTCCTTTTTGCTTACAGAGAGTTGCCACAGAATGGAGTAGGGTTTTCCCTCTTTGAGCTTCTGTTTGGACACCCTATACCAGGACCACTCTTTCTCTCCAAACCCCAGACAGCTGGCCAAGTGCAATGAGTTGCTGGGTCATGCCCAGATGGCCAGGCTGCCCTGGAAGTACCAATGAGGGCTTATATGACTCTGTACGCCCAGTTAGGGCTCCAAGAGGACAGTGCATTTTCGCTAATGGATCCCTCAGCATGCACAGATTACAGAAAAGACGGGTAATCCTTCCTCCAAGCCTTGCTTCCAGGAGAGCAGGGAGGGATGTGAATATGTGGGGCATTTAAGCCAGCACTGCACTGTGAATGTGATGACTGGGGAGATCTGGAATTCCCATGGATGGCTCATTTGACTCTCCCATCAGTGATGTCATTAGTGATGTCATTTGAGATGTCATCAGTGATGTCATCAGTGATGTCATTTGAGATGTCATCAGTGATGTCATTGTCACTGACATGATGTCACTGACCATGTCATGAATGATGTAATATGTGACATCATCAGCAGTGGATTGCAGGCGCGCGAGTTATAGTGAGTCCAACTAACTATAACGTGGGAATTTCAATGGTTTTGTGTGAGTAAAATGTTCAGCTAACTATAACTGGTGTGAAACCTATGGTTTTTTCAGTGAATTTCAAAGGTTTTTTAAATGCTAATTCCTAACTGTAACGAGTGTGAAACCTATGTTTTTTTCAGTGAAAAAAAAATAAAAAAAAATATATATATATATATATATATATATATATATATATATCCACAAGACAATGAGAAAACGAGAAAAAACTTTGCGGTAAAAAGAGTCCCGAAACATTCTTAATTTCTGAACTATGACTACTTTCGGTTTAAATCAATCTGAAGAATTATATATACATCTGTGATTCTATCATATATTTATACATAAACACACCAGAAAACATTAAATAGAAATTAATGAAGAACACAAAGGATATTGACAAAATGGGCCCACTCGAGGGCTTTATTTAGTGGTAAAAAAACGAATAAATGGCCTGAAATAATGAAACTAATTGGTTCGAACTATAAGACTCATTACAACTTAAGGGAAAGCTACTAAAGAAAACATTATTCCAAAGAGAGGGCTGGTCCCTGGAAGGTAAAACAAAGGGCGGTCTTGTTCACCAGTTTTGAAAAAACTTTATTGGTATCCACAAAGGGTGGCCGAAGAAAAGTAGAAAATCCTAAAATGGATTGACGCATAAAAGATAATGGCCAAATGAAATCCGATAATGTTTTGTTTTTAGAGAAATCTTTCTTTCTAAAAATATAGTAATTACTGGTGTAAATATGTAAATAGTGATTTGTTTTTTGAAGTTAGAACTACCAAGACCGGAAATCCTGGGGTTAGTGGTCTAAAATATGTAACATACAAACCGTGAACAAAGTATGGGAGATACCGGAACGCGTGGGTTGGTCCTGTGTTTGTGAAAATAAATGATTCAAGAATAAATCAATACCCTGAAAGAAGACTACTGGTGCGCGGCTTAATTTGTTTCTCTGGAAACTGTTGTGAATATAATATATTCGGGTCACAGCTTCTTTCTTTGGGAGGAGGAGTATCTACAGACATTTTTGCTGCAAGCCAGTACGCAAAAAAAAATGTGTACCCCCGCCGCACAAGCGGTCTGGACTTCCTGGCAGGCTCCCTCTGGAGCAATTTTTTGTTGGATTGCGGTAGCAGTCAAGTCCAGCACCCACCCTGACACCTGGCTGATATTGCGGGCAGGGGATATTTATATCCCCTCTTAGGGCAACCGGGATTCCTGTGCTAGCCACCGTAAAGTATTCCGGGTGTTGAGGTGACGGCGTGAAAAGAAGGGGGACTCGAGGTGGCGCCGAACTGATTGATTGCCCCACCTCCCAGTGTACTTCCAATGCTGTGCCTCCCATGGACATCTACTCTGTGAATATCACCCCGAGCAGCAATTCCGATCCCATGTGGCATAACACCCAGGCATTATGGGACGTGTAGTTCCACAACGCGGAGCTACAAAGGAGTGCCGGTCGTCATCAAGGGGGCGGAGCAAGATTTTGCAAACAGCAGCGTGGCAGGATTACAAACACCGCAGCACTGGCAGCAGTTGGAGAGGGGCGCTGAAGAAGGCTGGTATTGCCGAAATGCATTCGCCTGGGACATTCGACCAATAAAGTGCTGCTTTGTTTCTCCCTTCGGGTCACAGCTTCTTTCTTTGGGAGGAGAAGTATCTACAGATATATATATATATATATATATATATATATATATATATATATATATATATATATATATATATTTCCAAATCCTATACCCAAGTACAGAGAGACAACACAGTGTCTTGCATCAAGAAGAACATTTATTTACAAAACGGCTGTTGGACGCGTTTCGCCTGACTAGCAGGCTTGTTCAAGCGAAACGCGTCCAGCAGCAGTTTTGTAAATACATTTTCTTCTTGATGCAAGACACGGCGTTGTCTCCCTGTACTTGGGTATAGGATTTGGTAATAAATTACAGACTTTGCCTGGTCAGTCCGTGAAAGACGACACACCCTTTGATCTGGTGATGCAGCAGTTTTGTCTTGGCGTGAGGAGCTTCATATATATAAGCGAGCACCAAGGTAGGGGGCGGAGTGGATCCCCTCCATTGGGGATGTGGCAGGACTCACATAAATGAACAGTTTCAAAATGCCGCTTGACGATTACAAGCATCTGAGGAAGGCCAACCAGAGGCCGAAATGCATTATGCCGCTGGATCTTGAAATAAAGCGTTTCCCAAGCTGTCCCCGTGTGGCCTACGCTCTTTGTTCAGTTGAGAGGAGGTGTTTGGATGTAATTCACGCTGTGCCAGTTGCGTGATACGGAGGCCTCTGCATCAATTGTGGGCCACGGACTTAGCTGGCTGCTGATTCGGCGGGTTGCTTTCGTTCCGAGGGATCGGATTACCCATGGCCCGCCTCAGGAATCCAGGACATTTGCGGGCGGAGACACGTTGGGCAGGCTGTATTTACACCCCTTCCTCTGCCCACTTTGTCATCTGGAGGAAAGGGGATAATGCGGTGATGGGGACTCAGGGAAAAAGCCGCAAGAACAATAACAGGAATTCGGCAATTTGGAAGTACCACCGTGAGCCTGCACTCTGCGAAATCCACAGTGAGTGCAATTCCCCCTGCAACACCTACCTGGAGACACCTGCATCCTGGGACGTGTAGTTCTTCAACTGCAGTGTGGTGAGCGAGCACCAAGGTAGGGGGCGGAGCGGATCCCCTCCAATGGGGATGTGGCAGGACTCACATAAATGAACAGTTTCAAAATGCCGCCTGACGATTACAGGCATCTGAGGAAGGCCAACAAGAGGCCGAAATGCATTATGCCGCTCGATCTTGAAATAAAGCGTTTCCCAAGCTGTCCCCCGTGTGGCCTCCGCTCTTTGTTCAGTTGAGAGGAGGTGTTTGGATATATATATATATATATATATATATATATATATATATATATATATATATATATATATATATATATATATGTATATATATATATATATATATATATATATATATATATATATATATATATATATATATATATATATATATATATATAAAAAGAGGAAGTCGAACTTGTCAAACGCATTTAAAAGACGTCTGCGGACCCAAAGTTGAGGTGCATTTTTTGTTTATTTGTGCTCAAAACCCCCGCACCTAGCCATGACGCGTTTCGGGCCTCCCTGGCCCTTGATCACATGACGCGCTACGATGTGCATTAAACATATTTAAAGTGCAAGTGCCAATTACCAATGACAGCGTCATCATGAACATAGAAGTAATACTATGTTAGAACAGTGTTGGTCCAAGGTTATAAGAAAAAGTCTTCAGTAAAATACTATATAACCTAAAAACACTTGATTATCAAATTATAAACGATGTATATAAAATCATTTATAAAATCAGTGATTTAAGACCATAAAATCAATACAGCTAAAATAGCATGTCACGATTTCATTGTTAAATTTTCAAATGACAAAAACATATTTTTTTTATTATTTTTTTTTTTAAACAACATTATTTTAATTTTATTTAAAAAAAAGCTAAAGGTGCTGGCTGAGGTAATGGGAGTTAAGAGGCAATTTTAAGGTTAAGGGGTGGGTAAAGTTAAAGGGAATACGGGTCAACATACATAACAGTATCTTTTCTCTGTTTATGAGTTTCTAACATTATTTCTATAGGCAATTGGGCACAATAATGTTACTCAAAAAAGGCATCTGCCGAAATGCGTTGTCTTAGTGCATAAATAAATACTTTTTTCTTTCACAACAAATGTTATAGTTGACAGCCACAGCTGGTCTAAGACAGCCAGGTCTCCAGACAGTAGAATATATAAAATAACATAAGTAATGTCGATTTTTGTACTTAAATACAATCACTGAACAACAAATAAAATCAAACACATGACCCCAACGATAAACATTAGTATCATACATTTAATAGAAGTTCAGCTGCATGCTGTACATAACCCTCCTGGTTGTGTAGAGGAACAATTACAATTATATTTCTCCCACATCATTTGGCATTTGGCCATCTCTAGACTATTAATGCCTCTGGGATGGGCTCTAAATAGAGACCCCGGTAGTCCGCCCATTTCTTCCAGATCTTAAAATGTTTTTGAGGGCATCCATGTGCTTTATACACTGGTATTTCCAACCGCATACAAAAATCAAGACCCTTTTTCCATGTTGCTACTAATGATAGGGAGGCATCTTTCCATGCTTTAGCTATATCACATTGTGCCAATGTTAAACCAATGAGCAATACATGTTTTTGTATAGGCTACCCCCAATGTCATCATATGGAGTTTGATGGAGTATATGGAGTAAGGTCAATCGTGTTGAGTTTGGTATATCCCATCCTAGGACCTCCGACACACATGTATGTTCACCCCTCCAGGACCTAGAGAACGCTGACCACTGCCACCAAGTATGGATAAAGGTGCCCTCCATGGTGCGGCACCGTAGGCAGAGAGGAGAGTCGATTAGCTGGGCATGCCAGAACCTGTATCTAGTATAATACACCTTATGTAAGTATTTAAACAGTATTAGCCGCAGTTGTGCCGCACTTGTGCAACAGTGGCCACACCCCACAGCGACTCGAGGGCCTGAATCCAGTCCTCATCTTTCAAGGGACCCAGGTCTTCCTGCCAGGTATCGCGTGTTTTACAAATGTTGGTGAGATTGTTTGTAATCAATGTCGAGAATATCTTGGTGATCTTATGTTCTCCAAGTTCACCCATAAATACTTTAGCCTCAATAGGTTTGAACTCAGGTATAGTTTCCTGGCGTGCAAGATAAGGGGTAAAGACATGGTGGAACTGGAGATATTTATAAAACTGCGATCTTGGCATTTCATATTCCTGCCGGAGTTCCTGAAACAACTTCAGGACTCCACTGTGGAGAACATCTCCAACCATAGATATACAGAAAGACTCCCACCGAAAAACCCCGCCACCCCAACAGCTGGGGAAGTAGACCATTGTGCCAGAGTGATGTTCCTCTTTTAAGTCTATCCCACCACCCCATTTGTTGCAGTGATTTTTTCAGATCAAAAAACACTGTCACGTTTACTGGTGGCAGTGCCTTCAGTGTCTGGTTGGCATATAGGATTGTACATAGTGACATATTACCCATCAGCCAACGTTCGGCTGCATAGGCAGGATCGCCTCTTTTTCCATACCACCAATCATTTAGGATGAGGAGGTGCGGGCAGTGTAGTATGACTGGATGTCAGGTGTTGCAAGGCCTGCACAATATGTAGACTGCAAACATTGTTTTAATGCTTTGTGAGCGGAGCCCCCCGCCCCAGAGAAAATGTCTAAGGGTAGCATTCATTTGATGAAACTAAGTGTATGGTATCGGGTATGAATGGTTTTGGAGTAGATATAAGAGGCAGGGTAGAGAGATCATCTTAAAAATGGCTTATCCACCAAACAAAGAGAGCGGCAGATGCGCCCACGACCGGGTCTGCGTTTTAATCTGTATCCACAGTGGGGCATAGTTCCTCTACCATGACAGTGCCTGGGAGGACGACAGAAAAACTCTAAGGTATTTAAACCCATTGTGGGCCATTGTCACCTCATCCGCCCACTTGCCCACATGGCATTCGCCCTGCAAGGGCCACAGAAAGGATTTCTGGGCATTCATATACAGACCAGATGTCTCACCAAAGATATGCAGTATCCGGAGCAGTTTTGGTCCCGACCAACTAGGCTGTGTAAAAAAGAACAGGACATCATCTGCATACAGCGCTATCCGGTTGGAGACTTCCCAGGACCACTTGAACCACCAAAATTGTGCATCTATCTGTATCCAGGTTGCCAGGGGCTCCATAGCCAGCGCAAATTGATATGGAGATAGGGGACACCCCTGGTGGTTCCCCCTACCGATAGGGAAGGTGTGAGAGATAGAGTCCACAACTCGGACAGAGGCGGTAATGTCAGTGTAAAGAAGTTGAAAATACTTAAGGAGGCTAGGGCCAGAATTCAAGTGACTCAGGAGCACAAAGAGGATGGTCCATCTGAGACAGTTGAATGCCCGATCGATATTTGCCAGGAAAGGTGCGGCTGCTCACCTAGAAAGTTTGCTGTTGCAGTGGTGTTGTGTATGCGGTGAATATTGTATCATGTGGCCTGACCTGGCATGATCAGGGAGCACCAAATCTGTAATTTATGGTACTATGTGATTAGCTATGACCTTAGCAAGGGAGTTTGGCCTCCACTTTGAGGAGGGATATGAGCCGTAGCTTTCCGAGGGCCGACCCAGTTTTGGAAAAACTACTATCTCGGCATAGTGCCAATCTGCTGGGAGGCGCCCACCAGTCATAACCACGCTAAGTGCTGCCGGATAGGGGCCCACCAATAGGCATGGATATTTTTTAGGGAATTCACATGGAAAGCCATTTGGGCCTGGTGCCTTGCCCGGACTCATCGCAGAGAGTGCCTGTTGGAGTTCATCTTGCGTTATTGGGCGATCTAGCACCTTTCTCACTAAATCCGCAAGGGCCCGTGGCGGCATATCGTCTATAAATTTATATATGAGGGAAGATGGAATTGTCTCTTTGGGAGCATATAAGTCTGCATAGTATCTCACAAAGCTTCCAGCAATTTGGAGTGGATCAGTATGTCCCCAGCAGGGCCAGGGATAGTTGGTATAGTTAGTGGACAGTGTGCGCATTGGCACAGATGATGTTATAATGAACTGAATTTATCCACCAATGGTAAATCCTACTACTTGTAGGTAGCCACACCATTTTAACCTCATCAATAAGGTTGTTGGCATATATTTGTTGTGAGTGAAGTGGTTGTTGGTGTGACACATCACCATCCCTCTGATTACTTCTATGCTATAGGTCTAGCATCTGAGCCTCCAACTGTACTAGTTTCTCGCTGTGTTGCCTGCGTTATTCTGAGCAGTAAGCAAAATCTACCCCTCAAAGTGCTGGCTTCAGAGCCTCCCATAAGGTCTCCGGGCACTCAACCGTTCTGGCATTAAAGGTAAAATAGTCTGTGATGGCAGTATGCATGTGTAATCTGTAAGTGTCATCATGTAAATGCCACAGTGACATTCTCTACCTAAATGGGGCCGTTTAGAGCCCAGTTGTAGGTCTAACTGTACTGGAGAATGGTCAAATAAACCCCTAGGTGGAATCTCTGTTGCTACTAGTCTATGTACGTGGGCTCTGGATATAAAGGTTTAGTCAATACGGGAAAAATACCCATGTGTACCTGAGAAGTATGTATACCCATGGTCTGTTGGATGTAGTCATCGCCATGTATCCACCCAATCCATCCCCTGAGCTAAGGATCTTAGCCTTGTTTCTCTTATCTCTAACAGTTTTGCTGTAGAGCACCACCTATCTGTATGGGGACAGAGGATATCGTTGCAGTCCCCACCCACTATCATTAGGCCCTGAGGGATCTCCATCCATAGTGTCAAAAGGTGTTCCACCAGGTTCCACGCCAGAGGTGGAGGGGCGTATTTTGCCCAGCACAAGTAGCTCACCATATAAAGTGCCTATGACCACAATATATCTACCCTGGGGGTCTAGCAATGTTTTATCATGAGCAAAGGGGGACATACGATGGGTCATAATCACTAAGCCCCGAGATCCCCAGGTAAATCCGGAGTGAAACATTTGGAGGAATCCAATGTACGCCAGGGATGGCGTCCTATTGCCCATTAAGTGTGTCTCCTTTAAGAGTAACACGTCAGCCCAGTATTGTGTTGCTTGGCACAATACCTCCCCTCTCCTAACCTTGTCCAACAGGCCAAGGACATTTCAGCTAACAATGCGTAATCACCTGTCATACAGTCCAGACATAGCTAGTGGTGTTATTGACAATGATAAGTGTGGGTAGGAAATGATACATGCACAACGTGCCACTTGAGCGGATGTATATGAAATGTGAGAATATGACACTGAGAATAAACAGTAACTTTCCCAACTTCCCCGCTCCTCCCCCACCACAATACCTCCCAAACATTGAAGTATCTGTGGTAGCGTGGTGAACATCCCAACACGGTTCAAGAATCACAAATCGCCAATGGATCCCAAATGATGTTCCTTTGCACATCACATTTGCATGTCTGCTGTATCAAGGGAAAAGAGTGATAAAAGTAGCCCAAATTACAATGCCGTCGGTGGTGTATACAGTGTTGTCAGTTCGAGAATGGTTAGGGTATTGTCTTTCATTCTTTATCTTCTGCCTATCGAATGCAGGATTTACTTCGGGTTTTAGAGCATCTCTCTGAGCAGGAACTGCAGCGTTGCTTTCGATAGGACAGGGAGCTCTTACTGCTCGTACCCCCAGATGATGAGACCGAGTCCATTCTAGATGGAGTGTGGGCTTCAATCAAACAATTTCCTCTGACCAGTTGAACATCTCTTTGGTGACTCAAAGAAGTGTGTCGGCAATTTATAGGACACCCGCAGCCTGGCAGGGAACAGTAGGGAGTATTGAATTTTGAGTTTGCATAGCCTAGTCTTGGCCTCCGCAAACGACTGCCGGTGCTGCTGGACCACCTTTGTGTAATCAGGGAATATCATAATTGTATGTGAAGTGTATGTAAGGGTTCCCTTGAGCCTGGCTTGTTGCATAATGACATTTCTGTCTTTGTAATTTAAAAACCTAGCAATGATAGGCTTAGGGTGGGCACCTGGTGTAGTTTCTGCAGCAGGGCCCTGTGCGTCCATTCTATGATGAAACAGGATGATAGCAGTCCCCCGGGATCCAGTCGGTTAGCCATTTAGTGAGAAAGTCCTTCATGTTACCCCCTTCACAGCCCTCTGGAAACCCCACGAACCAGAGGTTGTGTCTGACAGAGCATCCTTCTGCATCCTCCGTGCGCACAGCAAATACCCTTGTAAGCATCTCTGGTGTGGATACCTTCTTTTTATTGGTAGCCACCTCATCTTCTGTTGATGATATTCTGGCTAAGGCGTTGTTTATTCGTTGTACTGCATTGCGAAGGTCCTGCCGAAGTAGTATAACATCAGAACCGACCGCTCCGATTTTACCCTTGAGTGCTTCTCTGACTGCATTATGGCCACCAGGATAGCCGCAGTATCTGGCGTGGGCACTGTCCGATCCCCGGGAGGAGAAGACTGGACCGCTGCGCCAGCATATTAGTCTATGGTACTTTGCTTGGCTGTCACACTGGGGACCTTGTCGTTAGTCATATTGCACACATCAGCTGGAGTAGCATACTCTATGAATTATAATCAGGGTTTGGCAATGAGTTTAGATCTGGATGGGACAGGGGCCCAATTATGTGAATTTCCCCGTATGCAGTCCCCACCCCCTCACACTTCTGAGAGGTCAGCGAGTCATGTATAAATTATGGGTTTAGTGGCGAATCTTCAGTCGCTGGCCCACACTGGTACTGCACAATAAGAGTGTTCTGGGTATAGGGCCAAATACGACCCACGAATGCGGTGGCTATCTCGCTGCCACTGTCGCACCTCAGAGGAGTGTATCGTCAGGATAACTGAGTGTCGTGTAATAGACCCACAATGTAGAGGTATCCCTCAGCTGGTCAGAGTAGGTGTACCACTTCACAAGATTAATCAAATCTCCGGGTGATCTCTACCTATGGGGGTCATTCATCCTCATCTTGTAATGCTCAATTCCTTTCGTGGCTCCCCAACCACTTCTATCATATCCTTTGGGCAGGGAATCTCTGCAGGCAAAATTACCGCCAGTATGACGCACCACACTGGATCTTGCCCAGACAGCATCACAGTCGCACACAGCACCCACCACTCTGGCAAGGCCACCCCCGTGGAGGTGATGGAGAGCACTTCTCGAGCTGTCTCATGTGCCACGTCGGCCACCCGCACCAATGCACGAAACTCCCTGCGGCCCAAATTGACCGCGATGTGTAGGTAAAGGGAGGCATGTCTTGTCAATGGCAGCAGCCATGCCCAAGCCATGACCCACACCGAGTACTCAGCTTAATTTTCCCCTTGAAAGCCAAATGTATCTCGCCTTGTGGTCCGATCTGACCTCAGATACATGCATATAGGGGGCCCTGGTGTTCACAAGGCAGTCCCACGCACCGATGTGTGCCGTACCTCTTGCCCTGACCCCGGCTCAGAAACTCAAAGACCAGGCAGCGGCCCTGGTGCCAAGCAGGCTGCCCACAGCCCAGTCATCCACTGCAGACAGACCTTGTGGTCCCGGCTGCACAAACAGATGAGGGCCTCACCCTCCTCTGAAACCCGTAGTCTCAGTCCGGAGTGCTCACTCCATGGCCCAATTTAACCGCTGATCACCAAACATTGGAAAATACTTTTATGCTGTCTGGATGTGTGCTGCTGTATTTATTCTTGGAGTTCCAGGAATCGTCTAAAGGATATCAAATGTATATATATATATATATATATTATGTAGTCACAGAAAAAAAAAGGTTTTAGGGACGTTATAGTTAGTTGGACATTTCACTCATACAAAACAATACAAATTCCGCTGTTATATTTAGTTGAGCTAACTATAACTTGCGCCCCCACAATGCACTGCTGATGACGTCACATTTTAAAATTTTCATGACCTGGTCAGTGACATCACTGATGGAATCTCAAATGACATCAATGATGACATCACTAATGACATCATCCAGTGAATGTGTGTTTCTATAAATTCAGATACAGTCCCGATTCCACATGACGCAGTCCAGTAGGCAAGACACATTGCTCCTAGTCCGACCCATCCACATCAAGCAACATTACCGGCTCATACAGTCTCAATGCTTCTGGTACCACTAACCCTATTTAACACAAACCAATTCCACATGTGTAACTGTGTCTTGAGTCCTGAACGGCAGTGACCCCAACTTCGTGGCAGCGACCACAGCGCCAGACTCCCTTTAGTCTTTTTTGTTGTTCATTTCTTTAAATACATTTTTTTAGATGTAAATCTATACATGGCTAAGATTCTTCTTTGTCCAACCACACAGGGGCACTTCCGGAGGTTGCTGGGGGTATGTTGGTAATGTGGGAAGAGGGTACGTTACCTGCTAATGTGGGTAGAGGGAGTGTCAAAGGGGTATCACTCACAGAAAGAACTCCAATATGATTTCACAAATGCTTCGGAAAGATGCTAGCTGACGGACTGAATCACAAAATGGTTTTTCATTACTTATGTAGTGTGAGTTCTGAACAGTTCGGACCCAGGCTCGGAGAGGGACAGATGCAGCCCGTCTGATCGACTCCCAGATGCAGTACTATGAGCCGCCCGCGTCATTGTGTCTATCCCTGCCCAGTTCCATCGTACACCACGCCACGCCACTACAATTATATTCCAACGTTGGCCCCACATAGCTACCTGCCGCAGGGGTACTCACTGTTGGTATGCAGGTCAGTAGTCTAGTTCTCAACATCTCACAGCCACTTCCTGAGGGTAGGTTTGCACACACACCATACCTATTCGGCACATGTGGCACAGGCCATGTGACCATGCAAATATAATAGATCGACAACGTCACATCCTTTATTGCCGATGTTGACTACCTGGTGAACACTCCACGGGTCTAAACCATAAAGAGTCCATGAAAAGTTGTGCAGAAGGTTAGTCGCACCCTCAGCTGTATGGCCGTCAGCGGCCTACCATCCCCTTGGCACGAACTTCATATGCATAGGGTTAGTGCCACCCCAAACTCATGTGGACATCAGGAGCCTACCACCACGTGGCATGAACTTGAGTTCCACAGGCCTAGCGGCACCAGACCCTGCAGTGGTCTCCGCCATTGACGACTCAGGACTCAGTGACATGTGTGAGATCTGCCGGGCCGCAAAGAAGCTGATGTGGTCTCCGCCATTAAAGACTCAGGACTCAGCGACATCAGTAAGATCCGAGCAGAATCTGATATGGTCTCTGCCATTCATGACTGTGAGAAGTTGGCCTGATATGTAGTGTTTCCAATTCTGGAACCACTTGGTATCAGTCCAAACAAACCCCAAAGATGTCAGGTTGTAAGTCAACCTTGTTAGACAAGCTATCCTAGTGGTAGCATGGACTAAGCAGCCTTAAAGGCTTAACTTAAGAGGTCGTGTTAAGCGAGCTGTTTTACCACATACAATCCTGTAATCAAATGAAAGGACACCACACAAGTATATATTGTAAAAATATATGTATTTATTTCTAAATTACTCCCCAGTACTCTTTATGAGGAAAGGGGCACAAGCGTTAAATCAAAAGCACAGTAAAACATATAAAGTTGCACAATTATGGATGAGGGCGGGTGGCCACTCAAACCATATACTAAAAAAGTGGTATAAGGAACACTTATCGAACAATGGTTAGGCCTAGGGCCTAGAGATTCGCTGGGAGCAGTCAGGACTAGCAATGATGAAGTCGGGAGTAGCCCACAGGAGACGGGTGCAGCACGGAAAGTGCGGCTCGCACCAATGCAAAGTCAATGGTGCGTAAAAGTTGGATAAAGTGAATTAAATGATACTTCCGCTGAACCTAGGAACACAAAACTTTAGACACAGACCCTAGAGGTGTGTACCAGTGTAAGGACACCGGCGTTGCAAAGTTACCTCACCCACAGGCCGTGGGTGCACAGGGTCGAAGTGGCGTCGGGTTCTGTCACGCAGGTTCTTGGTGCTTGAAGCTGTTGCAGCTGCAGGCGCTGTGAAGCAGAAGTGTCCGGTGCGATCCAAGGGTGGATCGAAGTAGAAAAGTACCTGAAAGCAGAGGGGACAGAGTCTGGGTCACTCAGCAGTGACCAGGGTGGAACCAGGACGGAACCAGGCAATGTCGGGCGCAATCAGGCGGTTGTCGATAGGCTTCTCTCCGCTGTCACGTGGGCTCTGGGGCATCTGCGACGTCCAGGAGCAGGTCACGATCTGTCCCACGTAGGCTCTCGCCGTCAGCACCGTCGGCTTCAAGATTGCAGCAAACAGCACTTGGCAAAAGCAATCCACGCAGAACCGGGAGATTGCTTATCACTCGAACCAGGAGGGTCAGAGTGGGGGCTCCTTTTTACAGGAGCTGGTGCAGATCTGGAGCAACCAGAAAAGCGAGTCGTATTTCAAGTTTCGTCGGCACAGGGGCCACAAGCCAGCTGGCAAGTGACCGGGCCAACGCGTCGAGCACACACAGGCAGAAGGGCCCCACGCAGCACTCGTCGAGTGTGGAGGGGTGAGCTTTGGTGCAAGTGGAGCTCGGGGCTGGGGCTTCTCAAACCCCGGTGTACAGCTTCGAGGGTCACTCGTGGGCTGCACGGTCAGCGTCTCGTGGCCTTTTCAAGATGGCGTGCCCCACGCTTCCGGTCGCCTCCACGGGTCTCAGCTCTGCAGGGACTGTGGATCGGGCAGGTAGAAGGCAGGCAAGCTTGATCTCGTCGATCTCTGTCGCTCGAGTTCCGGCGGGAACTGCAACAAAGCAAGGGTCGAGGGCTGGATGGTGCCTGTTTGCACAGGGTGGTCACTCCTTGACCACAAGGGAGATTCTTCAGTCTTCTCACGTCGTGTAGAAAGTCGAAGGGTCCAGATTTCGTTTCTTATGTTTCTTCAGGATGATCTGAGGTCCGTTGGGACTGCTCCCCCTCTTATTCGAATCTGGGGGGTTGGACATCCTGCTAGGTCCCCTCCTATGGGTGGGACCCAGGAAGGGGGGTGGTTACACCCCTTTCCTTTGATCCTGGCCGCGCTGGGACAGGGGCTGGGAGGCCCCAGAACCGGTTTGGCCGGATCCTGCAAGGGGCAGCCTTGTGCTCCCCAGGCAGTGTCTGGTTTCTTTGAAACCTCCCTACTCCAATCCACTATCTCCTTTCTGGGGTGGTTTGACACCGCCCTGTGACAGGAAACTCTTTGTCCAGGCCTCCTCTGCCGGGTTTCGGTCAGCAGCAGGAGGCCAGACCCGTGTCTGTGGCAGGGGCATCCATTTTGTGGATCTGAGGCTCATTTTAAATCAACCGCGTTTCAGTAAGTAACATGTCTTCTCCCTCTAGAAGGGTGGAATGCTACCCCCGTCGCCAGAACTGGCGAGGGGGTAGTATTCCAATTCGTATGACACCTTACACGACATGTTTTGATAAAGCCAAACCAAAGTTGCTATATAACCGCGAGGATTATAAGGCGCTTAAGAGTATATGGTATGGCATTATCCCGGATCAGCTTAGGGAGTTGTTCCCGACAGCTGCAGACAGGCTCAGCTCATGCCAGAGCTCCATCTCACATAAAACCACGCACTCTGCCTCCAGGATTGATGAGGCCTTCCATAGGAGTGGCTCACAGGTTATATATGTGTCCAGATATAGGTTTAGATATATGTATACTATATCTAAGCAAGGGGTGATTACACCCACTTGCCCCAGCTGAGTGATCAGCCAGTTGTGTCAATTTAAGAACCAGCCAGGGGTGGCAAAAGCTATGCTTCAGCCCCTGGTAGGCCTTGGTGGCACCTATGCCCTGAGCACCTATAGTGCATGGTACAGGGGCTGACAAGGAGTCCATTTCCAATTGTGGTATGTACCTATAGCACATGTATTATAAATTTAGAGAGAGAACAGTAGGCTGGGGGTCTGATTAGCAGGCCCACAGCCTCAGTAAGTCGAAAACCAGTGAAGCAAAAAGCAAAAATTGGGGTGACCATAGGATAGCAGACCCTACTCTCCTACATAACCCCCCCCCCCCAAACGCAGGGACATTAAACTTAACCTTGACCAGATAAGTCTTCATGTTCTAAGTGGAAGTACCTGGAGAGACCATCTGCATTACCATGGTCAGTCCCTGGGCGGTGCTCCACTGTAAAGTCCATCCCCTGTAGGGAAATGGACCACCTGAGCAGTTTGGGATTTTCACCCTTCATCTGATTTAGCCACAAGAGGGGCTTATGGTCTGTCTGAATTAGGAAGTGAGTACCAAACAAGTATGGCCTCAACTTCTTCAGGGCCCAAACCACAGCAAAGGCCTCCCTCTCAATAGCTGACCAACGTTTCTCCCTGGGGGTCAGCCTTCTGCTAATAAAAGCAATGGGCTGGTCTTGACCATCTTGATTAAGTTGTGAAAGCACAGCTCCCACCCCCAACTCAGAAGCATCTGTCTGTACAATGAACTGTTTGGAGTAGTCAGGACTCTTCAGGATAGGTGCAGAGCACATGGCCTTCTTCAGGTCATCAAATGCCTTTTGACAGCTAACTGTCCACTGAACCTTTTTGGGCATCTTCTTGGATGTCAAGTCATTCAATGGTGTCACAATGGACCCATAGTTCTTTACAAATTTTCTGTAATACCCAGTCAGGCCCAAGAAGGCTCTGACTTGTGTCTGGGTAGTTGGAGGAGCCCAGTCCTGTATGGTCTGGATCTTGCTCTCCAGTGGTTGAACTTGACCCCCACCTACTAGGTGGCCCAAGTACACAACCTTGCTCTGCCCTATCTGGCACTTAGTAGCCTTGATAGTCAGGCCTGCCTTTTGCAGGGCCTCCAGAACCTTCTTCAGGTGGATCAGGTGATCCTCCCAGGTGGAGCTAAAGACAGCAATATCATCTAGATATGCTGCACAAAAGTCATCCAACCCAGCAAGGACTTGATTCACCAACCTTTGGAAGGTGGCAGGTGCATTCTTCAAGCCAAAGGGCATTACCACAAACTGATAATGTCCACTAGGGGTCGAAAATGCTGTTTTGGCTTTTGACTCCTCAGCTAGTCTGATTTGCCAGTAGCCAGCTGTCAAATCAAATGTGCTCAGAAACTTGGCAGAAGCCAATTTATCAATGAGCTCATCTGCTCTTGGAATGGGGTGAGCATCTGTCCTAGTGACAGCATTGAGACCTCTGTAGTCCACACAAAACCTCATTTCTCTCTTCCCATCTTTGGTATGAGGTTTTGGCACAAGGACCACTGGGCTAGCCCATGGGCTCTCTGATGGCTCAATCACTCCAAGCTCCAACATCTTTTGCACCTCAGCCTTTATACAATCCCTGACATGGTCAGGTTGCCTGTAGATCTTATTCTTCACAGGCAGATTGTCACCAGTGTCCACCTCATGGGTGCACCAGTTAGTCTGACTGGGTGTGAGTGAAAACAAATGTCTGTGGGCCTGTAACACCTGTCTGCAGTCCACCTGTTGCTGCTCAGTGAGGCTGCCTGCCAAGGCTACTCCATCAACTGAACCATCATCAGGGTTCTGGGAAAGCAGGTCTGGGAGAGGGTCACTCTCTTCCTCCTGTTCCCCATCTGTGGCCATGAGGAGACTCATGTCCTCCCTGTCAACAAATGCTTTCAATCTGTTTACATGGAGCACCCTGTGGGGGCTCCTAGGGGTGCCAAAGTCAACCATGTAGGTGACTTCTCCCTTCTTTTCAATGATAGGGTAGGGTCCAGTCCATTTGTCCTGGAGAGCTGCTGGCCCCACTGGGTCCAGCACCCACACCTTCTGTCCTGGCTGGAACTCAACCATGACAGCCTTTTGGTCATGCCAAGCTTTCTGTAATTCTTGGCTTGCCTCAAGGTTTTTGGATGCTCTCTCCATGTATTCAGCCATCCTGGAGCGGAGACCAAGTACATAGTCCACAATGTCTAGTTTAGGCTTTTTGAGAGGTAACTCCCATCCTTCCTTCACCAAACTCAATGGACCCCTTACAGGGTGGCCAAACAAAAGTTCAAAAGGGCTGTAGCCAACCCCCTTTTGTGGGACCTCTCTGTAAGCAAAGAGCAAGCAGGGTAAAAGGATGTCCCATTTCCGCCTAAGCTTCTCTGGTAAACCTTTTATCATTCCCTTTAGGGTCTTGTTGAACCTTTCCACAAGCCCATTGCACTGTGGATGGTAGGGTGTGGTAAACTTATAGTTTACTCCACACTCTTTCCACATTGCTTTTAAGTATCCAGACATAAAGTTAGTACCTCTGTCTGAAAGAACCTCCTTTGGAAAGCCCACTCTTGAGAAAACTGCAATGAGGGCTTTTGCCACCACAGGAGCTGTGGTGGTCCTCAGGGGAATTGCCTCTGGGTACCTGGTGGCATGATCCACTACCACCAGTATAAATCTGTGCCCAGATGCTGTTTGAGGATCCATGGGACCCACAATGTCTATTCCAACTCTTTCAAAGGGTACCCCCACCACAGGTAGTGGTATCAGGGGGGCCTTTGTTGTGCCACCTGACTTACCACTGGCTTGGCAAGTGACACAGGAGCGACAAAACTCCTTGACATTTTCTGACATGTGAGGCCAGTGAAAGTGTGGAACAAGCCTGTCCCAAGTCTTATTCTGGCCTAAGTGTCCTGCAAGGGGAATATCATGGGCCAAGGTAAGAAGGAAGCCCCTAAACTTCAAAGGTATGACCAACCTCCTGGTTGTGCCAGGCTTGGGGTCTCTAGCCTCTGAATAAAGGAGCCCTTCATCCCAATACACCTTATGGGTACCTTGAGCATTCCCTGCAGCCTCAGCAGCAGCTTGCTGTCTGAGGGGTTCAAGTGAAGGGCAATCTAATTGAGCCTGCCCCAGGTCTGCCCTTGAGGGTCCCCCTGTCCCCAGAAACTCAACCTGTTCAGGTTCAAGCTCATCTGAGACAGTCTCCTCTTGGACTGCAGAATCAGTTTCCTGTGAAACTTGATCCTCAACCTGGGGCAAGTGGGAAGGCACAGCCTTAACCCTCTTGCTCCTCCTCTTGGGTTGTGGTTGGTCTATTGTTTCAAGATCCACCACTGGTTCAGGAAGGCACTTCTTAGCCTGAGACCTTGTCACTGCAAGGACATGAGCTGAAATCCCTAGCATTTCTGCATGAGTCCTGTACTCCACTTCTGACCAAACTGAGCTTTCAAGATCATTGCCTAACAGACAGTCTACTGGGAGGTCTGCACTCACAACAACTTTCTTTAGGCCATCTACCCCTCCCCAGGAGAAGTTCACAACAGCCACACTATGTGAAGTAGTGGAGTTGCTTGCATTGGTCACTAGGTAACTTTCACCTAGTACAATCTGACCAGGGTCCACAAAGCCAGGTGTCACCATAGTGACACTGGCACAAGTGTCCCTGTAGGCCTGAGCCAGTTTCTCATTGATTAAGGGAGTCTGCCTATATTTGCCCAGGTTACTGGGGCTTACTGCAGTGGGCAAAGGTAAGTCCACATCATATAGGAGAACTGCCTGTGTGGGGATTCTGACTAGGCCAGATTCCACCTCAGTACCCAGGGTCAACCCTACTAAACCCTTTGGCTGTGTACCACCACTGTTAACTGTACTAGGGGGTGCAGGTGCTTTAGGAGCTGCAGTGGTGGGGACTGGATTTTTCTTAGTGCATTCACTGCCCCAGTGTGAAACTGATTTGCAGGTATTACACCAAGGTTTCTTTGGGCCATCATTCTTCTTTTTCTTGTTTCCATTTTGGGAACCCCCCTCCTTATTGCTAGTTTGGGGGCCTGAAGACTTCTGGTCCTTTTCTTTATCTTTCTGATTCCCACCCTTCTGGTCTGTTTTCTTCTGGTCACCTTGGTTCTGGTTTTTCTGCTTAATCCTTGTTCTGACCCATTTGTCTGCCTTCTTTCCCAATTCTTGGGGAGAGGTCAAATCAGAGTCAACAAGGTATTGATGCAACAGCTGGTTCTGACAGTTATTAAGGATCTGTTCTCTCATCATAAGATTGTACAATCCTGTATAGTCTGAAACTTTACTTCCCTGCAGCCAACCCTCCAGAGCCTTAGTGGCACAATCTACAAAATCAGTCCAGTCCTGAGTCTGTGCTTTTTGGGTGTCTCTGAACAACAACCTGTATTGCTCAGTGGTTAGGCCAAACCCTTCAATAAGAGCACTCTTCAGAACAGAGTAGTTTTTGGCATCCTCAGGTCTAACAGTGAGGAGCCTGTCCCTCCCTTTCTCAGAAAAGGAGTACCATAAAATTGCTGCCCACTGGTCCTCAGGGACCTGCTGTACCATGCAGGCCCTCTCAAGAGCAGTCATCCATTTGTGGATATCATCCCCTTCCTTGTAGGGGGGCACAATTTTTGTCAGGTTTCTATTGTCATAGGCCCTGTCTTTTTCTTTAGGAACTTTGCTGCCACCAGTGGCATCTAAGCCACTTAATTTCTGTTCCCTAGCCAAGGTAAGTTTAGCTTGAGCCAAGGTAAGTTTAGCTTGAGCCAGAGCTACCTCCTCCCTCTCTATCTGGAGTTGGACAGCCCTCATTCTGGCCCTATGCTCTTTCCTCTGGGAGGGAGTCATCCCTCTCTGAGATTCTCTTGAGGCACTAGAAAGGTGAGAGTCCCCTGATAGAGATCTCTCCCTTCTGTTACCTGGGAGAATTTGGTTATGAGATCTGGGGAGGTGCTGGCCCTCTCCATTCCCATGTAGGTCTAGGTTGGCCTGGTTAAGCCTGGCAACCTGTACCTGGTTTCCCCTCTGATCCTGATCTTCAGGCTCTTCTACATCAGAGCCTTCCTCTTCCTCTTCCTCCTCCTCTTCTTCTTCTGGAAGATTCTCATTCTCAGGGGAGTTTATCCCTTCACCTGATTCTAAGGGAGCCTGACTCACCTTATCTAGGTCATCCTTTTCTAGGAGAGCTATTAGGGAAGGAATGGTAGGGCCTCTGCCCTTTTTTAGCCCCCTGGCTGTGCACAAGGCACTCAGGTCTTTGTGGCTAAGGTTGTCATATCTGGATGTTGTCCCTATAGGATCAACTTCTACAGGAGCAGAGCCTGAGGCTCTACCTGTATCAGACATGACTGCTAGTGAGGTGTAAGTGATGCACTTACCTACACTAAGTGTTTTCCTACTGTACCTTGCTAGTGAGTTGTAGTCAGGGTGTGCTAATCCCTTTAATCTACAACTACTAAGTTCAGTAGAACTTAATATGCTAAGCTTTTGATTTATATGTACCTAGAGGTACTTGATGTGATCTTTCAATTTGATGTAAAGATTGCAATGGTAAAACAAACAGCAAGCTCAAATCCGCACCGCTGCACACCAATGTGAGAAAATGGCCTGATATGTAGTGTTTCCAATTCTGGAACCACTTGGTATCAGTCCAAACAAACCCCAAAGATGTCAGGTTGTAAGTCAACCTTGTTATACAAGCTATCCTAGTGGTAGCATGGACTAAGCAGCCTTAAAGGCTTAACTTAAGAGGTCGTGTTAAGCGAGCTGTTTTACCACATACAATCCTGTAATCAAATGAAAGGACACCACACAAGTATATATTGTAAAAATATATGTATTTATTTCTAAATTACTCCCCAGTACTCTTTATGAGGAAAGGGGCACAAGCGTTAAATCAAAAGCACAGTAAAACATATAAAGTTGCACAATTATGGATGAGGGCGGGTGGCCACTCAAACCATATACTAAAAAAGTGGTATAAGGAACACTTATCGAACAATGGTTAGGCCTAGGGCCTAGAGATTCGCTGGGAGCAGTCAGGACTAGCAATGATGAAGTCGGGAGTAGCCCACAGGAGACGGGTGCAGCACGGAAAGTGCGGCTCGCACCAATGCCAAGTCAATGGTGCGTAAAAGTTGGATAAAGTGAATTAAATGATACTTCCGCTGAACCTAGGAACACAAAACTTTAGACACAGACCCTAGAGGTGTGTACCAGTGTAAGGACACCGGCGTTGCAAAGTTACCTCACCCACAGGCCGTGGGTGCACAGGGTCGAAGTGGCGTCGGGTTCTGTCACGCAGGTTCTTGGTGCTTGAAGCTGTTGCAGCTGCAGGCGCTGTGAAGCAGAAGTGTCCGGTGCGATCCAAGGGTGGATCGAAGTAGAAAAGTACCTGAAAGCAGAGGGGACAGAGTCTGGGTCACTCAGCAGTGACCAGGGTGGAACCAGGACGGAACCAGGCAATGTCGGGCGCAATCAGGCGGTTGTCGATAGGCTTCTCTCCGCTGTCACGTGGGCTCTGGGGCATCTGCGACGTCCAGGAGCAGGTCACGATCTGTCCCACGTAGGCTCTCGCCGTCAGCACCGTCGGCTTCAAGATTGCAGCAAACAGCACTTGGCAAAAGCAATCCACGCAGAACCGGGAGATTGCTTATCACTCGAACCAGGAGGGTCAGAGTGGGGGCTCCTTTTTACAGGAGCTGGTGCAGATCTGGAGCAACCAGAAAAGCGAGTCGTATTTCAAGTTTCGTCGGCACAGGGGCCACAAGCCAGCTGGCAAGTGACCGGGCCAACGCGTCGAGCACACACAGGCAGAAGGGCCCCACGCAGCACTCGTCGAGTGTGGAGGGGTGAGCTTTGGTGCAAGTGGAGCTCGGGGCTGGGGCTTCTCAAACCCCGGTGTACAGCTTCGAGGGTCACTCGTGGGCTGCACGGTCAGCGTCTCGTGGCCTTTTCAAGATGGCGTGCCCCACGCTTCCGGTCGCCTCCACGGGTCTCAGCTCTGCAGGGACTGTGGATCGGGCAGGTAGAAGGCAGGCAAGCTTGATCTCATCAATCTCTGTCGCTCGAGTTCCGGCGGGAACTGCAACAAAGCAAGGGTCGAGGGCTGGATGGTGCCTGTTTGCACAGGGTGGTCACTCCTTGACCACAAGGGAGATTCTTCAGTCTTCTCACGTCGTGTAGAAAGTCGAAGGGTCCAGATTTCGTTTCTTATGTTTCTTCAGGATGATCTGAGGTCCGTTGGGACTGCTCCCCCTCTTATTCGAATCTGGGGGGTTGGACATCCTGCTAGGTCCCCTCCTATGGGTGGGACCCAGGAAGGGGGTGGTTACACCCCTTTCCTTTGATCCTGGCCGCGCTGGGACAGGGGCTGGGAGGCCCCAGAACCGGTTTGGCCGGATCCTGCAAGGGGCAGCCTTGTGCTCCCCAGGCAGTGTCTGGTTTCTTTGAAACCTCCCTACTCCAATCCACTATCTCCTGTCTGGGGTGGTTTGACACCGCCCTGTGACAGGAAACTCTTTGTCCAGGCCTCCTCTGCCGGGTTTCGGTCAGCAGCAGGAGGCCAGACCCGTGTCTGTGGCAGGGGCATCCATTTTGTGGATCTGAGGCTCATTTTAAATCAACCGCGTTTCAGTAAGTAACATGTCTTCTCCCTCTAGAAGGGTGGAATGCTACCCCCATCGCCAGAACTGGCGAGGGGGTAGTATTCCAATTCGTATGACACCTTACACGACATGTTTTGATAAAGCCAAACCAAAGTTGCTATATAACCGCGAGGATTATAAGGCGCTTAAGAGTATATGGTATGGCATTATCCCGGATCAGCTTAGGGAGTTGTTCCCGACAGCTGCAGACAGGCTCAGCTCATGCCAGAGCTCCATCTCACATAAAACCACGCACTCTGCCTCCAGGATTGATGAGGCCTTCCATAGGAGTGGCTCACAGGTTATATATGTGTCCAGATATAGGTTTAGATATATGTATACTATATCTAAGCAAGGGGTGATTACACCCACTTGCCCCAGCTGAGTGATCAGCCAGTTGTGTCAATTTAAGAACCAGCCAGGGGTGGCAAAAGCTATGCTTCAGCCCCTGGTAGGCCTTGGTGGCACCTATGCCCTGAGCACCTATAGTGCATGGTACAGGGGCTGACAAGGAGTCCATTTCCAATTGTGGTATGTACCTATAGCACATGTATTATAAATTTAGAGAGAGAACAGCAGGCTGGGGGTCTGATTAGCAGGCCCACAGCCTCAGTAAGTCGAAAACCAGTGAAGCAAAAAGCAAAAATTGGGGTGACCATAGGATAGCAGACCCTACTCTCCTACAATGACTCAGGACTCAGCAACACATCTGAGATCAACGGGGTTTCGAGGGGCACGTGGAGTCCGCCCACTGTTACACACTCCGCTGGCACCAGGTAATAATTTGCTCATGGATGCGCAGAGGCGGCAGTCTCTCTCTCTCTCTCTCTCTCTCGTGCTCTCTCACTCCCCTCTCTTTTCTCTCTCTCTCTTCATTCCTTTTCTTCTATCTCTCTCTCTCGTCTCCCTTTCCTTCCCTCTCTTTTTCTCTCAGGCTTGTTTTTCCTTCTCTGTTTCTCTCTCTTAGTCCTTTGATATGCGCATTACACATGTCCTTATTTTGTGCTTTATTTTCCAGGCTCTGTCATCGACATTAATGCTCCCCACAGGAGTCTCCACCTTGTTGTTTTCTATTACGTTTGTTAAATTTTGTTTATTGGTTTATTTTTTATATATATATAATAATACAAAAATAAAAATTTAAAATAGTTTATGGTTTATATTGGTGTATAAAAAAATAAAGTTTGACAAAAAATATTATTAACCTTTTCAGTTGTTTTTCTTAACTGCTGTGTGACTCTTTCTTGTTCTTATTACTGTTATTTGCTGGAATCCACCATGGTGTGGAGCACTTATCGCTGGAATACTGGTGATCTCTGCAGTTTGCACCAACTTCTGAATACTGTGTTAGATTTATCTAAACTTTAGTTGCATTAAAGTGCTGATAATTGAAATGCAGAGTAGCCGTGCCTGTGCAAAAAGACACAAGGTGCACCTTTGCGGTTTATTCTAAATACTAAAAATCTGTATTGAAGTACACTGAGGTAGTGCCTGCACTTACAGTCCAGACAAAAAATCAATGAAGAAATCTCATTGTATTTATATTGATTAGGAATAGTGCGTCAGATGCTGGATCTTGACAGGATACACTGCCCAGTTTGTATATTGTTCTGCACACGGAAAAATGACATCACAACTTTCACAACTGCAATACAAAATTAATTCCGGCGATAACCCACATTACCACCAGGAATTTTACACCTTCTTTCTGCTGGTGTTAGGCAGGACCACTACCTGCAGCATGAAAGGAAACAGCCAAGAGCCACACCAGAACACCCACAGGTGCCATAGAGTCAATGAGCAAGATACAGGGATACCCATGAGGGCCACAAGACTCATCAAAACAACCCAAGGTCCACCAACGCCCCCCAAACCCACATCTGAGCAATTGTGTCTGTGTGGTCATTGTATTAGCATTATAGGCATGGGCCCTGCAACATCACAGTGTGCTGTCTTCAGCAGACATTACCATGTCACCTCAGCATTTGCAGTGACCCTGGACTTGTAGATTTGCACGCATCCTCCTGCAATCACAATACACGTGTGCTGGTCCGGCGTACACAGGTCAGCGCAGGGGTCTGCCTATCCAGCAAGGGAAATGGGGTGTCTTGGACATGTCTGTGTGCAAGAAGTGTGGTAAGTGTGTCTCTGTGTTCTGGTGTGGCCTGCCACAAAGGCCGCAGCAGACGATGTTGTGAAGTAGCATACAATACCGCCAAACACCACTCTCATGGTGTAGTTCGAATGCCGCTGGACATGCCGGAAAAGGCATTACAATGATGTGCCGTATGAGTGCATGGGATAAAACAGAGCACCGTACAAAGGTGTGGGGGCTCGTGGGAGGGAGGAGCAGCTGTTTGGCAATGTAACACACATTGAACCCGTTCATGTGCCACGTGCTGGGCATCTCATTCATGATGACCACGGTTGCAGACATCCCACATAATCCACGACTGGCCTTTGTACACATCCTGTATGAATGCAGTGTGGTTTTCACTTCTATACTCGTTCAGTGGTGTGATGTTGCCGGTAGGCCTAGGCGAAAATTCTGTTCCGTTCGCGTAATTTCTGGAATTTGGTTACTTTCACGTTCCGCAGAGAACGCAAAATTGCCCAAAATTCTGCGATCTGTGATTTTGTGAAATTTTTTGCTTGTTCGCATTCTCAAATGCGTGTTCGCAATATATATCCCCCTGAGCACGCAAGCAGCGATCGGGAACAGTAAAAAAGCTTCGCAAACAAGCAATTCTGCGTGTTCGTGGAATTTCTGTTTGCAGAGATTTTTTATTGTTTCGGGGAGATTTGCGTAACGTGATTACGCAAATTCCGCCCACCCCTGGTTGCCGGGTTGTGTGACTTATGCTCCTTGTTGGTGTGTTTCATTTTGACCATTGTTTGTCTATACTTGTGCTGTACTTGATTGTACATGGGTGCCATTGTGCCCATCTCCCCCGTCCCCCCATTCCCTTCTTCTTCCTCTTCCTCTTCCTGGTGCTGTTGTTTCTATAAATTTGTTCCTCAACACATAAATACATGTAAAGACCAAATAAGTATACTTCCTTGATTCTTTCATATTTCAAAACTTCTCTCTATTAGTTTCTTTTTAATTTTCCATATAAACAGTTTTTTTCATATTCAATGACACATCGAAGTCAGCAGTGCAACGTATTCTATCCACACACTTTCTAGAACATTCTACAACACGTGCAGGTTAAAAGTTCATCACATTTTTTAAACTTAACGATATTGTTTTGCAACATTTTCTCGAACATTTAAGGGCACGTACAGGTTAAAAGTTCACGATTGTTTTAAGTTGAAACAGTGCCTTACAAATGCAAGCAGCAGGTGTGGTTGAGTTGAGCAAATTTTATCCTAAAATATGTACTCCACGTTCAAACTGCTTTTTCTTAACCAATCACAAAGATGCTTTTCCACAAAACAAATGTGCATCCTACTTTTAAAAAACAATGATTTTTTATCTCCCAATCAGGAATAGTTCTGTATGTGAAAAAAAACTAGTTCCCCATCTTTAAACATATCTCGTATTCTATGAAGGAACTACATGAGCTACCAACATATTTCCATACTTTCCAGCCATACCTTCAAAATGCTAGTGTGGATCGTAGGACATAGCTATGTTTTCTGGTGCAAGAAAAATGCAGAACAGAGACATTTTGACTTGAACCTAGGTTTGCAAAATGTGGACATTAATGGTTTGCACAGAGAGGATTGAAGTGGCACCAATTGTTGCCTTTGGTTAAAACCTGTTTGCATCTCCGACACCCTGACCTCATGATTGTGCACTGTGGTGGAAACGACCTAGGCACATGGACTGGGGTAGGTTTGGAAATGCTTATGAAGGACGCCTTTGAACCATTTATGTTACTTTTGCCTCAAACTGTCTTTGTGTATTCCAATATATGCCAAAGACAGAAATAGATATAGTCAAAACAATTTTATCCTCAGATTGAAGAATCTAGGAAGAAAGTCAATAAAGCTGTGTCTGCATACCTCAGAGACCACAAAATGGTTCCATCTACAACAACAACATACGTTTTGATATGGCTGATATCTACAGAAGTGATGGAGTATACTTCACAGATCAGGGAAATCGAGTTTTACAGATTAACTTGAAGCTGTGCATCCACACTTATTTGTAGCTCCAACAAATGAACACAAGGGCTCTTTTTAGAGCCACCATATGACTTACAACTTAGGCCCGCTATTTTAGTGCCAGGTAACGGCAACTCCCGGACCCTCGCCACAATGTATTCTCCACACAGCAGTGGCACAGTGGCCACACCATCTCACTTTGCAGCACAGAGCTCTCACTTTGATCATTGGCTCTACTCACCTATAGGGGTGAGTAGTTTGTGCTTTACAAATATCGCATTGATTTACCTTCGCACTCCCTATACAACACCACCTAAGCACCATATACAAATTGAACAGGTGTGGCACAGCGCCCAGAGCACATGACTTCACAGCATAGCACACACCATGTACAGGTCAGTAGTTCATCCTAGTAGGTATAAATACATGCTGACACTACTTCCACAGGTGTAGTGCAGCGGCCACGGCACATGACTTCACAGCATAAGACACAGAATTTGGGCTCAGGCTTTAATCCCTGAGTCCTGCACCAGCTCACCTTAACAGCATCAGACTCTAGGCAATACCTTACTTAATATCCGTAGCCCACCACTTTCACACCGGTAGGGGTGAATACTTCGCTTTGCACCCCCTCTATAGCACACCCTAAACACCCCACAGATGTTACAGTGACCCCAACTTCCTTTTTCCACTTTTTTCGCCCTTTTTTCCCCTTACTCGCTTCAACGGAATAACAAAATACACTTTCTAGTTGCAACCTCTTGCACCGCTCTCAGCCAATCAGCAGCAAGCTCGTGCTCATAACGCCTCAGCCAATCAGATGGCAGAATTCCCAAATACCAATATCTGTAAATTTTGATATTTCTCTAAAAACTACTGAACGAATTTACACCAAATAAACAAAAGCATGCTTGCTAGACCAAGACCCATCTCCCTGCCAAATTTGGGGTCATTCCGTTCACCTGTTCAACCTGTTGTCTTGTCTAAACAATGAGAAAACACGTTTTGTTTTGGGACCCCCCTTTTATCTCAGCTCCCTCTTGACCAATCAACCCCAATCGTTTAACATAGGAGCTAATATGAAAAAAGAATTAGTTTTGGATTTCATGATGATTCATCAAACAACGCCAAAGTTATAAGCAAAACAAAAAATGTTCTTCCTATGGAAACTAGGTCCTAACTATATATACCTACTGGCTACCGCCAGTAGGTAATATATATATATATATATATATATATATATATATTACCTACTGGCGATAGCCAGTAGGTATATATAGTTAGGATTTTTTCTCTATGGGACTTTTGAAAATTCTATGCCTAATAACTTTGGCGTTTGTGGACGGAATCGGCTGAAATTTTCAGGAAAATGGCACATTTTGTTTCTGAGCAGCTCCTGGAAATTTGGGGGGGGTTCGTCAAGGGGGGGCTGAGAAAAAAGGGGGGTCCCAAAACGCGATTTTCCCATGTTAATTTCCATAGGGCGGTTGGACTCACTTTTAGCCCGAACGGCTGAATGGATTTACACGAAACTTGGCAAAATTGTAGGGACTGTTAGCCCGATGTGCCTTTGCTAGGTCTCAATATATGTGCTTCAGTGGATTTTGAGAAATTAACGTTTAAATCAAGATATATATCTGTAACAGCGCTCCGGGCAGCGATCCGGTTCGCGAACTTTTCGCGTATCGGAACTTTGCGATGCGAAGCTGATTGGCTCTCCGGTGTCTGTCAACATTCTAAACAGTCCGTAGCGGCCGCCATCTTGTCTCTCGGTAGGATCGAGAGACAAGAGGAGGCCAAAACAAAGGGGGAAATGTAGGAAAGGGGGCAATGTAGACCCCTTCTGACCCCCTAGGATTGATGAGGGGGATATTATAGAGCCACGCGGGGCAAAAAAAAAAAATCCGATTTTTTCGCCGTAAAGACGCGTCTTGGTTCGCGAACCGGGCAGCTAACCGGGCAGCTAACCGGGCAGCTAACCGGCAGCGTAACGTGAGTCGGAGGAGTAGCTGATTGGCTGTCAACATTGTAAACAGTCCGGAGCGGCTGCCATCTTGTCTCTCGAGAGACAAGATGTGGTGAAAAACGAAGGGGGAAATGAAGGAAAGGGGGCAAGGTAGACCCCTCCTGACCCCCTAGGATTGATGAGGGGGATATTATAGAGCCACGCGGGGCAAAAAAAAAAAAATCGATTTTTTTTCGCCGTAGAGACGCGTCTTGGTACGCGAACCGGGCAGCTAACCGGGCAGCTAACTGGGCAGCTAACCGGGCAGCTAACCAGGCAGCTAACCGGCAGCTAAGCTAAAAAAAAAAAAAAAAAAGATTCGATTTTTTCGCCGTAGAGACGCGTCTTGGTACGCGAACCGGGCAGCTAACCGGGCAGCTAACCAGGCAGCTAACCGGCAGCTAACCGGGCAGCTATATCTGTAACAGCGCTCCGGGTAGCGCTCCGGTTCGCGAACTTTTCGCGTATCGGAACTTTGCGAAGCGGAGCTGATTGGCTCTCCGGTGTCTGTCAACATTCTAAACAGTCCAGAGCGGTAGGGATTGTTTGTTTGATGTGCCTTTGCAAGGCCTCAAGATATGTGCATGTGTGGATTTTGTCTAATTAAGGTTAAAAAAATATATATATCTGTAAGCGTGCTCCGGCGCGCTTACGTTACGGGTTTGGTTTGCGCAAAAGATTCGATTTTTTCGCCGTAGAGACGCGTCTTGGTACGCGAACCGGGCAGCTAACCGGGCAGCTAACCAGGCAGCTAACCGGCAGCTAACCGGGCAGCTATATCTGTAACAGCGCTCCGGGTAGCGCTCCGGTTCGCGAACTTTTCGCGTATCGGAACTTTGCGAAGCGGAGCTGATTGGCTCTCCGGTGTCTGTCAACATTCTAAACAGTCCAGAGCGGTAGGGATTGTTTGTTTGATGTGCCTTTGCAAGGCCTCAAGATATGTGCATGTGTGGATTTTGTCTAATTAAGGTTAAAAAAATATATATATCTGTAAGCGTGCTCCGGCGCGCTTACGTTACGGGTTTGGTTTGCGCTGCAGAGGCGACGCGTCATGAGGCGTCTCACGTGGCTACGTGATACGTCACGTAATAAAGAGTATATTTTACAGCTACAGATATTAGCTTTTAAAAAACCAATGAAATTCAATGAAAAAACCACAGGTTATAGACTATATATAGTTAGGAATTAGCATTTACAAAACCTTGAAAATTCACTGAAAAAACCATAGGTTATAGACCATATATAGTTAGGAATTAGCATTTACAAAACCTTATTTTACTCGCACAAAACCATTGAAATTCCATATATAGTTAGTTGCACTAACTATATATCGCGCACCCGCAATCCACTGCTGATGATGTCACATATTACATCATTCATGACATGGTCAGTGACATCACTGATGACATCACTGATGACATCTCAAATGACATCACTGATGACATCACTGATGACAACATCCAGTGACTGTATGTTTCTGTAAAGTTAAAATATGTCTTATATTTTGAAGAATGAGTGGATGTATAAGTGTCTGGATGAAGGATTTAGTAGGTGCATGACTGACTGATTGAGTGAGTGATTAAATGTGTCTCACTGAGTGCATGGGTTAGTGACTAAACTGTTTTAATTTGTGCATCATTATATCTGTTGTTCTACAAACTGCTGCATATGTTGATCAGTAGCTATATGAGTAACTGTATGGGTTGATTGGTTGTCCAAGTATTTGTATGGGAAACTGAGTGTGTGTGTATGGGTGGCTGGAAGGTGTGTGACTCTGTACATAGATGTGTGAGTAGTTGATTCACTATATGTATAGATTCAAAAGTGCATGTGCAAACAGCTGTATGGGCGGTTGACTGTGCATGAGTGTATTAGTGAGTGAATGGATATCTCAGTGCTACATGTCAAAATAAGTACATATGTAAAACACAGTACATGTGAGAGTTGACATCTATAAATAACTGTGCATAAGAGCCAGTGAATGTGTGAGTGGCTGTATGGATCATTGTGAACATGTATCAGAGATTGTATAAGAGAGTAAAGTAAATATGTGTTAGTATATGTTTGAATAAGTAAGGTGTGTATAACTGTATAGTTGAGAAAATGGAGGTGTGATTGATTTTTGGCATAACTGACTAGGTGTGTGAGTAACTCCATGGATGAGTGACAGTCTGTGACTGTCTGTTTACACTGATTGTATCTAAGGTTATATTAGAGTCTGAAGAGGTTCATGGTATTATCACATGAATGATATCATCAGTGATGTTATCAGTCATGTCAAATGAGATGTTTTCAGTGATGTCATCAGTGATGTCATTTGAGATGTCATCAGTGATGTCATCAGTGATGTCACTGACCATGTCATGAATGATGTAATATGTGACATCATCAGCAGTGGATTGCGGGTGCGCGATATATAGTTAGTGCAACTAACTATATATGGAATTTCAATGGTTTTGTGCGAGTAAAATAAGGTTTTGTAAATGCTAATTCCTAACTATATATGGTCTATAACCTATGGTTTTTTCAGTGAATATATATATATATATATATATATATATATATATATATATATATATATATATATATATATATATATATATATATATATTCACTGAAAAAAACATAGGTTTCACACCAGTTATAGTTAGGAATTAGCATTTAAAAAACCTTTGAAATTCACTGAAAAAACCATAGGTTTCACACCAGTTATAGTTAGGAATTAGCATTTAAAAAACCTATTAAATTCACTGACAAAACCAGTTATAGTTAGCTGGAAATTTTACTGACATAAAACCATTGAAATTCCCACGTTATAGTTAGTTGGACTCACTATAACTTGCGCGCCTGCAATGCACTGCTGATGACGTCACATATTACATCACTCATGACATGGTCAGTGACATCACTCATGACATCACTGATGACACCATCCTTGTGACAGAGTGACAGACCTAATTTCAGTGTAATGTAACGCTTGAAACACATATTCAAAAATAGAAACAAACATTTTCAAAAAAATGGAGATACCCAAACCAGTAACAACAACCAATTCAGTAATTGCACCATCTATATACACATCCACTCATTCACCAACAGTTCTATATAGTCACTCATATATATACTCACTCATCATATGTAGTGATACACCTATACATCCTGTTACACATCAGCAATCATCCAAAAGTTACTCACACACATACTCACTCATGCAAATAAACTATTGAACATCCATTTATTTGCATATACATTTATACACACACTACCACTTTACTTCTAAGGAAACTTACACATACTTACTCTCTTAAACAATCACTTATAGAAACACATACGTATTTAAACAGGAACTCCTACAATCTCTCACTATATATACTATACTCACTTATATACATCAATACTCACATATACTAGAGTAAAACATATGTCGTTACTAATGAAGACACTAGTGAGATAGTCATTCACTCACTAACAAACACATATACACACTCATCCACCCATACAATCCTGCACATATGCTGTCTTCAAAACACATACAAACAGTGAGTCAGTCACCAACCCCTGCAGCCACTTATACACAAAGAGAAACACTGATACAAACATTTAAATATTTAAACTATACTCGCTAATATATGTATTCACTAAGATACACTTAATAAGCCAGTTAACCAACCAATTTTTTTTTAAAAAAACATCCATTTACACACTTATTTAAACATGTATTCTTCCATCGACCTTTACAAATACATATATAAAACAAATTTATTTTTCAGAAAGACACACATTCACTGGATGGTGTCATCAGTGATGTCATGAGTGATGTCACTGACCATGTCATGAGTGATGTAATATGTGACGTCATCAGCAGTGCATTGCAGGCGCGCAAGTTATAGTGAGTCCAACTAACTATAACGTGGGAATTTCAATGGTTTTATGTCAGTAAAATTTCCAGCTAACTATAACTGGTTTTGTCAGTGAATTTAATAGGTTTTTTAAATGCTAATTACTAACTATAACTGGTGTGAAACCTATGTTTTTTTCAGTGAATTTCAAAGGTTTTTTAAATGCTAATTCCTAACTATAACTGGTGTGAAACCTATGGTTTTTTCAGTGAATTTCAAAGTTTTTTTTAATGCTAATTCCTAACTATATAAGACCTGAAAGCCCACCAGGAATCTCCAGTATGCGCCAGGGGACTGCATTGCGGGGAGGTGTAATGAAGCCACAACCCTTTTTACACCTCTCTGCAACGCAGCCCCCGTGCATGTTTGAAGAGGGGGAACTAATTCCCCTTGCATACTGGGGGCCCCTGGAGGCCAATTAGCCCACCTGGAACCTCCAGTATGCGCCAGGGGCTGCATTGCAGAGGTGTAATGAGACTATGCCCCTTGTTACACCTCTCTGCAACGCAGCCCACTGCCGCGTTTGCAGAGGGGGAACTAATTCCCCTTGCATACTGGGGGTCCCTGGGGTCAACTAGTCCACCAGGAGCCTCCAGTATGCGCGAGGGAGCTGCATTGCAGAGAAGTGTAATGAGGCCACACCCTTGTTACACCTCTCTGCAATGCAGGCCACTGGCGCGTTTGCAGACAGGGGACTAATTCCCCTTGCATACTAGGGGTCCCTGGATCATATCTGCCCAAACACCGATATTCCGAACGATTGTAAATGACTTTTCTTGAGAAACATTTAGATTTGGATTATCATGTCCTATACTTTGGAATTTTTGAAAGACTGACTTTGAGGATGCTATAAATTACTCAAGTCTGCCCGAATTGTATGGGTAAAATTGATACCTAGACACTTTGAATAAGAATATACTTATGTCTCGTCTAACATTTGGAAGAAATATCTAGTTATATGACAACTGGATACCGACATAACTTGAAGGAAATAAGAACGCCCTGAAGAAGTTCTGTTGTACAGAACGAAATGTTTCGGCTGGCTGTGGTACATAAACTTAAGGAAAATAAAAGCATTTGAATATACACCAAGATTCAGCGCTTCAACAAGGACTCTAAGTGATATGATTTGATTGGACTCATTGTGAAAGTGGTGCTGTGCCAAACTTTGGAATATTCTCCACTACTGTCTACTACTTACTCTCTCCTACTCCACTACTCTCAAATACTCACTGTCTACTACTCAATCTCTACTACTCTACTACTCTCTACTACTCTCTCTCTACTACTCACTCCCTACTACTCGCTACTCACTACTCCCTACTACTCACTATCTACTACTCTCTACTACTCACTCTCTACTACTCTCTCTCTACTACTCACTCTTTACTACTCACTACTACTCTCTACTACTCACTCTCTACTTCTCACTCTCTACTATTCTCTACTACTCACTCTCTACTACTCTCCCTCTACTACACACTCTCTACTACTCTCGACTACTCACTCTCTACTACTCTCTCTCTACTAGTCTCTACTACTCACTCTACTACTCACTCTCTACTACTCACTAGTATTCTCTCTGCTACTCATTCTCTACTACTCTCTACTACTCACTCTCTACTACTCACTCTCTACTACTCACTCTTTACTACTCTCTACTACTCACTTTCTACTGCTCTCTACTACTCACTCTACTACTTACTCTCTACTACTCTCTACTACTCACTCTCTACTACTCACTCTCTACTACTCTCTACTACTCACTCTACTATTCACTCTACTACTCTCTACTACTCACTCTCTGCTACTCTCTCTACTGCTCTCTACTACTCTCTACTACTCACTCTCTACTCTCTATTACTCACTCTCTACTCTCTACCTCTCTACCTCTCTCTTCTTCTTTCTCTAGTAATCTCTACCTCTCTACCGCTACCTCTCTACCTCTCTACCTCTACACCTCTACCTCTCTACCTCTCTCTACACGCACACATATTCACATATATGCATATATATATGCATATGCATTTATATATATGTATGTGTATGTATAAAAAAACAACAAAACGTTTTTGCTACTTTTAAAACTGTCATTCTTTTTCCCCATGGTACGCTCCCCGGTACGCGCACCGGTACGCTCCCCGGTACGCGCACCGGTGCGCGTACCGGGCGCTCCCCCCGCGAAAATCAACATTTTTTTTTATTTTTTGCCCCGCGGGGCCCTTTTATGGCCCCCACATCAAACCTAGGGGGTCAAGGGGGGGTCTACTCTGCCCCCTTATGGTCATTTCCCTCTTTGTTTTGGCCACCTCTCGTGTCTCGATCCTACCGAGACACAAGATGGCGGCCGCTCCGGACTGTTTAGAATGTTTACAGACACCCCAGAGCCAATCAGCTTTCTGCGTGCAAGTCACGTGGCGCGCCCGGTGCGCGTACCGGTGCGCGTACCGGAGCGCGGCTATAGATATATATATTTTTTTGAACCTTAATTACTCAAAATCCACTGGAGCACATATCTTGAGACATAGCAAAGGCACATCGGGCTACCAGTCCCTACAATTTTGCCAAGTTTGGTGGAAATCCATTCAGCCGTTCGGGCTAAAAGTGAAATCGACCGCCCTATGGAAATTAACATGGGGAAAACGCGTTTTGGGACCCCCCTTTTATCTCGGCCCCCGCTTGACGAATCCCCCCCCCAACTTTCAGGGAAGGACCGGAACGCCGCAAGGCCATTTTGAGGAAATTTTGAGGCAGATTCGTCAACCGGCGCCAAAGTTATTCCAAATAGAATTTTGAGATTTAACATTGAAAAAAATCCTAACTATAACTACCTACTGGCGACCGCCAGTAGGTAATTTATATATATATATTACCTACTGGCGGTAGCCAGTAGGTATATATAGTTAGGACCTAGTTTCCATAAGAAATCCCCAACATTTTATTGGGAATAACTTTGGCGCTGGTTGATGAATCTTTGCAAATTTCTCAAAGAAGATGGCTCGCTCTGCTCCTCTCCTTCCCTGAAAGTTTAGGGGGGATTAGTCAAGTGGGGGCTGAGAGAAAAAAGGGGGGTCCCAAAACGTGTTTTCCCCATGTTAATTTCCATAGGACCTTTAGACACGGCTACAGCTTGAACCACTGAAGGGAATTACACCAAACTTGTCAAAATGGTAGTGTCTGGTACGCAGATCACGCTTTTTGTTAAATAGTGTAAATCCCTCCAGTAGTTCCTGAGAAAATTAGAAGAGAAATCAATTATATATCTATAAGCGCGCACAGTGCGTGCACCCCGCAATTTTTCGCGATTTTTTTTTGGGGGGGGGGGGTTGGGGGGCTTCTCTCTTTTATTTTAATGTATTTAATTTAATTTTGAGGGCGCCCACCCCTCGTTTTGCCCCCCGAGATCACCGCCGCCGCCCGAGCTGCCTTAAGATGGCCGCCGCCTGGTTGTGGGCGGGGCCGGGAGGACGTGGTTTCTGCTTCCCCCTGCCTGGGGGAAGCCTTTGCTGTGCCCGTCCGGTCTCCCGTGCCGAGGGGAGACCGGGTGATGTTGCCGGCCAGTAAGTATCTAAATGAGGAAGACGGAGGTAATGCCTCAGTTACTACTCTGTAATCTCGGGGTGAGGCAGCCGAGTCGGGGCTGACTGGCGAGGCCCCGGAGAGGAGGAGCCCCGCCCGCGGTACCCGAGGAGCTTGTAGCTGGAGAAGGAGCTGCTCTCCGATCAACAGAAGCCAGTGAGTGCGGCGCCTCTGCAGAGAGCTCCTCAGCTCTTGGGGACATAGTTGTTTCGAGTCCCCCGAGTGGGACTCCAACGAGTGGGAGCATTTCTTCTGAGCCCACGAGAGGCTCCAACAAACAAACACAACGCACACCATACTCACATTCCTCACATCACACACACCATCACATCGCACGCATTCACCACGCAAACCATTACATCGGACTCCGCATTCACACGCATGCAAAAGACGTTTTCATCGCACACTACGACCACGCATTCTATCAGGTGGGCTAAACAGGAAGGTTTAAAGCGGGAAGATCTAGGGAGAGTAACCGTTAAAGAATTCCAGCCGCCTGAGAGATGGGATGTGTTTGGTAAAAGTACAGCGCAGGTACGTGAAACAGCATGTAAAAGTTTCAGAATCTGTGTTAAACAACTAATTTAAAGGCTTGCCAATGCATGATGAATAATGAACACTGTATGTTTTTAAATAAGCTCCGGTGAAATATGCATGTTTGGAAAATAACAGAGGGCAAGCCACCGTCAGTGAGCTATCGGCAGCTAGGCACACGTATAAAGGTTAAAAGCTGGGTAAACACGTGATACATCCAAATGCTTAAAATAACGCGTGTATTTGCATGAGAAGTTCAAAAGCTAATCCCTCGAGTATGCTGATAAAAAGAGAAAAGTAGAGCGAGAACTCAGAATAATGACCGTTATTGCTATGGCATGTTTATATAAAGCAATCATAAACACTTAAGTTTATACATCCAGAGGAGGTAGCGAGGGTTAGTTTTTTCTGGTCTGATAATTGTGGGGTTACCACTGACACCTGCTAGAATATTAGGAGGAGTTTAATGTAAAAAAAGTTAGTGTTGTTTCGCGCTCAATTGTTCAGATAATAATTTATGAACTGAGTCTTGTTACTGTTTTTTATATTTATAGTGACCCCTGAAGAAGTGCAACTGTGCACCAAATGCATTGGGTTTTTAATTAAATAAACACTGTCCTGAATGAAGAATGCTTCATTCGGGTTTTCACTGAAAGGTCTGGATGGACATAGTGGTAACATTAGAAACCTGGATAAATGGCATGAACAGGCCAAGTGAGGAATACGCTTACATGTGGAAAAACGAGAATTGGAAGAAGGACAATTATTTGGAATAGAATATAAAATGGTATAAGTGATGGATAATGTGCCAGAAGGCATTGTGATGCTGTGCGACTGATTGGCGCGAAATGTCGTTCCATTATGGTGTAGCATTTCTTCTGAGCCCACGAGAGGCTCCAACAAACAAACACAACGCACACCATACTCGCATTCCTCACATCGCACACACCATCACATCGCACGCATTCACCACGCAAACCATTACATCGGCCTCCGCATTCACACGCATGCAAAAGACGTTTTCATCGCACACTATGACCACGCATTCTATCACACCGCAAAATTCTCCCTAACGGCCCGCTAAACACAGTTCAACGCCCTGACACTTCCCTCAACTAATCTGAATACATTACCGAGTACCTGAAGCCCCAGGGTGGTCAGTGGTCACCGTTGGAACAAGGGTGGCCACATGAACCGTATTTTAGCTATGTGAGGAGCAGCAGGGGCATGGAGCTTTACGAGCCTCTCTTCACGGCATCGGATGGGCAATAAATATTGTAAAAACTGGCTTTCTGATTCAGATGCTCACCGGAGTGCAAAATAACAGCATTTGTATATTTGGGAACATCGGTGCAGAACAAAACAAGGTTTCAACATAAATGGGAACACTATATGTCCCAAAATACAATACTTATTGCACTCACCTGTGAGGCCCCGTGGGAGGGTAATGCTCTACATAGGTGGTTCTCAGCCTGTGACCAAGGAACAGGAAGTCTGACACGCGTAAGGCACGAGGAATGAAACTGTTTGACTATGCAGGGGTGCCAATAAAAATATTCTGCTGCGGAGTGCATATTTAATCCTTTTGGAAGTTTTGGATTTGATTATATTAACAAGTCCATCCTGCCGTGAAGATAGCACCATCCCATTACTGCGTGAGGAGCGGCAGGGGCATGGAACTTTCCGAGCGGATGGGCAGTAAATAATTGTAAACACTGGCATTGAGAATCAGAGGCTCGCTGAGTGCAAATAATAATAATTGTAATTTTGGGAACATCGGCGGAGAATGAAGCAAGGTTTCAACATAATCTGCTGTGGAGTGCATCTTGAATGCTTTGGGCATTGTGTTTTGAATATATTAATGCGGCCGTCCTGCTGTGAAGACAGCACCATCCAATTACTTTGTGAGGAGCTGTAGGGGGATGGAACTTTCCGAGCCTCTCTTTGGTGCAGTAGATGGCAGCAGATAATTATAAAAACTGGCATTGACATTCAGAGGCCCACTAGAGTTCAAATAATAATTGTAATTTTGGGAACATCGGCACAATACTAATTACCTGCGACACCCCACTGGACCATCCACCTGTCAACCCATCCATCCATTCATCCATCCATTGACCCATCCTTCATCCATCCGCACCCTACCATCCATCCACACAACCGTTCACCTATCGATCCACCTATTTTTATTCAATGTATTCTGCTACATATTACTTGCATACCTTTCACCTATCCTCAAACACTGCTCACCCTGCACACTCACCCATCATTTACTACACACAGTCACCCTGACATTGTGCAGGCAGTCTGATACTGCTCACCCACCACTCACACAGTCCACCATCCAGCCACCCATCCATCCACCATCCATCCAGCCACCCATCCAGCCATCATACATCCATCCATTATTCATTCATTCATGCATGCATGCATCCACCCATCCATCCAGCCATCCACCCAACATGCATCCACCCATGCATCCATCCATCCACCCTGCATCCAACCATCATGCATCCACCCAGCATTCATTCATCCACCCACCCACCCATCATGCATTCACCCATCATGCATCCACCCAACAATCATTCATCCATCATGCATCCACCAGCCATCCATCCATCTTCCAGCCAACAATCATGCATCCATCCAACACCCAGCCACCCTCCCACCCACCATTCATGCACCCCATCCATCCACCCAACGATCCATCCATCCTGCATCCATCCATCATTCATGCATCCATTCACCCATCTATCATGCATGCATCCATCCATGCATCCACCCAACAATCATTCAACCATCATGCATCCAACCATTGTTCATGCATCCACCCATCCATCATGCATCCACCCATCATGCATGCATCCATGCATCCATCCATCATTCATGTATTCTTATGGCCATATAACTTGCACACAGCTTGTCAGTGTTCAATACAAGGCTTGAACATTGTTTCCCAGCACCAAAGATACATGATTCATATTAATTGTTTGTAAAACATCTATTTATTTCACAACAATTCCAAACCTTAGTCGGAACATCATTGTTTGTTTTTAAACCATCGATTTATTTTACACCAAAGTCATGTATAAATGTTTATGGTCATAAAAGATACATGATTCACATTAATTGTTTGTAATTTTCACGGGCATGAAACTTTCACGCAGCTTGTCAGTGCTGGATAACAGGCTCGAACCTGGTTTCCCAGCACCAAAGTCGGCCGCGCTAGCCATCAGACCACATCCTCTCCCCTGTGGTGTGGCCCTGCAGTTTTGATGATACGCATAATAGGCTCGAACCGTGCCTCGAACCTTGTTTCCCAGCACCAAATTAAGTCGCTTTTATGGCCATAAAACTTTCACACACCTTTTCTTTCCTTGTTTCCCAGCACCAAATTAAGTCGTATTTGCTTGTTTATTTCACATCAAAGTAAAGTCGGTCACACATTGGCATTGCTAGCGATGTATCTGTGCATGTGTTGTAGTAGCATGCGTACAGATAGCATGCGTTGTGGATCCTGGCGCGATGTAATAGTTGCGTTGCGATGTCATCGCGATGAGATCCATTCCTTGTAACGGGTGTTTCCCTTCCTATCATATGTATGAATTCTGGTACTGCAGGTAATCGGGCTACGCTCCGTTGAGATACCATGGTCAAGACCATGCACTTCATCTTGGAAGACTGGCATTTTACTTTCTGCACTGTTGACTTTAAAAGTGTAATGCATATATATACATATAAATATATTACCTACTGGCGGTAGCCAGTAGGTATATATAGTTAGGACCTAGTTTCCATAGGAAATCCCTAACATTCTATTGGGAATAACTTTGGCGCTGGTTGATGAATCTTTGAAAATTTCTCAAAGAAGATGGCCCGCTCCGCTCCTCTCCTTCCCTGAAAGTTTTGGGGGGATTAGTCAAGTGGGGGCTGAGAAAAAAGGGGGGTCCCAAAACGTGTTTTCCCCATGTTAATTTGCATAGGACCTTTAGACACGGCTACAGCTTGAACAGCTGAACTGAATTACACCAAACTTGTCAAAATGGTAGAGTCTGAATGTTTTTAGGCATCATGTGTTTTCTTTCCTTACACCTCTGAATGTGCAACAAATACGGCACAATCAGGGAGCAGAAGGCAAGAAATACGGCACAATCAGGGGGGGCAGAAGCGAAGAAATATGGCACAATCAGAGAGCATCTTGCTCCGGTCCAAAAATCGGATCCCTAGGGCTGCTCAGGTGGTCCCACGGGGATATTAACATTTTTAAACGTTTCCGCTAATAGAATTAGCATTTTCAAAACCTTGCAAATTCACTGAAAAAACCATAGGTTTCTGGCCTTATTCAGGTAGGAATTAGCATTTAAAAAACCTTTGAAATTCACTGAAACAACCATAGGTTTTAGGCCTTATATAGTTAGAAATTATCATATAAAAAAACATTGAAATTCACTGAAAAAACCATAGGTTTCAGGCCTTATATAGTTAGGAATTAACATATAAAAAACCATTGAAATTCCTCCTATATAGTTAGCTGGACATTTCATTGATATAAAACCAATGAAATTCCACATATAGTTAGTTGCACTAACTATATATGTCACGCATCGGCAATCCAATGCTGATGATGTCACATAATACATCATTCATGACATGGTCAGTGACATCACTGATGACATCACTGATGACTTCTCAAATGACATCACTGATGACATCTCTTTTAACATCAATGATCACACCACTGATGATATACTTCATGTGATAATACAATGCACCTCCTTACACTAATATAACCTCTGTTACACCTAGTGTAAAATACAGAGTATCCTTTTTGAAACTATTGACACACGAATACCATTTACTACATACGCACTCACTGATTCCTACGTCTACACACAAATTCATTCATTTACCCATACAATTACTCGTACATACAGTCACTCATCATTACAACACTATCATATGCACTCATACACCTATGCAGACACTCACACACAGCCACTCATCCATGGAGTTACTCACACACCTAGTCAGTCCTGTAAAGAATCAATCACACTTTGATTTCTTCATCTATACAGTTAAACACAGAACAGCTTACATTTTCAGAGATATACTAACACATACTTACTCACTTATACAATCAAATCCTTCATCCATACTCTTATACATCCACTCATTCTTCAATATGTAAAACATATTTTAACTTTACAGAAACATACAGTCACTGGATGTTGTCATCAGTGATGTCATCAGTGATGTCATTTGAGATGTCATCAGTGATGTCATCAGTGATGTCACTGACCATGTCATGAATGATGTAATATGTGACATTATCAGCATTGGATTGCGGATGCGCGAAATATATAGTTAGTGCAACTAACTATATGTGGAATTTCATTGGTTTTATATCAATGAAATGTCCAGCTAACTATATAGGAGGAATTTCAATGGTTTTTTATGTGTTAATTCCTAACTATATAAGGCCTGAAACCTATGGTTTTTTCAGTGAATTTCAATGGTTTTTTATATGTTAATTCCTAACTATATAAGGTCTAAAACCTATGGTTTTTTTAGTGAATATATATATATATATATATATATATATATATATATATATATATATATATATATATATATATATATATATATATATATTCACAGAAAAAACCATAGGTTATAGTGGATATATAGTTAGGAATTTGCATTTACAAAACCTTGAAAATTCAATGAAAAAACCATTGGTTTTAGGCCATATATAGTTAGGGATTTGCATTTACAAAACCTTATTTTACTCGCATAAAACCATTGAAATTCCATATATAGTTAGATGCGCTAACTATATATCGCGCACCCGCAATCCACTGCTGATGATGTCACATATTACATCATTCATGACATGGTCAGTGACATCACGGATGACATCACTGATGACATCTCAAATGACATCACTGATGACATCACTGATGACAACACCCAGTGACTGTATGTTTCTGTAAAGTTAAAATATGTCTTACATATTGAAGAATGAGTGGATGTATAAGTGTCTGGATGAAGGATTTAGTAGGTGCGTGACTGACTGTATGAGAGAGTGATTAAATGTGTCTCACTGAGTGCATGGGTTAGTAACTAAACTGTCTTAATTTGTGCATCATTATGTCTGTTGTTCTGTAAACTGTTGCATGTGTTGATAAGTAGCTATATGAGTAACTATATGGGTTATTGATTGGTTGCACAAGTATTTGTATGGGAGACTGAGTGTGTGTGTGGGTGGCTGGGAGGTGTATGACTCTGTGCATAGATGTGTGAGCAGTTGATTCACTAGATGTATGGTTTCAAAAGTGCATGTGGAAACAGCTGTATGGGCGGTTGACTGTGTGCATGAGTGTATTGGTGAGTGAATGGATATCTCAGTGCTACATGTCAAAGTAAGTACATATGTAAAACACAGTACATGTGAGAGTTGACATATATAAATAACTGTGCATAAGAGCCAGTGAATGTGTGAGTGGCTGTATGGATCATTGTGAACTTGTATCAGGGATTGTATAAGAGAGTAAATATGTGTTAGTATATGTTTGAATAAGTAAAGTTTGTATAACTGTATAGTTGAGGAAATGGAGGTGTGATTGATTCTTTGCATGACTGACTAGGTGTGTGAGTAACTCCATGGATGAGTGACAGTCTGTGAGTGTCTGTTTACACTGATTGTATCTAAGGTTATATTAGAGTCTGAAGAGGTTCATCGTATTATCACATGAATGATATCATCAGTGATGTGATCAGTAATGTCAAAAGAGATCTCATCAGTGATGTCATCAGTGATGTCATTTGAGATGTCATCAGTGATGTCATTTGAGATGTCATCAGTGATGTCATCAGTGATGTCACTGACCATGTCATGAATGATGTAATATGTGACATCATCAGCAGTGGATTGCGGGTGCGCGATATATAGTTAGCGCATCTAACTATATATGGAATTTCAATGGTTTTATGCGAGTAAAATAAGGTTTTGTAAATGCAAATCCCTAACTATATATGGCCTAAAACCAATGGTTTTTTCATTGAATTTTCAAGGTTTTGTAAATGCAAATTCCTAACTATATATCCACTATAACCTATGGTTTTTTCTGTGAATTTCATTGGTTTTTTAATAGCAAATATGAAAAGCTTTAAAATGTCAAGTACGTGATAGATAAAAACATTTTCGTATTTATGCACGCTGATGTGCTTTGAACGCTGCACCCCCCCTCCCCTCTTTTGTCTTAGTAGTACTCTCTCTTTGCAGATAGTGAACGGTAGTTAACGCAGGCCTTTGCCCCCGTTGTAATCCGTCGTGCCTGCTTGTCTCTCCATTTGATTGATTGTTGTCCAAGCATTTACTGTTTTAGAATTGGTTCTCTTTGGATCATTCTCTATTTACAAACAAGCACAAAGTCGCAATACTCTGTTTAGTCTTTGCAGATAGTGAAAAATCGTGTAAAAAAATAAAAGTAATCGAGCAAAATCAGTAGGCCACTAATTGGATCTCTTTTTGACCTCGCTAAAATAGAAATATTAGGAACAACCCTTCATGAGAAATACGAAAATAGTGAGATGAACTGAGCTCCACACCATGAGGGCTGCAAGACAGCTCGGCTCCGTCACCCATCCCGCACAAAATAACGACAAACCCTATGCAAATATTAAAAATATAGACAACACACCAGCAAAGAAACAGGGTAAAACATTTTATTAAAAAACTATTTACATAACGTTGGTTTATAAGATGATGTCAGTAGTGGACTGATGTGTGAATAGGTCGAAAGCAGCACAAGGCTCCAAGATCCGGATGGCAAGCTCCTGGATGTTGGGTGCCATAGTTCAGAGTTCTGAGTTTGAGCCTTTTTCAATGCCTGTGCTTTGTTGAATCAAAATGGCGGCTTGACACAAAGCTGACTCAAGCGTTGCTACTGATGCTATGCAGACCAAAACTGGTTTTCAGTTTGTACATTTTTCTAGATTTTTCAATCCAAGTTTGGTTGACTTTGTAGAACGATGGCTTCAAATTTTCAACATACGGTGTGGTGGCGCTGACTGGGAGGGGGCGCTTTGCTCCTGCCCCCTCCCCAAGTAAGATTTTCATACGTGAAAGTACGTTAATGGTTTTGGTCCCTGAGTTGCTTCGATGTCACTGCCATTCTCAAATGGCATAAGTTCTGGATGTTGGGTGCCATAGTTAAGAGTTCTGAGCAGTGCTTGTAACACTTTCTGAAGCTTATTTCCACCTACTGCAGCTTCACTATTCTCAAAGTAAGTGAGTGTCGTTTGTGGACCTGACTGCATTAGAAAACAATGTGATATGTTACCTTCCTAAACAGCTTGACGGAGGCCCCTGAGGGGCGGTGTGATGGCCATGGACTAGGAGAAGACGCTTGGCTCCGACACACTCCCCAAGTCTTATAGCACTGGTGTAGCCTGAGATCGCCCCCGACATAGGCGGCCGGCTCCCGGGGTCCGGCGGAACTTTTTGCCTTTTGATGACTCTTCAATTCTGAACCTTGTCCCACAATCCGTTTGACCTGAAGACACGCTGTAGTGGGGCGCCCCTTTACCGTTTCAGTTGCCATTCCGCCCGCTTTTGCTACACTGTGCCCCTTCCGCCATTCAGCTGTTTACCGCCTGCTCTTGCGACTACAGCGTCTCGCTCATCATGTAGTTGAGTTGCTCCCGCTCTTGCGGTGCAGCGATAGGCGGCTGCCACAGGACTCTCAAAATGGCGGCCGGCTCTTCGGTTTTGGGCCTGGTCCACTAAAATGGCCCTGGGACACCTTTGAACTCGGACGCTTCCCTGATAGGGCTTGGGTCCCATTCTCGAAAAGCGTCCCCTCAGCCGTGAAGATTCTACAAAAGTCTTGGGGGCCTCCGACTCCCGCAGGCTTCTGGTGGGGAGCGGCTGCCATGATTGCTCGTGGAATGGCCACGACGGAGCTACGAGATGGTAGTGGTCTCATGCTGACGCCAGCTTTAGTCTGAAACATCCAGAAACACTGTAGACTACCAATTCGATCAGTTCCGGTAGCGCCCCAACATGACCCGGAAGAAAAGAACTTGCCCTCCCCTCTTTGACTGATGGTTCTTGTTGCCTGTCCCCTCTGTTGTCATTTAACAGAACTTTTTGGACTGCTGAAAGGGGTTGTGTTCCGAACGCTGGTTGGTGGAGACATTTTGACTATATTCTTGACCTACGTTGTCGCGTAATGCGTTATATGACACGCCGCGTTAGCGCACCCGGAAGTGATCCGAGGCGCGGCGCGCAGCGCGTAACGTAAGCATAACAGGTCATGTGACTTGTTAATAAAACTTTTCATTGGTTCATTTTACTTTTGTTAATTTAATGATGAAAAGCTTGGTCATATGACCTAAAAATTACGCTTTTTATTGTTTTCGAACAATATTTTTTTTTCAAACATATGTTATAATATTCCAGGCTAATGTACTTTCCCGGAAAATTTACAACTGTCTTGCAAGTAAAATATATTCCTTTTTCGAGAAAAAGGGCGTTTCTTCCTTCCATGACGGAGCCGTTGAGTAAAAGAGATTCGGCCTGCTGTCTTAGTCGCCGATACGCCTGATTATCAGATTCTTATCGATCACTTTATGTTGCAGACATGAAAAACACAACTGCCCTTGACCATTTATCTTTACTGCGTTCCTACATATTATACCTTTTATCCGTCATGTAATTGGACTGCTTTATTTCACTTGCCTTTTACTGATTCGAAAACAGTGACTAAAAGTAAAAACTTTACCAATGTAAATACTACTACCGTGTTTTGTTTTAAAAACCTTTATTGTGAAAATGTCAGTATACAAATACGGGCCTATAACCACGTGGGCCGGCCACGGAGCAAACTGAAATCGTATATGATGAGGAGACATTTACACTGTAGAAGAACGTAACGAGCGGGCCATTAGGTTGCAAGAACAAAGGTGTCTAACAGTTGCGGAATCGGTGGACGTACATTTTGTAATTAAAATAAGACAGGGCCACTTACAATAACATTTTCTAGATATACATTTGCGGGCAAGGAGTTACGAGTCCCATTTATACCGGCGCCATTTTGGGCGAGGCCGGGCAGGTCCAAGATATAGTCAAAATGTCTCCACCAACCATCGGCCAGACCAGAACCCCTTTCGGCCCTTTATGCTACAAGATGGTGTCTTCCATTCAGAAAATATTGTTGGCAGCATTTTGAAAGGAAACAGAAACAGCCGTTCTCCTAGTGAGTTTCACATTGTTACATTTAGGAAGAATGTTGAAGAGTAGTATGTGGAAAATCTGAAGCCATTTTTCTACAAACTCTCAATCAGACTTGGATGGAAAAAAAAATCCTGAAGAATGTACAAACTGAAAACCAATTTTTGTCTGTATAGCATCAACAGTAACGCTTGAGTCAGCTTTGTGTCAAGCCGCCATTTTCATTCAATCAATAGCGTCCCCCTGCACACATTCAGGGACCTGGTCGTGTCTTCAGATGAAACGGATTGTAGGAAAAGAAGCAGAAAGGAAAAGGAAAAAAGTTCCGCCGGACCTCGGGAGCCGGCCGCCTATGTCATGTGCGACCTTTGGCCACACCAGGGCAATAGTGAAGCTGCAGCAGGTGCAAATAAGCTTCAGACAGTCTTACAAGCACTGCTCAGAACTCTCAACTGAGGCACTCAACATCCAGGACTTGCCATTCGGATCTTGGCGCCTTGTGCTGGTTCCGACCTATTCACACATCGGTCCACTACTAACATCACCTCATAAGCCAACGGGGCACCCCACGCCGACTTTCGGCGCAGCATTGTAGGATGGCCACACCAGTGCGGCAACTTGCTGGACACAACCTCGGGCCATCCGGATCTCGGCGCGTTCGACTCACTGTACCGCAAGAGTGACCGCAACTCAGCTGGACACGCCGTCTTTCGGCGCAGCATTGTAGGATGGCCACACCAGTGCGGCAATTTGCTGGACACCACCTCGGTGCCATCCGGATCTCGGCGCGCTCGAGTCACTGTACCGCAACAGTGACCGCAACTCAGCTGGACACGCCGTCTTTCGGCGCAGCATTGTAGGATGGCCACACCAGTGCGGCAATTTGCTGGACACCACCTCGGTGCCATCCGGATCTCGGCGCGTTCGAGTCACTGTACCGCAACAGTGACCGCAACTCAGCTGGACACGCCGTCTTTCGGCGCAGCATTGTAAGATGGCCACACCAGTGCGGCAATTTGCTGGACACCACCTCGGTGCCATCCGGATCTCGGCGCGTTGTGCTGCCTTCGGCCTATTCGCACATCGGTCCGCTACTGACGCCGCCTCACGTGCCAACGGATTTTCTACGCTTTTTGTAGCCCTATGCCGCATAACAGGTCATGTGACTTGTTTATAAAACTTTTCATTGGTTCATTTTACTTTTGGTTTCCTAAAGATGGAAGGCTTGGTCATATGACCTAAAAATAACACTTTTCATTGGTTTAGAACATTTTTTTCCCAAACGATGAAAGCCCCACCTTGTTTCTGGATCATTCAGACTGAAGCTGGCGTCAGCATGAGAGCACCACCATCTCGTGGCTCCGTCGTGGTCATTCCGCGAGCAATCATGGCAGCCGCTCCCCACCGGAAGCCTGCGGGAGTCGGGGCCCCCAAGACTTTTGTAGAATCTTCACGGCTGAGGGGACGCTTTTCGAGAATGGAGCCCAAGCCCTAGCAGGCAAGCGTCCGAGTTCCAAGGTGTCCCAGGGCCATTTCAGTGGACCAGGCCCAAAACCGAGGAGCCGTCCGCCATTTTAAGAGTCATGTGGCAGCCGCCTATCGCTGCACTGCAAGAGTGGGAGCAACTCAACAACATGGTGAGCGAGACGCTGTAGCCGCAAGAGCGGGCGCAACTCAGCTGGATGGCCGCCACCTGGGGAGGCCCGTTCACGCCGCCTCCCCCACGCCCCCCCCCCCCCCCCGGGCCGCCGCACGCCAATTTTCGGAGCAGCATTGTAGGATACCAAAACCAGTGCGGCAGTTTACTGGACATCACCTGGGTGCCTGTCGTACATGTTGTGTCAGCCATGGGACACTGGACACAGTGCCATCAACATCTCAACGCGTTCTGCTGCCTTGGGACTATTCGCACAACAGACCGCTACTGACGAGGCCTCCCCCCGCACCACCCGGGACGCCCCACGCTGTTTTTCTGTGCTGCATTGTAGGATCCCAAAACCAGTGCGGCACCCAGGCGACATCACCTGGGTGCCGTCCAGAACTCTGCACGTTGTGCTGCCTTGGGACTATTCACACAAAAGACAGCTTCTAACCATTGTTGCTTTTTTGGGTGAAAAATGTTTAAATGTTTTTACAGTTTTTGTTCCGTTCACTATAGTTAAAAGTTAATAAAGTTTTATAATCTTACTTTGTTGGAGTGTTATCTATTTTTTTTAAAACGGGTGAATGGGGCCTTGAATCGGGTTATTGTTATGTGTGGGCTTTGGAAGTGTGCTGCTGCAGGATCGGACATTTCAAACTCAAATGCACGTTCTTTTTCTTACCTTTCCGAAGCATGGAGCGCAATACCAGGCAGAGAAAGGGTGATGCACGTGTTGAACACTACCTGACCTGGCAAGTTGCTGGCAGTGCCCCCCCGCCCGCTCCTGAAAGAGGGCACACACACACCGCCGCCCCGAGTACTTCACAAATCTTTAAAAGACCATGCGCTTGTTCATGAGGCTTAAATGGTTTATCACCTCTTCTAGAACCCCTGCATCGACCCTCTGACGTTTCCTGGAAAAATTACCATGTAACACAATACCAAGCCCTGTCAGCTGAAACCCCCAAGGAATCGTGGGGCATATTATCAAGGGGGTTTATCTCCGCTTTTTTGGCTTTAAAAGCCATGAAAGCGGAGATAAAATTATCTCCCTATTACCAAGCTGTCGCTAACACCAGTTAGTGACAGCTAAAAGGATATAGCGACCATCTTGGGCCCCGCTTTGCATGTCAGTGATACTTATCACTAATGACATGCAAAGTGGGCGTGCCAAGATGTTAGCGACTGGAAACAGTCCCTAACATCGCTATCTCCTATTACCAACTTTTGGAGATATTCGCGCTAAGCGCGAATATCTCCAAAATCTAACACCTGCCCTGAGCAGTTCTTAGCCATGTTATCCAATGGGAGGTGGATAACATGGCTAAGAGCATTTGCTCGATAATACATGAATATCGCTGACTTTTCTGCGATAATAGCAAGGTTTATCTGCAATAAAAATCGCCGATGTGCGGCGATAATTTTTGTCTCTAAACAAGTTAGAGACAAAAATTATCGCTAGTTGTTCGTAATATGCCCCCGGGTTTTTGCTTGCAGAAATCGGGAGGCGGGAGACTAGCACTGAAATCAGTAGTCTCACGCCTGAATCGGGAGGGTTGGCATGTCTGAATTCTCTACAGCTGGGTCCATAAACTACATCCGCAGGGGTAGGTGATAGCCTGGGACCAGCCTGGCATCTAAAATGGCTGCCGTGCACGACAAAATTGTGGCATTGGAAAAAAGGCAAGATGGCGCAGCCGCTGGAAGAGATGTATCAACATATAGGAGCCTCCTCACCCACCCTCAGGAAACATAGGGGATTAGGATACATCTCCCGCACCCCCTTATACCTAGTAATTTAATTAACGAAGCACAAAATGGCGAATTCCCGTTTCGCTACCAGTTTGCGGCCCAGTTCGCGGCCCGTGAAGCGCTTCTACCGTGAAAAATCATTTTTTTTTTATTTTCCCCACGGGACCCTTTAATAACCCCAACAACATTCCTAGGGGGTCAAGAGGGGGATACCTTGCCCCCTTTCATTAAATTCCCCCTTCGTTTTTCACCTTTTCTTCTCTCTCGATCCTACCGAGAGATAAGATGGCGGCCGCTCCGGACTGTCACGCAGCAAAAAAAAAAAAAGCTCACGCACAGCCGCTGGAAGAGATGTATCAACATATATCAGCCTCCTCAGCCACCCTCAGGAAACATAGGGGATTAGGATACGTCTCCCGCACCCCCTTATACCTAGTAATTTAATTAACGAAGCACAAAATGGCGAATTCCCGTTTCGCTACCAGTTTGCGGCCCAGTTCGCGGCCCGTGAAGCGCTTCTACCGTGAAAAATCATTTTTTTTTTATTTTCCCCACGGGACCCTTTAATAACCCCAACAACATTCCTAGGGGGTCAAGAGGGGGATACCTTGCCCCCTTTCATTAAATTCCCCCTTCGTTTTTCACCTCTTCTTCTCTCTCGATCCTACCGAGAGATAAGATGGCGGCCGCTCCGGACTGTTTAGAATGTTGACAGACACCGGAGAGCCAATCAGCTTTCTGCGCGCAAAGTTCCGAAACGCGAAAAGTAAGCGGACCGGATCGCTGCCCGGAGCGCTGTTACAGATATATATCTTGATTTAAACGTTAATTTCTCAAAATCCACTGAAGCACATATATTGAGACCTAGCAAAGGCACATCGGGCTAACAGTCCCTACAATTTTGCCAAGTTTCGTGCAAATCCATTCAGCCGTTCGAGCTAAAAGTGAGTCCAACCGCCCTATGGAAAACTCAATGTTAAAAACGCGTTTTGGGACCCCCATTTTTTCTCAGCCCCCCCTTGACGAAACCCCACCAAATTTTCAGGGGCTGCTCAGAAACAAAATGTGCCATTTTCCTGAAAATTTCAGCCGATTCCGTCCACAAACGCCAAAGTTATTAGACATAGAATTTTCAAAAATGCCATAGGGAAAAAATCCTAACTATATATACCTACTGGCGAACGCCAGTAGGTAATATATATATATATATATATATATATATATATATATATATATATATATATGTATATATATATATATATATATATATATATATATATACCCTAAGCTCAAGAATAAGGTTTGCCATTGGCTTTCTAAATCTATAAATTTCTCTCCTAGTTATATCAGGGATATTTTGTTTGTGAGTAGAGTTTAGTGGGTTGGTCCCTCTGTGAAACAGGTGGGAGGCGATTGTGTTGTAGTCAACTGTAGATCCTACTTACTTGCAAAATGGCTGATAGAGGGTGGAAGATTCTGGAATAACCAGTGTGGGAAAGGTGGGATTAGTATTCTACCACTTGGTGATTTCTACAAGCATTTTCATATAAATCATGAAGGTATCAATAGAGGAGGTCTGCTACTTGGGGAGTTGAATCATCGTTAGCAGGGGCTGGCAGCGCTTACTCGCTGGATGCCCAGGATTGACTTTCATATGTACCTAGTATAATCTTAGACCCTCCTCGGGCATGAAATGGTGTGGTTCCACTGAGTGCTGTAAGTTTTGGAGGGTCATTGTTGCCAATGTTCTTTGGTCTAGTGTGGACCAACAGATCTTTTAAATTTTTATCCCGTCTATGTGAAAACATGGGTTTTTGAAAGTTAAGTTTGCCGCAGTTGAGTATTTTCCAGTGTTTGTTCACAATTTTTGTGATGCGATTCGAATTGGTATTGTATGTTGTTACACAGATGGGGCGTGGACCCGGTTCTCTTATCTGTGTTGGTTCTAAAAGGGCCTCTCTGTTGTTATTCCGGGCTCTCTTTTTTCCTTTGTTTACAATGGTTTTCGGGTAGTCCCTGTTCAGTTGTTTGCACTCCAGGTCAGCTGCTTGGGTTTTGAAATCTTTAATGTTGCTGCAGTTGCGCCGCAACCGAAGAAATTGCCCATAGGGTAGATTATCGCGTAGGTGTCACGGATGAAAGCTGCTATAAAGTAACAAGCTATTCTTAGCAGTGGGTTTGAAGTGGGTGCATTCTTCTAACTTTCTGTCAATGGGATAGATGTTTAAATCCAGAAACACAAGGTTCTCCTTGGAAACTGTGTGGGTGAATTTAAGAAACCGATCTTGTTGATTAAGCCAGGTCATTAAATGGTTCACCGAATCTTGGTCTCCCCTCCAAATCACTAGCACATCGTCAATGTACCTTTTCCATGTCACTACATGGTTCCTGTAGGGATTTAGGTCATTGAGGATTTTTGTTCTTTCTAGGTGGTGCACGTACAGACCGGCTAGACTGGGGGCACATGTGCTCCCCATGCTTGTGCCGTGTTTCTGTAGGTAGTATGTACTTTCATTTTGAAAAAAGTTTTTCTTCAGGGATAGAGAAATGCATTCAAGTACCACTTGTCTCTTGTCACTGAATGCTGTAAATTCATCTTCCACCTTTAGATAGAATAGCTCCACAATTTCCAACTAAAATATCAGTCAACTGTATAAAATGTTTATCTAATGTCCCCAATGACCCCTTCATAGTCTAACATCATTTCACGTTCTTCGATGAGTATTCCGGGAACTAGTGTTACTTCCCGCGCATGCGCGCAGTGACACCCATCTCCGCGCATGTGTTAAACAGTTAGCACTCTGCCTCGGAACCCGCACACGCGCAGAAGCATCTCCGCTCCGCGCATGCACACTCCGTCCAGGACTACGCCCCCCAAATCCGCAGCAATATCTATCTGCTCCAAAGAACCTACAAATTTAGCAGTCTATGTCGGCTGGTTTTTATGCGAACACAAGGCAATACTATTAACAGGCAATAATAACCATTTAACAATGGCCGACGCAGCAACCGTGAATCCTTACCCCTCGAGGACACACCTATCCCGAGCCCGCTAATTAAACAACCAATTACCCAATTAACACTACTATAAAAAAAAACACCCGACCATGGCATCTCACAACCACGGAAGCCACGGACGAAGGAGGAAGCACCGACGTGCTAGGGGTTGAGTAAGCATAGCCGATTGTGACACACAGTTAGTAGCCCATTTCTGCTACTCACTGCAGAAAACTACAACCATTTGGATGGCTCAGATACCTGGGACAAGAATATATTTTCTTTCCCTTTCTTTTGCTTTTCCACCCTACAGATGGACCTCCATTACCCTTTGTCCTGACTTGGCTCTTGAGGCACTGATTCCCATCTCCCTAAGTATGTATCACTGACAGAATACATGCTGCTTTCTAAGCTAACAAACTGTTTGTGTGTTCTAGTGTATGTGTGGTTTACTGGGATGTTGTATAGCACTTTATGTCAAACCATTGTGAACTTTAGTATTCATCTGATATACGTAGCACAAATATCTATATGTGTGTGTGTATTCCTTCCATTTCTTTCTCCCTTACAGGTGACAATTATGTCAGCGCAATGGGATCTGCGCATTAATAACCACGTTCTCTTGTTGTTTCAGGCTTATTACATCAGAATTACCGATAGAGCTAGGGACACGTGTAAATATAAATTAAATATACACATTGATAAATAGTATACATCACGTTTCTTTGTACATACACCCCAGAATTTTTGTGGTAAAACATGAGTGAGTGACAGGGGGATCTGACCCTGGTCCTGACGAAGGGGTATAGCGCCCCGAAACATGTTGACCCGCACAGGAGAGTAAGCCCAATAACTTGCTATATCTCTCCGAATCACTTTTTTAACAATACCAGCCAGTGTCTATTAAATAGTTTTTTCTACCACTAGGCCAGGTATTTTTTAACACCACCTACTTATATCTCACCACTGACCCTACTGACACTCACTCCCATAGCACCCACAATAAAAAGGTGCTCCAGCGTAGTCGCAGCGGGGCGGGAAGACCCCAATGATGAAGCATGACACCAAGGGCCCTTTTGGTGTGTGAGGGGTATTTTAACACGCAGTGTGTATTCCATTAACATCAGGATACATACCAACTCTACGTGAGGTGGACCTTTGTTGATTAACTGTTCAGTCTGACTCCCACCTACAGCCGCAGGTATGGGAAGACTATTATGGGCATCTTTTTGCAAACTCAGGAACAGTAGCCCCCGTTTTACGCCCATCGACCTCAGATGATCCTGAAAAGGATTTTTATGAGATCAATGTTGGTGAAACTATTATGGTTTTAAAAACCTTAAAGAAGGGGAAGGCCCCTGGCCTTAACAGACTCCCAGGTGACCTTTTTAGATCAGAGCAGTTGTATGGGGCCCTGTTCTGACTGAAGTCTTCAATGCTGTCCTTAAAGGAGGCACGCTGCGCCCACTTGGTTGGGCTCAGAAATTAATCCCATCCATACGAAGGGGGACAAAGGGCTACCAGAGAACTATATGCCGATTAGCTTAATAGATGTCCCCCAAAAAATGTTGGCAAAGTATCCTGAAACCGATTCCAAGACTGGATGGATGACACAAACATTCTGTCTGACCTCCAAGCAGGATTTAGGGAATCCACATGCACAACAGACCAGGTCCTCAGGTTCATTATGGTGATCTGAAAAGAGGTCACCATAAACAGGGGCCACTTGTATGTTGTGTTCGTGGACCTGAAGACCGCTTTTGATTCTATAAATCAGGAACAGTTGTGGGCCACCCTGAGGGACATGGGGATGCCGCTTTATTTGGGTAACATCTTGATCCGTATGTACTATGAAACCTATGCAAAGGTGAGATGGAGCGGTGAGGCCGCCCTTTCTGGGAAAATATCTATACAGAAAGGAGTACGTCAGGGGTGTGTCCTGGCACCCACTCTTTTCACCCTCTTCATAAATAGTATTATAGGGGAGCATTTTAATTTTTTTGGGATCCCTCAAAACTGGCAGGTCAACAGATCCCTTGTTTAGTATTTGCTGACGACACGCTACTTATTGCAAAAACATCTAGTGGCATCCAAAATTTATTGAATAGATTTGAAAAGGCATGCCAGAGTAGAAGGTTAATGATAAACTGTGGTATAACAAAATACATGGTTTTCGAATCCATATTAGAAAAGCACAGGGTCTTTGTTTCTAGGCTCCCAGGCTCTGGGGAAGGTTAAAGCTTTTGATTATCTGGGAATCAGGATAAGTGATGATGTATCCTGGTCAAATCAGATTAGAAAGAGTACTTTGACTCTTCAACATGTTGATACAGCGCTATTGTGCAAGGTTAGAACTTCCCCCTATAGACCATTAGCCCCTATATTAGAAATCCATAAGGCAAAGGGCTTAGGAGCGGCCCTCTATGGGGCAGAGATAAGGGGTTTGGACAATGTTAAAGAGTTGACCAGGGCTGAAAATATGTTTGCTGGGGCAATTGTTAACCTCCCAGGGTGCACACCTTTAATACCTCTCAGATCTGATTTAGAGTTAAGATGTATTGGACATTAAGCTATCTTAAGGGCTCTTACCTTTTGGTTAAGAATTTGGGTGAGCAGCACTAAGGTACCACTAAGATGTGCTATGGGTGAACTTCTTGATTTACCCCAAAAAATGGGGCGCATTAAATGGCTCAAACAACTGAGGGACTGGGTTACTAAGCTTAGTATGAGTTACTTATGGAATGATCCAGGGTCTATCCAGAAGGCGACTATTCCGATTTTTTTTTTAAAGTTCTGGGCTTTTATGGACCATGAATTTTTGATAAAAAATACCAACGGCTCGCTTACAATAAATTTTCTTACTTTCAAATGTGATATTGCCTTTGAACAGTTTTTAGATGACATTGAGCCACTTCGGGCTAGATCTTTATATTTGCAGTTCAGATATGGGACTTTACCATTACACACTAGAAGAAGTTCTTGAGCCAACGCACTTGTTTGCCCTGTGTGTCTGGATAAATCAGAGACTATAGAACACTTTCTCTTTTTCTGTTCTGCATATAATGATCCTCACAAAAAATGGATCATCCCTGTGTGCCGCATTTTATCTTATATTCGCCCTTCTGATGCCATTAGGATATTTATATCTAATAATACCAGGTGGCTTGTATTTGCACTAGGTAGGTATCTCTTGTATGCGTGGCGAAAACGTTTGAAGCTTTTATCAATTTAACCCTAGCACATGCAAAATAGTATTGATTGAAATTAACTGTTACTACTGCCTTTTTTGTTTAACTTACCCTGATCTGATAGTATGTGATATATTTTTTTAATTGTAACTGCTGCTATTTGGAATATGATGTTTTTATCTAATTTTATTCAACTGTTTTTATATTGTATTATGATGTTTTATATCTCTGGATAATGATCAATTTCTTTTTTGACCAAGTTCCTGTCATGCCCAACTGGAGGAGAGCGGCGCAAGCCTTTGAAAAAGTTCAGGACAATCGAACAAAACATGTCAGGACAGCCGACTATCTCCAAATAAAAAGATGCAAACTCCGTTGTGGTGTGCGGCTACGAATTTCCTTTTCTAAGGAGGGTGTTTGGGGAATATATGTATATATATATATATATACATATCGTTCCTTTGTTGGTGCTCTAAACATGAATAATGAAAATCTTTTCTTTACGGCCAACATCAGTAAAGTGCAGGCGGACTTTTTAGACGTCCATGTAACCGTTGACAATAATACTGTTACTACATCTTTATATCGTAAACCTACGGCAGGTAACAGTATACTTCACGCCAGTAGCAAACACCCACAACATGTGATTGCGAACATTCCATACGGTGAGTTGCTGCGTGTTAAAAGGATCAGCAGCACTCCTGAGATATTTGAGCAAGAGGCTCAAAATACCATCAGCAGACTCAGAGCGAGAGGCTATAAGGACAATATTTTAAATAGTGCCCTTAGACGCAGCCGAGACAAACCTAGGGAAGCTCTACTGAGATCAGAAACATCAGAGCTAGAATCTGACAATAATGCCCCTCGCCTGATTCTGACCTATAGCAAACAAGAGAGACAAATCAGGTCTATTGTTAGGAAACACTGGTCTATCCTTAAGACGGATGGTTTCTTGAGTGATATACTTCCCAGCAGTCCTACAATAACCTATAAAAGGGCGCCCAGTATGCACAACTGTCTAGTCAAAAGCAGTCCTGAGCTGGGTAGTGGCAGTGCCTGGCTCAAACAGAAAGGTTTCTTCAAATGTTCCTCGTGTAGGGCGTGCAAATTCGGTGTTAACACCACACATTACCAAACACCGTTTAGTTCCATCAGGAAAACTATCCGGGGTCACTATAATTGTCACAGTGAGTATGCAATATATGTCCTGACATGCACCTGTGGCCTTCGTTATGTGGGCAGTACTAAACTACAGGTGCATGTCAGGATTTTGCAGCACCTACGTGCTATAGTGAACAATGACAATACCTACCCGGTAGCACGCCACTTCAAATCCACCCACAAGAATGACCTGTCTAAATTAACGTACTATGTCATTGATGTGGTAGCTCCCCTCATCCGAGGAGGAGACAGAGAAAGATTACTAAGGAAAAAAGAAACTGAGTACATAATGGAGCTGGACAGCAAGTACCCAAATGGGTTAAACACAACGGAAGATTTGCATCATTTGTTGTGATTTTGCACTTAATTGTTACTATCTGTGTGGTTATCTGACAATATTTCTCTAATTTGATCTAGAGAGTATACTTATGTGGTCTTTCATATTTATTCTTTTCAAGGTCTTGCTGAACTTAAGAACCTGTTCATATAAAGAAAATTCTAACTGCGCTGAAGTTGCACCATGTCGGAAATATGTTAAGATATTTTATCTGATATAATCTGGATAGGAATGTATTCGTCTCTGTAAATATATGTCTCTCGTACAAACTTCATGTATATATTGTTGATAAGTTAGTTATTGGTATCAACATAGGTTTTTTTGCTTTCACAAATTCACATTATGTCTTATTTGTAGGAATCACTTAGGGTCTTGGTATATGAGTTGAGGCACTTACAATGTACATTCTTAAAATCTAGTCAAGAGTACAAAGTATACACATAAACTTTGTGACTAGTTGTGGTACTTAGTATGGCGGTACTGGACTATGGAGTCATGATTTTTGAATATTGTATATAGTAATGTAAATAGATAGATAGTTTGTATATTTTTGTACACAGGAAGTGAGTATACATATATATATATATATATATTTCTATATGTAAATACTTTCTTTTGTATTTAAGTTGGAGTTTCTCCCCAACATAATTAATTTGATCATGACTTTACATTATTTGAGTATAGGATGTCATAGTTAGTGTTCTTGCATTCATGCAGCTATTTTGTTTCAGTGCCTTTCTCACTGTTTTATTTCATGTCGGTGTGCACTTATTTAAAACAACCATAGTTTGTTTTTTATGTCTATACACCATGTGACTCACTGAGTAGGTGGAGCATCACGTAACCAAAAAAATGTGTATAAATTTGTTTGCTGACCAGGTGCGCGGTGTGTGAACAAGAGCACAAGTTGCTCGAAACGCGTCACCTGAGAGGTTTGAATTAAAATCTCCCTTACTGCAGCCTTCGTGGTCCGTGTCTTCATTTCTGGCAGGAGTGTGCTGTTTGAAGATTTGCTTGTATATATATATATATATATATATATATATATATATATATATATATATATATATATATATATATATATATATATATATATATATATATATATATACATATATATATATATATATATATATATATATATATATATATATATATATGTATATATAGATATATATATATATATATATATATATATATATATATATATATATATATATATATATATATATATATATATATATATATATATATATATATATATATATATATAGTTAGGATTTTTTTCAATGTTAAATCTCAAAATTCTATTTGGAATAACTTTGGCGCCGGTTGACGAATCTGCCTGAAAATTTCCTCAAAATGGCCTCGTCGAGCTCTGGTCCTTCCCTGAAAGTTTGGGGGGGATGCGTCAAGCGGGGGCCGAGATAAAAGGGGGTCCCAAAATGCGTTTTCCCCATGTTAATTTCCATAGGGAGGTCGACCTCACTTTTAGCCCAAACGGCTGAATGGATTTACATCAAATTTGGCCAAATTGTAGGGACTGGTAGCCCGATGTGCCTTTGCTATGTCTCAAGATATGTACTCCAGTGGATTTTGAGTAATTTAGGTTAAAAAAATATATATATCTATGACAGCGCCCCAGTAGGCACACCGGGCGCGCCACGCGACTTGCGCGCAGAAAGCTGATTGGTTCTTGGTTGTCTGTAAACATTCGAAACAGTCCGGAGCGGCCGCCATCTTGTGTCTCGGTAGGATGGAGACACAAGAGGTGGCCAAAACAAAGGGGGAATTGACCATAAGGGGGCAGAGTAGACCCTCTCTGACCCCCTAGGTTTGATGTGGGGGCTTTAAAAGGGCCCCGCGGGGCAAACAAAAAAATATTTTTTTTTTTCGATTTTTGCGTGGGAAGCGCCCGGTACGCGCACCGAGGAGCGCACCGGGAAGCGCACAACAGAAAAAAAAGAATGGCAGAGTTTAAAAAATGTTGGCAATATTTTATAAATGGGAGGTAGTTCTGAAAAGAACTTTTTTTATTCTTTTTGTTGTTTTATATTTTTTTTATTATTTTTCTGAACATTTTTTTAATTTTTTTGTGTTTTTGAACAATGTTATATTTTTGGTTTTTTTTTGAGGGAACAAACAAAAAACAGGAAATTGGAAATGGCTCAACAGGAGCAAAAAAAAAGAAAAGAATTGCTGTTTTCTTTCCTTGCTGCATTTGTGGTTGTCAATAGCAGTATTTATTAAGGTGACACTAAGTTCACCATAGCATAAAGTTTTGCCACACAAAATGCAAAGAAATTTGACCTTGCCAAATTTTGGTTGAATATTTTGGCACCATTTGCCATTCTTCTGGTCCAGAATGTGAGGGTACTGAAGATGAAGTGCTGGCCACAGGGGGTGGGTTGTGCCGAAGTTCCCGGACTTCAGCCTGGGCCAAATTATTGGGATGCCACCTCTCCATGTGGAGTATCATGGTATATTTACCAAAAGAATATTTCTTGGAGGGATTGCCCCTGGAGAGAACTTTGTCACAGATGAGACAGGTGACTTTGGGGGTGTTCATCTTTTTTTGGTCATCTGGAAAAGAAAAAAATTGCCAAATGAAGTGCACTTTGACGTGCCTTTGTCTTGGTTCTTCTGGGAGGTAGACCCTTTGATGTTGATCCTCCTCCTCTTCTTCCTCCTCTTCTTCTTGTCCTCCAAGAAACTGTGGTGGTGGACCTTCTTTTCTGGGTGGTGGGGGTGGACCAGCTGCAGCAACAAGTGAAGCCATTGTCTCCTCCAAAATAGCTCTTGCTCTCTCAATGAAGAAAGTAAGAATGAGGAAAAAAGGAGGGGGCTTTCATTATTTGGAGAAAAAAATGAAGAGAACCAATGAAAAGTGTTATTTTCAAGTCACATGACCCGATGCGCTTGTGTTACGCGCTCCGGCGCGCTTACGTTACGCACTCCGGGCCACGCGGCGGAGCACTTCCGGGTGCATTTACGCAGCGCATCATAAGACGCATCACGCGGCTACGCGATACGTCACGCTTACGCGACGCGTCACGATGTTGTTTTCGATCGCGACATTGGCGCTAACGGGACGCTTCCCGGTTCGCGCACCGGGGCTCTTCAAAATAGTACGCTTTCCGGGGCGCTCACCGGGGCGCGCACCGGAAGCGCTCCAAGTCAAAAAAATATATATATATATTTTTAAAAATGAAAAATTGTAAGGACTAATAGCTATGTCTCAAGATATTTGCTCCATTTGTTTTTAAGAAAATTAACTTTAAAAAAATATATATTGGCCTATATTTGGGCTTTATATATGTTAGAGCCCAAATTTAGCCCAAATGTAGCCCAATGTAGCCCAATGTAGCCCAAAGACAGCCACCAGAGACAAAAAAATACAAATGTAGCCCAAATATCAGCCAGATGTAGTGTAACTATAGCCCAATGATAGTATGTACCAGAGTGTTCCTAAAGAACAACTAGAGCGGTAACAGTCTTACTTATAAAGTGAGACTTTTAGTTAGGAATTAGCATTAAAAAAACTTTGAAATTCACTGAAAAAATGATAGGTTTCACACCAGTTATAGTTAGGAATTAGCATTTAAAAAACCTATTAGATTCACTGAAAAAACCATAGGTTTCACACCAGTTATAGTTACCTGGAAATTTTACTGGCATAAAACCATTGAAATTCCCACCTTATAGTTAGTTGGACTCACTATAACTTGCGCGTGCAATGCACTGCTGATGACATCACATATTACATCACTCATGACATGGTCAGTGACATCACTCAGGACATCACTGATGACACCATCCTTGTGACAGAGAGACTGACCTCCTTTCACTGTAAAGTAACCCTTGAAACAAATATTAAAAAATAGAAACTAACATTTTCAAAAAAGTGGAGATACCTATACCAGTTACAACAACCAATTCAGTAATTCCACCATTTACATACACATCCACTCATTCACCAACAGTTCTATATAGTCAGTCATACATATACTCACTCATCATATGTAGTGAGACACCTATACATCCGTTAACACACCGACAGTCTTCCATAAGTTGCTCACACACATATTCACACATGCAAATAAAATATTGAACATCCATTTTTTTGCATATACAGCTATACACACACTACCACCTTACTTAGGAAACGTACACATACTTACTCTCTTAAACAATCACTTATAGAAACACATACTTATTTAAACAAGAACTCTTTCAATGTCTGACTCTCACATATACTCACTTATATACACCAATACTCACATATACTAGATTAAAACATATGTGGTTACTGATAAAGACACTAGTATGACAGTCATTCACTTACTAACACATACATATACACACTCACTCACCCACACAGTCCGGCACATATGTTGTTTTCAAAACACATACAAACAGTGAGTCAGTCATTGATGCATCTGTGTGCTAAGTAACACCCCCACCAAATCATACAGACATTTATACTGATACTAAAAAAAACATCTAATAAGCCATAGAAACACACATGTAGCTACTCACCAACCCATGCACCCACTTATACACAAAGTGAAACACTGATACAAACATTTAAATATTGAAACAATACTCGCTAATATATGTATTCACTATGATACACTTAATAAGCCAGTTAACCAATCATTTAAAAAAAAAAAATAACATCCATTAAGACACTTATTTAAACATTTAGTCTTCCATTGACCTTTACATATACATATATAAAACATGTTTATTTTTCAGAAAGGCACACATTCACTGGATGGTGTCATCAGTGATGTCATGAGTGATGTCACTGACCATGTCATGAGTGATGTAATATGTGATTTCATCAGCAGTGCATTGCACGCGCAAGTTATAGTGAGTCCAACTAACTATAACGTGGGAATTTCAATGGTTTTATGCCAGTAAAATTTCCAGGTAACTATAACTGATGTGAAACCTATTGTTTTTTCAGAGAATTTAATAGGTTTTTAAAATGCTAATTCCTAACTATAACTGGTGTGAAACCTATGTTTTTTTCAGTGAATATATATATATATATGTATTCATATAAATATATATATATATATATTTATTTATATATATATCACCGCTCCATTGCACCTTGACAGCGCACTCTCAGATGGGTTCTGTGATCGCGGAATTTCATCAGTAGTTCATTCCCATTTCAAATTATCTTCGTTCTCCTAGGTGTACCATCAGCTCTTCCCCACTGTTCATCCCATTGGGCATTTCTGTCTGCAAATCTATTATGTACCTAGAGGATCAAAGATATGGGTATGAACTACTGATGAAATTTGAGCTGTATGGGTTTTTCCCAGTATTTTGGATTATGTTTTTAAATCATATTCCTGTGTCGGAAGAGTTTTTTAACCAATATTGACAACTGTTATTACGCTGATACACGGCTTTATGAATTTACAACTGTTATTTTGCCGATACACAGACTGAGTGTGTGTGTGGGAGGTGTGTGACTCTGTAAAATAGATTTGTGAGTGGTTGATTCACTGGATTTATGGGTTCAAGAGTGCACGTGGAAACAGCTGTATGGGTGGGTGAGTATGTGTATTGGTGTGTTAGTGAGTGAACTGATGTCTCAGTGGTACATGTCCAGGTAACTACAAATGTAAAAGGCAGTGTATGTGAAAGTTGGAGTATATAAATGACTATACGAGAGAGACAGTGATTGTGAAAATGGCTGCATGGATGAGTGTGTACTTGTATCAGTGATTATGTAAGAGAGTAAGTATGCGTTAGTATCTGTATGAATAAGTGATGTGGTGTGTGTGTAACTATATAGGTCAGTAAATGGGAGTGTGATTGATTCTTGGCATGACTGACTAGGTGTGTGAGTAACTCCATGGATGAGTGGCAGTATGTGAGTATCTGTATAGGTGTATGAGTGTATATGATAGTGTTGGATTGATGAGTGACTGCATGTATGAGTCATTGTATGGGTGAATGAGTGAATGTGTGTGTAGACCTAGGAATCAGTGAGTACGTATGTAGTAACTGGTATTGGTGTGTTGATGGTTTCTAATGTTTTTTAAATGCTAATTTCTAACTATAACGTGCCTGAAACCTATGAGTTTTTCAGTGAATTTTAATAGTTTTTTTAAATGCTAATTTGTAACTATAACGTCCCTGAAACCTATTTTTTTAGTGATTTCAAAGGTTTATTAAACTCTAATTTCTAACTATAATATTGCAGTCGCGTTTTCAGAGTGGTGGAGAAAGCTGAGCATTGCCTTCAAACACCTCTTAGCAATCCCACTGTGTGGGATTTACTGGAGGTAACAAGAGGAGTAGTTAACCCCCAACGTCAACCTTGGGGGCCAACTACCCCTTTTATCACCACCAGTAAGTCCCACACAGCAGGATTGCTAATTTCTTATATCAGGACCGGCCCCCTCCCTGCACCACTGTGCAAACACGCCCCAGCACGTGGTAAGTTTTGCGGGATTAGGTCCCCTTGAATCCTGAGGGTCCCTGTGGGCCAACTAGTCCACCAGGTACCTACAGTAAGTGTCACAGAACTGCTTTGCAGAGAGGTCGTCAAAGGCCACCCCCCTTTTAAACCTCTCTGCAACGCAGCTCTGTGGTGCTTACTGGAGGTACTTGGTGGGCTACTTAGCCCCCCAGGGACCCTCAGGATTCAAGGGGAGTTAATCCCCCAACTTAAAACACTCCACAGGGCACGTTTGCGCAGTGGTGCAGGGAAGGAGTGGGGCCTGATGTGACAAGTGTGGCGTGTTTTAATTTGGGGATAAAGTCCTCTTGAATCCTAAGGGCCCCTGGTGGCCAACCAGCTCACCAGGTACCTCCAGTAAGTGCCACAGGGCTGCGTTTCAGAAAGATTGTCTGAGGCCACGCCCCTTTTCAAATACCGAACGGATTTACACCATTTAACAAAAGGGGCTCTTTCTGAACCAAGACCTACTTTTTCAGCCAAATTTGGTGCAATTCCATTCAGCAGTTCGGGCTGTAGCTTTGTCTAAAGTTTCCCATGGAAATTAACAGCGATGTCATCAGTGATGTCATGAGTGGCGTCAGAAGCATGCCATGAGTCATGTAATATGTGAAGTCATCCCCAGTGCATTGCGGGTGCGCGAGTTATAGTTAGCTGAACTAACTATAATGGGGGAATTTCTATGGTTTTGTACGAATGAAATGTCCAACTAACTATAACGCCCCTGAAACCTATGTTTTTTTTAGTGATTATTTATATATATATATCCAAGCTCTTTTCTCTTTCTCTTCCAATATCCAAAGAAAAAAGAGATACCGCACTCAAGGTAGGGGGGCTCGCTTTAGACTTTATCTGTCAGCCTGGGCCCCTATCGCTCCACCCCGAAGGCGCTCACAAAGGGGGTGCCACAAGGCTCATGCCTCAGCCCTACATTGTTCAATGTATATGTGGCCCCCCTTGCTGAGATTGTGCGGAAGTATGGGTTCATACCGGTTTCCTACGCTGACGACACCCAGCTCCTCTACCGTTTCAGCTCCCTTGGCCCTACAGTCAAGGAAAATTTTACTGAGGGTATGAGGGCAGTGTCACATTGGATGGCCGCAAATTGCCTCCAATGTAACGTTGCAAAAACAGAGGTTATGCTTTTTGGCAGGGTGAGCCTCGTCTGGTCTCCTGAATGGTGGCCGCTGGACTTGGGCCCAGTTCCTACATCTAAGCCTCATGTTAAAAATCTAGGGGTTAAGATTGACCAAAAATTGACCCTTAAGGAGCACACCAATCACATTGCAGGACTATGCTTTTACACCATTGGCCTCCTAAGACGAGTATTCCCATATCTTCCTGATACCTACAGGAAGACACTCGTGCAGGCTCTGGTTACTAGCCGCCTGGACTACTGCAACGGCCTGCTGACGCTAGCAAACGCTGATGCAGTAGGTCGTTTGCAGGTAGTCCAGAATACGGCAGCTAGGCTAGTCATGGGTGCGCCGGCCAGGACTCCCTCTAAGCCTCTGTTGGCAGAGCTACACTGGCTCCCTATACGGCAGCGTATCAGTTTCAAAATATGCTGTACGGCCCACAAATGCTTATATGGAGACAGTCCTAAATATCTCTCTCAATCTCTTGAACTGTACCAACCCAGCCGGTCACTCCGTTCAAGTAACCAAGCACTCTTGAAACCCCCTGCAACAAAAAGAGCTAGGCAGGGAGACCGAGCATTTTCATCGGTTGGTCCTGCCCTTTGGAATAAACTTCCCACAGAAATGAGGATGAACATCAACCACCTATCCTTTAGAAAGGCCCTGAAAACACTCCTCTTTCAGGAAGCATTTCAGCCCCTTTAATGCACTTTAAAGACTACGATAACTCTCTGGCCGGCAAAGCGCGGAGATACCCTCATGGGATTGAGTCCAGCGCGATACAAGAAATTAAAATAAATAAATAAAATAAAATAAATAAATTCGGCAGAGCGAGAAACAACAAACAATTCGGCGTGGAGCCTTCTTCCGTGTTACCCATTCAGACCCCCCAGGATATAGCGGCATGGACTAGCAAATTTAGCGGCACAAATATGGAAATTTAGCTGCACAAATATGGAAATTTAGCGCCATTTTGTGGCCCTTTATTTTCCTCATAATCATTCCTTTTCAGCCTTAAATCAATGGAAACTGTTTTAGCAGAGTATTGCACTTGGAATAGGCATGCTTAAAGTGTCTGCAGCTCTACAGAAGCACAGCTCCAGTCCTAACCTTGTGGGAGGGTGCTGTATTTCTCCCTGGGATGTTCTGGTGCCCATGTATGCACCCCTATCATGCTATGGGGGCGCTCAACCAAGAGATCAGTAATGTTGAGGGAAGCCTAGGTGTCACCAAACAGGTTTTGCTGGAAGATAAGCAGACTCTACCAGCATCAGAAGTCACCGGCCCCAGTACTAAATTAAGTAACCTGATTTGAATAAAGACATCTGGGTCCTCCTGATGGAGGAGAGTTAATCCTTGTATTTCACATGAACTTGTAACTAATGATTCAGATTATGTTAATGCTGTGAAACCTTTGACTGATTTTTCTCAGTTCACACCCAGGGAAAAGTAAAAAAGGAACCTTTGCGTACTGTTCACCATAAGGATAAAGTGCTGCCCAATTCAGTTGGCAGTCCAGTGCATGTCACTACTGCTGTAGTGAATTTGGAGATTAGGTCAGTTTCAACATCACAAACACTGTACATACCTAGCACTCAAAATACTATTTGACGCATTCATGGTAGACTAAACGCAATAGAGTGTACCGTTTTGAAGTGCCCACCTCTGATCATCTACCAATGTCAATTTGACAAATTGAGGGTGCCACTGATGCCCCCCAATCTTTAGGGACCATACAGCGCCTTGATTCAGATAGGTGTATTTCCAAGGAAACTAATACTGTAACATTTGTCCCTTAAGCAAATTCTGCTAGTCTTCCTGCACTGTCTTTCTGACTGGAGCAGCCCTAAATGGCTCTTCAACTGACACCTCAAGTAACTCCTTTTATTGTTGTTTTAAAAGAAGCTCCTCCTCAACCTGCACAGGGTGAAGAATGTTAACAATGCATTAATAAAGTCATTCATTGGTTCAGCAGGAGATTATGGGATTTTAGTTTTTTTCATAATGAAATCTTCATGGCTAGAAGGTTTCCTTGGGTGGGCAACGGGCAAAAGCAAGATTATGGGGACTGCATAGTGATCCATTTTAAAAGGGCATGTGTGTTGATAACCTCTCACAGAGGATTAATTTCCCCCCTTTTTCTCTCAGGAAGATAAAGGTGCTATCTTTTGGGCTATTTCTACAAGCGATCTGAATGTTTGCTCTGTGAGGTTCCACAAGTAATCAGGCTATTACAGTTGCAGGTTACTACCCTCACAACATACCTACTGTCAGCAGGTATGCTCTGCAGGTGGCATCTGGCTATCTAGAGCGACGCAATACCTTGGGGTTGACAGGCTGTCAATCATTTCTTGTGAAAGATATAGCTATTTTTGCTGGTGAGCTGAATAACCCTTAACCATTACCTGTTCATTCAGTCAATAATAACGATGCCACTGCTGTTAAGGTATGTAACCCATTGCCAGTTCGAAGGGTGTAGCCCAGGGCAGACCATCTGCTAGTATTCTCAACTTCGCTAGCAGGAATGTAGCAAGATTAAATAAATCCTGATTGACTTTATTTTATCCAGGGGATCACTTTTACTTGTTTTCAGGAAACTTGAGGACAGCAAGTGCCAGCAGTGGTATTATGTTTATGCTCTCTGGGCAAAGGGAGCGAGAAGCAGCCCGGCACACACATAGGTTGTGATAATGTTTCAGGTGGGACATTGAGACACAGAGGGCACCGCGGCTCTATCATACCCTGGGAACATAATGCAATGACACATTTTAAAAGGGGAGGCATATTGCACAACATTTATTTGCGCCGTCTAGGGGCCAAAAAGCATTCAGGGCTCAAAGGGATTCAGGCCCTAGCAACCCCCCCGCCACCCCAATTTCACCACCTCCCTTCATGTGTGCAGCCCGGGCTGACACAGCTTCCTGGGTATTATTGCAGCCGCACCGAGTACTTCACAGGTCTTTCAGAGACAATTTACATGTTAACAAGGCTTAATTGTTTTTTGCCCCTTCGTAGAGCCCCTGCAGATCCATTCTATCTATTGCTGGAAGATTTAGGCCCCCAGAAATGTTTTTACATACCAAAGCATAAAAGGAATTGTCTGGAGCTCAGCATTTATTCAGTAACAACATCTTGCATAAAGCGGCCTTGATTAACAGCCGCATGAACCACAAACACAAGGTCTGCCACTTTTGTCAAAGATTTTTCTCCTCACCTGCGGCATTACATCTTTTTGAAGATGGACTGCCGCCACTGGCTGGATATTACAGTGCCACTGTTTACTTGAGCACGCTTTTTCCACACCTGCCTAGTTTCTAGTCAGTCAAATTATTTAAAAAAGAAAGGCAAATCATGTGGCATAATCCGGCGCATTCTGTGGCAGTGACGGCAATATTTCATAACATGTTGGTCACTAATTAATTCTATCAGGGCAAACGTCTCCCCACATTTTCGAAATTTCGCGGCAGTTTTGTAAAAATCCCGGCATTTTGACAAAACTGCAGATTTCGCGATTTTATTGCAAATCGCGAAATCCCGGAGGGTCTGCCCATTGCATCATGAGACAGAGTATATAAAGCATTATTTACAAGAGGAGGGACTCGAAATGGAAAAGGGACACCAGATCCTCGCGCAAAATCAGGCTCCATTTTGAAGAGGACAATAGTCAATGTTTTCTTAATAAAACATGTTGTAGACTGAGAATGCTATTGTAATAACAAACAAAACAAACAAAATCAAGCACCTAGCTGCGCAAACATGTTAAATATTAATTTGATTTCATAAACTGTTTTCGCTAAGTTATAAACAACAAGCGTACCACCATCTAGCCGTGTATCGGCAATTGTCCCTTTTCTCAATCTCCTTGGATCATGCCCTAATATTGTCAAATTAACATGCTATATTTTCACATATTTTTGCGAGACACATTAGATTTACTATCATCTTAGTTTTACAAATTATCAGTTAGCACCAAATGAAAACAACTATATAATCATACTGAATTAAAGTTGTTTAAATCAAAAGTCATTATATTTGTACACATTACTTTTCAAACCTTACACTCATATTCTCTTTACTGTTTCAGTAGTCTCATTACCTTTTTACTTTACCAGATGTACCCCTAATTCCTCCCCATAATTCATTCCTTTTGGATGTTTAGTCGAAAGGTCAATGATATACCTTGATTCAAGGCGTCTGAGGGTTCGTAACCTATCACCACCGCGTGGGTTGACCGGTACATAATCCAGACCAAAGTATTGAAATTTAGTTCTATCTTTGCCATGAAACTCCGCGAAGTGGTGTGCCACTGGATATGCTAGATCTACCTTTTCTATTGCCCTCTGATGTTCGAGGATTCTTACTTTTAGATGATGTATTGTGCTGTCAATATATTTTAGGCCGCACGGACATATAAGACAGTAAACTGTGTATGCTGTGCTACATGTTAGAAATTTCACAATGCTCTTGGTTTCACCTGTGTCAGGTATGATGTAATTTAAAACCATTTTGCACTAAAGCCCTCAGATAAAGGCGGGAACGTTGTTGTCCAGACAAGATTGATGTATTGGATTGAGGCACAACGACAACTATCGGATGTGAAATACTATGAAAAAACCACAGAAAAGGTGTATCAGAATAGTATCAAACTATACGATCAACTCATCAACAAATGGTATGCGTGTTCCATGTTGGGAGCAGAAGAACATCTTTTTCTTTGCATTAACCATCCAGTGATCTCCACCTTTTATCACATTCCGAAATTACACAAAAACATTGTAGACCCACCTGGAAGACCCATAATATCTTCAATGGACAGTCTAACAGAACATTTGTCGAAATTCATCGATCATTTTTTATTCCCCTTGGTTTCACAATTAGACTCATACACAAAAGATACCAAACACTTTCTCAATAAGATAAACCCCTTGAAATGGGATCCAACCTACCTTTTAATTGTATTGGACATTACAAGCCTTTATACCTGTATAGATCACAATTTAGGTTTAAAAGCTGTACTATTCTATCTTGGGAAATGTCAGTTACGATTTGCTTTACACAATCAAATGTTAATCAAATGTATAGATTTCTGTCTGAGGAACAATATCTTCTTATTTGAGGATCAATTTTTTAGACAAACCTCTGGAACGGCGATGGGTACCTGCTTCCCCCCCAGCTACGCAAATGTATTCATTGGCTGGTGGGAGGAGCGGGTACCCAGAACCGTGGAGGGCACTGAAAAAGGCAGGGTGGTGCAATGGCACAGATATATTGACGATTTATTCATCGTATGGCAAGGCACACAAGCGTCAGCAAATGAGTATATCAAAATTGTTAATGAGAACGATCTGAATCTTCAACTTTCAGGGACAGTTAGTCCAGTGGCAGCGGACTGACTGGTCCTGAAGGTATTTATTGAAGATAATACCATATAGACTGTACTCTTTCGTAAAAACACCGCCGGGAACTCAGTTTTGTATGCAAGGAAAGAGCAGTCACCCTACCACATTGATCAAAAGTATCCCCTACAGGGAGCTCCTCAGAATCAAAAGAAACTGTACTAAAGAGGAAGATTTCGAGGCAGCTGCCTCTGCAAGGGTGGCAAGATTTAACGTGAGAGGTTATGAGAGCACAATGTTAGAGAAGGCTTTACAAAAAGTCAGACGTATTCTCAGAGAGAAACTCCTTATGGATGGTAAAAAGAACAGTAGGACAATAGATAAAAGTGAGGGTAAATATAGAATGATCACCTCTTACTCTTCAGAAGCTAATTGCTTGAAAAGATTGCTCAAAAAACATCGGCCTATTCTAAAGACAGACAGTGTTATCAGAGATGACATTCCATCGCACCCACTGGTAACATTTAGAAAAGCCAGATCCATCAAAGATATGCTAGTACAGAGTCATCTAAACAGTATACCACAGAAAGCAAGTACACTGAAAGACATGAAAGGCTTCTATCCCTGTGGCACATGCAAGGCCTGTGTCCAGAGCAAAAGGGTTTTAAATTACACCATACCCGGCACAGGTGAAACCAAGAGCATCGCGAAATTTCTAACATGTAGCACAGCATACGCAGTTTACTGTCTTATATGTCCATGCGGACTAAAATATATAGGCAGCACAATACATCATCTAAAAGTAAGAATCCTCGAACATCAGAGGGCAATAGAAAAGGTAGATCTAGCATATCCAGTGGCATGCCACTTCGCAGGGTTTCATGGCAAAGATAGAACTAAACTTCAATACTTTCATCTGGATTATGTACCGGTCAATCCTTCTTGGGCTTTGCAACTGAAGAGGCAGCCTCAGCAGCTGCATCCATTAAAATATTATAGTAAGTACTCTTGGGAGAAACTGGTTTCAAAGAATTGTCAGCTGGAACTTGTGGTTATAAAAGTTCATGAGTTACTTTATTCCATTTCCTCATTATTAGACCATGAAGAGCATGGTTTTGTTTGGTGGATAAATGGCTAGCCTGCATGTGAATGGTATAACAAAATGGTATATCAATAGAAAAGAAATAGGTCAGATAACTGCTAACTCCCAATGTTGAAACACATTATACCTAATGTATGATCCTTATTTGCTCAGGGCGGAACACACTCATTCCTAGATTAAAGAGGACAATAATTCTTGGTATTTGATAGGCAGTTTGGGAAGACTGGATAATAAAATGCACATTTCGGTCCCCAAATAAAAAGACCAGCTTAGGGAAGGTGTTAGCATGAGATAGACCCAATGCCAATGTTTATAAGGCCTCATCTTCAGCTGTTCAATGTCTATAAACATCTAAAGCTGTTCATGGAGAACAGTTTGAGACTGATAATCTTAAAGTTAGAGCCTCAAAATAAGATTTACGCACAATGTCCATTTAAAACGTGTAAGACCATTTCAAACTAAAATGCTACACCACCTCTAGTTTTAGTGGAGCTATGAATCTCATAGAGAGCATAACTCATGGGAATGATGTTAGAAGAAGCACCCACACATGCATTGACATACCATTTCTGTGTTAGTGAAGAACCATTTGAGTCTGATATGTTTACAGTTAGATCCCCTCACATGATTTAGTAAACGTGTCTACCTCAATACAAGCCCATTCTGAGCTAAGAAAGCTACCTCACCACCATGTTTAGAGCAATGATGGAACTCATGGAGTGTATAGTCTGGAGCAGTAATGCTAGTAAACTCATCCGGTGATGCATCAATAAACCACATCTCTGCTAGTGTCAGCAAATCGAAGTATAAGGGATCCAATACATATCTAGTGGGCATGCATTCTTTAGTGCTGATCATATTTTTATGAAATAATTTCTTAAGTCGTTTGAAGACCAACACATTTCAGGAGGGATAAAATAGTTGTTTCTTCTAGACAAAAATACAGTGTTTTCATATACCATAGGGATTACTGTGTTCCTAATCATATAAAGTGAGGGACACAGATTCAATAAAAACTTGCACTTGTACTTACATATATTGTTGGTGGTGAAAAAAACAGGCACCATGGCGGGCTAGTGTTTGTGATCAGCTATAAAGTCAAAATGTTATCTTTTTAAAACAGGTTCTGCACACTGCTCACAGCTCACAGCTCCAGTTGAGGGGAGGTACCTTTAGGAGAGACACAGGGAGAAAGAGAAAACAAGTGGGGCAAGCTAGATGGGCAGAAAGAGATCAGCCGAGCGTGAGAAAGGGCCAAGGAAATTTGGCAAAGAGAGTGAAAGAGAAACACTGCTGGTGGTAGTAGGAAGGTGTGATGGAGGAAATGGGGAAAATGGGGTGGGGTAAGAGCAAGGCCAGCTGGTAGGAGAATGAGCAACATAGACACAGGGAAGTGGGAGGGAGAATCCAGATGCAATAACAAAAAACAGACCTCTAGCTCACTCCAAGCAAATGTTAAAGTATACGTCACAGTGCTATCTGTGACAAATTATTGCTGTAGCTGAGAGTAGCCAGACCACAGAAAGAAGAAAGTACAACACTTTATGACAGTGCAGCAAGCACATGAGTACTTCTTCTGTTGAATTTAATCTGCAGATAATGAACATTTGAATCTCATGTTTTTACATGCATTGGAAAAGGCAATTGATCTTGCTTTTCCAAAACTTGTTTGAAGACAATATTGGCTTTGTCAATGTTTGTAAAAGGGCACTACAAGCATTGGCAATGGCAATAGATGGTAGGCAACTGTCTTGGAAGGGGCAAACATTATCCTGTATAGTTCCAAAATGGCCACCACTTTGAATCTAGATGCTCAGTGCCAGATTTGGATGGAAAGAGTAATATTGCAACAGTGTTGAAAGCAATAACTTAATGAGTTTCAGTGGTTAGGAGAAGAATGAGGGGAAAGAGAAAGAGAGACAGAAATGAGGGTTCAGGACATGCAGACCAATTGAGGGATATTTTTTAAATGGCACAGAAAAATGTTAAGGCCACTCTAAATATGTTACATTTTTTATTACAGTTCTCTCTTTCATAAACAGCTAAAGATGTCTAAATGCTTAGCCTCATCAGAGCTTCGAACGTTCAGCGCCCAGTGCTGAACGTTCGAAGAACGAATGCTGGCCCGACGGCCAACGGTCGTGCGCAGCACTGGGGAGGTAGTGCTTGTGATGACCATTGGCCGTCGGCAGCAGTTAAGGGGTTAAGGGAGTAATGAGAAAGGGGAAATCAAGTTTGTACCTAAAACATATGCATTCTTAGGGGCAGATGTACAACCAGTTTTTGCAGTCGCAAATGGAATTGGGCCTGTTTGCGATGGTAAAATAGCTCAGCCCCATACACAAACTATATTTTGTGACTCGCTAACCTATTAGCAACTCGTAAAATATGGTTTGCAACTCGCTATTAGGAAGGAGCGGGCCAAGGTTGCCCCTTCCTATTAAAGAGTACATCACCTTTGTATGATTATTTTGCAACCGCAATTGCCCCTTTTTGAATGGGCCAGTTGGTTAACCTACTGTGTGAGCTACAAGGACACAACAGGCTTCAGAGCTCCCCCCAGCAACTGCCCAGCTGCCCTGCTGCAACTGGACTTGTCTAAGCCCCGCAGACCTCTGCCAGAGTGAGTCTGTGATCCCCAAGAGGTGCCTCCCCATGCCTGATACCACTTCCTTAAAGGAAAACGGGAAGCATCTAAAAAAGAAAAATGAAACTTTTCAGTTTAAGTTTTTTTAAGGCCAGGCAGTGGTCCCTGGGACCACTGCCTGCTCTTAAAAGATATTTGTATACCCATTCAAAAAGGGGCAATTGCGGTCGCAAAATAATCATACATTAGGTATAGTATTGAGGTAGACACATTTACTAAATCATGTGAGCATGTGATGAAAGCAAGAAGTTCCAATCTTCCTTCTCAGACAGCAAGGCAATTCTTCAAGCAGCAGAGCTGTCCTTCTTCATTTACTACCACAGGTACAGGAGTATTCTGGATAATTGCTCTGTGGGTCAATATTTATACCTTGCGGCAGCCGTTGTGTGGGGGGACTACTCCTTCTGGGAAGTTCGTCGCCTACCTGTGTTAAGGCACACAATTGGGGGTGACAAAAGGCAGGACATGCATGGTGCTAGGTTCCTTTGTGTGTATACAGGAGGCAAAGCCTTTTGAAGTGTAAGTGGGGCTGAGTACACCCCCTCCTCAGTCATCCTGCCAAAAAGTACCATTCTGTCCACACCTAAGTCCCCTTTGTGTTACTGTCTGGAAGAAATACATAAACCCCAAGCGCACTGACAGAAAGCTCATAGGGTTGGGACAAGAAAGTGCTTTCAGTGGCATTTTCAGAATTGTGATTTACCATTGAAGAGGATTCAAATTACAACTCATTTGAGTGTAAACAGCATATCTCTACCTGCCCTCAATCCATTTGCAACTTATTAAATATAATAATGTGATTCAGTTTTAGCCAATGGGAGTGAGAAGCTTTGCAGCATTAAAAAAAGATTTTTTCACTGCCAGGACATGTAAACATAAGTACAAATGCCCTTTTCAAATGCAATGCACCCTGTCGTATGAGCCTTTAGGGCCTACCTTATGGGTGACTTATAAGTCAAAGGTTTATTTTGTCAGGTCAAATTGGCAGTTTCAAAGTGCATTGCAGGCTGCAGTGGCAGGCTGGAGACAAGTATTAAAAGACACCTTAGCGGATGGCACAATGAGTGCAGCAGGCGTAATAGTAGCATTTAATTTATAGGCCCTTGGTACGTGTAGTACCATTTATGAGGGGACCATAAGTATATTAAATATGCCAATAAGATGTAGGTCAATTCTACCATGCTTGAGGAAAAGAGCACAAGCACTTTACTACTGGATAGCAGGGGGAAAGTGCACAGAGACATAATGCCAACAAAAACGGGTTCAGCAACAGAAGACACAATTCTGGGATGACCATGCAAAAAGAGTCAGGCTCAATATGTTGGATATGCAGCTGTAGTTAATTTTACTGCTTGATGTTAAGGAGAAAACATTGAGCTGGTATCTCACACATCTTTCGTATGCAAAGGCATACCAGGCATATTATTTGCATACATAATAAACCTAAGACCCCTAATACTTAATGAAGGAATACACCCGTATGGTCCTCAGTAGAGGGACACAATGTGGTACAGGTAAGTACACATCTCTGTCTGCATAAGGAGACAGCTGCACTTTGAAAAAATATTTCTGATCTTCCCATGGAGAACCATTTTGACAAACAGAATTTAAATACCACTGCTGCCTTGGGAAGTGAGACTGGAGGCTACGAAGTTGCTCTAATCTGTCTTTCTTGATCCTATTCTAACATGACATTTAGTAATGAAATTCTCTTCCTTTTGCTGCTTTTCACATTTGGAATTCCCCAGAACACGCCTATTCAACACTTGGTAATGACAATGCTATAATTTCAGAGGATAACATTTTGAACTGGAGACAGGGCGGGAGGACAAAATAGTATTCAGGGTTCACCTTACCCACTGCTATGTGCTTAATGGCTTGACCTCTCCTTTTCCCAAGACCTGAAACAAGCACTTGTACAGGAGACATGTCTCTGTGTCACACCCGAGCATTGATAAATGAATGGTTGTGTTTCCCTGAAATGTAAACTGCTTTAGTGCTCTAAAATCTTACAACTCTAAAAGGTTTTATTGACAAATTGTGATTGAGCTGAGGACATTAGTAGTACTTCACATGAACTTACGCTGTAAGTGGGAACTAGAAGTATCCATTACTGACATCATTTCCCATCTTTTTCAGATCTACGTGCCTTGGGGTAATTAGCAACAATTATCCAAAGATACATAACAAGAGATATGCCTTTGATTCTTTGTAAACACTTGTATGCATGCTTTATGTGACATTTCCCTCACTGCGGTTATTTTACTATAGATGCATGACAAAGATAATGAAGGTACATGTATTTACTTATCATTCCTAAGCCATTTTATGAAGCACAGACTAAACACAATATACCAACTTCTTACTTCAGAGTCTATATGCGAGTGGTTTTGCATGCATGTGCGTCCATGTGTACATGAGTGTGTGTGTGTTTGAACATGCATGTGCGTCATATGTACATGTGTGTGTGTGTGATGTATTGATACTATCTCATATTGGAACATGGTTAACTATAGTCACATAAAATCAAATGCACCTTTATTCGCCATATTTCTGTGCCATGAAAGAATAAAGCACAGTAACATCATACAAGATAAAAACAATCCTTCACAATGAAGTACTACAGTCGCATTGAGTGGAAAAATTACAATACTGCACATTTTCTAATTTCATAAAGTCTGCCAAATAAAAGAGGCCACCGAACACCATATCAGAGGGGTATGTAACTACTGTAAAAATACCTAGCTGGTCTACGTTGATAAAATTTGAAATCTTTATAAATTAGCAAAATTAACCGCTTTTTAGGCATTAGATAAAAAAAAATCACAATATGCCCTGTCGACTGAACAGACTTCCCATCACAGGGGCATACACATAATTCCAATAAAGTGCAACTATTGGCAAGAAACATCACCAGGAGCGATAGTAAATTAAAAGGAAACCTGGAGAGGTGGTGTCTATCATGAATAACAGAGTTACTTTTGGAGGCCCTAGTAGGCATGCACCCGATTGTATGAACGTACTGTGGATTTAAGATTATCTAAAGAATATCTTTGACACTGCCTTCTCATAAAACACGTGCTTTAAAGTGCCCTTTTCAAGGAGGTGGAAAGATTCTGGGATGGTGAAAAGGTCCGGTTTGCAAATCAACTCGCAAACGCACTTCATACATGCGAACCACGGAATATTTCGGCCAGAGTCCAGTTGCAAACAATACTTTATGACAAGCTTGCTAAGGACAGTCTCCTTCCTTACCCATATAGAATGACACAGTAACAAGGGACAAGTCTAATTCTGTCCTTGTTAGAAATGGAGGTCTCTAGTTGGTAGAGGAAGGTACCTTTATACAAATAGGGACCCTTGATTCTAGTCAGGGTAAGGGGATACCCACTTTTGATAACCTCAGCTCACCCCCTAAGTAGCTTGGCACGAACAAACAGACTTATCCCAGAAGGCAATGTGTAAAGTATTTGTACACAAAACACACAGCAATACAATGATAACACCACAAATGAACACCACATCAGTTTAGAAAAATAAAGGGGCATATTACCAAGCAATAGCGATAATTATCGCTATTGCTTAGTTAGAGACAAAAATTTACCGCTGAGCTGCGGCGATTTTTATCGCAGATAAACCTTGGTATTACCAAGGTTTATAGCAAATGCGATAAAAATCGGCCGCAATGCATGAATATCGCTGAAAAGTCAGCGATATTCATGCATTAGCGAGCTAATGCTCTTAGCCATGTTATCCACCTCACATTGGATAACATGGCTAAGAACTGCTCAGGGCAGGTGTTAGCTTTTGGAGATATTCGCACTTAGCCCGAATATCTCCAAAAGTTGGTAATAGGAGATAGCGATGTTAGCGACTGTTTCCACTCGCTAACATCTTGGCACGCCCACTTTGCATGTCATTAGTGATAAATATCACTGACATGCAAAGTGGGGCCCAAGATGGTCGCTATCTCCTACTAGCTGTCGCTAACTGGTGTTAGCGACAGCTGGGTAATAGGGAGATAATGTTATCTCCGCTTTCTTGGCTTTTAAAGCCAAAAAAGCGGAGATAAACCCCCTTGATAATATGCCCCAAAGTATCTGTATCTAAACTCAACAAGACCAAAACAACAAAAGTCCAACATAAATGTATTAAGAATATGACTTTGAAAGGTTTCAAACAACTGGGTCCATGGAAAACTATTGATGCATGATTTCTCACAAAGTACCTGTAGATGTTCAAAATTCAAAAGGACAGACAGTCGCAGGAATGGGAAGCGTAAATAAACAAGGAGATGTGTCAGTTCCTGAGACCGTGGAGAGGCGATGCAACAGTTATGCTGCAAGCAGAAGAAATGATGCTTCAAATCTGGTCTGTAGGGGGAAGTGATGCATCAACTGCAAGTTGGTTCTGTTCTGTGGGTGATGCATCAGGAAAACTTGCCGTACAGGTAATGGAAATCCAGAATGCATCAGTGATCAATGCAGCGGCATCAATCAGTGCTGCGTCAGTTTCAGTTTCTTCAGCCGTGATCTCTCAATGCGTCCGGTCTTGCATCGGTATCAGGCACCGCGCCGGTTTCAGCATCAGCGAGGCGATGCATGGAGATTCTTCTCGCACAGCGGTGCTGCGTCAGGAACATCGCAGCAAGAAGAGTGATGTGTCAATTTCTCCAGTTCTTTGGGTTTCATCCAACTCCCAGCAGCAAGCACAGCCTCCAGAGGGCCAGGACTAGAACAGGCACCTCCTGGCAGGTCAGAACTCTCAGCAGTAGAGCTCAGGGGAGCTGGGAGTGACATCTTTGTATCCCTGATACTTCAGAACAGGAGGCCAGCACACACAGTTCCTTGGAGATCTTCTTCAAGCAGGTTCAAAGCAAAGTTCCAGTATTTGTCTTTTCCTTAGCAGAAATAGTAACTGCAGGTCAACCCACACACAGCACACATCAAAGGTACAGTACTCCTCCTCACAGCTCTTCAGCTCTTCCCCTTGGCAAAGGTACCTCTTGAGTCCAGAAGTGATCTGAAGTTCTGGGGTTTTAGGTCTAATACTTATACTCCAAAATGTCTTTGTTCTCTTTGTGCAAGGGTCTCTGAGCTCAGTCCAAACCAGTTCTGTCCTCCCTGGTGCAGTATGACTACATGGGGTGGAGAAAGCATTGTGCAATGGAGACAGGCCCGATTCAGGTGTAAGGAAATCTTTTCCTTCTACTCTAAATGCAGCCAAGCCCCATTCAGCTCAGTTCTGAGTAATCCAGGAAGGACCAGGCCCGGCTCAACCACCCCAGTGGCTGTCTACAGTGAAGGTCTATCCCCAGCCACTGTCACCACAAAACCAGACGGTCAATTCACAAACAGGCAAAGGCACACAGAATGGAAACAAGAAAATGCCTACTTTCTAAAAGTGGTGGTATCAAAAAAGAAGGGTTAACCCAATAAAGTCACTGGGACCTGGGTATCTAGCGTTGAGAAAGAGGGGTCCCAGTAAGGAAGGCGTTTAAATAGAGACAATTTGAATAAAGCAAATGAAAAATAAATGCATCTATAATGTTTATTTCACATTATAGGGAAAGGTAATCAAAACCAAATACACAAATTACAGTTGTATTAGTGCCCCTGGGGGTAAGGGGGACGTGCAATCGTGAGGGTAGTGTAGGAAGGGATAGTGATAATAAAAACACGTATTATTCAAACATTCATATGAATTCAATGTCGAATAGACAGTAGAGAGATCATAAATCAACATAAAAGTTCACAATGCACATGCCCCAATGTCCATACTATGCAAGAATTATGGGTAGGAGGAGGCTGTGTTTCAAAGTGAGGAAGTCGACGTTTCGACCCAAGGGAGGCAGGAATCAGTAAGATCCTTGCAGGTGGGTCTTCATCAGGACGGGAGAGGGGTAGTGGGGCAGACAACCTGAATTTAAATAAATATATTGAGTCAGTGTAACACTCTTAGAGCCGACCAAATCGACCCTCTTGTCAGGATACGGATCCCGACTTATCCTTTCCTGTACCGGGGACACAAGATGAACTTTACGAAAATCGGTAAGCCCTACCGACAATTGTTATCTCGTAATTCCATCTTGAGCATTTTTACCTTGGCCGAATCCACCTGAACAATGTCCTCCTTTATTCAGATACTTAGAGTGGTCCCTCCCTGTTCAGCACCCGGATCGTTTCGCCTTATCCCTCTGGGATATCGGACTTTACTTCTCAAGTAAGTCGAGAATTCTTTTCCCCAGCTCTTGACATGAGCACGCATAAAATCTAACTATAGTTCTAATGGGCATAATTTTAATTTTTCTCCCAGGATTGAATGCTCACTATCGACTTCATCAAATGATTATTACTCACCAACACTGATATATTCAGGTTTTTTTAACGAATAATATGTATACCCTTATGCAACTTGCGATTTGGTCGGCTCAAAGAGTGTTACACTGACTCAATATATTTATTTAAATTCAGGTTGTCTGCCCCACTACCCCTCTCCCGTCCTGATGAAGACCCACCTGCAAGGATCTTACTGATTCCTGCCTCCCTTGGGTCGAAACGTCGACTTCCTCACTTTGAAACACAGCCTCCTCCTACCCATAATTCTTGCATAGTATGGACATTGGGGCATGTGCATTGTGAACTTTTATGTTGATTTATGATCTCTCTACTGTCTATTCGACATTGAATTCATATGAATGTTTGAATAATACGTGTTTTTATTATCACTATCCCTTCCTACACTACCCTCACGATTGCACGTCCCCCTTACCCCCAGGGGCACTAATACAACTGTAATTTGTGTATTTGGTTTTGATTACCTTTCCCTATAATGAGAATTAAACATTATAGATGCATTTATTTTTCATTTGCTTTATTCAAATTGTCTCTATTTAAACGCCTTCCATACTGGGACCCCTCTTTCTCAACTACTTTCTAAAAGTGGCATTTTCAAACACACAATTAAAAACTCATCTTTACTTAAAAGATGTTATTAAATTCTGAATTCAGAGAGCCTAAACGTTATTTCTCCATCAAGTGCCAATGGGAAGTTATACATGTAAGATGTTACAAAGAATTTCCCATCCTCTCCTTGGGGCGAGATAACCTTTCAATAGTGAAAAATGAAATTGGCAGTATTTCACTATCAGTATGTGTCCTACCTTTCACATAGACTACACCCGGTTGATGGGGGTACCTTAGGCCTACCATAGGGGTGTCTTACATGTACGAAAAGGGATGGTTAGGGCCTGGCAAGTGGGCACACTTGCCAGGTCGACATGGCAGTTTACAAACTATATATCGACGATGTATTCATGCTGTGGCGGGGCACAGGCGAACAACTTACTGAATTCCAGACCTGGCTCAACCAGAGGAACCCAGACATCCAGTTGTCAGAGTCATATACACAACCCTCTATACTAAACAAACAGACAGGAATACTTTCTTGTACTTCACCAGTTTTCATCAAAGAAATTTCCGTGAAAACCTTCCGTTCAGCCAGTTCTTACGAATTAGGCGCAAGTGCACCAAAAGGGAAGACTATTTCAACAATGCCCAAGTGCTATTGGACGAACTAGTTGAAAGAAAGAATCATAAAAAATTGCTTAAGTGCTCAATGAAAAGAGCTTGGTACACCCGAGGGATACCCTATTGACCCCACAAAGGAAAAGTCAAAACCGATGCCAATGGTCTGCGTAACTACCTACTCAGTGTTCACAAACGCAGTGAAGAAAATTGTCAAAAGAAAATGGCATACAGTAAAGGGATTGGAAGTAATTAAAGATATACCAGGCTATGTGATGAAGAAAAAAAAAGCTTTAAGGACAAACTGGTACGAGCAAAGACGTCAGTGAAGACATCAATACCATCAATACGAACAATGCTTGCACTACCTCCCATAAAAAACATTGATGATGTGGAAACTGTGCATCATGTGCAAGTACAATTGAAGGTACAAAATGTACCTATAGTAACAAAAATGTGAATCACGAAGAATTCATAAATTGCAATACACATAACGTCATATACTGTTTACTTTGTTCATGCCTCAACGCCTACATAGGTAAAACCACACAGCCTGTGAAGAAAAGAATAACTCAACATCAGTCACAAATAAAATGCTAAGTAATAAACGCACCCATGCTCCAACACTGTATCGATAAAGGTCATGGTCCAAAAGACAGCAAATGGACTGCCCTGAAACATGTCATAGGTGGCAATATTGACAACCTCCTAGCCAGATTTGAAGCAAAAACCATCATGCACCTAGGTACCATGGAGTATGGCCTTAAATAAATTCATGATATCACGCACTGTATATAACAAAAAGGATGCTGCAAGTCCATAACTACTGAAAAATCTGTAGACTATGGGGCACCACCCCTCAGATAAGATTCTACAATGCTTGAACATACAACCTACAGGAAGCAGCAGGACTCATAAACACGCAAGGTAAAATGAACTAAACCTGACCAGCCAAACGGACATTGGTATGACCACGAGGATGCTGATATTCCATAATAATTCACGAACCAGCAAATTACGGGGCTTACACCCCTTAGAAAAGGGTCCATAAACTGACATCGCGGTTACAATATGAATCCCCACATTGAAAGTAGTATGATGCCCCTGCTGGTCGCACAAGATGTTTATCCAATGTTAGCGCCTTGAGACCCTATGGGTGAGCAGTGCGCTATATAAATGCCTTGATTGATTGATTGATTGATTGATAGCTGATACAGACACCATATAGGTCCTTTTCTCCACTACCACAAGACATTGTTCCCAGAAAGATACTTCTTTTAGAAGTAATGCATAATCTTTATTACTGTCTAAATGGTCAACTCAATAGCCACAGCCATTAATATTCCCCCTCTATTCCCCCATGTCAACCAGAGGCACAAGGACGCTCTTGGCACTAAGAACAATATCAAAACAATGAAAGTGATGCCCAACACCTTCAAACATTGATGGCAAAGTAAAATACCCTCAATCCGGTATGTAAAAAGCACAATAACACTAAGAGCATAACACAGAGCACCTGCAACTACAAGTTATCTTGCTGAAAAATACCCTAATTTCTTTGTATTAGGTTACCTGCACTATACTACATTTCACTTGCCCTGCCCTGCTGAAGACCTTCGACTAAATTAATTGTGGGTCCGCCAAGAAAGGTCGAAATGCATTGGCATTTTCACCCAGAGGCCAAGAGTACCTAGACTGAAATACCATAATAAACGCAGCATTGACTGTGTCTGATTAAACTGGCACTGCCCGAACGTTGCACATCTATACTCTGACCTCCCCGTGAAAGTAGAAAAAAAAACACACAGAGGACTTGAACGTAAAGGTCCCGGTTTAATCAAAAGGACAGTAGGACTGATATGTTATGATAATTTTTTCGTATGATTTGTTTGTGCATTATTCACAGCAGTTTCATTACAGTATTATGTTTGTTGACTTGTCTTTTGCTTAAATTTTTTGTGAACACTTTAATATTTTGTTGTGTATTATGTGTATATGTTATTGTCTGTTCAAACTGTCCCTGTAAATACCACAAATGACATAAAGGTGCATGTGTTAAACTGTCTTTAAAAAAAAGAGAAAAAACTCTTAAAAACAATATAATGTTAAACAAGTAATTAACCTTGAGTTAATAAATGTATCTTCCGAGCTGAATTGGTTTGTGTCATCTTTACAAAAAGATGTGTTATTAAATTCTGAATTCAGAGAGCCTAAACTTTATTTCTCATTTTTGTCCCAATGGGAAGTTATACTTATAAGATGTTACAAAGCATTCCCATTCTCTCCTTGGTTCAAGATAGCCTTTCAATACAGAAAAACAAAATTGGCGCTATTTCACTATCAGGACATGTCACACACACCAATATGTGTCCAATGTTTCATATACACTGCACCCTGCTCATGGAGTTACCTTTGGCCTACCGTAGGAGTGTCTTACATGTACGAAAGGGGAAGGTTTGGGCCTGGCAAGTGAGCGTACTTGCCAGGTCGACATGGCAGTTTACAAACTGCGCACAGACACTGCAGTGGCAGGTCTTAGATACTTTTTTAAGCCTACTTGTGTGGGTGGCACAATCATTGCTGCAGGCCCACTAGTCGCATTTGATTTACAGGCCCTGGAAAACTTCAGTGCGCTTTACTAGGGACTTACCAGTAAATCAAATATTGCAATCAGGGAGAACCAATTGTAACAACAATTTACACAGGTAGCGCTTGCACATTGACACTGAGCAGCAGTGGCAAAGTGCCCAAGCATCCAAGCCAGCAAAAACGAAATCCAGCACAGCGTCAAAAATACAAGAGGCACAGGCAAAAAGTCAGGGGACACCACACCAAAGATGCCAAGTCTAACAGTGCTCTATATAGGGGACACCCAATTCCACGTTAAGGGTGGTATCAGCACAGCTTCATGGGGCCAGCAATAGATTTTAAAAAAAAACATTTCTACTTGTTGGATAAGCTTTACGTCAATCATGCCCCAAATGTTACCCTCATAAGATGCAATTGCCACACATTTACTCGCATAGATCGAAGAAATCTCTTTCATTGGTTTCCAGCCCCACCTTTTACAGCCATGCAATCCAGAGATGGACTTTTGAAAGAGGTTTTCATGTTAGATAACATTGCCTTCAAATAATATTTTATCATCAAACATAATACAGAAAGTAAGGAGAAGTAGCCCCCACTAAACCGTTGGAGTTATCAATAATATTAGCGGTACACAGTCAAAATATCGAATTTTTAATTTCGACTTACACTTATATCGAGTTGCTAATATCGATGGGACAGAATATCGATGTCCAGAATATCGATGGCCAGAATATCGACCCTAAGGTAAGTAATATCGAAATTACTTATATCGATAGCATATATATCGATGTAAGTAATTTCGATTTACTAATATGTGTTAGAAATTTTAGTTAAGTATTTAAATTAATTGTTATAATATGTGTTTAATATGTTTTTATAAATAAAAAATATATAAAAGTAAATAATATGTTTTACTACCAGAGCGGGTTGTGGGTTTTTAGGGGAATAGGGTGGGAAGTAATTTATTTGTAAATAAATAATTATTTTTTAATGATTAATATATTTTGCAATTACATATTAATTGGCAATGAATTATTTTAATTGATTAATTGATTAATTAATTGATAATTTATGTATATTTTTAAGTAAATTATATGTTTTACTACTGGAGCGGGTTGTGGGTTTATAGGGGAATAGGGTGGGAAGTAATTTATTTGTAATATTAATTAATTTTGGGTAAAGGAGTATTTTTAGGGTTCAGGGTCAGTTTTGGGTTTTTGGGTAAAGGGGTATTTTTAGAGTTCTGGGTCAGTTTTGGTTTTTGGGGTAAAGGGGTATTTTTAGGATTCAGGGTCAGTTTTCAGTTTTTGGGTAAAGGGGTATTTTTAGGGTTCAGGTCAGTTTTCAGTTTTTGGGTAAAGGGGTATTTTTAAGATTTCAGGGTCAGTTTTCAGTTTTTGGGTAAAGGGGTATTTTTTGGGTTCAGGGTCAGTTTTCAGTTTTTGGGTAAAGGGATATTTTTAGGGTTCAGGGTCAGTTTTTAGTTTTTGGGTAAAGGGGTATTTTTAGGGTTCAGGGTCAGTTTTCAGTTTTTGGGTAAAGGGGTATTTTTAGGGTTCAGGGTCAGTTTTCAGTTTTTGGGTAAAGGGGTATTTTTAGGGTTCAGGGTCAGTTTTCAGTTTTTGGGTAAAGGGGTATTTTTTGGGTTCAGGGTCAGTTTTCAGTTGTTGGGTAAAGGGGTATTTTTTGGGTTCAGGGTCAGTTTTCAGTTTTTGGGTAAAGGGGTATTTTTAGGGTTCAGGGTCAGTTTTAGGTTTTTGGGTAAAGGGGTATTTTTAGGGTTCAGGGTCAGTTTTCCCTACTGTTGCACCCACTGGAGTGGGAATAATAATTATTGTTAAGTAAGTATATATTATATATGATTTTTAAATATTATTATTTTTATTAAATATGTATTATTATTATTTTTACCATTATTACATATATTTAAATATGTTTAAGTAATTAATAAGTATTATTTACAGTATTTTTTATGTTATTTTAAATCCCCCAAAAAATCGATATATTTGACAACGATATTTTTAACATCGATATTATTTTTTCGATATTTTGGTACTTACCATGTTGTACATAGGGCGTCGATATTTTTGCTATCGATATAATTACGCCGATATTTGTGTAGGTCGAAATTCTGTCTGTCGAAATTCTGTCATAGATCCAATATTAGCATCTTGTTTGGCAGATCTTACTCCACAAATCATGGTAAACATCTTACTTTCTTTAACTTTCAGATCGAGATATTCATAAAAACTATAAAATCATTGATTAAACTTTGAAGCCCTCTCCCTGTTCTGGCCACTAAGACCACATCATCAGCTTATAAAAGAATATGAAGATGGTTATCTCCAATGTAAGGTATGTCCTTTGCTCTGAACTTAAATACATTCTCAACTCTATTGATGGAGAATACAAATGGGGCAAGAACACAACCTTGTCTTACTCCCTATCTTAAATTAAAACAGTCAGTGCATATACCGCCCTTACCATAGCAGACACAGTCATCCTTATATAATTGATAAAACGGATTATGCCTTGCTCTACACTTGGCTCAGTCGTAATGGTCCATAATTTGAAACTCAGTCAAAAGCTGTTTTAAGGTCCTTGAAGGGCTAATACATGATACCCTTCTTGTCTGCTGTATGTTAGGCATTGACCTACAGTACCAAGGCCTTTCTTAAAACAGTATTGAGTGTTGGTTAATATGTCATTTTCAGCTGCCCAATCCCAACCCTATGTACTAAAATATGTTTTTTTACAGGAGAATCTTGTAAAGATATGTGCCTTTATTTCTTTGGATGAGCTGTGTTCCCTTTTTGATAGATGGTAATAATTACTGAGCTATTCCATGTCTCAGGGAGTCTACCCTAACTATTGCATTGCACATGTTTGTCAGCATAGGGGCCCACAGATCCGACCTATCTGAAAAGATATCTGATAGGATCACATCCAGGGGCCTTCCCCGTCTTACTTTCATCCAATGCCCTACAGACCTCAGTAAACTCAATAAACAGGGGGTTTAACTAAAGTCATTGTTATACCTGTCGGCCTTCGGGTGGTCTTCCCACATATTTATATGTTTCTTGTTGTCCTTAGGACTCTGTGCACTTTACCATTGCTAACCAGTGCTAAAATGCTTGTGCTCACTCTCTAAAACATGGCAAAATTGGCTCTCACTTGATTGGAATATTGAAATTGCTTATTGGTCCCAGTAAGTATCAGGGTAGGTAAAGTAAATGCTGCTAGTTGGCCTGCAGCATTTATTGTGCCACCCATGTAGGTAGTCCCTTAAAACATGTATCAGGCCTGCCCCTGCAGTCTGTGTGCAGTTTTAAACTGCCAGTTTGACTAGGCAAAAAAATATATGTTTTGTCAGGCCTAAAATTCCTTTTTAATACTAATGCGTCACCACTTGGTTAGGCCCTAACCAGCCCATCGGGCAGGGTGTACTGTAGTGAAAAATTTGGACATGCACTTTTAAATATGACATGCCCTAGTAGTGAAAAATTCACAAATATTTTTTTTCACTGCTGTGAGGCCTATCTCTCATATAGAATTGCATTGGATTAACTTGTTATATTTTATAAGTGCTAAGATTTGTTTGGGAAAAGGTAGAAATGTCATGTTTGGTGCCTAGAGAATTGTAATTTTCAATTCTCTTTAATAGTAAAGACAGATTTTAAATCACCATTCTAAAAATGCCACTTTTAGAAAGTAGGCACTTTCTTGGTCTAACGGTTTGATGCCTGCAGCCTGTATCCTGAGTCACATGACCAGGTGTACTTGGCAGTTGGCATTTGTGTATTCCTCCTAGACAGTAACACAAAGGGGGAATAGATATTGAGAGAATGGGCCATCCTGACAGGATGGGAGAAGCGGTGCTGTTCACAGCCCTACTTAAATTTTAAAAGGAGCTGCCTAAACAAACACACAAAATATTTCACACTAGCGTTTCGTCACCCCAGGCATCCTGGAACCAGGGCAAGGAGGAAGGAAATTCCAGAACCATCTGTGGGGGACAACTCTGAAGTTTCTTCCACTTCAAAGCTGGCACCAGTAATAAAAATAGGCCCTTAGACCCACTTTCTTCCTGCCTGAGGCCTGATGTGTACTCCAGAGGACTGCCCTGCTGCTCCAACAGGATTTCTCTGCTGACTGAAGCCTGCTCTGTGCCCTCAGAGGACTGCCCTGCTGCTTCAGACCTGCTTTCCTGGTTGGACCGAGGACCACCAAAGAGGTTCAAAGGACTAGTTATTCTTGCCCCAGATATTCTATTGTTATCACCTATCTGATCATTTCCAGACTGCTTCGAACTACTTTCATACCACTCTTCCCCCCGCTGTTAGTTCCAAGATGCTCCTTGGAGTGAAAGCTGCGCTCTATAAATTACATAATTCGTTCATTCATTCATAGTTGTGTGGTCTCCTGTTCAGAGCTACAGGGACACACAAAGCTCCAACAACTTTTAAAGTGCACCTTGAACCAACCTATAGTGAGTCCTGACCATCAAAGTGGGAGCACGCAGTCCTGGAACCTTGGAAATGGCACAAAAGGAGACTGACCACCAAAAGCCTTGTCACAATGGACATCTTCAACTTCCAAAAAAGAGACTAAGTCTGAACAAAGAAATCTTCAGCGCAACTTCATCCAGCAGCTTCCTGATTATGAAGCCACCTCCTCAGACACTACCAACTACCTTGCCCTACTGAAGTTTCCCTGCTCAGACATTTTTCTTTGAAAGGTCTTCTAAATGCAAAATAAGCTGAGTCTTGGCTCAATCCACTTCTTGTATCTGAGCCCTGCTCCATCACTGTCTGCCATAACTTTCGACTTTCTCAAACACCAGTCTAGACCCTTTGTCTTGCTAACTAGTTGTTGGACATAAATGCAAAAACTGTCTGCTGCTTATACACTGCACCAGAACTTAGTTGTGCGGATTTCCTAAACTTTTTTTGTGCTCCAGGTTCTCTATTGTCATCAGTTATGATCTTTGTGTATTGTTAGTACAACAGATAAGGGGAGTAACTAACGTTCTTTCTTACCAAAGTGAAGCTGGCTCTTGTGATCCAGGTTCTGATCGCAGTGACCAAATAATACTTCCTTATTTGTTAATCTAATTTTGGCGGGATAGTGTATAGTGGTTTATTGACCACTTTGTCTGTGAGCCGTACCAATATTCAGAAATATGAAGCTCAAATGTCAATGCAATGCGTAAGAAAGCAGATCTGAAAAGGGTTGCTATTAAGATCTAGAAGAAGAAGGAACCAGTATGATTCAATTAAAAGCCAGAATAATCTTTATCTGCTACCTAAAAATACCCATGTCATTCCTTCCACTCAAAAGAAGCAGTTCCTAAGGATGAAACAAAAATGCCCATTGCACTTTGTACAATCAGGAAACACATATGTACTTTTGAAATCTTTCAAAAATAATTTTTTTATGAACCTGATACAGAGAATATTGTGGTTATTTAACTGTGCCACTTTGACGACCTTTGTTTACTGCAAGCAGTTTTAATATATATGGATTAAGAGAAATCTCTTGAGGTTTTGCTGGTTCAAGGCAGAAGGAAATCTAAAAGTTAATGTCCTTTAATACCACATTGATTGAGTTGTTAAGGAGAGCTGTGCATCGAAAAAGACGCCTACGTCTTTATTTTTGCTATAGTTCAGCTCTTTCTTCTTTCGATCACTTGCTTTTGGCTTTAATTACTAACAGGTTTTCTGGCTTGAAGTATGGTAGACTTACCTATGTAGGGTAAATATTATGGCAGATAAATTCTAGAAGGACACTCATAGGTTGTAGGGCTGGGTCACTGCATAAAAGAGGAGAATAAAGCAGATTAAAGAGGTGAAGAAAGATGGAAGTGGCCTGACCATCATTGGGGTCACACACCCGCATCAAGGGTTTCTAAGTTTGAATGAACACGAAGTTCAATGAATGAACTACTATGTGTATTGTGTTATGCACTCTTTGACTGCAACTTTGGGGCCTGCATGTCCTGAAGGAGGTTTCATACTTGTTTTATTTTGGCATATCAAATCATAATTTTAATTTTCCATAGTCTGGATTTTCATGGCCGCGGTCTGCAAGTGTGCTATGTTTTTTAGGGGTTTATTTATGATTGAGGAGCTCAAACCTGTAGAGGTGGTGCTTTGTTGACAAAATAAACATGAAGGGTCTCAAGGAGTGGGAAAGAACAGGGGCAGATGCTAAGAGGTTATTGAGACAATGTGCAGGCCTTCGAGGGGGTTATTTTATGTTATATGTAATGCTTGCTGGTGTGGCGGAAGTGGAGAGTGGAGTTTTCTCGACAGTCTGCAGTTCAGCCGACACTGATTTGGAGCTAATTATGCAGAAGGCACACATTGCTGCAATTCACCCTAGCTTTACACTTCCTGCAAAGTTTGATTCCTTTAGCCTGGTTCACTATTGCTCCATCACAATAGATATTCACTGCAAGATTTCTTTAAGAGCTGGAGGTGAATGGAATGTCCATAAAATGGATCTCATTGACGTTTGAGTTTTTTTATAGGAACATGGTTACTTCCTTCAGCCGTGGTGACCACATGCTTTGTGATGTCATTTTCTAAGCATATGTTTTGCTTTGTATTGTCAGTCTATAAAAAGTATCTCATGGTTACACTTTTCAAACTTTTTTTATTGTTTTACAGCTTGCAATTGAAGGGCCTATTGTATACAAAGAGTACCAAGTGATCCCTTTTTTGGTCTGAGGGGGCTGTATAGCGATACATCACTGTTACTCAAGGTGCAATTGGGCCTCTGGCCAATACCTGCCCCAGGGCTGTGAAATTGACCTAGGGCCACATTGCAAATCAGTGGTAAGACTGGCTGAGGTAGGAATAGGGTAGCGAAACTTAAGTGACACTGCACAACATCTAGGGTGCTGGTGAAAGGTCCAGGGGCTGCTCACATAGGGCGCGCTGCGGGTGGGGAGGTGGGGTGGGTGAGGGGCAGGGCGGGGGGGTAGTAAACTCTGACATACGAGGGAAAGGAGGAATGTAATAATGACTTTCCTCCATTCCTTTGTATGTGCGAGTTTACTATCCCCCCACTTTGCCCCTCCGCCTCCCCGACTCACCGCCCCACAGCATGCCCTATGCGAGGTGCCACTGGAAAGGTCATTGAGCAGCGAAAAATACGGACAGTGAATAGGCTGAGAAGAGCTAGATTTGTGTAGTGGTTGGACTGTAAGCTATATTTCAAGTACTTTAAGGCATAGGAGCTTGTTAAGAATTTAAACAAGACCAAGAATTGGTTTTTCATAGAGGATTATTTCAGCAAGCCTATCATAAGGCAGGCCTGACAGGTGGCTACCTGATGGGCCATGCGAAGGAAACCCAGAGACTTCAAACGACCAACGTCAGGACAAATACCAACATTATAAGTCACCATGACAATATTTCTGATGAAACTAGGGAGAACCTAGGTTGGTGATCACTTAGGTTGCAAGAGTACAAGAGTCTTCCACTTTTCATAAATGTGAATGGGTACTTATGCTGTCCTTAAGAAAGAACACATTTTTTTAAATGGTTATACAATTGAAAGAAGCAATATGCCCGAATTTCAACAGTTTTTTTCTTCAACACATGCACGTCATTTTGCCATAGTGAAACAAAGACCCGCAGTATCAAATGTTAACAAGGAGGCACAGAAAGTCAAAATTAAACAAAAAATCTGAATCATTGTTTACATTTGCGATCCAGGAAGTAATAGAGGATAGATTTTTTAACCTTTCCCACTCTTCCTCATCTTCCCAGAACGTCCAATCCGTCATGCTGTTCATCCAGGATTGGATGAACTGCAATCACCTCAAACTCAATCCGGACAAGACGGAGTTAGTCCTGACCGGAGGTGGTTGCAGTCCCTGGTCCCCTTCCCACTGGCCTCCCTCACTTGGTGTTCCCCCGCTTCCCGTCCCCAAGGTTAAAACCCTTGGTATCTTCCTCAATTCTTCACTTTCCGTTCACTCACAGGTCAACTCGGTTGTTTCCTCCTGCTTTTTTTCCCTCAGAACCATCAGGAAGATCTCTCGCTTTTTCTCTCTACCTGCCCTAAAGATCATAGTGATGGCTATGGTGCTCTCGCGCCTTGACTATGGTAACATCATTTACAATGGCGCCCCAGCCTACGCCATTCACCGTCTGCAGCTAGTGCAGAACCAGGCCGCCCGCCTGATTCACGGCCTGCCCAAATTCCACCGTGCTACTCCCTTACTGCAGGCACTGCACTGGCTGCCGGTGAAAGAGCGAGCCTTGTTCAAACTTGGCTGCACCACCTTTCAGGCTAAAATGGGCACCGCCCCGGAGTTCATTTGCTCCGCCATCAAGCCCTATACTCCGGGCAGAGAGCTTCGATCCACCCACCAGGCACTGCTAACCACCCCCCGGTTCAGAAAGAAAAAGGCGGGCGGAACAAAGTTTGCAGTTCTCGCTCCTGCGTTCTGGAACTCCCTTCCGACGGAACTCCGCATGACATCTTCTTACATCGAGTTCCGGAAAGGTCTTAAAACTCTGCTCTTCTCCCGAGCCTACAATGCCTAGATTCCCTCCGCTCCTGTTGTCTCCTCGCAATTCAAAAGCGCCAAGAAACCGCGTGGTAGAAGCGCGCTATACAAATATTTTTAAATTCAAATTCAAATTCAATTCAATAGATTCTTGAAGCAATATTTGTCAAGAGCAGTTCAGTCTTTCTATCTCCCCTGAAGAAACTCCTCCTGTTTCCACAGAAATTATAAAATGTAATTAGTTCACAACTTCTTTAGAACTCTTGTTTCTTTAGGTTAATCTGTTTTGTAAACTCTCTTCTACACCCTCTCCTCTCCTCACCTAGCCAGGGGACCGACTCTTTATGCTGGATATTCTGTCCTTCTTACATTTTGAAGTGCACAATTATCTATACTATTACACTGAAAGTACCCAAGAAATAAATAAATACATGGATTTATCAGCACGAATGGGAAGAACTCATTAGCTGATAAACAGACTGGCGGTGTATGAAAATTATAGACAGTTTATGAATATAAGACACATCACGTGCTATGAGGAGCCTATGTAGGATCTAAACAATATTTTGGAGTACCATTGCATGATAGCATAGAGATTACACCACCTACTATCCCACTCCTTCTTGCTTTCCATTTGGTTCGCAAGGATATTTTACTTGCATGGGGGCAGTTGGTAGAGGAAGGTACCTTTATACAAATAGGGACCCTTGATTCTAGTCAGGGTAAGGGGATACCCACTTTTGATAACCTCAGCTCACCCCCTAAGTAGCTTGGCACGAACAAACAGACTTATCCCAGAAGGCAATGTGTAAAGTATTTGTACACAAAACACACAGCAATACAATGATAACACCACAAATGAACACCACATCAGTTTAGAAAAATAAAGGGGCATATTACCAAGCAATAGCGATAATTATCGCTATTGCTTGGTTAGAGACAAAAATTTACCGCTGAGCTGCGTTGATTTTTACCGCAAATAAACCATGGTATTACCAAGGTTTATCGCAAATGCGATAAAATCGCCGCAGTGCATGAATATCGCTGAAAAGTCAGCGATATTCATGCATTACCGAGCTAATGCTCTTAGCCATGTTATCCACCTCCCATTGGATAACATGGCTAAGAACTGCTCAGGGCAGGTGTTAGCTTTTGGAGATATTCGCGCTTAGCGCGAATATCTCCAAAAGTTGGTAATAGGAGATAGCAATGTTACCGACGGTTTTCAGTTGCTAACATCTTGGCACGTCCACTTTGCATGTCATTAGTGATAAATATCACTGACATGCAAAGTGGGGCCCAAGATGGTCGCTATCTCCTACTAGCTGTCGCTAACTGGTGTTAGCGACAGCTAGGTAATAGGGAGATAATTTTATCTCCACTTTCTTGGCTTTTAAAGCCAAAAAAGTGGATATAAACCCCCTTGATAATATGCCCCACTGTTCTTTGGTACATGGTGCAAGTACCTTTTTTCATTATAAGCTCCACAGTGTCCTTTGACTTAAATACCCTTTTTTAGTGGTGGCAGCTTTTATACTTTGATATTTTGTTAAGATTATAAGCTTATCAGTTTCATTTACAGCTGTGAATGGGAAGTAAGCCCCTTCTTTTACTTTTGGCTAAAATCACTTTTTGTGATGAACAGTACCTGGAGTATATATTAAGACTAATGAATAATGGATTCCGGTCGCCAGTAATCCACTGCTGCTCATTTTATTGCATCTTTAACGAGGACGAAAATAGTCTGCAGTCGGATTCATTAAAGTGCAGTGAATGCTCTTTTTATCTTCATGGAAAACATGGCTATTAATGGTTTATACATTATCGGCAACAGACGACCTTGATTTAACCTTTTTTTTTCAACTGTTATTGGCAAGGGGTATGATTGCTAGAACATGCCTATTCCTTTCCATCTCCCCCTAAAGCTCTTTGTTCAAATTAGGGAGGGAGATACAAACTGAGGGCCATATGTACAAGGTAATGTGCAGTGCATCACTGCAGCAAATTTTACAGCCCCTTGCTGTGTCAGTTTTAAAACACAAGAATGCACAATATTTTAAAGAAAATGGCGCATCCCTGTGTTTTCCCCAGGGCTGGCGCTAAAAATAGCTTCTAGTGCCAATACCGGCATCCGTTTGCTATTAAAAATTTAAAAGGAACACAGACACCCATGCGCTATTAAAAAAAGAAAATAATTTTTCCTCGTTGCACCAATCTAATGTCTGCTTTTTCATGGCATTAGTTTTTGGAGCTGCCTCAAATTTCCAATCTTGGAAATCTTTCCAGATTTAAATTCCAAAAATTTAAATCTGGGGCAGCGTAAAAAATCAATGCGTGTTGCAGCAAAACGCCCACAGCAACACCCATTGCATGCCCCTTTACACAGATAGCTGCATGAAAGGTTACTATATTGACAAAGTGGAGTTAAGCCAGTCTGCTTCTTGTCCCCTCACTAATAAGGATGAGTTCTCCATTCTTTCAGTCCCCATTAATCCGAACAGAAACTAACAGCTGAATAACAGTAAGATAAACTCTGACAACCTACAAAGAATTACCTTGACCCCCGACACCCATGACCTTGCTCTCGGAAACATATTAACCCATATCTCCTGCCCCCTACTCAATTGCTGCTCTGTCATGAAACACACCTCTGACACCGCAGACCTAATCCTGAACCATAAAGTGGACATAACCATGGCTTACCGAATCATCCTCGCCATGCCTAGACATCCTTGTCCCACCTGACTACAACATTATAAGACTAGACAGAGTACATAAAACGGGTGAAGGTATCGCTGTTATTCACCGATCCAACATCCCTATCTCGAAGTTTCCAGTCTAACTTCTTGATTCCTGCAAATACCTTGGGCTCCCCATAAAATCTTCAGATAACCATCCTTATAAACTACATATATTTTACCACCCACCAGGTAATGCCTTATTCATTGACCGACTAATGGAAATTATTACTACAAACTCTACCCCTCACTCCAATGATTTATTTCTAGGGGACTTAAATCTTCCCTGGGATGACCCCCTTGATAAGCAGGCAACGCCGTCAAAATCTTCCTAGCAGACCATTCTCTGATCCAAGCCTGCTCACTACCAAATCATTCCAAAGGTGCTAATATCGTCCGGAACTTAGTAGGATGAGAATCCTATGTATTAGTTTTTGGTTTAGTCAACGTTGAAGGATACAGTGTTCCAAAATATTGTGCAACTAATCTTTGTTTCCTTGAAACTCGATCAGCAAAAAAAAAACTTTCAGTCAGTAAAATGACAGAAAGTGAAGAAGAGAGAGAAAGAGAAGCCTTAGCAACTCGACTCTTAGAGGAAGACACAAGTCTCCAAGAAAATGACCAGAGTGCTATAATCATCCGGTCAATATAAGAAGAACTATAACTCTTAAACTTATAGAAAATGGACTGACATTACGAGGTGGTACAGTCATATTTGTGGTAGAGGCACATGAATATCGGCAGACAGAGGTATTCTATTCATGGATACATTTTCCAGCAGCAAACGCTGTGACAAAAGACTTCCACTATTACAAAATAGAGGAACCTCCGGATGAATACACTCCTTTCGAGGACGTTGAAATCCCACTAAATTACCAAGAGCACCTGCTCTGGTTTAATGACGCCCTAAAACATCGAAATCACATCACCAGGCTCGGTCCACTAGGTAGACCAGGAGCAACAGGGCCGGTTCTAGCCAACTACGCAACACACCCAGACATTGAAACAATGTCAAGCGAAGAACTCCTAGTTAAACTAAAAGAATTACCAAAGGCATATAGAGAATTAGTTCAATTGGCAAGGGACGATATAAAGTACCTCCAGAAATTGAAGGAAACAGATATAGCAGACCAACCATTTGAACTCGCCAGAATCATAGAAAAATCCTATGAAGAACTAGGAAGAGATAGTTTGGGTGGGAAACAGCTAAAAACCCAACTAACTGAAAATCCTGAAAAAACATTTATTAAAAATAATTTAAAAACTCCAAAAAAGAGTTGGGATGGTAATAAACAATCCACTCCCAGGGAAAAATATTTCCAGTCCAGAGGAAGGTCTCCTCAGCGGAGAGAAAGATCTCCAGGCCGAGAAGACAAGTCTCCCCAAAGGGAGCCCTCTGAGAAAAGATACAACCTTAGAAATAGGGATAATTTGAAAAAACCTGATAGATATCAAGATGTTGATACACGTCCCTCTTGATATTTTCAGACTTCCTCACGGAAATCGGAAAGAAGAGGACGGTCAGAACACAGAGAAGAGCATGTCAAGTCCAAAGACAAGGAACCTGCTCATCAAAGTAAAAAATTAAAATTTCCCAGAAAGCAAGTATTAAAATTAAACATGCCGAGAATTCTGAGGACACAACTGAAAAACGGAAAGTGGGCCCAGACAATGCTAGACAGCGCAGCAGAAGTGACCATAGTTCGCAAGATTCTGATGAATCTTCTGGAGACAGTGGACACAAATTAATACATTCAGGTGGAAACTGCATACACACGAGTTAGTGTGCCCCATAAACTGTATGAAATACCATTACGTATGGAGGGAGATAAAACTAGGAAAATAAAAGGTCTATTTTGGGAGAAACTTTCTAAAAGCTATGACATCCTGTTAGCTGAGAAAGATTGGCCACCAGAGTTTGTCAGGGAGTGCCCTCATGGCGAAGAAATGATTATGCCTGCCTTCTCAAATCATATTCCGATTCATAAAATATACTCATTGGCAAGAAAATGGGCAGTGACCCAAGCTCCTGCTTTATATAAAAATCATGTAGGATGGGATGAGGACTCTCCTCACCACAAAATCCAGTAAAACAATCAGCCCACTGCACAAAGGCAGTACCCAGTTAAACAAGAAGCTAAAAAGCAAGTCAGTGAGATCTTAGATCAACTTGAATATCAAGGGGTGATTAAAACTTGCACCTCACAAATGAACAATCCTTTGTTTCCTGTCTCCAAGCCAGACGATTCATATCATCTAGTTTTCGACTACAGACACCTTAACTCCTGTTGTAAAACATTTGCAGTACAAAACTCACATAGTGCAGCACTAATGAATAACATTGTGCGCAAAAAATATAAAACGACATTAGATATCTCTAATGGATTCTTCTGTCAAAACATTGCACCTGAAAGCAGGTATTTGACCGCTTTCTCAATAATGGAATCGCAAAAACAATTTTGCCGACTCCCACAGGGATTCAAGAATAGCCCAGGATTATTCTCAGCAAGAGTAACAGAGTTACTACGAATATATGATGATGAGGCATTATCCTATGTCGATGACATCTATCTCACAGATGATGACCTGGAGACTCACTTACAAAGAGTGAACACCATAATACTTGGGTTCGTATCAGAGCGTTACAAATTCAACTTTAAAAAGTCACAAATTGCCCATCTAACTGTCCTATTTTTAGGATATGAATTATCAAGTGAAGGCAAAAGCCTGGCAGACAATTTCTTAGAGAAATGTGCTGTACTCCAAGCACCAAAAACGCTGAAGAATTTACAATCAATACTAGGTTTCCTGAATTTCAGAAGAACATACATTCTAAATTATGCAGAGAGGGTTAAACCTCTCTATGAATTGATAAAACCAGATTTCAAACCAATCAATTGGACTCAGAAACACACAGAGATTTTGAGATCATTGCAAACAGATATGTTAGCTAAAACAAAATTACAAACTCGCGAAAACATACGCAATCTTGTAATCCGAGTAATCCCAGGAAGATGCGAAATCACATACCTGACCTCTAATGAGGGAGAAACAGTACCTATGGCTTACAAATCACATTTATACACTCAAGCTGAAATGAAATTCAGTTCTACTGAAAAAATTCTGACTGCGGTTCAAACTGCGGTAGCAAAAGAAAGAGCCCTAGCACAAAGGAAACGAATAATAATCGTTACACCGGTACCTGCCTTAGAAGCAGTAACAAAAGCAAGCCTTCCAAATGCTAAAGCATTACATCCGAGATGGATACAATGGGCTAATGCTCTTGCTGCAACAGACGTAGTATACGAATTTGATCCTAATTTAAAAACACAAGAATTTCTCCAATATGAATATGAATGTCCTCTGCCGACTGAAATCCTGCTTCTGGAACATTACGGTTGTATAATATATACAGACGGATCAGCACAACCCGCAGTTGGGGGTAAACAAGCATATAGTGCTGCATGCGCGATCGTTAAAGGTTGTTGGCATGAAGGGAAATTTAGACCAATGGTCACTTAAACTCAATCTCTAGGAGATTGTACAGCTCAGCGAGCTGAACTACTAGCATTTAAGGTGGCGCTTGAAAATACAGATCGCAAGTTCCCCACACTAATAGTGTGCGATTCATTTTACTGCGTTCAGTCTTATAATGAATACTTGCAGGACTGGGTTCAAAATGGCTTCAAAGATACAAAAGGTGGCACAATAAAGCATAAAACGCTTTGGGAACAAGTAGTTCTTTTACAGAAAGAACCACAAAAGACTCACGTGATACATACACTGAGTCATCAACGTGATGGTGTTCACGTTGCGGGGAATTAATTGGCTGATGAAGCAGCAAAGGCAGCTGTGCAAACGGCTTCCGTAGCTGCTATCACTCGGTCAAAAACAAAAATAGACAGCGATATAATGCAAGCTGTCAGTGCTTCAGTAAAAGATAATAGAAAAACACTCCCAAAAGGCTTTCCAGTAAAGTACTCATACATAACTGATGCAAATAATGTTCCTTTTGCTCAAATCCCTGGAGTGGGGGATAGGGCAATTCCAAACATGTAACATAGGTTAGGACTAATTCTAGCGGCACACAAAGGGATCGCTTCTGCACATGCTGGGGTTTCCGCCACATATCGTTATTAAAACAAAGATATTGGTGGCCACGCATGAGAAAACAAACTGGGAACTATGTTCTAGAATGTGAAATTTGCCAAAGAATGAAATTATCAACAGTGAGACGCCCAGCACAGACGCCCCTTCTAATATCAGAGAAACCATTAGCATGTGTTTACCTGGACCACTGTGGTCCCTTACAAAGGGATGGGAACTATAAATAGATCATGGTCGCAAAATAGATTCATGCACGAGATTCATTTGGATGTGGCCCCAGCGCTCAGCTGACGCCAGAACTGTTATAAAAGATTTGCGAGTCTTTATCGGCACATACGCAATTGGCATGCTACATTCTGATCAGGGTCCTGCGTTTAGCTCTCAAGCTTACAAAGAGGCCATGAACAGCATGGGCATTGCATTGCGGTACTCTTCTTCCTTCCATCCTGAGGGAAATGCGGTAGTGGAAAGAAAAAAACGGGACATAAAGCAATCTATAACGGCGAGGGGATTAGGTTCGGGTGATGGGTGGGTCAAACATTTAACAAGTGTCCAACGTAGTCTTAATAATCTGCCAAGAAATTCTCTAAAAGGTCTCACTCCATACGAACTATTGTTCGGCACTAGAATGCACATTCAGGATCTTGATTGTCACACTTCAGTGGTAGAAGAAAAATCCTTTGATATCAAAGACCGTTTGGCTGTTTTACAGGATTTAAATGAAACAAGAAAAAACCTGAGTAACATAAAGTTGAAACAATAGCAGACAGCCACTGAAGAAAAACCACCTGTCCCAGCAAGACCTGTCTGGATTCCAAAGATTGGGGATCTGGTCAGAGAGAAGATCGCGGTGAAGAAGGAATTTGGGCCTTTTACAGAAAAGCAGTACTTGTCTTAGCTGTCAGCGGAACAAGATCAGTTGTACTACCGCCCCTTGCTGGTAAAAAGGAGAACATAGTTGTATCCATCGACCTGGTAAAACCACAATCATGTGGCCAATAACAAGTAGTAGGCCCAGTGGACTCCCAAGAAATAGCAGAATACCGAAATTTGCTACAATCCAAGAGGCTCAAACTGAGAGACTAATCACATTTGATAAACCTGCAGTGAATAAGAAAAGACTATGCAATAATGCCATGGAACTTGTGCCTCTTGAAACCCAAATTGCAACAGTTCATCAAGAAACACCAGTCTACAATGATGTAGCCTCTGACTATGCTAATGAAACAAAGAAAGATGCAAAAGCAAATGAAAATCCGGAAATAATTCCAACAATTGACAGAACTGCATCTGGATACTTCATCAACTTCGACGACTTCTCTGAAGATCAAAGCGAGCAAGAAGAAACGCCTGCAACAAAAACTTTCAAAAACAAAGTAATTGAACTTTTCACCAACTAAAAAAAACATCTGATTTCACCATGGATTGAATTTTGGATTGTGTTAGGTGTACTTACTCTCCTGCTTTGGCTCATCATGGTTCTATGTTTAGGAAAATTCATAGATGGAAAATATAGTACAATGGACACAGCAAGTCAGAACATCAACTTGGTCCTAAAGCCTCACACATCCTCCCACATCGAGAAAAGAGAACTGTCATCAGTAAACATCTCAGCCAATCCAATACCCGGTGGGGTAGCATGGGACAGAACTGATTATGACATTTTTGGCCTGGTTGAGCTCTTGAAATATCCACACCAGTTCAAGGTTTCATTAAGTGACTTTGTGACACCAAGTACCTTCTCTGATGATTGGGACTTTGAAAACATTAATAATATGATGTCAGATTTAGTAATGTCAGCCAAATTTACAGAACATATTTACTTACAGGGTTCAGCGAATTATGAGGAGTTATACTGTTATAATCATTATGGTGATCACTATTTGCATACAACTGCTCAGCCTAGAAATGTTTTATCTTATAACCAATGGGAACACTGTCCAACTACGCCAAAAGGCAGCTCGAAAACATTTTATGACAAATTCCAGTACTTCTCAGGGTTTAATAACAGTGATCCAGAAACATTTTATTTTAAAATGTTAATTAGGACAGGAATGAAAACAATGTTGACAAATACTAAATTGATTTATTCTGAAAATTTTTATGACAAAATGTCTACATTTTGTTTCGAATTTTGGAAAAACACCATTGAAACAAAAACGATCTGGGGGACCAAAGATTGGCAAGTACAAGGCCTAGAAGCATTATTTAGGGCCTGCATGATCCCTGAACAAATGATATTCTTGAATGACACAATTCAACAAACTTCTTGTCTTGGCATAGCTAAGATAAAAGACTTAAATAAACCGTCTATTCCGAAACCCATAACTGATAGTAATAGCACTACAGATGTGGAGATAGAGGTATCACATATTTTACACCAAAACAGAACACATCCTGATTGGAAAAAGTGGTTGATCTGGCCAACAGACACGAATAACTGTCAAGATAGATTCCTGAACAAAACACAGGGGTTCAAAATGACCCAGCCAGACCCAAAGATACTCCCGGAGACAACATCCAGGGATAGTTACAACATACAGTGTAGGGACACTATGCCTTGAGTGGCTAGAGCATTCCACACTGGCTGAAATTAAGCACACTTGACTTTACTTAAAGACGGTGCTGACTTGCGTGATTTCATACTGGGACCACGCAAACAGCGGCAAAAACGTTTCATAGCGGCCGGTATATACGCTGCGTACAACAAAGTTTGGAAAGTAATGCAAATTGAAACAGCAGAAAAAATACGAGAAATTGATCGTATAAATTTGGAAAAAACACTTTCTGTAGTGGACAATGGGTTAACGACTCTGTCCTCCAGAATATATTAACTGGACAGCATTGTATCATCTGCTTTTGATATAATAGAGCAAGACTTACTAATGTTACAACATGGTCAGTCTCAATTACGTTCTATTGTACAGCTTAGTTAGACGTTGCAAAATCTGCGTTCAGGCTATGTACCATGGCGTTTAATCAACACAACGTCAATATTCCGTATCTTTAACCTAACTAATAAACAAATCAGTTTGGAACAAAAAGGAGCAGACTATACGATTCTGAGCATTGAAAAATTTGAGAGATTACCATTGACAATGTCAGAGAGACCTGTCATTGAATGGATAATACACGGAACAATTACAATTCCGATAACAACTTTCCAGTTTAAATACTGCCAAGAGTACATACCTGCGGGCGAGTATGAAAGGTTGGGTAAAGAATACATCAAATCAACCTGGGATTTACCTTATAGACACAAATGTTATAGTGAAGGGAAAAAGGAGGTAATCCTTAGTGGTAACAATTGTAAAAAATCACTAAGTGGTACACTTCTGTGTCAAGGTATTAATTTGCATGGAGCCTGCGAAGGGTCTTCAAATAACCTTTCATGTCACCTGCATGGCATGCCTGCAAAACAGATAGAGACATTTTTTAGACAACTTTCTAACGGCAGTTACGTTTTAATAAGTGACCATAGCTGTTGTGGCATGGTGCCAGGAAAAGCCTATCTGACGACCGTACCTTCCAGGGCCGATTGCTGTATGCAAGTATTGTATCCACACAGCAATCCAGATATGGGGGCTGCGTTATGGCCTTCCTTGAATATCTCTTCTATTCGAATTGATACTTTAAGCAGAATGAAGTCTATTCTTTTACAGAGAAATGTGTGATCTGCAAGTGGCAAGGACATCGGCAGAGATACATCCCCTTTTATCGACAAATTGCCCCGTGCATTTCGTAGAACTGTTAAGCCAAATCTTAAACATGTCTGATACCAGTGGCATCGCACATGTATTTAAGACAGTTTTAGCACCCTTTGAAACAGTTCTGGGCATCTTCCCGAATTTTGTCCATTCTGTCTTTGGCGGCCTACCCTTAATCTTGGGACTCATGGCAGGAATTTTATTTTTGTTCCTTCTGCTCCGATATGGCAAGCCAATCCACAGACAAGACTCCAGCAACGATGGAAGAGACGATCCTAGCAATACGATACCGAGACCGTATCACTAAGGTCCTCGGATTGGCCCCGGCTAAGAGATCTGAGTACAACCTGGTTTCTTTCATCCAGACCAATCTGGCAGAATTGCATTTTACCTGTGCTTCGATATCTGCTATGCGGAGAAGAATGCGTGTTGGACGTCTGTCTTACACTACCATCAGCAGTACCAAAGGATATCTATACTTTGCTAGGTCCTGTAATGACTCATGCATCGTGTTGTCCCCAGCGCTACCCATTCTGATGACGGCATTCGTTGAGACTTCACCACTATGAGTAGGTGGCGGTGAGGTATGAGAGGAAAGCAGCACCAAACAGGTACAACCTTCTGTGAGCATTGCTGATCCTAGCATCGATGATACCAATCACGCAGAGAACTGCACAGTTGCAGTATTTTCGAACTTGGTCGAACTTTCACCTGATGTTCTAGACCAATTTTTTGCGAGTCTGTCTGAAATGATGTTCTCTCCAGTCAACAAGAATAACTCTTAAAAAAAGCAAATGAGCACACAGCGTTCCCTGAACTCTGAATTCTGCCTTCAGTTTTGATTAACAAAGCTACTGAAAATATTTGGAACTATTTTTTCCCCTGAAAGCGATTTTTTTTCCCTTTTCCAAAATATTTACTTTTTTTTTGGCACATGGTACTCTGCTTAAAGTAGAACTATTCTTAGAGAACAGAGCTTCTATTTTTAGGATACTAGAGACAATATTTTACCTCAGCCTCTAGCACATATACAGCATTTTGTATAAATATGTGATGGAATGGTCTCGACCTTCTTTTCTGTATTAAGAGCCATTTCATGTGTAATTTTCACAATTCATTCAGCTGATATAAATATGCATTTAACTGAATGATGACACTGCTTGAAAAGCATACAGTACCAACACTCATTTTCGTTTATTTACCATATACCATTTCAAATGCGAAATATGTATTTTGGGGTGGGTTGGAAAACACACATGCATTGTTATATGTTTACTATTGCTTAGTTTTTTAGTAATGATGGACATTAATCTGTGGAGTGGGTGTTGTATTTCTATCTAGGACCCTAATTAGATATTCCCGATTCATGCCCTTATGTGGTTATAATTAATAATATCCTTATAAAGGCATAAGAATCATATCCATATTCAGTAATAGCCCATGCAGTCCAAAGCACAGCACGGCTACTCCCATCGACTCCTAGAAAGTACAACGCATTCTTTAAACAAACCAAGCCTCCAACAGCCCGGGAAATCCCCCCTGCTTTTGTTTTGATTTGAACAAGAACTCCTGGAGTCCAGAAAGAACTGTTAGTTCTTAGTGACGTTGTATGTACAACCTTACGTCAAACTCAGCACCTTTCAGGTATAAATATAACAACAGTTGCCTTAAGCAAACACACGGTGGTTTGGAGCAGAGCGGCTATCTACTTGCCGAGAGCCCAGCTGATGCGAGAGCCCACGGAAGCCGCCCCTCCCATTTTGACACACTGAGAGAGACGCTGTCTTTTTCTCCAGCCGAGAAAATCCAGCTCTGGTGTTTCCAGCCACCCTTGCGGGTTGCTGGGGGATCGAGTCCTGAAGAAAGAGATACCAGAACTCCTACATTCTATTACCAAGGTACGGAGCTGATTAAACCCTTAAGATAATTCTTGATGCAGATTCTTGGCAAAACAATCGTAACCAACTTAACTTAAACTGCTACTTACTTACTCCTTCCCAAGTATTAGGCTTAGGTCAGGTACACCGAGGTAGGCGTAGTTAGAAGCACCAGTTGAGTACGTTAGTCAATGTTTCTATGTATGTATATATTTTATCCACTTTAAAGTACCATATGGCTAAGAAACCATATCAATGCGTTTACAGTATTATTTCATAATACTACTTTTACTGTACGCACTTTACTTTATGACAAGTATTGCAATTGTGGCAATTCATTTCTCTTGCATGAGAAAGAAGACTGCTCAATAAATAACACCTTTTATTGAAAACGCCCGTCTCTCTATTTCTCTACACTCTGGTGAAACTAAGTATGCATGATTGACTGAGTGAAATAGCTGCCTATTTTCACACGACTCTAGAGATACACTCTTTTCTGAGGGAGCAAAGTTGTCATGTTTGTATGGTTGTCAGAAGCTAATCCCTTCTTGTCTAAATCCGGAGAGTTAACTCTTTCCTGAACATTCAAAAAAGTTTCTAGTGACCTCTGAGCTAGCTGACAAAACTAATTAAGTCTAATATAGTCAGTAGAGACCTAGTCAACCTCAGTCCTACGTCTACACTGTTGTTTATGTTCTTCCAATGCGCAGAGCCTATTGGGAATATAGGAACTACACTACACTCCCCTCATCTCAAACTGCTAAGAACAACCAGAAACTCTTACAACAAACGTATTCTAAAATCTAAAAACGTCTTCTTTCGTTCTGAGCATGACAATGCTGAAAACAGACTGAAGAAACTATTCGACATCCTAAAACAACAATCACTCTTGACCTCAAAATCGCAGCTAAGCAGTGAAGAATTTTCTTCCTTCTTCACAACCAAAGTCAACACATTACAGAATGAGCTTCAGATGGCCGCAATCAACTCAGCTGCTGCACAGAAACATCATGCCGATGATCTAATCCAACCTACTTTGCCATCGCCCAAAAATAAAGCTCTATAGCCATCCTTTAAGATTTATGATTTCCATGATATTTCAAAAACTATATCAACTGTCAAACCCAACAACCACTTCAAAGACCCTCTCTCCTCGAATTGCCTATCTCCTATCGACCACATAATCACCCCTCTCTGGACCAAAATCATCAATGCTTTGCTCTCACAAGGACCCATCCGAATTGCCTAAAAATTGGTTGTTACCCCCATACCGAAAAAATCTTTAGATAACTCCTGTGACCCAAATAACGTCCGACTAATAACCAACATTCTCATGCTAGCCAAGGTATTGGAAAAATGTATTCAACAACAATTAAACCAACTCATCACACATTTCTAGCTTCTGGATGACTGCCAATCTGGATTCAGATCTGGACACAGCACCAAAAGGGTTATTCTACACATTGTAAACAACACCCTACTCGCACTCGACCGGAATTAAACTTGTCTGTTAGTGCTGCACGACCTTTCATCAGCCTTCAATACTGTTAATCATTGCAAAATTCTAGAGAGGCTAGAAAACAGAATGGGACTATCAGCCACAGTCCTTCAATGATAGCTGTCTGTGTGTATCCTTCTGAGGCGAAAGCCGGGAGGTTGTGCATGTTGTTAGCCACAATTTGATCTTAAAACAAACGTATTTTAAAACTGAGGAACGAATTTTAAAACTTATTTCCAAGGGCTCAGGCTTGATTGCAAAGCCTTTTCTCCCCTTCCTTTCCTCCCTGCTGCCCGGGCCACTCGCAGCCGAGCGTTGACGCTGTCGAGGTGGTCCCGGCCAGGATTTGCACGGCAGACATATTGGGTGTGCTGGAGTGCTTGTGACGCGCTCTAGTCGCGTACATAAGGGTTTCTCCCTGAGGCAAGCACCTGATAGCTGTCTGTGTGTGTGTGTATCCTCCTGAGGCGGAAGCCGGGAGGTTGTGCATGTTGTTAGCCACGATTTGATCTTAAAACAAACCTATTTTAAAACTGAGGAACACATTTTAAAACTTATTTCCAAGGGCTCAGGCTTGATTGCAAAGGCTTTTCTCCCCTTCCTTTCCTCCCTGCTGCCCGGGCCACTCGCAGCCGAGCGTTGACGCTGTCGAGGTGGTCCCGGCCAGGATTTGCACGGCAGACATATTGGGTGTGCTGGAGTGCTTGTGACACGCTCTAGTCGCGTACATAAGGGGGCGGGCATGCCTCCGTGCAGCGGACGTGACCAGCAGACGCGCCGGACCTGTGCCGGAGTCGTGCCAGAGTCCTGCCCGTCTACGCCCGTCAGCGCTGAGGAAACGCCGATAGCCGGCCACGCTGCCCAGCCTGTTCCCCCCATCCCTGGTAAATGCACTTATCCATTACATACCCTGCTGTCTTTCAAACCCTTAGAGATGCCTTGCCATCATTCGGTCCCCCCAGAGGGCTTTGCGGAAGCACTTAACTGCTCATGCTTGGGAAAGGAGGCTAGCCACCGCCCACATTTCCCCCGAAGTAGACACTCGAGATCGGGAAGGCACAAGCCTTCCCAGCCCACTAATGAGACAGGGTTCCTTATGAATACCAGATCCCTCATTAAAAATAATCTCGCCTTCAGAGACTTTACTTCCAATAAAAGACCTCCCTGGGTCTTCATTATGGAGACCTGGGCTGCAGATCATTCTGGACCCAAACTCCTGGATGCTATCCCGGAGGGTTATTCCCTGTCCAGAATGGATAGAGTCGGGCGAATTGGTGGAGGATTGGGCATCTTACACAGATCTTCTATATGATGCAGAACTGAGCCCATCTCCCTGCCATCTGATTCCTTTCAGGCTCTTTATTTTGTACTTAATCCTTCCCCATCAATCTCTTTTGCGGGGATCTTGATTTATAGGCCTCCTAGCCCCGGCCTCCTTTCATTCAGAAGCTTCTCAAGCTGCTTCAACCCTACATAGACAGACCTAATTTCACCATTCTTGGAGATTTTAACTTTCATTTAGACATAGAGGACTCCACTGATACCGCCTCCTTGATGGATTCTCTGTCATCCTTCGGTCTTAACCAGATCGTAAAAAGCCCCACACACTCAGCCGGCCATACCCTGGACGGGGTCTTCACTAATGACCCCAGGGTAGAGTCCGAGACCCCCCTTCCTCTTTCTTGGTCAGACCATATGGCCATTCCCCTGGATTTTATACATCCCAACCTCCCCATATCCCTAGCAAGTCCCTGCAAGTGGGAACTCAAAAGAAACTTCAGAGCGCTAAATAGTCACCTATTAGCCTCTTTTTTACCCACCCAACCCCTATCTCTTACAAATGACATTGACTCTGCAGCTTCTGATCTGCATAACGCTATTTCAAAAGCGGTGGATAGACTTGCTCCCATTAAACAGACCTATTCCGCTAGGAAACGTCCCTCGGCCCCTTGGTACTCCGATTCTCTCAGATCTCTGAGGCAGGGATGTAGGAGACAAGAGAGGCTATGGAGAGTCAATCTAGACCCATATGAAAGGATCAAACACAAACTCCTACTTAAAGATTATAAAATTGCGGTGCTCGCAGAAAAAAAATCACATTTCTCTAAACTGACTGCTTCCCTCACCTCCTCCAGGGAACTATTCAAAATTGTTGACTCTCTGTCAGTTTTGCAAGCCCCCAGTTCGGTAACAGAATCTCAGGAGCTATGTGATCAGATATCAACCTTCTTTCACACAAAGATAGCTGATATTTAACCCAGCTTAGAAGCTTGCAACCAAGCATTAGGATCCCGCCTACCCCTCCGCCCTATCCTCTTACCGAAGACACAACAGAGTCACCACAGGGTAGCTCTCTTACTTTTCCCCCGATCACATTAGAGCAACTCAACAGGTACTTGGACAGGCTTAAATTAGGCTCCCCTCTTGATCCCTGCCCTCTGAAGGTCTTCAAAGAGTGTAGAGATGTTCTACTCCCTGTGTTCCTGGAAGTCCTCAATCTGGCCATCCATCAAGGTGTTTTCCCGACCCTCTGGAAAATGGCCATAGTTAAGCTTTTTCTTCAAAAGGCCTCACTTGATCCTAGGATCCTTAAAAACTTTCGGCCTATCTCACTACTCCCAGCACCCGCAAAAATGCTAGAGGCCTATTTAAACCACCATCTGAGTGCCTTCCTGGAGAACTCCAGCCTTCTTGATCCCTCTCAGCACGGCTTTCGCAGGTCTCACAGCACTGAGTCCGCCCTGACTGTCGTCACCAATAACATCCGTGCTAAGGTCGACAGTGGCCAGGCTACACTTCTGGTCCTGCTCGACCTTACTGCCGCTTTCGATACCCTATCCCCCACTATCTTAGTCGAACGGCTCAAGGAGATAGGAGTGGACGGACCTGCACTCAGTCTCTTAAAATCTTTCCTGGATGGCCGTGCACAGAGGGTCAAGCTGGGTGACTTTCTTTCCCCAGCCAAGCCTGTGCAGTGCGGGGTGCCTCAGGGTTCGTCCCTGAGCCCCACTCTCTTTAACATTTAAGTTACACCTCTTGCCAGGCTTGTAAGATCGTTTGGGCTGGAAGTTCTCTCCTATGCTGACGACACTCAGATTATGGTCTCCCTTTCTCAAACGGTTGAAACTACATCTCAAAACGTCAGGAATTGCATGGAATCGGTTGAAAACTGGATGGTGAGGAATTCCCTTAAATTGAATGGGGAAAAAACAGAGGTGTTGATTTTCGGAGGCAAGGAGGAGATCTGGTCAATGAATTGGTGGCCTTCTTCTTTAGGAACCTGTCCACTGCCCTCTCAATCTGCCCGGAACCTAGGCGTCATCTTTGATACCAAACTCTCCTTTCAAAAACAAGTCAGCAGAACGACCTCCACCTGCTGTGGTGTTCTCAGAACCTTGAGGAGATTAGTTAATTATCTTTCCACTGATGCCCGTAAACTGGTTACGACGGCCCTAATCTCCTCAAGGCTAGACTATTGTAACTCACTGTACCTGGGAATTAACAAATCCCAGATACAGCGTTTGCAAACAGTTCAAAACGCAGCAGCTCGGTTTGTCACTGATGCCCCGAAAATGGCCTCAGCCACTTTTATTAGAAAGGACCTCCACTGGCTTCCTTTCCAGGCCAGAATAGAGTTCAAGGTCCTATGTCTCACCCATCGTGCCTTGCACGGGCTTGGCTCTGAAGACATTAAACCCCTGGTAACTCCGTATGTCCCCGGCAGGGCACTTCGGTCAGCCAATAAATACCTTTTGCTTGTTCCTAAAACCAGTAAAGCCAGATGGGGCGACAGAGCCTTCAGCTCTTGTGCTCCTAAAATTTGGAATACTCTTCTGGCTGAGATCAAGGAACTCACCTCCTACCCCCTCTTCCCAAAGGCTCTGAAGACCTGGCTCTTCAGGCAGGCCTACAACTGATCTTCCCTCCCATCTTTCACCAAACAGCTCTTTATTCCATCTCTAGCGCCTTGACGCCCTTGGGCAAAGTAGCGCTCTACAAATTCTCTCTCAATGGTTCAAATCCTTCTTGGAAAACAGGACACAAAGGTTAATGGTGAACAAGAATCTATCTTCTCCAGCTCCTAATCTTTTGGGAGTTCCACAAGGCTCTACCTTATCCCCTGCGCTATTCAACCTCTACGTCCTACCCCTAACTGATTTACTACAGCAGTCGAATATCTCCTTCTGTGTGTATGCAGATTACACACATTGTACATCAAGGTCACCTCCCTTGAAGAAATCAAGTTGATGAATCATGCTCTTGAAAAGACAGACCACTATTGTTATCGCAGATATTTCTGTCTGGTCTATCAGGTGTGTTTGGGAGGTTGAAATGAGGATGTAATCTATCCTGCTATACGAGTTGTGTGGGTGGGAGTAGAATGTGTAGTCCCTGGCATCTGGGATTTGCAATCTCCTCAGGTCACTAAGCTGGAGCTTGGTACATAAGTTCTTTAGGGTGCTTGGTATCTGGACTCCGTGCTTCGTTCTAAGTGGGTGTCTGTCTAGTGTTTGATCTAATACTTGGTTGAGGTCTCCCGCCACCACTAGGAGGTCATCCTGGGGGAGGTTATCTAGTTTGGTTTCTACGTCTTTCAAAAATTCTTTGTCGTCAGAGTTAGGCCCGTAAATATTGGCTATGTGGATCGTCTCCTTCCCCCTTCTAAGGCTGGTGATCAGGAGCCTCCTTTCTTCGTCTGCATAGGACTGGTGTATTGTAAGTCTTGTTTTTGTATTGATCAGAGTGATGACTCCCCTCTTTTTGTGTACTGCTGGTGAGCAAGCCTGATCTCCTATCCAATTTGCCCTTATCCGTAACGCGTCCTCGGCCGAGAGCTTCGTTTCTTGTAAGACGCATACATCGCTCTTTAGTTTAGCTAAGTATTCTATCACCTTCCTTCTTTTGACCGGTGCACAAGTGTCAGGATACAAGCTGAACAAGGACAAGTCGGAATGCAAGCCCATGAATATCCATACTACCAAATCAGTCCTAGGGATCTCGGGGCTCGCCTGGCAAACAAAATTCCTGAGGTACCTCGGCCTGTACTTTGGCAGAGACCTCAAATCCACGCTGGACCACTATGAAAGAACCCTACTGAACAAACTAAAAGGGAAATTAGAAACTTGGTCGCGAGGTTCATTAGCTGGTGGGGAAGGGTAGAGATAACCCCCATGGTCAATTACATGCTCAGTATGCTCCCGCTCACGCCAACAGTCGACTTCCATAAACAGCTTTATAAGATGATTAACAAATTCATATGGAGGGATAAAAGGCCCAGGATAAGCCTGCAGAAACTCAGACTCAATAAGATTCATGGGGGACTCAACCTCACCAACTTTAAAACTTTCCATACTGCATGCCTGGCCAAACAAGGAATCTACTGGGTGGCCCCGGAGCAAGAATACACGCCGGTCTGGCTGGCACTAGAGAGAGCATCCCTAGAAGGCCTTGACCCCATAGCCATGCTAACGGCAAACAGACATCCGGAAGCCAAAAACACCATTCTCAGGAACACAAGGGCCACCCTCCTCAAGGTAGACAAGAAAACGGAGAAAAGCATCAAACGCACGGGATGGGAATCCATCTGGCATAGCACTGGGGTAAAATACAAACTAGACATGAAGCCCTGGTACAGTCGAGGGATCTCCACCCCCCAACAGCTAGAGAAACAAGGCACACCACTTTCTTTCGACACACTCTAGCACCTGCACGACCTTCCAGACATGGAGTTTTACGCATACCTAAAAATCAAAGCTGCAGTATCTAGGGCAAACCTTAGTAAACATTCCCCATCCATCCTATGATACATGGCCAACCTAAACAAGAATGGCCACCAGACAGCCCACCTTTACAAACTACTCAGCCCCATAAAAACAAGACTGACTGCTAAAGCCCTCGAATCCTGGGAAACAATGCTAGGCAGAAGCTTCAGCGATGGAGAAAAAATCTCCCTATGGAACTCAGAAGTCAAAAATAAAGTCACCCCCCAACTGGCACAAACCAAATACTGGCTAATTCACAAAGCGTTCTGGACCCCGGGCCGACTAGCCCCGGCCGGGATTCGTGAGAACGATACATGCTGGAACTGCCACAAAGAGAAGGGGGATCTAGCGCACCTATTCCTCAACTACTCTAAAGTCAAGGCATTCTGGGCCAAGGTCAGGGAATTCATAGGTAACATAGTGGGCTACCCCATACAAGATAACTTCATAGGGTTGATCACCGCATTCATGGATCCTGTACTCCAAACAAAGGAGGAGAGAGACTTGATCGACCTCCTGCTCACCTCTGCAGTGAAAACAATTCTCAAAAACTGTAAAGACACCGGGAAGGCAAACTTCAAGGGTTGGCTCAACTGGGTCAACTTCCTCAGGGGGGCAGACAATATAACAGCGAACTACTCACCCAACCATTCAGCAAGAGGCGACATGTGGAGCGCCCTGGATAAACACCTGGTTTCTTTCTAACGCCCGTAGACAAGCCATACTGTCACAGCACAAAGCCCGGACGCCCGGCTTACAAAGACCGAACCACCGGTCCTATCCCCCCCTCCCCACCACCTTTCTTTCTTCTTACTATCTTTCATCCTCCTCTACCTCAGGGTAGTACTGTAGCTCGCCATAGCTAGCCCTGTCAGCATGTTGCGCAGAGGCGCAAATACAGACCTATACCATGCTCCTACAACACGCCTATTGTAACCCCAACGGCGTTGAATGCACAGCTGTATTACCCTCACTTTATAGACACTGTACTGTAAATATAATAATCTTTAAAATAAAAATTGTTGAAATAAAAAAAAAAAAGAAAAGACAGACCACTGGCTAACCACCTTCCACCTTAAGCTAAACTCGCAAAAATCTAAATTCCTTCTAATTGCCCCCCAAAATAAATCTGCGACGTTGATGGACTGGATCCAGATGATCACTCCTCTAAGCTGTACCCAAGTCATAGTGGCCTCCACCAAATCACTTGAAATCACAATGGATAAGAACCTAAATATGCAAACACACATCAACATGCTAGCTAAAAATGCAAGTTTTCACCTTAGCTATCTCAGAAAAATGAAACTATTCATCAAGACCCCGGACACAAAACTGCAGTTAAACCGTTAGTCATCTCGAGGCTGGAATATGGATGTACACGGCTATCGGGTCTTCCCAAGATCTCCATAACCCCTTTAAAAGCTTGCCTCCATGCAGCCATATGACTCTTAACAGGTTTTAGAAAATTTGGCCACATCTCACCACACCTGAAAGCACTCAATTGGCTGCCTTATGATGCGAGAATACAGCTAAAGATAGCCTACAACACTCATGAAGCCTTTTTTTTTTAAAACCATTAAATTTTCTTGACAAGTGCCCCACATGTAGCAAACATATGTATTAAATCTGTTTCTGGCATCGCGCATCTTGGGCATGATGTCCCTTTGCCTGTACTCCATTTTGCTAACGTATAGGGGGTGTAATATAAATGAAAAAAGGTTTTATAGAACTGAGCTTGCAATTTAGGAGACATTAATAGTGACTGAGAAAATTGAAATGCCTTCTGGATAGAGATAACTGGGGTACTGAGTTTGTTCTGCCAAATATATATATGTTTATCTAGGTCGTCGTGAAAAACAGTGATTAAATTGTTATATAATGCCCCGATTTTTACTCTGCTACAATGAATCAATGTTTCGATTAGCTCGATTCTCTGAAATACTACCCTACCACCCCCCTTTTTCAATATAAAGTCCCTAACCTGTAGATATTTAAAAAAGTCTAAACCAAATTTATTTTTTAAGGCTTCAAATGAGGTAAAGCCTACTGGTTCATACACAGAGCCAAATTGGGATATCCCTAACCTGATCCACCGCTTCATACAAGTGTCAGAGAAAATCTCGGGGAGACTTTTATTACAGATGAAGGTAGTATAATACGAGAACCGGCCTATCCCCAAATGATTGTGGACCTGATTCCAGGCAGAGTAGATTCCTTTAAGGCTTTTGAAGCGTGCATTCTTAAAATGACAGTAATAGGTCAGTCGCCACAGATGATCACCCGCTGCTTTGCCAAGAATAAGTTCCTGAGGGGTTGGGACAGATCTTTTTAAAATATCGTCTTGGTTTGAGATTAACAGCAATATACTATATTTAAGGATTGACGCCCACCAGTAGGCTTTAAGATTAGGTAGCGCAAGACCTCCTCTGTCTGTCGTAGGGTAATAAATCTATTGGCTCTGTGGGTTCTTCCGTACCCCCATATAAAACGGGCAAAAATACCATCTATTTCTTTAAATATCAGAGGGTCAAAGTTTAAACAGATTGTACGGAAAAAATATAAAAATTTAGGAAAAAATAAAATTTTAATTAGATTGCATCTTCCTATGATTGTTAAGTGTAGGTTATGCAACTTTCTTAAACTTTTTTCCGTTTGTTTCATTAGTGGATTCACATTAAGTTTTACCAGATTGTTTAGGTTAGAAGTGAAATTAATGCCAAGATACATCGCCTTATCCATCACCTTTTCATCGTGAAAGTTACATTTGCTATTAATTATAATCTGGGTTTTGTTCTGATTAAGTTTGTATTCAGAAATTTCACCGAAGGTTTTTTCCTCTTGTTCCATTGCGCTAACTGCTGCATTTGGATTGGTTGTGACTATTGCAATGTCATCTGCGTAAGCCAAGGACTTGGTATCACCATTAGGAGTCTTCATTGACATTATAGAAGGATTAATTTCTAACCTAAGGATGAAAGGGTCAATAAATGAGGCGAATAGCAAAGGCGAACAAGGGCAACCCTGCCTAGTCCCTCTGGATACTTTAATGGTGTCAGAGGTTTCACCATTTATCATGACCACTGCTTCTGGGTTGGCATACATCATGTGAACCACGCTGATGAATATGTCCCCTATTCCACTCCTTGACATAGCAGTCCATAGAAATTTCCAGGCGACCCTATCAAAAGCTTTTTCGGCATCTAAAAGTGCCATAGGGTCTCCTGTTACGTCTGCTATGTCAAAGAGTGTAATCACCCTCTGGATGTGATCGGTGGTGGATCTGCCTGGGACGAATCCGTGTTGCCTGATGGAGATGATTTTATGAATTACTGGGGCTAGTCTGCTAGCGAGTAATTTAGAATATATTTTGGCATCACTATTTATCAAAGTAATAGGGCGATAGGTCCCTAATTCTGTCGGATCTTTATTCTTTTTTGGGAAGACAATGATCTTAGCTCGACCCCAGGATTCAGGTGGTCGTCCACCCTGGAAGACATGGTTCACCAGCTTAGTTAGAATTTCTTTTAATTGTTTGTTAAATTTAACAAAAAATTCCACTGGGATTCCATCTAGGCCCGTTGCTTTGCCGGGTGGGAGGCTATTTATGGACAAAAGTATTTCGACCCATTGTGGTGCCCCAGCAAGGTTATCTTTATTAGTTTGGGGTAGTTGTGCCCTCGTAACGAGATCCAAATAATTATCAATTTTAGACTGACTCTTTCCCGACTCAGTATATAGATCCTCGTAATATTTTTGAAATGTGTCTCTAATCTCTTTAGAGTCGCAGGTAAAGCCATTGATGGGGTCTCTAATCTTTTTGATCGTATTATCGCTATTCTGCTGTATTGTGCAGACTGCTAGTTGATGTCCAACCTGCTCACTGAGCTCATTGACTTATTCCCTATTCAAAGTGGCTTTATAAATATCTTTGGTAGTAAAGATTTCCGTTATAACATTTTTTGCGATGGCAACATCTCTTACAGCCCCTTCAATGTTAGTACCGCCCTGGACTGCAATCATCAAATCTTCTTCTTTACTAATAAGATTATCCTGAAGATTTATTAACTTTTGTTTCGCGTCTTTATTATTTTTAATTGAGAATCTGGGAGTTTCTCCTCTTACTCACGCCTTCAGTGTATCCCTTACCACTTCCAGCGGGGCACTCCCCAGGTTATACTTTAAAAATTCTGGGATCCAGTTTTCTATAAGAATATCCATTTTAAGACACTCACTGTTTACCACGCACCTTGGTCCTGAAGAATGCCCGATAGACCTACCTAGGCAATAAGGGCAGAAACATGTCAACCACTTTTAATTACCCATATACGTGCATTTGAATTCCTAATAATTCACAAAATGCACACCTTTTTCATTAATGGGCTATCCAAATCCAGACTGAATAAAGTATAGAATCTGGCTGTCTGGATATTTTAATTCCATATTGCGCACTGTCACATCACTTATCACTACTGCTTTAAACCATGGGTAAGAACCTCCGTGTGGAGGCTGCATAACAAACCAAACCAATGATTATGCACACACGTGTATGAAGAGCGGAGAAACAAGATATACCGCTACCTCGACCTTTCTAACACGTGCATGAGGGTTTTTTATTTGGGACACACGAACCATAAGACCTGCATACCCTGGTTATGCAGGACCAGTGATCCTTCCCCCTCTGATTATTATATGAGTTGTAGCTGTGACAACTCTATACCCGAGTGTATTCAATAAATGTATTTGGGACCCCTCCACATGAGTTTCTTGCAGACAGACGATGTCTGCCCCGATTGATTTGAGACCTATTGCTATTCTTTGTCTTTTATTTAAATCATTTAGCCCACAGATGTTAATGGTCAGAATTTTTTACTTAGCCATTAGTGCCAATAGGATCTACCTTGTCTCCTAGAACAGCTCTCTTAACGACAAATCGATCTATAATTTCTACCCTAATACATTGCCTAGATATCCCCTCTCCCTCCCACCACTAAACACCAACCCCCCCACCCCCCACCATTTGCGGAACAAAAGACAAAATGCTATTTTATTGTGCAACGCAAGAAAAGCAGCAAGGCGACAGTGATGGAGCTGCGAACCCAAACACCCTTTCAGAAATAAACAATGCTCCGATGGACTAATTCGTTTTTTTAAGTCTGTGCACGGACGAGATTTGTTGACTGGGTATTATCACTCAATTGTAGTTTATTGAGACAAAAAGAATCCTTATAAACTCAGACAATAAAAACTGTTAGTTCCACTTCTTTGTACTTTAAAGGCAATACTAAAAAGGAATAAAAAATGTAAAACATAAGATGCTTTAACAACACTCGTAACTACATTAACAACAGTAGGATTGTTTATCACAAAAAAAAAGTCAAAATCTAAGAAATAGCCATAAGTCAAGTAGATTTTAAAACAGGGTGGTATTCATAAATACAGTCTTCTAGCATAGTTTAATTGGAAGTGGAAAAGTAATAAATTAGATATTTCTGTAGGAGTCTTTCTAGCCCAAACAAAAACTTCCTCACACAATGCTCCAAATTCAAATACAAGGCTCTAACCCAAATGAACCATTATCAAAGGAGTCAACTACAGGGCGGACAAAGGAGGGCTATTTTTTCATTCAAATGCCACAACACATCAAAAGAAACATTCTCTCTTTTACTTACAATGAGAAAACACTATTTATCGTAGAAAGTAGGTCCACCAAAGCATTTACGGCAGACACTACATCATAACCCAGAAAAGTTTGCTCCTTTGCATCATGGTACATGCAGTGCACAATTTGAGCTCCTCCCAATGTTGATTGCGGTGTCAACACTGCAGTCAACACTAAGGGGAATGCCATTAGTGTTGACTGTGGGGAGAGCAAATTGTACCATGATACAAAGGAGCAAACTTTTCTGGGTTATGATGTAGTGTCTGGCCATTCCCTGCCCAGATGATTTTTCACGACCTCCTCTACCATTTATCACACATTACTAATGTTCCTTTTTGTAAAAATTGCATTCCAGCCACTTGATTGCACTTTATCTGACCCGAGCTGGAGATTACAGCTCGAGCCGGAGAGTACGGCCCTAGCCGTAGAGTACGGCCCGGTGTGGAGATTACGGTCCGGGTGCGGAGATTCCGTCCCGACTTCGGACATAAAGTTGGGAGTCGTAAGTGATTTCTGTGAATACCAAAAATTGCCTTCTGTGAATATCAGAAGTAGTAAGTTTAGGATTTTGTCTCAGATTAGTTCTGTGAATCGGCCCCATAATTTTTAGAGCTTGAGAGCTACATTTCCAGAATATTTGCTATCAGTTACTCATTTTTGGAAATAGGCAGTAAAGATATTAGAGATGACCTGTAGAAAATGTGTTTCAAAATATCCTTTTTCAAATGTTAGCCAGTGCCATCCTCATTTGTTGGATATGTAGCAGTTCGGTGAGTATACAGTCATATACACATGCCCCTGCACTCTGTCTGTAATAAAAAAAAGTCCTTCTTATTTAGATATTGAAAAAGGGTTCGGGCCTTCAGCCCCCAATTTTCAGACTGTTTAGATGCAGCTATTCTGCTATTTAGATGTCGGAATCCATGTCCTTTATAGAAGCTGCAAATGGAGTGGCCATACTCGTTATCATTTTGGTTTCCTTTCCTTTCCTTACAGGGTCAATTAAGATTGCAGCAAACTCCACGACCCCCGTCCTGCACACATGCAGCTTGAAAGTTATTCCTCTGGTGCTCTTGCACATTAAAAATAATACAAAAAGAGCTAGGGAGAGATCATTAAGGCTCTGCGGATCCCAGGAGTGGAAACACTGGTCCAATCAGAATTGCATCATAGCATTGCCTTCTGTGGGACACTAGGAAGAGCAGCTTTGCTCCTTAGCTTGGATTTGTGGGGAAAATGTTCGTATCTATTAGATTTGTATTTTTTAATTCCTGCAGTGCAATTAATATTTTGTCATGATGTAGCTGCTTTACATACAACTTGCGAGTAGAACTGTTTCATTATTATCTTTTTTGCTCAACTGAAACTTTAGTTTACAAGATACTTTAAAATTGTCAGAAGTTGGTTTCTTTTCTTACTAAGCTGCATGATAGTTTTCATGGCAGTAGTTTAAGTAACACTGATTTTGAAATGAGTACGAAAATGCCCATTTTAACTTGCATTACATTTTGAAAATTTACTAAGTAGATATATGTTTGTACTCAAATATATATTCATTCTGCCACCATTTTGGTTCAGCTTTTTCAATAATGTATTAGGTACCTATATGTATTTTTTAATAAATGCACATCTTCGGCCCAAAAAAAAGTTGCCACTTCCTACAAAAATATTTCTTATGTTTTTGGATCCTTTTAACAGGGGAACGAATGAAGGACAGGAGAGAAAAAGGGGTTGCCATCCGTTTCTTGAAATCACAGTTGTCAGGAAGTGAGGAGGAGCGAAACAGAATGAAGAGAGAGAGTCCTTTTCCTTCTCTGCCCACACACCCGTCCCCGAACGGTCACGAGCAGGCAAGCCTTATCAATAGGCTTTTGCTATTTCTGCAGTCCGGGGACAAATTTTAAAAATAAAAAAGTAGGTGAACGGTTTCCATTTAATTTAAAAAAGTAGGGGCACACCACGCCCTGCTGATTCAGCTCACTTCGGCCATTTGGCTAGATACACTCTCCTGTTCGTGTATGCTTTTAAAGCCCGAGTTTTTAGAAGTTTGTTGTCTTGGATTGAGGAAGTGAAATGGCATCTCTCTATTTTATTTATTTTTTGCATTAACTTATCAGAGGGAGTGTCAGTGCTATTTACAAACACAAGGAAAAAGGCGGGTCTCTGAAATATATATAACACATTTTGGAAAAACATTAGAAATAACAAGTAAGAAGAATCAAGAATATACATGACAAAATAATGAGCAAGGAGAGAAGGGGTAAAAAAAAATCATGAATAGTGGGCATTTCTTAGAGCTATCTTTGGAATGGTAATTGGCCTTTGGAAAATAGCAATCCCAAGCATTTGTTAATTTGAGACTGAGTTCATAATTAAGATTAATGCAAAGCAGAAAAATATATGTACTACACTGTAATGTGAAAGTGCACAAATAATGTGGTTACGCTCATAAGAGGATTGAGGTAATATAAATTTTATGGTCAAGTTGTGTTCCCTAGCGAGTACCCCACCGACTCCATGTACGAGTTAAAGTGCATGTAACTTCCCTCCTGTGTCAGCTATGAAGACGCAAATACATTTGCGTCCAACGTTAACATGTCCTCTTTCAGACCCACCATGAATGGGTTGAATGGTCTGTTCCTAAGTATGCTATGCCAACGTCTTTTTGTAGTGTACTCCTACATTTTTCAGCCCTGGCTGAAGTAGGCCCTGAATCTCTGCCACCGAGCCTCTTTTCTGGCTTCTGACTCCGAGAAATCTCTGCCCAGGCAGCCCCCGTACCCGTGAACTCTGACTTACTTCTAGCGCGGCCCTCCGTGCTTGGCTCAGCCTGCTGCCTGCCAAGATTGACTATAACCTTCGAGTTATCTGTTTCCCTCCCCGAAAATACATTCCTTCCTGCTAGCTTCAGTAAACATCCTTCCTCAGCTACAGGGCTAAAGGGCCGACCTGTCTCTGTGCAAGTAATTCATAGCTTCGTTGCCATGCTTCCATGGAAGGCCCCATGCCCCACGCCTCTCATACAGACACTCAGGCGCTTATACACGCACTCACAGCAAGTATAGAATAGCTTCTGCTCTAGAGACCTTTCTGCCCAGATAGCTTAGTTCCTAAACATCAGATATCAGATATGATAGAAGCACAAGTTGATCTGACATGCCAGACTTCTGTCTCTTTCCGTCAGTGTAAATGTCAAGTCCCCTGCACCCCTCCAATTACACGTCATGCAGCTGCGCGCGCATCCAAGTTTCCGATTTCTGCTGACATTGCCACATTTTCTGTTAGTGCCACCCCTTTGTGACACCTATCAGTGACGTTTCCAGAACACACCTCTAGTTCACGCCTCTTGATTACGCACATGTACCACGTGTATACTGTTATCTTGTCTTCTCTCAGCTGCTACGCCTTCTATACTGTTTCCAATGATGCAAAATAAGTATATAAGCTATGTACTGTTAATAAAATGTAGCGCTCTATCCCTTCTGACACCCTGTGTGGTGGTCAGAACATGATATCTTGGCCATGACCATTCCTTTTTAAGGAATAAAACCCCTTAGAACTCTAACACCACGGACTCTGTCTTTTTTCATCCGATCTGAGTTATTATTGATTAAGTACTTACCTGCATAGAAATTAAGAGAGTAAATTAATTATTTACGTCATTTTGGCGCCCGAACAGGGACCCCTCCCCCACCTCACGCGCCGGTTGGCGCATTGCAAGCTCTGTCCCCTGCCATCAGTTAGAAGGAACATACGCGTACCGGCAGGATTTCCTGCATCTCCCTCTGACCCACGGAGGTGACGAAGACTGCGATCAGTGCCCAGACGAGGCGGTGAGGAGTGCGGAGGATCCCGACCAGAGCCTAGCCGAAAGAAGCAAGGTCCGAGGTGTCAAGAGGCCCACCAGGTTTCCGAAGTTTTCCGAAAATTCCCGAAGTTTTCCGAAGTTTTCCGAAGTATCGAGTCGAGTCCAGTCGAGTTTTCCGAGGCCTTCTGTTTCCGTGCTTCCCGGTGAGTACCATTGCTGGGTCGTATCTAGACGGGTTTGGGTACGCAAGTCCGGTCTGCACTGTTTTTAGGCAGTGTATCTGTACTGTTTAGCAGTATATCTAGTATTCCGAATTTCTGAATTTTTGCACTGTTACAACAGTGTATCTGTACTGTTTAGCAGTACATCTAGTATAGTGGGGTAGTCATCTATGTTTTAAATGTTTTTGTGATTAATGTCGTGGTATGAATGTGATTGTTTTCCTTGTGCATTATTGTGTTCTCTTGCATAAATAGTTACATTCAGAATTAAGTATCAAGGATCGAGCATTTCAGTATCAAGTAGGCACAATGCCATTTTTCAACAAGTTAAAGCAGATAGGAACTAGGAAAGGGATGTTAGAGGAAGAAATTCCAATCCCCCCTAGGGACACTCCAGGTAATTTCATGTATAACAAACATGGCATAGACGCCATATTGTATCTAGAGTTATGGACCGATTATACCAAGCACCTAGAGGAAAGATACCGATGGCCAGTTAACGGAACATGGGATGCCGAGTGCATCATAAAGGTAGAAGAAGCATTACGGAAAAAGAAAGCCAGACAATCGCAGAAAGACGCCATAGAATTTTGGCGTAAGGAATCACATAAACGTGCTGAAAGGGCACTCCGTAGAGAAGACAGACTTAAAGAATCAGAAAAAGCCCAAGAAAACGAACTAGTTATTGAAGGAATTCGAGTAAAATCAGAACAAATAGATCGCATCCGAAATAGCCAAGTGAACAACATGTATCTTTTGGCCGAGGGTACACCTGACGCCATTTCAGAAATACCGAAAAATTTGCCGTCACCATTAGTTCCAACTAAAGTAATGCACAAAACTACTAAAGACATATTCCTAAATTCATACTTAGACGATGTAGCACCAGCTTACACCAATCTGCCAGTTCGTGCCCTGCCTATTGACAGGGACGGGGGTGGCACTCCACCCCCAGGTCACGTTCCGCCGGTACCGCAACAGACCTCCCCCGTTCCGCCAGCCCCGCCACTTCCCGTACTCAAAACTGACCTACCGAAACCACGTTTGCCTGATCCACCTAAACGACAAGTTCAAGTTCAGATACAGACTCCACAGGGAGGTAATGTACAAGCGTCCGCTTCAGGAGGTGCGACCGCGGGTCCTCAGACCCCGCCACCAACTCACAGATTCAATCTCAGAGATATGCAGAGTCCTCTCACGTACAGGTCTCCCCACTCCTCTAATTCATCCCGCCTTGACGCATTAAAAGAAAACATGTCAGTTTGCAGATATGATCCAGTACCCGGAAAAGACGATTTAATGATATTGGCATCATTACGGTTAAGATCCGCTACTGATAGCTTGTTATGCTATGCAGGAATGAAGGATCGTCTAGACAGAATATATGAGTTCGTTCAGACAGGAAAGGACTCTGACAGTATTAAGGATGCCATGGAGAAACAGAAAGTTGGCATGCAAGCACTGATACTACGATTTTTCATAAATTGTCTAATAAGAGAACGAGACAGGCCCGGAACAGATCAGAGTGAATTAGACGCATTGAACAAGTGGGGTCAAAATATAGCTGATGGAAGACATGACAGACAGAATTGCATAGACTCTATGTACAAGAAGATTAAGAAAGCAGTGATAGCAGTACACCAGAAAGAGAAAGAAAAGGCTTCCTCCGAGGAGGAAGAAGTACAGGAAGAATCCGAAAGAAATGTAGGAACAATAGCATATGTAGGTAAGGGAACTTACCTTAGGAAGGGTATCCGTCCGGAGAGCAAGAGAGTTTTCTTCTCTGCCTTAACAAATCCGAATTCTGCTGAGCATCAGTTCCAGGAAACTGATAAAAGGCTTCGAGATCGAGTTGGGTACCATGTACTCAATTCTATGGATGAACAAGAACTAGCCCGATCAGCTGTATTATGGGCCGAAAATGCAGACATATATAATGATGACACAGTAGCGCAGACATTTCTGAACCTCTCCCCCGACGAACAGAAATTAGCAGGTGTATACATGATTCAGCACCTTCTCATTAAATACAGAAAACATTATTCCGATCCAGGTCCCTTACACGAGACACTAGAAGCACTACTGATGGATAGATGGAGAGGTCTAAGCACTAAATTAATTCAAATAATTCTAGAACAACGACACAGATGTGATACCTTTGTAAGCTCTGAATATGTTCCCGCCCCACCTCCAGAAAGGAAAATGTACCATATGCAATGCGGGGGTGGTATTGAAAGTCAGAACCCCTTACGAGAAGTGCACCCTGTTATGGGTGAGGATAAAACTTTGAAACGCGTGTATGTACACACGCCTCTGACTAAATTAGAACTGTTAGAAATGAAGAAACTAGTACCATGCCATGATAAAGACCCTGCAGGTTTCCATAGAGAGCTTAAAGACATGTTATTAATGGGGGACTATACATATGATGATATCATGAAAATGTTGAAAGTATTATTGCCTACGGGTATATTCGAGAAATTAAAGGAAAAGGAATGGGAGGTGGGAGACACAAAAATTGCCTGGGCAGAAATAGAGGAAGAAGAAAAGAAACGGGTCCCAGGGTTAGGCCTTGGGGACAAAACTAAAGCATTACCAGGTTTGATAGTACAGGTCCTGCCCAGATTATTGACAACTAGAAAGGAGGATTGGGATGCAATCTCGTCCTGTAAACAGAAACATGATGAAGATACTAGTGACTTCTATTCAAGATTCGAGAAATGTTTTATTATTAATAGTGGCCTCCAGCCAAGTAGCGAGTCGTACCCACATCTTTTTGTATCAAAGTTAGTCGAGAATTCCCTACCGTTAGTTAAAAATAGAGTGTACAAGGTCGAGAGTACATGGCAAGCAAATACGCCATCCCAGATGTTACAAATGTTACAATATCATCAGAACAGAATTAGAGAAGAACAAGATCAGGAACAAAAACGTATGAAAGACACAAAGATGAAAATGTTAGTAGCTCAGACAGTCCCATCCGACGGACACAGAAAGGGTACGACCCAGACAAGTCACACTGCAGCTCCCGTTAAAGGGACATGCAATTATTGCAAGCAGCCAGGTCACTACGTACACGAATGCCCAGTTCTGAAACATAACATAGCGACAGGTAAAACTAAAGAAAGACCGCATCCGCCTAGACAAGACCATAACCAGCATCAGTCTACACAGAATACACAGCCTATGCATGCTTCCTCGACTCCAGCACAGACCGTAGCAGTACCACAGCCACAGCCCATTGCCGCAACTCAGCAAGTTTCACAGCAGATGTACCAGTATGCCCAGTCTGCTTACCCCGAATATTCCCGATACACATGAAACAGCCTAGAGAGGGAAGGTGGCTTGCCTCTTATTGAGATTCCTGTAGATCAAGAAGGTCCTTATGTACACAGTCAAGTATTGGGAAAAGACAGAAAGTTTTTAATTGACACAGGGGCAAGTCGCACTACGATAAGTCATGATGAAGTTCCAGGGGCACCCCTCTCAGGCTCACAGAATGTTTCCCTGGGTTTTTCAGGACAGCCTATTGTAAATGAAGTATCCGAACCAGTTCCCCTGGCTGTGGGTCCATTATCACGTGTTACAGACCTGTTACTCACGAAATCATGTCCAGAAAATCTGTTAGGAATTAAAACATTGAAGGCTCTAGGAGCTATAATATGCTGTTCCCCGGAGGGAGTTAGACTCTTTCTGCGGGATTTCAAGGGTCATTATGTTTTGCGTGAGTTTGATGTCAGATTAAAAAATGTACCTGATTACTTGTGGGCAAAAGGCCCAACTGATGTAGGTTGTATGCACATTACACCATACCGCGTTACACTCAAGGCAGGTGTTGTATTACCCAGAATCAGACAATATAAGTTACCACCCGATGCTGTAGTGGCTTTACTGAAAATCATTGAAGAGCTCATTGCCCAAGGAGTGGTCGTCGAGACCGACTCCAATATCTGTAATTCACCCATCATTCCGATTCTTAAACGTACTGATCCCAATGCACCGCCAGTATATCGGCTGGTGATTGATCTTCGAGAATTGAATAAATGCATTATTCCACAGTATCCTGTGGTCCCCGATATCTCCTCTCTATTGACTGCTATTGATTCAGAAGCAACGTTCTTTACTGTAATTGATCTCAAGAACGCCTTCTTCAGCGTGCCTATTGATCCAGAGAGCCAATATCTCTTCGGATTCAGTTTAAATGGACGCAGTTTCAAATTTTCGCGCGCACCTCAAGGATTCACAGAAAGCCCCAGCATCTATAGTCAAGCACTGAAAAGACAACTAGATTGTATTCAAATGCCAGTTAACACCGCTTTACTGCAATACGTCGATGATCTGCTGATCACCGCACGAAGTGAGCCCGAATGTGAAAAAGCATCACTGACCGTTTTACACTTTCTGGCCGACAAGGGACACAAGGTGTCTCCTTCGAAGCTACAATTCTGTGTTCAGCAAGTTGTGTACTTGGGTCACTTGCTGTCCAAAGTGGGGAGACAGCTCACTCCCGATCGCATTCAGTTAATTGCAAATATGCCACAACCCCAGACACAAAAGGAAGTGCGGGCCTTCATAGGCCTCACCTCGTACTGCAGACAATGGATTCCCCAGTATGCATTTCTAGCCAAGCCACTCATCCAGTTAACGACACAGGAGGCAGCGACTTCGACTGCCCTCCCTTGGACTCAAGAACACATACAAGCTTTTGAAGACTTAAAGAAAGCCTTATGCCAAGCACCAGTTTTAGCGACACCATGTTACAGCAAACCGTTTACACTTTTTGTTACAGAACGTGACGGTACAGCGTTGTCTGTCCTCACTCAAGATCAAGCAGGTTCACATAAGCCTTGTGCTTATTTTTCTAGTACATTGGATTCAGTAGCTCAAGCACTCCCTGCGTGCTTAAAGTCAGTAGCAGCAACAGCGTTAGCAATAAGACAAAGTGATTCAATTGTTTTAGGTCATCAGTTAACAGTTCAAGTACCACATTCTGTAGAGGTTTTGTTAAACAGAACCCAGACTCAACACTTGACTATAGCACGACTGACAGGTTATGAATTAACACTATTCCAGCCACACATAGAAATCAGACGCTGCAGTATCCTGAACCCCGCAACACTATTACCAACAGTTATGACAGATCCAGCCCCACATGATTGTATAGAAATCATTAATGCAGTAACAAAGCCTAGACGAGATTTAACAGATGTTCCATTGACAAATCCAGACCTGACGCTTTATGTGGACGGTTCATGCATGAGAACAAGTACAGGAGAATTAGTGGCCGCGTATGCCGTGACCACTGAAACTGAAGTTAAAGAAACACATCGTATTGACACACTGTCTGCTCAAGCAGCAGAGCTCATCGCTCTGACCCGAGCTTGTATTCTAGCCAAGAACAGAAATGTTAACATATACACTGATTCCCGTTATGCCTTCGGAGTTGTACACGACTTCGGAGTCCTCTGGCAAGAACGAGGTTTCCTGACCTCTCATGGGACCAAGATACAACATGGTCCCCTCATTCAAGCACTGTTAGAAGCAATACATTTGCCCTCGGGCATATCAGTCATGAAGTGTAAGGCACATACTAAAGTTACAGATTCTGTTTCCCAGGGTAACAACCTGGCAGACCAGACAGCAAAACATACAGCACTGACTCACATCCAGATTACTGATGTGACAAAGACAATAGTACCGACAAAGTGTATGACAGTTAGAGATCCCGCCCTAGACGTAATTGACATTCAGACACATGCTACTCCAGATGAAATAAAGAAATGGACTGAACTAGGAGGGATTCAGACAGATCAAGGTTGGGTGACGAAGGGAAAATCTATATGGTTTCTCCCTGACTCAATGGTTCAAGTCATGATAAATACAGCACATAGCCCGGCACATCTAGGAGAGAAGGCGATGTTAGACAGTTTACAGAATCTCTGGTACAACAAACACTTACGAGCAGCAGCAAAACAGAAAGTGCGTACTTGCATGATCTGTTGTCAGTTCAATCCAGGTAAAAGCGTCCCTGTAGAGCAAGGAGGATTTCATCCTCCCGATCACCCTTTTGAAGTCCTCCAGATGGATTATATCCAGATGAACAGTTGTCGAGGTTTTAAATATGTCCTTGTAATTGTTTGTGCTCTGTCCCGCTGGACCGAAGCATACCCAGTCCCAGACTACACTGCTCCGACCACTGCCAGACAGTTGGTTCGTGAATTCTTCCCACGGTACGGTTTGCCCCGTGTCGTGTATTCAGATAACGGACAGCCGTTCTCGTCCGAGTTGATGAAACAGGTTTCCCTTTTGCTAGGATATCAGTGGAGGTTCCACTGTGTCCGACATCCCGAAGCAGCCGGCCTTGTAGAAAGGCATAATCAGACACTAAAAATCCGCCTTGCCAAGATCTGTCAGGAAAAAGGGGTCGACTGGATAGTCGCCCTGCCCGTGGCACTATTCTACATGAGAATGGTCGCCCATTCAAGATCAGGGCTATCCCCGTACGAAGTGGTCTTTGGCAGACCACCGAATATGTGGGGGACGCCCATTCCGAAGAAAATAACTGATGTTGATTGCAATATGTTGACAGATTACCTTGCCTCCTTGATGTCTGCACTCCAATCATGTCGTTCACAGGTTGCCGCAGCCTTCCCTGACAACACCGATGTAAAGGCGCATGAGGTCCGTCCTGGGGACCTGGTACTCGTCCGGAATTTCGACCGGAAAAGTCCGCTGGAACCCCGTTGGAAGTCTCCGAAGACCGTCCTCCTTACAACCAGGACCGCCGTGAAGATAGAGGGGAGAAAGGGGTGGGTCCATACGAGTCACATCAAACTTTGCAATGAACTAAAAAACGGACTAAAACAGGACTCTGACTCGTCCACCCCCACCAAAGACTGTGTTGAGGAAAAAGACTTTACCGTTACCGAACGAGAAAAGACTCCCCAAGAACTGTACCGTATGAAGCTCCGATCTAGCAAGTCAGACAGTTTAATTGTTTAAGTCCTCCCCTAGGTGAATCGGTTAAATAGTTTCTGACATGTATCCCCTAGATCGAGATAGAGAGAGAGAGAGAGAAGCAAAGAAACGTACATACTGCAAATCACTGCGTAGTCACTGTATAGTGACGTTGTTAATAATGTTTTTTCTAAGTATTCTAATTATTATTGCCAGCATTCTGCTACCTATATATTGGCCTATTTTCAGGCATGAACAATCTGTTTACAATGTCTCTGCTGAACACACTTTTAGTGAACTTCCTGCACATGAACTCTCTTACAGACTTGCGCTGCGCAACAATACATTCATTAGTATGTTACACCACTCCCATCAGACAAATAATGCTACCGACTGCTGGATATGTGGCCGACTCCCTCCCTACCAGAATTACAAGGGAGCTCTGCCCCTCTTTCCGTACCCGTTCACTCACAATGGCTCCTGTGGGGCATGGTTTAAAATAATTAATTCCTTAGATCCTGATATTGCCGTTTTCGATGGGGGCTGGGTTTGGGGAAACTTGAACTTAGTCCTGCTCAACGTCTGTTACCCTGATAAAGAGGGACTTCCCACTCGAATAGGAACTGATCTAGAAAATGAAGTATATGGATTAGGTAATTACACAATTAGCCTTATGATCCTTACTGTTGAATCCGAAGCTGCTCCAGTTCTGCCCCATATGTTAGTATTACCAGTCACAGGTGAACTATGTGTTAGCAAGAAAGGTTCAGTACACGTAGGTCATAGTAAATGCACTACTGTGGTCGAGTTCAGTGACCATGGTAAATCGTCCTTTAAAGCTATAAGTCACTCCTATTTTGTTTGTGGTCATACCGCATACATACGTTTGCCTCCAGATTGGGATGGTACCTGTTATATTGCATTCCTTCTGCCACCTGTTTTTCTAGCTCCCCCAGATTATCATAGAAATACGAATCTAGTGCAGAATAGACCCAAAAGAGATATTCCACTTGTCGACTACACAGAAACGGCATGGGAACAGTACACTGATTTCAATAAAGGATTCTTTTTCTTTCTAGGACCTGTCCAAAACAGTAAATTAATACGTAGATTAACTAGAACACTCGAAGCTGTAGTACATGAAACTGCCTCCGCCTTAGGTAACTTAACAGAGGAGCAATCTGCTATACGGGTTGTTGTCCTTCAAAATCGTCTTGTAATTGACGTCATCTTGGCAGATAGAGGTGGAGCCTGTAAGGTCATCGGGTCAAGTTGCTGTGTTTTCATCCCACAAAACGCACCATCTGTCTATCAAGCTATTACCCGTCTGCATAAAATTGCAAATCAGATACATCAGAATCCAGGCACCTGGACTTGGTCCGGTTGGTTCTGGACTACGTTAACAGCTTGGGGATGGAAGATCTTATCATTCCTAGGCATTGGCCTTGTTATAGTATTCAGCTGCTGCCTGTGCCTACAGTGTGGGCCAGCGATATGTGGACTGTGTGCCACATCGTGCATTGAACATTCCAGTTGTCTCTCGAACAGTCAAAGAAAGAAAGATGAACATATAATGTTACAAGAACAAACCGATCGATTTATGAGGATCGATATATCATGAAGGGTCCGTAGGGAACAAGGAGGGAATGAGGTAATATAAATTTTATGGTCAAGTTGTGTTCCCTAGCGAGTACCCCACCGACTCCATGTACGAGTTAAAGTGCATGTAACTTCCCTCCTGTGTCAGCTATGAAGACGCAAATACATTTGCGTCCAACGTTAACATGTCCTCTTTCAGACCCACCATGAATGGGTTGAATGGTCCGTTCCTAAGTATGCTATGCCAACGTCTTTTTGTAGTGTACTCCTACATTTTTCAGCCCTGGCTGAAGTAGGCCCTGAATCTCTGCCACCGAGCCTCTTTTCTGGCTTCTGACTCCGAGAAATCTCTGCCCAGGCAGCCCCCGTACCCGTGAACTCTGACTTACTTCTAGCGCGGCCCTCCGTGCTTGGCTCAGCCTGCTGCCTGCCAAGATTGACTATAACCTTCGAGTTATCTGTTTCCCTCCCCGAAAATACATTCCTTCCTGCTAGCTTCAGTAAACATCCTTCCTCAGCTACAGGGCTAAAGGGCCGACCTGTCTCTGTGCAAGTAATTCATAGCTTCGTTGCCATGCTTCCATGGAAGGCCCCATGCCCCACGCCTCTCATACAGACACTCAGGCGCTTATACACGCACTCACAGCAAGTATAGAATAGCTTCTGCTCTAGAGACCTTTCTGCCCAGATAGCTTAGTTCCTAAACATCAGATATCAGATATGATAGAAGCACAAGTTGATCTGACATGCCAGACTTCTGTCTCTTTCCGTCAGTGTAAATGTCAAGTCCCCTGCACCCCTCCAATTACACGTCATGCAGCTGCGCGCGCATCCAAGTTTCCGATTTCTGCTGACATTGCCACATTTTCTGTTAGTGCCACCCCTTTGTGACACCTATCAGTGACGTTTCCAGAACACACCTCTAGTTCACGCCTCTTGATTACGCACATGTACCACGTGTATACTGTTATCTTGTCTTCTCTCAGCTGCTACGCCTTCTATACTGTTTCCAATGATGCAAAATAAGTATATAAGCTATGTACTGTTAATAAAATGTAGCGCTCTATCCCTTCTGACACCCTGTGTGGTGGTCAGAACATGATATCTTGGCCATGACCATTCCTTTTTAAGGAATAAAACCCCTTAGAACTCTAACACCACGGACTCTGTCTTTTTTCATCCGATCTGAGTTATTATTGATTAAGTACTTACCTGCATAGAAATTAAGAGAGTAAATTAATTATTTACGTCAGGATTAATGAGTAAATAATGAGAAGGTATAAAAATGGCCAATCAGTCATGCAAAGCATACACAAAATATGAAAACCAAGATGGTTTCTTCAATTTACACACAGCTGGAAATGAAATTGCCTATGTTCTTTAAAAACCGCTGCAGAGTTCAATTGCCTTATTTAACAAATTGCTCAAAGACTAAAGCATTTTATTTTTGGAAAGTAAGAATTGAATAAACAAATGATCTAAACAAATATTAAACCCAAAACATAGATAGCTTTTTAAAATGTAAAAAAAGAAAGACTACAGACACTAAGATAAACCCTTGAAAATATATACGTTAGTCTGTAATTTCCAGGATACAGTAAATTGACATGAAGTCAATCTATTGTGCCTAAATCTTCTTTTTTTGCAAGTCTTCATTCTTGAAAGCTATTTCTAATTATTCTCTCATACCATCTTCCAATTATCAGTAGGTCAAATGAGTTAAGTTCTCGTTAGGGAATTTATAGCAGTATGAGTAAAATGAGACAATGAAACAGTCAAACTGTTCGAAAAAATACACAGTGGTTACAAATGTAACAAACATAACAAAATAGTTTAATGTTAGGGAATTTTAAGACAACTGCAGTCACGCGCTTTAATAATGAAGGCACTTTTCCCCCATGGAGTCTGAACAATGTTTGGGTGAATTTTGTAGAGTGGCAGTCACTGCCAGCCCGACTGCCCTATAGGGTAATGTGGCAGTGTCAAAAGTACCAGTACGACAGGTCACTGGGTCATAGAGTAGGGCTATTATGTTGCTGAATGTGGGCCACTTCTGTGATGTGCTTGGACAGTTTTATTTTGGAATGTGGATCACTGTTAATAATATCTTTTACATCAGCAGACAACCATGTTCCTGTGATGATCGGTTGAATTACGAACACTTAGCAGGGTGGCGTGGCCGATCCGCCTGCATCTTAGTGAAGCTCTGAGAACCGAAGGAGACCAGAACATACTTGGGGCAGCAGTTTGCTTTGTCTCCTGACATGAAGTGGAGACTTTAATGCGTGAACACTGGGGGCACAGGTATTTTCCTTTTTGCCTGACTCACTGGATTTATCGGCAGCTTGGCTCACTCTGCATTTTTTCAGTGGCATTTTTCAGTGGCCTCATTCCTGTGAAATTTCTGAGTCATTTATATTTTTTAGCAAACCTCTTGTTGCTTTATAACATGGACTGTCTTGGTAGTTCTCAGCTACATGCATTAGAGTTAATCTCTGCATTTCTTTCACTGCTGACCTTCTGCTATGGAATTCCCTTAGGTGCTCTTTGACCACAGGCTCCGTTATAATTTCATTTTGACATTTGTGGATCCTGTGCCTTGGTGGCTTATTTATCTTCACATGTAGTCCTCCTCCTCATCCTGTCAAAACCCTACAGCCACAAACATGTCTTCTGTCTGCGAAGACTTCACTACTGCTACAAAATGGAAAAGGAAAGATCCTACAAAGTATCCACTACCTTTAACTCTAGATGATCTTACGGAGGAATTAAAGCTTTTGAAACCTGTTGTTCTCGACACTAATGCTACTCTTTATTGACTAGATGAGAAATGGCCAAGCTTAGAGTCCAGAGTGTCGGCAGTGGAGCAATGGATTAGTGATGGCCAAGATGCGGCCACCAAGATTGATGCTATGTCTGAAGAGATAGTTCTTAAACAACAGACGGAGGACTTGGAAAATCATAACAGACAAAATAATCTCAGAATTTATGGCATTCCTGAAGGGACAGGCATACTTGCCTCTTTTAAGACCCATATTCCTAAAATTGTTGGTCTACCCAAGGGTACAATTCTTAATTTACAACGGGCGCACCGCATACGCTCTAAATCTGGGGGGCCATCAGCAGCATCATCAACCAGTCTCGCTAGAGAAATATACAGAACTGCTAATGGTTTTGTCTGTGGCTAAGCGGAGGAAGCAAATGTTGTGGTCTGGTCAGACGGTCTTTTTCTCTTAAGATGTGGCTCGTGCAACTGCCACTCGTCGTAAGGAGTTCCTTTCCTGTTGTCTTGCTCTTCGCTCCGTGAATACAAGATATGGTCTTGTGCATCCATGTTTTTTCAAAGTCACCTATAAGGAAAGGACTTTCCCATTTGACTGCCCAGAGGATTTGAGGCAGTTTATTTTTCGCCACAAAGGGATGGCCTTCTGGAAAACTTAAACTTGTATTTCTTTATTGCTTTTCAGTTCTTCTATGTATAATATGTTTTAATCTTTAGAGAACGAATGCTATTATCTTTATTCTTATGTATTCTTGGTGGTTATTGCTAATGTTGCTCCTTTCAGGTTGTTTTGTCCACCTAACTTTGTGTTTTTTCCCTTTTACAGATGTTTCTTATCTAGCACAGATTCACCCCCTCGATGTGTCTTCGGCCCTGTGCCTCCCTACCTAGTCCTATTGTTTGTAGTCCAACTTCATATGTTGGTAAGTGTTATTTCATTAGATAGGCATGCACATTCATAATTGCTGTCCCTCCTGTCTATTTCTGGCTTAACTGCACTTCTTTTACCTGCTGTTCCTTTTCCAATTAATTATTAATGATTTTTTTCTGTCGTTCACTTTTGACTGATGTTAGTCTACTGTCTGCATTCCCTGTCACGCTTCCCCACCCCTCCATATCATTTTTCTTACACTGGATGCGTTCTTTCTTTCTTTCAACTGAAGCCTGTTGGTTTTTTGTTAACTTTTCTTTTTCTATTGGACTTACTGTTCTTTCTTTCTTTACTATATTATCTTGTTTTTTTTCCTTCATTGGATTCCTATTTCGACTTCTTTTTGTTTTATGCACATGTATCTTTTTTTGTTTTTATATTCATAACAGGTTTTCTTTTTTAATTAGATACATATGGTTGTTTCTGTCCTAGAACTCTGTTCTGGAAATGTTTATGTTGTTATATCTTGTCAATGTTTTTATATCAATTCATTGTATATAAGTATAATATTTTGGATGGCGAATAATCTTAGGATAGTGTCTTGGAATATTAAGGGCTATGGAACCCTATCAAGAAGTAGAGGGTTTTTACTAATTTATCGCATCTAAAATGTAATATAGCTTTATAACAAGAAACTCACTTGCTTGAAAAAGATGTTAATTCCCTACGCAAAAATTGGGTAGGTCAGGTTTTTTGTTTTCTGGCTATTGCTCATAAAAATTGAGTTATACTTGTACAGAAATCCCTTCCTTTGATAATAGAGAAGGAGGATTGATATCCAGAAGGTCAATGGGTTCTCCAACATGCTACTATCCACCATACACCTGCTTTAATTCTGAATGTTTATGGTCCTACCAGTGTTAATGTACAATTCTGGGAACGAATGTCGGTTGTGGTACGTTCTTGTTCAGATACAAATCTCATTGTTGGCAGGGATTTTAACCAAATTATGCATCCCTTTTTGGATAGGAAGATTCATGTTAAATATGTCCCTAATAAGATGCAGAAAACCTTTATACAATCTATTCACTCCAAAGACTTGGTGAATGCTTGGAGATTGTTTAATCCTGACACTTTGGAATACACCTTTCATTCATCAACTCATAAATCTTAATCCAGAATTTACTACATATTTCTTTCCCCTCCTTTAATTCCCAATCTTATACAGACGGAAATTGGATCTATACTCATTTCTGATCATGCTCCTGTTGTAGTTGTTCTTGATATACTACCAGACTCCTCTAGGTCAAATAGATGGCGCTTTAATAACAGTCTATTGAAAGAGAAGATTTTTGCACAGAATTTTCAGTGCTTTCTTAAGGAGTTTTTTGATTGCAATAACACTTCAGATCTCCCATTCCATGTCATTTGGGGTGCTTTCAAACAATCTGCAAAATTACATATCATTAACTATGTCTCACCTAAAAAGAAAAGGGCTTCAAGAGAGTCTTCAGCTCTCCTTGTTTCCATCAAGCAATTGGAGCATGAATATTTCACCACCAACAATGATACTGCGTCTTATGCAAGACAAACTTGGATTTAATAGAAAAACAACAGAAGAAGCTTCAGGAATTTTGTTACAGATTAACTCTAAATTCTGTGGTGGGCAAAATAAAGCTGGTAAGCTTCTTGCCAACTATTTGAAAGTTAAATCTCAGAAGTCGAAAATAGTTAAGATTATAGACGGAAGTATTAGTCCTCATTTTAAAGATACTGACATTTTAAAATTGTTTACAGACTATTATACAATCCTATATACAAATGATCATTTCCCTTCAGATGAGGCACTGGACTCTTATTTTAACTCCCTTCCATCGCAATTGCAGCCGGCACAGGATATCTCCTGTTTGGATGAGGACATTTTGATTTCTGAAATATAATTTGCACGTGTTCAGTTACCTAAAGAGAAAGCTCCTGGACATGATGGTGTCTCTGTGGAATTTTATTCTTGTTTCTCCCATTTATTGCTTCCACATCTGCTTAACTTGTATCAATACTTTTTTGACTGCTAATCAAGCCTGTGGCACTTTTCTGGAAGCCATGATTTGTTTAATTCACAATAAAGGTAAAGATCCTTCTTCTTGTGCAAATTATAGACCTATCTCCCTTATAAATTTATATTGTAAGCTTTTCACTAAACTCTTAGCCATTAGGCTTTCTCCTCTAATTATGGATAGGGTTGGTTTAGAACAAACTGGATATATAAAGGGTAGACACATGACTGATAATTCTGTTTTTTGGGATAATCTACATGTTGCTTCAGTTAGTACCACACCTATGGCTACCATTACCGAAAAGGCTTTTGATCGTGCCCACAGTTTGCATGCTGGGATCCCTAGTTCCAAAGTAAGTAGCTAAAGGCGGCGCCATCTTAGAAGGATCTTAGATGTTAAATATCAATTAATACTTGTTGTGATCTTAGCGATTCAGACTAAATATAGATAACTTATAGATAGGCTGTCCGGTTTTATGTTTAAACCTATAAGAACTGATAGCCCTCACCAGTGAAAACATATAAACACTGAAAAAACACCTGCACAACCACAAACTAAATCCCATTCAAAGAAAGGAAAAAAGGATGATAGTCATTTTTTTTCTTCCTGAACGGGCCAATACAATATAACTTTGTTATACAAACTAGCAGTAAGAAAGATTGGGCTAACATTATTCTGTATGAGTTTTATTGTTTAGGGATACCATTCAAATATTGTTTCTTCTTCCTTTTTCTTTTTCAAGTTTTGTGGTCTTTGGTCTAAAGATGTAGGGTTTAGAAGCATGTTTTAGGACGTGTTTAATTATTTTATAAACTGTAGAGAATCAGGAAATATCTAAACCATATTTGATATTTTGGCTACATTTGATTTTTTCACTGATAGGTGAAATGGCTGGTTTCATAAGAATCTTCCCTAAGATGTGTCATCACATTTACCCAAAGAGTATGGGTAAAAACCCCTAATACATCAGCCCCTACTTTCTAGTTAGTCAGTATTGATAGTAGGTGAATTACCAACACCTCAGGCTTTAAAAATTCAATGCAAGGTATAGTGACAAATGTATGTGAAAAGAGCCCTATCAACAAGTTTATGGGATAGCGGTGAAAACATGACACCAGACTTTTGGAAAACATGGAACACAGTGTCACTTGGAATGCTCTGCAAAAAAGGTTCTTTCCACGTTCAACAAAGATTGGAGTGATATTGTTTGTATTTGCAGTGATTCAGCTACGTATATGAAAAAGTTGTGTGATGACCTGTCAAAATTGATACCTGAGCTGAGGTGCTTCCCTGTAAGAGATCCTTGCCACTTGTTAGACGGTATGCTGAAAGCATCTTCACAATCTTCAGGGTTAATGGGGAATGCTATTGACTTTTTAATCCATTCTGATGCACTGTTTTCTTATGCACAGCAACTAAACCGCAAATATTTCTCATTTGGAGCTTTGTGTGGCATCAAAGAAAGAGTCATCCCAACTGTTTTCCTTAGCTGATGGTTTTCAGTCCAAGGGGCTATGAATGCTATATTATTCATGTGGCAACCGTTTACAGAATTTTTGCTGAGTGATGATGCCAAAGGCAAGAAATGTGAGGATCTTTGATCACATATTGATAGTGATGTGAAAAAAAGTACACTCTACTGCATTCTTTACAGGAAAACATAACTGTAGTGGACATAATAAAAAAACTATAGTCTGAAAACACCCTTGTCTGCCAAGTGTTCAGCATAATTGGTGTAGATATGAAACATCTCCTTGAGAGTAGGCTGGGCGACACCTTTAGTGACTTTGGTACTGGAACATGTTCCATGTTAGAGTGCTTGCCACTTGGTAAGCAAAGCAATGTTGAAGAGAAATTCCGGAACTTTTATTTTACAATGAATGATAAATGGCTTAAAATAATGCGTAGAAATGTCCCTTCACCAACCATGGCATTTGAAGTCCATAAAACCTCACTGTGGTACTCTGTACAAGTTCTAGATCCCTTCCACAAATGGGAATCTCCTCTGTAGTTTCAAAAGTGCTGCTTCATTTTTGACCGCTTCAATAACTCTAAGGGCATAAGAGCCCAGCTCAACACAAATGTTGCAGAACCAGCCTTGAGAATCGCAATCTTCAAGTACACCAGTATTGGCATGGAAAGCTATGTCAGTGGCCAGAGTTAAAAAATTGTGTACTGCCTGTTTTGGCATTGCACGTCTCAAGTGACAATGTTGAGAGGGCCTTTTCACTGAACTTTACATGGGAGGGAATAAATGAGCGCACAAGACCAAAGACTCTCTGAAGAAGTATTGTTTGGTGTACCACAATAAGTTTACCTTGCAAAAATCTATTTGGACCTCATATACATTATACGTACACCTTCTATATAGCATGCGCTATCAGTGCAGAAAGCAAGCAATAATAAAAGCAAAACATTCCATAAACACCGGAAAAACACTGTTTCTGTTGTTTTTAATGGCCCGAAAATATGTAACAACTGATAACCACTGTTTTTTAAAGATATTGAAATCACTTGAAAACAGTAAAAAAACACCAGAATTTACCAAAAATAGAAACTGAAAACAAGAAAGCTTACTTATAGAGGTTTGAAAATATGTCGATATTGCTATGTCCCATAACGACCAACTGTCACTATATTTCTACTCTTGCAATTTTGATAAAAAAGTTCATGTGTGATCACATCCATAATAACATAGTGATGGTATCCTATTCTATCAAAGTCATCGGCAGTAACATATTGAAAATAAAAATATAACCTGTGTATTAGTAATCAAAGCGATATATTAGAATATCAGCTGAAATTTGTTATGGTGCACATTAAAATCATATGTTACTAATGGGCCCGATTCACAAAACTAACTTAAGACAAAATCCTAAACTTACTACTTTTGGTATTCACAGAAGTTAGGATTTTGTCTTAAGACAAACTTAAGACAGACTTAAGACAGACTTAAGACAAAATCCTAACTTAAGTCTGTCTTAAGTTTGTCTTAAGACAAACTTAAGACAAAATCCTAACTTCTGTGAATACCAAAAATAGTAAGTTTAGGATTTTGTCTTAAGTTAGTTCTGTGAATCGGGCCCAGTGTTTCTTACAACAAAAATTGAAATTGGTAGGGTATGTATGTTATGCCCATTTAGATCTAAATGTGTTCTACGGCGATTTTTTCATATATATTCCCACAAATCAAGTGTGCACAGCCCAAGGGTAGAGGTGTTCACCAGACCAAAGTGCTTAGAGCAAAATACACAGAGAAGGAGATTATGTTAATGGTAGAACTTGATACAATAATTCCCATGTCATGGCACAGTATGTTTATCCATCTTACTATGTTTCTCTAAAAACAAGGCATGTTGTACAGCATAATAAAAAGTCAATTAGCATAAACAATCTGTGTTCTTCAGTCTCCTAGCAAAACATGTAGCTTTCTATCTACATTGAGCCCTAAGTCTACGGATCTGAGTTTTATCATCCACCTTGTTTCAAGCTTCCTCAATGTTAGCGTTCTATCGCCACCTCGTATGTTGTCATTTGCTACTGCATTACCATGGAAACTGAGTTTTATGATTTCTGATGCAGCATGAATTCTATTATAATGAACTGCCAGTGGATAATTCATGTTGCCATTGTGGATAGCTCTAATGTGCTCCTGTATTCGTTCTTTCAGTGGCCTGATTGTACTGCCCACGTAAATCAGGCCACACTGGCAAACAATACAATACACTACAAGTTTAGTGTTGCAATTTATAAAATGGTGTATTTTGTGTACCTGTCCTGTATTGTAGCTGAAATGTGTTATTCTAATTGTTGCATATTGGCAAACATTACATGTAGTGCATCTATAGAAACCCATAGGTCTTTTGGGTAGCTGTGTTTTGACCTTTCCCTTGTTTTTAGGTGGAATATATGAAGGACACAGTGTTCTCCCTCTACTATATGTAATTTGTGGTTTCTTAGCTACATATTGATACAAACTGTGATCCAGTTTCAACAGATGCCAATGCTTGTGTAAGATTTTAAATATGTCATGACTGTGTGAATGGTATTGCTTAATAAATGCAATATTAGTCCTCTGTTGTTTGCTTTTCCTTTTTTTTTGTCTACTAGAGCTTAGGAGTCCCACGCAAATTGTTTTGGTTAGCTTACTCTGTGCTTTATCTAAGGTGGTTTTGTCATACCCTCTAGTTGTAAAGCGAGGTTTCAAAAGTTCTAATTCCTCTTGGAATATAATGTCATTACTGCAGTTTCTTCTCAGACGCGTCATTTCCCCAAATGGAATGGCTCTGATCTGAGTGATGGGATGCGCCTGTCTGCGTGTAACACAGAATTGCATGCAGTGGACTTACAATAAAGTTTGGATGCAATTTTCTTTATTCTCTATATAGAGAGTGATGTCTAGAAAATTAATTTCTCTCCTGCTGGTCTTGTGTGTAAACCACAGATTATATTCATTATTATTAAGGTATAATATTATTTCTTTGGGAGTCTCATTATCACGACCTCAGATCGTAAGGATGTCATCTATAAATCGTTCCCAATAAATAATGGGTTCCGTCATGTTTGGTGAACAACTTTTCCAAATATGCTGCTGTTCAAAGAAACCCATATAGATGTTAGCAAAAGAGGGGGAGAATTTAGACCCCATGGCTACTCCAGATTACTGTCTAAACAAAGTACCATTATATAGGAAAAAAAACATTTCAGTGTGAGTTCCAAGATCATTTGAGTGTGCTCATAAAGAGCGGCATCACGCTTAGATAAGTAATAAGTTAGTGCCTCCATACCTTTGTTTAGGGGAATGCTTGTGTATAAAGCATTAACATCTAAGGAAACAAAAGTAAAATCATTTGACCAAGTTAAATCATCCAATTTGTTCAAAAGGTCCTTAGTATCCAAGATAAATGATGGTAGAGTTTGTACAATAGGTTGCAGGTAAATATAAAAATATTCTGACGTACGCTCAGTCGGTGTCTCAATCCCAGAAATAATGGGACTATCTGGAGGGGAAATGCAGTTCTTATGTATTTTGCGCAGCGTATAAATGCATGCAGCTCGTGGTGTTGGACTGAAAAGACATTTAAACTCCATATCTGTAAGGAGACAGGATTTTCTCCAATTGCTCAATGTTTTTTCAATTAGTGCTGTTACCTTCTTTAATGGGTTATGCAATTTTTTAATGTATGTACCAGCGTCTGCTAACTGATTGTAAATTTCCTTGATGTAGTATTCCATATCTAATAGGACTATGTTGCCGCCCTTATCATCCTCTTTCATGACCATATCTGAGTAGTCTAACAGTTTTTGTAACGCTGTACGTTCATCTTTGCTAAGATTGTCTTTGAAACTAATATGTTTGCTATTGAAATTTTTCCTTTAACATGTAAAGATCATTTGTTACGGCTTTATAGAAACACTCAATCAGATTGTCTGGTGGTAACATAGGTACAAGGGGCAGATTTACGAGCCCCTTGGGCCAATTTTGAGTCACTTTCCCATGTTAAAAGTGGCTGAAAAGTGGTGCAATGGGCTTGTAAATCTGGCCCAAAGTGTCAAACTTATTCATGGCATATGAGCCAATTGTATTTATCTATGAGAGTGCTGAACATAGGCTTTATTTTGTACATGTGATTACTCGCAATTTGCGAGGCTCAATTTTGTTGGTCGTACATCTGGCCTTGAGTGCCTTATTTAGAGTTTAGCAGGTGGGATACTCTGTCAAAATAAGATGGATATGCCATAGCTTCTAATATGACAAAATGACAGATGGAATATCGGTCACATTTGGGATGGAGTCTTTCCACCAGCACACTCTAAATAACCCCCTATCTTTTTTACAGATCTCACTTTCTTGGGAGACGTTGAGAAAAGTGAATTAAACTATGGTCTGACCAGCTTAACGTCTCTGAGCCGATAAGGAGGAATACAGTAACATGGAAAATAGTTTGAGGCGATGTACTGGTGAGTGAGTGGGAACATTGACTATTTGGGGGAAGCCAATAGTGCCCATTTCATCAATGATGTTCTGACAGTACAAGCTGAAAAGAACATCTACCCAGAAATGTGTAAATGGGCAAGCTGGGGTAGTCTTTGGCCGTAATGGTAATAGGGAAATTCACAGAGGTATATCAAGAGTTTCTTAGGCCTAGTGAAAGTAAGGAATTATTCCCCACAAGCCAATGACTTTGTCCACCCTTATACCTTGCTTCACCCCCTCCTCTTTGAATCTCCTCTATATTTTGTCTAATTTCTCCTCTGCCATATTCTTTCCCCATATTTCTGTCTGTTTCTTCCTCTGCCTCTCATACAATTGTCTCATGTTTCTCCTGTCCCCCATCATACTCACATTCAAGATGGCAACATTGTTTTTTCTACAGACCATGGAGGGAAAAGAAAGAAGAGCTAAGATGAAAGACTGTAATATCCACTCTCTCAATCTGACCGCCGGGATATGGTGTTTAAGTCTTTGGTGTGGGAGTCCTACACCATATGTATAGAGGGAACTTGGCCTGACAGTTTGAGCCAAACTGTTCCTTTTGATGCAGGAGTGGCACTGTGGGTAAACAACAATGGATTGGAGTGTGGCCCCAAGAGATCACATGTGAGCAACAAGTCAGTATTCTATTTGTCATCTTGTTTGTCATAGTTGATGCCCTAAGTGCGAAGGGTTTGCGCACACATGGGTTTCATGCTGACTGTGCCCGAGGACTCAACCTATAGCTCTCTAATCAGACTTAAGTCAGTTGAAGCCGTTGCCTGTGTTCGGCTCTGGATCAGATGGCCTGGTCGTTCTGGCTAGGCTGTACCAATTGGAGAAGGAATACTACTGATTTGCCAATAACTCATCTCTGTTTGGAGTGACACAGTTATTGAAATGTGATGGATTGCTATGCAGCCCCAAGCATTCATCACTGTCTGAGATTAATTTAAGCATCCCTTCAATCATTTTATTGTTTGCTGCAATGGACTGCCTTAACACAGGTGTGGTGTCATTTCATGTCCGTTATCCTCCCTGCACTGCAGCAGTTCAAATAGCTGTTATGCTGACACCTCAACCTTACTCAGTGCAAAGTCTTCCCCAAAATCAGAGCCTGTGGATATCCCAAATTTTCCTTATACAAATATATCAAGCTAGCAAAGTCAACTCTTATCCTAAAATTAGTTAGCTCTGGTAAAGATAACGCAAGGCCTATAGTTCCTTTAAGTCGTGTCCCTGCTATGCCCAGTTTTTCGATCAAAAATGAATGCAGTGATATCATTACAGATGACCTAGAAGATCTCAAGAGTGATGATATATGTGATAATTAGCAGTCCATGGTGAAGGGGTGAGTTATAGTTACCTTAAGGCACAAGTTATAGTTACCAGAGCTAACTATAACTGGTGAATTTCCATAGATTTGTACGTTTAGAATGTTATGTTGTCACGGAAATGCTCACCTAACTATGCCGTTGCTTTAACCTTTAGTTTTTCCAGTGAATTTCACGTTTAAAGTAATATTTTGAAACTATAAGTAAAGTCAAACCGTCACCACTTTGTTGGCAGGCCAGGTCCTGCATTCAACCCCCTCAGGCAGCCAACTCCATGCTGTGCAGGGCCTATGGAATGCATGGCATAGGATTGGCCTTCGGGCAGCAGGGACCCTACCCCCAGGACCATTTTTCTGAAAGGGGAGAAGGTGAATGATGCCCTTGCCTGAGCCAGGAGAGACCCTGGCCTTTATGGGGAGATGTGCAAAAGAAACAATTGATGGACGGAATGCTGGACAATGCAAATATTCATCCCCAGTCGCAAGGATCTGGGTTAAATCCATCATTCTTTTGCACACCACACCACTCCAGAGCGGACCCAGCCATATGCAAATCAGTCTTGACCTTGTTCCTTGAGGGAACAGTCCAGCCCAAACTGCCAAGCCAGGTCCTCCCTGGGCCGGAAACAAGCATCCTGGGACTGGTTTCATGGCATCACCCTTCATCAGCCAGGCTAGCTTGAATCCAGTGGTGTAGTGAGCATGGGACCCACGTCTGGGCATACCCTTCCCACTTAGGACAACATATGCAAAAGAAATAATGGATGGACGGAATGCTGGACAATGCAAACTTTCACCCCCAGTCACCAGGATCTGGGTTAAATCCATCATTATTTTGGTCACCACACCACCCCGTTTGGATCCAGCCATATGCAAATCAGTCTTGACCCTGTTCCTTGTGGGAACAGTCCAGCCCGGACTGCCAAGCCAGGTCCTCCCTGGGCCAGAAACACGCATCCTGGGACCGGTTTCAGGGTATCACCCATCATCGTAGCTTGAATCCAGTGGTGTAGTGAGCAGGGGACCCACGTCTGGTCATACCCTGCCCACTTAGGGCAACATATGCAAAAGAAAGACTGATATACATATGGCTGGGTCCAAACAGGAATGGCATGGTGAGCAAAATAACTATGGATTTAGGCCCAGATCTCTGTACTGGGGTGAATGTATGACATTGTTCTGCATTCTGTCCATCATTTGTTCTTTTTGCATTTGTCACCCCGAGTGGGAGGGTTATGCCCAGACATGGGTCCCGTGCTCTCCATGGCACTGGAGTCAAGCTATCCTGACTGATGAGGGGTGAAACCCCAAAATCGCTCCTAGGATGCTTGTTTCTTTCCAGGAAGGAAGTGGCCTTGCAGTTTGGGCTGGACTGTTCCCATTGGGCGCAGGTCAAGTGATTTGCACATGGCTGGGTCCAAACTGGAATGGCATGGTGAGCAAAATAACGATGGATTTAGGCCCAAATCTCTGTACTGGGGTAAATGTATGACATTGTTCTGCATTCTGTGCAACAACTGTTCTTTTTGCATTTGTCACCCGAGTGGGACGGGTATGCCCAGACATGGGTCCCATGCTCTCCATGCCACTGGAGTCAAGCTATCCTGGCTGATGAGAGATGAAACACAGAAACCCGTCCTAGGATTTTCGTTTCCAGTGTAGGGAGGACCTGACCTGGCAGTTCGGGCTGGACTGTTCCCATGGGGCGCAGGGCCAAGATTGGTTTGCATATGGCTGGGTCCAAACTGTAATGGCATGGTGAGCAAAATAACAATGGATTAAGTGCCATATCTCTGTACTGGGGTGAATGTATGCCATTGTTCTGCATTCTGTCCACCGATTGTTCTTTTTGCATTTATGGGGAGATGGGCACACAGCCCCCATCATCAAATCAATATTGGCCCAGAGGATTCCATCTCCCAGGGCTAAACCATTTATTTAGGGGAAGGGGCAGACAGCCTGCCCTCCCCAAGCCAATAGTGGCTTTGGAGACCCCAATCCCCGGGGTCAAAACAGATAGCAATGAAACAGATATCTTCTCTGCCTGCGCTACTGCAGACGGGGAACAATTCTAGCAAACAAATGATGGACAGGATGCTGAGCAAATCAAATATTTATCCCAGTCACAGATCTGGGTTAAATCCATTGTTTTTTTCTAGCCACACCACTGCAGGCAGGGAAGTCATGTTCGGTCCTGCCTAGCGGGAGGTTTAAAAATGATTTCGCCTCAGGGTAGTAATGCGCATTATAAGTTTAAATAACATAACATAACAACAATGAAGTCAGGGAAACTACTCTGTCCTGGGGTTGGGCTCGACAGAGTAGTTGAGCCGACCACGTGCAATTGGGTCCCTTTTAAGGCACAGGAAAGGGGGCATCCTCCCATTTTAAGTTATTTGAAAGCCCCAGTGGATGGGGTCCCCGGAGCCTTTTAAGTAACCCTGGGCGTAGTGTGCGTACTGGGGCTACGCGAAGCTACGCAAAGTGGGTGAGAAACTACGCCCACCCACGCACTTCGCGTAGCCCCACTACGCGCCGCATGCCCCCCTCCCCTACATACCTAAATTTAGTAAATGGGCAATTAAAAAGAAATAAAAGGCACTTACCTTGTCCGCGGCGTCCCGGGGCTCCCTCTGTTCGTTCACGCCGCAGTTTTGATAACCAATGCGCATGCGCGCCCGCCCTCGCATGCGCATTTCTCGCGAAAAATGTGCATGCGCGGTCGGCCGCTCATGCGCATTGGTTATCAAAACTACGGCGTGAACGAGCAGAGGGAGCCCCGGGACGCCGCGGACAAGGTAAGTGCCTTTTATTTCTTTTTAATTGCCCATTTACTAAATTTAGGTATGTTCGGGAGGGCGGGAGGGAGGCGGGTGACGGGCAACTTCGCTACGCCCAAGGAGTGGGCGTAGTGTTGCCTGCTTCGCCTACTTTGCAAAGGGTCCAGGGTTACTTGTAAGGCTCAGGGTAGAGGGGCTACATGGACCCCTCCCCCCTTTTTTATGAATACAGCCTCAGATGATGGGGTCCCTAGTATCTTTTTAGGCCTAGGGAGGGGGCTGCACAGCCCCCCACAACTTTTTCTATACTTTTTGGCCTTGGGGCATGAGGTTCTCAGGGCCTATTAAGGCTTTGGGAGCAGGGCCACTTGCCTCTACCCCAGAGAACAATTTGCCCAGCCCCGATGGGCCCCGGCCCTCCCCGGGGGCTTTTTGAAAAGAAATGCAGGAGCTTGAGCTTTTTCTGAATTTGGCTACAAATGTATGGCTCCTCCATGAATTTGCAGCAAAATATTTTTAGCCCCAGGCGGTGTCCCTGTGGGACCCTACCACCAGGCCTGGAGAGTCAGGGTTTCCCCAATTAATTTTTCCTAAGGAAATTTAGACACAGCTACAGGCCAAACCACTGTATGGATTTACACAGAATTTTTCAAAAAGCTACATCTTGGTTCAGTAGTTTTTGAGCCACTAATGCTCAAAAACGGTGTATATCACCATCAACGCTTATGGTTTTCCCCCCCTGCGCTGTAAATCTGTAATTCCCACTAATCATCACGAGCTCAGCTCTGCATGAGTGTACGAGAGGTGTACCTCATGACGAGCTGAGCTCGTCATGAGCGTCGAAGGTGATATATCACGCTGTGGAGGATCCACATGCCATACAGATCTCTTTTTTTTTTAAAGAGTTTATTGCCACAAACATAGACACATCATCACAATGGAAAAAAAGTTATAAAAAGAAAATTCGATAAGAACAAATCAATAGCCATTTGCAAAGCACAGTGGAGCATTAAAGAAGAGAAAAGAGAAAAACAAAACAAACACAACCACATTGTAAATATAACTGCTTACAATCAGCAATATAAAGAATCGGAAATTGCAGTTAATTATATGAGAAGGATGAAAAAAAGAATACATTAAATCCTTAAACCCATTCGAGACAGGACCATATTGTTAGAATTTTTAGCAAAGACCAGGGGGCATATTATCAAGGGGGTGTATCTCCGCTTTTTTGGCTTTAAAAGCCAAGAAAGCGGAGATAAAATTATCTCCCTATTACCTAGCTGTCGCTAACACCAGTTAGCGACAGCTAATAGGAGATAGCGACCATCTTGGGCCCCACTTTGCATGTCAGTGATATTTATCACTAATGACATGCAAAGTCGGCGTGCCAAGATGTTAGCGACTGAAAACAGTCGCTAACATCGCTATCTCCTATTACCAACTTTTGGAGATAGTCGCGCTAAGCGCGAATATCTCCAAAAGCTAACACATGCCCTGAGCAGTTCTTAGCCATGTTATCCAATGGGAGGTGGATAACATGGCTAAGAGCATTAGCTCGGTAATGCATGAATATCGCTGACTTTTGAGCGATATTCATGCATTGCGGCAATTTTTATCGCATTTGCGGTAAACCTTGGTAATACCAAGGTTTATTTGCGGTAAAAATCGCCGCAGCTCAGCGGTAAATTTTTGTCTCTAACCAAGCAATAGCGATAATTATCGCTATTGCTTGGTAATATGCCCCCCGGTTCTCTAGCTTTGGCTAATGCAATCTCCATTTTGAAAATCTCCCTCAGCAGACACCAGAATTCGTTAATACTTGGACACGCACTGTGGATCCAGGAGCGAGCAATACATAAATGAGCACAGGCCGAAATAATAGAAGCAAAGACCACCAAGCTCTGAGAAAATTCCCAGTACCAACTCTTTTCAAGAAACCAGATTTTCATAGCCAACCGAGGTTGCCAAAGCAAGAATTATATTAGACAAAAAATCCTGCAGCATTGGACATGTAACAAACATATGGTGTAGATCTGCGGCCTATTCCTGACATTTAGGACAATGTGTTTTAGTGGCAGTTGGATTATTTGCCCATTTAGACATCGCTCAGGCATATAGTAAAGCATAAAAATAATTCTATGTTGCTGTAGTTTCAAATTGACGGATGTTACAGCTAGATCTATGGTTTGAAGGGATTCCTGTATTTCCTCTTTAGGTATGTCACAACTAAAAATCTGGCTTAGTTTAGCTGCGATTTGTATATCGTCATTGCTAACCATCTCAATGAGTTTTTAATACATTTTACCTATAGTTCCTCGTTCACTAGTACCATAAAGTGTAGGCAAGATCTCAAAGGGATTAAACAGTTCAGACAATCCCTAATTTGTAAGTACTTAAAAAATGAGATTGTGACACATCAAAATCTTCTTTTAAAGATGAAAACTTTTGAAATCCATGTTCATCATATAGCTGCCTCACCCGCACCTAGCCCTTAGATTGCCATTCCTTCCCAATCTGCCCGTAAAATATATTAGGGGATAAAGGATTCCCCCATAATACGGCATACCCATGTAAGTCAGGTAAATAATATGCCTGACAAATTTCATGCCATATATTAGTAATGTACCTAACTACCTTAAACCGTACCCGCTTAAAGTAGTTGGCGTCAGATGTTTTATACAGTAAGAAACTGGTACTAGGTCCAAAAACCAGCTGGTATGCAAGCCAACTGGGGTTATTATAGGTTCCTCTAAGTAAACTTTGCATTCACACCATGAATGCTGCCCAAAAATACAGCTTAAAATCCGGGAGCCTAAAACCACCCTGCTTGAACAATTGTTTTAAGTATCGGATAGCTCTTCTGGCCCATCGATATCCCCATATAAAACTGCAGACAGCACCTTCAAGACATTTAAAAAAAGTTCATGGCACTTTTAAAGGGATTGCATGAAAAAAGTATAAAAACTTCGGGAGGACGTTCATTTTAACCACCTTATATTTCCCATATGTGTTAAGGGGTAACCGATGCCAGCATCGCAGCTATTCCACTACTTTTGTCAGCAATGGTTCATAATTTAATGCAATAATATCATTGACTTGGCTGCTAAGACTGACTCCCAAATACGTAGCCATCCTTGTAACTCCAAGAGCTATTGAGGGAGTGTCAAGTTTGAAATGTAATATTGTCTGCATTTAATTCACATTTAATTTGTAACCGGAAAAAGAACCTAATTGCGCTGCTTCATATGTTATCCCCGCCATAGCATTAACTGGGTTGGCCGAGAAGATAGCAATATCGTCTGCGGTGAAGTTTAAATCCGTCTTGTTTAAAGTAACTGGAGAAATATCACCATTTAGCATTAAGTGCTTGATAAAAGGTTCAATATATATGGTAAACAGTAAGGAGGAAGTGGACAATCCTGTTGCGTGCCCTTCTGAACTGAAAAAAAGATGAAGAAAGCCCATTAAGTTTATTTGCGGTTATAGGGCACTTATACAGCTTCTGTACTGCCGAGATAAACCTTTGACCGAGACCTATTAGCGACATAGATGCCCAAAATGCTCTCCAAATCACCTGGCCTTCTCTGCATCTAACATCATTATCTGCATCTGCTGGCCCAATTGACCAGAAACGTCAAAAGTAGCTATTTCCGTATTGATTTGAGTGACAGTATTTCTTCCGGGGACAAAGCCATGTTGCTGCTCTGAAACTACTAGATGTATAACCGGGCCAATCGTGCAGCAAGAATTTTAGAGAAAAGCTTGGCATCAGCATTAATCAATGCCATTAGTCGGTACGAGCTCATATCATCGATCGGCTTCCCCTCTCTGGGTAAAACAACAATATTGGTCGGATTCCAAGAGGAAGGAACTTTTTCCCCCTGCATAATAGAATTAAATAACTTAAGGAAGATGGGAATCAATATAGTTTTGAAAGTTTAAAAAAATTCCAGCAGGATCTTGTCCTCACCGACTGCTTTGCCAGCTGGTAAAGCATTAATGGCTTCCTCAACTTCCCTCACATTGACATCTTCTTCCAAAGGCTCAGAGAGCGACGGGCTTAAAACAGACACATCACACTCCTGCATGTAGTCTAAGACAGTATGCTGGTCGTAGCTGCCCGAATTGCCATATAAGTTAGCGTAGAACCGCCTAAATGGTTCGAATATATCCGTAGGCCTGGTGTAAGTCAAGCCATCCACCCCCTAATCAATTTAACATGAGTTTTGGCCCCTTGGGTCACTATTTGGTTAGTCAGTAGTCGGCATTGTTTGGTTCTATATTTATGATATTATTAGCAGCTTTATCTCTCAACAGTCTCTTTAACTTGGCCCGCACTTCAACAACCTTTTGGTGTTTTGACTGTTCGCCACATCCTTTGCAGCGACGCTCCAAATCAAGACTGAGATTTTGCTCCTGCCCCCACTGGCGTAAGCACTGCCTATTTTGTTTGATGATATATTGTAAAGTGACCCCTCCAACATAGGTTTTAGGAAACCCCACACTATTGCAATTGACGCTGAGTACAGTTTGCATAAACTCTACATACTCCAAATTACTAAGAAGGTGTCTAGGAAAGGTGAAGTCCCTAATTGGCTCATGGACAATTGACTGTATCTGCACTGTTAACATAACCAGGTTATGATCGGAAGTGATTTTTGGGCATACTACCATGAATGCATTTTCCAAATGGTGTAATTAGCGAATATCATATCAATCCTGGAGTACTGTTGGTGTGGTGAAGAGTAAAAAGTATAACCGGGTATTTTTGGGAATTACCTCCTCCAGGAGTCTTCCAGCTGATGCATGTGGAGAAGCTCTAAGATTGCAGATCTGGTTTTATACATTCTAGCACGAGCAGTAGTATTGGTGGTACCAATCTTTCTGTCAAGTATACATTTAACTTCACCCATCACGATAATTTCACCAGACCACTCCAGCAGCTCGGAACAGTGATAAATTCTATCTGGACAGTCAATATTCGGGCCATATACCATGCATATTGTAACCCTCCACCCTTAGATTATCATTTGGGAGATTGCCCATTTGCCCTTAAAGTCAGCAAGTGATCGAAGAACAACAGGACGACACAGCCTAGATTTTAACAAAGCCACCCCACAGATAGAAACTGTTTGCGACGTACACACTGTAATGTCATATCCCAAATGCTTTAATAAAGCTCTATCTTTATATGCAATGTGTGTTTCCGCGAACCTTAATATATGGGGCTTAAAAACATGCAACTCTTCTGTAAGCCTGATCAAATCATCAATGCTAAAAAAAAACGCACTTCTCCCACTGATGCTCCCACTGATGCTCTGCCCAAATAAGAATATCTAAATTATCTAAATTGTGGCTTTCCCCCTTCCCGAAACCTCACCATACACCCACCCCACCCCAGTAACTTTGAAAAGGAATCGCCCCCTTCCCAGCTGTCCCATGATGACAACATGACGAAGACACCCTCTCTGTACGACTCCAGTCAGCCTCAGCTACTGAGGTTCCGTGAGAATCGTAATGACGTTTTGGGCTTGTTCGAATATGGACGAGTTTGGTATCTATGAACCGCAAATGACGAGTTTAGTGGGTGTACATGTTTTCGCTATTCTACGTTACACCATTCGTCTTATTCGTGGGCTTCTTCATCTGAACCCACGGGTTCCATTTTAGATACGGCATCCATTTTGTTTCTTGCCCTAGCCAGTGAACGGACACTGTTCGCTTCGTGACCCTGGGGTTCCCAAGCTCTTGCGGAAGACACATGTTCCTTTGAGGGTGTCTTTATGACGAGGGGGATGACACTGCAAAGGCAGATGGCTCCGCTCGAGGCTCATCTTGCCGTATCCGTCTATTGTTTCAGCCGTGCATGCATTAGGCACCAATCCTTTGATCCTGCAATCGTGCTTCCGATATTGCCCCCCTACACTCTTTTTCAAACTGTTGTCTATCTTTGTCTTCCTTGCATCCGTTTTTGTCTCTTTTCTTAACTCGTTTACAGCCAGAATGGAATGTACTTAATGGTGAGATAACGTACTTTTACAGTTGGGAACCGGCGATGCTACTGTAATTATGTTCCGGGCTCTTGAATACATGAAAGCAACCCTTTTGAAGTTTACTGTGGGAACTGAGTTGTTACCTTTTGTTCGCCATGTTGTGCTATGACTAAGATATGTATAAAAGGAGCGATCCACTGTTGCAATTCGAAGCAGTCTCTCAGAACCTACACATTGTGTACTTCTTGCGATCTCTGTATCCCTGCAGTAAATAAACACTGATCTTTGACGCCGAAGGAAGTGTTCCGTGTCTCTGTGATTTGTACGCCGGAACAGGTAACCCACAAAGGTTTCAGGTGTTGTTCCCTGGCACCGCTGGGCCTTAGAATAGCCCAGTCCTTCAGTTGGCGCCCAACGTGGGGCGACATCAGCAGTACCGGTCCAAAGCCTGACGATCGTGAGGAACTTCGTGTGAAATCTCCGAGGGAAGGTGCACCCCGCTTCATCGATCCTGTTGTCGAAATAAGTGGTCCGACGACTTTTCCCGTGAAGATTCCCGCCTCCTGACGGCTGCGACGGACTGATGCCCTGACTGTCAACCTGTTTTGGCGCCTGGCGTAGTCCTTTGTACAGCGAGACGATAGACGGGCCTTCCTGGTGACGCCATTGCTCTTTCAGTTAAGTATTTGTGGGTCGCTCCCATAGTCCTTGGTTGTTGTTGTTGACACTTGGTTGTTTGCATGGTTCCATTGCATTTGTGGTTCTTAGTTGTTGGTTCTTAGTTGTTGGGTTTTATTTGACGATTGCAATCGCCAAAAACCGAGGGTCTTGCATTTTTGCGAGGACATCGTAATTCGATAGCCCTGGAAGTTTGTAAACTCGGTTAGTGTGCATGATGCCTGGCCGTAGTACTTTGTTTGGTTTCCTTAAATGTTGCAGTACGGATTCCCGGTTGGAGGACTCATGTCCGATACCTTCAGTTGGAACTCCAATTTATGAGATCTATAGTCGTCACGGAGTGGGTCCTATCGTATATAATGATTATTGGATCCGCTATACTAAAAGTGATGGTGTCCTTAGTTGGCCACTCCATGGTAGTTTCGAAACTGCAATTTTGGACAATCTCGAGGCAAAATTGTTTAAAAAGAAAGCTAGGCCGGCCATGTTTGATTCCTTCCGGTTATGGCGCAAAGAGGCCAAGCAGAAAGAAATCAAACAGATTAAGAAAAACAAGAGAGAAGGTATCATTACGGTGATGAGAAATGCAGAGCAGTTTCAGCGAGACAAAGAAGAGAAGGAAAAGGAAGTTTTTGCTAGACTGCAACATATGGCGGTGGATAAGTGTTATCCCGTTTTACCGTCAAGTTCTGATAAGAAGGGAGAAGAAGCGGTAGAGGACCCTTTGCTGTCCTATTTACTGAAATCACCACCTCCATACGCACAGGATACTACAGCTTCTGTGGCTCCTCCTGTACCTCAGCCTGTTGTTCCGGCAGCTGCTGGTCAGCCTGCCGTTATTCCTGTCCTCCAGAATCCTCTTGTTCCTCAAGTTGTCCCTGCTCCCATACCTGCCCTTCTTCCTACTGCTCCACTGCCTATACCTTCTCAGTCTATTGTTCCCGCTACTTCTGCTCTTTTGGCTACTCCTACTACTCCTACTGCTCCTACTGCTCCTACGTTTAGCCCTCATGTTGTTGCCCCTGTACTTATCTCCTCTTCTCCTTCTGTCCGTAGTCGCATACCTAATGCTGTTGCTAATCTTTACTCTCCATTTGGACCGATCCTTGGGTCCGATGTTTCTGATGTCTCTCAGAGACGAAGTCAAATTCCTGGTGGTAGGGAAAGTGAGACGTTAGTGAAAATGACGCGTAAATGGATTAGGCATCCTGCTAAATACACCCTGCGCGTAGTTTTTGAGACGTTCTCTCAGTTTAATGAGCCCACACAAAGATTCGTGTTTCAGGAAATGTGTAAATCCTTACGACAGGAGTGGGAGGTAGACAATGTACCGCCTGAAATGACTGAACTCCAGAATCAGTTTTCGAACGGTATGATTGTGGGTATTAATGTTCGACGTGCTTTAGAGCGTCTCTTATCATTTCGATCTACAGTACAACCTCGAGTATTGTTTAATGCTGACACTGAGGAGTGGATGGCACAACCTGGTCAGTATCCTATGCGAGAAGTTCCCCCGGTGTGGATGCCAGGTAATCCCGGTGCTAATCCTCCTATTTTGCCACACTTCCAGAGAGTCTGGATACACCTCCCGTGGAAACGATCAGAAGTTTTACAGGTGAAACAATCTTTACCTGACCCCGCAAAGATCCGGCAGGTTATTATAAGGAGTTATCCCAATTAGTGGATGCTACTATTATGAACCTTGTCGATATCGACATGTTGTTCGGTAATGTAGTACCTCAACCAATTTGGGCAAAAATCCGTCAAGAGAATCACGTCGCTGAGTTAGGCGGTGATTGGGCTGCTCTTGCGGCGGCTGACGGACGACAAATTGGTGGGGCTAAGCCTGAACAGCTCATTACGGGTCTGCCCCAGAGGATTATTACACTTATGAAGACACTTATGCCAGCAATGAGAGTTAACTGGGATAAATTGTCTGCGTGCAAGCAAAAGAAAGATGAGAGTGTCTCTGATTTCTTTACCAGATTTGAGGAGGCATTCATCGATCACAGTGGTCAGGATATGAGCACTGAGGGAGGTCAGCGACTGTTTGTCGATAAATTTGTGTCGAATCTGTTGCCTGAACTCAGCAACAAATTGAAGAATTCCGAAAGTTCGTGGGCTGTTTCTACCACTGCTCAAATATTAGCCACGGCTCAATATTACGAAAACAGAGAAAAGGAAGAAAGTGATCATGTAGATAAGAAAACAAAGGATCTTAAGACTAAGGTTTTGTTACAGCAAGTGTATCCTCCGCGCTCGAATCAAAATGACTCACAGCAGCAAACTCGATCGCAATCACAGTCTTCTAGGACTCAGCCGCGTACTGACTCCTCTACACCGAGATCTATGCTTGGGTATAATCAATGTGCATATTGTAGAGGTGAAGGCCATTTGAAGTTTAATTGTCCGGTTTTACGTGACCGAAATAATGGCGTTTCGGCTCGAGGAGGTCGTAGTGGTCCACAGCAGGCATCTCGTGGTAGACGTCGTGGTGTCCCTCAAAATCAGAATGAGCGTTCTACCACCTCATCGGACTCGAACAATTGCTTTGATCGACGTGATTCATGGTCTGGTAAATCTGCACAGTATCATGTGGACAACTATTATGTCGAGCATGACATTGATGATGGTAATTACTAGGACAGCCACAGACAAAGAGAGGGAGTAGTATCAGTGCCGGTTGATCAGAGAGGGCCTAACGTTGCAGTTGCCACATCGGGCGTAGTTGAGCCTTTTCTGTTGGACACTGGTGCAGTGAAAAGTTCCATCATGCTTTCGAAACTCCCTGGCGCACCTTTGTCTGGCTTAACGAATGTTTCCATTGGATTCTCTGGTGCCCCTGTTAGCAATCCAGTTTCTAGCCCTTTGCCCCCTACAATTGGGCCGCGTGAGCTAGAAGCTCCTTTGATTTTAACTACTGGTTGTGGTGAGAATCTTTTGGGCCTGGATTTGTTGAAACGGTTATATGCGACTCTGTACTGTTCTCCTGCGGGAGTGGAGCTTACATTGGGTCAGAGAGTGAGCTCTCCTATGTACTTGTCAACCGATAAGCTTCCACCGGAATTGAGTTCTCTTCCTGAGTCTTTGTGGGCAACAGGTCCCAATGACGTGGGCCTGCTGGACATATTACCCTATGTTGTTCAATTGAAATCGAATGTGCGATTACCACTATACCCCAGTATCGTATCTCTCTTGATGGTGAACGAGCGCTATTAGCGTTTATCTATGACTTGATCAAGAAGGATGTTATAGAGGAAACTCGGGGAAATGTGTGTAATAGTCCTGTGTTACCCATTTTGAAACGAACTGATCCATCCAAGCATCCTGTGTATCGTTTTGTCATTGATTTACGAGAGGTAAATAAAATTGTGATTCCACAATTTCCTGTGGTGCCCGATATTACGGCTTTACTGACTCTGATTCCAGCCTCTGCCTCTTGGTTCTCAGTAATCGATTTAAAGAATGCTTTCTTTAGCATTCCGATTGCTGAGGAAAGTAGAGATCTATTCGGCTTCTCATTAGGTGGTCGCAGCTTCAGGTTTAAACGTGCTCCTCAGGGCTACTGTGAGAGTCCATCGATCTACAGCCAAGCTCTTAAGAGTCAACTTGACGCATTTGTGTTACCAGCTGGTGCGGCTTTGATTCAGTACGTTGATGATCTGTTGGTGGCTGCTGACTCTAAGCAGATTTGCAAAACTGCTACAGTATTGCTGTTACAGCATCTATGTGACTTACATCACAAGGTGTCACCTTCTAAGCTACAATATTGTTGTCAAGAAGTAACCTATCTAGGTCACTTATTGTCAAAGGAGGGAAGAAGGTTGACCCCAGAAAGAATTGCAGCGATCGCTCGAATGACTGTGCCAACAACTCAGAGAGATGTGCGTGCCTTTTTAGGTATCACGTCATACTGCAGGCAATGGATTGCAAATTTTTCATTGCTAGCGAAGCCATTGTTAGCCCTCACGTGCAAGGATGTTCCGACTCCTTTGCCATGGACTGAATAGTGTCAGAAAAGTTTTTCTGAATTGCATGATGCGTTGTGTTCGGCTCCTGTGTTAGGTACTCCTGACCTCAGTAAGCCGTTTACACTATACGTTCACGAGAGAGAAGGTTGTGCGTTGAGTGTTTTGACGCAGCAATTTGGCGGTAAGCAGCGTCCATGTGCATATTTTTCCTCGACCTTGGATCCAGTAGCTAGAGCATTGCCAAGTTGTCTTAGAGCGACAGCGGCAGCTGCGGTGTCCATCCGGCAATCTGCAGGATTGGTCATGGATAATATGCTTACGGTGATGGTTCCGCATGCAGTTGACACTCTCTTAAACCGAACGAAAACTCAGCACTTAACGAGTGCAAGGTTGTCTGGTTATGAGTTGACGCTTTTGGCAAGTCATATACAAATAAAGCTTTGTAATGTGCTGAACCCGGCGACTTTGTTGCCGATTAATATGGAATCAGATGATGTACCACCACATGATTGTTATCTACGAACTGAGGAAGAAACGAAGGGTCGTGTTGACCTAAAAAACACTCCATTGGCAGACCCCGATGGTACTTTGTATGTTGATGGTTCGTGTTTTAAGTTGCCGAATGGTGATGTGACGACTGCATATGCTGTGGTGACGTTGAGTACGGTTGTGGAAACTGCGAGATTGAGTCAGAATTCAGCGCAAGCGTCAGAGTTGATTGCGTTGACGAGAGCGTGTGTTTTGTCTAAGGGTAAGCGAGTGAATGTGTTTACAGATAGTCAATATGCGTTTAGTGTTGCACATAGCTTTGGTCGATTGTGGAGAGAAAGAGGATTTATGACATCGCATGGTACGAAGATCCAACACGGACAGCTCGTGAACGATCTTTTGGATGCACTTACATTGCCTAAGCAGGTGGCAATCATTAAATGCAGCGCACACCGAAAGGTTACGGATGATGTTGGTCGTGGTAATGCGTTTGCGGATGAGATTACTAAGGAAACAGCTAAGAATCTTGCAACCCGAATGTATGTTACGAGTTCAGTAAGGTGGCCGACGGAGACTGGTATGTGTGAGGACACTGTTGAGAGTGTGAAAGCGATTCAGAATGAGGCCACTGAAACTGAAAAGACTAAGTGGAAAGAAAGCACAGGAAAGTTAGATGCACATGGATGTTGGATTGATTTGTCGGAATATCAGAGGCGGATGTTACCGGATGCATATGTGCTAGCCGTTGTGACTATGGCTCACGGCTTGTCACATATTAGCGTGAAAGGTATATGTAAGTTATTGTCTCCTGTATGGAAGAGTGATGGTATTGCTAAGTGTGCTGAGAGGGTGGCTAAGAATTGTATGGTATGTATGATGTATAATCCTGGCAAGGGCACCCCCACTCCACCTAGCCTCTTTGCTCCTCCTACATGTCCCTTTGAAGTCATCCAATTGGACTTCATCCATATGGAGAGATGCAATAACCTGAAGTACGTTTTGGTTGTGGTTTGCGCGTTCTCCAGATGGATTGAGGCCTATCCTCTTAAAGATAATACTGCCCTGTCCACCGTGAAAGTCCCACTGAAGGAATACTTTCCTCGGTATGGAATGCCACGGATTGTATGGTCGGATAACGGAAGTGAGTTTGTGGGGAGTGTGATGAAGAGTTGTGCAAGGGCCTTGGAATTCGACAAAAATTCCATAGCGCCAATCATCCCCAGTCAGCAGGTTTAGTTGAAGGGTACAATGGCACTCTGAAACTAAAACTTGCTAAGATTCAAGCGACGACTGGTCTGTCATGGCCTGATGCCTTGCCTCTAGCTCTCTTGTCGACCAGGGCGACTGTGCACTCTCGAGTAGGGCTTAGCCCATATGAGATTGTGTTCGGACGTCCTGCGAACATTTGGGGAGTCCCGAGGCCTAAGGCATTTGATAGTCTTGAATACCCAATGTTGATTGATTATCTTTATGATCTGACTGCTAAACTGAGGTTAATTCATCAACAGGTTTTTGAAGCTCTACCGGCACAGACAGAGGGTCCTGGACATCGGCTCCAACCGGGTGACTGGGTTGTCACCCGCAACTTTGGGAGAAAACGTAACTTGGAGCCAAGATTTGTGGGTCCCTTCCAAATTTTGCTGGCTACAAGGACTCCAGTTCGGTTGGAAGGCAGAAAGAATTGGGTGCACGCCACCCACACCAAGAAAGTCCCAATCAATTTGCCAGCAGATTCTTGGGTTCGAACTGGGATTGCCGCAACGGAAACTGAGACCTCTCTATGTTTTGTGCCGTTTAGTGATGCTCAACCTGTAGGAGACAATTCATTGCAGCCAGATACATCTGTTGAATCGTCAGCATTGGAGAATTCGAGGCTTGAACTGTCGTCTAATCGATTGAACACTGTTTCCCAATCTGAACAGTTATTTGAAGAGCAAACTCGACCTGGAAGAAGTCGATATTTTCTTCGTTCACATGACAAAGACTAATAAAAAAATCCCTTTTTGTTTTTGAATTCATATTACCCCTCTACTGTTGCTACGAACATTATGAACACTTGCATCTTCTATTGATTTTTGAATTCTTTTTCACGTGTGTTCCTTCTTTTTCTTCCACAGCTAGGAGTTTTGTATTAAAATGTGAATGTTTTGATTAAGAAAACCTTTCATCCGGGTTGACCGTAGGGCCGTGCGGGTACTTCCTTCTGTTTAGCAGGTTCCTGACACTAGGTCGGTTACTTTTGTCGATTCCTGGGAACTCCTGGGAATTGATAATCGCTACTCAGAATGAAGTGCGTCAAGAACGTTACGGATGGTTTTTAGAGGATGGATTTCTCTAAGCTGTTGGAAGTAGAGAGGATGTCGGCTCAAAGATCAAAATTACATAAGGTTGTACGAACAAAATGCTTTCTGTTTCAGGTATTCCTGCTGTTTCTGACTGTTTCTATGCTATTAGTGGGTGGAGTGTATTTTGGAATACAGTCATTATTGCCTTTCGCTTCACCTACTTCTCTTCCTTCTGAACTGAATTCTATTTCCACTGTTTCTCCACATTCCTTTCATCCTCTGCCCCAACATGAACAGGTTAGACGTACGGAATTCATGAACAACTCCTTTGTCCAGCTCCTACGTCAGCATCAGTTAGTGATGAACACTACAAACTGTTGGGTGTGTGGGTTAATGCCACATACCATGGATAGGGGTATTCTGTATTTGGTTCTTCCTTATAGCTCCCAGGGGTCAGCTCGAGCATTCCAAACTATGTTCCGTAGTGCACTAGCTTCCTACCCCCATCGAGAGCCACGCTCTGCAGATCCTGGTCCCGGCCCGTACCACAAGACTTTGGCTAGAGCGATTGTTGACCTGGATAGAGATATTTTTGATGCATCGCTTATTCCAGAGGAAGAGGTGCGAGCATACAAGGATCTGAGTGAGGCTGAGTATAGCATGTCAGTGGGTGATAGACAGCTTAAAAGCTCGTCTCCGATCTGGATCGTACCCCATCTCGGTAATTTTTGCTTGCAAGGTCTTGGTCGAAATCCGCGAGCTCAGCTTGGGAAGAGTGCTTGTACTGAAACGTATGTTTTACCAATGCTCTCTTCCCCCGTTTTCCTGACTGCCAAGGGTACATACTTTGTATGTTATGATCGCGCATATACATGGTTGCCCCGTGACTTCTCGGGCACCTGTTATATTGCGAATCTGTTGCCACTGACTTTCACAGTTGCCTCGGACTATCACAAGATTAGAGTTGTGAGAGGCGTTATTAGCAAAGAGGACACTGCCGGTCAAGAAGCAGGAGACTTCTTTAAGGGTTTCCTGCCGTTTTGGGGACCTATGGTTAATAGTAGGAACCTGAGACAGTTGACTCGTGTGGTAGAATCGACTGCTAACATAACTGCAAGTGCTCTTGGTAATCTGACAGCAGAGCTTCAGGCGGATAGACTTATGACGTTGCAGAACCGTATGGTTCTAGACGTTGTTCTTGCAGATAGAGGTGGCGTGTGCAAGGTGATCCATTCGAGTTGCTGTATTTTCATCCCTAATAACGCTCCAACCGTATATCAAGCCATCTCGAAGTTGCATAAGATCTCCGAGTCCATACACGTGGACGTAGGTGATTGGACGCTACTAGGATGGTTTTGGGGCCTGATGTCAACGTGGGGTTGGAAGATTCTGATGATCATCGGAGTTGTTGTAGCGTTTTTGTTCATGTGTTGTCTTTGCGTGCAGTGTGATCCTGCCTTATGTGGCCTCTGTGCTACAACGTGTATAAGACGGCCATCTGTTACCAAAGAAGCATTGATGGATAGAATAATGTTACAGCAACATCTGAACGATCTGATGAATATCGAGATTGATTCTGATATCGACTAGTGCTTGCCTACATGAGGGCAAAAGGAGCGTCTGAGGTTGCGTGAGAATCGTAATGACTTTTTGGGCTTGTTCGAATATGGACGAGTTTGGTATCTATGAACCGCAAATGACGAGTTTAGTGGGTGTACATGTTTTCGCTATTCTACGTTACACCATTCGTCTTATTCGTGGGCTTCTTCATCTGAACCCACGGGTTCCATTTTAGATACGGCATCTATTTTGTTTCTTGCCCTCAAGTAGCCAGCGAACGGACACTGTTCGCTTCGTGACCCTGGGGTTCCCAAGCTCTTGCGGAAGACACATGTTCCTTTGAGGGTGTCTTTATGACGAGGGGGATGACACTGCAAAGGCAGATGGCTCCGCTCGAGGCTCATCTTGCCGTATCGGTCTATTGTTTCAGCCGTGCATGCATTAGGCACGAATTCTTTGATCCTGCAATCGTGCTTCCGATATTGCCCCCCTACACTCTTTTTCAATCTGTTGTCTATCTTTGTCTTCCTTGCATCTGTTTTTGTCTCTTTTCTTAACTCGTTTACAGCCAGAATGGAATGTACTTAATGGTGAGATAACGTACTCTTACAGTTGGGAACCGGCGATGCTACTGTAATTATGTTTCCGGCTCTTGAATACGTGAAAGCAACCCTTTTGAAGTTTACTGTGGGAACTGAGTTGTTACCTTTTGTTCGCCATGTTGTGCTATTACTAAGATATGTATAAAAGGAGCGATCCACTGTTGCAATTCGAAGCAGTCTCTCAGAACCTACACATTGTGTACTTCTTGCGATCTCTGTATCCCTGCAGTAAATAAACGCTGATCTTTGACGCCGAAGGAAGTGTCCCGTGTCTTTGTGATTTGTACGCCGGAACAGGTAACCCACGAAGGTTTCAGGTGTTGTTCCCTGGCACAGCTGGGCCTTAGAATAGCCCAGTCCTTCACTACCTTCACCATTTTTAACACCGTACTTCAACCTCTCAATATGACATTTGTGCCTGTGAAAAAGAAAGGTAATTAACTAAGAAAAGAAAAAAAATGAAGATTCCTCAGTAGAATCAATCGGGTCATAGCCTCTTTCACAGAAACAACCTCTCTTATAATACGATAATTGCTGCCTTAGGATTTAGGACTTGAATTCATTCCTTGCCAACTGTTTGCCATTTTAACAGTGTTTGTTTGGCATCCTGTTCGCTAAAAGAAATGCTGTTGACCTTCCTTTATGATTTTTAGACGTGCCAGCTCTTGTAGAAACAAATGGTTTTGAAAGGATCCACTGCTTGTCCATAGTTACTTTATATAGGTCAGAGCACACAAAGATGGATATTGTGTCCACCTTGACTGGAGCGGCTGGACGTGCCTTAAAGTATATAGCTTAGCGCCGGAGAAAATTACCCAAGAACACAAGAATTGGTCGTGCGAAGTTAGCTTTGGATTGACTTCCATGAGCAGTTGATAATGACAATGGCAAACTGTGTGCTCTTTGAACTTGAATGTCCATATCACAGTCTGCCAGGTCTGGGAAGTCCTTTTGGAAGAGACTAACTATGAAAGCAAGTGGATCGTTGCCTTCCCTGCTCTCTGGGATACCAAATATGCACAAATGTTGGCGTCTCTGATGATTTTTCAAATCTTCAATCCTAGATTGCATTACAGTCTGTTGCGAGTCCTGTGTTTTGACAAGGTTGACTGTGAATGTATTAGCTTCTTCCACGGCTCCCATTCGTTGCTGTCAATCAATAACTTCTGAAGAAAGCTGGCCGAATTTCGAAGTAATCTCCGCAAGAGCTTGCTTAATTTCGGAACTATCAGCTTTAGCCTGTTGGTAGAATTCCTGGGCTTCTGCTCTCTCAGTGCTCAATGCCAGCATAATGCTAGATAACAAGTCCTCTTTTCCCATTAATTCCTGGTTCTTAATACCCATTTCTGACAGACTTGATGATGGCGCTACCGGGCTTGAGGCAGGGGATAAAACTGAAGATTTTGAGGATGCACTAATGGGAGTGGATACAGACTTCTCAGGTACAGCCACCGAACCTTGTCACTCATTATCCGCTCCAGCCAGGGCTCCTTCTCCATCTCCCTCCGATAATACAGTAGGGGCGTTAGCAGTGCTACTGGTGTTCGATAGTCTTGAGATAATAGTTTTCAACTCCCCTTTAGATGACACCCATTTGTGCAGTGGACTAATCCCTGCCCCAGCCGTAGTAGTGTTAGCAGAAGCCACCTTTAATCACCCCATTGCATCAGTCACATGCTGCTTTTCTCCCCGTCCATGGCCTTTGCCACCCTTAGGCATCTTGGCGGAATGACATTTTTTTTTTGGAACCCTGTACCCCGCCAGGGGTATAGAATGGATTGCTCTCCAAGCCATATGCTAGATTACGCTGCACCATATCTAACTCGATTGGGGTCTGGGTCGTTGAGATTCGGGGTGTATCTACAATATTACCGAGTTGTTCAGTGACAGCCTATGAGTAATTGATAGGATCTTCGGCATTTGATCCAGTATAGCCGACATGCCCAGCAGTTGTAGCTATAGTCTTTATTATGTTAACCGAGCCATCTTTCTCAGCAGAGTTTTCACAATATAGTACCATTATCCAGGCTGCCCACTAAAAGTTCAACTGTCTTACCAGTTCCGGGGGAGTTGGCAGCAGTGATTGTAACAGGAGTCATGGCATTTGTGACAGATGCGTAACTAGTGTTATCCAAAATAAGTGAGCCAGCTGCACCACTCCTGCCCCCCTGCACTGCGGCGTTTAGCACCTCGGCCATCGCAAAGCCCTGAATGGAGTTCTCGGATCTGCATGTTCGAAGTATTTTGGTCGCTCAGCCAGATTGCAGCAGCTTCAGAATGGGTTTCCGAGTTGTGACCCGGGCCCAGACCCATCTTCTGCTCTGCTCTGTGCCTGCTAGAATTATCGCCAACAGTCATTGCGGTATGTATAGTTAGATTTGGGTTACCTGAGAGCAAAACAGTAGCGATGCTCCCCCCATTACTCCCGGGAACCTTGTCCTTATCTTTATCCTTATCTTTATCCGGAATACTGGCTGTTTGACTCCAAGAGTACAGCTGAGCGTGCCTGAGCACAGCTCTCAAACATTGTCTGCGGTTATTGAGGCAGTTCTAGCATCTGGAAAATCAGTAATGGGGCTGGCCGAAAAATTCACCACACAGCGTAGCTTTCGTAGACCCTTCTCCTCGCTGTTGAGATTAAGCACATCAGTTAGATTGAGTTTTGGGTATTTACACATCCAAGCAGAACTCAGCCTCCGCCAAACAGGCACAGAGCATTTTTCCAGTGAGCGGGAAACTGTGGGGTCATCAATAGCGGATCACTGGGGTATCAACGGAGGAGGCACAGAGAGTGTCCTCACGCGTGGCTTCAATCCGCCATCTTCCTTTTTCGCACCTACGCCATTCAGATATCAAGCTTAAATTCTATTGACTACCACCACATCAACCATGATATGGTGGAAGCTATCTTAGGATCTTGGGCGCTCAGTCCCAAGTCCTTAAAAAAAATGTTCAAAAAAGACAGTAGTCACCTGGTATGGACACTCTGACCTCCTGGGCACGGTGATGAGGTGCTAGAGAGTGTGGACGGACCCACTATGTGTATGCTATTTGATCACTGTGAGTAGTAAGAACATGGCCTCATTAGGTGTTCTTAAAAGACCCCTCACACACCAACCTAGTTGGTGTCATGCTTCATCATTGGGGCCCCAACCAGGCGGCCGAAAATACCTCTTTCTCCTCCTAGGGATTTTACAAAAGTGTCAGTGAGTACGCAGAAACTTCTATACCACACTCCTTAATGCGTGCGTAGGTATCACATAAGGTTTCACGTGGCACTATTCACCTTTTCCACTCACTTTCACTCACTTTTGGTCCTGAAGAAAGACCTTGCCACACATACTGCAACTTACGGTAGATAAATCCAGACTAGTTTCACAACACATATTATCTTTTTAACTATATCCTGAGCCGCCACTATTAAAGTTATTGGCAAGTATGCTCAGAGATATTTTTAACTGTAAATACTTCACCTCACATCACATTTATGCACAACACCAGCTCCTCTGTAGTCAGGCGTCGTAGCACAACCGGGAGGCATTCGGCACCCCAGTTGGGACCCCAATGATGAAGCTTGACACCAACTAGGTTGGTTTGTGAGCGGTCTTTTAAGGCCAATGTGAAAATGTGGGGGTGGGGCACCTGGACCCCAAACCTTATTAGGCCCATAGGACCCCATCTCTAGTGCCAAATTTATATTAAAATAGGAGAGGTCTCCTAACTTACGTGAATACCAAAATCAGTAAGTGCCTCCTGTGAATACCAAAATGGTAGTAAGTTTAGGATTTTGTCTTAAGTTAGTTCTGTGAATCGGGCCCAATGTTAGGTGACAAGGTAACGTTTTAAAACATACAAAACCACTGAAATTCACCAGTTATAGATATCTCAAATAACTTTAACTCATGTCCTTGCCTTGCACGGCTAATAACCACCCATTACATCACTCATAACAACTTCTGTGAAATAATTGTTAATATCACTGCAATATTTGCAATGAAATTATTGAAAAAACTGTGCATGGTGAGTTATAGTGCATGAGTTATAACGTTTGCAAAAGATAATTATAACTGGTGAATTTAAGCAGTTTTGTGCATATAAATGTTAAGTTGTCACAGTAATTGTCGCCTAACTATAAAGTAACATATATATAAATATATGTATCAACTCCACACTTTCCCAGTGCATTGGTGCACAAAAACAGGAACACGGACTCAAAAATAAGCCGGAATCAGATTTGTATTTGCTTCATATTAAATAAGTGGAACGGTGCATGCCTCAGACGCGTTTCGGACACGCGGCTGTGTCCTTGCTCACTAAACAAATGAGGAGGCTAACCAGTGAAATTTAAAACACCTGTTTGGCGCCAACATACAAGGGTATAAACATAGAAAACAGACAAAGCTTGATATGCTTGTATACTTTCCGGTGCGGCCATCTTGTAATGTCTGGTCGCGCTTATTTTAAACGCAATCTCCTATGCACTATACACCATTATATAATTATCAGATGAAAACTCTAAAACATCATGATTAGCCCTTTGTAATAATGCTTTCATCATCACTGTGTATAAAAATATATTAGTTCGGATCACCTTGTACACAAATACTATTAAAGTGTAAAGTGCGTCTATATGTTTAAATTATAGTACATCATTTGGTGATAAAAATTATTATACATTTTAAATATGCAAATATATTTCATCTACAGTACCCAAACAATTAAAAGGCAAATTCTGGCCCTTTAAAATAATGTGCAAAGAAAAACACTTAAATAGTGGGCTACAATGATTGATAATGTCCTAGAAGGCATAAAAAATGGTGCAAAGGTGGTGCAAGCAGGAATTTTTCGAAACAGACACATTGCTGCCGATAAAACTATATATATATATATATATATATATATATATATATATATATATATATATATATATATATATATATATATATATATTTCTTTTAAAGTAATCTCGCTTAGTACGGGGCTCAAGGTTCATTTACGAACCAAAGCTTCACGTCAGCTTTATATTGCACATTTCAGACTCATTTTGATGTCAGTGACTGATTATGGGCTAGTATCGATGTAATCAGTCGTAATCATAAAATTGTAGCCTGGATTTTATAAGAAGATTACAGCACTCCAGATATAATAACAATAATTCCCAAGTGAGTGATAAGGAGTAATAGGTTCAATGGCTCTCATCAGCGACTGTCCTCTTCCAATGACACGGACTGAAAATGGAACACGACTAGAACTTTCAAATGTAGCCCTAAGTTTCTTTTTCATGTCACTTTCACCAGAATTTTCAGTAGTAGTATATAGAGAGATATTTTCACTTAAAACATATATACAGATGCACCGATAGAGATAAAAGCGTAAAAGCACTGTGAGCAGTCACTACACATTTGAAGTTCTTTTAGGCATCAATGGAAATCTATATATAAGTCAATTGCACATTAATAATGTTAGCTTTTCCAGTTTTTTCGATGATGTTCGTTTATTCCACATTCGAAAATGTGATATAATACTCCAGGGAAAAGTGAATATTATTATGTGTTTACCCCATCTTATTTTTTTCATATTTCAACTACACTTGAAGCTATAGCAAAGGGTATGCGATTTTAGTTCTGTGAAATAAAAGTTGAGCACCAAAATCTGCTTAAATTAAGCAACTTTATCTTTCTTATCTTGTGGCATTTCGCCTCAAGAATTAACAATAATACGTCAAGCTTTGGGTGAACAGACAGATTTTGGGTTATGAAGCTATTATACGTGAAATCACAGTCACTGCCACTAATTTAACAGCAGAGTTTCACAGACATGTCAACGCATTCTTTCAGAGTATCTTTGGATAACGTGGATGTGCAAAAATAAAACTGTTAGCAAAAATTAGAATAGGGACCCTAAATCACAACGTTTTTCAGAAACAGGGAAAATATAACAGAATGTTTACCCTTCTCCTTCGCCAGCTTGGCACTGTCTGTGAAGCGTTTCACAAGATTATACTCACCTCGCCTGTATATATACACTTTGCCTTTTAAAGAAGCATGGAGTGGTTCTATTGTCTTTGAATTCTAAGAAGAAAACGCTCCATGCAGGAATTCCACATAATTTTCAGCAGATTTAGTACCTGATTTAGATCTTGGCGGAAGGGCTGTCTCTCTGTCTTGACAGAGGTTTCAAATCCATCCGTCGTGCTGGCGGAGGTTCTCCCGCCTGATTTATACTAGACTTGGCGAGGTTTATCCAACAGCCCAGTGTTTGTTGTACTCTGTCAGTGGTGTACACTCATCTGCCGTCAGGCACTATTTCGTCAGCGTTGGAGTCTCGTTTACCTGCTTCCACCAGATGAACCTGTGCCCATCATCACAGCAGTTTTGCAGGAGTCTTGCCACTGAGTACATTTCTACAGAATGTGTTTACCATTGACGTATCCTTCTGTCTTATTGGCAGTCGCATAAGTCAAACACACCTGAGTTTGATGTGAACATTAATCATAGCTGGAATGCACACTATAAACACAGACCCCTTCCTTTGCAGTAACATTTCCAAAGCAGCAATGGATACGCACGTTTTGGTCCTCATCTTTACCAAATCCTTATTTACAATTGCTAGAATTATTTGTTATTTTTTTTTCTTAACATGGCAGGGAGAAGGAACCCTAGATTTCCCGAGACAGAATTACCAGTATTGGTAGTTGAGAATATTAGTTAGATGCACAGTTGTTTGGTGCCCTTGCTAAAACAAATATGGCAAAAAAGGCAAATATGGCATAGAATCGTCACAAAAATGAATGCTGCATCTAAAACCTGGCATTCCCAGGAGGAAAGCCAGAAGAGCTGGCATGATCTGAAAGGGAGAGGGTGATGCCTGGATTCCAACGCACACTTAGATGCCCAGTAGACTGGTGGTGGCTCTTCCACGTCACCCAATCTCTTTTCCTTGGAGGAGAAGGTCTGTGGAATTCTGTGTACAGATTGCTATGCAGGAATCCCTAGTGGAGTGGAGATTCATAGTGAAATTCCTAGTTTCCATGAACCAAAGTTTAGCTCATCATAACTATTTATGTATTGTATCTTTGTGGTCATCATTTGACACAAACATGTTTTTAGATTCAGATTTATTGCCATCTTTGAAATTATGTATTAATTTTCTTAAAATACTGGGGGCAGTGGAGTTAAGATCAATCCATTCTCATTATGTACTTTGGTGGTCATTTCTAAACTATACATTTTTGTAAATGTACTGTGAGTATCATATTTGGTTTAGCCACTCCAATCATGGTGAGAGCAGCCTTACAACCATGGATAAAGTCACAGGGACCTGGCATATCTAAGGGACAGTCAGCTGGTGTTATTTCCAGCTACCTAAGTGACTCGTGTTTTGCCATTGCTCCTTTTTTTGCATTCTGTCTGTGGTCTTGCAGCAAAATATGCAGGAGTAAAGTGGCTATAATCTTTTAAAATGGCAATGCATTCCACTACTATTTAGTGACCCTCTTTGGTTTTTGCTCATGGCCCACATCTTTGAAATCATGCTTGGTGGATAAGGGCCACGTCTCACACAATGCACCATGATACTGCATGGTTTCCATATAATATACGTTACTTCGCCCTGACCTATGTACATTTTAAAACTGCCTTATATATTTCGTACATATATGATTTTTATACTTGTGACTATCAAAGGGGTAACATGGCAACGAGTTGGCAGTTTAACCTATGCTCTGCCAGGCTGCAATGCTGGTGTGGTAGTCATTTGTTTACTAGTCACTTTGGGGTGCTGCAATTAGGACACTAGTGTGCATACGATTTCCATGTCCTGGGTACCCCAAACCAAGAGAGGGCCCTTATCAACAAGTTAGCCATGCCAATTAGTGGTTATCCAATTAGATATGTATAATATGTTTTACCAGACTAAAGGACTGCATTTGTGCCTCTTTCTCGCCAGACGACCAGTTGCAGACTTTGGACTTATATGTAAGTAATGCTCCTTATTCTAAGCAGGTATTAGGCAATTGCTTGGTCTTTTAGGATTAGATCACACCCATCTGGCATAGTACGCCACTGTCTCCCTGCTAAAATAATTGACCTTGATTGTGCATCTTCAGAAATAAATCCCCCCCCCCCCCAAAATATGGCAAACCTGCCAAAAGCTATTCACTAACAAACCAAAATCAAGGTGATTACAACAATACATCTCTTCAATAAAACAATATATCTATGACTTTGGCACTGATTTAGTGTAATGTGGACGAGATATTTCATCACGGAAGTGACAGATATCCCATCCATCGTATTGGAAGTGCATTCTCATAAATGGCGCTTGTAATGGTGAATGGGACATCATGTTTGTGAAGGAGTTTGCTGTCTGCCAAATCTGAGTTCAAGTGCACTCTTTGTAAAACGCATTTTCCCTGACTGCGAAGTGAGAGGATTTTGTAAAGTGAACTATGTGGCAATTTCATTGGAGTACAGGCAGGGCCACTGGAATTATGTTGCATGAGAGGCCCATATTATGTTGCAAGGTTGACCAAATTTAGCAGCAAGAAAACACACATTATGAAGCTTAATGTGGTACATTTTGTGACACTATTACTTCATTATTTTGTCGTTTTGACACATAAGCACTGTCTGGGCAAAGGTGTCTCTTCCTTAGTAGCAGTTCTACACTTAAATAGAACCTTCAGCTGTGCTGCAGCAGGTTTTTGCAGCATTTGTAGTCACTTTTGATCAATATAAGCCATAACATGTTTGTTAAAATCTGCAGATTATGAGGGAGATTGGGAATTAAGTGTGTCAAATTCACAACTATGTGGAAAATGCCATGGCCAGAGAACCATATAATGCCAGTGGCCCGGCATACAGGGTGTGTGAAAAGAAAGAATTCAGGATTTGAATTTGTTTCTAATACACCAAAAATGCAAATACCACTAAATGTACTGTACAAATATTTCAATATATATATTAGCAGTTATGAAAGCACAATGTAAGGACATTTTTGTTTGTAACTGGAGCATGATGGGAAAATATTTTAATAGTGTCTAAAACACAGCTTTGGTGATGCACAAATGATAAATATTGCATTTTATTGCAACATTTCTATTGTGTTTACTACCCCTATTTGTGGCACCAAAGCACTTACGTATATGGGCAGCAGGCTAAGCTGTATAGGATGATGTGTAGTTGGAAGGGTGTTGTTTTTATTTTATGATCCTACATGGGAAGTGTTTCCATGCTGTGTGTGATAGCCACCAATGTGTGGTTATCTTATTATGGGGTGCAGCACGTAGGATTGTCATTGGTGATGAGGTGTGAGAGACACATTGCGCAGTTTATGGTTTTCATTACGTTGGTGACGTTGCACAGCTCTGCTGCCTCTTTTTGGTGTTCTTATGACTGTAGTCTACTTAGCTGGTTACTGCACCGGGTTGTCCAATCAGAAATGTTGTGTATAGTTGTGTGCCTTATTGGCATGGTTGGAATAAGTGAGAAGTGGAGATAACTGCTGGGATTGGCATTGTTACCTTCACAATTACTACAGGGCCTAATCATTCTCTCTCGGGTATCCTTATGTATCGCCCCCCGGGCAGGATTTACGACTTTATTCCCACTCTCATGGAGTCCCTAACTCATCTCGCTCTCAGGAGAAATCGCCTACTGGTACTAGGCGACCTCAATGTCCATTTTGAGGATTCCACAGACAAGGAGGCAGCTGATATTATAGTGGAGCTACTCTCCATACAATTAGAGTTAAAAAACTCCGAACCCTCACACCAACAAGGACATCTATTAGATCCTGTTTTTGGGAACTGGAAGGGAGTACAAGTCCTTCCTCACCAGCCAATACCTTGGTCTGACCATTTTGTCATCCCGATAAGACTCCAAATGGACGGCAATGAACGTCACAAACAAAGTGTACAACAATACACTTGCAGGAAATGGAAACAATTTTCTATTGATTCCTTTAGTAAAATCCTTCAAGAGGCTGGACCGCCTAAAGGTCGGGATTGTGACACAGCATATAATCACCTTCAAACCTGCATCACTAAGGCCCTTGACAGCACTGCCCCCAAACGCGTCATGACTAGTGCCACGAGGAAAACTAAATCGGCCCCTTGGTTTAGTCAGGAGCTACAAAAAGCCAAGACTGCTTGCAAAAAACTTGAAAGGGAATGGCGCCTAAACTTTTGTCCGGATAAAAAAATCCATTATAAAGCCGCACAAAAAGAATATAATAAATTGATACGTGCGTCTAAAGCCTCTCACTATAACGACCGGATTCAAGAAGCCGAGAACTCCTCTAAGGAGCTCTTCCAGATATTTAAGGAAATATCAATAATTGACTCCAGCCCTGTCTCCCACACTGATTCTGTGGAAACCTGCAACAAAATCGCAAATTACTTCTCTGGTAAAATCGAGAAGATATATGCGAGCTTTTCTGGTAGTAAAATGTCTGGCTCTGACTTTGTAGAATATAAAGATCGTACTAGCACTCAATATTGCTTAGACGCCTTCTCTGTTCCCTCTGCCGACATTCTAATATCTACTTGCAAAAGCATTAAATCCGGCTCTCCTAGTGACCCAGCCCCTCCTAAAATCTTAGCAGCTAGTCTGTCAGTTCTGGAGCCCCATTTTAGGCACATCCTGCAACTCTCCTTCTCCACTGCCTGCCTACCCGCAGCCTGGAAGAAAGCCATAGTCCTCCCCATCAAAAAAAAACCCAATGTTAGTCAGGATCTGTTAGAGAATCTACGTCCCATCTCCCTGCTACCTTACTTGGCCAAGCTGGCAGAGAAAATTGCCAATGTCCAACTTATGGCACATCTGGAAGCCCATAATGCCTTTCATACATCTCAGTCCGGTTTCAGACCTAGATTCTCTACTGAAACAGCTCTCCTGAGAGCCACCGAAACTATGAGGGAAGGAGCCGATGATGGCAAAACTATGGCCCTCATTATGCTAGACCTCAGTGCCGCGTTTGACACTGTAGCTCATCACATCTTGCTACAGTGTCTAAACCGAGCAGGTGTCATCAAAGAGGCTCTGGGTTGGTTGAAAGCTTTTCTTACCAACAGAAGCTTTCAGGTCCAAAGAGGGACTTTCCTCTCAGATAACATGACACTTGCACAGGGGGTACCTCAGGGCTCTGCCCTGAGTCCCACCCTGTTCAACCTGTACATGGCTCCGCTGGCAGAGGTGGTACAATCGTTCGGCGTAGAGCTGGTCTCTTACGCCGACGATACCCAACTACTGATCTCCCTCTCACAATCCCCATCCGCAGAGGCTGAAAACTTCAAATCTTGTATGAGTAAACTGGCTGTCTGGATGAATGAAAATTGCCTCAAATTAAATGGCACTAAAACGGAGGTACTGGTAATAGGTGGAGGAGACTCTCTGTGGACAAAAGATTGGTGGCCCACTAGTTTGGGACCTGTACCTACTCCTAGTCAAGAAGCTAAAAACTTGGGTGTCTGGATAGACAACAAGCTATCATATGACAGCCATATCAAAAAAACGGTGGGCAAATGTTTTGGAGTTATGAAAACTCTTAACCGCACCCTAGATCTGCTTCCCCTGAATTCCAGACGCACAATGACTCAGGCACTTATCACTTCCCGTATAGACTACGGCAATGTACTTCTGCTGGGAACATCGGATAAAAACATTAGAAAGCTGCAAGTCCTGCAAAACTCAGCGGCTCGCCTTGTGCTGAGACTTCCTCGCAGGGCTCCGTCTAAACCTTCCCTTGCCTCCCTTCATTGGCTACCCATCCGACATAGGATACTATTTAAAGCCCTCCTATGGTGTCACAGGATCATCCATCTAAAAGCCCCGTCTTATTTGTCTGACTTAGCCATACCATATGAGCCGAACAGGACCCTACGCTCTAGGGGAATGGGGCTGCTTAAAACCTCGCGCATAAAAAAAGCCAGGATGGGTGGAAAGTCCTTCCGCACCCTTGCGGCTAGGAAATGGAATGCCCTCCCTGCAGCCATCAGATTAGAACAAAATGAGGCTTCCTTCAGGAAGCTGCTGAAAACTCATTTATTTACTTTATAATGTACAGTCTCTCTGATCTCTGGCCAAGACTCTCTCTCCACACAGCGCGGGGACACGCCGGGAGGCGTCACCAGGCGCTTTATAAGCCCCTTTAAAAATAAATAATAATAATAATAACTCATATCTGAGTGTCATTGTGAGATGTAGAAAAAATCAAACGTATTGTATCAATATTTTGGACCTAAAGTCATGGACTAGATTAATGTCCTCTGATTAACCAGCAGTGTGCAACAGAATTCTTCAGTTATTCCATGCCTGTACATTTGGTGATGGTTGGTTTAATGGCTGTACAATGCTACTGATGGACAACCCTTGTAGGAGATGTCTTATGTGAATGTAAGAAGTGTAAGGTACAGTTAGTGCCGACCAATGAGTATTATGATATGAGTATTGGTGTGGGCCAGTAATGTTATATATGAAATTACATAACTATATAATACCCAGGCGAATTATAGGTCAGCCCTTCTTAACTTACTTGCCGATCGAAAGTATATTGCTGGTTGGCTTGTTTCCTGTCTGTGGATTGTAAGTTAAAGATTGAGCTTGATAATGTGACTGTCTTTCTGGTTTCTTTTATTGGGATGTGGGATGGTGTAGTTATCTTGGAAATAGCATTGTTGCCAACTGTCGTCTTTAGTTTTTTTATGCTCCTGGATGCTTCACAGGCTGTCTGGTAATGAGATTTCTTATTGTAAAGTAGTATGAAGACAAGTGGTGCAAGCCTGGAGATTAATGTCCTATTTTATTTGGATTGCTTGAATTTAACTTGTAGGTGTATCTGTCTTTTTCCTTGGAGGCTCGGTGGACAAAATAAAGTGCCTTGAAAATTGCTCCTCTAGCTATAGATACCCAATGGAGTGATTACAATAACGGAGTCAATTGTTCTCTTGGGTAAAGGTGGAGAAGAAGTGTTGTTGCAACAATTTGGATCATTTGTGTTTTGCATATGTTGAACGTAGGTGCACCAAGGTATAGGGAGTTGCCATTGTCAAGCTATGAGATCACGAGTGTAAGGATGGTTTGCAGTTTCTGTTGGTGTCCTAGATGTGAGAGAATGCAATGTAGTGTTTTCAGTGTGTAGCAGGCACTCTGTTTGATGTTATTAATATGTGGGATAAAATAAAGGTCTGAATCCATGGTTACCATGAGGTTTCTGACTCCTCTTTTTATTGTTGAAGGGGTCTAATATTCTTTAGGCCATATGGAGGTACTCTTGTATAGAAGATGCCCTCACCATCCTAGCGGGAGCCTTGTGAACGCCCACTGTGCTCCTATAGCCTCCTGCTTCATCACCCCTGAAAAGCGGAAAGTGAATTCTATGAACGCCAATGCGACCTGCCACCGCTGGTGTTGAGGGTTCCCATGAAGTGGAATTCATCTTGATGAAATCTTCTTATGGATGCACCCCGCGCTCGGGGATGAGAGCATGCAAGTTTACCAACGCACGCTGAAATTGACACAGCCAGATGACACCATCCGTGTCAATGTCCTCCTTCCTCACCGCAAGTCCGAAGCCCCCGTGGCACTGAGAACCCACAATAGCGTTGGAGTCAGTGCAGCCCCTGATGACACCACCGTTGTCAATCTCCTCTGCCTTCGGCCAGCAATCACATTCGGGCCTCACCGCTCGCAATCTGCGTACACCGCCAGTTAAACCAGCAGAGCTAATGCTGCTCATTAGCTGGATGCAATCATCACCGCACCTCTCCTAACTCGCACCTAACCCCGAACTGAGGATTCCGCCTGAAACTAAACGTGAGTAGAAGCATCCATAACATGATTACTAAGGGCTTAGAGATTGCTAATTTAGCCCCACATCTTTGTAGACTATGATACGGTCACCAGACTGTTATTTAGTAGTTCTGGAAGGTGTTATGCCACGAGCTCACTTGCAAATCAAGGAATTGTGATGCAAAGGGACACCACCTTCTTATAAGTCATTAAGTGCTGAGGAAAACCACTTTCTTACAATCCACTACCCCTTTGTATTTTCCAGGAGTTAAAATGGCTGAAATCCTCAGATTCATATAAGTAAAAATTAAAGAGGGACTACCTTGGAAGCTCTCCAAATCCGGCAGCCATCTTGCAACAGCTACCACATTACCAGCAGCCATCTTGTAATGGCCCCCATCTAAAAAGGCAGCCATCTTGTAACGCCTACCTTCTAAAATGGCAGCCATCTTGTAATGGCAAATTCCTATACAAGTCTGCACCCATTCTGCAATAAAACCTGCCTATTAGTCCTGCTCGACCTCTTCTCCACCTTCGGCACGGTCAATCATGACAAGCTCCTAGGAAGACTAGAAAACAGGATGGGTTTATCTGGCACAGTCCTCCTATGGTTCAAATCCTTTCTGGAAAACAGAACGTAATCGTTCATGACCAACAAGATTCTTTCGCTCTCCTCACCTAACCTACTAGGAGTACCACAAGGCTCCACCCCATCCCCCACACTATTCAATTGATATGTCGAACCACTTACCGATGTACTACAGCAGGTGAACATTTCCTACCACATGTACGCGGACAACACTTAACTTTACATTAAGATCAAATCCATCGAAGAGATAAAAAAACAGTCCAAGGGTTAGCAACCATCTTCCTCAAGCAAAACTCACAAAAAACTGAATTTCTTCTAATCTCCCCCCCTTCAACAACTCCCCGGAAACAAAGGAATGGACAAAAATGATCACTGCTCCAAACTGCACACCAACATTGGTGGACTCTACAATATCGCTTGGAATCACACTGGATAAGAACCTTAACATGCAAGCTCACATCAACCTGATGGCTAAAAATGCTCGCTTTCACCTCAGCTATCTCAGAAAAATGAAGCCATTCATCGAAAACCCAGACCTCAAAACTGCAATCCAGTCCTAAGTCATATCAAGGCTGGAGTACGGATGTTCTACCCTATCAGGGCTTCCCAAAATCTCAACTGCCCCTCTAAAAGTCTGTCTCAACGCCGCAGCAAGACATATCACAGGAGCTAGGAAATTTTACCACATATCGCCACAGCTAAAGGCACTCAAGTGGCTACCTTATGAAGCTTGCATTCACCTAAAGATGGCTTGCATCACTTACAAGGCATTACTCCACAACACCCCCCAATACCTAGCCCAGAAACTTACTTTATCTGGAGAAAAAAGACAGTATAGGAGTGCAGACAATCTACTCCTGAAACCCTCGCGGTACAACAAGACTAAAACCTCCAACAGAGCATTTTCAGGAGCGGCGCCAAGAATCTGGAACTCGCCTCCGCCATCCATCAGAAAAATCGTCCCAATATCTTTCTTCAAAAAGGAAGCAAAACTATTCTTGATGAACAGATTCCTCACTGAAATCTTCACAAACACCACACCAGCTCACAACCTCAAAACTTGTCTACACTCGCCGTCTAAAGATAATTAGAAGCTAAGACTCGCACAGTCTCGAATTGACTTTTATCGCTCAGAATTACTTTCTCTTCTGCTTTTTTCCTTAACTAATTTATGCTGTGCTGACCACCGTTATGACATAGCTTTTTTTGTATGCCACATGTTTACTATAGGTACTATCCAATATTTTGCTCACAATGTGAAGGGCTCCGATACTCTACCTTGGGTCCGGTTCGCGCTATAGAAAACTCTAAAAATAAATAATTAATAAATAATTTAGCTGCAGACCATTATGCATCATCCATGTGTGTATGGCCCGAAGGCACGCATCAAGTTTTAAATGGTAGAATTCTTCCAGACTATCAATTAAAAAAAGTATTTGTGTGTCATCTGTATATTTGTAACAGGTGATGATGAATGATTTAATCAGGCTTATTAGGAAGTTTAGGCAACTTCAGATATGCCACAATGTTGTGTTAGAGCAGCTGATGAGCTGATGTGAAAAGTGGTACCAAATCTTCTTCATAGTTGCAGTTGAGAGTCCAAGAATTTAATGGGCATTAGCTGAACTCCCTTCTCATTTTTCACACATGATAGGTAAAACATTTTCTGTGAGAAAAGTCTTCACAACTATACAAGACAGTGAGTCGTGTACTTAAGCCAGCAGCTTTCATGACCTTTTTTTCCCGATACATACGTGGATTTCACTACCTAATCTCAACAGACATTCAGAAGCAATGTCCAATCTTGAAACTCAGGATTCCAATATTACACAGTGCTTTGATTAGCCTATTGCGCTGGGACAGCATTATCGCAGTTCAGGTATGACTTACATTTTAATGACATTGCTCCAGCCTATACCAACCTGTTGTGAAATACAGCCTGGTGATACAATGTATCTGCTCAAGAGATATTGTTTGCAGGAACTAGATCATTTGTTTAAAGATTAATGTGTCTGCTACAAAGACCTGCAAATGGCCCAATATAGTCTACCATGACACAAAAGACTGCTATAACAGAATAACTATCATCCAAAAATGGTTTACTACCTGGATAACCTTGCCAGGGACAGCACACTAGGATTCATCTCCTTGAACCAAATATTGTGAAATCCAGGGCATCTGAGGCTCAAAGCATTTGTAGTGCAATTCTCTCTAGACATCTTTGCAGAATATCATTGTTGAAACTAATAATGATAGGGACGGAGTCTCAGTAAGTACCACTTTATTGGCCATCCACTCTACACAATAATCACAGAAGCACCAACATTCTAAGATGAGCTCTAGGTGGGGGAAACCAAGGAGAAGGAAGGACAGGATGTACCATCTTGGAAAACGGAAGTTTATAACACACCTCCCTTCTTATACAAAAACAAATGAAGAGTGAAAACAGAGTAACCATACTGAACAGAAGTAACACTGATGTATATCAGCCTAAACAAGGTCAGCGCTGGCATGTCTAGGAAGTGGGGTATGCATATATCCCTTTCTGAGAGAGAATTAAATATATATATATACATGTATGTACATCACATTTCAGATCTTACAATTTTGTCACAGCTCCACCATTGCACATTATAAAGGAGAACTACATTGCTGAGAAACTTATCAATCCTGCAAGGGGTGTAGAACTTACTTTCGCTGTGCTAGTCTTTTGTACTTCTCTTGACTTGCACCACATCACCTACTTCCCAGTTGGGAATTTTAACTCGGCTCTTTTGATTGTGTCACTCATTGTATTTGGCTTGGTGCAAATCAATCTTCCTGGTAACCTCTTCGGGATTGGGAATTACTACCCTGCCGCCTTCCAGCCAACTAGGGTTGAACTTGGTGCACGGCTCTCTCCTGCAGAGGGAGATGAAAAGGGAGATCCCTATCACTAGTTTTGGGTAGGTGTGATATGCCCATAGACAATTAAGTAGATGTAATTCCACGCCGTGACCATTGGTAATGGCCAATTGAAAGTGTTCTTTGATCAGCCTGTTTGCCCTCTCGACTAGGCCATTTGCTTTTGGGAAATAAGTGCAGTCATTTCATGTTTTATGTTCATGTTGTATAGGAATTCCTTCATTATCTGTGAATTGAATTGTACACCATTATCAGTGATCAAAGTTGAGGGTATGCCCTCCTTGGAAACACGTCCTTGAGGAACTCCAAGACTGTATTCGTGTTGAAGCGATGTACAAACTTCTGAGTGAACCAATGTGAAGTGTAGGCAATTAAGACCAGCATGAATTGCTTCTGGATGCCAAGGTTGTCCATAGGTCCTATGATGTCCATGGCTAGTTTGCTCCATGGTTTGGTTGGTACCTTGACGGGGGATAGGGGTGCTTTAAGCAAGGTTTTAGACTTGTCGCTCTTGGCACAACTTACACAGTCCTTGACTTGTTGTTCTGCCATGGTGTCCATCTTAGGAAACAAGAAATTCACCCAGATTCTATGTTTCGTGATATTGCGTCTCAAATGCCCTTCATGCGCCAATTCTACTATTCTCTTCCTGAGGCCTGAAGGTGGTAGTACTCTGCTTTGGCAGTACACTCTGTTCCCAATGACACTCAATTCATTTCTGACTTTCCAGAACTCTATGAGTTTTTCTTCAAGGTAATTTATCTTGTTGGGCCATCATTCTCTTATAATGACCTCGAGTCTTCACAATTCCTTGTCTTCCTCCATGCACCTATCTCATTCTTATTCTGTGTTGGCAGAGTTGTCTACTATAATGATTGGACTGTCTTGAATCTCTTCCTCTTCATCTGTTAGTAGCGGGGTCCTTGATAACAAATCAGCAATTCTTTTTTCTTCTCCAGGTAGGTACAACACTTTGAAATTGAAGTTCTAGAGTCCCAATGTCCATCTACGTATGCGCGGAGTACAGTTTTCCATTCATTTCACAGTGAAGATGGAGGTGAGGGGCTTTTGGTCCATCCGAATAGTGAAATTAAACCCCCACAAGAATAATTTGAAATGCCTCACTGCCCAGAAGCATGCCAGGGCCTCCTTTTCGATTACGGAGTAATTGCATTCTGCACTCGTTAGGCACCTGGATGTGAAGGCAAGGATCTTCTCTAGCTTTCTTTTGTATTAGGGTGGCTCCGAAGCCTTTATTTGAAGCATCCGTGGTAAGAATAGTCTTCTTCCTAGGATCAAAGGTTCCTAATGCTGGTGAGTTCAAGATCTCCTCTTTGAGGGCATTCATTACACAATTATGCTGTTCATTCCATGTGAAGTCATTGTTTTTTTTAATAAATCCTGCACAGGTTCACATTTAGAAGTAACATTTTTGATGTACTTATACATGTATTCCATAAGCCCCAGGAAGGATTTAAGTTTTCCTTGTTCTTTGGATATGGGGCATCTCTTACAGCGCCAAGCAGGCTGTTTTTTGGTCTGAACCCTTCTTCAGAAACGGAGTGTCCCAAGTATTCGACGGATGACACCCTTATCTTGTATTTGTTCCTTAGACTGTCAGCCAAGCACCATGAGTTTCTGGAAAACTAGTTTAAGGGTGTAGTCATGTTCCTTCACGCTGCGCCCATATACCAGGATGTCTTCCTTGAAACACATCGATCGGTCCACTCCCTTAAGGATTTGCTGCATTATCTTTTGAAAAACCGCTGCGGCCGATGCTAATCCGAACCGCATCCTCCTGAACATGAACGCACCTTGGAGAATTATAAAGACGGTGAGTGGCCTGGATTCTGGGTTGAGATCCACCTGGTGAAAGGCCATTGACAGATTGATTACGCTGAAGTACTTTGCCTGACCCATGGTGCTGAGCATCTCGTTCATATTTGGCAGTGAGTGCCTCTCCACCCAAATGCGTTTGTTGAGGCTGCGTAGGTCCACACACAGCCGAATGCCTTCGCCATTGGCCTTAGCCGCGATAACTACTTGGGCCAACCATTCGGAGCACTCCACAGGCTGAATGATACCCATGTCACACAATTTACACAGTTCCTTCTCCAATGGTTCTCTCATTTGTTGTGGTACTGGGCGCAATTTGTGAACAACAGGCTTGGTGCAGGACTTTAGTTTGATTCTGTGTTGGAAGTCATGCAGGCATCCCAATTTTTTCCTGAAACAATTTCAGAAATTCCTCGCAAATGGTGTCACCTCCCTGGTTCCCTTTCGGTAAGTAGGACTTGCTCCTTACTGTTTGGGTCCAGGATGATGCCCAGTTCCTTTTGGTGCTGCCATCCCAGCAGGTTGGATCCAGATTCCACGATGATGACTTTAACAAAACCTTTCCTGCCTTTGAATTGTATATTCATCTCCTTTATTCCCTTAAGGGGTATCAGTTCCTTGCTGTACACTGTGGCAGAAATGTCAGGTTTCTGCAATGAGCTCATTGTTTGGTCCCCAAAGTTCTCAAAATTTTTTCTGTTCAAGAGGGTGAACGGGGAACACAAATCTGGAAACATGGTGACAGTTTTGTTGCTCAATAACACATCACACTTAGGATAAATGGCATGAACAGAACCCGCATAACCTTTAAGCTGTAGCACATATTTGTTCTCGCTTCACATCACACATTTTACTTCGTTATTCTGGAACTTTTCAGCCTCCCTCTCACTGTATTTGGTGTGGGGTTCTCCTTCTCTGCATACCTTGGCAAAATGCCCTCTCCTATTACATTTCTTGCAGGTAACACTTCTGGCTGGGCACTGTAAGTAATTTGCAAAGTGATTACTGCTGCCAAACCTGAAATCTACAATCATGTCTAGGACACCAATATCTAAAACAGTAATACAAATGGATATTGGTGTCCTAGACATGATTGTAGATTTCTGGTGGAACACGGCTTGTCTAAGGTTATTTAATATTAAACCTGATCTCTTAAATACATGCTTCCTGACTAGTGTTTCCTGTGAGGACTGATGTGCTACTGCTTTGACCACCACTACCTCATATATTCATTGTACTGAAAATTGCTTGTGTGGCATGCGCTTCCAACACATTGACAGAGTAGAATGCCAAAGTGATAATAGATTTTAAAATGTGAAAAAAATAATTGAGTCGTGTTTAAAAAAAAAAGTTGCTTAATGGCAATTGGCAATCTTTTTTAAATGAACAAAACCTACAATAAGTCTGTGAAATAACAAATATTTTTAAAAACCACAATAGCAAGAACACTTTAACGAGAAGTAACCAAAAAGATAATTTGTGGTTGTGTGACCATTTTATTCTGAGTCAAACAATCCCTGACCATGGGGAATGGGAAGTACGGGACATTAAACATTAAACATACATGCAAATCTGTTGCCAACATCATGGCTCATCATCGTAATCGAGCAACAGCTAAACGCAGCCTTGCAAGATCAGATTCATGGTGAGCGATTAATTTGGTAAGGTATAGGGCTGTGTTATCCCATTTTATTTGATGAAGACTGCCTGGTCAAGGGTGGACGTTTAGCTGCCACAGAGACGCCGAAGGAAATCAAAGTCGTAATTAGGCAGGTGTAGTTCTTGCTGAAATGCCTCCATCAGTCCTGAGGTATTCTAAATGCTTTAAAAAAAAAAAACCTTTAGTACTTGCAAAAAAATATTTTTTTCGAAAAATTACAGATTTATTCTCTGCATTTTGATCTGTGGATCCTGCAGGAGAATCTGAGGTTTATATTTATTTTTGTGGCGTTTCTATTCTTTGAAGTCAGTACCTGCCCTTATGGGGCCCCACTCCCCATCTGGAGTTGTGGGATACTCCCCCACACCCTTTACAAGCCCTAGATCTTTTCTACTTGGCATCTTTTAATGGCTCAAACATACATTTTCATTTTGGTGCAAACCAATTAGATTGCCTGGATCCTTGAACCCCCTTGGTAGTTTGGCATGAGCAGCCAGGCTTATCGCCAGGGCAAACGTGTAGAGTATTTGCAACCACTTTCTCTGTAACCTAATGATGACACCACAAATGGACTCCACATGAGTTTTAAAAAAACAATTCTATTTTTATTAAAAAAAGATATACAATGAGATCACACAATAAAAAGCCAACATATGCGTAATTGTAATATTTCACCTTGCCTGTTATTAGGCCAGCAAGCCCTTGTAGGTACTTGTAGTATTAATGAGCAATGCTCGATGATACAATACAGTCCTAATACAATGCTATGCAGTTCATAATGCAAGAATCAAGCACTTCGTAATGTAAAAATAATGCAGTTCGTTATGCAACAATCAGACAGTTCATAATGCCAAAATAATGCAATTCGTAATGCAACAATCAGGCAGTTCATAATGCCAACAATAATGTACTCATGGTGCTCTGGACAGTCTCTATGCCGCTCTTACTGACTCACGGTCAGCTACTGCCAAAATATGCCCCCAACACGGGTATGGTGGAAAACAAAGTGCAGCTCCGCACTCCGGCCCCAGTACTGCCACTCCTTGGCAAGTACAGGCTGTGGTGCAAACTTGAGCAGAGGCTTGCTCTGCAAAGATGGGAAAGGCTGAGAGCGTTTCTCTCATAGCCCACACCCCGGCCCAGCGCGACACACGCATGCTCGCTGAGCGTTACCTGGGGGTTACGATCTCACTCTCCTCTCCTCGCGGCTTGGGCCTCAGATGAGACTTCATTGATTTTGGGCAGTGGAACATGGACCCCCGATGTGATGGTTCGAGGTCTCTCCTTAGCAAAGGCAGGCTCGGGCCGGCGGCAGTGAATCCTCACAGGTCCTCCCGGGATGGCAGTCTGGGCCGATGGCAATGATGGTTGCAGCACTTCCGTTCACGCTGTCGATCAACTCAGAGAACACGACTGCTCAGGAACACACGTCACAGGGCAATTTATCACAAAGGTCTCAGGCTGCAACAGAGCACACGCACACAGCATTGTTGAAACTCACTTGGACTCCGGGTGCACACGATCACAGGGCAATCTTCACGAAAGTCTCCGCTGCACAAAGCACACGCACAGAGCATCGCTGAGACTCACTTGGACTCCAGGTACCCGAGATCACAGGGCAATTCTTTTGAGGGTCAAGCTACACAAAGCACACGCACAAAGTGTCGCTGAGACACTCTTGGAAACTTTTATGTCCCTGAGTTTCCATAACAGGGAGCCAGCTCTCCTCAGGCCCTTGGGGACAAGTTACTTCAGGGCACGGCACACAGCGTCCTTTCAAGCAGGGGGACACAGCACATATCAAAGTCCCTTAGCCTCTCCTTGGTTAAATCAGCAAACTGCAGGCCAGCCCCCAGAACACACAGCAAGGGCCAGTCCTTTCCTTCAGTCTCTTCAGCTGTTTCTTCCTTGGCAGAGGTTCCTCTTGCCAACAAAGTAGTTTCAATCCTTTTCAGTCTTGATCAGTTCCATTCCAACATTCAGAGGTTTCAGCTGTCATAGTTATACCCCTAAATGTCTTTGAAGTCTTTTTGCTCAGGGGGGCGCTGACCCCTGTCCAAACTAGTTCTGGATGTCTCCCTGCCAGTGAAACCTTCTTCCTTTGATAGTGGGGGTCTGGATCCCTAATCAACCAGGAGGAGATGGAGCCATTGTTTTATGGCAGCAGCCCTGGCCTTTTCACCTCCAGGGGCTACTACTCCCCCCTACACTCCAGCTGCAGGTCAGCCTGTTGCTGACTCACCTCCTCCCCTGGGTCAAGGCTTTCCCCAGAGCCTATCACATTCAAATCCAGACAGTCAATCTACAACTAGGCAGAGACACACAGGATTGTTACAACACAAAAAACAGCCACTTCTAAAAGAGTGGTTTCTAATCAGACAATGCAAAAACCACCTTCAGAAAAAGATGTGTTATTAAATTGTGAGTTCATGTACACTAGTCTTCACCTCTCCATCTTAAGCCAATGAGAATGGAAACATATTACACAGCCTTCTCCATTCTGTCCTATGGGCAAACTAGGCCTTGCAACAGTGAAAAATGAAATGGAGAGTATTTCACTGTCAGGACATGGTACACACATCAGTACATGTCCTACCTTTCACATACACTACACTCTGGCCAGGGGGTTACCTTGGACCTACCATAGGGGTGTCTGATGTGCATAAAAAGGGAATAGTACAGCCTGGAAATTGGGTGCATCTAATTGGGTTTCATCTAATAGATTTAATATTACAGATAAGTGTTTTGTGTAATTTATTGAGACATACTTGTCGAAAGCTGTGCTCCACGTAGGATGTGGTATTCCACCTCCTCTATTTGCAGTTAATCTGTGCAATGTCTGAGCTTAGAGAACATCCAAGACCCTGCTGGATTAGACTTTAAGCTTTGCAATATAAGGGGTGACTACAGGCCCTTCCCTTTGACCAAGACCTGCATTCAGCATCCCTTGTCCCTGACAAATTATGCATAAGATTTTAGAACATTCTAAGCACAGCCTGTCCTTACACTCAACACTACTCTACAAGAGCTGACTGGTACTGTAAAGACAAGGATGAGGTATAAATAGGCTCTGCACTCCCCCAAGATCCAGTTTTACATTGCATGTAGCCATGAAGAGCGGCCTCTTGGTAAAGGACCTGGCTTCCAACCAGGGACCGAGCCAAGCACAACTGTGCTCTCCAGCCCTGCAACTAATGACCTTTGAGCATAGCCCTTAGCTAAGCCATTCAAAGTCTGCATATCTTTGGATTGGCTGCTAAAATAATTAATTATTTTCCCTGCTGATTTATTGATGTTGTGGATGTATTTTGCATTGCCATTTGTGACATCATGTGTGAGGTCATGAGCAGTTTACTGGGGAGTGTTATCATTGTTTAGCTCACCATGACTGGTAAATGCAGGTGTTTTTGGTCATCACTGTACAGTCACTCTAGCTGACATTGTTCGGGAGAACTTCCATGGTTTACACACTTCATTTTGTATTATAAGTAAACAATAGTAGCACGCCCTTATTAAAGCATTTTCAATAAATTGTTTACATTTTTTGTGTGTTAATAGTTTGCCCCTATGCCTCGTGTAAGCACTGTTTATGGCCTGTAGACAGGATGGGTGTGCCTTGGAAGGACATTTGTGTAGTCACTCTTAACCTACATGCTGCTGGCTACTGGCCAGCATCCTCTGGGTGCAGAGAGTTGCTATGGACTGGCCACTCCTAATTTACCTGAACAACAGAGCATTGCTTTTGTTCATACTTAGGGCCGCATTTACAAGCCCCTATCACTATTAAAATGTCACTTTTAGTGACGTTGTGTAGGCGATAGGGGCTTTGCCTTATGAAACAGCAAATTGCCTATGATTATTTATGTGCAGGAAGGTGACTGTTCATGCACATAAACAATAAGAAAAAAATATGTTTTGCAACTTCTATGTGCTCTGTATTAAGCAGCACACATAGAAGTTTCAAAATGCTATGAATGATTGTTTATGTGCAGGAAGGGAAACCTTCCTGCACATAAACAATAATTTCCCCCATTGCAGACACCCTTGCACTATGGTGCCTGCATTGGTGCTAGGCAGCTGAGCTCAGTGCCATCTCTAGGGGAACCGCAGGGGTGCAATGCACTCTAGTGAATAGGGCACATCCCTGTGTTTTCAAGAATAGAGAAGTGTGGCTTAACACCACGCTTCTCCATTCTTTTGTAAATATGCCCCTAGGTGAGCTCTTGCACATGGCCTGGCTTTGCCATGCCTTCTACCATTCACTTTTTCCCCAGAGTCCACAGTGCATGGTCTTTTTTTTCCCCAGCAGGCTCTGACCACAGTTCCTTGTCTTTGACCATGCTTACTGCCCAGTACCCCATTCCTTAGAGCACAGAGGGCACAATAGCTGCATGAATACAGCAGGCTGTGGATGTATGGTTTGGGTTCACCTAGAAATACATTGGGGCATATTCTCAAGGACGCATCGCCGAGTTTGCCACTATTCACAAGCAGCCGCCGACATCGCCAGTTTGCCACGGATGACACAGACAACTTATGCTATGTTATGAGTAGGCGATCCTGTCCAAAAAGCCGCAAAAACACCACTGCGCAACTTTCTCAACGACCAGCCAGATTGGCGATAAGATCCCAAAACCTGCGAAGAGGCCTGTTAGCAGCAGGGATTAAACACCTGCTCTTACCTGGTGTTAAGTCGAATGACAACCTGCACCATAAAAGGGAGGCAGCCCAAAGCCACACCTGAAGAACAACAGATGCCATGAAGCAACTGATCATGCAGCTCGGACACCCACGAGGGCCACAACACCCATCAACATCACCCCCATTGCTCATTGGTACGTACCAAATGAACACACCACATACCTCAATCCCACAATCATGCACCTCACAGCTCTGGGAATGCACACGCTATAAACTCACATACAACATGCCAAACAACATTCCCACCTACCAGACATGACAGCACAACTTACTGAGGTAACGTGGGCAAGCCATGTACATAAGCCGTCAATGGCATGGCACCTCAGCCACACAATAGCAGATTGTGGGGAGAGATGGGAACCAGGCATGTGCGAAGGAGGCAAGTGGCCAGTGAATGAGAATGTACACATTGCCAAGTGTGGCATGCATGTGCTGGCCAGACTGCAGTATGCAGACCACAGACATATCCATGTCAACATACACTGCTGGTGTTTGGAGTGTAGTGGACAGTGGACGCAACCATGTTACCTCAGCCAGTGGGGAAGATCATGGAAATGTGGGCTGGCCCTGCGTACGCCAGACTAGCATAGGGGTGTGAATTAAAAGCACGTAGCTCTGGACGTGGTTCTCTTCCTGAATGGCCAACGTGTCTGCCAGGGCGGCGCCTCTCATTCTGCCACGAGGCTGATGCCATGAGCGGTGTTGCCTGCGATCCTGTGCCCCTGCTGCACCCCAGGCCGCTGGTCCTCGGACCCGTCTTGGCCTCCCCCACGCACCCAGGCCTTAATGCTCACCTGTCAACACTGGAGTGTGTCAAAGAGGACCCACCATGTGCCGGTGCAAGCTCCAAGCCCGAGGCCTGAGACATTGGCAGCCTCCTCAGACCATCAACGGCCTCTGTGACACAGGCCCTCGGCACTTCTTTCTCGTTGATGTACTCCACCTCTGACTCCGGCCTACACAGCGACTAGTAGGTCACACATTTGGAACTGAGTCTTGATATCATGATGGCAGAGTTCATATGTTAATGGGACGTTTGATATCACTGTACTCCCTTCGATGTGGTGCCACCAATTCTGTGCACAGCATTCCAACAACACGTGTCTGTGGTCCCTTGCTGACTACTGCCTTTGGCCTACACTGCGGTCAAGTAGGTTACACATTGGAACTGAGTCTTGATTTCCAGCCACGGTCGGTAGTGGGAGTACCTGCCGGGCGGTGACGTGGGGAGGGGGAGGGGCAAGGTTGGGGTAGTAATGTATGGATTATGGACCTTAACATATAAATAAATAAAATGAATTTCATTGCGTGCACTGCATCACCAAATGCGATGCAGTGCGCGCAACAAAATAATTGTATTTATTTATATGTTTACTTACCTGTAAGGGTCCGTAATCCATACATTACTACCCCCCACCCTGCCCCTCCCCCTCCCCACGTCACTGCCAGGCAGGTACTCCCACTACTGGCTGCGGCTGCTGATTTCTTTATGGCAGAGTTCACATCATTGTATGCAAGGAGAGGAGTATGGGGTTCAGTCTGGAGGGAAAAAGAATTATCGTTCTGGAGGTGATCGAACTCTACCAACAACTGCTCTGGTGCCCCTAACTCTGTGCATTGCAAGCCAGCGACATGTGGCTGTGGGCTCCTGCTGACCCCTGCCTCCTGCCTACACTGCTGTCAAGTAGGTCACACATTTGGAAATGAGCCTTGATTTCTTTATGACAGAGTTTATATCATTGATCATTGTACAGGTCTCATCACAGACTGCATCCCCTTTCAGATCTGGTGCCACTAACTCTGTACCCCAAAATTCGTGGACACTCTCTGGCTGAACTTTGGTGGCCTTTGAGTATATGGCCTGGGGGTTGTCTTCATCATCATGTAGCTGATACTAACTTGGTGTTAAAACTGATTCTTTAGCATTTATTTCCTCCATATTACCTGTTTCTGCTTGGTTCTTCCCTCTGCATCATGCCCTGGAAGGACAGCTTCCACTGTCCCCCGAAACACTCCGTGACATTCACCTTCAACGAGGACCCGCACAGCTCTTGTGGCCCTGCCTCAGTGCACCGCAAGTCACCGTCCCGTGGTAGTGTGCCTGTGCCGGCTGCAGTGCATTCAGGGCCACTAACTCTGTGCAGCTCAAGCCATGGACCCTTGCAGTTTGAACTTTGAACTTCTGATTGTCGGATCACTGTTGTAGTTGTTGCCAGCACCAACCACTCCCTGAGGGCTGGCTTACAATCACCCCACACCCACCAGACACATGCGTCACTGGACATGTGACCCTGGCAATAAAAGGGGCCAGGCGCACATGCCCATAGCCAGTTCCACAAACTATCTAAGTGTGTCCGTGTGGTAATGTATGAATGAGGGCCCGGGCCCTACCACATAACATTGTTCTGTGCACAACAGACGCAACCATGTCACCTCAGGCAGTGGGGTAGACCTCTGACATGGAGCTGTGTCGTACCCCCCCAATTATCATAAGCGGAGTGGACTGACCTACACACACGTGGCCACCCACCTTCAATAAACAACATCACAGTGTCGTTGTCAGGCTTGTGGACATGGGCCGACAGGCATGACAATGGTGTGCCGTAGGAGTGCAAGTGATGCACCGCACTGTGCACACAAGTGAATAGGTTTGGGGGAGGGAGGAGTGACAGTGAGGCTACGTAATACACATTGATACCACTCATTTGCTACAAGCAGTAGATGTCAAACAGGAATCACTAAATCACACATATCACACACCAGTGAACCTGCCAACACATCATGCAGAACCAACTATTGACTCATGTCTCACTGCACTGTCACAGGTGACCAAGGATATGCACTCTGCCCTTGGATGATGACACCCTTCCAAGGCCCGAACACACAGGCCCAGAGGCAGTACAAGGTGGCCCACATACGCACCAGGGGCATCGTGGAACGCACATTTGATGTGTTGAAGTCATCATTCAGGTGCATGGACATCACAGGTAGAAGACTTCTATACAGCCCAGAAATCGTATGCAAGATGATCATTGCATGTTGTGTTTTGCACAACATATCTGTACGCACCAATGCTCCATGGCTACCAGTGCCAGATGCACCGGACAATGATGAGGAAGATGAGGCATGTGGATCACACCCCACTGCAGCTGCAGCAGGAATAGCCCATAGGAACACAATCACTGACAATTTCCTCACATGAGCACATCACATTGTCACAGTCCTTAGCAATCATGGGAGAGTACAAAATGACCACAGCCACAACGTGTGCAAATAAATTAGTTCCAACACACATTCCCTGGGTGCATGTCACTCCTCTGTACACGCACATCACTCTGACAAGTGTAAGAGCAACATGTAGTGCTAACAATCTAAAACATTTAAATAGAGGGTGGATGTGTCACCACGTTACAAGCAGAATCAGTTGTATCCTGTATTCTGTTGTGAAAGTGTTGCAGTTTGAACCTCATTGCTGTCAATGTTGAGGTGCTCTTATTCTTATGTGTGTGTGCTGCATTGTGGGTGAGTCACCCTTGCAGCTCTGATTTGGCTTCCCCTTATCCCTTTCAGGCGGTGTGCCTTTGACTTCTGTGCTTCTACAGTGCTGAGATGTAGCGGACTTGGATGAATTGGGCTCTTGGTCGAGTTGTGAATCTTGGACATGGTTTCTTCGCAGATGTGTGTTGACGTCAGGGGTTGTTTGTGCACATGGATGTGTCAGATTGTGACCTGCTCCTTTGCGGATGTGGTCCACACTCAGCCACCTCAGTGTCATGGCGTGCACAATGTCATGATGATTGGACTTCAGCCATGCTAATCGTCATGTAGTGTCACTTGCAGTGTCAGTATGGCTCACAAATACGCATCTTTGCTGGGTGTCTCACATGTGTATTTGTTGATGGTGAGATTGGTGATGTGTGGGGTGAGACCCCTTTGGGGACATGGGGTACAGGGGTACTTGGTGTTTGTATGTGTGCTGCAGTGTGCCACTGGGATCAGGGGCGTGGTCCAGAGTCATTGTGGGTGTGCAGTGCTCTCTACTTAATTGTCCATGTGTGTTATTGTGCCCATCTCCCCCCCACCCCCTCAGTCCCTGGTCGGTACTCACCCTGTTGATGTTGTGTTGAGCAGTGTCCGGATTCACAACTCCTGGCACTGTATCCCGACTGATGACTGTGGCGACCATTTTCTCCATGTCATCCAGCTCCTGGTGTGCCGCTGGATCCCCCACCTCAAATCAGCATTGCTGCTTTCATGTTGGCATCGAGTTTCTTCTTGGTTTTGCCCTTCACATCATTCCAGTGCCTCTTGACTTCTTCCATTGTCCTCCTCAATGCCACAGTTGCATTCACATGGTCCAAGATAGTCTGCAATATTTGCCTCTTTGCAGCAAATGACACGTTGGAGCTGATGAACAGTTGTTGATAGTGTTCTATCACCTCCGTAACGATGATCCTGTTTTCCTGCGGACTGCACCGCATCTTCCTCTTCTCCTTGTCCTTCATTGACCCTGAGGTTCCTTGCTGGTCGTCTGTGGGGCTTGTAGGGTTCGCGTTGTCCTCTGTACTCGGTCCAGGTGCATCCATGGTGCTACGCAGTTTATTTTTTTAACCTTTTTTTTGGTCTGCTTTTATAGTGCATTTTCACGCTTGACGCATGGGAATAGCAGGCCTGTAGCTGGTTATCGCTGATTTTTGTATCGTGATTTGGGACATCGCAACTTTTTTCACGTTCCTGTTTCGCATTTTTCCGGTGTTTCGTTAATTTTAACTCTGTCATTTGCCATGCTATCGTCAGTCTATCGCATGGTGCCCCCAGGTTAAGAATACAACGTTAACACGGTGTCATTTTGCCGCCATAGACTGCGATGTGCAAAGTTGCGTTAAGCTAATTTTGTGATAATTGTCACACCTTCTTGAGAATATCCCCCATTGAGTGTAACGTTAACAGATCTCCAATGGGTACTGGCCACAGGAAGTTGTCCTGAGCCTAATCCCTGTACTCATTGGGCACTTCCTTTAACCATCCATCTTAAGGTCATTTGCCCATTCTATTATTCAATCTTAATTTACCATACACATACATCTAGCTTTGCCCCTCGTCCAGCTCCCTAGAATGTCTACCCCCTTGATTCATCTGCACATAGCAATTTATAATAAAACTTAATTGGACCTATTTCAAAAACGCGTTTTCGACACCAGCATAAAATATCAAGCTGTATCAATTCAATTTGATACTGGAGACATAGCATAATTGTGTGCAGTTCAGTATAGTACCAGTGCAGATTCCTCAACCCTTTACACAAATTCGACTTTATCAGTATGGATTTAATTCTTGCTGTTTGAAATAATCACTTTTGATATAATGGTGTGTCAAAACTCGTACAAATATCAAAGAAAAAAATACAATAGGAAAGAAAAACCCATAGATAGACAGACACATTATCCTTTACGGAATACCAAAACGTATTTTATTTTTGCTCTTAATTTCAACATTTCAGCGCACTTTAACATTACTTTCTTTAACATTGATTCGGGTCAGTGGGCATCATCTGTATTTACTGTCCTTGTACTCTAGTTTTCAAAGTTGACTGATCTTTAAGAGCCAGTCACGTGCAGAATGTAAGCATTCTCAGTTGCAATAATTCTAAGAGACAAGAAATAGCCTTGGGACTTGGGCGCCACAGCTGCAACTTATTAGATCACTGTTCGGATTACAAATTTAAAATAATTTGTCCTGAATTCTGCACTGCAGTGGAAAGAATAGATGCATTAAGCACTCTATTAAGGCCCTTCAGGTGGCATTACGTTGATCGCCTTGAACAGAAAATGGGCCCAATGACAACCGAGAAGGCAGTGCTTGTCAGTCTTTAGCTGTGTGGAATGCAGCACAATTTGAGGCTTGTAATTGGCTGGCAGTCATTTGTAGTTCAGCAGGTCAAGGTGCACGCGGCTGAGGACATTACCATCATTTTAGCATTCAGGGTGTCCTAGATTTGTTCCTGTCATCATCTTTTTGAAAAATCTGACTTTGATAGGTGTTCTTCACTTGGTAACATTTTAGGAAATAATTTAAATTTAATTTAGAATCATCCGAATTCCACCAGCTAACCTTAGCACGGCTGACGTCTGGGTGGCTTAAACTCATTGTAATATTTATCATCAGAGGACTGCCTTAAACACGGGACCCAAAGAGACATGACATTCAAACTCTGGATACTGCTTTTTCACATACGTTTGAAAGTTATCAGCTTGATCTTCAGTATGTTTTCTGCAGGTCAAAACATTTAATTTACAATGTAACAAATCTTGCTGCAAATTGTACATTTTCTCCCATGAAACAATCATTTCTTGCATGGTTCTTTCAACTGATTCCCAGTTAGTATGTTGGTTTTCTACGTAATCTGAGTGCTTTCTCCTTGATGCATTTAACATGTATACGCCCTGTTAGATTTCTATATTCAGAATCCTCTCTCTCCAGTGACGTCAGCTACAGTAAGTAACAAGAACCAGATTATAGCAGGTCTGCAGGAGCGAATTCCTAAAAGCTTAACTGGAGTTTTTAACAGTGCATACCTCACAGTCAGAAGGGCTAGGCAGATGCAGACTGTGTGACTGACTGACTAATTCTCTATAGGAGTTATACAGCCTGCAAAGAGAATTGGTGGTTTTCCTTAGACCTTTTGATTTACACTCCAGAGTGTTTAGGTCTCCTAGCCTGTACTGGATGAGTTTCGGTTTGACCTTTTTTGAGATACAGATGCGCAAGATCGGTTGCGGGCCTTCCTTCTCATTTTTGTTAAAATTAGTCAGGCGTGTGCCCAATTTGATATTTATGCATGTATGTAAGCCTCATTTCTGCTGCATATTTTTTGCGACTAAGCTTTTGAAGGTTGCAAATAAAACAGTAGCAGACCAAAGGCCCACCAACTGCAGGTTCTACACTGAGTGGTCCAAGTAGGAACAACCTGCTGACTTGCAATCTGTTTTTGCAATCTCTGACCAAATGTGGTTTTCCAAATAGCACATTTAGAGAAAAGAAACCTTGGGCCATATATTTTAACTAAAACGTGCGATAACTATCGCCATAGTAATTTATTGGCAGATTAGTTAACGCTGCCCAACCCTGATTATTATAGCGGGGTATATTCAAGCCCACTGTACATGGCGATAGTAGCAGCGAAGGGGTGTCAAAACCCACGTACTAATCATCGCGATGCTGCATTGAAGTCCTGCGTTAGCCTGCGATACGTTGTGAATGGCCGATATTCGGCTGCAAAGTCCCATCATCTCTACTTCTAGCTCCCGGCCCAACACTGCCCCTGCTGGAAGCCAGGTGTCACTGTGAGACTGGCAGCATGGTGACCGCGACAATCAGCTTCCTCGAAGTCTGACTATTTGTTTTAAGCAAAAATACTGTCATTTTAGTGGTGCTGACTTAGGCAGAAACCTTCCCTCCGGAATACTTGCATCTTAAAAGGCTCCTGGCAGTGTTCCCTTCCATGCTGCAGGTAGTCATCCTGCTTAACACCAGCAAAAGGCAGGTGTAATATCCCTGGTGCAACGCGGTTTATTTCCTGTTTTTCCTTCGCTTCGCAGATCTGGCAGTTCGTTGTGAATGTGGTTTTGTGTTTTTCTTGTGTGTTATTGCACAGGAACGCCTACTCTGCATCTCATTAGTGTTGGTTGGTGGTGTCCTCCGTGGAGATAAATTAGGGGGCAGGTATTGCAGGAATACTGGTGATGTCTGCAGTTTGCACCAGCTTTTGAACGGGGTGTTAATTCTATCACCATTTTTGATGCATTAAAGTGAGGATAATTTGCATTTAAATCCTTGTGAATATGCTCCGACTTTCATCCGAAGATCGAAGGTCGGGTCCAAGAGTTTTTTAAAATCGTTTTTGAAGGCTTCAGTCTTAGTTTTTGTGAACAACTTGTGAGAAATAAAATTTTGATGATTTATCACCACTACATCCAACCACTTGTGCTTAGATGCTTTTTTAAATTGATGCCCGTTCAAATGCCATTTACCTAGGTTCTTTATCTTCCTGCCCATAATCATTATTCTGGTTTTCTCCAAATTGATGGTTAATCTATTGGATCTGGTAAAGACATGTAGTTTGTCGAATAAGCATTGTAGCCCCACTATGTTTTATTTTAATTTAAAGAGCATAATCTGCGTAGAGAAGGGAGCTAATCTGTTTTCCTCCGAGATTCGGGGCATGTGCATTCACTTCCACTAGGTCCGTCAGCAGGTCGACAAAAAAGATGTTAAAAAAATATGGTGCTAAAACTATGGGTGGGCTGAACTTAAAGAATTTGGCTCAGTGGAATTCCACAGAGATACATAAAACCAATGCAAGTGTCCACTGAATTACCGCTTAAGGCAGAAATAGACACGTTGTACTGCTTGCACTGTGATTTAGCGGCAGGAGCATGTTCCATGCTAAAAAATATCCGCTTGAACTGCACCACATGCCAATGGATGCAGTATGCAAGTTGATTTTGTTGCTGCTCAAGTACATTTTCTACTCGAGCAGCAGCCTTGTGAACGCCAATGGTACCAACCCCGCAAACAATTTCACCAGATGTCCTCCTAGTGACTGGAAGTCGCACTAAAGGATGCCAAATTTGCTTGCGCTCATCAATTTACCATCCTGAGAAAAAATTTAGCTACTCTGTGATTGGTGGAATTTGGCTGTAACTCTGTGCTGGAAGAGTAAGCAGAGCTGCCAAAATTCTGTTGTTTCCGCCAGCAGAACGAAATATGTTGACCACCCCTAGCTAAAACACAGCCTTGCTTAATACCTGTACATGCTTTTATTTTGCAGGTAAGTGCACTGCCATCTCCAGTTTTAACTTGGAGCCAAGTATCCGAGTACAGTGCAACAATGCACTTCAAGAAGGAAGGTGGGGTGTTTCTTGACGCTAGTTCCCACCCTAGGATGTTTCTGTAAACAGAATGTAATACAGCTTTGAAACCTACAAAGCAAAAGTACACCAAATATTTTGTTTTAATTGCTCTGTTCATCAATATGGCCAGGGCCAGCAGATTTGCAGTGGCTCCAATCCCTTGTCAAAACCCCATTTGATGTGGAGGGATGATCCGATGCTTGTTTGCCCCTGACTCCAGCGCTCTTAAAAGTTGGCCAGCATAGGATTTGGCCGAATTATCTAACGGAGAGATTAAGAGGTAGTTGCCCAGATCTGCAGTTTTACCTCATTTATAGATAAGATGGATTATATCTCCTCTCCATGAACTGGAATCTGATATGTGGTGACACAATGGTTGTGTACCGGAGTTAGTATTTCAGCCCAGAACTTGGGGTTAGCTTTGAATAGTTGCCGGGGTAGACTGCTTGGGCCCAGAGCCCCGTCTTGTCGACCCCTGTATATCAACTCAAAGACCCATTTATTAGTGAAGGTTAAACTCACCATACTCACTTTAGAGGTGGGTTTCGCTATCCATGGTGATACTAGATCTTTAACAAGCTTTCTTTCCTCTATGTAAGAGGCTAATTCCCACTTACTCACTATGTTGGGAGACATTGGTGGTATTTTGAGGGCCGTTTGGGACTCAATAACTTAGTCACCCCATTGTTGTGCTGCAATGTTTGCATTAGTAGCTACATGGCATCCTTGGTCGCTCGTGTTTTCCATTGTCCAGATTTGTTTCATATTCTTGACTAACTGGCATATAGAAGACGCACCCAGAAGTTGCCATTTGCTTCACGTTTTACTGCTTATTAAGAGCTCTTGTGTAGGACAGCAATTTCTCATCAGGGACCAGCCTCAGCTGGGTTTTGTCTGAACATTTCTAAGCTGTTGGAGGAGTTCTTTTTTAACGGCCCTTAGGGATGAGGAGAGATGACGTGGGGGCTTTCTATTTTTTGTCAGGGAGCGGGCCCTTCTTGTTTTTTAATATTAAACTCTTCTATTAACTTCCCTAATTTTTAAGAGACGCAGCTCCATTTTAGCCATGGTTTCAATTATCAGGCGACAGCACCCCTCTACATCTTTGGCTGTTGTACCATTCCAATTTAGGGCCTCAACAAGATGTCAGTTGCAAAGGCTCCGAACGGCATTCAGATTTTCCTAACCTATGTTGGAACCCATGTTTCCGACTGACTCAGGAACATATCTGACCGACTGATTATGATAGGAGGTACAAGTAAAAGAAGAAAGGGAGGTCTCCTTATTAATCCACTTTGGGACAAGGAGAATAGAAATAAAGAACTTAACAAGTCCCAGTATTCAACTCTTGAAACGCCCTCTTGTATATTCCCCTAATAACTCAAAATACCAACTGCATAGAAAAGTATACAATGTTAAACACACAATGAAAACAAGGAATTAAAAAAACATTGTTTGTTGTTTAAAAATTGAACAATTTATTACAAATCAATAAAATAGATGTTAGATAACATCAGTACAGTGCCATACATTAAAAATAATATATATTTAAAAAATGTGCCACTACACATGCAGAACAGTAAAAAATTACAAAGCTCAAAGTTGTCAGAGTTGTCGACGCAGTGCTTCGGTGTATTGCGATATCACCTTCATCAGGACCAAAAATTCTGCGGAAGTTAATTATCCCTCTCGTTTTAATTGGAGGTTGTCTGTTTGTGATATCTCAAAGGATAGAGGCTCTGGTCTAACAAATCATGTGTAAAATGCCTTTCTGTAAATTTCAGGAACTCTGTAGTGAGAATAGGGCCGGAGGGGGACCACCGTATTTTTGAGAATATATCACCTGAAGACAGGGTTATGCAGCCCTCACAGCAGCGTGACTGGATTCTTTTAACTTCTACCAGTGCTGAATTTTCATTTAAGTGTCTCATTCAATTTGGCCTGGATGTCTTAAATCGGCCTCCCTGCACCCCTCACGGCTTCTCGCGATGTCGATCCGATAACAATTTTTTTTTTATTATTATTTTTTTTTGTTATCGGATTGACATCGCGAGGAGCCGTGAGGGGTGCAGGGAGGCCGATTTAAGACATACAGGTCAAATTGAATGACACAATGGGAGCCTGTGTTCATGGTCAGAACACACGCTCCCATTGAAGTCAATGGGAGTCCTCTAGAACGGTTCGGAAATATCGCAATTGGTCAGTAGGACTCGCCAAACCCAAGTCAGTCAGAAACGATTCCGACAAGTAATCGGTCGGATTGCTCTCCGACCGACATCGTAATGAGACCCTTAAACTCTTCATGATTTCTGTTACAGATGCTGCCTCTATGTCCACACATTTAACATGCAGTAGACCTTTGTTATGTCATTGCAAAACTAGTTCATAATGATTACTTTTGGAGTGATACTCGCTTTTAAATATTCTAAGTATCTGAACAGTGCGCGGATCATGAAGGTATAATCTAGAGTGGCCTAGGTTTTCACAGAAGTGTGCGTGGACACTGGTGGCTGGTCCTCTTGCACCCTTTTGTTCACTAAACCAAGACCGGCATGTGGGCATACACTCATTTTCTCTCCAAGCCAATCACGCCTTTTAGGGGCTGGTTTGAAATGATGGGGTATGTTGTAATATTCGTCCTGTAAAAGCACAATGTCCTCTTCAAATCTGTTATCTAAGAGGTTCAAATTAAAATTGCTTGTTTCTGTCATTTGTGAGCCTTCATACTTTTGGCTTAAGACTGCTAATACAATTTCAAGTTTTGCTATGATCACTCGTATCAGGTGTTGGTGGTGGTGTATATAGATGTTAATAACTATAAAGGATTCTTTCCAATCATGTGATCAGTCGTCTACAAGGACTGCCAAGAACGACAATTATTTCACGTCAATTGCCTCTGTTTTCAAATCTAGATTTGATGATATGTAGATCACCAGACAGCCTTTTGGTCTTCCCTTTGTCTTCGTTTTTTTTTGCGACTGCATAGCACTCTAGGTACCCAATTAATAATGTGGGGATCAAACTCCAAGTTTCTTGTAGGGTTATTACATTAAATTGTTGCCAAAATGCAATCACCACGGGGTCACTCGCTATGGTGTTCAGGTTTCTCACATTCGAAGAGCACACCTTAAGTCTAGTAACTGGATGTGGAGATAATTTGACTGGGAGTCAATTTCCAGGTCGATTGCTAAATGCGGTAGACAACCATCACCAATCCAACTCTTTGTTGATGGAATTGTCCGTTGTAATTTGCTTCCCTGGTAGATCTTAGTGTCTTGTGAAACAAAGGACCTATTCATGTTGAGCCTACTCTGATTGCTGCTGCCTCATGTCTTTCTCATGTTAGAATGAGTCATCTTAGTGCGGCTTCTATTAAGATGGTATTGCATAAGTCCGTTACATAACAGCTGGTAAAAGTCTTATGATTTTCCTGCTCCAGTACCTTGAAAGATTATTTTTCCTGACACATTTGGTCACCATACTCTGCCGTAGACCATGTTATTAACTCAGGCTCCTTTAGCTGTGAGCCTTGAAGTACTTAAAAGCTTTAATGTCAGCACTAATTAAATGCACTAAAGGAGCATGGCTCTCTAAGCGCTTCACCATGTTGCCCTTGTTTAAGTAGTCATGTGGACCTCTTCAAACGGTATTGGGGTAAAATAATAGATTGTTGCCATGTACTGTCACCAATGTTTTTAACAGGGGAAACACCATGGTTAGAATCACAATTTACCTTGGCTACGAGGGGTGGGGTGTTCAAACTTTGGACCCTTTGCACGTGCTGCCTTCTGTCTCTGGAGTAACAACGGGTGTGGTCTCCCTATCCTGGGGTGATGTGAACCTTTGGATTTGTTGCTGTTTGTATGGGTTGATTGTTTTTCACCGTAAACCACATATCTCCAGGGCCTTCATATCAGTGTTCTCCAGATACATGGTTGATTTGTGACACATAATTCTCAGTCACAGAGGTAGGTCCTGGCGCGTTGAGGTTATCATTTCTGGCAGGAACCACAGCTACTGTCTCCTTATTTACTGATAGTTCCTGATTGACCCAGACTGATACTTCATAATTTGTGTCTTGTGCTGTATTGAGAACTTTTCCTGGAGCCCTTCCCACTGTGTTGCCGATGGGTGCATTGAGGCATGTCAGTGGTCTAGCCCTCACATCATATTGACTCCCATGGGATGGAGGAACATCCTACTTTATGCTTGTGCCAGCAGGGTGAACTTTGAGTTTTTACATACCTTGTCAATTGTTGCTTTCCTTGTAATAACAGAACATTCTGGTTGTTGCTTATAGTAGCAGTACACTCTGTATTTCCTGTAATTTGATCATTTACCGTAGTTGAGAGAAAAGGTGTGTCGATATGGTCTGCCTTCTTTTTTAAAAAAAATTGGATACATTTTTGTTGATCTGAGGTCCATTGTTGTTGTTTGCCTAGTGGGCTGTTTTTTTCCTGCGTTTCTCAATCTTTTGTGCTCACGATTCAAAAAGTGTTTCCTTTGGCTAATGGACACAGTTTCAGGCTTTGGTTGCTCTCCGTTTTGCATGCTATCATCCTGCAATGTTGATCGTTGATTCTCTAAATCATGTATTTCCTAATGTGACTTTGGCAGAGAATATAAGATGTTTGTTATATTATTAAAAACTTCAGGGCTCCCAGGGACCAGTTGTGAGTGAATTTCAGCTGTGCATGTTACAGCTAAACAATACATGGTTTGTAGTTCAAGTTGAAGTTCAAAGTTTATTGTTTGATTACTTAAAATCATTACAATTTACCAAAGGATAAAATATCATAAAATGCTCAACGAAAATTGTCACTGAACCATAACAATCACGTTCAATCATGTTCACGAGGCGGTGCCAGACAACATATGATTAATACAAAAACATACATGGTTTGTAGATCACTATGGGGGTGTTTTGTGGGTGCTTCCTTGTAGTTGTTACAATAATGGGGGCCTTGAAGTACCAAGGGACCAATTGTGTTTTAGGTATGCATGTTATCTGTGCACTGAGCGTGGATAGTAATACTGTGCAAAGTCCTGGGTTCATGAGCTCCATATTTGTAAACTGCAAGTTATCCGAATTTGTCACTGGAGGGCCTTCATTAGCACTCCCGCTATCAGAAATACCCAGGGCTTACTGTTTTATATCTGTGATAAAAAGTGACAATAGACTTCCGGCAATGTAGAAAGTTTGAACTAATACAGAGCAGCCTCAGTCTAGAGGCTGACCGTCTGCGCACAGCTTGTGGAGAAACAAAAAGGTTTCTTATCCGTTGAAGTTTTACAATCCAAAAGTTAAACAATGTTTTATCAGTTCAAAGATTTTATGTTCATTCACATCATGATCATATCTCTTCATATTAATCAATGTTATTTTCTTCAATGTCGTTCAACCAACTTAAATTTCCCAATGCACTTCGGGCAAGAAATGAGCCCTTCATCAGGGGGTAGTTCTATAAGTAAAGAAAGAATTCATCAAAGGGACGTCCCATCTGAGACTACAATATCATTATGATATCAAGGAATCCATGAACACATGCTGTTCTGTGGCCTAATGATCAAAAGCCCATGTGTAATCAACGCTCCACAAAGTCGTGTCATAGAATAGAGTTAGTTATATACAGAACAACGGACATATAGGATACATCGCAGTGTCATAATTAATAAAAGGTGGTGAGCAAACCGTGACGTGATGCTAGACAGGATGGGGCGTGTAAAGAATGAAAGGGTGACAAGCAAAGTGTGATGTTATAAATGATAAGAACGGTGATGGTGCATGCATCAACGAAGCGTTGTACAATGTGTACACAAACGCTATACTGTGGAAAAACGTGCTTAGAAAACTCACGGCGGTGAACTTGGTAAATCAGCGTTCTCTGAAAGTAAACGCATAGGTTGGTGTTCTATGTTACAAATGGTCACTAGAATGAGCGTGAGAGGGGGTCCTCAGGAGATGGTCTTACTTAAGGAACGATTCTCGTGCTGCTGTGCTCGTGGCATGCAATCGTGACCATTTCTCGCGTGTGTAGACGCTGGAAGAGTGGTGTCTTCCAGCGTGGTGAGGAATACATAAACAATGTGCACATGAAAGAAGGACTACAATTCGGGCGTCCGAAATTGGTGCCATCTTGGAAAGGTGTAACCAGCTAAACTAGTGAAAATGCGTGATAAAGTTCAGATAATGTGTGTCCGTAACCGAAGGAGAATACATGGTACACAATAGATTCAATTCCAACATACTGGCAATGAAAATATAACATTAAAATTAAAAGTATAAACTCTGTACTGAACAAAACACACATGCTCATATCAAGTGTCCCAGATGTTAAAAAAATGTGACAGTCTCTATAGCCCGATGAGCTACAGATAACAAGTAAATTCCATTCTGTTATTGAGCCCGTGAGGCTGCATCGTGCTCATATAGCGAATCCAATAGATTTCTCTCTTGAGAAGTGGGTTCTTGTTGTTGTCACTGGGTTTGATCACCTCTAAGATTAGAAACTTTAGTTGTGCAACGGTGTGGTTGTTCTCCATAAAGTGCGAAGCGACTGTGGATTTGGCATTTTTGGTATGGATATTGCTTTTATGTTCTAGTATCTGTGTGCGTATTTTCCTCTCTGTATGCCCCACATAGCAGGACCCACATGGGCACTTCAACATGTAAATAGCATTGGCTGTATTGCAAGTTGCATTGACTTTCAGTCTGATTTTTGTTCCCTTCATGTGGTGGTGAGTGAAGTTTCCTGGAATGATGTTATGACAATTGCTCCAGTTGTAACAGGGTGACAATCCTTTATATACCACCGGTGTGGGACTCTCCGTTGGTCTTGTTAGCATTTCTTTGTGGTTACGACCTATGGTATACGCAAAAATCGGTTTGTTTTCAAATAATCCTTTGAAATCTGTTTCCCCACTCAGCAAAGGCCAATGTTTGAGGATGATTTTCTTGTTTTTATGGCTAATGATTGAGTATTTAGACACCACTACCATCTCAATAGGTCTTTCCTGTTTATGTTTTTGCATCGATCCTTCGCTGTCTTGAGGATCTCTTCAGGATATCCTCTGTTCCTGAATCTGTTCAACATGACAGTGATCTCTTGTTCACTTTCTGCAGGTGAAGAAACGATGCGTTTCACTCTTAGGAGTTGTGAGAACGGTAAATTTTTCTTTAAACCAGGTCTGTGGAAACTATTGAAATGCAAAATGGAATTGCAGTCTGTCGTTTTGCGAAATAAGGTTGTAGACAAGTTGCCATTGACAAGTTGTATTTTGACATCCAAAACATGGATGACTTGTGTGTTCATTTCCTAGGTGAATTGAATCCGCTCGTCAATCTGATTGGTTTTGTGTAAGAATGTTTGCAATGAGTCAGACCACCCTAGCCATAGAATAAAAATGTCATCTATGAATCGCAAATATAATTTGTCATGTTGTTGCCAAGAGGGATCTTTAAGGATGTGTAGCTCTTCAAAATGCTTCAAGAATAAATTTGCATACGCAGGAGCTGCGCAATTGCCCATGGAAGTACCACAGAGCTGTAAAAACCACTGATTGTTGAATTGAAAATAGCTGTGGTACAAGGTGAACATCAACAATTCCATCAATTGTACTTGTAAATCTGTATCCAGTGTAGAATCCATTAACACATGTTCTACGGCCTCCAGGCCAAGATTGTGTGGAATCGACGTCTATAAGGATCGAATGTCTATCGTACACAGCCATACTTCCTCTCCGGAGGGAATGGTGCATGCGTTGAGTTTGACCGAAAAGTTGGTAGTGTCTCTAATGTAGGATTGAGTAGTAATCACAAATGGCTGCAAGTATTTATCTAGAAATTTGCCAACCGGCTCGTGTTTGCTGCCCTTGGTGGATACGATGGGTCTGAATGGAGGTTGCGTGCAATGTTTATGTATCTTAGGCAACATGTACAGTAGTGGTGCCCTTGGATTGGTATGAATGAGGAACCTACTGGCTTTGTCTGTAATGGTGCCACTGTCCGCTGCTTTACTGACGATCATCTTCAGTACGTCCAAAAATTCAACTGTGGGACCTGTCTCCAGTGGTGTGTAGGTGTTGATGTCAGACACGTGTAGGGCCACTTGTTCCATGTAGTAAGAGGTGTCCATAATTACTAATGCTCCCCCTTTGTCTGCATTTTGACAGGTGATTAACACGTTGCTGTCTAAATTGTGTAAAATGTTCTTCTCCTTTATCGTCAAGTTTTGACGTTTCGAATTCTGAATGAAGCCTAATGCTGCGATGTCGTGCTTGACTAAATTTTCAAATGTGTCAATGATTTTGTGACTCACTGGAGCCATGAAAGTACTGCGAGGCCTCCATCCTCGGAGGATATCTTCCTCTTGCATTGTGGTTAGTGCCACATTTTCAAAGAAATGTCGAAGTATGATGTTTCTTAGTAATTTAAACAAGCTCACTTCCAATTCTAGTGTGTTCGTCATGGTAGTTGGAACAAAGGTTTGACCCTTCTGAAGGGTGCGTATTTCTTGTTTTGTTAGTTGATGTGAAGTAATGTTATCACAAGATTATCTGCATCCCTAATCTCCTTCTACTGCCCCTCTTGTTCTTTATTTCCATCGGAGTTTTTGCTACTTCTGCAGGGTTTTCCCCGCCTGGGTCTGCCTGTTCTTCTTGGCCTTCCACTAAAAAATGAACCCCAGCTGTAGATGTTGAAGCCACCTGTCCGTCGGCTCGAGTGGCTCTCTGTGGGGCTTGTGGGCGACTGTCTCCATCTGAAGACGATGTCTCATTCTCAGAGTAAGGATTGTATGGGTGGTTTTGGCGTTGGCGGGCATACACTTCTACCCAAGTGTATTCCTCGCCGAGCTTATAGTCTATAGCAGGGGTTCTCATAATGAGGCCCGCGGGCCGTCAGCGGCCCGGCAAACCTTCCCTGGCGGCCCGCGAACCTTGCAGACAATTTACCCATGTTTAAAAAAAAAATTAAGTGTCTGCAACACTGCGCGCCGAGACTCTGCTGCTCTTTTGGGGCCGGGCGATTCATTCCATCCATAGTCAGAGTGGGGCTGCAGGGGCGCTAAGAGGTGAAATACAAAAGCCTCATTAACATACAAATGGTCTTGTGAAGTGCACGGTGCGGCTGTGATGAAGCCTGATTGACAGTTACGGCTGGGTACTGCAGGGCTTAAACCTAAAGCCCTTGGGCTACCTACAAGGCTGATGCCAGATTGAGTCATAAATGGGGTGGGATCTAGGTGTGTGAGACCCCTGAGGCCAGGGCTGGGACTTTGCTTAATTCTGAACATCTCTGAAGTGCTCTGTCTAAATACTTTCACCTTTATAAGTGACTCAAATCGAGTTACAAGTGGAATCGAAAAACATACTGCCATTGTGCGGCGTTGTGAGTCTTTTGAGTTAAACATATACCCTTAAGGGAGCATCCTTAATGCGCTCTATCATCAGTGCGCGCGCTCTGCATTCTCAATGCCTTGTTGCAAAATTGCATAAACAAGGCCCCCGTTTAATCCTGACTGTGGGTGTCCCTGCTGATCCAGATCTCGTGTGACATCCCCGGGGAACAGGGGGTTAAAACAGGGGCCGTTTGTAGCAGAGAGCCTCTCCATCTCTTGCCTGAGCACCGTGCTACTCCGAGACCCGGCTGATGAAATTGAGTGATGTGCACTTTCCACAAGTGCATCACTACGGTGACCCCGTTCTCCCAGCAACAGCATCCCCACATGACCTGGCAGGTAATCTCGTACATGGCGTACATGGCATCCGCGTGCAGCCAGGGAAGGAGGGAAAGGAGGGAGGGAAAGGGAGGCAGACAGAGAGAGCGAGGGAGGGAGTGAAAGGGAGGCAGACAGGGATAGCGAGGGATGGAGGGAAAGAGAGGCAGACAGGGAAAGCGAGGGAGGAAGGGAAATTGAGGCAGACAGAGGGAGAGCGACGGAGGGAGGGAAAGGGAGGCAGACAGAGGGAGAGCGAGGGAGGGAGGGAGAGGGAGGCAGACAGGGAGAGCGAGGGATGGCGGGAAATGGAGGCAGACAGGCAGAGCAAGGGAGGGAGGGAAAGGGAGGCAGACAGGGAGAGAGCGAGGGAGGGAGTAAAAGGGATGCAGACAGAGGGAGAAGGAGGGAGGGAAAGGAGAGAGGGAAAGGGAGTCAGACAGGGAGAACGAGGGAGGGAAAGGGAGGCAGAGAGAGGGAGAGCGAGAGAGGGAGGGAAAGGGAGGCAGACAGGGAGAGAGCGAGGGAGGGGGGCAAGGGAAGCAGACAGGGAGAGCGAGGGATGGAGGGAAAGGGAGGCAGTCAGGGAGAGCGAGAGGGGAAAGGGAGGCAGAAAGGGAGAGAGCGAGGGAGGGAGGGAAAGGGATGCAGACAGAGGGAGAGGGACGGAGGGAAAGGAGGGAGGGAAAGGGAGTCCGACAGGGAGAGCGAGGGAGGGAAAGGGATGAAGATAGAGGGAGAGCGAGGGAGGGAGGTAAAGGAGGGAGGGAAAGGGAGGCAGACAGGGAGAGCGAGGGAGGGAAAGGGAGGCAGACAGAGGGAGAGCGAGGGAGGGAAAGGGAGGTAGACAGAGGGAGAGCGAGGGAGGGAGGGAAAGGAGGGAGGCAGACAGGGAGAGCAAGGGAGGGAAGGAAAGGAGGGAGCGAAAGGGAGGCAGGCAGGGAGAGCGAGGGAGGGAAGGAAAGGAGGGAGGGAAAGGGAGGCAGACAGGGAGAGCGACGGAGGGAGGGAATGGGAGGCAGACAGAGGGAGAGCGAAGGAGGGAGGGATAGGGAGGCAGGCAGCGGGCGAGGGAGGGAAGGAAGGAAAGGAGGGAGGGAAAGGGAGGCAGACAGGGAGAGCGAGGGAGGGAGGGAAAGAAGGGAGGGAAAGGGAGGCAGACAGGGAGGGCGAGGGAGGGAGGGAAAGGAAGGCGGACAGAGGGAGAGCGAGGGAGGGAGGGAAAGGATGGAGGAAAAGGGAGGCAAACAGGGAGAGCGAGGGAAGGAGGGAAAGGGAGACAGAGAAAGGGAGACAGAGAAAGGGAGAGGGAGGGAGACAGAGGGAGGGAGACAGACGGAGACAGACAGAGGGAGGGAAACAGACAGATGGAGGGAGTTGTTGGGCGACAGAGGGAGAAGGGTGACAGAGTGAGGAGGGAGACAGAGAGGAAGAGGGAATGAGAGAGGGAGACAGAGAGGGAAAGGTAAGGAGAGAGAGGGAGACAGAGAGAGAGAGAGAGAGAGAGAGAGGGAGACGGAGAAAGAGAGAGTGAGACAGTCAGAGTGAGTGAGACAGAGGGAATCAGGGAGAGAGAGAGGGAGTGAGACAGAGGAAAAAATAGGAGAGAGGGAGGGAGAGAGAGGTTCAAAGAGGGAGATAGAGGAAGGGAGAGGGGGAGAGAGAGAGAAATGTGTGCATGCTGGGTCTGGTGGCTCAGTAGATGAAGCCATCCGCTGCAGGGACCTGTTTTCAACCTCATGGTCACAGTTTTTTTGGTTGCTCTAGCCCCACCCCCTCCCCCACTGACCCTGCCCCCACTGGTATGGCCCTCGGACACAACCCACACTGAAAATTTGGCCCCCGAGAGAAAGTTTGTGAGTACCCATGGTCTATAGTATCTCGCTTGAATTTGCGAATCTTCCGGTCTTGGATTTCTTGGGTTTACTTGTTTAACTGTAAGTTGATGTCGTCCAACATTTTGGTGTAGTCAGTGTTTTCCATGGTGTCAGTCAGCTCAGTTTTGATGTTTGCTATTTCTAAGGATAGTTCTTCAAGTGCTTTGGAGAGTTCCTCTACAATGAGTAAAATTAAATCTAGTGAACACTTGTTGAGAATGGCATACCATTTGTCAACGAAGCAAGTATTGTTTTTGCACAGTAAAGGTTTTAAGGGGACTCTCAGGCCCCTGGGGACCCTCTGTGCACGATGATATCTGACGGGCGTGCTGGCATGTAACTTCTGATTGGATTCCTTTTTAAGTAAATATAATAACTGCTTGATGTTAATTTCTTTGCGTCTGACGTTGGATGTTGGTGAGATATCCTCTTGAATCAGGCCATATATTTTGGTTGCATCATCCAATGTGAACGCAAAGGTTTCTGCTTTAGAATCAGTGAGATTGTTAATGGAATCGTAATTCATTTTGAAAGATCTGGCGTGCTGTGTCCCGTGGACAGAAGGCGTACGAATGAATAACATGATGTAGGACGCGCACAGCCTGGTTATCCCAATGTAGTCAAGATAATCAATTTGTAGCGTGCTGTATAGGTATCGCTGTCTGTTCCTAGCAGCGTTGAGGAAAGTATGAACTAATACAGAGCAGGTTCAGTCTAGAAGCTGACCCTCTGCGCACAGCTTGTGGAGAAACAAAAAGGTTTCTTATGCGTTGAAGTTTTACAATCCAAACGTCCAAAAATGTTTTATCAGTTCAAAGATTTAATGTTCATTCACATCATAATCATATCTCTTCATATTAATGTTATGTTATGTTATGTTATGTTATCCGAATTTATTGAGCGCACAGATGCCTCAGCAAAGGGGCGTCCTGGCGCTAACAGAACAGAAAACCGGATAGAGCAATACCAGAATGAACAAACACAATAAAATTAGAGATCCAGAGGAAAGAGGAAGGTTTTTACAGTTCTCCTAAAACCCAAAAGGTTGTCAATCGCACGAATATGAACAGGGAGGGAGTTCCACAACCTGGCAGCAAGCACACGAAAGGAGCGGCCGCCGGATCTGGACCTCTTGAAGCGTGGAACAATAGCCAGATGCAGGTTAGAGGACCTCAAAGAGCGAGTGGGGATGTACGGCGAAATAGGATTCTCCAAGATCTGGGGAGAAGAAAGTTTAAGGATTTTAAACAAAAGACAAAGGCACTTAAACTTAATACGCTGAGCCACAGGAAGCCAGTGGAGCTTTTGAATGTAATTTTTGGCAGAGCAAAATCTGGGTAGGCCAACCAGAGCCCTGGCGGCAGCGGTTTGAACGCTTTGGAGTCTTAATATTTCAGCCTGATTAGCTCCAAGTAAAAGAGAACTGGCGTAGTCTAACCTGGACAGAATTGTGGCTTGTACAATGAGCTGTCTGGTGGGAGCGTCATAAAACCTAAAAGTAGGTCTGAATTTACGAAGAGTGCCAAAACAAGTGGCGGCCACTTTTTTAGTGTGGGTGACAAAATTCAGTTGGGAATCGAGCCAGACCCCTACATTTTTAACCTCGATAACAGGAGTAGGGGTCGGACCGAGTTCAGATGGCCACCATTTATCACCCCAGAGATGACTCTGCTTACCGACAATGAGCACCTTGGTTTTTTTGGCGTTCAGTTGAAGGTAATTGTCTGTCATCCATCGGGCCACTGAAAGAAATCCCTCACGAAACTTGGCAGCCTCCAGATCAGAAGCCCCACTTATTGCAACCGCCAGCTGCGTATCGTCCGCGTAGGATACCATGGTGAGGTTCCAACGCTTAGCGACAGCAGCCAGCGGCTGCACATAGAGGTTGAATAAAGTGGGGCTGAGGGCCGAGCCCTTCGGGACTCCCTGGTCAATGGGGTAAGGTCTAGATTCATAAGGTGGAGTGGTAACCTTGAAGGTGCGACCAGGTAGAAAAGATCGGAACCATTCAAGTGCCACATTGTCGACACCTGCCTCAACCAAACGCTGTAATAAAACAGCGTGGGAGACCGTGTCGAACGCGGCACTGAGGTCAAGAAGCACCAGTGCCGCGGTGTGACCAGAATCTACCAGAGTCCGAAGATGTTCGACCATAGAGAGCAGCGCAGTCTCGGTACTATGACCGGGCCGAAACCCATTCTGCGAAGGGTCTAATAAATTCGCAGAATCAAGATGATTGGATAGGATGGTATTAACGTGTGCCTCGGTCAGTTTGGCAGCCCAAGGAAGGAGGGAAATAGGGCGGTAGTTCTCCAACTTCAAAGGATCAAGGGCAGGTTTTTTTAGGATGGGAACAACCTGCGCCTGTTTCCAGATAGCCGGGACCATACCAGAAGCTAATGATAGGTTGATGAGATCACGCAGCGGAGGGAGACAAAGGGAAGCAGATTCTCTGAATTGAGTAGGACGTAGGGGATCCAAAGGAGAGCCTGTTTTAACTTTAACTACAATTTTGTTGAATTCCTCCATCGAAAGTTCTGGAAGATAAGACAGGGACATAGTAGTTTTAGAAAAAAATTATAAATCAAGGTTATTTTCTTCAATGTCGTTCACCCAACTTAAATTTCCCAATGCATTTCGGGCAAGAAATAAGCCACTCATCAGGGATAGTTCTGTAAGAAAAGAAATAATTCATCAAGGGGACGTCCCATCTGTGACTACAATACCATTATGATATCAAGGAATCCATGAACACATGCTGTTCTGTGGTCTAATGATCAAAAACCCATGTGTAATCAACGCTCCACAATCTCGTGTCATAGAATAGAGTTAGTTATATACAGAACAACGGACATGTAGGCTACATCGCAGTGTCATAATTAATAAAAGGTGTTGAGCAAACCGTGACTCTTCCAGCCTCGACACCCGTGAGAAATCGTCATGATTGCATGCCACGGGCACAGCAGCACGTGTCTGACATCGACACCTACACACCACTGGAGACAGATCCCACCGTTGAATTTTTGGACGTACTGAAGATAATCGTCAGTAAAGCAGCGGACAGTGGCACCAATACAGACAAAGCCAGTAGGTTCCTCATCCAAACCAATCCAAGGATACCACTACTGTACATGTTGCCTAAGATACATAAACATTGCACGCAACCTCCATTCAGACCCATTGTATCCACCAAGATCAGCATACACAAGCCGGTTGGCAAATTTCTAGATAAATACTTTCATCCATTTGTGATTACTACTCATTCCTACATTAGAGACACTACCGACATTTGGTCAAACTCAACGCATGCAGCATCCCCTCCGGAGAGGAAGTATGGCTGTGTACGATAGACGTTCGATGCTTATACACGTCAATTCCACACAATCTTGGCCTGGAGGCCGTGGAGCATGTGTTAATGGATTCTACACTGGATACAGATTTACAAGTACTATTGATGGAATTGTTGATGTTCACCTTGTACCACAGCTATTTTCAATTCAACAATCAGTGGTTTTTACAGCTCTGTGATACTTCCATGGGCAATAGCGCAGCTCCTGCGTATGCAAATTTACTCAAGGGGCATTTTGAAGAGCTACACATCCTGAAAGATCCCTCTTGGCAACAACATGGCAAATTATATTTGCAAATCTTAGATGACATTTTTATTCTATGGCTAGGGTCGTCTGACTCATTGCAAACATTCTTACATAAAAACTAATCAGATTGACGAGCGGATTCAATTCACCTGGAAAATGAACACACAAGTAATCCATTTTTTGGATGTCAAAATACAACTTGTCAATGGCAACTTGTCTACAACCTTATTTCGCAAAACGACATACCGCAATTCCATCTTGCATTTCAATAGTTTCCACAGACCTGGTTTAAAGAAAAATTTACTGTTCTCACAACTCCTAAGAGTGAAACGCATCGTTTTTTCACCTGCGGAAAGTGAACAAGAGATCACTGTCATGTTGAACAGATTCAGGAACAGAGGATATCCTGTAGAGATCCTCAAGACAGCGGAGGATCAATGCAAAAACATAAACAGGAAAGACCTATTGAGAGTTAAAGAGACAAAAACTAACAATCGGATGGTAGTGGTGTCTAAATTTTCAATCATCAGCCATAAATACAAGAAAATCATCCTCAAACATTGGCCTTTGCTGAGTGGGGAACCAGATTTCAAAGGATTATTTGAAAACAAACCGATTTTTGCGTATACCAGAGGTGGTAACCTCAAAGAAATGCTAACAAGACCCTAAAGGTGGTATATAAAGGATTGTCACCCTATTACAACTGTAGCAATTGTCATAACATCATTCCAGGAAACTTCACTCACCACCCCATGAAGGGAACAAAAATCAAACTGAAAGTCAATGCAACTTGCAATACAGCCAATGTTATTTACATGTTGAAGTGCCCATGTGGGTCCTGCTGTGTGGGGCATACAGAGAGGAAAATACGCACACGGATACTAGAACATAAAAGCAATATCCGTACCAAAAATGCCAAATCCACAGTTGCTTCGCACTTTATGGAGAACAACCACACTGTTGCACAACTAAAGTTTCTCATCTTAGAGGTGATCAAACCCAGTGACAACAACAAGAACACACTTCTCAAGAGAGAAATCTATTGTATTCGCTATATGAGCACGATGCAGCCTCACGGGCTCAATGACAGAATGGAATTTACTTGTTATCTGTAGCTCATCAAGCTAAAGAGACTGTCACATTTTTTTAACATCTGGGACACTTGATATGAGCATGTGTGTTTTGTTCAGTACAGAGTTTATACTTTTAATTTTAATTTTATATTTTCGCTGCCAGTATGTTGGAATTGAATCTATTGTGTACCATGTATTCTCCTTCGGTTACGGACACACATTATCTGAACTTTATCACGCATTTTCACTAGTTTAGCCGGTTACACCTTTCCAAGATGGCGCCCATTTCCGACGCCCGAATTGTAGTCCTTCTTTCATGTGCACATTGTTTATGTCTTCCTCACCGCGCTGGAAGACGCCACTCTTCCAGCGTCTACACACGCGAGAAATCGTCACGATTGCATGCCACGAGCACAGCAGCACGAGAATCGTTCCTTAAGTAAGTCCCTCTACTGAGAACCCCATCTCACGCTCATTCTAGTGACCGTTTGTAACATAGAACACCAACCTTTGCATTTACTTTCAGAGAACGCTGAGTTACCAAGTTCACCGCCGTGAGTTTTCTAAGCACGTTTTTCCACAGTATTGCGTTTGTGTACACATTGTACAACGCTTCGTTGATGCATGCACCATCACCGTTGTTATCATTTATAACATCACACTTTATTTGTCACCCTTTCATTCTTTACACGCCCCATCCTGTCTAACATCACATCACGGTTTTCTCACCACCTTTTTTTAATTATGACACTGCGATGTATCCTATGTGTCCGTTGTTCTGTAAATAATTAACTCTATTCTATGACACGAGTTTGTGGAGCATTGATTACACATGGGTTTTTGATCATTAGACCACAGAACAACATGTGTTCATGTATTCCTTGATATCATAATGGTATTGTAGTCTCAGATGGGACGTCCCCTTGATGAATTCTTTCTGTACTTACAGAACTATCCCCTGCTGAAGGGCTCATTTCTTGCCCGAAATGCATTGGGAAATTTAAGTTGGTTGAACGACATTGAAGAAAATAACCTTGATTAATATGAAGAGATATGATCATGATGTGAATGAACATTAAATCTTTGAACTGATAAAACATTGTTGAACTTTTGGATTGTAAAACTTCAACGGATAAGAAACCTTTTTGTTTCTCCACAAGCTGTGCGCAGAGGGTCAGCCTCTAGACTGAGGCTGCTCTGTATTAGTCCATACTTTCCTCAACGCTGCTAGGAACAGACAGCGATACCTCTACAGCACGCTACAAATTGATTATCTTGACTACATTGGGATAACCGGGCTGTGCGCGTCATACATCTTGTTATTCAATGTAGAAAGTTTGTCATTAATTGGAGAGCAGGCACTCAGGCCTTTCCTGGCATTATCGGTGTCAGCGTTGAAGGGGTGTATTACCTGAACATACACAATGAGGTTATTAAGTGACCCATTCTTCTCAAGCCCTCCATCTGTGAGGCTAATTTTCCTGATTATTGGTTTCATAGAAGGGTCAGTATGAAAAAGGTGGCTGTGTGATTCAAGATAAACATGAGGAGCCTGAGCTAGGGCTCAGGCCCTCTAGGCAGCTTAGTAACTTCAGTTCTATCCATGTATCAGGGATATGGAGATTGAAGCCGAACTGTTTGATTGCAGGTTTGTTGGTGGCTGGACTGCCCTTCATTGCTCCTGGTAAGTTGTTTTAATTGGATGTCTGTCTATAAGTCCAGTCGTTTGCGAAGTGGTGTGAGTGGTGGCATAGAAACTCATCTCAGCCTGTGCTGCCTGCTCAACTTGCGCCACTACTTGCTTGTGGTATTTTTATTCAGAACCACACACACCTTAACTCGAACTAGCCAACTGACCATTTTCTTTGAGATTCCTTTTCTAGTAATTAAACCTATGGCCTCGCTACCTGATGCTGGATTAGGACGGGAACCATGTAACGATTTAAAGAATCTGAGGATAGTTGGGATGTGTGCGTTTGCCTCGTTCACCTTTGGCTCCAGTTTTGATTAAGCTTTTTGTGGGTCCCACCAATGATGTTAGTTTGTGAGTTTGATTGTTAGCCCATTTTAGGGCCCCAGATGTTTTTTGTCTCCCTTTCATTTGTCCCAGATGCTCCTGAAATAAGTGGGCTTGATGTTGTTGTACCCTTGTGTATATCCTCATTTTTGATATCCATCAATTATTCAAGACAGGGAGGCTTACTTGTTAGCGTTGGGTGACATTCGGAAGTTTCCGCCTACTACAAGAGTTGGCTGCTTCCCCTTGGAGGGACACAGATGCGCAAGGTCATAAACTAGGGCGGAGCCAGGGGAGTGCCGGCGGATGGGGGAAGGGCACAAGCTGCACGACACCTGGGCCAGTCACTTCCATGCTCACTCAACGCTCTGACCTTCTGATGTGGAGATGGTCTAACACCCCCCATCACGGGGTTGAACCACAGGTCACAACCACCAGTATCCGTTGCACAGAGACTTGCGCACGGTAGAAAACACAGGTTCCGAGCACTACCTAGGTAAATGCCTTGATGCAACCCCCTTGCTGCCTGCCCCTTACCCCCACCTATGGCAATAATGTTGGCGGGTCGGCAGGGACTGATAACCCCCCACCACAAGATCTCTGCGTCTCGCCTGTTTCTCCTTCTTTGTTCTGTGTTGAGAGTTCTTCCTCATGACTAGTGCCTTTGTTTCAACATTCTGTGGCGATCCACACTGCTCTGCTCTATGCCGCTCCAGCTCCCGCCATCGTTCTGGTTAACCACCTCGTTCCATAGGCTGCCACCCTCCTCTGATAGACATAGACAATGATTGTTAATACATTTCTTTTTCGTGTGCTAATTATTATTACTTTGTTCTTTACACAAGGCATATTTTTCTCCATATCCTCGGTTTATGGCATACTTACATTGTCCTGGGACTTAAGAAGATTCTTAGGTCCAGACACTCTAATATTCGCCTAGACCCTATGGCATTTTAGAAATTGATGGACTGGTTTATCTGTAATTTTTCCCACCTTGCTGGGCCTCCAGTTTGGAACAAATGACTGTGGCTAGAGTGAGTGCTCCTGCAAACCAAGTCCAATATTCCTTATTCTTCTGCATCATTGAAGGTATAGGCAGCAGCACATTAACACTGCAAGCTCTTCTATGCTTAGGTGTATTTCGACTTTATTTTGATTGACATTTCTCAGATTTTAGAGCTTAACATATTTTGTAATAAGAGAGAAGACAGCAAAATAGTTAGCTTGATTCCTATTTTTCACAGAAACTCAAGGAAGGTGACCTCAATTGTAAAAAATAGTTCACAATGCTGGATGTTTTTTTTTTTTTATTGAACCAGATTCCAACAGACAGTATAAACAAAAAAAAATGAAGTACAATAACTTATTACAAATACTACAAATACAATTGATACATCAATACTGAATAGCTATGGCTATTAAAAGAAGCGACTTGCAGTTGTAAATCATAATATACAAAACAAAAATACGTATATATCAAGTACATTATCTTAGATCACAGTTATGACACCAGTTTTCCAATTTGTTATTGGGTGCCATATTGAATCACCACGTTTCTTTGCTCTAATTCCCCTTGTAGCATAAATAGCTGTCTCATAGCTAAAAACTGCTAAAAATCGGGCTAACCACATGTGGAAGCTAGGGGGTTCAAGTTCTTTCCAACGAGATGACAAAATAATTCTAAGAACAGACGTTCCAATAAATAGCAACTTTTCCTCTTGTTTTGAGAGTACTAACGAAGAGTCATAACCAAACTTAAACAAAGTATCAGATTCTGGGAGTTTATGCCCAAATATCACCAGCCAAAAATCACTAATCGCTATTTTAATATGATCAAGCTTTGGACAATTACTAAACATATGTATTAGTGTCGCTGGGCCCTGCGAACATCTAGGACATAAATCATTTACCCTTTTACCCCAATTAAATAGTTTTGCAGGGGTATAGTAGAGGTTAAATACAGTTTTATACGTCTGAGCTTTAAGATTACTGGCCATAAACAAAGAATCACTAAGTTCCAACACTTTAAAGATATCAACATTAAGATTACTAATTATTCTTACCCAGTTTGCTTCAGTTTTCTCCAAATCATCTTGAATGTGAGTTAGTAAAATGTCATACAGTAATCCTATTTTTATATTTGGTTTATTAACAGCTTCTATAATATCCACTCTTGTTAGATTTATGGCTGATCCTTTTGCTTTGAGATAAGCATAAATTTGTACATATTTGATATAATTGCAATTAGATAGATGATATTTATTCTATAAATCTATAAACTTAGTTTCAAAATTATTTAACAAAAAATCCTTTATTCTGCAAATTCCCAGTCTTTGCCATTTCCTGGCTATAACATCATGGGAGAAACAATGGATAGGCCTCGGTTGTCATAGTGAAGTGTATCTATTGACTTTCGTAATTTTCATATGTTTAACAATCCTAGCCCAAACCTTCCAAGCACTATTTACGATTTCAAATTTACATATCTTTCTAATATGTTTGGCTTCTGTTTGTTGTAAAAATAACCCATTAACATTTCTTCCGAGAACTAGATCATAAATTGATGGTGTTATATTGATGTCCACAATAGCTATCTCAGGACTATAGATAAACATGGGTGACATTAGTTTAAATAGTGCTGCCCAATGGTATAGACTTGTATTGGGAATGGCAAGCCCACCTCTATCTCTCGGTAATGATAATAGCTTATGGGATCTCCTGATCTTTCCTTGTTGCCATAAAAATTTACTCATCAGGGAGTCGAGTGTTTTTAAAGTTTTGGATTCTACTGCAAAGGGAATTGCTCGGAACAGATATAAGCATCTAGGCAGTACATTAATTTTGAGAAAGTTGCCTCTTCCAATGATTGATAAGTGTAAGCCATTAACCCGGTCCAAATCTTTTTTAATTTTATCAATAAGAGGGTTGTAGTTAAGAGCATTTATTAGTTTAATATCAGGGCTAATAGTAACTCCCAAATAGGTAGCTCTATCCGCTCTTCTCTGATCTATATAATTAATATTATCGGTACATAATACAATTGTCTTCCCCCGGTTCAGGGAATACCCTGTGTGAATACCATATTCGAAAGTGAGGGACACTATTTCCTCCATAGCCTCAATCGGGTCAGATGTGATAACTGCAATATCATCGGCGTATGCCAGAACTTTAGTTGCATACTGATTACAAATAATTGGGTTAATAGATTGACTTTCAAGAATTTTTAAAATTAATGGATTTATATATAATGCAAATAATAGGGGTGAGCATGGGCACCCTTGTCTGGTGCCCCTTGTGATGTTAATGTAACCACATTCAGTTCCTAACATCTGAAGTTTGGCTCTGGGAGATATATACATAGATTTAATGGCTTTAATAAATTTGGGGCCGAAATTGTTATGTGCCATAACTGCCCAAAGGAAGCTCCACGAGACACGATCGAAAGCCTTTTCGGCATCCAGCAGGATCATTGACATCCTACCCCCAGTGACAGACATGGCATCGAAGAGGGCAATGGCCCTACATGTGTGATCGGTGGTTCCCTTACCAGCTACGAAGCCATGCTGCCAAGGGGAGACCAGTTGTTCAATAACCCTGCTGAGTCTCGTGGCCATCACTTTGGCATATAATTTAGAGTCCGAATTTATCAGGGAAATAGGGCGATATGAAGTTAATTGCTCCGGGGGTTTACCTTTCTTAGGGAAGACAATTATATTTGTTTCTTTCCAAGAATGTGGTGATACTCCATTCCATTGTATTCCCAAAAAGAGATCAAGAAGCAGAGGAGATATTTGACGACTAAGTATCTTATATAGGTCTATTGGTATTTTATCAGGTCCCGCTGCTTTACCCGATGAAAGTGATAACAGAGCATTTTCCACTTCATGTAGGGTGATTTCGCTCTCTAAATCATCTCTAATAGTATCGTCCTTGCTGGGCCTCCAGTTTGGAACAAATGACTGTGGCTAGAGTGAGTGCTCCTGCAAACCAAGTCCAATATTCCTTATTCTTCTGCATCATTGAAGGTATAGGCAGCAGCACATTAACACTGCAAGCTCTTCTATGCTTAGGTGTATTTCGACTTTATTTTGATTGACATTTCTCAGATTTTAGAGCTTAACATATTTTGTAATAAGAGAGAAGACAGCAAAATAGTTAGCTTGATGCCTATTTTTCCACAGAAACTCAAGAAAGGTGACCTCAATTGTAAAAAATTGTTCACAATGCTGGATGTTTTCAAGTCAATCTCTCCATTGCGCTGCCAACTCCAATTATTTACTGTTTGACATTTTTCATCCTGCTCTGTACTGTTGTTAATAGTATTGTTTGTTGTGGTCCAAAAACTGCAGGGCTATCCCCATGAGCTTCAAACAAAAGACACTTAGGGGCAGATTTATGGGTATTTGGCGTAGGGCATTGCAGCAAGTTACCTTTCTGTGCTTCCCCACGTCAAAGTGAAAGGCCAAGAATTCACTGTATTGATCTAAAACGATGCATTACATTCCTTTCCCCTGCGCTGGTGCCATTTAGGCAGCCTAGCGCCAACGCAGGCATCCTTGTTCTCAGCAGGATTGTTTTTGTGCAGGAATGAGCACCTTCCTACACAAAAACAATCCTGGTGTGCTTTCTCCTCATTCTATGCATGCTGCAGAATGCAGCACACATAGAAATAGGAAAATACGAGAAGAAATACAGTTATTTTTCCTTGTTGCACCTCCCCTGGGGATGCGTAAGGTTTTGCTGCATCGCAGGTTTACATGGTCTTGTATGACACTTCTCTGTCATAACAGAGGCCATTTTCTATCCCTTGCAGAATTATCAAACGTTGCCTTAGGGACTAGTATTCACCACTCTTAGAAACGTTCAAACATTCTAGGATGGGCCTAATTGGACCAAGTACCTTGTTGCTCTTAAAAGAAAGAATTGTTTTCACTATGTTTGTGTCTGCAAACAACCTGGTCACTGTTAGGCCCTTGCTCTAGTATATTCATCTGTAAAGGCTATCAAGCTGTAATTGAAAACACAAGGGGTCTTTACTACTCACAGCACCAGTTGCTCAGTCTCCAGTGAGGAATTTGCTTCAATAGACTCGTAGGGTATATGTGGATGAGCTAGAAAGGCCTAAGCCAATGGAGAGAGAAAGGTGCTTGAGTCTAGGTGCAACATAACTGCTACAGTTGCACTAATAACTCAGTAATAAATAAATATATTGAACGTATATTTACAGTGTAAAAGGACCATCCCATAATATGTAGCAAACTCAGTTTGACTGTGACAATAAATGTAGTATTTAATAATGCTGAGCAAAGCCATTTCCCTTGTGGCTCACCTGTTGCTCTGATAGGTAGTGCTGGTGACAAACCAGGTTATACCAGGAGACTTTCCCCAAGAATAAGTAGAGGCTGGTGGTGAGAATGACTTCCGATAGATTCAGGTGTAGAAGGGTGAAAACGTACAGATGCTCCTCCGTCCTGATAGGTGATGCAGGTAGAAGAATAAACACAAATGACAAGAGGTGAAAACTAAATCAAGGTCCAAGGAAAGAAAATACGGTAAGCTAACTCAGTATACAGAAACCTTACAACCAGTCGGTGGCAAGGCAACTTGTTCCCACTGTTCTACTACTTAAATACTTCCGGATTCAATCCGTTCTCTGATCTATTTCAGCCCCGGCTCCCACTGTCTGGCCTTCCACAGTCTTCAGGACTCTGATCTTGACCATTCCTTGTATATCCACATTGTCCTTAATTCTTGTCACGTCTTATGTTTTGTGCTATGTCCTGACTTGTGGCAAGCCATAAAACACCTTGAAGGTCTGTTTGGTCTGAGAGAAGACCTTTTCTGCTTTTAGGCGGTACAACAGTGTCAAGGAGGGATATAAAATCCTGCCCTCCTTACCATCAAGATTCATATCACTTAGGGTTAGATTTATAAAGGGCCTCCACAGTGGTGCTGGAGGTCTGGTAGTCGTGGTGGAGTCTCTGCACTCAGGGCCCGATTCACTGAACTAACTTAAGACAAAATGCCAAACTTACTACCATTTTGGTATTCATAGAAGGCACTAACTCATTTTGGTAGTCACTGGAGGCACTTACTCATCAATGTCAATTAACAGCAAAAACAGCATACAGAAACATTGGTTCCTCGGCGGCATCAAAATCGACCATGCCAGTGAGTACAAGTATTTAGGGGTTGTATTTGACAAAGAAGGCTCAGTCTGGCGCCAAAAAGAGGAAATAAAAAGGAAAGGTTTGTTAACTGCCTTAACGATGAAAAATCTTGCAAACAAACTGATGGGACCGACATTGATCCCCCTATTGAAGGCAGTTCAGGCTAAACCTCTCCCCTCAATAACTTATGGTAGTGAGGCAATGAGGGGAAGAGATGCTAAAGAGCTGGATAGGACGTTGGTCAAAGCCTATCGAACTATGTTTTGTCTTCCGTCATATACGTCAGCAGCACAAATAAGGCTGGAGTTTGGCCTTCAACAACAAGTCTTGGCTAGATACGGGGCTTATATCATATGTTGTCATAAGATAAGTAAGGCCAATCCAGACACGCTTAACTATCTGCTGTGGCAAGACATACAACATAGGGAGCTTTCCCAAGCGAAAAACTACCTCAAATTAGCTTTAGATTCCACCAAATTGTCTGTACTATGGGAGGCGCAACTCGGCCAACTTAATTTAAAAAAAAATGGTCTGGAAAAACATCCCTACTTGACGACAAGCCAGCCTTCTCGAAAAGATCTCACGCCTGGATGACCCTTAGCTCTTACAAATCGCTCACCCCACAAACATATTTCAATCAGCCCTACCCTAGGGTGACAAAAATGAATTTCCTAAGGTACAGACTGGGGATGCTTCAATGTACCCAACATTTACCACCATGGTTGAGGACCAAAAGCCAAGCTGCCTGCAGACTGTGTAACAACAAGAATGGTGACATTCTGCACGTAATTTGCCTATGTGAAGAACTGCATCAAGCACGGTCTCAACTTTTAAAAGATTCATTTAATCAGAAAGGGATCCGCACCAGAAGGCAAGCAGTGCTGGCCTGCTTTAACCCGGCGAACATTCAATTAAACTGCAGACTGGTAAAATATCTTAGGACTGCTGAACAAAAAAAACGCAGCTAAAATTTGCTCTCAAAGCCCGACTGTGTGCAACAGCTACTGGAAGTGGACAAGGAGCAATGGCGGGAACTTAATTGTAACAAGCAGAGACAACCTCCCCAGGATATCTGAGCATGCATAGTCGCTGCCCAGATTTACGAAAATATAAAAATCACAATATATCGTGATCCATTGACTGTTCCAAATACCGTAAGTCGATCATGTTTTATTACAATGTAGTTTTTATTCTAATTCTTAAAATGTTTTTAACCACGTTATACGAATTTTGTAGTGCTACATTTGCAATGGCTTTAATTAACTATGCTAATAAACTTAAACTAAAAAACTACTCATCAATGAGTAAGTGCCTCCTGTGAATACCAAAATGAGTTAGTGCCTTCTGTGAATACCAAAATGAGTAAGTGCCTTCTGTGAATACCAAAATGAGTAAGTGTTTTCTGTGAATACCAAAATAGTAGTAAGTTTAGGATTTTCTCTTGTTAGTTCTGTGAATCTGGCCCTCAGTTCAGAATCTCCGCAATGAGAATTCTCATTGCGGAGATGTGAATTCTCATTGCAGGGATTCTGCTTAAAAGCAGATACTCCCCCACAACAGGGTGGCCTCTGCCACAAGTGCAGAGGCCCTTCGTGAATCAGGCCCTTAGTGTTCAGCTGCTGATCCAGAGCGTCTCTGGCCCATAAGAAATGTGATAGCCCCAATTTGGGTGATTAATACCACTAATCCTAAACCTTGAAGGCAGGATTATTAGGTGCACATGTGTGGATTTACATTGTTTTTACTTTGTTTCTGTATCGTGTAAGATGTTGAATGAACAGTACTCCTGACAATTAAACATTATTATTGCTTACAAAGTACTTTAATTTTGGCTGGAGGATTATAATCCTCCCGTTCGCAATCTATTGATTGTAGTCACTTATTGTTATTGTTTTTTGTTTGCTAACATTGCCCAATGGTTTTGTAACTGCATTTTGTGGTATTGTGTGTTTCTTTGCAGAATTGAGCTTGAGTTCACTGTTTATGGATTTCAATTTAGAGTATTCATAGCTCAATGTCATCTTAATTTTTTTTAAATCAACACACTCCTTTACTTCTTATATGACAAGTGCCCTTTATACTTTCCTATCATATTTAATTAAATAAATACTTCTCCGCACCTCAGCTCTAATCACCATAAATAATCCTCCTTTGTCCCATTTTTACACATTTGTGGTTCAATTATTTAACGTGTTTACCCGATATAAAACTTTCCAGAATGCTTGTATATGCTTGCAGCTATTAAGGCAAAGAAAAAGAGACTTTGGCCCTTGAGTAGAGTTTAGTGTATGGGATGTTCTGTTGTGGTAAGGAGGACAGACTGTCATGGTTTGACTGAGAATCCCATCTACCAAACTATATAAGACATAGTTACTTATACCATCCATTTCCAGCAATCAAGGGCTGAAACTATTTTGACCAATGAGGCTGCAGCTTTCCACAGTGTCTTATTTGATGAGCTCAACAATGCGTTGAATCAGGTAAACAATTGACTCAGAGAATGTGAGGCATTCATTGATTTAATGTAATAGAGAGAAGCCTATTAATGTGCAAGAAGAACTGAAAAAACATTTCAGTGATTGAGTCAGCATACAGGACTTTGTCAGTGAAAGAAAGAAAGCAGGGGGCGTGGCCTGCAGCTGAGCATGGCGGCAGCGTAGAGGGAGAGCTCGCAAGTGCGGTGGCTTTCTCTGTCAATCCAGCTAATTATCTGAAACTTTTTTATCCTCTGGAGGAGGACCCAGAGGCCCGGGACCGGGCAGCGCCAAGTGCAGAAAACCCGGTACAGATCCGTGACCGGGAGAGAGCTGGGTGAGCAGCGTCCACTTGTGGCCTACACGAAGTCACAAAGCCCGGGGCTGTAGTGCCCAGTGTGGCCGACCGGAAGTCCCTACATCCCGGAGGAAGTCGGCCGGAAGTTCCCCGGCCTTGGGATGTGGAATTCATAACGGCAGTGGGAAACGGCGGAATCTGAGCACTGGCGCAGCAGCCACGGCGGATATGTGTGTTGCGAGAAACCCCTCAGCGGAACGAACAACAGGGGAACACAGAGCGGCGCAGCCGGACTGTGGGCACAGATATCACGGACAGTGGGGCACACGTGAGTGACGCTACCGATGCCGGGATAGACCCTCCAGCGGACGACTGGCACAACTCATCGGCGCACTATAGGTGTATGCGGGCGGGGTGACAGTGAGAGGGTGCGGCGCTGCCCGGTGCGCTATTGGGAACCGAGTGAACTAACGGCTGGCTCACGGGGGGACACGATCTCTGCCGCATGCCCATGACGCAGCACCTGCGGTGAGTTGGCCCACGCCCAGAAACCCCGACAAGCAAGTAACGGACACTCTCCAGGTAGTGTGGAGGCGGAATCAAGGTGGCATAGGATACAACAATAGGCCGGCAGCCAGGAACGGCTGAAACAAGGGACAGAGCTGGGTCTCCCTGTACCAAGACAGATATCGGCCATTAGGCTGCGGCCAGACAAAAGTCCTTGCGCACATATCCAGATGGCGAAAGACTTCTCCACTTGACCTGAGAGGCTAATACGGATGGGACTATTGCAGGGGGCACCAGCGACACAGTGAGGGACCCCACACATACTTGCAGGCAATATACCTGAACTCTCCACGATGAGTAACACGTTGACCTACACCGGCAAGAGAGCGCAAAGAGCGAACAAGTGAAACGCAGTCTGACCGGAGCCAGCGTCAGGTTGAAGAGGGCCCTACCCCACGCCCCGTCTCTCCTTCCACCCCGGTGACCGGCGACCCACTTCAGTGGTAGTGAGCCTCTGCACACGACAAGATGACGGGCAGAAGTGCAAAAGCTAACGGGACGCAGGCCCGCCTCAGCAAATTCGCCTACGACAAGGCGGACTCACCTCAGGCGGACTCAAGAACATCGGTGGGGAAACAGGCAGATGGACACGGAAGTAAACGAGTAACGTTAGAAGATTTTATGAATGCGCTAACACAGGTACAAGCCACGGTGGGCACCATATCCACTGAAGTCACTCTGATACGCGCAGACTTCCACAAAATGTCAGAACGAGTGAAATCAGTTGAGGTAGTCACAAAATCACTAGTGGAAGACGTATCGGAATTGCAAACGGCGATGGAACAGATGGCAGCTGAGAATAAATCCTTGAAAGAAAAGCTGGATGACCAGGAAGGACGCTCCAGGAGAAATAACGTCCGCATTCTTGGGGTTCTGTAGTCCGAGGGCACCAGAGCAACAGACCTATACGTGGAAGGATTGTCCACCTTCTTCTCCGTCGAAAGGGCGCACAGAGTCCCGGGGGGACAGCCAAAACAGGGTGCAGCGCCGAGGCCCATACTGGCACGACTCTTCAACTTCCGTGACAGGGACGCCATCCTCCAAGCGGCGCGGGTGTCCCCTCCCATCAAAATCCAGAACTCTACGCTTGCCTTTTTCCCAGACTACACGGCAGAGGTTTCCCGTCGCCGAAAAACTTTTCTAGAAGTAAAAAAGGAATTACGGGCAAGAGAGCTTTCGTACTCAATGTTATTCCCGGCTAGGCTGCGGGTGGTAGCGGATAATAAAACTTGGTTTTTTGATATGCCTGACATAGCCCGGGACTGGCTGGAGGGGTGACGACCGGCCAATCAGTCCTGCCGTTCGACTAAAAAACAGCAAGGCCACCGTTCCGACAGAAACTCAGGATCACAACAGTCGGGGCACGGAATGGAAGAACACTCACCGCTAAGAGACGCTCTTCCCGGAGCAGGACAATGACCACCCGATGTTTGTGCACTACTCAATAGACATGGTTCCTGCACGGGGGGCTGACACTGGGCTGAGGGCCTTCGAAGAGGGTAGGAGGGGCTGCCGACTCCGGGGGTCCTTCACCCCGACAAGCAAGTATCTTGTGTGAGGGATGGGTTAAGCACTCTGCTAAGTTGGGGGGGCGGGCGGATCAATGTCCGTGTAGCAGGGAGGCAGGTAGGGGGGAGTTACGGGGAGGGAAAGTTTCTCTTTTATTCTTCCTACATGCATGGGAAATGTTTAGTATGTTAATGACTCAATGTATGGGGGACGGGCCGGACACACTACCATCCGGAACACACTCTGGTCCTCACGTTCAGACTGGGTATGGCACGCACCACACAAGATAACACCTTAGATAGAGGTACACAGGACACGCAGGTAGCACCTCTACAGATCATGTCGTGGATTGAGAGGGGCCTGGGGACAAAATTAAAAGGGGATTGGTTATGCAAAGCATAAAGAGACTAGACCCAGCGCTGGTTCTCCTGCAGGAGACACACCTTACGGGTACAGCAGGTCACACTTTAGATAGAAGAGGCTATCACATGGTGGCACATTCGGAGTTCACCTCGGGGTCCCGCGGAGCGGGCATACTGTTGCGAAAGTCATCCCCATTTATACTTAAAAGCATTAAGGCGGATGAGCAGGGCTGCTTCGCGGCTGTGCACGGGCAATGAGTGAGCAGACCTTTGACCATAGTCTCAGTTTACATACCACCAGCACTCCATGCAGTTGCGTTACCAGCACTGGGGAACTTCCTCCTAGAATTGCCAGAGGGCAACCTCATCATTGGGGGGGATTTTAATGCAGTGGCACATGACACGCAGGATAGATTCCCGGTATGCACACAGACACTCGGACCCTTGCGATTCCTTGACTTTCTGGAGGCGCAGGGGCTCATAGACATATGGCGACAAATGCACCCCACTGCGCAACAATACACCTACTACTCTGCCCCTGGACGCTAAAATGGCATTTGATTTGGTCGAAAGGCAATATCTATTTGCAGTGCTTACGCACATGGGGTTTGGTCCTAAATTCATATCGTGGATAAAACTCCTTTATCCGAGACCGTTGGAGCATGTATCGGCAAATCGTCACATTTCCCGCACGATCCCGCTAGCCAGGGGGACAAGACAGGGTTGTCCACTGTCGCCTTTACTATTTGCACTGGTCCTGGAACCATTGGCCACCTTAATCAGGACTACCCAGGACTACCCCGTTACTGAAAGGGATCTGTTGGGGGGAGGGCTGGAAGGACAGAGTCTCCCTCAACGCTGATTATATGCTAATCTATTTGATAGAACCAGAAACAGGAATTCCAGAACTTCTGGCGCTCTGTGATAGTCACTCTAAAGTGTCTGGCTACACGATTAACTGGATGAAATCAGTGATTTTTGTACTCAAGGGCCCGGCACCAATCCTCCCCCCTACCTGTCCGCTAGAAATAGCAGACACTGCTTTCAAATATCTAGGGATACGAGTCACGCGAAATACTACTGACTTTTACGAGAAAAATTTGAAACCTCCCCTTGTTCGCCTACGGAGCGATGTACTCCACTGGAAGGCCCTACCCCTTACGCTGCTGGGGAGAGCAGCATCATTCAAAATGATGGCGTTGCCGCGCTTCCTGTATGTGCTAGAAAATACCCCATACCTAGTGCCACTGCGCTATTTCCAACGAATAACAGCTATGATAACGGGTCTACTGTGGGGAGACTGCCCAGCACGAATAGCACATGTGAAGCTCAATAGGAATTGGCACGAGGGAGGGATAGCATTGCCAAACATCCAGTTATACTATTAAGCAGCACAACTTAAAGTCATTAATCATTGGCTGCACGTCCCCCACGATGATCCGGCCTACCAGGCAGACAGAATACAGCTGGGCACACACAGCTTACTGGCCACATTCTAAAACAAAGGACGTGTGGCGAAACTGATGGGACCAACAAAACACACAGTGGCGTTGTGGTACAAAGCGCAGGCGAAACTCAAGTGGGATGGTGTCATCACGAAACTCACCCCTCTGTGGGACACTAAGGCGCTGGGTCATCTGCAACACAGCAAACGGTTCACGCAGTGGGATAACATTGGTATTTCCACGGTAGGTGACATGTGGGCGGGCGGAGGAGTGGTTCCCTTCTCCCAACTTCAACGAAGATTCGACCTGGGCCCCAATGAAACTTATAGATATGTCCAAATTAGACATGCACTGTTAACGGCCATACCAGAGAACACCGAGATCCCAGAAGTCTCTCCATTGGAAGATCGCTTACTTACCGACTTCATGCAATCCAGCGCCACTTCCCTTACATATCGTAAGCTAATAAATAACATACCAGACCCTTTAGACAAGCTAAGAGAGAGATGGGTGGGCGAGCTGGGAGACATAGACGAAACAGACTGGAACGCTGCACAGGCGTCCTCGAAGGAAGCAGGCATCTCACCTAAATTCAGACTGGTGCAACTCAAGATACTGCACTGGATCTATTACACGAGGACCACACTACATAAACTCCAAAGGGCAGACCATCCATACTGTCCCCGAGGGTGTGAGGAGGAAGGTACTTTCATACATACAATTTGGGAATGCCCGGTTATAGTAGAGTACTGCAGGCAAGTGATGCACATCATTTCCCAAACATTGGAGACATCTCTTACACCGGATCCCCGTACATGCTTAGTGAATATATGGGAACCCAATGATCTCACATGCCAAGGTCAACTATGGGCTGTGGTGGGTATTATGGTTGCGAAAAGAGACATAGCACAGAAGTGGGGGGCGGTAGACTCACCAACTTTGGCGCAATGGTGCAGGAATATGGATATACTCATGGTGACCGAAAGAACAGTATACAAACTAAGGGCGAATCTTCGAAAATGGAATAAAATATGGTCGACATGGAACCGTTACCGCGGGTATTTATGTTCCCCACTGATGGAAGACGATAGCGATAGCTCAGGGGACGAAGGGGAGGAGGACTGAATTTCTTAGCCAGGCTGACATACATGATTCTACCACAGTTATGGTAAATTAACAATGCTAAAACCCTAAGGACCAAGGGGTGCAGTGGGTCGGTGCCAAGTGACCTCTATGTATACGCTTTATCAATCAGTCGCTGTCAAAACTGCCACGGGCGCAAATCAACGACAGTCTATGCAATTGATTCTTTTAATTTTTTGTTATGGTTGTTTAAAAAACAAAAGTAAGATGTCATCCTATGCTAATCAAATGCAGACACTACACTTTAGACTTATCCAAAAATACGCCGCCGGACCCCCGGTTGTCGGCTGAAAGGCTGTGTATTATTTTAAATCCTTATATGTTGCACTTACTGCAGCCGGCCTCAGGGTTGTAGGCTCACTGCTGTGTATTACTAATAACTTCAATAAAGATCTTACGGTTTAAAAAAAAAAGAAAGCAAGCACAGGAAAATAGAGCGCCTGTATTTATACTGTAGTAATTTTTTACAGGACTGTCCTTTGCTTCAGGGATACTAACAGGTTTGTTTGTGAGATAGAAGAAAAACACAGACAATCCTTTTGCCACCAAAAATGTTTGTTATGAACCTAACTCATATTCACTTCCAGATTAGTATCATAATGCTGGAAGGCCCTATGAAAACTGTGGCATTGATTACTGTGGAATGTCACACTGCTTCATTAATAAAAAGCTGTGCAAAAAACAGAGAATACCACTGCTTCAAATGACTTTATCTGAACCAGTTCTCATAATGAATGCAACACCTCTGGTCTCCAGAGATGTTCAATGTGAAGCTGAATTGCTATGGATGGCCATGAAGAATGGGCCTATAGAAAGCTTATTTTTGGATGTCATTTCATCTTACATGTAATCCATTGTATGAAAAGAGTATACAATAATGTGTTCAGAATATGGCAAGCACTGGTGCTGGCTAAGCCATACCTAATATTCTAAATATGCCTCCTGCATATAAAGATTTTAGAGAAGTGTTCAGTGAGAAGAAAGTGGATACCTAACCCCTACTCATATTTATAATTCTGCTATAAGCCTTCAACATTGGGCATAGATTCCACATGGCAATATTTATTTCTTAACAACCAAATATATTTGCTACCCAAGGGCTATTTGGAAGAGAATCTTTCAAAAGGTTTTATCAAGCTCATTCTTCTGCAGGGGCTCCTATATTTTTCATAGCCAAGCTGAACAGTAAATATAGACCATGCATAGACTATAGACAGTTGAATGTGATTACCATCCTCAATAGACATTCTTTCCCCGCATCTCTGTAATATTATATCAAGTGAAAATAGCCAAAGTTGTTGCAACAATGCTACCAACATAATGGCTATTTACTCCAAGAAATAATCAAGAAAGTGTTTCTTTTTAAAAAGCATTGAGTAAAGTTACGATAGATGTAAGAAAAAAACCCTGCTTGGTTCTCTCTCATCAGTGATACATACACTTGAACATAGTGATCAAAGGTCTGCATTTTAAAACAAGAATAGTACGTCTCTGTTTTTGGCTAAACACCAGTATAGATAAGGGTCCAGGATTTCAGTCAATGTTTCGATCCCTAAGGAGATAACAGGATCAGCATCAGGACTATACTATAAAGGATATTACAGAGCCCCGCAATCATGCTGAAAGGAAGAAAAAATAGGAAGGAAAGAAGTAAGGATACAGGAAATTGTGTGTAAGATACAAAAAACATATGTAGAAAAGTACTCACAGTAAAAATGGACCTTGCAAAACACTGAAAGAAAATAGAAAAGGGGGAGACCTTGTGTGAAAAAAGTCATAGTAGGTGACCAGAATCAAAGGTAAATATAAACATTGCTTACTTCAAGGGGTAATGCAAACAATTAGCAGCCCGAAGTGTGATACCTGTAATTTGTAAGGGGGAACCAATGAGGATGCTAGGAAAATGTATTACAGGACCAAAATAGGGAAAATCAAAAGAACCATAATTACCTGAGGATATGATCCAAAACTCCAGGAGTAGGATGTTGTAAGCTAAATGAAGATGTTCACAAGCAAAGGGAGTTGATGCTCCACTGCCTGGTGCTTGAGCTTTTCCAAATAGATAGCTAATACAAGAATATTGTGTGCAGTGCATTGAAAGGAGCATCTGATGACAAAGTGTACAGCAAGTGAAAAGGAAAGTGGCCAGTCGTTGGTTCCACATTTACACCAGTGGTGTGGAAATTAAAATTAGACCAAAATGGATGGTGTCCTGGATCTGTGGATATAAGGGTAGTAGAAAGAAAGAAAGGTTACCAATGTCCTGAAAGGAGTGGCCATAGTGGCGTGGTCAAGAATTACAGACCAAGCATAGGGAGAGAACTGTTGCTATCCCCAAGGTTAGAGAAAACTGCAAATAGAAAAGTGATTATTGTGGATACATAGGGATACAAAGGAGTACAATTGAAACAGTTAAAAGGAAAGTGACTGCTTGTTGGTTTCACATTGAAGCCAGTGGTTGTGACAATGGGAATAAAAGTGTGAGGTGTCCTGGATGTGTGGATAATAGGGTAGTGGAGAGAAAGTTCGGACACATAGATACTACACAAAGTGGCCATATTGTTGAGAGTTAAAAAAAATTCAGGGTAAGGAATGCTACCCTGAATATCACAAAGTTGAATTCCTAGCAGATACAAAGGTGTCAAAAGCTGTAAGAGTACTTAGGTGAGTGGTGCAAGATGCAAACTGCAGGTCATGTCCCATCCTGGCACTAGCTTTGACCTTTGCCTGACAAAAATATGGAGTTTCTGTGCTGTATACTACACTCCAGATATAACGAGGGCTCAAGCCCTTGATAGTGACTATCTGAGAATGGGAGACTAATAATAACCTTACCCTAATATAGTTGCCTGCTCTATTTTGGAAACTTCCGTTATCTGACCTCGTCAGCGTCTTCTAGGCTTTACAATGTAGTCAGCAGAGTTGATCATGCTACTATTCCTGTTTTCCTGCTCTATACAGCAGAGAAATACTAAACATTAAGTGTCTGTTTCACGTAAATATCAGTGTCAACTATACCAAGAGAAATAGAGTTGAAGATCCACACCTTGGTGAAACTCGCTGTGGTGGATACTTCTGATTGCTGGTGAGGCTGTTACTATTATGGTTTCTGCTGCCTAGTTCCCTTAAGAATCAGGCATAGCTGCCACCCATTAAAGGTGCTTTCTGATGCATCCATAAAATAGACACAACCTTGCTATTCACATCATCACTTTTAATATTTAGTGGAAGTTCTACACTTGTTAACCGCTGGAACTAATCCTCCACGAGGCGATCCCTGTATACTACAGATAGGACCCGGTTCAACAAAAGGCAAGTAGAGCTCTGTATTGATACTCATTTTGCTGTGATAGCAAACTTCAAATATTCCCTTTTTAGACTTCTTAGGTACAGCATAAATGTTAAGTGGTGTGGATCATATCTGTTCATATAGGGACCATCAAGCCTGTCTGTGTATTTATGGACACCACCAGTGACTTTGAGATATACCTGTGTTAGATTTAGTGGGGGCCAAATGGTACAGGATCTATGTTATAGGTATATGATAAAACCTGGCTATGCCTACAAGCATGCCTAGCTGAGATGGTATGTGCACATTACTTATTGCAAAAGCCCTCTTGTGTTCGTTTTGGTTTTACGGATGATAAGGATGTGCATGGTTTGGAGTGAAATTGTTGCATTCTTATTATTTTCCCTTCCTATCACCAAAAGACTGTTGAGAGCCAATCTCCACAGTGGAATTCACACTAATGGGGTGTGTACTGGCCCCATTCCTGTTCAACCTATACACTAACGGGCTTGAGCAGGCAATGCTGAAAGGGTGCCAGGACCTCCCGCAGATAAATCGTCGGCCGATACCTACTCTCCTTTACGCCGACGACTCAGTAATTTTAGCGCGTACTCTAAATCAACTTCAGTCACAACTTGATAAATATATTTCATTTATGGATTCACTTGATCTCAAAATCAACATAAAAAAGACATTTACAATGTCAATTGGCCCAAGGACAAAAACGACCAAGCCCATAATGGTTAATAATAACAAACTCGAAAAAACCTCGATATACCCATACCTGGGCATTCTAGTGGACGATGAATTGAAATGGCAAAAGGCAATTGAAGCCAGAAACTTACACTTTCGTCGAGCATCTTCCGCACTAACTTCCTTTTCGAGGAAAATGGGGAAACCTGCACCTTCTGAACTTTTAACTATTTATTACGCAAAATGCCATAGTGTGGCCACGTATGGAGCTGGAATCTGGGGCTACGGACGCATTGATCAGCTCCAGGTCACTGAAAATGCCTTCATAAAGTATATTTTAGCCCTCCCACGAAGCTCCCCGATATTTGCCTCACATCGGGAGCTTGGCATGGATTACATTGTTGACACTATTCGGTGCCAGCCAATTTTACTGTGGCATCGGATATGGTGCAATCCTGAATGCCACTTAACCCGCTCCCTCATTACTGACTGTATAGGCCTGACAAATTGGCGGAAAATCCCGTGGCTAAATTACGTATGCAACTTCTTTAAAGACATGGAGTGCGAGCAGTACTTCGACGAGCCACCTTCAGTCGAAGATATCTCCAGGAAAAAACTAAAACAAATGTGCTTGGGCCATTTGAGAGACCTCCGCAACCAGGCAGAGATTACCAAATCGCAAAACGAAAAAATATGTGCTCAACAGGAGGGAAAAACCATACAGCCTTATTTGACATACTTTTTAACCAACTACGAAAAGTACCTTCTCACAAGACTGCGCTTTGATGTATTTTTTCGGCTGGTGTCCTTCCCGGAGACGCAAAATTGGTCTCCTAATATGATGAGGTGTCCTTGTGACGGAGTCTCCATACAAAGTACGATTCACGTCGTTCTCTTCTGCAAATACTATAAATCCGCAAGAAAGACATGGATCCTCCCAATTCTTCGTTCCAGTGGACTAAGGCAGTCCTACCCAGCACTCTCCTATTTACAATCCTTAAAAACGCCACACGAAGCCAAATGTATAGCGACTTTTCTGAAATCAGTCATAACTATACGCCGTAACATTCCTAGTTAAATAGACAAAACTACAACTATAAAGAATGTTTTTATTTTGTTTTAATGATGCTCCTTTTTTTCCCCTCAATAATGACCTAAAATCCTCGTTTGATTTCGTATTTTCTGCATTTGTAACTTTTTAAACTGTACTTTTTATGGTTATCGAATTTTATAACCGAATAAAAGTTGTTGAAACTGAAACACTAATGTGTAGTTCCTGCAAATGGCAATCTCCAGTTAAAAATGACTTATGATAGAATATGTACTTTACCTTGCAACTTTGTGGCCCATATTGGTGAAACACAGCACTACCTAACTTATGGAGTCAAAACAGTACAAGCAATAAACATTGCTCCATGATCTATACCCTAATACCTCTAAATGGAAACTGTGGGAACACAAGGGTCACAACATGTATGAAAATGCCATGAACAAATCTCCCTGAGCACTCAATTATATATTCTTAACATATATCCGTAATCTGAAACATAGAAGCAGTAATTTGACACAGTCACAGAAATCCGTAGTTCATATAATGATCCAATATCCCAGATGCTTTTTAATCAAGGCTGATTTAATTCTCAGTACAGTTCTTGTCTTCAGAAATTAGTATCCATAAGCAGCAGCCATCCAAATACAGCAGCCAACACGTGTTTCGTCATGTCTGGTAGCACACATTGACTTCTTCAGGGCTGCAACCACAATATGAAAATACATATGTGTAAAATTCTATTCCCTATTAACACATGTTATAAAAGAACTCAAAAGAAGAGTAAAAAGAATCTCGTGATGAAGAATAGAATGGAGTCATAGATATCCAAACCAACACATCTCCCGAGTATGTGTACATATAGAAAGTCAGCCATCACCCAGTAAAAAATTAGGGGACAGGTAGTATACCAGAGAAAATATCCAATCTATTCAATGTAACCTCCCCAATAATCCAAAGTCTAATATCTTACATAAAGAGATTTACCATAAGCATTAATCCATCATCAATACTCAAAAAAGCCCCAATATGTTCCTCCAGATAAAGACTTCACTTATCACGCATCTACTTGTAGTTTCGCCCCACATCTAGTAGGAAAAATTCAAACTCACACACTATAACAATCTAAATAATCTGGTAAAGTCAAATTAAGTTCACCCACAAATTTTCCTGTCAATCTATTTGAATCCTATCAAAGTATAATAAAAGGATCATAAGATTACCGTTATCTCACTATCCACCTGCGAATTCTCTTTCTTTCAATGTCAATATGAAAATCCAATATCACTTGTAAATCCTAAAATCAAACACCCCCCAAAAGTCACCTATTAATATAACATCAATTTACACAATTACTTGGGTAGATTCCTTCCAGACAATATCATTTCCTTACTCCTCATGTTCAAATTTCTCAAATTTTTCAGAGCGAAGGTCTTCCTTAATTATAAAACATAAGCCAAAGTCGTCACAAATTACAATCTGTAAATAAAAGCCCAATTTAGACGACAATTGTAACATAACTCGTCTCTTGGTATTCATTTAGCAACAATTATTTCCCTGATCTGTTACGCTTACCCTATATATTTCAGGTCCGTGTGTCTACAGCACCACTCCGTAGTCGGCGTCCTACATCGGCGCCATATTTTACTGCCTTATTATAGTATTTTTCAACCAGTGATAAGGCTTTACAGGGGGTGAACCTCAATGAACATTTTGATCTACAGCATTGCAGGTCATGTCCTCAATTTATATGCTAATAGGTTACTGATATAGTTTTTTAAATAATGTATGATTCCCTCAAGTTTATTTAACACCTTCATGCCCAGCAAGTCTGGAAAGTATTGATTTTTAATCAGAGCCCACCAGTCTTTTTGCTCTATCCATCCCTCCTTGCTCAATGCTTCTTCTGATGTAAATAATCAACTGACATACATTACTGGAAATTGCATTGAAGGTGGCAATGTATTGAGCAAATTGGGAAGGAAAACTGAGGATGTGTTAGTGGGAGAGAAGAGAAACAACAAACAGGAGAGAGTAGAAACAGGTGAAGATACAATTCACTCTCATTGAGGAAGTGCCAGAAAAGACGGAAAAGAAAGAGGTTCAATGAATGCAACACATTATGGAGATAGATAGTAAAGAAACAGAGGATGGCAGTACAGTAAGGGAGTTCTTGCTAATAACATAATGGCCATCACTTTGAGAAAAGGCCTCCCTCCATTGCTCTACTCTGCAAAGAACCCAACTATGGGGCCGATTATGATGCCGGTCGCAAAGGCTCTGACCTCTGGACGGAACGCTTTCCGACCGCAGTAGGAGGCTTTCCTTTTGACACAGTAGATTTGTGGTCCGACCGCCGTATTACGATGTCGGCAGTCAGAGTGTAATGCAGCCGGTCATTTCAACATGGTTTCGATGAGCTTACGTAGTCTGCTGACCGATCGGAACCGCACCGCAATCTCCTATGGACAGCGTTTCCGCCATCGGGAATACCATGTTGGTTTCAGACAGCCTTTCCATGCCAGCCTTTCTGACATGGAAAGGCTGTCAGAAACCGACTTTGGGGGCCTCCAGGGGCCCCCTCCCCACCCCGGCCTACGGTTGTGGGCCAAGGAGATACCGAGGGGGTCCCCGTGTAAATCCCTGCACCTTGTGACAGGCACCCCATGGTGCCTGCCACAGCAGGACCTCAACATAATCTCCTACGCCGACGACACTCAACTGATCCTCTCCCTCACCAAGGACCCCATCACCGCCAAAGCTAACCTCCATGAAGGAATGAAGGGCATCGCCGACTGGATGAAGATCAGCCATCTGAAGCTGAACTCAGACAAGACAGAGGTCCTCATCCTCTGCTCCAACCCGTCAACCTGGGATGACTTCTGGTGGCCAACGGTACTGGGGGCATCCCGACCCCCACCGACCGCACAGGCAACCTGGGAATAATTCTTGACTCAGCACTCTCAATGACCAAGCAAGTCAACGCCGTCTCCTCCTCCTGCATCAACACCCTCTGCATGATCTACAGATAGATCCTGACAGATACAAGAAAGACAGTAACCCAGGCCCTCATCAGCAGCAGACTCGACTATGGAAACGCCCTCTATGCGGGAGCACCGACCAAGCTCATCAATCGACTACGACGCATCCAAAACGCCTCGGTACGACTGATCCTCGATGTACCATGACACGGCCACATCACCCCCAACCTGAGAAACCTGCACTGGCTCTCCGTCAACAAGAGGATATCCTTCAAGCTCCTCATCCACGCACACAAGGCACTCCACAAGACCAGCCCAGCCTACCTCAACAGACGGCTCTCCTTCTACATCCCCAACCGCCAGCTTGGCTTTGCCGACCTCTTACTCGCCACCGCCCCGCGCATCAGAAGAACAATCACCGGCGGGAGTTCCTTCTCCCACCTCACCGCCAAGACATGGAACACCCTCCCACTGAGCCTACGACAGACCCAAGACCTGCTGACCTTCAGGAGGATACTAAAGACCTGGCTGTTGGATGAGCAGCGGCCCCCACCTCCTCTCCAGCGCCTTTAGACCCTCAAGGGTATATAGTGCGCTTAACAAATGACTGATAGATTGATTTATGCTGCCTGCACTAAACATCTCATCCATAAACTTCAGATGGTACTGAACGCAGCAGCTAGACTGGTTTTATAACTTCCCAAGTGGAGTGCTGTATCAGCCTCTGGCTACCTATTCACAAAGTCAAGTCAAGTCAAAAGATCTTTATTCGGATTGTAAAACATCCATAAAAGTACATGTAAAACACAGCAGAGGTAAAAACATAGTCATAAAAAGTAAAGTATACACAAATAACAGCCCACAGAGTTACCTATTCACAAAAGGATCTTCTTTAAATAACTCCTGATTGTGCATGACCTTTCAAAACTTCTGCCTCTAAATAACTTAATGCATGTTTTTGCCACTAACTGCCCCAATGAACACTCATTTCGTCTTTTGGTAACCTTCTGAAACCACCCTCTTTTTGATTGAAATCTCGATGGGTAAAGTCTCTTGCAGTCCCAGGCTCCAAGGCATGGTACCTCCTTCCTAGCACCATGCATTCCATTGAATCCAAAGCATCTTTTAACAAAGAACTTAAAACCCGGCTCTTTCGAGCCTCTAAATCACTGTAGGTTGTTAATCTAATTCAATCGCTTAAGAATTTGGAGTAGTCACTAAGGATGTATGACGAAACGACGCAGGAAAAAACTTTGCATGCCTTCACCACGCATTTTTTACCCCACATTTGTTTAGAATGCATATGCTTTTACAATGCATGCCTTTACCACACATTATGTGTATATATTCATATCTACATATATATATATATATATATATTACCTACTGGCTATCGCCAGTAGGTATATATAGTTAGGATTAATTCCCTATGGGATTTTTGAAAATTCTATGTCTAATAACTTTGGCGTTTGTGGACGGAATGGGCTGAAATTTTCAGGAAAATGGCACATTTTGTTTCTGAGCAGCCCCTGAAAATTTGGTGGGGTTTCGTCAAGGGGGGGCTGAGAAAAAAGGGGGGTCCCAAAACGCGTTTTTCCTATGTTAATTTCCATAGGGCGGTTGGACTCACTTTTAGCTCGAACGGATGAATGGATTTGCACGAAACTTGGCAAAATTGTAGGGACTGTTAGCCCGATGTGCCTTTGCTAGGTCTCAATATATGTTCTCCGGTAGTTTTTGAGAAATTAACGTTCAAAACAAGATATATATCTGTAACAGCGCTCCGGGCTGCGCTCCGGTCCGCTTACTTTTCGCGAAACGGAACTTTGCGCGCAGAAAGCTGATTGGCTCTCCGGTGTCTGTCAACATTCTAAACAGTCCGGAGCGGCCGCCATCTTATCTCTCGGTAGGATCGAGAGAGAAGAAGAGGTGAAAAACGAAGGGGGAATTTAATGAAAGGGGGCAAGGTATACCCCTCTTGACCCCCTAGGAATGTTGTTGGGGTTATTAAAGGGTCCCGTGGGGAAAAAAAAAAAAAAATGATTTTTCACGGTAGAAGCGCTTCACGGGCCGCGAACTGGGCCGCAAACTGGTAGCGAAACGGGAATTCGCCATTTTGTGTTTCGTTTTAATTAAATTACTAGGTATAAGGGGGTGCGGGAGACGTATCCTGACCCCTTATGTTTTCTGAGGGTGGCTGAGGAGGCTCATATATGTTGATACATCTCTTCCAGCGGCTGTGCGTGAGCTTTTTTTTTTTTTTGCTGCGTGACGTCTGTTAACGTTCGATTCGATGGAAATCAGGAAGTGTTGACCGCCAATTTGTCACTGCGATAAAATATTTTGTTATAAATGAATCCTTATTGGTAAACATTGTCTGCGCCATCTTGCCTTTTTGTCCAATGCCACAATTTTGTTGTGCACGGCAGCCATTTTAGATGCCTTGACCAGGCCCACTCTCTGCACGCCGTCGATTCTCAGCACGGCTCCCCACCCTCGCAAGCATCTCCCCCACGCACTGGTCACCCCCGCTCTCTCTCTCATGCATCGGCCATATACTTCCCCCAATCTCCGCTGCTCTTCCCTGAGAATCACACCCTGTGCCCGCCCGACACCTCCCTTTCACCCTATTCACTACCGCACCCTCTGACACTCCTCTTCCTCTGTGTCCGATTGTCCAGGCCGGACCCAGGCTATCACCTAGCCCTGCGGATGTAGTTTATGGCCCCAGCTGTAGAGAATCCAGATATACCAATCCTCCCGATTCAGGCGTGAGACTACTGATTTCAGTGCTAGTCTTCCGCCTCTCGATTCCTGCAAGGAAAAACCCGGGGGGATATTACCAACAACTAGCGATAATTTTTGTCTCTAACTTGTTTAGAGACAAAAATTATCGCCGCACATCAGCGAATTTTATCGCACATAAACCTTGCTATTAGCAAGGTTTATCGCAAATGCGATAAAAAACGGCCGCAATGCATGAATATCGCTGAAAAGTCAGCGATATTCATGCATTATCCAGCAAATGCTCTTAGCCATGTTATCCACCTCCCATTGGATAACATGGCTAAAAACTGCTCAGGGCAGGTGTTAGGTTTTGGAGATATTCGCGCTTAGCGCGAATATCTCCAAAAGTTGGTAATAGGAGATAGCGATGGTTAGGGACTGTTTCCAGTCGCTAAAATCTTGGCACGCCCACTTTGCATGTCATTAGTGATAAATATCACTGACATGCAAAGCGGGGCCCAAGATGGTCGCTATCTCCTTTTAGCTGTCACTAACTAGTGTTAGCGACAGCTTGGTAATAGGGAGATAATTTTATCTCTTTTTTTTGGGCTTTTAAAGCCAAAAAAGCGGAAATAAACCCCCTTGATAATATGCCCCATGATTTCTCGGGGGTTTCAGCTGACAGGGCTTGGTATTGTGTTACGTGCTAATTCTTCCAGGAAACGTCAGAGGGTCGATGCAGGGGTTCTAGAAGTGGTGATAAACCATTTAAGCCTCATGAACAAGCGCATGCTCTTTTAAAGATTTGTGAAGTACTCGGGGCGGCGGTGTGTGTGTGCCCTCTTTCAGGAGCGGGCGGGGGGACACTGCCAGCAACTTGCCAGGCCAGGCAGTGTTCAACACGTGCATCACCCTTTCTCTGCCTGCTATTGCGCTCCATGCTTCGGAAAGGTAAGAAAAAGAACGTGCATTTGAGTTTGAAATGTCCGATCCTGTAGCAGTACACTTGCAAAGCCCACACATGACAATAACCCGATTCAAGGCCCCATTCACCCGATTTTTAAAAAATATATAGCACTCCAACAAAGTTGGATTTTAAAACTTTATTAACTTTTAAATATAAGGAACGCAACAAAAACTGTAAATATATTTAAACATTTTTTGAAATTAACCAGAACTATAACGATAACAACAACAACAACAATAATATAACTTTTATGCCTAAATTACGCAAATATTTAGCTAATCTGCTAAAGGGGGGAGTCGCCATTTCTTTACAATAATCAATAATGAAAAATCAACATCAATAGGGTTGTCCGTTTTCTCGATGCAGCACTATAGTGCAACATACACAGCACCTGGGGTGTCAAGAGTGAACAGGTCCTACCTGCTTAACCAATGACTGACAAATGCTATATTAAACACTTACTATGTATAATACTTGCGTTCACAATAGTTTTACTTTATAAAACAGAACAAAAGATGTCCCCTGTAAGTAAACCCATATTAGCTGTTTCAGTTATTGAACATCCTAAGGTTTTATGACATGGGGAACAGTGGTGATATCCTGGGCGGGTGATGGAAAAACATCTACAAAGAAAACTATTACTATAACGATAACAACAACAATAATATAACTTTATTAACTTCTAAATATAACGAACGCAACAAAAACTGTAAATATATTTAAACATTTTTTGAAATTAACCAGAACTATAACGAGAACAACAACAACAACAACAATAATAAAACTTTTATGCCTAAATTACGCAAACATTTAGCTAATCTGCTAAAGGGAGGAGTAGCCATTTCTTTTGATATTTTTGATAATTCATCCGTAGCCTCTCTAATCTCCATTACAATATGTTTCTTGCTGTCGCTAGCTGATGAAAAAACTAAAGTGATAACTTCCTCATCCTTATTTTGTCTTTCTTTGTTCCTTAAGATGTTATCTGTGTCAACCTCTTCCGAGAATGCTGATGCGTTAGGGATTTCCTTGTGTTTCTTAATAGCATTGGTGTCTGCACACTTCTTTGTCAATTCTGTGAACATGATAACTGCTTCACAAACAGACGATATCTTTGTTTTTTTTTTTTTTTGTTTTTTTAAACCTTTATTTGGAGACAAGCAGGGTCAAGGGAAGTGCATACACAATACATACAGACATTCATGGCCATTACAATGGTACGTCAGAACCAAAAGATATGATATACAAGGCAATACAGGGCAGTATACCAGTCAATACAAGGAGCAACATCGGAATGCACAGTGCAAATTAGAGAGCAATGATCCAGCATGTACAGGCAAGCTAATGAAACAATACAATACGGACACAGGTGATTAGCGCACTATGAAGAAAAGCAAAGGGAACGCAGATGCAAGGGACACATATAATAAGGGTACCCGACAGGGATACGACCTCAGTTACCATCCATACACTTGTCAGAAGGGGAACTACAGCCCCCAATAGCTCGCACAGAAAGGAGACAGCGGAGCCTCACCTCAAACACTGGAAGATCAGCAGGTGCAGTGTAAAATCCCAGCCCATCAAGATGTCATCAACCAATCCCTTCACGGTCCCCTAAATCAGAATCAGAGTCCTGCACAGCTCTGGACAGGAGGTACACCTGGAGCGGGCTCCAAAAGTCCTTCGGTCTGCATCGGACAGGCATGAGGTCAGAATAGATGTTGTATTGATCCTGACAGTATATGAGGTCAGTCACCCAATCCTGAAAGCGCGGCACCCTGCCACGACCCCAGCAACAAGCAACCCTGCGCCTAGCCAGCAACAGGGCCACGTCAACAAATCTACGGTGAGAGGCAGGCACGTCCTTAGAGTAGCCCAGCAACATCACTAAGGGGTCAAATACTACCCCATCCTCCGCCATAATCTGCAGGGCCTCATGAACCTGAGTCCAATATTCTAATACACCCGCACAACTCCAAGCCAAGTGCAGGAAGTCAGCGCCTTCCGCACGACATCTAGCACACCTGTCATCTTCCGCCAAATGAAACCGTAGTTTCCTCGCCGGGGTATAATAGTACCGCTGAACAAACTTGTAGTGGATAATTTTAAGGCGACAACTAGAAGAGACATTGGCCGTGAGCCCACAACAGTACTTCCACTGCTCGTCGGTGATAGGAGCACCCAACTCGGCCACCCACTGCTCGCGCACCCGATTGGCCGGGACCGAACGCTGTCTGCGAATAGCCCCGTATAATTTCGACACCAGGTGTCGTCCATCTGAGACCAACAACACGTGGAGGGGGAGGGTAACCCCGGGCTCCGAAGGGAAATCTGAAAGCAGAGCACGCATGCCCTGCCGTAAGCGGATGAAATAGAACAGCTCTAGAGGGGAGCAAGCAGCCGCTCCAAAGAAATGAGCCTGCGTACGGAAGGCACCCGCATGAAACAGGTCGCCCCACGTGAGGATGCCCAAACGCTTACACATTCGCTGAAACCCCGTTTCCAACAACAGCGACAGATCAGGATGATAAGACAGAGGCAGAGCCGGCGAATAAAGAAAGGAGACGCCCAGCAATCGAGCCACCCGCTTCCAAGCATCCACCGTGCACGTCACAGTCGTGCGAGGTGTCTCCACGTCGGACACCTTGCCCAGAACCATCCCCTCCAGTGGGAGCGGGTGGGCAACCCAATGTTCAGCAGCAATTTGGGGCATGAACGGCGTGGGGCGCATCCAGTGATAAGCGTAATGCGCCTGAGCGCTGAGATAATAAAGCTCGAAGTCAGGGACATCGAATCCGCCATCAGCATAGGGCAACGTAAGGGTAGCCCACACCACCCGTGGCTGCTTGCCCCCCCAGACCAAACGCAATAGCTCGGAACGGAGCCTGCGGAAGAAATAAGCACCCGGATGATACGGAAGGTTCTGAAAGAGGTAAAGAAAGCGGGGTAAAACTACCATCTTGATAAGGGAAGCCCTACCGGCCATGGAAAGAGGCAAGGACATCCACCTGGTGACATCATCTGCAAGCTTGGTAATAGCCACCCCATAATTAAGCCGAACCGATTCTTCTCTGTCCAAGGACACGACAATGCCAAGATAACGCAACTCCGAGTCACACCATTCCAGAGGGTAGTCAAGGGGAAACCTAGCTACAGCAGCAGTGAGGGGGAAGAATTGAGACTTCCACCAGTTAATATGGACACCGGAGACCCCCCCAAAAGCGCCCAGCTCTCGTAAGAGCGAATTAAGGTTGTTCTCATGGTCTTTGACATAAAGCGTAACGTCATCGGCGTATAAAGAAATACCGACCTGTCGCTGCAGACAGTTAAAGGCGCTCTGCTGGTGAAACTGACGAATCCTACAGGCCAGTGGCTCAATGGCTATAGCAAACAAGAGGTGCGAGAGGGGGCATCCCTGTCGGGTCCCTCTCGTAAGAGGGAACGAGGGGGACAGCACCCCATTCACCACCACCTTCGCCATCGGATCAGTGTATAAGAGCTTAACCCATGAGATGAAGATCCTGGGGAAGCCCATTCGACAAAGAACATCAATTAGATAGCCCCACTCAACAGAGTCAAACGCCTTAGTGGCATCGAGAAAGATGGCGGCGACCGGGACAGTAGGATCAATGGTTGACACAAGCGAGAACAAGGTGCGAAGATTGTGAGAGGTAGCACGGCCAGGCACAAATCCCGACTAGTCAGGCAGCACAATAACGGGCATGAGTTCGGCAAGTCGTACTGCCAATACCTTCGCGAGAATTTTGACATCGCAGTTGAGCAATGAGAGGGGTCTATAAGAGCCCACATCCAACGGATCCTTACCCGGCTTAAGCAGCGACGTAATGGCGACCTCGCGCATGGAGCCCGGCAAACGCCCCTCCTCCAGGGACTCATCGAAAACCTCACGCAGCACGGGGGCCATGATGTCCACATAACACTTATAAAATTCAGCAGGAAGGCCATCCAACCCGGCGGCCTTCCCATTAGACAGAGACATGATGGCATTCCTGACCTCCTCCACCTCCAGGGGCCTGCCTAAGAACTCCCGATGGCCATCCGATAACCAACAGAGTGCCAGCTCATCGAGAAATCCGCCGTATCGAGTCTCACCCGTCTGCTGAGTCGTGTAAAGGTGCTTATAATGGTCAAGAAAGGTACGCTGGATCTCCGACGTGTCTCGGCAGCGAGTGCCATCCGGCGAACCAATTCCAGCACGTCAGATCCATGCCGTGGATGTCTAGTAAGGGCAGCGAGGACCTTACCGGGCCGCTCTCCTTCACAGTATCGCCTCGCCGTCCAGTATTTCCCCCTATGCTTAGCCTCTCTAGCAGCTTCCTCCTCATAGTCGGAGAGCTTAGTACGGAACTGCACCAGAAGGTCGGGATCAGAGTCAACCTGCATCCTGCGTTCTAAGTCTCGCAAATCTGCCTCCAAGCCCTCGAGGGTCCGGACAATCAGCCGAAGTACTCCACAACTTTTAGAAATAGTGACACCCCGGATAGTGACCTTGAACGCCTCCCAAATGACCTCAACGCTGTCCACAGAGCCTTTGTTCCTAGGGAAGAACGCCTCTACCTCCACGCCAAGCTCCTCCCTGAACACCGGGTCAAGCAAAGCAGTCGGAAACAAACGCCAAGGTGGGCGCGGCCTATGCAACCCGGGGACGGATAGTACAACCTTCACCGGACAGTGATCAGAATACGTCCGAGCCAGATGTGTAGCCTCCCGTAGGTCAGCTCCCAGCCCCCTAGAGAGAAACACATAATCCAGTCTTGCCCATGAACTAGCATGTGTGGTGTAATGAGTGCCCTCCTTGGTGGCAGGGTGGGCGTACCTCCAGCCATCGACCAGCCCGGCCTCTTCCACAATCCCACGTAACACTTCTCTGGCCTGTACATTATACTGAGGGCTCCCCTCCGATCTATCCGACTGGGCATGAAATGCAAGATTGAAATCACCTCCCCACACAATGTAAGTGGCATCCACAGCAAGAACATGACCCCACAAAGTGACAAAGAAACTTGGCGTATCAACGTTAGGAGCATAGCAATTAACAAACAAGACAGTGTTCTGCCCAAGCCGCCCCCACAGTAGCACATATCACCCCTCAGGGTCCCCAACAAATCCCAGTTCCTGAAATGCGAGCGATCTTTTAACAAGGATAACAACCCCCCGAGCATAAGAAGAATAGGAAGCAAACCTCCTGGCCGCAGCCCACCTCCCGCCAAAGTTGGGGGAAGGAGCGGGACGCAGATGCGTCTCCTGGAGGAGAGCAACATGAATAGCATGCCTGTCCAAGTACTGGATCACACTACGACATTTCCTGGCATCATTAAGTCCCCGTACATTCCAGGACAGAATCGATATCTGATCTATAACAGCAGTCGACATTACCCAATTTCAGGGCCCAACGGGACCCAATAAGCAAACACAGGGCATCCAACCACCAGCAACAGCCAAAAACAGGTCCACACCCTAGGGCGCAGACACCCCCCCACAGACACTCCGCACAGTCCCCAGCCATCTCCAAACCAATCAACCAAAACCACAACGACCCCCCCCAGCCAAACCGCCCATGCAACACGCACTCAGAACATACTGCACGCCGCATGCCACCAATCCATCTCACGCGACCCACAACTAGCACACGTGTTTCTCTTACCTTACATAGCACACCCCATCACGTGGCAGCCTAAAATGGCGGCCAACGCATCCGGGCCCAAGTCGGATGGCAAAACGGACCACATGATCAGTGCCGCCAGATGAAGAAATGAACCAGCCTAGATAGCAGGCATAGCGCCACGCCCATACATCCAGACAGCAGCAGCACCTATTGTACCGACCCAGAGGTTCTGGGCAATCACACATGGACAACTTCACTCCCGCCCCATCCACCCACCTGAGATCACCCCAACAGTCAGGCCACACGCGTCCCCACCCCCCCCCATTCCCCAACAAACATCCAGTCAAACAACAAAGGACTAGAATCCAAACCAAAGGTACACATGGGGCACACCCTCCGGGGAACCTTCCAGAGGTGCACGACACCACTCCCTCACGCCACGCCAGTGTCCGCGCCAACAAGCGTCAGACGGCCCCAGGCGCCGCGCGGGGGGGTGGGTGCCCGGAGCGCAGCATCAGACAGCACCATCCCGCGGTGCCACCCCGACCCCAGGAAACAGCAAGCACTCACGCAGCTCATGAAGGACATGACCCCCGCTCCAACAAAAGTAAAAGCGGGCAATAGGAATGCGGAGAAGGAGGGCAACAAAACTAAATATGAAAGACACGCGACCAGAACACTCCAAAAACAGGAAAAAGTGAGCCAAAGTCCAAAGTCACCACAATCAGGCGACCTCCTCCTCAGCCGCTGAATGTTCGTCCTCAGGGCCTCGATCGCCTCCCCGGTCCGCAGCTGCCCGCTCGCGCTGGAGGCGCTTCGCAAAATCCTCAGCATGCTGTGGGTTGGTGAAGAAATGTTGTTTAGCCTGGTGCGTCACTCTAAGTTTAGCAGGGTATAACAGGGCGTAGTCTACTTGCAGGTCCCGAAGCTTCCTCTTCACCCCCAGGAACTTACGACGCTGATCCTGCACCATCGGCGTGAAGTCAGGGTACATGGTGAAAGACACTCCTTCGAATGAGAGGGCCCTGTTAGTGCGGGCGGCCTGGAGGGCGGTGTCCCGGTCTCGATAGTTCAAAAGGCGCGCAATAATGGGGCGCGGTGCAGCCCCAGAAGCCGGCCGAGGCCCCAGTGTCCGATGTGCTCTCTCAACGATGAACTGGGATGAGAACACTTCCGCACCAATGGCGCCCACAAGTAGCCTCTCCACATAAGTCTCCATTTTGCCCACATTCGTGGATTCCGGCACACCTACAATGCGCACGTTGTTGCGCCTACTCCTCGCCTCCAACTCCTCGTTCTTAGCGGCAATGACACGCAAGATATTGTCCATTCTCGCCAGTTGGGTGGTATGGGTGGTCGCTGTGTCATCATGGTCCGAAATGCGCTGTTCCGCCGCCGTCAAGCGCTCCTCGTGCACATCCAACTTCTGGACAACCGCATCCATGCGTGATGATATCTTGTCCACTTTGTCCACTATCGTGGCAACCCCTGCCTCATCTCCTGCATCATTTGGGCAAAGTCCGGCGGCGGCGGCTGCGGGACACTATCAGCAACATTCGGGGGGGGGGGACCGCGAAGTTCCAGCGTCCTGGAGCAATCGCGTCGCCCGCCTAGCCCCTCCAGAATCAAAGGACAGTTTGGATTGTTTAGTGTCCGGCTTCCCCATAATGGTGCGCTAGAGTTATAATGGGGGACAAAGAGCAAATAGGGTCAAAAGCGGACCAAGGGTAAGGCCACAAGCAAAAGGCTCGAATCGTGGGGGCACGAGCAGGCCAGCGCGCCCCGCCACACCCAACGACGAGAGAATGGCCGTCCCCGCTCCAAGGCCCAAGGAGCGAGCCCCCAGAAACCAAGAAGAAGATCCGTGGCGCCTCCGTTAAGCATGAGCGGATTTTGCGGATTGGCAATCCGCGAATTTTGCGGATTTGCGGATTCGCAATCCGCAAAATCCGCGAATTCCCGCGAATTTGCGGAATTTTTTTTTTTTTGTGTTCGCCCGTGTTTCTGCCAGTTCGCGAGGGTTTTTACAATTTCGCAAATTGCGAACTTACCTGTCGGGTCGCAAGTTTCGCGAACTTGTTGTTTCTACGTGTCCAGCCTGTTTGGGACACTCTTCTTCATCACTGCCACTCTCTGTCACCACTGCCACTCTCTGACTACTCATGCCACCCTCTGGCCCACCCATGCCACCCTCTGTTTCATCACCACACCCTCTGGTTGTCCAGTGTACATTATTTTCGGCAAAGCAAAGCACACCTTCCCTGCCTCAAGTGACCTGAATTAATTTGGGGCTGATTAATGTGTCACAGAATATTTTTTTAGCTGGCACCTGCTTCCTTAGTGCGCCCTGATTAGTGATCTTTTGCACTTGCTAAGTGCTTTCATTGTTGCAAAATTAGTTACAACACCTGCCCTGCCCCAACTGACAATAATGAATTAGGGGCTGATTAATGGATTTTAACTTCCAGCCTGGCTCCTGCTTGTCTCCCTTAGCTGTAATTCAGGACCTTTGTGGCATATGTGTAACTATTCTGAGGTTCAGAGCAGGGTCACATAATAGTTTCAACTGGCAACTGAACTCTGGAGGGGCCCCTCAGGAAGCACTACAGGAAATGGCTACTAATGATGTGCCTGAACTTTTGAACCTGGTAAGTAGTTACTTTCAGTTTTGCTAAGATCGTATTTCTGCAATTTTGCACTTATTCGCGGGGCGCGAACTCACGCGAACAGTGCGAGCAGCGCGAGCAAAATCCGCTGCTCGCGGATTTGCGGATTTTGCGGGAAATTCGCAAATCTCGCGGATTGCGGATTTTCCGAAAATCCGCAAAATCCGCGAGCGTAACGGATTTTCCGCCCATGCTGCCCTCCGTGTGCAATGGTATACGGGCAGGCAGATGCAGGAGCCAAGAGATAAGTCCGACAGCAAACGGCTTGCCCAGCGAGCGAGCGGGCCCCGATGAAGAGGGGCGGAGCAAGGCCTACAACACACGTGCAGAGCCCCGGACTGGCATGAGCAACGACGCCGGACCAAGGGGCATCAGACTTCCAGAGCGCAAGTCGGGGAAACTTGGGGTCCCCGTAACTTCGGCCAGCAACCTCCAAACGGCCCAGGAATTGGACCGTGGGTGGTCAGTCGGTATCCCAGTAGATCCGTGGGGTCAGATCAGGGCGCAGCGATGGTCATCAGGATCTCTAGGCGGATAATAGCTCCGGGCAGCGGGAGCCTCACGACAGTGCGGCCATTCCGCAGTGCGCCCTCTAGCGCCCCCGACGATATCTTTGTTTAGTCATTAGTGTTAAGTGTGTCTGAAAATACAGTGCCCTTCTGTTTTTCTTTCTTCAGGCTCTACAGAGTTTTGTGTGTTGTTCTTTTGAGCGACAATTATTCCAGAGGTTTCAGGTTCACTTGTTTTGTCCTGCAGTGAGTTAACAGCTTTAGAGACTTCATGTTTATTTGCTATGTCCTGCTGTTCGTCAACTGCTTCAGAGACGTCAGCCTCATTTGTTATGTTTGACTAGATCCTGGACCTGCCCGGCCGCGCCCAAAATGGCGCCGGTGTAAATGGGACTCGTAACTGCTTGTTGTGTACTGGTTGCCCAACCTTGATATCACGAGATACATATGCAGTTTTGAAGCACATGGCGGAGGCTCGTCTGCTGTAGTGGGGCGCCCCTTTATCGTTTCAGTCGCCATTCCGCTCGCTTTTGCTACACTGTGCATTTTCCGCCATTCAGCTGTTTACCGCCCGCTCTTACGGCTACAGCGTCTCGCTCACCATGTAGTTGAGTTGCTCCCACTCTTGCGGTGCAGCGATAGGCGGCTGCCACAGGACTCTTAAAATGGCGGCCGGCTCTTCGGATTTGGGCCTGGTCCAGTAAAATGGCTCTGGGACACCTTGGAACTCGGACGCTTGTCTGCCAGGGCTTGGGTTCCATTCTCGAAAGCGTCCCCTCAGCCTTGAAGATTGTACAAAAGTCTTGGGGGCCGTCGACTCCCGCAGGCTTCCGGTGGGGAGCGGCTGCCATGATTGCTTGCGGAATGGCCACGACGGAGCTACGAGATGGTGGTGCTCTCATGGTGACGCCAGCTTCAGTCTGAAACATCCAGAAACAAGGTGGGGCTTTCATCGTTTGGGAAAAAAAATGTTTTAATCCAATGAAAAGTGTTATTTTTAGGTCACATGACCTAGTCTTACATCATTAGGAAAACAAAAGTAAAATGAACCAATGAAAAGTTTTATTAACAAGTCACATGACCTGTTATGCTTACGTTACGCGCTGCGCGGCGCGCTCTGGATCGTTTCCGGGAAGCTGCGCCTTGCGCACCGGAGGACTTCCGGGTGCGCTAACGCGTCGCGTCATATGACGCATTACGCGACAATGCAGGTCCAGAATATAGTCAAAATGTCTCCACCAACCAGCGGTCGGAATACAACCGCTTTCAGCAGTCAAAAAAGTTCGGTTAAATCTTAAGAGCGGGAGCAACTCAACTACATGGTGAGCGAGACGCTGTAGTCGCAAGAGCGGGCGGTAAACAGCTGAATGGCGGAAGAGGCACAGAGTACCAAAAGCGGGCGGAATGGCAACTAAAACGGTCAAGGGGCGCCCCACGACAGCGTGTCTTCAAGTCAAACGGATTGTGGGACAAGGTCCAGAATGGAAGAGTCATCAAAAGGGAAAAATTTCGCCGGACCCCGGGAGCCGGCCGCCTATGCCGGGGGCGATCTCAGGCCACACCAGGGCAACACGACTTGGGGAGGGGGCAGGAGCCAAGTGCCCCCTCTCAGTCCGCGCCATCTCACCGCCCCTCGGGGGCCTCCGTCAAGCGGTTTAGGGAGGCACCGTATCACATTATTTTCCAATGCAGTCAGGTCCACAAACGGACCCCACTTACTTTGAATAGTGAAGCTGCAGCAGGTGGAAATAAAGTTTAAACAGTGTTACAAGCGCTGCTTAGAACTCTGAAGTATGGCACTCAACATCCAGGACTTATGCCATTTGTGTAAGGCAGTGACATCGAAGCAACTCAGGGACAGAAAGCATGAACGAACATTCACGTATGAAAATCTTATTTGGGGAAGGGGTAGAATCCAAACGCCCCCTCCCAGTTCGCGCCACTACACCGTATGTGGAAAATCTGAAGCCATCGTTCTACAAACTCTCAACGCTTGCTATCAGTGCACGAGTTTCATGCTCGATCGATTGAGCTAGCCGGATCGGGCAATAAAAAGTATAAAATAGTTATGTAAATAGTTATTTAATAAAATGTTTTACCCTGTTTCTTTGCTGGTGTGTTGTCTATATTTATAATATTTGCATAGGGTTTGTCGTTATTTTGGGCGGGGTGGGTGGCGGAGTTGAGCTGTCTTGCAGCCCTCATGGTGTGGGGCTCAGTTCATTTCACTATTTTCGTATTTCTCATGAAGGGTTGTTCCTAATGTTTGTATTTTACTGAGGTCAAAAAGAGATCGAATTAGTGGTCTACTGATTTTGCTCGATTACTTTTATTTTTTTACACGATTTTTCACTATCTGCAAAGACTAAACAGAGTATTGCGACTTTGTGCTTGTTTGTAAATAGAGAATGATCCAAAGAGAACCAATTCTAAAACGGTAAATGCTTGGATAACAATCAATCAAATGGAGAGACAAGCAGGTACGACGGATTACAACGGGGGTAAAGGTCTGCGTTAACTACCCTTCACTATCTGCAAAGAGAGAGTACTACTAAGAGAAAAGAGGGGAGTGGGGGGGGCAGCGTTCAAAGCACATCAGCGTGCATAAACATGAAAACGTTTTTACCTATCACGTACTTGACATTTGACAGCTTTTGATATTTGCTATTAAAAAACCATTGAAATTCACAGAAAAAACCATAGGTTATAGTCGATATATAGTTAGGAATTTGCATTTACAAAACCTTGAAAATTCAATGAAAAAACCATTGGTTTTAGGCCATATATAGTTAGGGATTTGCATTTACAAAACCTTATTTTACTCGCATAAAACCATTGAAATTCCATATATAGTTAGATGCGCTAACTATATATCGCGCACCCGCAATCCACTGCTGATGATGTCACATATTACATCATTCATGACATGGTTAGTGACATCACTGATGACATCACTGATGACATCTCAAATGACATCACTGATAAAATCACTGATAACATCTCATTTGACATGACTGATCACATCACTGATGATATCATTCATGTGATAATACCATGAACCTCTTCAGACTCTAATATAACCTTAGATACAATCAGTGTAAACAGACAGTCACAGACTGTCACTCATCCATGGAGTTACTCACACACCTAGTCAGTTATGCCAAAAATCAATCACACCTCCATTTTCTCAACTATACAGTTATACACACCTTACTTATTCAAACATATACTAACACATATTTACTTTACTCTCTTATACAATCTCTGATACATGTTCACAATGATCCATACAGCCACTCACACATTCACTGGCTCTTATGCAAAGTTATTTATAGATGTCAACTCTCACATGTACTGTGTTTTATATATGTACTTACTTTGACATGTAGCACTGAGATATCCATTCACTCACTAATACACTCATGCTCATTCAACCGCCCATACAGCTGTTTCCACATGCACTTTTGAATCCATACATATAGTGAATCAACTACTCACATATCTATGTACAGAGTCACACACCTCCCAGCCACCCATACACACACACTCAGTTTCCCATACAAATACTTGGACAACCAATGAATAACCCATACAGTTACTCATATAGCTACTGATCAACATATGCAGCAGTTTGTAGAACAACAGATATAATGATGCACAAATTAAAACAGTTTAGTCACTAACCCATGCACTCAGTGAGACACATTTAATCACTCACTCATACAGTCAGTCATGCACCTACTAAATCCTTCATCCAGACAGTTATATATCCACTCATTCTTCAATATGTAAGACATATTTTAACTTTACAGAAACATACAGTCACTGGATGTTGTCATCAGTGATGTCATCAGTGATGTCACTAACCATGTCATGAATGATGTAATATGTGACATCATCAGCAGTGGATTGCGGGTGCGCGATATATAGTTAGCGCATCTAACTATATATGGAATTTCAATGGTTTTATGCGAGTAAAATAAGGTTTTGTAAATGCAAATCCCTAACTATATATGGCCTAAAACCAATGGTTTTTTCATTGAATTTTCAAGGTTTTGTAAATGCAAATTCCTAACTATATATCGACTATAACCTATGGTTTTTTCTGTGAATATATATATATATATATATATATTTTTTTTTTTTTTTTTTCAAAGCAATTTGAAATAAATCACCGCACTCTTCTAGGATTTGATTAAGCTTTTTAATCCATCAAGGAAAAAACTTCCTCACCTACGCGTTTCAAACAGATTACTGTTCTTGCTCACGGTAGTTACAAGTCCATTTTTTCTTTTTACTATTTATACCCTTCTACCCATGTTGCCATTAGGATGCATTATGGGAGGGGTAGTTTTAGGTGAAAACAAACCATGTCAGGTCACTTTTACAAGTTATCAAAGTCTTTTTTGGTGACTTTTTAGGATGGCATTTGGCGGCTGAGTGCCTGGCTTTAATTATATTAAAACCAATTCAAAGCAAAACGAGTTGTTATCTCGCTTGCTGCATCTATGTGCTAATATTGCACATAGTGGGTAATAGCTGAGTGCTGATTGTGAAAGTCATTGACTTGTAACTTGTTCCAGGACACTGACAACAAGTTTTCCTTTTAGTACATAATGCTCACAATTTGGAAATGTATAGGGTTTAACTGAAACCATATGAAAAAATATGGGGGAAAAAAACTTTGTGTTTGTTATTAACAGCGTTTATTTTAAATTTTGTCAGTGTCCTGGAACAAGTTACAAGTCAATGACTTTCACAATCAGCACTCAGCTATTACCCACTATGTGCAATATTAGCACATAGATGCAGCAAGCGAGATAACAACTCGTTTTGCTTTGAATTGGTTTTAATATAATTAAAGCCAGGCACTCAGCCGCCAAATGCCATCCTAAAAAGTCACCAAAAAAGACTTTGATAACTTGTAAAAGTGACCTGACATGGTTTGTTTTCACCTAAAACTACCCCTCCCATAATGCATCCTAATGGCAACATGGGTAGAAGGGTATAAATAGTAAAAAGAAAAAATGGACTTGTAACTACCGTGAGCAGGAACAGTAATCTGTTTGAAACGCGTAGGTGAGGAAGTTTTTTCCTTGATGGATTAAAAAGCTTAATCAAATCCTAGAAGAGTGCGGTGATTTATTTCAAATTGCTTTGAAAAAGTCTGAACGAGTCTTGTCCTTGACTCGGCACCGGCACCAGCTGAATGGCCGCTCCTCCTCCAGCAAGGGACATTTGCTTGAATATATATATATATATATATATATTGTTCCCCCCGCCGCTGGTTAGGAGAAAAGCTGGCATGGGCGGTCCTGTTGCAGCCACCAGCTGGCTGTATAAATTCGTTCCGCAACACATCAAAATTATGATGAAGACAGGACACCCAGAGCTGCAGTTTCACAGGAGTTTATTTGGCAGATGACAAAAGTTCCACGACGCATTTCGCCATTACGGCTTGGTCACGCTCGTCTCGTGGCGTTAGTTGCCAATATTTAAACACCACACCCTAGTGCATAGATTAACATCACGTAAGCATTGTGGCGCCCATCTTGTAACATGTAAATATACTCACAATCATGTATTAAATAGTATTCTAATCCACAATATGCCTGTGTTTTAATTCAGTTGGGTCAAGAAGCATAAGAATATCACATTCAAATAATAGTATGCAACAATTCCAAATTAAATTATGTTCAAAAATTGTACTTAATGTAATGCAAAGTATTTGACATTGCCGTCTATACACAGTTTCAGTAATCGCAACTATGATACATTCACTTAAATAGTGAACAGAGCTAGAATATCGCTCACTCCACGTGTAACATGAGATGCCCCGTGATTGGTGTCTGTGTGCTTACGTCATTGTTTGTTTATGCTACACTGTAGTATTGGGGCAAAAACAACATTTAGGCAGAATGGTATAGTGGTTAGACCCAAGGCATGACAATATATATATATATATATATATATATATATATATATATATATATATATATATATATATATATATATATATATATATATTTTACCTGGAACTTTTGAAAATTCTATGCCTAATAACTTTGGCGTTTGTGGACGGAATTGGCTGAAATTTTCAGGAAAATGGCACATTTTGTTTCTGAGCAGCCCTTGAAAATTTGGGGGGGGGGTTTGTCAAGGGGGGGCCGAGAAAAAAGGGGGGTCCCAAAACGCGTTTTTCCCATGTTAATTTCCATAGGGCGGTTGGCCTCACTTTTAGCCCGAACGGCTGAATGGATTTCCACGAAACTTGGTAAAATTGTAGGGACTGTTAGCCCGATGTGCCTTTGCTAGGTCTCAATATATGTGCTTCAGTGAATTTTGAGAAATTAACGTTTAAAACAAGATATATATCTGTAACAGTGCTCCGGGCAGCGCTCCGGTTCGCGAACTTTTCGCGTATCGGAACTTTGCGAAGCGAAGCTGATTGGCTCTCCGGTGTCTGTCAACATTCTAAACAGTCCGGAGCGGCCGCCATCTTGTCTCTCGGTAGGATCGAGAGACAAGAGGAGGCCAAAACAAAGGGGGAAATGAAGGAAAGGGGGCAAGGTAGACCCCTTCTGACCCCCTAGGATTGATGAGGGGGATATTATAGAGCCACGCCGGGCCCAAAAAAAAAAAAATAAATAAATCAGATTTTTTCGCCGTAGAGACGCGTCTTGGTACGCGAACCGGGCAGCTAACCGGGCAGCTAACCGGGAAGCTAACCGGCAGTGTAACGGGAGTCTGAGGAGTAGCTGATTGGCTGTCAACATTGTAAACAGTCCGGAGCGGCCGTCATCTTGTCTCTCGGTAGGATCGAGAGACAAGAGGAGGCCAAAACAAAGGGGGAAATGAAGGAAAGAGGGCAAGGTAGACCCCTTCTGACCCCCTAGGATTGATGAGGGGGATATTATAAAGCCACGCGGGGCCAAAAAAAAAAAAAAAAAATCCAATTTTTTCGCCGTAGAGACGCGTCTTGGTACGCGAACCGGGCAGCTAACCGGGCAGCTAACCGGGAAGCTAACCGGCAGTGTAACGGGAGTCTGAGGAGAAGCTGATTGGCTGTTATCATTGTAAACAGTCTGGAGCGGCCGCCATCTTGTCTCTCTGTGGGATCGAGAGACAAGAGGTGGAAAAAAAAAAGGTGTAAATGAATGAAAGGGGTAAGGCATACCCCTCCTGAACCCCTAGGATTGATGAGGGGGCTATTAAAGTTCCCTGGGGGGTGAAAAAAAAAAATTGCGATTTTTCGCGGTAAAGGTGCTTCCTGGTACGTTAACCGGGCAGCTAACCGGCAGTGTAACGGGAGTCCGACATATTGTGTTTTTTGAACGTTTGTGATATGTGCACGTGTGGATTTTGTCTAATTAAGGTTAAAAACATATATATATCTTTAAGCGTGTTCTGGCGCGCTTACGTTTTGGGTTTGGTTCGCGCTGCAGAGACGATACGTCACGGTTATGCGATGCATCATGAGGCGTCTCACGGGCTACGTGATACGTCACTTAATAAAGAATATATTTTACAGCTATAGATATTAGCTTTTAAAAAACCAATGAAATTCACAGAAAAAACCATAGGTTATAGACCATATATAGTTAGGAATTTGCATTTACAAAACCTTGAAAATTCACTGAAAAAAACCATAGGTTATAGACCATATATAGTTAGGGATTAGCATTTAAAAAACCTTATTTTATTTGCACAAAACCATTGAAATTCCATATATAGTTAGTTGCACTAACTATATATCGCGGACCCGCAATCCACTGCTAATGATGTCACATATTACATCATTCATGACATGGTCAGTGACATCACTGATGACATCACTGATGACATCTCAAATGACATCACTGATGACATCAATGACATCTCATTTGACATTACTGATTACATCACTGATGATATCATTTATGTGATAATACATCTTCAGACTCTAATATAACCTTAGATACACTCAGTGTAAACAGGCACTCACAGACTGTCACACATCCATGGAGTTACTCACACACCTAGTCAGTCATGCAAAGAATCAATCACATCTCCATTTCCTCAACTATACAGTTATACACACCTTACTTATTCAAACATATACTAACACATATTTACTCTCTTATACAATCCTTGATACAAGTTCACAATGATTCATACAGCCACTCTCACATTCACTGGCTCTTATGTTCAGTTATTTATATATGTCAACTCTCACATGGAGTGTGTTTTACATATGTACTTACTTTGACATGTAGAACTGAGATATCCATTCACTCACCAATATACTCATGCACACAGTCAACTGTCCATACAGCTGTTTCTACATGCACTTTTGAACCCATACACCTAGGGAATCAACTGCTCACACATCTATGCACAGAGTTATACACCTCCCAGCCACCCACACACATACTCAGTCTCCCATACAAATACTTGGGCAACCATTCAATAACCCATATAGTTACTGATATAGCTACTGATTTAAACATGCAGCAGTTTACAGAAGAACATAAATAATGATTGCCAAATTAAGACACTTTAATCACTAACCCATGCACTCAGTGAGACACATTTAATCATTCTCTCATACAGTCAGTCATGCACCTACTAAATCCTTCATCCAGACACTTATACATCCACTCATTCTTCAATATGTAAGACATATTTTAACTTTACAGAAACATACAGTCACTGGGTGTTGTCATCAGTGATGTCATCAGTGATGTCATTTGAGATGTCATCAGTGATGTCATCAGTGATGTCACTGACCATGTCATGAATGATGTAATATGTGACATCATTAGCAGTGGATTGCGGGTCCGCGATATATAGTTAGTGCAACTAACTATATATGGAATTTCAATGGTTTTGTGCAAATAAAATAAGGTTTTTTAAATGCTAATCCCTAACTATATATGGTCTATAACCTATGGTTTTTTCAGTGAATTTTCAAGGTTTTGTAAATGCAAATTCCTAACTATATATGGTCTATAACCTATGGTTTTTTCTGTGAATATATATATGTATGTATATATATATATATACATATGTATATATATATATATATATTCACTGAAAAAACCAGAGGTTTCACACCAGTTATAGTTAGGAATTAGCATTTAAAAAACCTATTAAATTCACTGAAAAAACCAGAGGTTTCACAACAGTTATAGTTAGCTGGAAATTTTACTGACATAAAACCATTGAAATTCCCACGTTATAGTTAGTCGGACTCACTATAACTTGCGCGCGCAATGCACTGCTGATGACATCACATATTACATCACTCATGACATGGTCAGTGACATCACTCATGACATCACTGATGACACCATCCTTGTGACACAGTGACAGACCTCCTCGCACTGTAAAGTAACCTTTGAAACACATATTCAAAAATAGAAACTAACATTTTCAAAAAAGTGATTTTCAAATGAGTGATGTAATATGTGATGTCATCAGCAGTGCATTGCACGCGCAAGTTATAGTGAGTCCGACTAACTATAACGTGGGAATTTTAATGGTTTTACGTCAGTAACATTTCCAGCTAACTATAACTGGTGTGAAACCTCTGGTTTTTTCAGTGAATTTAATAGGTTTTTTAAATGCTAATTCCTAACTATAACTGGTGTGAAACCGCTGGTATTTTCAGTGAATTTCAAAGGTTTTTTAAATGCTAATTCCTAACTATAAGTGGTGTGAAACCTCTGGTTTTTTTCAGTGAATTTCATAGGTTTTTTTAATGCTAATTTTTAGGGCTTCATACCTATGTACTTTTTAGTAAATTTCTAAGCTTATTTTTTCAAAAATGTCTATAGCTGAGAAAGGTATGTTTTTTTTAAAAATGAACACTATAATGTATATTATAATATTATTTTTTGTTTTGAAATAGTTTTTTTTTTATATTTTCGTCTCTGGAACGCTCCCGGTGCGCGCACCGGTAAACGCCCCGGTGCGCGTACCAGTGCGCGTCCCGTCAGCGCATCAACAAAAAAAAAGAAAAAAGTATGAAGGAGTGACTATGAGGAATGGGGACAGAGAGATTGGTGTTAAGAGAAAGAGAGCTAGAGGGAGGAACACAGAGGGACTGTGTAATAGATAGTAAAACAGAGAAAAAGTGTAAGAGGAAGTAACTGAGAAAAAGAAAAAGAATAAGGGAGCAAAAGAAGAGAAGAAATAGGAAGAAGACTAAAGCAGAAGTTCTGGGAGAATGTGAATGACAGTTAAGTATGGGGAATGACAGATAGTGACGGAACCAGAGAAAAGGAACAGCGGTGACGGAGGGAAAGAAAATAGCAGTGAGTGTAAGTAAAGAGGAGTGAAAGAGGGTACATATAAGTGAATAAGGGTAAGACATGGGGAGTAACAGAGAGAAAGAAGAGAGAGAGTAAAAGAAGGAGTTTCACAAAGGAACTAAGTGAACCAGTAAAAAAGGTAAGTGAAGGAGTGTGGATAGGCAGAGGTACTGAAAGAAGTTGAATGTGGTAGGAAGTAAACATGGAGGATAAGAATAAGTGAGGGAAGCAAAGTAAAGAAACAGGGGTGAGGTAGGGTGAGAGAAAAATAGTGAAAATAAAACAAAAGGTGATAACAAAAAACATTTTGTAAACACACTTACCATATAATTAATGAAAACTTGTATCTGTGAAAGATAAAAGAAAAAACACGTTATAATTACTTAAAAATATATAATAAAATAGAAGAAACAGTTCATGAGGTTTAAAAATCTAAAAATGTTTACTAAGAAATGAAGCAATAGTGAAGGATACAAAAACAGAAAGAAAGTAATGTAGTTTGAGAAAAAAGAAGGAAAAAGAAATAGAAAGAGAACAAATTCCTAAAGGTAAGTAAGATACTAAAAGAATGTAAGATATCAAAACAAAATCAGTAAAGATAAAAAAGTAAAAGGAAAATGAGTGAAAAGGAGAGGAGTCTGAATGAGAAACTATTAATAAAAAAGAGGAATAGAAGATGACTGAGAGTGAGTGAAGTGAAGTCACAGAGTGAAGGGATGAAAGGAATGAGGTTATTATAGAACGATGGATAAAACAGGAGTGAGAGAGTAAGTACACAGAAAAAAAAAAGGACGGACTGAGTGAACTACAGTACAATGAGTGCGAAAGAAAAAAAAAGGACAAAAAGAAAGAGAGGGTAAGAAAACTAAAGCAGTGGTACTGAGAGAATATGAAAAAGATAAAAAGTGGTGGAAGGAAGAGAGAAATGCAGACAGTTCCAATTAGATTGAGAAGTTGTGAATGAAGTGCAGTAAAGAAACAGCAATGAAAAAAGAGTGTAAATTAGTAAAGAGAGGTAAATAAGGGCGAAAAAGGAAAATGAGTGTGAGACAATGTGAACACAAAATAAATTACACAATGCAAACTACACAATAACTTCTACAATATGTTACATTATTTATTTTTGCTGTTCTCAGAATATATTGAATTTCACTTAAATTAGTGAGTTCAAAGTCTTCATCATATAACAGCGGGAAAAAAAACACAATCTAAAAGATTGTGTTTAAAAAAAACCATTCAAACATACATCTCATATATGTACACTAATCTTTGATTCACTTACTTTTCCGTGAGGCCAAATAGAAGATAGTGAAGGTCCTTTTGGTGGAAAAAAAGTCTGCTGTGCTCTATAACTTCCATTTCATCGACTTCCTATGAAAAAAGATCAAAGAACATCATACCTTACACTTTCCTCATGGCCAATTTGTGTCAGATATATCAGTATTTTTTACTTTGAGATCAACTTAAAGTATCTACATGAGATAAATAATTTAAAATATTAGATTAACTAACTAACCAACTAACTTTTAGTATCTATTCCCGACTTCAAAGGCCAATTTCCTTTACTAAAACTTTGGTTTTAAAAACACTAGATAAGAATTTGTAGAGTCATAAGGCAAACGTTGTTTATAAGTTAAATGAGAATCATTGCAGTAACTCCATCCTTTTTCAGATTTTAAGTAGCATGTATAATGTCCTGAGGTTGTCGAAGAACCGTCATGATAAATAATAGCTTCAGTTGTAAAGGTTCTTCCTGAAATTGATAACTGAGAAGCCACAAAATTTTTGATAGAAGTTGTCAATTTAGTTCCATCAGGTCTACATCATTGGAAAACTAAAATGATATACTGCCTATAACTTTGTATAAATAATTTGGACAGCATTGTACAGTTACATTGGGTACACACCATCTTATGATCTGCTGCTTTAACTAGCTTGTTAAATGACACTGATTTACAGTCAGGTAAAGTCAAATATATAAATCTTTCAGTGTCTATTCTAGTAGTACTTGATCAACTACAATTGTGGCAGTCATGCTGCCATTGATAAGAAAGGCTGAAAAGATTATCTACATCTACACCTTCATCTTCCAAAACACCAAACATATACATTAAAAATTCCTGACAATCCTGCTGAATGTTCTGTGAAAATTTATCTTGACCAGAACACATATCTAAAATATTTCGAATTTCTGTTACACTTTCTATTTCTGTTGTATCACTGCTACATTTCTCAAACACAGAATTCAATAAACCACACAATCTTTGATCCCGATTTTCAACAATCTGTTCTTGTAAACTTTTAAGAAAAAAAACAACATTAACCACTACATTAGCATAGCAGTTGACACCAGAACTATTTTCAAACTGAAATCCAACAACATTTTCTTCACAATTCTTTTTCTTCCTGTTTTCAATTACAGTTTTCTCTACTTTTTCTCTTTTTGCAACTACCTCACTGCAATTATCCTCATTTCTTCTTTTTCGGCCAACCACACGTTTTTCAAACAGAGGATATTGAGGCAAATGTGGAGCATATTCTCTTCTTAACCTATTGTATTCTTTAACACAATCTAGATCTGCACAAATTTTTTTCTCATCACACTCAATCAAGTACAATCCTGATAAAGTTCTGACTCGGGATAATGCCACATATGCCATACCCTCTTTAAACACAGATCTTCCAATGTTCACCAAAGCATTATCTACACTTAAACCTTGAGATTTATGAATTGTTACTGCATATGCCAAACAAACAGGAAACTGTTTTCGGCGAACATATAAATCTTTTACAAGTAAAAATCTAGCAGAACCACGACTTATTTGTTGTACTTGTTCAATGTCATCAAATTTTATTTTTAAAAATTCAATTCCATCTCTATTTCTGTAATTCACAACATCAACAACATAATCCATTGCTCCATTTACCAGACCTCTTTCAACATATAAATTCCTTCTCAAAATGATACGACAATTTAAACACACATTCAGAGTCTTTTCAAAAGCAGCTGTTTTAGAAATACTTTTCTCTAATGAATCCAATTTACTTTTCAAATTTTCAGACAAAACAATTGTTGCACCCATGTGCTCTATTTTATCTATTGCTTCCAGTTTCACAATCTCTTCATTTTCTAACTCTAACATTTTGTTGTTGAAGATGGAACATTCTTGCAGAGTTGGCATCAAACATATCCCAGATTTCTTCTCAGTCATTTTTTTAAAAATATTCTCTGGAAGAATGTTTTCATTTGGATACAAATTTGAAATTAATCGACAATGTAAAGCTTTTTTCCCAAGCTCGCTTACTTTTCCAATTCTTACATCTTGTAGAATATTTTTATAATCTTCATCCTTTGCCTGTCGCATATTTTGAAGCAGTTCAGCATATTTAAAATTTAACCATATATTAACGTTTCCAATGCTTCCAAGGGACTTCCTGGTATCTTCATGTGTGAGCATTTTAAACACTGGTTGTCCTTTTACTGGAGTCAACTGCAATAGATCTCCAAAAACAATAATGTGTTTTCCTCCAAATAACACATCATACTCTGTTCTAAGAATTTCTTGCATTCTCAAATGCACAAAAGCAAGCAATAGATTTGAGACCATGCTTACTTCATCAATGATAAGAAGTTTCATTTTCTTCAAGACTCTTGAAACTTCAGAACAAGCATCTCCAAATAACTTGTTGTAATGCAATTTATTATCATGCTCAACTGGCAGCATCAGTAAACGATGTAGAGTAATCCCTTTAATATTATGTGCAGCCAGACCAGTTGGAGCAGTTACAACACAAGACAGCGGTGAATCAGTCCTTTTCTGCAGATAACTTGCAATGGCTTTAATTAGAAAACTTTTTCCTGTCCCCGCTTCTCCACTTACGTACAGTTGGACAGGGTCAAATGATGTACATGAGCACTCTTTTTTCTCATGTCTGAATCCATGTTCAATCTGCTCTGTGACTTCATCATATATCTTTTTCTGCTCAACGTTTAGTTGCTTTACCAAATCTTCTAAGTTAACTCTATCCTCTTGAGCTTGTTCCATAGCTCTTTCCACCTCATCCATGGCAGTGGCAGCTTCATTTTGGTTAATAGGTCCTCCTAGTGGATCCTGACACAATGAAGTAGAACTCTGACTATCTTGAGAACTGTCTCTAGCTATCTCTTCAGCAATAGTGGTTTCTTGCTCCATTTCTTCATTCAACATTTGCAGATAATTTAGAAAAATAGGACATTCTATGGTATCCTTAGTTGCATTAAAAGAGTCTTCATAACAGAGAAAATCTCCAAGTAGTTCCTCTTCTGTACGCCATGGCTTAAAGTGTTGCAAAAGAGCTAAATAGTAAAATTCTCTTTTGTCTGGAGCTTCACAACTCAATTTTCGATGATTAATCAAATGGCCTTTTTTCTGCTTAACTAGACATCCTTCATAGCCAATGACTGCATATTTTCCATTATTGATATCTTCTGTGATGTTCCTCTTATAACTGTAGTTTTGCAGAACTTCATACAAACAAGTGTTCTCAAGGTGAGTACTTCTATTTGGATAGCATGTATCCAACATATTTGTCTTCAAAATATCTGTACTGTTTGGTTCTTTCTCCGCCAAATATTCAATTTCTTGTACAGATTTCAAAACTCGGTTTCGTGTTGCAGCAAGACCTAGACTCACCCAAATGATTGTTCTTGATTTGGCATAGAGACTTGCTGATGATAACCGATCAGAACATTCATATGCTCCAATTTCTCGATGCGACAACATCTTCAGACTGAAACTGTATAATTTCTTGCTTAGACTCTTTTCATGTGAAATGTCCTCCCACATTTCCTTCAGTTCTGTTTTTTCTTTTTTGGTGATGTAAGATGTCACATATCGAGCCACAGCAATAGAGTTGTCAGCAACGAACTGAATATCCATGTTAGTATTCCACATGGAAAAAATCACTGGGTTGTAATCGTTGATGTACTTAGATTCTTCATTTCTTTTCAAATTATATGTATTTTTGGGAGATTTCCTCGTCACAGTATGTCGTAGAGATGACATCAAATTATTTACTCTTCCCTTAGAAATCACTGGTCGTGGAAATGCAAAACGACATTTCGTGTAGTACTTTTCCTTGTTTTTAAATTTTCGTCGACAGTACTTTCCACAATGATGAGATTGAAAACGTAAAACTTGTTGCCTTAAACTGTTTTCTACAGTAGATTTTGGAACAGCACATGTTGAATTCTCTTCAATGAAACTCATCACTGTTTCATCTGAATCTGATCCAAATTTGGGTGCATCTTTAATCCACAACAACATATGTATATGAGGAGCACCTCTCGCTTGATATTCCTTCCTCCAAAAGAAATCCAAAACCTCTCCAAGGGGAGGATTTTTTTTGTTGGTAATAAAAGACATCATAGCTTCAAATCTATGATTAAAATATCTGCAAACATTCACTGGATCCAAAGAACACAGTTCTCCAGGTGTTTTTAATTCTATATTTGGTATGTTTCCATTTGCCTCTCGTAGAAATTCAAGTAAGTCATCCCATGCATACTCAGCACAGCTAAGAGTGAGGAACCATGTAGGAGTTCCTAAGTTTCTTAGCATACATTTCAATTCTCCATGACGACGGAACCAATACTCATTGGTTCCACGTTGACATGCCATGAGATTGATGAGATTCCAAAATATTATCTTGCAGATTAACTTTCTCCATAAAGTCCCTTGCAGAAACATTTTGCAAATGAGCTCCACTTTTTAGTATATGATTAACTGCATAAGAAAGCCCAGACAAATCACTTTCAAACAGTAGATGAAACAAATATGGAATGCATTGACGAAACCTTGAATCTTCCACATATAATCTTAGAGTCCGGTATTCAGCTGCAGGAATTTGAACTGGTCGATCATCATATCGTCCACCACGACCTGTTGGAAATAATTGTGGAAAACAACGAGCTTCCAAACTTTCTTCCCATACACTAATGGGACTTCCTTTTGCTGCTTTCATTTGAAACAAGTCAATTGCATTTCCCATTACTTCTTTGGAATGCAAAGGATGAACAGTATAATGTTCATATATTTCTTCACTTCTAGACACATCAACTTTTTCAATTTGACCAACTGAACAATCACTGTCTTCTTCTGTAGCTGTTTCCTCTGCTCCAACACTTACATCTTTGTAGTACTCATTGTTTTTGACCAAATACAACGTTGCCTTTTTGACTTTTCTAACATCCACTAAATCTTGCCAGATTTTCTTACTCTTTGTCGGAACCCCATTAACTAGAATAACTAGAGGATCCTCTTCTACTCTTTCTACACCAATTGTATCAATATTTTTCTTTACATCTAGAGGCAAATAAACAACTCTTCCCTTTAATCCTCTCTGTAAATCTGATGGAGGCAATTTCCCTGTCTTAGGCTCCATGCGTACAATAGCCTGAAAAGGATGTACACATTGAATCAAAATAGATTCATAAGTATTTAGATCCATCAATTCAGAAGGAATATCTATCAACTGAAGATTATTATGAACTGCTGTAGCAGGCATTCTATTTTCATTTAATTTTTTTAAACAATAATTACAAATACGCTGATCAAAACTCAAATCAAAAGAATTCTCCACCAACAAATAACTTACAAAATCCTTCCATTCACTATTATTTTCCAATTCACTTTTTGCATATAAATCAACTAACCTAGTCTGAATCTTATCATGAGTCCGTCGACAACACACACAAGTTAAATTAGGCCTTTCACTTGATTTCACCTTAAATTTGGTAATTACCTCGTCAAACTTTTCTATTCTTGAAATCTGTCCATTATCTTCCACATTACCATCCATTACTATATCTATTTCTACACTGTCCTCTTTGTTCCCAAAATAACAAAACTCAATTTCTTCACAAATAGTCTTCACATCCACTTCAGATCCATGCAAAAGAGCACTGTTTAACTGTTTAAGCTTAAGTGCTGGACTTTTTGCATAATACATATTTCTCACTAATTTCCTCACCTTATTATGATGCACTGCTAACATCCTAAAATGATGAAAAACACTCTGACATACTTTTCTAGAAAGACAAGCTAGTGAATGCCCATGCAAACCTGTGCTTTCTCTGACTCTGCAAGGATCTAACTCTTGCAAGATCTTCATTTTTTGTTTGAGACTTTTCTTACTATATGTACGTAAGAAATTTCGAAGCAAATCGATTGAATCCTGTCGCACACTACAAATACTACTGCACTTCCATGTGTACACTGGACCCTTAGTGCGTCTCCCTAAAACTTCATCAGCTAACACCTCTTCTGCATCTCTAGATACAAGTTTCTCTTTTTCCATCACACAACCATCTTTCACCTCATATGCTCGACCAGTGGTGTCAACTGCATGCACCAAATCATTTTCCTGAAAGTAACTCTCCTCATTGAAAAACGGCTCAGAACTTGAACTATGCATCCATTCACCAGAAAATACTTCACAAAAACTACTCCGATTAATAATTCTTTTCCATCTACTGTTCGATTTGAAAACATCAATTGCCTTATTAAGTATCCTAATTCTATTGATTATTAAAATAAATAATTTTTTCTTAACTTCAAAAGCCTGATCAACAATCTTTTCTACACTTTTCTTTTTCTTGTAAAAAGCAGCTCTCAGTTTACTTTTCTTATAATTTTTTAGCAAATTTAAAACTACCCTATTGCGAAACATTCGCCTACGAATGTCCCTAAATTGATTTACCCTTCTATTGCTATCCATTCTCCTCTCTCCTGCTCCAATCGAGACATTTTTTGTGGGCCTCTCCTTCCTTTTTAGATTTGTTGACTTTTTCTGAATATTCACATTAGCAATATCATTTCTTTTTCTACGACATATGTTGCGAAGAAAAGACTTAATTGGCTTACCAGAAGCATTTCTGGTGTTTTTTAAAGTAGTTGTTGTAGAGGATTCCATAAATTCTGTTGTTGATGTTCTCCTTTTCCGTATGGTATTTTTGATAATTCTTTGCCTTGAAGGCATTTTTGCTTGCTTTTCAGAAGTTGATTTGAATCTGTTGTTCTGAAAAAAAAAACACATGAAAGACCACTATTAGCAAACAACAAAGTAATGTCAAAAAGCAAACAATATAAACAATAAATTGCAACAAATTTAAGTTTATACAACAGCAACTCAGGGCATTATTTATGAAGGCCTTGCACCACAAGTGCAACCCATATTAAAAGTGACATACCGGCGCCACAAGACAATCATAAATAAGACCCAAATAAAAATACCAATCAATTGCATCCAAAATCGTTTTTTGAATAACATTTAAGAAACACTGCACAGAACCTATGTACAACCACTCAATATCAGCAAACAAAGTCAGGGCCTTATTTATGAAGGTCTTGCGCCACAAGAGTGTCACTTATTTCCCATGTATAAAGTGATGCACCAGTTGCATAAGGCAATCATAAATAAGGGCCAAATGAAAATACCATTCATTTGCACCCAAAATCGTTTTTTGAATAACATTTAAAAAACACTGTGCAGAACCTATGTACAAGCACAGAATATCACTTTTGAAACGTCACTGTTTCCCACAATACAAATCCTCTATCTTTCAAATGTTGATATCAAGCATTATCAAAAATCAAAAAACAAATCAACAGTAAACAAAGTCAGGGCCTTATTTATGAAGGCCTTGCGCCACCAGTGCGTCACTTATTACCCATGTTTAAAGTGATGCACCTGTTGCACAAGGCAATCATAAAAAAGGGCCAAATGAAAATACCAATCAATTGCACCCAAAAATCGTTTTTTGAATAACATTTAAGAAACACTGCGCAGAACCTATGTACAACCACTCAATATCAGCAAACAAAGTCAGGGCCTTATTTATGAAGGTCTTGCGCCACAAGACTGTCACTTATTTCCCATGTATAAAGGGATGCACCAGTTGCATAAGGCAATCATAAATAAGGGCCAAATGAAAATACCATTCATTTGCACCCAAAATCGTTTTTTGAATAGCATTTAAAAAACACTGCGCAAGCACAGAATATCACTTTTGAAACGTCAGTGTTTCCCAAAATACAAATCCTCTATCTTTCAAATGTTGATATCAAGCATTATCAAAAATCCAAAAACGAATCAACAGCAAACAAAGTCAGGGCCTTATTTATGAAGGCCTTGCGCCACCAGTGCGTCACTTATTACCCATGTTTAAAGTGATGCATCAGCTGCACAAGGCAATCATAAAAAAGGGGCAAATGCAAATACCAATCAATTGCACCCAAAAATCGTTTTTTGAATAACATTTAAGAAACACTGCGCAGAACCTATGTACAACCACTCAATATCAGCAAACAAAGTCAGGGCCTTATTTATGAAGGTCTTGCGCCATAAGAGTGTCACTTATTTCCCATGTATAAAGTGATGCACCAGTTGCATAAGGCAATCATAAATAAGGGCCAAATGAAAATACCATTTATTTGCACCCAAAATCGTTTTTTGAATAACATTTAAAAAACACTGCACAGAACCTATGTACAAGCACAGAATATCACTTTTGAAACGTCAGTGTTTCCCAAAATACAAATCCTCTATCTTTCAAATGTTGATATCAAGCATTATCAAAAATCCAAAAACGAATCAACAGCAAACAAAGTCAGGGCCTTATTTATGAAGGCCTTGCGCCACCAGTGCGTCACTTATTACCCATGTTTAAAGTGATGCATCAGCTGCACAAGGCAATCATAAAAAAGGGCCAAATGCAAATACCAATCAATTGCACCCAAAAATCGTTTTTTGAATAACATTTAAGAAACACTGCGCAGAACCTATGTACAACCACTCAATATCAGCAAACAAAGTCAGGGCCTTATTTATGAAGGTCTTGCGCCACAAGAGTGTCACTTATTTCCCATGTATAAAGTGATGCACCAGTTGCATAAGGCAATCATAAATAAGGGCCAAATGAAAATACCATTCATTTGCACCCAAAATCGTTTTTTGAATAACATTTAAAAAACACTGCGCAGAACCTATGTACAAGCACAGAATATCACTTTTGAAACGTCACTGTTTCCCCAAATACAAATCCTCTATCTTTCAAATGTTGATATCAAGCATTATCAAAAATCCAAAAACAAATCAACAGCAAACAAAGTCAGGGCCTTATTTATGAAGGCCTTGCGCCACCAGTGCGTCACTTATTACCCATGTTTAAAGTGATGCATCAGCTGCACAAGGCAATCATAAAAAAGGGCCAAATGCAAATACCAATCAATTGCACCCAAAAATAGTTTTTTGAATAACATTTAAGAAACACTGCGCAGAACCTATGTACAACCACTCAATATCAGCAAACAAAGTCAGGGCCTTATTTATGAAGGTCTTGCGCCACAAGAGTGTCACTTATTTCCCATGTATAAAGTGATGCACCAGTTGCATAAGGCAATCATAAATAAGGGCCAAATGAAAATACCATTCATTTGCACCCAAAATCGTTTTTTGAATAACATTTAAAAAACACTGCGCAGAACCTATGTCGAAGCACAGAATATCACTTTTGAAACATCACTGTATCCCAAAATATAAATCCTCTATCTTTCAAATGTTGATATCAAGCATTATCAAAAATCCAAAAACAAATCAACAGCAAACAAAGTCAGGGCCTTATTTATGAAGGCCTTGCGCCACCAGTGCGTCACTTATTACCCGTGTTTAAAGTGATGCATCAGCTGCACAAGGCAATCATAAAAAAGGGCCAAATGCAAATACCAATCAATTGCACCCAAAAATCGTTTTTCTAATAACATTTAAGAAACACTGCGCAGAACCTATGTACAACCACTCAATATCAGCTTTTAAAGATCACTGTGTCCCAAAATACAAATCCACTATCTTGCATATGTTCATAATAAGTATTATCAAAAAGCAAATAACAAATCAACAGCCAACATACTCAGGGCCTTATTTGTGAAGGCCTTGCGCCACAAGAGCGTCACTTATTTTCCATGTACAAAGTGATGCACCACTTGCACAAGGCAATCATAAAAAAGGGCCAAATGAAAATACCATTCATTTGCACCCAAAATCGTATTTTGTCTAACATTTTAGAAACACAACACAGGACTTATATACTAGCATACAATTTGACTTCTGAAACATAACTATCTGCTTCCAAATATTCTCCATAGAGCAAACAAGTCTCTATCTAAATTAAATAAATCATTACTTACCTTTACAAATGCTTTGGGAGATGGAAAACAGTGTCAGACACACACACCAATTTCTCTTTAGCAGAGCAAAAAGTGTGCAATCAATACACTGAAACCAAGACTGGCATAGAAAATCTCTAACTTTGTACACATATGCCTTAATTCAACCAATCAAAAGTCTTCCCTCACTATTTTCAAACCAACACCCTTCCCCCTCTCAGATCTTTCTATCTGTTACCATAGCAACACCCTCCTAACTGAACTCTCAGGTTCAAAAGTTTATAGTACAATGTTGCAAATTAACTCAGCAAGGATGTTTGACCTCTCAATACACCAGCTTATCCAGGGTATTTTAGCTTTTAGTGACTTTTTTTAACCATTCAAATTGCTTCTTTCACACAACACAACCATGCACTCTAACTTTCAGTTTTCAACTATCTGAATCCACCAATCATTGCTTGTGATTCAAGAGCAGTGAAACTCCACAATTATTTTTTTGTAAACTCCTACTGTTCCAACTGCCATTTCATTCCTACACTTCATCTGACTGCACCAGAACCTTCTCACATCATGTATTCTGTATGGATTATAGGACATAGCTACATCCACTGGGCTCAAAGGTATGCAGCAAGCAGAAATTATCACAACCTTGATTTATCAAATGTGGAAACCAAGTGGATTGGCCAGAGAGGATTAAAATGTCATCAATTGATACCATTGGTGAAAACCTTTTTGCATCTGCCAAGCCCTGACCTCTTAATAGTGCACTGTGGTGGAAATGATTTGGGCACTATGACTGGAGTTGGTCTGGAAATGCTCTTAAAGGACACCTTTCATCAATTGATGACACTTTTTCCACAAACTGCCTTGGTATATTCAAATATATGCCAAAGACAGAAATGGAACTGGTCCAACCAATTTTGTCCACAATTTGAGAAAGCACGGAAACATGTGAATAAATCTGTTTCTGCTTACATGAGAGACTGTGGAATGGGTTCAATATACAATAACAACTTGCGTTACAACATGCAAGACATCTACAGAGGAGATGGTGTGCACTTCTCAGATGAGGGAAATAGAATATTCCTCCTGAATTTAAGACTGTGCATTGGAACCTACTTGTAGGTACCTAACTCAACCACAGAACCCAAAAGCTCTTTTCAGAGCTACCCTACCTCTGATCATTCAAAACGTTTATCTTTTTCTAACTTTTTTCACTATTTTTCACCAAAGTACGCTCCCCGGTACGCTTACCGGTGCGCGTACCGGGCGCTTTTCCCGCGAAAAATTAAAGAATGTTTTTTTTTTAACGTTTATGAGCCTCCTAAGCCCCCCTCAGAAAACCTAGAGGGTCAAGAAGTCTCTACTGTGCCCCCTTCTAGCCATACCAAACATTGTTTGCCCTCCATCTTGTGTCTCGATTGTACCGAAACACAAAATGGAGGACTTCCGTAACGTTGCCGGTGCGCGTACCGGAGCGCGCACCTGTGAGTGCTCCACAAAAAAAGGTGGGAAAGTAATTTTCAGAAAAACCACTGGAGACACTTTCATCAAATATAGAATAAGCCTTACTACATAGCAGTCCCTACCATTTGCCCAAATTTGGTGGAATTCCATTGAGACATTCAGGCTACAGGCCTGTCTAAATATCCTGAGGTAAATTACATGACAAAAACACATATGAAATGTTATAATTTACAACCAATTAAAAAGTTTCTTTCATTTTCTACGATTATTTCCTGACATTTGATTGGTTATGTACAAAAATATATATAAAAGAAGAGAGGGAAACACAGCCATTTTGATTACTGCTTCCAGAAGTACATTTGAAAACAAATAACACTGACAACTTGAACTGAATTCTCCAAGGTAAGTTGTTATTTTGGAAAGTGAAGTATGTTGTGCACTTTAATTTAATTTGAGAAAAAATATTCTGTTAGTTATATACTATCCCTCTGTAATAGTTATAGATTGAGATAGACTTCTCTGTAATAGTTATGGATTGAGTTAGGCTTCTCTGGTATAATTATGAATTTACATAGGCGTAATCACATGCACTTTTTAATAACTCTACTTCCTGCCTGAAACCATACACTGCCCAAAAATTACTTGACTGTTAAAAACTCAAAAGTACCTGTCTAAACTTAAACCCAACAGTACCCTAACTCTACTAATATAGTTAATTTTTATGCAATTTTTAGAAAGAAAATGAAAGGAGAAAAACAAGCAAATGTTACTTCTATCGAAGTAAAGGTGGAAAATCCAGAAGAGCAAAAAGATAAAGTTGATTTTTCATGGGTGACTCTTTGGATCAACAGTTTATAGAATGTTTGGAACAAATGGAATCATGTACTTATAATTATGAGGAAATACCGGACAATATTATGTTACAAGTTTTATTAAATTATGAAAAAGAATCAGAGGAATAAATTTATATTTAATAATTTTAAATAGTTTGAGACAATATTCATTTTTATATGTAATTCATGAAGCATTACCAAAATAATTATATTATAAAATGAGACTTATAGTATACTGTGCAACTTTTTTTCTGTTACATAGTAAGTTTACTCATAGTTACTACCTTTCTCCCACTATATTATCTCCTATGTATATGTTACACCTCTTTTTCATCATAAGGGATCAGGATAGACTACCCATGATCCCCTAGAAATTCTCAGGGAGTGCTTAGAAGATCTGTTTCTGGTTTCCTGACAGACTATGTTATGGATTCCATATACCACAAAAACTTCAATAACAACATGCAAGATATCTACAGAGGAGATGGTGTACATTAAATTTAAGTCTCTGCATTGGTACCTACATGTAGGTACTTACATAAAATAAAAAAAAAACTAAAAAAACTTAATAAACAAAACATTTTTTAAAGTGATTTTTTCCCCATAGTACGCTCCCCGGTGCGCTCCCCGGTGCGCTCCCCGGTGCGCGTACCGGGCGCTTCCCCCGCGAAAATCGGGAAAAAAAAAAATTCGAGACCCCGCGGGCCCTTTAATGGCCCCCACATCAAACCTAGGGGGACAGGGGGTGTCTACTCTGCCCCCTTATGGTCTTTTACCCCTTTGTTTTGGCCACCTCTCATGTCTCGATCCTACCGAGACACAAGATGGCGGCCGCTCCGGACTGTTTAGAATGTTTACAGACAACCGACAGCCAATTAGCTTTCCGTGCGCAAGTCGCGTGGCGCGCCCGGTGTGCTCCCTGGTGCGCGTACGGGGCGCGGCTATAGATATATATATTTTTTTGAACCTAAATTACTCAAAATCCACTGGAGCACATATCTTGAGACATAGCAAAGGCACATCGGGCTACCAGTCCCTGCAATTTTGCCAAGTTTGGTGTAAATCCATTCAGCCGTTCGGGCTAAAAGTGAAATAGACCGCCCTATGGAAATTAACATGGGAAAAATGCGTTTTGGGACCCCCTTTTATCTCGGCCCCCGCTTGACATATCCCCCCCATACTTTCAGGGAAGGACCGGGGCGCCGCGAGGCCATTTTCAGGAAATTTTCAGGCAGATTCGTCAACCGGCGCCAAAGTTATTCCAAATAGAATTTTGAGATTTAACATTGAAAAAAATCCTAACTATAACTACCTACTGGCGACCGCCAGTAGGTAATATATATATATACATATATATATATATATATATATATATATATATATATATATATATATATATATATATATATATATATATATATATATATATATATATATATATATATATATATATATATATATATATATATATATATATATATATATATATCAGTCAAGTACCAGACTCCCAAACAGTGAAGTGGACCACATGGAAGCTTCTTTAGGAAAACACAAGGTTTATTCACAACTTGCTCGTGACATCAGAACATGGTTGCAGCCTCAATAATGTTTGTAGCCAAATGCGTTTCGGGATCACCATCTCCCTTCTTCGGTGGCGTTGAGTGAATGCAAGCGATCTCGCTCTCTTCAAAGTATTTGGTAAAAACGCCTGCCCCTGGGCGGGGGCGTGGCCGTACCTACGGCCTTCTGGGCGTTGTATTCCATTAATTACTTCCCTAGTGGGTAAGCGAGTTCTATTGCCAGTAAACAATGTTCATGCCCCAGTGGGTTGAGGGGGCCTCCAGCTCCTTTGGCACGCAGCTTTATAGTTGCAAACAGTGTTTGTGTGAGCGCGCACTGGAATAGCGCTCACACAGCTTCCCTCCATACGCAAGCACCGGGTGGAGCTGCAGGTCCGCACAGGAATGCGGGGGTCCTCTTCGCGACCGGAACAGCCGCTAACATCAGTCAAGTACCAGACTCCCAAACAGTGAAGTGGACCACATGGAAGCTTCTTTAGGAAAACACAAGGTTTATTCACAACTTGCTCGTGACATCAGAACATGGTTGCAGCCTCAATAATGTTTGTAGCCAAACGCGTTTCGGGATCACCATCTCCCTTCTTCGGTGGCGTTGAGTGAATGCAAGCGATCTCGCTCTCTTCAAAGTATTTGGTAAAAACGCCTGCCCCTGGGCGGGGGCGTGGCCGTACCTACGGCCTTCTGGGCGTTGTAGTCCATTAATTACTTCCCTAGTGGGTAAGCGAGTTCTATTGCCAGTAAATAATGTTCATGCCCCAGTGGGTTGAGGGGGCCTCCAGCTCCTTTGGCACGCAGCTTTATAGTTGCAAACAGTGTTTGTGTGAGCGCGCACTGGAATAGCGCTCACACAGCTTCCCTCCATACTCAAGCACCGGGTGGAGCTGCAGGTCCGCACAGGAATGCGGGGGTCCTCTTCGCGACCGGAACAGCCGCTAACATCAGTCAAGTACCAGACTCCCAAACAGTGAAGTGGACCACATGGAAGCTTCTTTAGGAAAACACAAGGTTTATTCACAACTTGCTCGTGACATCAGAACATGGTTGCAGCCTCAATAATGTTTGTAGCCAAACGCGTTTCAGGATCACCATCTCCCTTCTTCGGTGGCGTTGAGTGAATGCAAGCGATCTCGCTCTCTTCAAAGTATTTGGTAAAAACGCCTGCCCCTGGGCGGGGGCGTGGCCGTCCCTACGGCCTTCTGGGCGTTGTAGTCCATTAATTACTTCCCTAGTGGGTAAGCGAGTTCTATTGCCAGTAAACAATGTTCATGCCCCAGTGGGTTGAGGGGGCCTCCAGCTCCTTTGGCACGCAGCTTTATAGTTGCAAACAGTGTTTGTGTGAGCGCGCACTGGAATAGCGCTCACACAGCTTCCCTCCATACGCAAGCACCGGGTGGAGCTGCAGGTCCGCACAGGAATGCGGGGGTCCTCTTCGCGACCGGAACAGCCGCTAACATCAGTCAAGTACCAGACTCCCAAACAGTGAAGTGGACCACATGGAAGCTTCTTTAGGAAAACACAAGGTTTATTCACAACTTGCTCGTGACATCAGAACATGGTTGCAGCCTCAATAATATTTGTAGCCAAACGCGTTTCGGGATCACCATCTCCCTTCTTCGGTGGCGTTGAGTGAATGCAAGCGATCTCGCTCTCTTCAAAGTATTTGGTAAAAACGCCTGCCCCTGGGCGGGGGCGTGGCCATACCTACGGCCTTCTGGGCGTTGTAGTCGATTAATTACTTCCCTAGTGGGTAAGCGAGTTCTATTGCCAGTAAACAATGTTCATGCCCCAGTGGGTTGAGGGGGCCTCCAGCTCCTTTGGCACTCAGCTTTATAGTTGCAAACAGTGTTTGTGTGAGCGCGCACTGGAATAGCGCTCACACAGCTTCCCTCCATACGCAAGCACCGGGTGGAGCTGCAGGTCCGCACAGGAATGCGGGGGTCCTCTTCGCGACCGGAACAGCCGCTAACATCAGTCAAGTACCAGACTCCCAAACAGTGAAGTGGACCACATGGAAGCTTCTTTAGGAAAACACAAGGTTTATTCACAACTTGCTCGTGACATCAGAACATTGTTGCAGCCTCAATAATGTTTGTAGCCAAACGCGTTTCGGGATCACCATCTCCCTTCTTCGGTGGCGTTGAGTGAATTCAAGCGATCTCGCTCTCTTCAAAGTATTTTTACCCTGCATTTTTTTAGAACGCATAGGCTTTTACAATCAGGTGGTTAAATAGATTGTGATTTATTCAAGATAGTAATATTCACTTCAACCACCACCCGTCCTAGCTCTCCCCCTCCTGATTCCTTAGTCATCTAGAACCCCCAGACTTTTCTATGGCAACCCTTTCAACAACATTCTACCCTTAACATTCTTAGAATTGCTAACATTCAAGATTCTACACATTGCAAGATACTACATACCTCCCTCCTTTCCCAAAAAACTCAAAATAATGCAATGGCATGAAAAAAAACACACCTGTTAGAATCACAGAACTTTATACAAACTCCTTTGTGAAAACGTGGTCTTCTTGAGATTTCCATACACAGTAAGAATCACAGACCTTCATACAGACTCTTTGAGAAACAGTGGCCTTTTAGAGACTCTCAAACTCCTTCTTAACCCTCTTTTATTGACAGAATCCCTACACATAAATTTTTCTATGATATTTTTCCCTTTTTCTTCTTTTACCTTTACCACACGTCCTAAGTTCCAAATTGTGTGGTCTCCTCGGTTCTTACAGCATTTCCAAATACCTTGATGACTTTCATGGGAGATGAATATTTGTAGACTCCTTCACAGGGATTCCTAATCTTCACGATATCTCCAGTTTAAATCACAGTTTCTTCACAGCTTTGCGACAATCAACCCAGATCTTCGTTACAGATGCTTTCTTGCGTCCTGTTAAGTCTTTTATTTAATCATTTTGGCTTATACTCAAATTGTCACACACCTTGTTATTAACCTACAAAGGACATACCAAAGTATTAGCTTTTGTTCGTTTGAATGGCTCAAAACGGGAGGACCCCATGGTGGAATGTGGAGTGACCCTATAATTCTTTATTTTGCAAAACAACTCACTTCCAGCATTTTATTCCAGCAACTGCCCTTTGTATTGTCTCTTTAAGAACTTTATCCAACCTCTCCACCATACAATTGGTTTTGGGATGATATAAGGCTGGCTTTTTGTGTTTAATGACTCTTTCACCCAATTTTTTTTCGATATCACAAGAGACTAACTGTATACCTTTATCAGTCAGTAAGGACACAGGAATACCCACTCTCTCAAACACCTGTTCTAAAAACCCTATCAAATCACATGTTTCTATAGAATTGGTTATCGCTACCTCCAGCCAACTTGAAAAAATAGTATGCGTCTGTCGAATAGGATCCAGAATATCTAGGACAACTTCTTGCCAAGGTCCTATGGGTATCTCCCTCATTAACATAGGTTGAACCCTGCACTTCAATCTTTTATTCCATTGTCACACTCCAAACACTCTCTCACATTTTGCTGTACCTGAATATCCATACCTGGCCACCAATACATTTGTCCAAGCCTCTCCATCCTTTTCGAGATCTCTGGTTGACTGCCATGTGCTACAGAGACTAACACTTCCCTTAAAGAAACTGGAGGAATTGGACTGGTCCCTCTGCATACTAATTCCCCTTGCACAGACAATTCATATTTGACTCTTCAAAAAGATTGCAATGTGAATGTTTTTTGTCTGTACTAGTCCAACCATTCCTAATCCTGCGCATGACCTCTTGCAACAATTCATCTTTGCTTAGTTATTACAACCATTCCTCTTTAAATGTCCATTCTGTTATCAAACATACTTCAAATTCTTCTTCTTCACCACAATTATTCCCTTACTCTGCACCCTTATCTTAACTTACTAAATGAGGTCAACAATATTCAACATCAAAATGAAATGCTTGTAATGCAATCACCCAACGTCTTATCCTTGTAGAAACTGCTACCAAATGATTTTTTTTTTCAAAAATCTCTTTAAGAGGTTTAGTATAAGATTTACTAAGAATTTGCTTTGACACACAAACTTTCTCAACATTTGTACAGACAAAACACCGCCAATGCCTCGTTTTCAATAACTGAGTAATCCAGTTCTGCCCTCCTTAAACTCCCGAAAATTAACAACATGGTTCTTTCTATGCCATTATGTTTTTGTGTAAGGACTACTCCCAGCCCTTTAGAACTTGCATCAGAAACTATCATAGATTTGTGCCTTGGCTCAAAACTCTTTAGGCACGAAGCAATTTTTCTGAGAACTTTCCAACATACTGAACTCACCCTCACATGCTTAATTCCGTTGAAACTGAACACCTTTGTTTAACAAAGACCTCATGTTTTTCGTTCTCTCCTCAAAATTCTCAATGAACTTATCATAATATTCAGTCATCCCCAAGAATTTGACAAGCTCTTCTTTTAAGACAGGCTTGACTAAACTGTTAATGGTCTCAACTAACTCCTTTTTTGGTTCAATACCAACCGAGGTTATTTTGTGCCCAACATAATCAATTTGATCTAAATTAAACTTGCATTTACCTGCTTTCAATGATAAACCTCTGTCTTCCAATCTCTGCAACATTTTACACACTCGTTTTTTTATGATCTTTATCATTCTTGCCATACACTAACACATCATCCTGATAAATTTTGATACCAGAAATCCCTTTTAAAACTTTCTCCATGAATTATTGAAAAATAGCAGCTGCCGAGATCAGCCCAAATGGCATGCGCCCAAATTTATACGTTCCATATGGAGTAACAAATGCAGTCAAATCTTGTCGATCCCTGTGTAACATAACTTGGTGATACTCTGATGTAAGATCAGCTGTTGTAAAACATCAGTGTTGGTCGTATAGGCCTCTCTCAATGATTAATATTGATGCAAAGATTTTGGCGAAGATGGTTGCCACTAGGTTACAACATCTTGTTCCTCTACTGGTTCTGCCGGGTCAGTCTGGGTTTTTCACGGAGTGATCCACGACTCATAACTTGCGTACGATCTTCTCTACATTCCATTACTTTGAACCAGACTTCCAAGTGGTGGCTGTGCTGCTGGACACAGCAAAAGCCTTTGACTCTTTACACTGGCCTTTTATGTTCACTGTTCTGGGTAGGATGGGCTTCCCTCCATTTTTTACTCCAGTGGCTCAAGGTGCAGTACAGCGGTCTGGTTGCCCTTGTCCAGGTTAATGGGTGGGTGTCATCATTGTTCAGCATCGAAAGAGGGAGGCAGCAGGGGTGTCCATTATCAAATATGCTCTTTTTGCTAGCCTTGGAGCCCCTTGCCTGCAAACCACGTCAAAAGCACGTGGCAGCTGCCCTGCGGTTTAGGCAGCGAACACTGATCATCTCCCTCTACGCGGACGACATGTTGCTATTTGTCCGTGATCCTGCTGTGCACCTCTCTGCGTTACTCAGGGAGTACGTACAGTTCAAAAGGTTTTCAGGCCTTGGGATCAACTGGTCAAAATCTGTGGTGTTTCATCTAACTGCGCACACGAAAGAAGTGGAGATGGACTTTCCACTGTCCTGGACATCTGACCCTGTGAACTATTTTGGGGTTTGGGTACATAGGTACCCGACTACAGTTGTCACTGAGAATTAAGGCCGTACGGTTACACGCATTACTGAACTCACTGAGCGATGGGTGCAGTTACCCCTCTCTCTGGCATATAGGATAGCGGTGGTAAAAATAGCCTTTTTGCCTGGATTGCTATATTTTTTCGTAAACATTCCTATAAAATTGAATGTGATGATGTTCCGAGCTCTGCAATCGGCACTTTTGACGTTTGTTTGGGGTGGCAAGAAACCCAAATGCAGGTGGGATCTTCTAGTTCAGCCTTTCGATCAAGGTGGTTTTGAGGCTCCTGCTCTTCGCTTATACTACTTGTGTGGGCAGGCGCAATTTGCGCATTATTGGCATTTCCCCCAGTGCTTCCAGCCTCATGTGGCTACAGAATCTGATGCTGTTCTTCCAATTCTGTTGCAGGCGGTGGCCCTCTTGGGGGGATCGGGTGGTCCATGGACCGAGATACACCCTACACAGCGCACAGCGTGGGAATGGTGAATGCTTGCATCGCAGGCTCAGTTATCCTATTTATATGCTCCTTTGCTACCACTAGCTTCACACCCAGATATTTCTGTGGCACTAGAGGCGCCAGCCCTACGAGAGCTGGCTGCATCGGCATCTATTGGTTGGGTTACCTTTACAAGGAGGGTCAATTTAAAACACTATGGCAGGCGCAGAATGGTGCATATCGTAGTTTTATGTTTGGCTTTACATACGTCTGAGTCCATCAGTGTGTCTGCGCAGCATATCCACTCTACAGAGCGCACTCCTCTACGGGCGTTGCAGGCGATACTGTCGAGAGAGGGGTGCAAGGGTTTACTCACTAAACTTTACAATATCTCCTTGCGTGAGAGGGAACAGGGCGATCATCCCTCTTGTTTACACTGGCAGGCAGTGCTTCGTATATCCATTGCACCGGAGGTTTGGACAGCGTGTTACCAATTCACTGGTCACCTCACGGCTAACTGCAATCTTAGATTTATTAATTTCAAATTCCTGCATCAGGTATTCTACTCCCCCTTGCAATTATACACATATGGGCGGCGAGAGACTGCTAATTGTGTGCGATGTGGACCAGCGGTTGCAGATTTTTTCCATTTTGCATGGAAGTGTACGGGTGCATTTGCTTTCCGGACCGCTACGGCGAACATGCTCACTAATATTGTGCTGGAGCCTGTGTGCTGCTCCCCTGAGATATGCCTACTGGGTTATGTTAAACGCAGTAAGCCCTGTATCAGGTGCATTGTAGCAGTTTCTACTCTCTTCGCAAAAAAGAGCAGTTGCGCAGTGCTGGGGTGCTAAGACAATTCCATTGTAAAAAAATGGCTCTCTGACCTGATCTACTGTAGGGATCAGCTGCAGATATATGAGGAGGAGCTACCTGAGGCGTCCCGCCCCAATGATTTTTGGGCCCCCCTTACGGCATATTTGCTATCCCACCGGGACCTCTTGTAAATTTCTTGAGCTGTACCCTCCCTTTCCCTTTAGTTCCTCTATAGCTCAACTGTCCTTTGGAGGTGCTTGCTCGCTGCTCTGGCATTTGTCACTCCCAAAGCAATATCTTGGATTTGGTGTGTTTGATGTTCCCGGCCCAAAGCGGTGGACTTTATGTAAGAACTTTTTCACTATCGTCCTTGCTACCACGCTATACATGATGATCTATTGCTGTGCAAGTATTTTCTGAAATGTACTGAAATTATGATCTTGCTCTGCCTGGGAAGGGGGGAGGGGAGTTTGTAGGGTTTGGATGATGAAATCACTCTGTACCAATTTGTATTACTAACTGTTTTTATCTCTTTGAAATCGATAAATAAAATTAATAAAATAAAATTAAAAAATGTAAAAAACTATTGTAAAACATGCCACCCCCTTGCAACATTGAAAGTATTTAATTGATATTCTGCAAAGGGTAGTGATCAACAATAATATGTTTCTTCAATGATCTCACAAGTCTATACGGAGGGGAGCTTCTCCATTAGCTTTCTTTGCCACAACCACTGGAGCAAGCCGTTCTGTGGCTTCCACCTCTACAATTATACCACTATCTCTCAATTTGTCCTATTCCACCTTCATCTTGTCCTTAACTAATAACGGCACCCCTCTAACCCTACAACAGTTGTTGCACCATCCTTTATTCTTATTTTGTGCACATAATCCTTTAGACAAGCTAGTTTGGTTTTAAAAACCTCAGGGATTCTTCTTCAAAATTTGACATGACATAACTTGCATTGTTTTCCTGTTCAACTTGCTTAAATCTAATTGATGGAATTTCATTGGGCTCAAAATAAACTCCCAGGTCTCTCTAGTGAAACCAGCTAATGAGAGAGTCACCTCGCATGGAGACATATTTTTTCCCTGCAGTCAGTCTGTCTTTCACTTGCACGGAGCCTGTGAAGTAATCCGTCAACTTTATTGACTGGCCCCCATACCCTTTTGGAGAAATGTCTGATTTAAACAATTTGACTTTTCCTAAAAGATTTTTCACAAATAAATCTTTAGGTATCAATGTTATCTTTGCCCCTGAGTCAAACAACATTGAAACTGATACCCCTTCAACACGTACCATTTCCTAAGGACCACCCGTACCATCCTGGACCTGTAAAATAATCTCTTCACCAGAAGAATCACCTGATTTTCCACACGTGACTTCCCAAACCTTTTTCTTGGTGATGATATTACCTTTGTTACTAGTGCGCCTACAACACCTTGACACATGACCTTTCTTCCCACATTTCTTGCAGGTCACTTTCCAATCCACACAACCTTTAAAATATGCACATTGACAATATTCACCTCACCTAAAACACTTCCCTTCACTTGTTTTCCACTCTTTACCAACATCTTTTTGAATCACTCGCTCTGCACTTTCATCAGTTATTTGCACAGAGATTGGTTGGACCATATCTTCCTTATCATTAATACTTCCTTTTTTTTACATCTACACATGCCTGGCTATGTTTAATCCTTTTTGCAATAGTGACTACCTCGGATAGTGGGAATCATTTTTTTGTCAAAAACGTTCCTTTTTTTGATTTCTGGCGCGACTCCTTTAGGGTGTTAAATGCTGTAATCAAGCCGGCTGCGCTGAAAAGGAATCACATATACACCATGTATAGGGTCTATATAACTCCGAAGAAATTGGCAAAATTCTCAAATATTGACTACAATTGCCCAAGGTGTGGCCTCTTGAGGGCAGACGATGTTCATATGTTTATGGATTGTCCTGATTTAGCGGACTATTGGGGGAAGATAAAGACATTTTTGGAAGAAGTTCTCTCAATGCCTATAGCACTCCCAAGGTTTACAGTCATGTTTGGGCTTGTTACGAACTATCAGGTGAATGACCTTCCCACTAAATTTGTATTTTTTACCATCCTCTTAGCAAGGCGCGAGATTTGTAGGGCATGGAAAGATCCAACTCCCCCAACCTTTGCTAATTGCCTGAGGCAGATTATGTTAACTTGTAAATCAGATGTGGCATGCGATCCCAGAAGTGTGACGAATGTTTGGGCAGCCTTGGTGGCATGGCAATCTCGATGATTGGTTTTCCAATGATTTGTCTGGAGCCCTGCTGGTTCCCCGTACTCCTAAGTAGCAAGGGGCGCACACAGATCGGCGAAAAAAAAGGAGTTTGGAGGGGAAGGTAGTGGCCGCTTGAGGGTACGGGCAAACCAACTTGCATCAGGCCAAAACCAACGAGGGTCGGGGCAGAACGGCCAGCAGTGCATGGAGGAGCCAGTGTCCCATCAAGAGTTCCATTTGTGATATATGAGGTTAAAAAAAAAAAAAAAAAAAAAAAGTTCCTTTGTCTTCTCTACGCAACAAGTTAACATAAACTGATCTCACAATCTTTTCTCTCTATTGGTGCCAAAACTGTAAGTCAAAGCCAGCTTTTTCAATATAGTCATATAATTTTCGACTGATTCTCTGCATGTGCTTTCCAATAAGATATCTTTCCATAACCCTTGAACCCTTTGGTAAATAATGTAATTCTAATTATTTAAAGCATATTTCATATTCATTAGGATTGTTACTTTTGTCTAATGAGAATTCAGGCACATGTTCAAATACTTCTTGACCCTCTGACCCCAGGCAAGGTAACAATAATGACATTTTACGTTCCTCGCTTAGAGATGTACCACAAACCTTGGCATAGTGTTCAAAGACACTTTTCTATTCTCGTTGGCAAATTAAATGAAGAGGGAACTCCAGCTACCACCTGTCCGAGCGCTCCCCGTCCTGGTTCCTAAGTAATCTGGACCCCCAAACTTTTCCATGGCAACCCTTTGAACAACATTCTACCCTTAACATTATTAGTATTGCTAACATTCAAGATACTACACATTACAAGATACTACAGCATTACTTGTGTGTGTGTGTGTGTGTGTGTGTGTATGTATAAATATATATATATATATATTTACAAATTATCCAAATATACGCCTGTATATGTATATATATTAAGAATGTGAGGTAAAGGCGTGCGTTGTAAAAGCATATGCGTTCTAAGATATGCGGGGTATAAAAATGCATGGTGAAGGCACAACGTGGTAAAAACCTTGTTGTAAAGGCTGTTTCCCAGTTGCTAGCATAGCACCAGGGTGGTCACTTCTGGGTGACAGTAGTGATCTACAAGTACCCCCATTCATTATCATTATCATTTTTGTACAAGAGACAAAGAAAAGGAGGAAAACTCGCACAGGAAGCCAGTGGAATCAGCTCCCAATAGATTACACCTCTTTGGAGGGGAAGTGGTCTACTTCTATTCGCTAGAGATTTTTACCAGGAGTAAACTGAGCCCGGGATTGACCAATTGGGCCAAAGAGGCCCAGGTTATGGCATTTTAAAGAAAGACAATCTTTGACCTTTTTCAAGGACCAGCGGGTGTGGCCCTCTGCCACGGAGTGCAGAATTAGCCCCAGGGTGAGCCAGGGTCCAGGATTTGGTGCAAGGATAATGTATTAATTAACCTCACAAGGTTGGGCATGGGGCTTCCTTCAGAGGCTCCTTCCTGCTGCTAGGTACCCCCATCTCCCTGGGAACTGACAAAAAATCAAGGGTGAGTACCCTTGTGCCCCTTCTAACTGTGGTAGGTCCATCCCCCACTCCCTGTTTTTGGGGGTGCAGGGCAGCCATCACACAGCAGAAACACCCTGCCCATAGTAGCCGCAAAGGAGAAGAGATGCTGGCTTCCCAAGCCAGCAAAGGAGAATGTTAGCCAGGTGGGGAACTAGGAGATGCAGCCGGGGGTGGGAGCCACAAGCTGCCCCAATGAAGCGACCATCTGGGTGCCCGGGTGGAACCAGGCACCCCTCAAAATAAAAAAGCACAAACAAAGGAGATGCATGGTGTGAGGCAGCACACCAGAAATAGAAAAGCAGCTCTCCCCAACACAGTGGGAGAACTGCTCAAAAGATATTTACTGCTCCTCCAGCTGGAGCGCCCAATAATTCCTTGGGGGAGGCAATTTGCATATCTTTTTCTTTCTCCTCTTGCGGTGGCCCCAGGATGGCAGGGACACTGCCATGCCATTGTTTAAAAGAAAACATGAGAAGGCTGCAGGAGTGCCCCCACAAGAAGTTTTATAAGTGCTGGCCCGATGTGAGAAAGACCCCGCACTCACCAGGATAGCGCAGTCCCGAACAAGGTATCTGCTGCGCCCCAATGGACTACAACGTCCATGTTCATCTCCCGTGTTTCCACAGGGAGATGCCGACCGCCGGCATGAAGGGGAAGTCCCACCCCCATACCCCGGAAGTGCAGAGCGCGAACCAATGAAAGGCGCGCAGGGGCAGAATACCGAGTAGAGAGTAGACGCGGAAAGAGGAGCAGGACAGCGGCATACAGTGGAAGAAGAGAGCGAAGACGCGGGACCCGGTTGGACCAGTGAAGACTTGGGACCCGGTAGTGACCAAGGAGATGAGGGACCCAATTTGGAGGACACCGGAACATCAGATAGCCCGGAAGACGGAGAGGAAAACTGGTCGGAGGACTGGTGGTGTCCGGAGGAGGCTGGAAGGCGGCCGTAACTCGGAGGAGAGTTACGGCAGGGCCGCCTCCGGAAAGACCATCACGGTCCAGAAGAGCCAGAGAGAAAGAAAACACCTTTGCAAGCCTCAAGTTCCTCCAGCTCATCCCAGGAATCGTTAGAAGAAGAACAACCACCCTACCAACCATTTCCATCTCACCCTATTATCAATAAACTCATTTCTAAACCTTTATTGCAGCCTCAACACCTGTTTATTAAGCCTGCGCTCCCACACCCTACGTTTGGGATGTCATGGAATCAATAACCCTCTCAGACTTTCACTCAGTCTTTAAAAGCTCTCCAAAAGGGAGAGGATGTCGCCAGAGCTGCTGACTTTGGAGCTGGGGAATCCGGTATGAGCTTCGGCTCAACATTCTGTGATTCTTGGAAAATCACATAATCTACCCATGCCTACAAAAAAATGAATGTGTTGTTGAGTAACGTAACTGGTGCTCAAGTAAAGCACTCCAATACCTCTGGGTTGAGTTCAAGCTATATAAATCTGTAAAAAAAACTGAAGTTCAATGCTATCTATACTATCTTTTTTTTCGGTACCCCTGTGCCAACCCAGTGCACCCACACTTTTTAATCTATTTTTTATAAGTCGGGCCTGCACTCATACCGGTTTTTGGAAGAAAGTGTCACCTACGGCACCCTCATGTGCTGTGGTTGTGGGTGGAGCACTAAATCTCCCACAGCCCTAGCCCGCTCCCCTGCCAGCACCCATACTTGGTGGTGAAGGAAAGCACCAATTTTTTTAAGTGGATGCCCTGGTGCCGTCCAGTGCACCACAAGTTCCTAAATTATTTGGGACCATGGGGACAACCTAATGCCCCCGCTTCTCCAACCACAGATCTAACACCCATTGTGATGCTGACAGGAGCTAGTTCTTTAACGTTTCTTACTTCTGGGCGGGAGTAGCTTTTTTCTCTGCTCCTGCCAGGTGGGGAAAAGTTGTTTTTCCTGCCCAGGAACTTAAATATCTTTCAATACTATAAATCTGTTAGAGATTTGATTTTGTTGCCCTTTTTCCACTTAACTACATAATGTTGTCTGCTTGTGTTGAATCTTACCGATTTTGCTGCAACAATTACACACTCCAGAGTTCTGTTTAGCAGTGAAAACGTTTGTTTGGCAGTCAATTTACATATGTTTATGGATATGTGATGTCTGACTGTGGCAGTATATTATTTTATTTTTTAGATATGTTTTGGTATTGGTTGTTGATTTATCGTGAAACTTATTGCCAATTATAATGAACTGTAGAATGTGTACTTAAGTAATAAATGTACTTTTAAGGTTTTTAATCAAACCAAGTAACGTTTTCTACTAGCTGACGACTGAATTGAGCCGTATTTTCTTGTAGTTTCGTAAAAAAACACAAACAAATATGGAACTTGTTGCTTTGCCTGATGGGATACATTTATTCATTGATAGCTGAGGATGCAATGTATTTACGTTTCTAAAATTAATTTCTTCGTAATATATAACTTTTTTCTCGTTTTTTTATTATTTAAATGCCAAGCCCCAAATAATGTGTTTCTATATGTATTTATTTTTAAATAAGTGGTTAACTAAAAAAAATATCATGTGCTGCTAACACAATGAGCATGTTCAGTCTAATAGTTAGAATGAAGTTTATATTTGTCATTAAGTGTCACCATTATATTAATTCATTATTCCAGAAATATATAATAGACATAGACTTTTCAAAAGGGTCAGCTCAAGATAGCTTCAGCCATATTGCTGAGAAAGTGAGACCTCCATCTCCCTGTTATACACCATAAAGAATCAGAAGCGTAAGGTAGAACTGGTTTGTTTACCTAAAAGTAGGGAGATTTATATTGTGGCAAAAGTAAAACACCTAGATAAAGTGTGTATAAAAGGAGAGATGGACGCTGCAATGACACAATTAAGAAGTTGAATAGCATTCCTTCAATAGTTAATGCCTCAATGAAGACCAAAGATAATTGTAAGAAAATGGACTATAACCTGCGTAGGATGAGATGATTTCAAGTAGTAAGTCCAAAATCCAGTAATGTTCAACACATAAGTTTCATAAATAAACCTGGGCTTAAACCTTGGTAGCTAAGCACAGAGCATGCAGGCTTAAGTTAGGAAGTGTGCAAAATATTCATCACAATGACAACAGTTAAAAAGTCAAAATATGAACTATTAATAATCTGAAAACGAATTTCTAAAAAGTGTGAACATAGTCAACATCTTATTTAGAAAATAACAAAAAATGACAAAAATTATATTACCAGTAACATAAATATGAGGGGGCAAATTTACAAGCTCCTTGCGCCACTTTTGCCTCACTTTTCCCGTGTTAAAAATTACACAAAAGTGGTGCAAGGGGCTTGTAAATAAGCCCTGAAATGTTTTGTGTTTTAGGTCAAAAAGTGGCAAGAACAATTAAAGAACCAACAATAAGTCACTGTTTGCAGTTGACCAGTACATTGGCATGATTTCGGGCTGACTGTGATGAAGCGGAGGTCAGATACACCAATAGGGTTGCCCCAGTCAAAGGTTTACCTTCCAAGATGGAAGTTAACGCTGTTGAAAATGTTGATTTTGGCAGGAAAAGCTCAGAGTGGGGAAATTCTAATTATGCGTCCATTGAAGTCTTCTCATCAGTCTGATACTTTTTGAGCCTTTGCCCAGACTTATTTTATTTTATCAGTTTAAAAGCCTTCAGTAGGATAACCCTGAAGCTGTATTGAGAAAGCTGTCTTTGCTGTATGGTCCTGCTTACACTCTGGAGGTCCAGGAAGTTCCAACTTTTCAGAATTTCTGGAGTAGTTCCCCATAGTCTCTTCTAAGAACCTCAGAGACATCAATTAACAGCCAGGACACACTTCAGCAGGGCCACCAGGAGATCTAGTCCAGATCCAGTTGCTACTAGCCAACTGGGCACTCTAGGAAAAAAAACTTTCGCAGCTTTTTCTGTCCTTGTAGCCACACATGAGGTCAGCCAACTGACCCATGTAGTCCACTTATTAGTCCTATGTACAAGTGGGAAGAGGTCTAGCCTCTGAGGTCTCCACATTGGTTTGACATTATGTCTAGGTCCTCTTCTGTTCTTTCTTATTGTGACCATTAATCTCCCTGGGCACAGCCTAGAATTATACTATTAAACTATATTTTACTATTCAGGCCCTTAGTACTCCCAGGCTGGCAGGCGCAGCCGGTACAGGTGAGAGAGGCACGGCGAGGGGAGTCAACAGACGACGGAATAGGGGAAATAAAATAAAAAACATTAATGAAGCCACTTACCGTGCGCCTGCTGCATCGCCGACTCAGCGATACTGTGAGTGCAAGGTAAGTCCCGCCCTGCCTCGCCCACACCCCACCGCACTACCCCATCGGTCTTACCTGCACCGGCCGCGCCTGCAGGCTGGTAATGTAATGCAGTCGACTGTTACAGAATAATGCACCATTTTCTGGATGCCATCTTACCACATCATTCAAAGTTTTGCACCTCGGAAAGGGAATAATATATGATAGCATATGTTTCCTCCAATGTTTAGGTTCAGAAATCAGAATGTTAAGGGTTTTACCAGCACAAAATCTATCAGGGTTTACACTAATTGTGCCGGGATAAAAAAAAAACTGTTGTTGCATTAATTATCGGACATCTCTGAATTCTGATTGCAATCAAGGCCTCAGTTTTTCACGGTCATTAGAATACTCTTTTAGAGCCTGGTGACTTAAGTGATGCAGAAAATAGGTATTAACCAGACCTGAGTTTCAAACATTGTCTATTTTTATATACCACTCTGTGTATGTGTTTGAAAAACAAAAAGTCGCAAATGTTTGTACTCTGTGTACTGATTTGCAACCATTAAGCAAGGTCCTGGGGCTTTTTGATTGATTAAATGTATCTGGAGCTTTCAATATATTGGACGTGGAATACTAATTCACAGTATGTGTTCCCACTTTAACTGATTTGTGTTTGTACATGCTTTTGTTAATGTGTTTGTTGGCAAAGTTTATGATTGGCACATAAGCAGAATGTATTTTATTACCTTTGTAACCATATTTTCAAACTGTGTAATCGCCATCATTGCACTATTCAGTTTGTTTCTGTTTCATTTAAAAATCAATTGACCATATAGCAAGCATCAATCGCATATTTCCGTAGCTCAAGAAGGAACTTTGCTTTTCGCAAGTCGTGCCGATCAAATTTGTTGTACATTCGTTCTCTCTTTTAGGTATGTAATTGTTTTTTGTCCTCGTCTTCTGTAGTAAGACTGGAAAACATATCCCTTAGGCATGAACTTTTAAAATGATAGGTCATTTAAAAATGATTGATAGAGACCCTTGGATTCCATTTTAGTTAAGTTAGAAATTATCACATTTCAATTGCCCCATAATTTAGCACCATTTGTCCTTCAATGCCAATCTCCCACCAATATATTAGGAATACATTCCTTGCTACACAGGGGGGAAGGACACTGCCCCCAATGTTTTAATGAGGGAGTTCTGCAGTTTGGAACCAAAGAGTGCAGAACTGCACCCTTCCATCATAGAGCATTTAAAGCTCCATTGCCGGTGGTTATTGTGACTTCTGAGGTACTTTTGAGGTAAGTGGGGGCAAAACCGTGAATGTTTTTTTGAATAATGGGACATTATATGCATTTGGGCATCCAATTAATTCAGTTAAGTTTTGCTTGATCCATAGTTGAAATAATAAACGTTCTTCCCTTTAATAACCTAATGTGTGGCTTTAGATGAATTACAGTTCACACAAAAGAAAAAGGGACAGTAAGTGACAGAGGAATGGGAGTTTAAGAGTGAGGAGGAGAAAAGCAAGAAGCTAGTGATAAGAGGAAAGAAAGAAGGGGCAAGTGCATTAGAGTTTACAAGGTCTCCAAAGAGGCCTGAACAGCCTAGCATGGGAGTGGGGAACAAAGTTTGAGTCCCGTACTCAGCGCAACATTGTATGATTCTGGCAAAATCGCCTAATCATCCTGTGCCTAAAAACTGAACCTGTGCAATGTAATTTGGTGCTTATGAAAGGTGCTTTGATACCTTTGGGCCAGGTTTGCGCTAAGTAAAACTGAAAAGGGAGAGCAAGACAACACCATATACAGAAGGAGAGATTATGTAGCACTATTAGCACAAGACAGTGACCCCCCAAAAAAGGAGCACACATTTAAGTAGTGCATACAGTAGAGTAAAAGAGTTCAACAAAGAGATTTGATGAAAGAATTACAGTGCTATTGGGATTAAGAGGGAAGAGAGAAGAAAAGGGTCGGGGAGCGGAAGGAAAGAGGAACACAGGAAAAAGCTTTGGAAGAAAGAAAGATGGTGAAAACCCTGGAGTAATATAACTGGAAAGAGAAAGGAAAATGGATGGAGGCTAAAAAGTCAAGCACTTGGAACAGCGAAGAAGAGGGCCAAAGGAGAGTGGAAATGGGTAAAAGGATGGAAGAAGTGACAAATGCGCAAGAGAAACATGTAATGAGGGGGAAGAACAAACTGATTGAGCAGATTAAAGTGAAAATTATGAGTCAAAAGCAAAATATGTGTGTGGGAGTTGAGGCTGCTTTGCTGAGACGAACATAAGGAAAGGGTGGAAGTGAAATGGCAAGAAGGGGTAAGGGTTTTAACAAGAGGGGTGGGTACTGTTGTGATGGGCAGACCATAGTAATGGCAGAGGTGTGAGTCTTTATTCATAAAAGCTGATATACTTATTAAACGCAGACTGTAGGATGTTGATCCAGCGGGACACCAACCTGCGGACAAGTATCACTGAAATACATACATTCGGGCCCAAAAACCACTTTCACTTACAGTATCCAGTCGATGAAACCCCACTGGGAATCAATTTAGGGCTTTTCTATATGTCAGTTTGCCTAATGAATTGAACTTATTTAATTACTAAGACCTTCCTTACTCATGGATCTATTTTAGTTGAATTAGAGTTGGCAATTAATGACATTAGGAAACATTTACCTGTTTTATTTCATTGAATAACCACAGACTCAGTTTTAAGTTTAAAGTTTTATCTGAAATATTTAGTGAATCAAGTACAAATTACAGTGTTAACTCCATCATTCTGAAGACGTAAGATTCAGTTACTTAAATTATGCTATACATTTTAATGACGAGTACCTCAGGAAGAGAGGACAGTGAGAAAAGGCACATTGACACAGTACACAGATTATATTTACCTAGGATGGTGCAAGATCACACCCCTCTGGCCAAAAGTTTGGGCCCCTAAAAATGGCAGGTAACAGGTTCAGAACAGGATTAGGACAAGACATGTCACCTCTTCCGAATTTAACTCCAGCGTCAAACTTCTGTCTCATACTAGTTTCCCTCCTCGAATGTCTTCCGCAATCTCATTCCTAGTTCCTCCGCCTCCTCGGTCCTCTTCTGCAAATCTCGTTCCTAAATTTATTTGTAAAATTCTAAATCTGTTTTCAAGTGAAATTGATCAGCAATTGGACGGCATCTCTATCTCTCGGTGTTCTGGCTGCGATCAGGCTTCTTTATTTAGCTAACTATCCCAATTATACCTTTTGGTGGCATAGTCCACCCCCAAATGTTTCAAACTTGTGTAAATTGTGTATTCTGATTGGAAAAGCCAAGGGGATGATCGTCATACCATACTAAGTTTATTACTTTTCTTAAGAACATTGTCTTATGTTCCCACCCATTTAATTTGTTTCCCCCAAGCTTTATTCCCACCTGTTTTTCATATTAAATTTAACATTGTATAACATTTATACATTTGTTCATTGAGTCTTCAGGATGTTCCGTCATCTTTCTGCCTATCAGAAAAGGTCGTCCTTAATCGGGTTCCAAGACTTGAGATCATGACTCCAGGGTTGCTTTCTAATGCGACTGCGAGCATTACCTACGTGGGTTTAAGCCTCGTCTCTCATTTTAGGCCCAATAACGAACTAACAGAGAAGTCAAAAAGACAAGACGTTAGATTCAAATAAAATGGTTTTACTGTATACCACTTATGTCTACTCTAATCCCATTTAATCAGAATAATTCTTTATGCATTAACACTTAGTATAAAATACAGTTTAGTTTCAAGCAAAGCAGATGCTTAGCATGTGATTTTCTAAAGCAGCCATTTTGGGCATTAGTGAACAGAAGGAAAGCTTTCCCTCCAAGCATTATGACATCATGCAGTTGGCGCATGCGTAATTCAAGTCCCACTTTTTTTAGCAGCCATTTTAGTCTCAATCCAGTTACTTGTTAGTAGACACATAGGCAAGCTTTCCCTGCTTCTACATTGTGTACGAAGTTTGCGTAAATTAGTATAACAAACATTTATTAGTACTTTATTATGATTATATGAGAAGATTCATACAGCAAGTTGCTTGTATGCAAATCCTTGCTCCATCAATCCCCTCTCTGATGGCATTTATACCATCAACAACTACCCATAGCAAAACCAAATGCTAACTTTAGCATATTTCCATCCCTTCTCTAATTTGTCCATTTCTATTTCTTCTTTCCCTTCCATGTTCTTCAGCAAGTTGTTTTTCAGACTTGCTTTGTAATGGTATGCGAGGTAACAGATATACAATACAAACGCTCCTTCTCTGGAATGGCACCTAGGATCTGGAATGCACTCCCGCCAGAAACCAGGCTTATCCCGTCCACTATACTCTTCAAGAAAGAGGTGAAGGCCATCCTTATGGCTAAATACACCTAAACACTATTGATACTGGAACAATGACAGTATTTGGCTCCCACATTATCGGCCTCAATAACCTGCAACACACCCACTACTGACTAATGCTTTGCTTTCAACATTGTGTTTACTCACCCTCTGGGGTGCTATAATCTTATCCGTTTAGACATTGTACTGCTTCCATATTATTGTTTCTTGATTGTTATTACTCTGTATACTCTTGTATGATTGATACCCTATTTTTGCAACTCACTGTCTACGGAATCTCATATTGATTTAAGAGTCTTGTTTATCTTACCTACTGTTTCTGTAAAGCGCTCTGATATCTGCAAAGATCTTGTTCGCGCTATATAAAACTTTAAAAATAAATAAAAATAAATAAATTTTCTTATTTTAATTCCTCAAGCCTAATTTCTTCATATTTTCTTTTCTTTCCCTACTTATTTATCTCATATTTTCTTCTCCTTTAAATGCATTTGCACCAAATCATTAGTATACAACATATCAATGTTATTCCAAGGATAGGTAGTATTATTTGAGCTATTACTCCTTTACCAAAACTAGTAAAGCAAGACGCTATTGAAGTTAAACTATACATTAGTCTTTTCCCTACACCATCAACGTCCAGAGGTTTTATTTCTTCTTCCAAAGTAGTAATATTCTTAATATATTTCCCAATTTCTGTACTTTTGTCAGGTATGTAAGTGCAACAATGTTGCGCTTTCAACATTTTACAGACTCCACCCTCATTTGCTAATAATATAGCAAGGGCAAGTTGATTTTGCAAAACCATAGATCTGATAGCAACCATTTCAGGATTAATCAGAAACCCTCCAGCAGTGTCAGTCGATAAGCGATCAACGACTGTTGATAGTTTACAAATTCTTTATGTTTTCAGAATCACTGCCACTGAAGTATCAATGCATTAAATATATCTCCTACAATTTCTGCAAAACTAGCTCTTTTACTACGTATTAGTTTATTATTGCTTTTATTGCTTCCAGTGATTTTGTTTTACATGGTAAACTTTAGTAAATACTATTCTAAAATAGCAACTCCCACACCACCTTTCAGGTAGCTTAAAATAAGCTTTGTTCCCAAAAAATCGAATGCCATTGCACCCTGAGCCTTGCCAGGTGTATAACATTTTCATTTCTCCACCCATGATGGAGTTTTGGTTTCTTTTCTGTGGCTTTCTTTTGGAAAACGTGTCTCCTGTCTTCTACTAAATTAAAAAATATATTTTTTTCTTCTTTTGGTAAACATGTTAGATTATGTTTATGAGTGTTTGCTATATCTATTGCATTTTGTGCTAAGAAAAACTCTCCCATAAACTGTGCAGCTAAAGTACTGGATTCATATTCTTTCTATCAGGAACGCCTGAAAATATCACATCTAAGTTTGAATGTTAATACTGCAATTTTCCTGTTTTATAGACCAGACTTGTTAGTATACTACATGATATACCATAGGTTAACGGTAAATGGTGATATGTGACTCCTTCTGCTACTGAAGCTGGTAATTTCATAAATACATAACAATCACTAATCTCCATAGTGTCTACATATTCAAATGATCATTTTGTAAAAACATTTTGATCTGTGTTACTATCCGTTACTGTGTGATGTATTTCTAACTCATTTAATGCTTCTAATTTTTCTCTATTTCTCTTCATGTTAGCTAGCTTTCCATTTATAACTGTAACGCTTTTCCTTTCTATACTCATCAAATATGTTATTGCTATGTTAATCTTAACCATACTATAATCACTAATAGAATGCTACATATATATATTCTACAACCTTTTTGTAAACAATTTCATTTTGGTCTTTCAGTAACTCTACTTTTAGCCATAATTTAGGAAGATTTCTCTTCTTTCTTTCAGATAATTTTATCGTTATGTTTTCAAGGAGGGTCTCACATTTCCTTAGTTAATTTGATCTGCAATTATTTCTTCATCACTTTCTTCATATAAATCTAAATTTTCAAGATCTTCAAGAATAATATGAGTCCATTCATGTCCCTTAAATATATTATTCAATATTTTTAGTCTCTGGCTTATTTGCTTTTATTTCTCACTATTTTGTCCCGATTGACTAGTGACTTAATTCCCTTGTTCAGGTTCTTCATCAATAGTCTTATGGTAATACCTCAACTTTTTTACATATCTGGTGCAATTATCACCTTTTCTGACTCTTTTGGGTTGCACTGTATTTTCACTTTCCTCATCACTTTCAAGTAGTCTTTTATTTGTATTTTGTTGTGGCACAACTTGATTTTCTTGGTCTTCTGAATCCCTCTCTAATTGACCGAATTCAGGACTTTTTGAAGTACTACTCTTCACCTGAACATGTTCCGCATTGTCTAACTGCCCCTGTACTGATTCCCTGCTAACTTGTTCTTCTCCCTGTTCTTGTTTCCCTATTCCTATTTGACTTGGTTCACGTTTTTCTTCTTCAGAATTATCTCTCAAATCAGTCTTTGTATATGTTTCTGTTCTTATCTGTTCTTGTTCTGTCTTTATCTGATCCTCAACAATTTCTAGCTTCTCTGCTTTTGTTCTGCTCCTTGTTCTTACTTCTGTATCAGGTAAGTCGACTGCAGGTACCCAATCCTCTTGATTAGTGCTTGGTTGTTCTTGATCAGCTACTTCAGAGTTTATTATTGTTGGCTTTTCAGCTGTACGACCTCCTGTACCTTCAACTTCAATTTATTGTTGTTGATTTTCTTCATCAGGAGCTGGTACTTTCTTTGTATGGCTGGCATGTATCCAGTTAGGCAAACCTGCAAATTCACTTTGGTTGTTGTAACGAATATGACCTGTTTTGGGGTACTCCACCTGGGTTTGAGACACGTTTCTCGGGTTTGATTCTTCACTACCGCCCAGTCACCTGGATTTAGATCATGTTCTTGATCTGGCTGCCTGGTCTCTGCGTCTTCACCAACCTGGTGAGAGACAGAACGCACTAGGTCAGCCAATCTTTTACAATAATTCAATACCAGATCATCAGTTATGCTTAACAATCTGTGTCCAGGTATTTACGCTAATCTCATTGTTCTTCCCATGAGTACTTCATGGGGACTCAACCCTGTATTTCTGTCAGGAATATTTCTGAGTCCCATCAGAACAAGAGGCAATGCATCTGGCCAAAACAGTGAAGTGGAAGCACACCCCTTCGCCAATCTTGATTTTATTGTGCCATCCAATTATTCCACTATCCCAGAAGCCTCTAAGCGATAGGCACAGTGCAACTTTTGTTCAATCTTGAATGTTTCATAGATCAATCGAATTATTTCATTATTAAAGTGAGATCCTCTGTCTGAATCCACCGTTACTGGAAAACCAAAATGCTGAATAATCTCCCTCAGCAATAATTTTGCAACTGTTATACTGTCATTTCTCCTGGTTGGGAATGCTTCCACACTTTGACTAGTATGTATTTTAGTCGCCTACATGGTGGTAACTGAATTAAATCAACGTGCAACCTTACAAATGGTCCATCTGCTTTTACAATTCTTCCTCAACTGACCACTATCGTTCTACCTGGGTTATTTTTTTGACAAATTAAACATTTCTGACAAAGGCTCTCTGCAACGGTTCTAAACTTCAAATTGTACCAATCTTGTCTGAAAAGTATGACCATAGCATCTCTACCTATGTGTCTGTCTCCATGATACACACTTGCTAATTGTGAAAGTAAACAATCTGACATGACTGGTCTGACATCTGGATGAATCAAGACACCATCTCCTTCTCTTCTTTGGCATCCTATTTTGATCCACTCTTCCTTCTCGCTTACTTTGTATCTCACCTTGTAAAGTTCTCACTTCATCCCATGTTTCTGATGCTGAAATAAACATAAGCTAGCATTTGATTCCTGTAGTTTTAGTTTTCTTGTTTACTACCATTTTTGTTTTAGCACAATATTAAGCACCTTCGTTAGCATAACGATTTCCGGCATTCACATTGTCATTTCCTGACTGATGTGCAGCACATTTGACCACAGCTACTTCTTTTGGCAACTGTATGGCTTCTAGAAGCTCTTTCACATATTGTCCATTTTTGATAGGGGTTCCTGAAGAAGTCATGAAATCCCTTTGCAACCAAAGTGGACCAAACTCATGCACAACCCCGTAACCATACTATCAGTGTAAATGGTTAATGTCCAATTTTTCCCAATTTTGCATGCTGTAATTAAAGCAATCAAGTCAGCTACTTGTGCAGACCTGCCTCCAGGTAAATAGGATGCTTCAACTATTCCAGCCAATGTATAAATAGCATAAGCAGCACTCAATTTTCCTTCCTCATGCCTCAGGCACGAGCCATCTACAAATAATTAATTTTCACAATTGATCAATGGTTCTTCTCGAATGTCTGGGCGAGGTTTTGTACAATATTCTGTTACATTAAAACAATCATGATCAGCATCATCCCTCACTTCTTCTCCGTACACAACAGGTAATAGTGTAGTTGGATTTAAAACTGTGCACCGGATTATTGTCACATTTTCTACTCCCAAAATAATTCTCTCATATTTTGTCATTCGACTTGGTGTGAGATACTGGGTTCCAGGCCTTGCCAAAGAAATACACCTGAATGTGGGACGTATACTTTAACAGGATGTCCCATCACAATCCGTTCACTCTGATCAAAACTTGTGCAAGTAGCAGCTACTGCTTTCAAACAACCAGGTAATTCAGAGGCTACTGGGTCCAGAGTGGCAGAAAAGTATGCAACTGAACGTCTCATCAAACCATGTCTTCAGGTCAATACTGACAAGGCACAATTATCTCGTTCACAACAAAATAATGCACATTCCTTTGTATAATCTGGCATTCCCAACGCAAGAGCTTCACATAGACATTATATTAATTTTACAAATGCTCTCATGCTTTCATCATCTCACTCTACAGGATCTTTTACTCGTTTCTTTGTTAACTCTATCAGAGTCTTGGCCAGTATGGAAAACCCTGCAATCCACTGCCTACAATATCCTACAACACCAAGAAACATTCTAATTTCCTTCTGGGTCTGGGGTAACAGCATCTGTTTTATTATTTTGATTATTTTGGGTGATACCCTCCTTGCTCCTCTTTCTAGCTGATGTCCTAAACATTTTACATTGTTTTGACAAAACTGTAATTTCTCTGGTGACACTTTGTGCCCTCCATCTGCCAGATGGTTTAACAATGCAATAGCATCCAAGACACCATCTTCTCGTGATTTTGAGGCCACTAACAAATTGTCTATATACTGGATCAAAACTGAATTCCTGGGCATTATCAATGATTCTAGGCACTTTTTCAGAATCAGATTAAAAATGGAAGGACTTTCAGTGTACCCTTGAGGAAGATGGTTTCACATATAAATTCAATTTTCAAATTTAAATGAAAAGTGGTTTTGACTATCTGGGTGTTATGCAATAGAGAAAAATGCATGACACCAGTCAATTACTGTGAACCATCCTGCGTTCCATGGTATCTGATATAAAATCACTGCTGGATTTGGCACTACAGGACAACAAGGTACCACTATTTTATTCATTTTTCTAAGGTCTTGCACTATCCTATAATTTCTCTTAGGTTTCCTAAAAGCCAATTATGGGTGAATTACAAGGGCTGCTCATCAATTCTTTCAGGATGCCTTGTTGAATCATTCGGTCTATTTCTGCTATGACACCTGATTTATTTTTTTTACTCATTTTATATTGTCTTGTATTTGGGTAAGTGGCACCTTCTTTAACCATCACTTTCACTGGGTCCACCTCTGCCATTAATCCTACTTCTTTTCCAGTGAAATCCCATACCATTGGATTCACTGGTAATTTTATCTCTTCTGATATGTCATCTTTTGTCATCATGGATAACATCTCATCTACTTCTGTTCCTTGTTTTGCTAACATTAATTTGCAGATGCTATCTTCATCAGGGGTTTAAATTGTCACAACAAACAATGTACCATATATGGTACAGTTCATGTTACATAGTAAATCCCTACTTAACAAATTTACAAGACTGGAATCACAAACTACAAACTTATGCATTTCTTTCAAATTCCCTATACACACTTCCATTGGTTCTGTAACTGGGGTTCTGATCTGACTGTTGAAAACTCCAACCACTTGGATGGCTTCACCTGAGAGGGGCCGGTTTGGGATGTCTGCTGTTCCCACAGTAGACCGGGTAGCACCAGTGTCCAATAAAAAGGTAATTTATTTTCCTTCTACCTTGATAATCAATATATGGACCTGATTGATTTACCGGTAAGGATGCGCCAAGTATGCATTCTTCTTCCTCCCTCCTCAGGCACCGTCATAATACATCCTCATACAAGGGCTGCTCATTATTTGTTTCAGGATGCCTTGTCGAATCATTCGTTCTGTTTCTGCTATGACACCTGTTTTTATTTTTGGACTTATTTTATATTGTCTTGTATTTGGGTAAGTGGCACCTTCTTTAACCATCACTTTCACTGGGTCCACCTCTGCCATTAATCCTACTTCTTTTCCAGTGAAATCCCATAACTTTGGATTCACTATTAATTTGAGCTCTTCTGATATGTCATCTTGTTTCATCATGGAGTACATCTCATCTACCTTTGTTCCTTCTTTTGCTAACATCAATTTATAGATACTATCTTCATCAGGGGTTTAAATTGTCACACCATCCACTGTACAATATATGGTACAGTTAATTTCACATAGTAAATCCCTACCTAACAAATTTACAGGACTGGAATCACAAACTACAAACATATGCATTTCTTTAAAATTCCCTACACACACTTCCATTGGTTCTGTAACTGGGGTTCTTATCTGTCTGTTGGAAACTCCAACCACTTGGATTGCTTCACCTGAGAGGGACGGGTTTGGGATGTCTGCTGTTCTCACAGTAGACCGGGTAGCACCAGTGTCCAATAAAAAGGTAATTTATTTTCCTTCTACCTTTCCATCAATATATGGACCTGACTGATCAACCGTCAAGGTTGCTCCAAGAATGCATTCTTCTTCCTCCCTCCTCAGGCACCGTCATAATTCATCCTCCGATGAACTACTATTCTGCAAAAGAAATTGGGAAGTTACAGAATTTGGCTTACCACTTTCTCCTTGAAATTTGGCATCCATACTGTACTTTGCTTTGTTCACAAAATTTGGCATAGGGGCAAGTGGTAACTGATTCTGTGGGTTTACAACCAGTTGCTGTTTACTCAATATAACCTCATTCTGCGTCTGTGGATTTAAATTTTGATTTGGGCCATTATTCATTTGTATATTTTTACACTCGTTTTTCCAATGCCCCAATTTTCCTCACCCATGACAAGGAAACTTTTTCTTTGCTTCTTTTCTACTCATTTTCCCTCTCAGTTTTCCCCATTAATTTCATTCTGTCCAGATCCTCTATTTTGTTCATTATTTATTTTTAATTATTGTTGTTCTGCCAGTTTTACTTGTGCCCACATTACCTTTTCTTCTAATTTTTCCGTCTATTGTCTATTTTGTCTGCACAATATTTTGCATGCTTCAAAACCTAATCTGTAGGCTTCATTTGCCAGCATAACATGTGCGTCTGAATTGTTTGACAAATTCCTAGTCTTAGTCCAGGTACAAATCGATATACAAAATGTCCCATACTTTTATCACCAATATTTTCAAATCCACTATACTGTTTAAACACTTGCAATAGACGCTCGTACTATGCATGGATAGTCTCATTTATTTCCTGTGTTGTTCCATCTATTTTTATCCAATCAGTTTCTTTTGGAGGTATTTTCCCTTTCAGAAATGTAATCACTTGATTATATTTCTTCATTACCTCTTCTGCAGGTGCACCTGTTTTGTCATGTCTTGGATATTCATCACTAGGCCAATCAACTGAAATTTTACATTATGTCCATAAATTAGTAGGTACCACTATGTCAAACAAACCATCAATATCCTTAGCAAAACCTCCGAAACTTTCACAAACCTTTCACCTTGCCTGCACAATTCTACAGGCTTCTCTCTTAATTTTGGGAAATCATGTGTAAATACTAAAATATCTTGCCTTGTCCATGGAACATGCACTTATCCGTCTCTGGGCACTTCTCTCATAGGGCACAATCGTTCTGTCTTTTTAGTTTCTCTTAATACATATTCTGATGCAGCTTTATTTGCTTGAGCTTCCTCCTTCTTTTTAGTCCATCTTGCCTTTCACCTGCCTAATGCCCCCCATTTTTGCAGAATTGTTATCAATTCTTTAATCTGCAATTTCCTTCCTGGCAAAGTCATGTTTTCTAAATCTTTTGTCAGTGAACTCTGCTCTGTAGGGTTTTTTCAGTACCTTGGATTCCCCTATTTCAATTCCCATTTCTGAAGCAAGTTCTGTTAAAGTCTCGTGAAATATTTTTACATTTCTTGTTCTGATTCTGCATATAAATAATAACTCTTTTTCACAATATGTATTTATCTGTTCTAATTCTATTTTTAATCCATAAGTAACCAACATCTTTGGTGGTGGCACTGTTTTATCTACTCCCTGTGCCCATCTTTCTAATTCTTCTGGTGACACTAGGGTAGCACTTCTAGTTCCTGTGGAAGTCTTCATTCTTATTTCTCGTGCACAACTTGGGGTAACTCTTCTTGGAGTCTCATTTACCTGTACTCTGATTGGTAAGTCCATTAATGATATCACTGACTCGCATTTACTAGCTTGCTCTTCAATTATTATATTTTATTTTCTTGACTCTTTTACAGAAGTGGTCATAACTGGTGGATTAGAACAATTTCTTTTATCCCCATATAATGGGATAACAGGACCTATAGTCACTTGTATAGTTAATACTTCTCGATTTACCCTCACTTGGGTTATTTTCTGTATTAATTCTTCTGTATTCTTATTTACGGCTTCCCTTTCCTTTTCTTGTAAAATTCTTTTATTTCATGAATCATGCACTACTTGTGGAACCAAAGGAGTTTCTAAAACAGGTGCACTTGCTATACTTCTATTGGGTCTTTCCTGATATGGCAGAGGATTCTTTGTTAAAATATATTCCATAAGCTCGTCTTCAGATTCACCACAACCTGTTATATTTTTAGTTTTCCTTGTACACTTGCTTCCTGATTGCTCATCTGACATTAATACAGTATACAATCCTTCTGTGATCATTGCCTGTCTCCATTGTTTCATCTGATCTTCACGCTTTATGTGTAATGTTTTGGGATAGAATCCCCTATGTCCCCTAGTACTCCTAGGGGCATATTACCAAGCAATAGCGATAATTATCGCTATTGCTTGGTTAGCGTGAAACAATTATCGCCGAGCTGCTGCGATTTTTATCGCAGATAAACCTTGGTATTACCAAGGTTTATCGCAAATGCGATCAAAATCTGCCGCAATGCATGAATATCGCTGAAAAGTCAGCGATATTCATGCATTAGCGAGCTAATGCTCTTAGCCATGTTATCCACCTCCCATTGGATAACATGTCCAAGAACTGCTCAGGGCAGGTGTTAGCTTTTGGAGATATTCACGCTTAGCGCAAATATCTCCAAAAGTTGGTAATAGGAGATAGCGATGTTAGCGACTGTTTCCAGCCACTAACATCTTGGCACACCCACTTTGCATGTCATTAGTGATAAATATCACTGACATGCAAAGTGGGGCCCAAGATGGTCGCTATCTCCTACTAGCTGTCGCTAACTGGTGTTAGCGACAGCTAGGTAATAGGGAGATAATTTTATCTCCGCTTTCTTGGCTTTTAAAGCCAAAAAAGCAGAGATAAACCCCCTTGATAATATGCCCCCTAGTTCTGTCTCGGTCAAATGCCTCCATTTCCCATTCCTCTAGTGATTCATATTGGGTTAATCTAGGTCTGGGTTCCAATTCATTAATCTTATTTCTTAAATTATAAAGGATTCTGCCATTGAATGTATGATGTTCTGGAAAAGCCAATATTCCATCACCTTTTGAATATTCAATCCAATTTTCTAGCCACACAAAATATTTTTTTTATTTTCAGGATAAATAACATTTTCCTTTTTTCTCCAGACATATTATAGGTTCTTCTTCTTAGGAATTCTTGTCTAACAAAATCTAAATGTCTCCTATCCGGGCGTTTCCCAATTAAAGTTGGATTGTTTTTCCACATAAAGTTCGCATTTTATCTTCTAATAATCCGTACTTTTGTTTATACTTCGTTCTCCAATCTTATTATTGCTTTTATTCTATTGCTCCAATCGGGTTTACTTTTACACAATTCTTTCATCCACTGCTAGTGTGGCTTTTAGTGTAACGTCAGTGTTCACTGCTCACTACTGACCCCTCCTTTACAAATCCTTCGTAAATCACACGCCTGCTGTCTCGACCAATCGCAGCGCGGCACCTGATGAGGTCAGTGCGACAACCAACCCCTCCTTTACAATTCCCTGTCATCTCACCCACACCCGCTGTCTAATCCCAGCGTGGCACTTTGTGACGTCAGTACAACTCCGGCAACTGACCCTCCCTTCACAGGTATAACAAAAACTTATTTTCTTGAACTTTTCCTAATTTTTTTTTACATTAGATGACAACTTAGATTAATTTGCTACTTTCGCTGTCGATTTTACAAATCTAATAATTTGTTTCTTTCACTACAAGTAAAACCTTCTGCTTACTCTTCAATCACTGCAAGCAAAACTCTTCCCTTTACTCTTCACATAAGCTCAGAAGAACCTGCTACTCTTCCATTGTTACCTTTTCTAAGTGATATAACACCAACATTTCAACAGCAAACTCTTCTCTATCAATTACTCTTACTGTTTCGCATCAAAATTTCTAAAAAAAATCAACTGCAGTGTGATTTCCATTCATCATCCAATATACATTTCCAGGGAATTTCCAGACAACATTAAACAATATTCAATTTTGTTAATACTTAAATCTATAACCAATAATCACCAAACTAATCAATATAAAACATACCTCTGCTACCAGCAAACTGATCCAGCGGGACACCAACCTGCAGACAAGTATCACCAAAATACATACATTTGGGCCCATAAACCACTCTCGCTTACAGTATCCAGTCCGTTGGGAATCAATTTAGGGCTTTTCTATATGTCCGTTTGCCTAATGAATTGAACTTATTTAATTACTAAACTCTTCCTTACTCATGGATCTATTTTAGTTGAATTAGAGTTGGTAATTAATGACGCATCGGCCCTGTGTGCAGTGTTTGCTGGGGAGAACGGGGACGCAGCGGGACTACCTGTCCCAGGAGGCTGCGAGGAGAGGACCGGCAGCCCCACCCCCTGGATACCGGGGATTCAGAAAGACTTCTTGCGCCTCCCGCTTCGCGGGAGATGCATCGGCCCTGTGTGCAGTGTTTGCTGGGGAGAACAGGGACGCAGCGGGACTACCTGTCCCAGGAGGCTGCGAGGAGAGGACCGGCAGCCCCACCCCATGGACACCGGGGATTCAGAAAGACTTCTCGCACCTCCCGCTTCACGGGAGACGCATCGGCCCTGTGTGCAGTGTTTGCTGGGGAGAACGGGGACGCAGCGGGACTACCTGTCCCAGGAGGTTTCGAGGAGAGGACCGGCAGCCCCACCCCCTGGGCACCGGGGAGGATTTATTCAACGTCTCAGTTCCGGCCCGGGGACGCGCGCGGGCGGCGGTGGGCGAAGCCCGGGCAAAGGGCGGGCCCTCTACGGCCCTCAGAGGCCCAGAAGAGGACGGGACGGGCCACCCCACTTGACCTTTTGTAAGAGGAGGTACTGAGTTGCTTCTTACCTATTGACTATTTTGGCGTTTCCATTACCATCTCAGTAATTATGTCCCTCTGTGAGGAACTTAACGCTCTGTGTGGCACAAAGTACATTCCTGACGCATTAACCCCTCCTATTAAGGGCACTAACTTTGATATCTCTAATGATATCCCACGGGACCTAGCTTCACCTTCAAATAAAGAACAAATTCTAGTAAACGCACTGTCCCTGGATCCTAATACTTGAGGGAATCATGACAGTGATATTGTCAATAAGAACTACGTCACTATAAAAAATATGTGCAACAGTCCTACATCATCCCCCTCTAGCCTAACAACTTCAATGGAGGTCATGGCTGCGGACAAAATAGACGACCCTGTGTTGTTCCCCCAACTGCCCCTTCTGGCCCTAATTGAGCAACTGCTATTATCTGTGATTTCACCTTTGGTTATGAAAATTAACGACTTGGGGGACAGGTTGACTAGTATTGAGGAAATTATTAAAAAGAATTCTCCTCCAACTAATATAATGGCAACATCTGTCTGCCCTAATCATCCCATCGCCCCCGTAAGTCTGTTATATGTAAGAACGGTGAAATTCAATTACAGCCTCTCAATACACCTACCCCAACTGGCCCTAAAGTAACATTAACATCTGAGCTAATAACCGATACAGGGGCCAGACCAACTCTGGTAAGAATGCCACGCATTAATTTACCTCCTGAAGCCGCCCCATATGTAACTGTCCTCTCTGGGGTCCCCACACTAAGTCGGGGAACACACGAATCACATCAGGACCTGCTAAATAAGGTCATTTTTTGGCTACAGAAAAATAGACCCTTGCCACCCCAGCTAGATGGTGGAATACTGAGTGTCAGGAGGGTGGGGTGGCTAGGTCTGCTGCCCAAAGACATTGCGGGGGACCTGGTGCTTATTAAATTTAAGAACAGGAATATTGTCCCCTACCTACGATTTTGTCAGTCCAAAGATAGATATGGCCCCATTTGCATTTTGGACTTGCATGATTTTTACCCGAGCCTCCCACACATCCCGTTACAAAGACCAACGGTAAGGAAATACAACTCCTGGGGAAGGGGATCTTGTGCTCCTCGTGCAACTAACTTTCTAGCCTCTAATAGATTTGAACCTTTGCCCAGAAATTCTATTAGACCCCACCACAAAGAGGCCATCCATGAGCTCGAGTTTATTTGACAGGGCAGTATGTAACTAATAAGACAGAGGTTTTCCTGATGTTCTTCCCCGGCTCCTTAGTTTGTATGTATGACTCTTGTTTTTAGACCTGTCCCACTGATATTGAAACGTTTCCATACTGATTAGCTGATCTGTTATACCTATCTAATTTTGTTTTTAAGAGCCGATATTAACTTTGTAATGAAATGTTAAGGTGTTTGTATTTGTATTGTTGTTGCTTTTATGATTTTTAAACTAAAATCGAATAAAGCTAATCTGATCTGATCCGACATTAAGAAACGTTTACCTGTTTAATTTCATTGAATAACAACAGACTCAGTTTTAAGTTTAAAGTTTTATCTGAAATATTTAGTGAATCAAGTACAAATTACAGTGTTAACTCCATCATTCTGAAGAGGTAAGAGTCAGTTACTTAAATTATGCTATACATTTTAATGACCAGTAGCTCAGGAAGAGAGGACAGAGAGAAAAGGCACATTGACAGAGTGCACAGATTATATTTACCTAGGATGGTGCAATATCAGACCCCTCTGGCCAAGAGTTTGGGCCCCTAAAAATAACAGGTAACAGCTTCAGGACAGGATTAGGACAGGACAGGTCAACTCTTCTGGATTTAATGCCAGCATCAAACCCCTCACTGATACTAGTTTCCCTCCTCGAATGTCTTCAGCAATCTCGTTCCTAGTTCCCTCGACTCCTCGGTCCTCTTCCGCAAATCTTGTTTCTAAATTTATTTGTAAAATTTTAAGTCTGCTTCCAAGTAAAATTTATCAACAATTGGACAGCATCTCTATCTCTCAGCATTCTGGCAGTGATCAGGCTACTTCATTTAGCTAACTATCCCAATTATGCCTTTTGCTGGTATAGTCCACCCCCAAATGTTTCAAACTTGTGTAAATTGTGTATTCTGATTGGACAAGCCAAGGGGATGACATCACACCATACTAAGTTTATTACTTTTCTGAAGAACATTGTCTTATGTTCCTGCCCATTTAATTTGTTTCACCCAAGGTTTATTTCCACCTGCTTTTCATATTAATTTTAACATTCTATAACATTCATACATTTGTTCATTGAGTGGTCAGGATGTTCCGTCATCTTTCTGCCTATGAGAAAAGGTCTTCCTTGATCGGGTTCCAAGACTTGAGATCATGACTCCAGGGTTGCTTCTTAATGCGACTGCGTGCATTACCCACGTGGATTTTAGCCTCGTCTCTCATTTTTGGTCCAATTACGAACTAACAGAAAAGTCAAAAAGACAAGACGTTAGATTCAAATAAAATGGTTTCTTTGTATCCCACTTATGTCTACTCTAATCCCATTTAATCAAAATAATTCTTTATGCATTGGCACTTAGTATAAAATACAGTTTAGCTTCAAGCAAAGCAGATGCTTGGTATGTGATTTCTTATGCGTCCATTTTAGGCATTAGTTCGCAGAAGCAAAGCTTTCCCTCCAAGTGTTATGACATCATGCAGTTGGCGCATGCGTAATTAAATTCCCATGTTTTTAGCTGCCCTTTTAGTCTCAATCCAGTTACTTGTTAGTAGACACATAGGCAAGCTTTCACTGCTTCTACATTGTGTACAAATGTTGTGTCAATCAGTATAACAAACATTTATTAGTACTTTATTATGATTATATGAAAAGATTCATCCGGCAAGTTGCTAATATGCAAATCCTTGCTCCATCAATGTTCAGACTTGTCCTTGCAAAACGCATGATATGCGTTATTCCCTCGGTAGTGTATGTAGATCATCAAGGCTTTAGTGTGGGCAGGAAGTTTAATGAGCAAACACATGTCTTAATAGGCTGCACCGATATTGCTGAAACATAGTCTACAACTAAAACACACTTGGTAACATGCTGTGTATTATTTTTGCATAGAATGATTTTGCATGTCTCCTGCATTGATAACGTTTATTATTTGTTGTTGTTTGGTTGCAAGTTGTTTACTAGGGAAAATGAATACTTCTATCTTTCTGCTGCTTCGACTTGTTATGGTTATTTAAATGTGAAACAATCATCCTCTGTCAAATTAGCAAAGTAGCGTATTGCAAGTTAACGTATAAACCAATTGCCGATTACTTTCTTTTAAGTTCCTTCTCGCTTACTTCCAAACTTTGACACAAACATATACCAGAGCTAAACGATAACTGGTTGTGGTGGGAACCTAGCTCCACAATTGAGCAATAGGTAAACCGAAGTCCAGCCTGCTGAGCAGTGGCATCAAAAGGGTGTATGTAGTCTACCCAGATATAACTGTTGGTGTGCAGGGGACAGTATAGTACACGGCCGCACAGCAAGACTGCGTGGAATTGCTTGAGTTATGTAGCAGAGCAGTTTCTGCATTTCCTTCGACAATAGGATTGAAAGTTAACCAAACGCATTTTTAAAATAAGTGTGACCCAACTATTAAAAATTCAGGAACATACCATCAAAGAGCCCCTCCACCTGTTTTAACTACTGCTTGATCAGAGACTAACAAAGTACATGAAGGGCATGAATCGGGGAGGGAGGGTGGAACAACGGCGGAAGCTTCCGCAGATTTCTTTAATTAACTGAGCGCCCGCTTCGCTCGGAGTCTGTGCAACGGGGGAGGAGGGAGTGTTGGAACATATTATTTACCATATGAAATGGCCTCAAATCATCAAATATCTTTGAACCAAAATATTAGTTTAATAAATATAAATAAAAAAATGCCTGATACGCACGCAAGCAAGACTTCCATGTGTGTAATCATTAGTTTAACCTGTTTCTGACCCGCACCTCAGGGAGGTTCACAGATCATTGCTCTTTCTCCTCCCCCTCGTTCATGTCCGGCTGAAAGTGGTAAAGGTGGCTGTTGGGGAGCTGCAGGAGCACTGACTACAACCGGGAGAGAGGCAGCCGGTGTGGGCTGCGGAGGCAGAACGGACGGAATAAGGGAGGGTTGGCCCAATATGGAAAGGAAAAAAATCAAAACACACCATGAAGCTGACTGCGCCATGAAGCTGAGTATTGTTAGCACTGTGCTGTCCAAAACATGAAGCGATGTTTTGGAGCTTACAGCGTTTCATGTTTTAGACAGCACATCGCTTTCAATGCTTGATTATTTTAGTGAGGTTTTGCTTAAACAAACAAGCATTGTTAGCACCTTGGTGTCCAAAACACGAAGCAGGGTGTTGAAGAACAAAGCATGAGGCGTGGTGTTGGAGTTTACTGCGCTTCATGTTTTAGACAGCACATAGCTAACAATGCTTACTTATTTTAGTGCGGTTTTGCTAAAATAAACAAGCATTGCTAGCACCTTGCTGTCCAAAACATGAAGCGGGTGTCAGAGAAGTGGGCGCCGAAGGAGTGAGACGGACTACTGCTGCAGGGGTGATGTGCACTCTGGGGGAGGTGCGGTGATTCAACAAACTGCAACAAAATTATTAACATGAAGCGAGGTGTCGGAGAAGTGGTGTGTGCTGATATAGAAAGTGAAGTGAGGAAAAGAAGACAAAGAGTGCGCAGTAAGGAACATATATACGTTTGTACACTGTACTTTACCGGTGCGCTGTTGCCTTGAAAGGACCAGAGGTATCGGTTGAGGGAACAAGACAGGAGGCAGCAAAGAAGAGCGACGCTCGAGTGCACCAATGGTAAGTAGGAGGTGGGAATACAGTGGTTTAATTGATTACAGCAGGTCTGGCGGATAGCACATGCGCGCTGTAGATCGACCTAGAAATGATTCAGAAAGTCTAGCCACTGAAGGATCTGCCTGGTTCTTTCCGTTTATTTGACAAATGTGTTGTGGCTACATTATTTTCTTAAATACACATTACATTTTATAATTGAATTGGCTTCTGATTCTAACTAGCTTGCTTTCTATAATGATAACTTTTATATTTGTATGTATCTACAAAATTGACAACGGAAGAAGCCTAGTAGTGCATTTTCCTGTTTAATAGTCTTGGATGGTCATTTATCTGAGGATTCTCCCTTTCCTGGGACTTGACCTTCCTATAATGGAGCATAAACAGTTTAAAAATTGCAAAGTCAGAAGTAGTGCATTTGGGCAGTGACACGAGTGGTGGTTTGTGTAACTGACATTTTGCTGGCCATTAGAGGGTTTACTGTTTTTGACTTTGGATTTGATGAGAATGCATGAAGGTGAGAGATGCAGATATGGACCATAGTAGTAGAAATATTGAAGGGGACAAGAGAGGAGAAGAATGCCAAGAAAGCAGATACTGTGCTGTATCTCTCAGTAGAGTTTTCTGAGTTATAGTTTTTACATTTTTAGGAGCATATTTATAAAAAATGTGAATCACACTTGTACCATGCAATGGGGGCAAGAGCGACATAACTCAAGTTAGATTTATCAAGACATGCAAGGCCACCTTGCATGGTTTGATAAATGTAGAGTAACATAGCGCAGTCACTGTGTTGAGTTACTCTGCTCCAGGGAGACGTCCCATGTGTGGAGAGTGGGTGTTCCCATGCACCACCCATGAATTGTGGTGCATTCCCAGATTTACCATTACTGCAAGATCTGGGAATGCTTCAAAATGCTACGCACATTAAAAGAGGAAAATGCCTCAGGGGATTGTTTTTGTGCAGCAAGGTGCCCCTTCCTGCACAAAACAACCCTGTATACAATGCAGGCACCCTTGCATCATATTGTGCACCAGCACTGGGACATGCAGCAATGCACGTTTTGGCTCATGAGTAGTTTGTTACAAAGTTTTGGGCCTGCAGCAATGATTGAGCCACCCACTTAAGTACTTCTAGATCAGGGAATGTGCCAAAATGCTACGAACATTGAAAGAGGAAAATGCCTCGGGATTGTTTTTGTGCAGCCTGCACAAAAACAACCCTATGTACAATGCAGGCACCCTTGCATCATGTTGCAAGGGTCCCTGAGTTGGTGCTAGGCAGCACATTGTGTGCCAGCACTGGGAAATGCAGCAACACACGTTTTGGTTCATGAGTAGTTTGTTACAAAGATTTGGGCCTGCAGCACTGATTGAGCCACCCACTTAAGTAGTGCTTTAAACATATCTCAGGTGTGCCATTGCAGCCTGTGTGTGTGCAGTTTTGAACTGCCATTTCAACCTATCAAAATAAACATTTTGCCAGGCCCAACCTTCCTATTTAATATAAATGTCACCCCTAAGGTAGGCCCTTGATTGCACAGATGGCAGGGTGGAATGGAATGGAATGGAATGAAAATTTGTAAAGCGCGATGGCTACCCAAAGGCGTCCCAGCGCTGTAGACAGACTGGAGGGTTGAACTGTAGGGCGGGGTGGGGGGAGCAGAGGGTGGGTTAAGTGTGAGATTTATTAAAAAGCCAAGTTTTTAGGAGTTTTCGAAATGTGAGCAGGTTGGATTCTGACCTGATTGTGAGTGGCAGAGTGTTCCAGATCCTGGCCAAGTTGTAGCAAAGCGAACGGCCTCCGCATCTGGCTCTTCTTATACGTGGTACGGAGGTTAGGTAGGAGGTCGCGGATCTGAGGGCTCGAGGAGGATGGTATGCTTCAACCAAATGTTGTTTTATGGCGGGGCCTGTTCCCCAGTAGGAGCGGTGCGCGACGCACATGCTCTTGAATTCTATTCTAGCTTTCATGGGGAGCCAGTGAAGGTCCTTCAATCTGGCTTTTACTGAGGATCGGCGAGGGAGGTTCAAGAGGATTCTTGCTGCGCAGTTTTGGACAACTTGCAGTTTGGACAGTGTGGACTGTGGGGCGCCTGGGTATAGGGCGTTACCGCAGTCGAGGCGTGACAGGATTAGTCCTTGGACCATGATTCGTCTGGAGTGAAACGGGAGAAGGGGGAGAATCTTGAGGAGCAATCTCATCAGCCCAAAGCAGATGGCAGCTAGTTTGGTGGCTTGGTAGTTGAAGGTGAGATTGCGGTCGAGCCAGATCCCAAGGCTCTTAATTTGATCCTTAGGTTGGGGGGGGCTACCTAAACAGAGGGGCCAGATGGTATCGATGGATTTGGAGATGTTGTTTCCAAGGAGCATTACCTCTGTCTTGTCCCCGTTAAGTTTTAGATGGGAGACCGACATCCAGGACGCAACAGCTTCCAGGCAGTTGTGTAGGCTGTGGTTGGAGTTGAGAGGGGGTCCAGTGCTACCACCAGCTGAGTGTCGTCCGCGTAGGTGACAATTTTCACCCCAAAAGGGCGGACGACATCAGCTAGGGGACAGAGGTAAACATTAAAAAGGGTGGGACTCAGGGAGGTTAAGAGGTTTACTAGAGGAGGTAAACTCCTTTTCGAATACCTGGAAGGATCTGTCTGTGAGGAATGATTCCAGCCAGGTGAGCGCCATTCCTGACACTCCAAACCTACTGAGGCGATGGATTAGGATGCTGTGATTTACAGTGTCGAAGGCGGCACTCAGGTCAAGTAGGACGATGGCCGTGGAGCCGCCACCGTCCAGGATCCTTCTTGCCTCCTCCGTCACTGCAATCAGGGCAGTCTCAGGTCCGTGGCGGGGCCTGAATCCGGTCTGGGTGGGGTCCAGTATGTTGTTGGATTCTAGAAAGTCCGTCAGAATAGAATTGACATGTTTTTCCAGAATTTTGCTGAGACAGGGTAGAAGGGAGATGGGTCGGTAGTTGGAAAGGTTTGATTGGTCAAGGGTAGGTTTCTTTAATAGTGCTTTGACCATGGCTCTCTTCCATAGGGGGGGAACGATGCCAGTATTGAGGGAGGAATTGAGCAGAGCTTCGATGGTGGGTGAAATCTGGCTGGTTATTTGGGTGAGAACCCTGGGAGGGGCTGGGTCAGTTGGGGATCCAGATTTTACCATTCTCATATACTTTTCCAGATTGATTTTGTCAAGAGCTGGGAAGTTGTTGAGAACACTAGGTGGGGCTACCATAGGGTCAATGTTGGTAGGGTCTCTGGGCGGGGAGGTGGGATGGGGGAAGGAGGAATTGATCAATTCTATTTTTTGATGGAAGAATTCCGCTATTTCCTCGCAATGGTTCTGGGTGTTGTTGTGGACTTTAGGAGTCTCAGGAAGTCGCAGGAGGGTTTTGGCAATACGGTAAATCTCCTTTGGTTTATTCGCCGCATTGTCTATTTTTTGTTCGTAGAATGAGGCCTGAGCTTGTTGGATGTCTGCTTTATAATTTTTAATAGCTGCTCTGTAACTGATTTTATCTGCAGGGCAGTAGTGAAGGCGCCATTTTCTTTCCATCTGCTTACAGGCGCATTTGGCCTTCCGTAGATCGTCTGTGTACCATGGGGCAGTTGGATTGCCCCGCTTGGGACGAAGACTTTTCATGGGGAGTACCAGATTTAAAGAGTTGGTGATCCACCTGTTATAGTTATCGTTCCCCTGAATAGGGTGCGATGAGTTACGGGGTTTTGTACATTGTAAGGAGGTTTGCCATTCGGGTAGGGGGATTTTTTGCCAGTTCCTTGATAGCAGAGTCGTCGGGGGTTTTGAAGGAGGGAGGTAGGGGGGGGTCCAAGTGAATGGGATGAGGAAATGATCAGACCAGGGCAGTGGGGAGGGGTTTTTGGTAAGAAGGTTGGGACAGTTACTGAAAATGGGATCTAGGAGATGCCCTTTTTGATGTGTGGGCCCGAGGACAAGTTGATGTAGATCCAAGGCTTGTAGGCTTGATGTAAGTTCTCTGGCAGAGGGGTTGGTCGGGTCATCCAAATGGATGTTGAGATCTCCCATGATTGTGTAGTTAGCAGAGCTGAGCGCCTGGTCCGCAATTGTAGGGGCGAGATTTGAAAGGAAAGGGCCCTGGGGTCCTGGCGGACGGTATATAAGTATACCGGAGAGGGTATGAATAGGGCTGAATTTTATAGAAAAGGAGAGACATTCACTATCTGGGAGGAGCACCGGGGTGCTGGCAACTTCGTAAATAGCTTTATGGATTATTGCTAGGCCACCTCCGGTTCCCTTTTTGCGGTCGAGGCGACAAATTTGATATTCAGGCGGGAGAGCTTGTACTAGATCAAGTTCCGAATGGTCATGTAACCACGTCTCTGTGGCAAAGAGAATATCTGGGTTAATTTCCTCTAGCATAGGGTGGATTTCCGTAGAATGTCTGGGGAGTGAGCGACAGTTAAGCAATAGCATAGAGAATGTTTTTGGTTTCAAAGGGTGGTGGGGTGAGAAATGAAAGCTGCAATTGCTGCAGGCAGGATGTTTTATTGACGGGTCCCACGCATGAAGGCAGGATGGCGTCGGAGGCTGGTAAAGTTGCCGAAGGGAGTGTGAGCTGTAAGTAATGATGTGGCTCGGTAGTTGGGCAGGGGGGATGGCCTCTGGCCTCGTGCGGTCGCGGACGGGCGTAGACGGTGCAATTTATTCAAAATATAGGATAGGTAGTTTTAAGTTTTACATGTCCTTGTAGTGAAAAACTCTCAAATGCATTTTTCACTACTACAAGGCCTACCTCTCCCATAGGATAACATTGGAGTTACCTTACTACATTTAATAAGCTGTCATTTCCAGACGCGGAAAAAGCATTTGACCGAGTGGCATGGGTCTATCTGTGGGCAGTCCAAAAAGAGAGAGGTTTTGGGGATGGGTATCTTCACGACCTTAAGGGCCTATATAAAACTCCCACTGCCAGGTGTCTTTGCAATTGTAATGGAAAATCCTAACTTCAGTCAGATTTTAAATTACAATTTTGAAAATGCCGCTTTTCCTGCCTTAGCCATTTGGTACTTACAGCTTGTCTCTGGGTCACAAGACACAGTGTAGTTGACAGTTGGGCGGTGTGAATTCCTTCTATTGACCACACACAATAGGGAGCTTAGGTCTGCCTGGATGGTCCATCGCTGGCTAGATGAGAGGGAGGAGCTGGTCACAGCCCCACTTACACTTAAATAGGCTATGTCCTGCCTCCACACAAAGTACTGCATCCCCCTGTAGTCATGAGCCAGAGCCAGGAAGGCAGGTAACCTGTGCACTTCAAAGGCATGCATTTAGAAGCTTCTACCCACTTCAAAGGAAAAACTGGGTATAAATATTGGACCTCAGACACCAACTCTTCACTACACTTCTGAACCAGTGGACACTCTGCCAAGAAAAAGGACTTCTATGAAAGGACTGCCACTCTACATGATTACTGTCCTGCTAGCCTGACCTGCTGTCTACTGCCCTCTTGCCTTGGTGAGAAGGACTTCACTTGTATCTCTTGAACCCAGAACCCAAGAGTGACTCCAAGGGGTAGTTGGCCGGCCTCCTGATCTCAAGGCTCAGGGACAGAATAGGCCTCCAACAACCTTGCACCGGCACCTGGATCCTGCCATATGTGAGCATAACCTGCCAAGTGGTGCCACCACAGTCCTAGACCCTTGGAAGAAGGCTTAGGGTGCTCTGCCAGCCTCTGTTTCTCCAGTGGAATCATTGCATCTCCTTTGCTGGGTGGCTCAACCTTCAGGAGAACTGGTGCATCATTGCTGCTGCATGGATCGGAACCATCTCAAAGATGTGCTTCAGCTCCGCAGGTTATTCAGAACTGCTGCTGCTTTACACATCCCACATCAATGGCAGCCTCGACCAAGATGCTGGACTTCACATCGCAGCCTGGTAGCTCCCTAGATCTGATGCTTTGCCTTGAATACGCGACGCATACTCGCTGACAGACTTTGCATCTTAAGTGTTATCATCAGTGGCAACCTTGGCGACAATCAAGGACCTCGCATAGCAGCCTCGCAGCATCTCAGAACCAACGCATCACTTTGGCTGAGTGATACATCATCAACGCTAATCCTCTCAATGCTCCACAAACGAGGATTTAAGGTACTTTGTTCAGTGCACCTTACTGGATACCTGTAGCTCATGGGTACTCACAAACTTTCTCTCAGGGGCCAAATTTACAGGGTGGTTTGTGGCCGAGGGCCACAACGGTGGGGGCGGGGTCAGTGAGAGAGGGGGCGGGGCTAGAGCAACAAAAAAAGGTGTGACCATGAGGTTGAACAAAGGCCCCTGCAGCGGAGGTCTTTGTCCACTGACCCACCAGATCCAGCATACACACATCTCTTTCTCTCTCTCTCTCTCTCTCTCTCTCTCTCTCTCTCTCTTCCTCTCCCTCCCTATCTTTCACTCCCTCCCCCCTCCTTCCCTCTCTCTATCTCCCTCCCTCTCTCTGTCTCCCTCCCTCTCTCTGTCTGTCTCCCTCCCGCTCTGTTTACCTCCCTCCCTTACTCTCTGTCTCCCTCCCTCACTCTGTTTCCCTCCGTCCTCTCCCTCCCTTTCTCTCCCTCTCCCTCCCACTTTCTCTCCCTCTCTCCATCTCCATCCCTCCCTCCCTCTGTCTCCCTCCCTCCCTCTGTCTCCCTCTCTCCCTGTCTCCCTCCCTCCCTGTCTCCCTCCCTCCCCATCTCCCTCCCTCCATACATCCCTCTCTGTCTCCCTCCCTCTCTGTCTCCCTCCCTCTCTGTTTCTTTCCCTCTCTGTCTCCCTCCCTCTCTGTTTCCCTCCCTCTCTGTCTCCCTCCCTTTTTGTCTCCCACCGTCTCTCTGTCTCCCTCCCTCTCTCTCTTTCTCTTCCTCCCTCCCTTGGTCTTCCTCCCTTCCTCTGTCGACCTCCCTCCCTCTGTCACCCTCCCTCTCCCTTTGTCTCCCTCCTTCACACCCTCTGTCTCCCTCCTTCACACCCTCGGTCTCCCTCCTTCTCACCCTCTGTCTCCCTTCTTCTCACCCTCTGTCTCCCTCCATCCCTCTGTCTCCCTCCCTTTGTCCTCATCCCTCTCTCCATCCCTCCCTCTGCCTCCCTCTGTCTTCCTCTCCTCTCTCTGTATTTCTCTCTGTCTTCCTCCCTCCTCCTGTCTCCCTCCCTCCCTCTCTGTCTCCCTCCCTCTCCCTCCCTCCCTCCCTCCTGCTCTGTCTCCCTCCCTCCTGCTCTCTGTCTCCCTCCCTCTCTCTCTGTCTCCCTCCCTCTCTCTTTCTGTCTCCCTCCCTCTCTCTTTCTGCCTCCCTCTCCCTCTCTTTCCCTTCCCTGACTCTCCCTCTCTTTCCCTTCTCTGACTCTCCCTCTCTCCCTCCCTTCCTCGCCCTCCCCTGACTCTCCCTCTCTCTCCCTCCCTCTCTCTCCCTCCTTTGCCCTCCCCTGACTCTCTCCCTCTTTCGCCCTTCCTTCACTCTCCATCCCTCCCTCGCCCTGCCCTGGCTCTCCCTCTCTCTCCCTCCCTCGCCCTGGCTCTCCCTCCCTTGCCCTGGCTCTCCCTCCCTCGCCTTGGCTCTCCGTCACTCTCCCTCTCGCCTCGCTCTCCCTCCCTCTCTCTCCCTCCATCGCTCTCCCCCTGACTATCCCTCTCTCTCCCTCCCCTGACTTTCCCTCCCTCGCCTTCCCCTTTTCACAATGTTAAAAGTAGGTTGTGAAGGACAGCCCTGCCATCAGCCAGGGGCAAGCGGGCTTATGTATGTGACCACCAGAAACCTGCGTGCCAGGTCAAAGCCCTGAAGGAAATATATGTGTCGCATCCAGGCGTGCAACACCCATTGAGTTTGAAAATCGCCCACACCCCCTTGTCAACCCGGGATGAGACAGCTTGCCTGGCGTGCACACAGCCGCGCCGGAGCATTTCACGGTCTTTAAAGACCATTAACTTTTTAATGAGGCTTTGTTATGTTTCACCTCTTCTGAGGCCCCTGCAGCTCCACTCTATGGCTGGAATCTCTCGGCCCCCAGAGAGATTAGAGCCTCTCCGAGGCACGGCTGCTGCAGCCAGGTGTATTTACTGACACTCGAGATTTTATTTTTTTTAAACTGGTACATGTCTGTAAGGTCCGCGGGCCGCCAAAGAAGGCTTGCCGGGCTGCGGGCGGCCCGCGGGCCGTACTATGAGTACCCCTGCTGTAGCCAAAACACGCTCCAACGCAGTCAGCCTGAACTTCTGACTTTGTCCTTGCCTGGCGCGACAGGATATCAGCAGTTCAAGCTTTATGCTTTTTGGTGCCATTTTCACTAAAATCTTTATAATTGTATATCTCAGGTTCTACTGATTGGATTTTTATCATGTTGGTCTTGTGCTATTTATTGAAATTGACTCTATCTTTATCATCTTGTGTGGGATTCTTTTTGCATAGTATTTTCACTTTATTTCAGCTTGATGTGATACTTTACACATTGCCCCTGAATTAAGCCTGACAGCTCCATGCCAAGCAACCACAGGTGATTTAGTGTTGACTAGTGCCTCACTCTGACAAAGATCGTGGTTGCTGTCTGACCAGAGTTAACACCACAGTCGACCCACAACCTAATTTCTTACAACAATCAACAGCACTCTCACATACATCGAAGTAGAACTGATCAATATTCACACACTACTGATATACACCTCACAGAATGGAAGGCACACTCTACTGACAACACTCTCACATTCCTCAATGGGTAGCAGTCTCATACAACTATGAGCACCCTCATGCCCTTCACAGATTGGCAGTCACAAGCTACCAATATCACTTTCACATCCTTCACAGACAGTCACCCAATACCACAGACACTCTCACATGCTTAACAAAATGGAAGCAAACCCAGAGGTCTTTCTGATAAATGAGATTGATTGATTGATTGATTGATTGATTGATTGATTGGGATTTATAGAGCGCGTAGCTACCCTAGGGCATCCCAGCGCTAGTGACCAAGCTCCAGCAAGGTGAGGAAGTTGGGGAGAGGTAATCAGGGGAAATTTAGGGGAAGAGCAAAGTTTTTAATCGCTTCCTGAACCTGAGGTGGTTGTGTTCTTGCCTCAGAGAGAGTGGGATGCCTCAGAGAGAGTGGGATAGTGTCTCTTCATTGATTAGTGAGATAGTGTCTCTTCATTGATTAGTGAGGTTCTGTTTGGTATGATGGATGTCGGTTAGGTTAAGGCAAGAATGAGTCAGCAGGTGAATGGATAGATGCATGGATGCATTGGTAAGTGACTCAGAGCAGGGATCATGAGTGCATATGTGGATGGATGAGTAACTCATAGAATAGAAGCATCTTAACACGAGCTCTTGTACGCTGGACCTAGTGTCTTTGCCTATGTTTTTTCATGTGATCCGAATCTAGAAAAGATTTTATTTGGAAGACCTTTATTTTTCATTTAAAGAAAATCACATTATTACAACTCCTGAAGTGTCTCAGTTTATTCTGTTAAAAATGATAATCGCCAAAATTAAACACAAGCACTAATGTAAGGGAATCATTTAAACACAAACGTTCCTTGACCTTACACAATTCAATGTGAAAGTAATAATTTTCATTCACTGCTCAGGCACAAGTGGGTATACAATTATTCTTGTTCTTTATCTTGGAGTGTACTGTCATGACATGCCAGACTGTTTTTGCCCCTTTCATACAGTCAATTGTAATTTTGTGGTTACTGATTTATTGCTTTGCATACCCAAAGTTTCCCATTTTTCCTATTGCATTTTATAATCAATTCAAACATATTAAGAAAGAATACATGTAACCTAATGTCAATTATGTAAAACAATAATTTGATTTTTAAATGTTAGTTATTTTTATCTACTCAATTACATGGTATGAGTTCCTAACACTTCTACAATGCATGTGTTAATCTAAAATTAGTATTTTTATCTTATCGAAGGAGCTCCACATTGACTAGTGCCCTGATCATGCACTGCTAATTACCTTCCATATTGCATCACTCTTGACATGTTCTGTGACATCATTGATATCCTCACTTCAAAGTCCGAAATTACATAATTCATGACAACACTATGCATGGCGGGGACACGAATTACAGTTACTTTAGGCTACAAGTTATAGTTACTTGAGATTAATATAACTGGCTTATTTCAGTGTTTTTTTCGTTTAAAACTGTATGTTTTTAACTGACATGTGAACCTAACTATGACATTCCTTTAAACTTTGTTTTATTCAGTGAATAGTAAAATACATTCTTTGGATAGAGTATGTGCAGATGTATTTAACCAAGAGCAGGATGCAAGAGTTGAATCTGTGTATGAAGGTTAATCATAATCATGGAGATATTGTGGCAATTAGAATTGTTTTAACTCGTAAAGATTGCTGTTACTTGCAATCGGCGAGGCAGTAAAAAGTATTTTTCTCATTTTTGTTAACTGAACTGTGGCTATAAACTGGGTAATAAACATAAATCTTGCCTGGGCACTTTATTAATAAATGCGTGACTACGTGTTCATTATTACAATTGCTCTAAATTTGTAAATAAGTTGTGCTATTGGGCGACATGTAGCCCAATAATATCTTGTTGTAACAAGCTCTAACACACGTAGCCCATGTTCACATTATATAAACCCGCATAAATAAATAGATACTACCTATCAACTTACATTTTGAGAAGGACACACCATTTGAAACACAAACAGCCAGATTCATGAAGCAAAATTGCGATCGCAATAGCTGCGAAAAAACTATTGCGAGCGCAATTGTCCAAAACGGTATTCTTGATTAAAAAAGCGAATTCGCAAACACTGAATAGCGAAATCGCAAATTTATTCGCATAATCCCGGCAGTAGCCCAATAGCGATTCTGAAATTGCGAGAAACCACGGATTCTGCAAATAAAATCGCAATACAATCGCAATCTCTATTCAAGAAAAATCGCAATTAGTGAAAAACCCGTAAATCGCTTTTTGCGAGGCGCAATTTAAGGCCTACCCAAAGCTGGTGGTAACCATCAAAGCAAAGCAAACATTTTTTTGAAAAACCGTTTCCCAATCAGTAACAGGTGCTGGCCTGACCAACACACACTTAAGGAGATGCAGCAGCAGCATTAGGAGTCTCACAATGCCAGGACTCTACATGGTGGTCAGGCGGTGAAGGCTACAGCGAGCAGCACGGATCAGACGTAGGATCCAGGAGAGGATATTCCGCCAGCGGGTCACCCTGCTGGGCCAAACCAGAGAGCAAATATACGCAAAGTACCACCTGAATGGGCCAATGATCATCAAGCTAATTCAGGACCTTGACCACCTGATGCAGCACCCAACAAGGCGGACCAATGCCGTGCCCACACATGTCCAGGTATTGTGCAGCCTGCACCTTCTGGCCTCCGGGAGCTTCCAGGGGATAGTTGCCGCTGCTGGGGGGATATCCCAGCCCACCATGTCCCGCTGCCTAAGGAGTTTCCTAGATGCAATGCTGACCCAGCTACACCACCACATCAAATTTCCCACCAGCCAACAGGACTTCGATGAGACCAAGCATCAATTCTACAATGTTGCGCTATTCCCACATGTGATAGGATGCATTGACTGTACCCACATCCACATTTGCCCACCAGCTGAAACGGAGTACATGTACCGCAATCGCAAGTCCTACCACTCCCTCAACATCCAGATGGTGTGCAATGCTAAGACATACATCACGGACATAGTGGCACAGTACCCGGGGAGCACATATGACTCCTTCATATTCTGGCACAGCGGCCTCCACACACGACTGGCCAGGGGAGACTTTGGTGAAGGACACCTACTTGGTAAGTACACTTGGCCCACAATGTTACACTGTGATGAAGTAGCTGCGCTGCACAGGCACTGACCCTGTGCTCCTCTCATTCAGGTGACAGTGGCTACGCCCTCCGTGAATACCTCCTCACCCCATACCTCAACCCTGCTACACCACAGCAACGGCGTTACAATGTAGCACACATACGCACAAGGAATTGCATTGAGAGGACATTTGGGCTACTGAAGAGCAGATTCCGCATACTGCACAAGACTGGTGGGGCCATGTACTACAGTCCTGATGTGTGCTGCCGCATTGTGGCTGTGTGTGCAATACTACACAACATTGCTACCAAGTGCCGGATACCTGTAGAGATTTCTGGCAGTGAGTCGGAAGGGGGACGACCGGCCACCTGCACATGTGCGTCATGCTCGCGGGGAGCATCCTGCTGAAGGACACAGACGGCGCAACCACATCACAATGAACTGTTTCTAGTGCACCCACTCCCCTAACCCAACAATTCACAAATGCATGCCAATGGAAATAATGACAGGAGGCCGATGTACGATGCTTGAATACATTTTATTGTTGAAGGCACAATAATAATGACATTTTGAAATTATTTACATGTGAGTAGTATTGCGCCATACTGCTCAAAGTCATAAACACGACATGCTTCTGTCATCAGCATGTCCCTGCCAATGGATAGTAATGTCAAGTGCGCCTCCGGCGCACGGCACCCAATCGCCTCTCAGGCTCATCCTCAGGGAGGGCACGTGAACCCGCAGTGGGCCTGCTGCTGCGGCATAGGACACCGACCTGTGAGGCAGACAGGCTGCTGACACTCGAGGTCCCCTCATTAGTGTCGTCCCAACCACCATTGTCTGGGCCAGTAGGATGTAGTGCCAGTACAGCACTGGTCACCTGTCCAGTACACGCGCCACATCCTCGCAGCATTGCACCATCTGCTGCTGCATTGCCTGGGACCGACGCGACAGCTGCGAGGTGGCATTACATAGTTGGAATGCGTGTAGGCAGATAGGCGCGTTAGTAGCTGGCGGTGGCGGCGGCGGGCGATGTTGCGCTGCGAGATGATGGCCGCTGTGTTTGCCTCCATGGCAGTTGTCATCCGCTCTATTCTATCCAACACATTTGCTACATTTCTGCCAATGTTTTGCAGCTGGAGTTGGATTGCACCTTGGCGTCGTGCCTGCAATTGATGGATGCGCAAACACAACAGGTGATGGACCGAATGTGGATCAATGTCACACACTCTACCCAGTCCAAAGATCTGGGCCCAAATCCATCGTTATTTTGCACTCCACACCACCCTGGGTTAGACAATGGCGATATGCAAATCAGCTCTGACCCTGTGCCCCATGGGAACAGTCCAGTCCGAACTACAAACGCCATGTCCATGGATGCGCAGCATGCGGCGCTCAATGCTGAGCCCTGGCACACGCACAGCCATCCCCCTCCTGCCGCTGCGTTCTGTGCTCTGCTGCCGCTCCCTGCCATGCCTGCTGTGCTGGTTGGCCACAGTGGGTGTGCGCAGTGTCGCCGGTCTAGCAGCACCTGATGTTGAGGGTGCCGCTGGTGGTGGTGTTGCAGCTGCCAATGGTGCAGCGCCTGATGGAGCTGGCGCTGATGGTGGTGGTCTAGCAGCTGCCAATGGAGCAGAGCCTGATGGAGCTGGCGCTGATAGTGGTGGTCTAGCAGCTGCCAATGGAGCAGCACCTGATGGAGCTGGCGCTGATGGTGGTGGTCTAGCAGCAGGCAATGGTGCAGCACCTGATGGAGCTGGTTGTGTGGCTGTTAGCACCTCCTCTGCATCCTCTGCTGCCTTGTCTATCTGCAGCCTATCGCTGTAGCTGCTGTTGTCTGCGCCACCTGTGATGGAAAGTGGATGTAGATTAATTGCATGTATCTTTCAAATGTGGCATTGCGTACTTTGGGACATGTCTGGCTGCATTGGAGTTTTTGTACATTGTGGGCAGACTACATGTCCCACAATGCATTTTGGCATATCCTAATGTGCATGGGTTGCATGACTGGGGTTGATTATGGGAGGCTGTAGGGTCATGGCCATTGTTAGGGGACAGGGTCGCAGTCGCATGCCACTTACCTTGGCTGTCTTGGGTGGGTCGGGATGAGTCCAGAGGGATGACCCCTATACATGCCTCACGCTGCAGTGTGTCCTCCACGCGATCCTCCATGGGGTTGTTGGGAGGGACTGTTGGTTCTCCACCTCCAGTTGCCTGGCTCGCGCCCAGCCTCTCTGCCACCCTCTCCTTGGCACGACCTCAGAGGTCGTACCACCTCTTTTTTAGGTTGTCTATGGACCTCTGTGTCACCCCCACAGCGCTGACTCTGGCGCGGATCCCCAGCCACAGTCGGCGTTTCTCAGCCTCTGGCACCTTCCTGGAGTCCTTGCCGAATAGTTTGGTGTGGTTTTGGCACACTCCATCTATTAGGTGCTCCAGCTCCTGCTCGGAAAATTTCAGCTTGCGCTTGCGCCCGGTGTCACTGGGCCCTGCTGCTGCATCCTCTGCCATTGCTGCAGTCTCAAATGTGAAAGGTTTCCAAGTCTGGAGGTGTTCTGAGAGGTGCTCTGTGTGATGCAGCTTCGATCTCTGCCTCACTGTTCTAAATGGGGGTGGGAACCGCCTGCTTCCTGGTGGTGATGTCATCACTGGGCTCGAAATGCGACTTCCCGTTTTTGCGATCTCGCTATTTGCGAGATCGCATTTTGCAATCTCGCAAATTGCGAGATCGCTATTCCTACACGGATTTGGACAACATTTGCGATTTTTCTGCGATTTTGAAAAATCACTATCGCCTTTTGCGGCCGCTTGCAATTCGCTTTATTTTATCACAGAATTTGATGAATGCCATTCTGCGAATTCTAAATTGCGATTCGGTATTAATCGCAATTTAAAACACGTAGAATTCGGTCTTCATGAATCAGGCTGTATCTTAGTTTTCTAGAAAGTAAACACCAATTACATAAACTTACCAATGAATATTGATCTTTAGACAGCTCTCTTTGTATTCTTGGAAGGCTAATTTAACATTGAATAAGATTAGAGGGCAACCAGGTTAACATTATAAGCAGTTTGGATGAAGAGCAAATTCAAGAAAACCAAAGTCAATCTTAAAATAGCCAGAGTATTCTTTAGTGGTTTAAATCTTTTGCTGGTGCAGACTGCTTGAAGGATACCATATGTTCGTTGCCATGAATCTATTAGCCTTCAAAAGAGGAAGATAGAACACATAGCATGCAAAATATAACCTGACTAAGTATTGCTCTTTAAAATGCAAAAAAGAGCATTTAAAACTTGAGCATTTTGATGACTGGTAATATATTTTGATGTGACACTTTAAAGAGAAGATGATATTTGACCATTGAATCTGAAGTGAACTAAAACGATTGGAAGTAAGCAGCCATTAAGAAATATGCCACATCTGCGATTTCAACAAAGTTACTATGAATGAGACAACAAAATAAATTACCATCATTTTGATAACAATAAAAAAAACCTTATACCAACAGCTGCTTGTTAGTTCACTTCAATGCTAATGTAAAGATTAATTTCTATTAAGAAGGATTTCAAATATTAGCAAATGATTTCCTTTCTTTCTGCTAAGAAAAGTATGCAAAGTTCATACATCATATTATCAATTCCTGTTTGTTGTAGCCAATTCAAAATGAGAGGGAGGAACTGCTACCCCTTAGATATTTAAAAGGTTGTAGTTGAGCCCTAGTCACAAATCTATTTGCGCTTGTACGTCTAGCTTTACAAACACAAGCAGCTTTCTCACATTCCTAAAGCCACTTTGGTAATACAATCCCCAAAAAATCTACTGACAACAATGTTTGTGCGTGAATAATATTTTCTCCAAGGAGTAGGAAGTAAGGGGCTTATTTATGAGAGGCCTGCGCTGCAGTTGTGTCACTAATTTTGATGTGACAGTGGCACAGGCTGTACTCCCTATTCACAAATAGATGCATGTGGCCAAATGCATCATTTTTGGTATCCCTGCATCGAAAAATATCTGTGCCAGAGCTGGCTGCACCATGCTGAGACTAATATATTCAAGGTAGGCATTCCCCTGTAAAATCCATTGTAAAACCCACACAGTGATATTTATGGTTTTGACAATGTGTGATGCATCGTGGGTAAGCGTTCCACAGAGCCTAAAATGCATCAAAATATGTGCACATCGGCAACCCAGGGAAAGGAAACTATGCATTGGCTGTGACACATGAAGACAAGCCACACAAAACAGTTAGGCAAACTCAACTACACCATGGAGCTGCTAGTTTTGCAGCTGGGAGTTGCCAGTAGATCCCCACCTACACCACGTAGGCAGCGCAGGAGAAGGGGGCTCATTTTTCACAGGCAGGCTTCCCTAATTGACCTCAGGAATGATGAGGTCGGGGGCGTGGCTAGCTGGCCAACATGGCGGACGGAGTTTGCTAGTGCTCCGATGCCGCTGGGGGAGAAACGATCCTGTCGCCCACGCCGAGGGGCCGATTCCGTCCGAGTGCAGCTGTGTCCTACAGATCCTGCACCCCGCCTGCCTCGCTGAAAATCCTGGGGCTCTGGCGGCTGGTGCCTCGGAGTTACGCCGTGGTCGGGGGTGAGGCCTGGTGTCACGCTGCGGACCGGGGGACTCGAGTAGCAGCGGTGCCCGGAGGACGAGGGCTGGAAGGTGGCGGCGCGCCGGGGGCCCCGTGACCGGAAGTGCACCCCTGGATCGGGAACCCCGACCCCGCGACAGCCGAGAAAGGCAGGCGACACCCTGCGACCCCGGGTGCCGGGGGAAAAGACGGAGACTGCGGACGGCCTTGAGCGGCGGACTGAGGCGCCGGAGTGCTGTGATCCGTGTGTTCCCGCCGGCTGAGCTACCCCCTGCCCGCGAGGGCCGAAGGTGAGAGGTCCGGGGAGGTGCGGAGGGGCCAGGTGTGGCGCTGCTGCCCCACATCCAGCTGAGGGCGGACTACATTCGGCAGGGACCCCTGGACTGAGGAACGGGTCCGGCCGGGACGCCCTGATAGCCCGGCTGCAGCGAGGTGGTGTCTGGGCCTCCCCCTGGGGCGAGCTGGAGACTGGGACGCCTGGAGGGGAGCTGATCCTACCCCCGGAGCGACATAACTACTCCATTGCCGGCTGGGCCCTAATCACGAGGCACCGGACCGGTGTGGCTGATCCGGACGGGGTGGCACCCACTAGATCCTGCTGCTGTTCTTGGGCCCTTGCTGTGAGCTGGCAGGAGAGAGAAGGAGATAGCGCCTCAGGGTGAGCGGCGCTGCGGTGGGCCCCGACGCCCCTATTAGCTGAGCGCCCCCCCCCCCCCCCCTTAGCAGGGCCAAGGCGGCCTTCGCCGGCTACCCCAGGTAGTGGATGCTGGGGGCGACCTGCAGGGGGGCAACAGACGAACCTCGGACGGCTGGTGATCGCCTGCGGACGCGACCCTACCGCCGTCTGGACACCGGGCGCTTAACATGGGGCGCAAAGGCTTGAAGAACGCGGAGGGCAAGGAGGGGCCAGGCGTGGGCCCTGCTCCAGATGTGAACCCCGGGGGCTCTGCGCCACTGACGCTGGCTTCCACCCTTTCAGAGAGTCAGCAAGGTGATAAGCTGGACCTTATACTTAAAGAGATCAGGGACTCCAGAGCTGTGATGGAGACGCAGATGGGTACCCTCACCACTAATCTCTCCTTGCTTAAGGCGGACCATGAGAAATTAGCGGACAAAGTTGAGGATCATGGTCTGTCGCTGGCTGAAATTGCCCCGGCGGTGGCGGAGCACACGGACTCCATCCAGCTGATTCAGCGTCAAGTCAAGACCCTGATGGACCGCGTGGAGGATGCGGAAGGGCGTAATCGACGCAATAACATCCGCGTTATTGGCCTGCCGGAACGAAGCGAGGGATCCCGTCCGGCGGAGTTCATGGAACAATGGTTCCAAGATAACGTCGCCCCTGAAGGCCTTTCACCGTTCTTTTGTGTCGAGAGAGCCCATAGGATCCCAACAGGACAACCTAAACCGGGCCAACCGCCAAGACCGCTCATTGTCCGGATCCTGAATTACCGGGACAGAGACATGCTGTTGAACCAGGCCAGAATAAAATCGGTCATACCGTGGGAGAATAAAAGAATATCATTATACCCAGACTACACCACTCAAGTGCAAAAACAACGGTCATCATACTATGAAACAGAAACTCCAAAAGGCGAAGTTACGGTATGCCTTACTGTTCCCTGCGCGCCTGAAGGTGATCCATGACAAGAAAACTCACTTTTTCGAAAGTCCCACAGATGTGGAAGAGTGGATGGAGGTGATGGACATTGAGGAACGGCTGGACCCAACACAGGATTCTACGGATGCTGGGTCCAAAGTTGGCCAGAATCAGGAAGACAACGGGGACGGCGCCCGGCGCACTCACCCAAGACAGCGTAAACCGACTGCCCATCAGCAAAAGCAGGGACAGATGGAGGCAGTGGCAGCGGTGGGCACCTTCAGGGAGGACCGGGAGGCAATTCATACGGATACCGAAGATAGCACAGTCCACTCGGACTCGGACAATAGCATGGTCCTGTTCCCGACGGTGACACCTGGAACCGCGGACGATCTCATGGACAATGCCCAAGAGTAATACCTCCTGTGGACTGGACCTAAAAAGCTTGAGTACACCACAATATCCTTTTGTGTGTAGATTGGGGGGGGCGGTGGGGGGAGGGGGAGAGAGATGGACTGTGTTTGCTCTGGCAATATGGGTGGCCCTTCTCTGATGGCGGACACTACGTGCCCCACCCTTGGGTGGGGTGGGAGCCTCGGGTGTGAAGACTGCGAGATATGAACCCTGTATCTCCTATGATCCTGTGGCGCTTGGCAGCTGTTCACTGGCTGCACCAGTATGGGGCCACCCCTGTATTTCCCCCCCCCCCCTGCCCCCTTCCTCTTTCCCCCCCCTTCCACGAGATGTGGCTACACTTGTCGAATAATTCTGATGGAACTCTCCCAGCGGCGCCGTTGAGCCGGCGGCTTGATCGGACATGGCACTAAGGACACGGCCAGAGCTTGACCGACCCCCCACTAGCGTATGCAACGTTATCTGTTTTATTATGTTATACAGTTTATTGTTCGGCACAGCGGAGTTCAGAGGCTGCGCCTCCACAGTTGGGGTTTGGGATAGGGTGGGTACTGTCTCCTGGTTGACACGGGCGAGTCACTCACTGGGACATATGGGAACACTCATTGCGACACCTACACGGGGTTATGGTTGACGTACAGGGTAGGTATAGGCTGGTCACCTGGAATGTGAGAGGGCTGGGGGCAGTGCAGAAGAGACACAGGGTGCATGCTTTCCTGCTGCGACAAAAGGCACATATAGTGTTCTTACAGGAGTCACACTTGACACACTCCGAAGCACTCCTGCTGCGGAAGAAATGGAGAGGCACTGTATTCTCTACCACGTACTCTGCATTCTCCAGAGGGGCCACGATATGGGTACGTCATGGTACTCCTTTTGTGGAACTGGAGAGGCGGACTGACGACCAAGGACGCTACGTACTAGTGAGAGGTACCCTAGACGGGGAAGTGGTAGTGCTGGGCAGCATCTACGCCCCGAATTTCGACCAAGATAAGTTTTTAGCTAAGATGGGCCGGGCTCTGGCGGACTGGGCGGACGTCCCCTGGATCCTGGGAGGTGACTGGAACATGGTCTTAGATGTGACCCTTGATAGGTCACCCCCCCCCCTTCAGGCAGCGGGAACACATAAACTATCTGAATTGTTTGGAACATGGCTTCGGGGCTGGGGATTGGTTGACACCTGGCGCACATTGCACCCGACACATAAAGAATATTCATACTACTCCCCTGTACACCACCTGCACACCAGACTGGACAGATTTGTATGCTCCAGCTCTCTCGCGGCCAGATGCGACGCAGCAGACTATCTGGCTAAAACGTTCTCGGACCACCGGCCGGTGACACTCGACCTACACTGGGGTAGAATACCCTCGCCTGTCCCTACCTGGAGGCTTAACCCTGCGTTGCTTGCGGATGGCCCGTTCCACTCATATATAGCTGAGGCCTTAACTGGCTACTTCGATACAAACTGGGACTCTGCGTCCTCGAACTTAGTGGTGTGGGACGCAATGAAAACCGTAATTCGGGGGGCTGCTATAGGCCGCCTGGTGGGAGCCAGACAGGAGATTCATAGTAAACTGTGCGAGGTAGAGACGCGGTTAAGTGACCTGGAAAATGCGGTGGGGCAGGACCCTGACCGCCGACCGGATCTGCAGCAGTGTAATATCGAACATGCTGAACTACTGGAGACCCTGAGGGTGATGGACTACGGAGCCTATTTGAAACGGCAACAGTCAGAGGCGGATAGGTCCGGTGCTCTGCTCGCCCGGCTGGTCCGGGATGCCCCTGAGAGCCCTACAATAACGTCTATCCGGAACGCGGCAGGTGATCTGATACACACTCAAATGGGTATTAATACTGTGTTTAAGACACACCTGGAGACCCTCTATGCTCCCCCCTCTGTCGAGGACAGGGACGAAATGACGGAATTCCTGGATGACTTGACGCTCCCAGTGCTGGCCCCGGGAGTCCAGGCGGCTCTAGCCGGGCCTATAACACAGCAGGAAATAAAGGTAGCGATCCACTCACTTAACCGGGGTAAAACCCCGGGTATGGATGGCCTACCAGGGGAATTTTATCAATCATATACTGATGTGTTGGCCCCTGTTCTGGAGAAAATATACCTCACTGCGTACGAGGCTGGCCATCTCCCGGCTACCACCATGCAGGCCTTGGTGATTTCGATCCCGAAACCAGGTAGGGACCCTCAGGATGTAGGTAACTACAGGCCCCTCTCTATGCTCTCCACGGAGTATAAGATTCTCAGTAAAGCTATTGCCTTGAGGATCCAACATCACCTCCCTGGCCTGATCCATACCGATCAATGCGGCTTCCTCCCAGAGAGGAGTACCTCCCAAAACTCGAGGCGACTCCACGCCCTCATGACAACTACACCCCACAATCTGCCACACGCGGGCTGCATAGCCCTAGACCTCCGTCAGGCGTTTGACTCTTTGACGTGGAATTTCATGTTCGAAGTCTTACACCGCTTTGGTTTCCCGGAAGCCCTGATCAAATGGATCCGTTTATTATATACGGGTCCGACGGCCAGGGCGCGCACAGGAAGGCACACTTCGGACAGTTATGGAGTCCACAGGGGCACCCGTCAGGGCTGCCCATTGTCGCCACTACTGTTTGTGTTGACGCTGGAGCCCCTGGCTATTGCGCTTCGCAACAGAGCTGCGGAGGACGGCATACCGGTGGGGGGCACCGACCACATGACTTCAATATATGCCGACGACATCCTGGTGTTCCTCCGAAACCTGCGGGGAGACCACTCGTCTCTGGCGGATATCTTCAGGCGATTTGAGGACATATCTGGGCTGGCTATAAATCCAGGGAAATCCCTGGGCTTCTTCTTTCGAGATGGCCAACGACCTCCCCTCATACAGTTCGGGACCTACGACATACAAGTGGCACCGACCACGTTCAAGTATCTTGGAATACAGGTCTACCGGGACCCGGAGGCCCAGATTGACGGTAATATCCGTAAGGCCATTACTGGCATACGAGGTAGCGTGGGCTTCTGGACATCCTTGCCCCTATCGGTAATGGGACGAGTGGCGGTCTCGAAGATGGTCCTCCTTCCCCGCATTCTGTATTATTTTGTGAACCTACCGGTTCTGCTGCCGCGTCAGATATTTACCTCACTGGATACATTATTGATCACCCTTATCTGGGGCTCGGGGAGGAGGCGGATCAGCCTTAAAAAACTGCAACTAAATACTAGGCAGGGCGGACTGGGAGTGCCGGACCTGCGCAGTTACTACTACGCCAGCCAACTCCAATGGCTGACCCGATGGGTGGGGGGCAGGGACTTGCATGAGATCGCTTACACGGAGGACAAACTGGCGCGGGGAGACCTGCACTCCCTCCTCTTGCCCAATGCTAGAATTCCTGGGGACTGCCACCCCCTCCTGCACGTGGCCTTGACCTGCTGGAAGAAAGCGCTGTCGTACTCGAATGGGACCCCCCCATATGCAGACAATATACCACTACTGGGACTCCCGACACCGCAGGGGACCTGAACACGGCGCAGATTGCGACCCTGGGCGGAGACAGGAGTGGACAGGGTGGGAGACCTGTTCGGCGATGACACCTTGCTGGACCATGACTCATTTGTGCAGGCCACGGGAGCACCTTCACGCTTCTACCTACTACACGCCTCGGTGACGCACTATGTCAGACGGGCTTGGGCCCCGCAAAGGACGAAACCGGAACAGCATGAATTAGTACATCTCTTACACTACATGGGAGCGGGGAGACACCTAGTGAAATGGCTATACACTGGCATCAGGGAACATGTACCTTCACCGATTGCTACACTTAGGGAGTCCTGGACTGCAGACTCAGGGGAAAACATTACAGACGGGGAGTGGAAAATTATTTTAGGCCATCATAGACGGGTGTCTAGGAATGTTAAGTTTCAGTTCATACAGGCCATGGTTCTCCACAGAGCTTACCTTACACCCCAGAGGCTGCATCGGATGTTCCCTGCCACCGCACATTGCTGCCCGAGATGTTACCAGGATGAGGCACATATTCTCCACATGCTGTGGACATGCCCGAAGTTACACTCTTACTGGGGAACGATCAAACATACACTACACTCCATAACAACACTCCGAATCCCTGAGGGAGCGTTACCATGCCTGTTGGGGAATAGAAAGCGGCCCAAGACATGCAAGGCACAGCTGAGGTTTACGGACCTGGCACTGGTGCTGGCGATCAGGGTGCTCACCATGAGATGGAAGTCACCCAGGGCCCCGCAGATAGAAACGTGGCGCAGCGACTTGCTGAAGTGGGGCAAGGCAGAATCCGCGGCGCTGCGAGACGAGGAGAGCAAGGGCCTGCGCAAATATCCTATAGCTCAGGATTGGGACTTAATGATGATAGACCTGGAGGAGATAGACCTGGACGGCTCGGTAGGCCCGGTGGGATGAACTCTCAAAGATGGCGGGAGGGGGACGAGGCCTACAGGGCACCAATGTGACTCACATCGGCTAGACCAGACCTACGGCTTTTACCACTTCAGACATACATAGTGCCACCTTGACCCGGGATGTGGAGTGTACGAGTGAGGACGACCAGGAGACAGGGGGTGGGCGGGCGGTTGGGGAGGAGGGGACAGTTGGGGTATGCTACTTACGACGGACACAATCCTGGAGGGTACGGAGTACATATGGGAACCATCCTGGGGATGCTCTGATAAGCAATTTGAAACTGAAATGCACTGATCCCACAAGTTTCTGGGTTTGAAAATGGAAAAGACTGATGTATGTTACGATAAGACAATGTACAGAAATGTAAGGCATCCTGTAACAGTCACGAATAAAGAGTTTAAAAAAAAAAAAAAAAAAAGGAATGATGAGGTCATCACGTACTACAGATTCAGGAGGGAGTCCATAATAAAACTGCTGAAACATATAGCACCAAGGTGTAGATGCGTAATAAAAAAAAATGATACACTTGTGTCAGTTTTGCAAGAGTCTCTATGTATCCTCCAAGGAGACCCTCATTCACACTAACAAAGGGTATGGCTCCTGTTGATTCACCACTTCTACGATTAGGCAACCAGCATCATCATTGGGTCTATACTACCTGAGTGTCCATTTCTCCAGGTTGTCTACTGTCCTCCACCAGGAGGGACACATTCTGGTTTGGGACAGTCGTGAGCGATAGGGGGATTGTGAAGAAGGGGTGAGACTTAAAATTACCTAAGTTCCTGTAAAGACTCTTTTAATGGTCAGGAAAGGAATAATATTTAAAAAGTTCAAGAATGGTGCTGTTGTGGATGTGTTATTGATACTCAGCACCTTGTTGTTGATTGTGGTAGGTTGACATGTTTCGGCCCTATGTTGCCCTAGTGGGTTGTGGAGCTTTCATGAGGGCCGGTGTGAGAGCGATTTGAATATTGGGTCGCTCGATGTGAGTAAATAGATTTGCTTTCCACTCTCCGTCAGAGAGCTTAATTGCTTAATCCCTGATGTTATGCTATAGGTGCAGACTCTATCTATAACTGTAATGAGATAAACAAACAGAAAAAGACAATGCATACTGACGATATATAGTGGTAATTTCTGTCTTACCAGGTGAGGTGCTATCATTTAAAGAACTGGTATTGTCCAACTACTGTACATTCAGACTCTACTGATCTCATAAGGAATATGTCAAAACTGCTCATGATGTGTTGATTCGTGAATTGAAATGAAGAAACTGTAGTTTTTTATGGAAAAATGTTAGACAAGGCTATGCAGGGTTTTTGAAAAAAACAGAATGTACTCAAGAATCTATGTAAGACCTGTGCTCTCGAATCTATGTCTTGTGTTTAATTTTCATTCAGTACAGCGCAAATAAGAAGGGTTGGTGGACCCTGTTAAAGAATATGGTCCCTTTGTGGGAAAACTTTTGTCTGTATAGACAAGGCGCTGCTTGCGGAGCAGTAGTGCTCATTCACTTGTACTACAGTGTTAGCCATACATGTATGTTTTGAATAATTAAATCATTGTAGATGGTTGGCATTTGAGGAAGCTTAAAAAGGGGTTTAAAACAATCAACCTTGTAACCAGAAAATGTCCAGGTTCAGACTTTTACCTTAACCCTTTCCATGCTCATGACGAGCTCAGCTCGTCATGATGCACGGGTGAGCTGTGCTGATGACGAGCTGAGCTCGTCATAAAACAATGTAAATCTGAAGTCTTCAGCACCGGAGGGGAAAATGTGCAGCAGCGATGTGGTTAAGAAGGAGACAAAGGATTCTCCTTCAGGGTTTCGCAGGGAAAATAGCCTAACTCTCTAAGTGAGGAATGAAAAAAAGAGAAGGAAATCCTTCTGTTACATAGAGAAGTGACAGGATACGCACAGAGTGGAGCGCTCGTGTGTCAGTCTTACCCATGAGATACCAATGTGAATCTCGAAGTGCTTATTCTAGAGACATTCATGCAGGAGTCTGTTTTTATGTATGTTTTTAAAATGTTATGATTTTTTAAATTTATTTTATGTGCTATGATCCCTACATTTAGATTAAATGATCTTCTTTTCCTAAAAGCCTGTATGAAGATCTTCATTCAAGTATATTACTGGAGGCAAACGTCCTCAGATGGTGATGGGAGGCCCCCACCTGCCAGGCCCAGCAACATGTATGTATGTATGTATGTATTGCGACTTATATAGCACACGTATCACCCGAAGGCATCAAGGCGCTTGCCTTGGGAACCCGTCCTGGCTTTTTCCCTGTGAGATAACCCTTACTGGGAATCCCCAAGGTGAAAGCCAGGCATCCCGCAGCAGGTGGGCCGCCGTAGTGGAGATTAAGCAAGCTATTGGCCAGAGTTGCAGCGTGGGACCCCATGATTAGAGTAGGCACCGAGGTGAGAATTATCGAGTCTGTGGACATTTTTGGGCTCAGGAACCTGCCGCGTCGGGAATTGAACCCTGGTCCCGGGCCAGACCTCTGCATCAGGGTCTGCCGCTCTAATCAGTGAGCCACACTCCTCCACATCTCTCTGCAGGTTAAGCTGATGGCTGTCCTCCACATGTTGGCATCTGTTTCATTGGTGGCGCAGCGGCCTGGGTGGCTGACTCCAGAACACAGGGGCTCACAGTTCGATCCCTGGCGCCGGCCACAAGTTAGTCCAGCACCATGTGACTCAGGGCAATAGCTCGCTTAATCTTCCCGAAGACCCCCAGCACCTTGACACCCTTAGGGGTAATTGTTCACACTTTACAAATACTGGTTTCCTACTTACTTATTCCCACTTCCTATGTGGGCTGCAGTCTGTGGGAATCCTACATAGATGATCATGGCATTGATGGTTCTTCATGTGCAGGTCAAAGACAATCTCACATGTAATGGAGGCACCCGAGTTCCATGGAGCAAGTGTGTAAGTGTTTGTGCTAGGCAGTACATTGTGTGCCAGTGTAGGGTGAAAGGTCAGGAATGTGCTGTATGGCCTAAATACTGTGCAATACTTCCCTTTCTCATTGACGCAATATAGACAGGTGCTTTGCTGCACTGCACAGTGCCACTTTGCAAACTATCTGGGTCCCTGTGTTATTTGCATATAGTGGGAACAATGCACTGCAACCAGTACAAAATGATGTGCCACATTGACATGCACTCACTAATCTGTCAATGGCAGTCGTGACAGAATGTCAATGAGTAGCAATGTGTCATTTCACTCTGTGTGGATGGATGGAACCACATCAACTGCAATGGGTAAGGAATCATTAATGGGGACAAGATGTAGCCTTATGGCTAGAGCGGTGGACCTTGAAGCAGGGGAACCAGGTTCAAGTCTTGCAGCGACGCTCAACATCCTGTGATTCTGGGCAAATCATTTAATCTCCCCATGCCTAACAAAAAATATTTTGTCCTTCTGTAACAAAACTGGTGTTCATGTATGTAAAGCGCTCTTATACCCGACTTCTCGGGTCTAGTTCACGCTACATAAATTCTAAAAAAAAAAAAAAAAACACCTTATTATTGACATCATGGGGCATGACAGAGAAGCTAATTATGAGTACAAAGGCAACACAAGAAAATAGTCTGTTGTGAGTGTGTCCTCAATGGCTAACTAACTCTTGGTATCAGTCAAAGTTCTACAAGGTCAGTGGTGTGAGAGCAAGTACTGTTGAAATCAGCATGTGTGTTACACTTGGCAGTATACATGCATGTTTGTCAAAGTTTCAGGAGCAACACAGGAAGAAATATTTTTTTTGTAGGCAGCTTCTTCTAACAACATCAGTGCATTCCAATGAAAGATGGCCCTTATTGCAATACTTATGTGTTAAACAAAGTGCACCATTGCTACTCATCTGTTAAAAACTTTAGTTTAAGCCTGACAATGAATAGCATTACAATCCATGCAACTTGTTTGAACTGCACCACATGTATGCATCAAAATCCCATTGTCAAGTAAGTGTACTATGAAATGACTGTGCCAGTGCCATGTAGGCCACCAACAACATCAGTGGTTTACCGTGGGCACATGTGAGTGTAACACATATTGGAAATGTCACTACCAACTTAGGGTGGACCAACAAGTCAAATATCTGATCACAAATCAGTCACTTGACACATGTAGTGAGTGCACAGAAAACAAAGTGATCTGGAATATCTCCAAATAGCCATCACAGTAAGCTACAGGATGAACATTAAAGTTAGGATGTAAAACTGTACAGTGTATCAGGCCATGCTCATCATTTGTCATTACACAGAGAAAGGGAATAGACATGTGTAAGCCTATGACCAACTGTGTAAGTACACATAGTGTGAAATACTGACAGACTAGTGTATGAGTGATTCAAAACACATACCACACATGGACAGGAATGTATCTGTAACAGAGAGATAAAGCATTAACGGGTGTTGTTTTGTTGTAAGTTTCAGCTGACCAAGGATATGATCTCACCAATGGGCCATGACCCCAATAGCACATCCCCAGACTGAGATGGACCAACACTAAAATCAGGCACTGACCAAGACACCGAATATTGAGGTGAGCACCTTTCATGTGCTAAAGTCCTGTTTTAGATGCTTGGTTATGTTAACGGGAAGATTGCTGTACTCGCCCCCTGCGGTCTGCAATATCACACTAGTATGTGCCATTCTCCACAACATCTGTGTCCGGACACATGGGATGTGGACCATGATGAGCAGGTCCCAATTAAGGATGAGGATGGGAAGGATCCAAAATACAGTGACTGGGAATAGGAGACACACCCACTTTTTGCAAACCTTTTTCTCCTGATTTACACGTACTTTGAGGGACAGAATGTCCAAACATAATAGGAAGGTTCCACATGGAAATAAAAGCTTGCATCCATTATTTGTGTTGGCTTGTGTGTCACAGTCCCAGTAAACATCAACTCACCCATATCTCATCAACTAGAAGTAGGCCTCAAAATGTAACTATCATGTCATCAGGCCAGTTAAACAACATTGTGGCGTGCCTCACATCTATCATTTGCACACATACAGAACTGCCATGTGAAGCAGATTACTGCATTGAAAGGACAGGCCAGCGATGTCACATTTTCAGTTCTAAATTGACCATTACTCTTCCCTTGCACTTGAGAAGTGAAGAGCTGCATAGCTAGCAGTCTTGCTTTGTTTTGCAACAGCAAAGTGTAGAACAGATGATACTCATTGCAGGTAGGAACACAACCCACTAACTCCTATACCTGAAAATAACCTCATATTGCAGTGTGTCCACCAATGTGATCCAATGCAGAATTACGGCATTTTGCTGGAACACGTCATTGCAGATATCATCAGAGATCATGAGTGACAGTTGTCATGGACAAAGGCCTACTGTCATGCAGATATGTAAAGGCAGTCACTTGGAAATGACGCATACGTGCATGTGTGACTTACCACAAAAGAAAGTACATGTGAACTATTTCTAAGCTATAATGTCCCATATGTCACATCATGCCACAGTAGATAAATCCAAATTTGCCATACATTGCTCAGCAATGCAATAAGGACCAAAGGCCTATAAAATACAACAAGATCAGATTAAGTTTTACAGTGTGTAAATGGCCAGAGCAATATGAATTTGGATAGTTTATTTGCAAACCCCTGAACTCCTGAGTATGATTTCACTTTATCAAAAGTCAGTCAATAATGCATGTGCATACACACAACTCATTACACATGGTCAGATGGAGTGGTTTATATATGAACGTATTTTAGCATAGCAGGAATTCTGTACCTCTGACCTGAGTGTACACATGCATATTGAAGTGGATCAAAAATATACTATCCACCCATGGGTGAAATGTAAGTTGATTGCGTGCCATTAATTATGCCTATGTTAGGGAATGCAGTATTCTTGGACCAGGAGGCACACACAATGTGTGAATGGCAGCATCTTGTTAATTGAACATCATAAGTGCAAAGGACTATTTAACCATGTTTTACTGTAGTGGTGTCTGATGGCTCACTCACCTATTCAAAAGGTCTATTGCGTATGACACACTCACCCCAGATCTACATCATGTTTTCTGATATATGGGTGCATGATAACACCAGGTGAGGAACACTTGCGCCTGTGCAAGACATACACAACATAAAGTCTGCAATATGTAATAGTCTGCAAATACAGAGATTGTGTGTGCTGCTACAGAACCTCTGCCACAGTCCAAAGTGAGTGTAGTACCTAACAGTGTGAAATGAGTGTGTGTCCTGCATTTCATGATATTTGTTGCAGTCTTACATATGTGGATCACAGTATAGTTGATATAATGTCCTGTGAGTGTAAACTCTGGGGCATATAATGGGCATGGGCACACAGTGCAGCACACATACTCTTCCTATGCTACAGCAATGTTTGCAAACACATAGCAAGATTTTTACGGTATCTAACTGTAAGGATGGTGAAGAAGAGAACAGGGATAATGCAAGACAGTTCAAGGATTTTTGTACTAGTGGACCATCAACAATATAGTGGTGGCGTAGAAGTCAACAAAAAATAAACAAACAAATAGAGTCTTCAAGGTCTTTGACAGGTTTCTATGTGGTTGTTTCTCTCCTTCTTTCCGTCAGAGGGAGATGTAGGTGGAGCCTTCACATGTCCTGTCTCTTGTTTAGGTCGTTGTTGCTCCCTGTGTATGTCAGGTTACAGCATAGAGAAGAAGGAAAAAAAAGAATAACCTTTTAGAAGGGCGATCCTGTCCCCTTTTATCGGAAGGGATCGGGGAGTGCAGGGATTTTTCACCCACCACCGTCACCAGTGAGCGCGCAGCTTCCGCGTCTATCTGAGCAGCCCCTTAAGGACAACTACTTCCCTCCACCCACGTCAGGTTTTGTGGCCCGACCTTACACGTGCGAAATGGTTCTGTACCTTGTTGAGCCACGTCCCTCCAGGGACGTGGCTGGCTTCCTCGTGATACCGGATAGGGTCCGGCTCCCACAGTGGTTCGTAGCGGGCAGGGGCAGCATCTTCCTTTGGTTCTGGTACCTTCTTGTCGGTATCCTCAACTCCTGAGGGTAGGAAGAAGGTTTTGTCTCCTCTGAAGCTTTTTTCCCGCTTGGATTCTTGCGTTTTGTAGGTCCTTGTCAGTTCCACTTCCTGGTACGCCTCTTCCGGCCTTATCCCGGTTGGCGCTCCTGATGCGGTAATGTGACCCGAGTACGGACGCGTTGGAGATTTCTTAAAGTGGAAGGATCAGCCATCATTGGAGGCATGAGTGTGGGAGGCAGGAGTCTGGAAGGAAAGGAGGGAACAGGGAGAGAGGTAAGGGGAGTCCGACTCAAGTCCTGAGGGTGAATTGTCGATACGGGGCAGCAACCCCTCTTCACACAAACATAGCACATTAAAATGTTGCCTCCTGCCCTGTGCTGGTGCTAGATTGGCTACCTAGGCCCAATGCAGGGCCAACGCAGGCACACTTGCCCCATGAGGCTAGGATGCAACTGTTACACGCAGGAATGGATGGGCCCCTGATGGCGCGTCATTCTGATAGCCAAAAAATGCTGTGCGCTCTAGTGCTTCATCTATGTGTGCTGCTCTACACAGGACACAAATAAAATTGAAGTAAAGATATCACGGTCTAACTGCATGCACTATCATTCTTGTTAAAGTACTCACTGGTGCAATGCAGGTTTGCATGGTGTCATCTGTCAGTAAATGTACATATCAACATCTGGTATGGATGGCTGTCCACATGCAAAGCTCAAGGAACACCTCTCTGATGAAGAGTAATGCAATAGAACAAATTGCTATACATAGTGACACTTGGGATTTATCACACTTGTCTGGCCTACTCAAGTTGGACTCATGATGCTCAAACTATAGGCAAACCGATTTTGTAAACACTTTTACCAATGTGCATTGTGCATGTGCTACACATTTTGTTCCAGATACAAAGTTCAGACAGCATATGTCTCTGTACCACAACATTCCATGGTGGAAGTTGGCTATTTTAGTGTGCTAAATGATGTCTGTGAGACAATGACAGGTGTCATATTGGCCTAACATCATACCTATCATATCTATCCAGTTAATCAGTAAGCAGAATGCCACATACATTGTAGACTGGCTGAACCAGACAGTATCTGTGCTTCCCTTAGTGTTTATTCAATCCGTAACACATACTATGGCAGGAATGCAGACAGATAGTATGAATTTAGAATTTGTGCATAGTAGTGAATATAATAGTGTATTTCATAGGCATAGCAATAAAATATATTTGGCCAAATAAATAACTACTCCACAGCTACCTATGTTCACCCAAACATACTACAAACCATGACAACAACAAAAGGTTTAGAATGTCTTTACACATCACAATATGTATGCGTTTTTCACATAAATATATTGTCTCTCAATATGTCAGAATGATGAAGGCAAATACTCACCCATAGACGGACTTTTATCAATGAAATTTAATGCATCCAAAGATAGCAAGACTGTCAGGTAAGAAATGAGGACCAGGGAAAGCTAGCCCAAGGTGTGTTTGCCTACTTTGCACAATTCATACAGTGTATAACAGACAATAGGCCAATTGCGCTGGTCAAAACCCAAGCATTACCCAATTTGTGAGTTGCTTTGTACCCAGAGCATTGGTTGGAAGCCACGCATCAATGCCAATGCATTTGAAACTATGCATAGTGCATTGGCATGTGCTGTGCTTTAATCACGCATTCGCTTTTTCTGTACCAATGTGTCATAAAAAACTATGCATTTGTAGAAAACAGGCTGGATACACCCAGCAAATGATGCAATGGTTGCAGCAGGCTGCAAACTAGGAATTTTTAAGTTACTTTCGCTTTCACTTACTGTCTTTTTGTCTGTGCTGGCTGTAGGAGGTGTTTTGTGGGTTGTCTTTGTGAGTTTGGAGTATTTTGGTCTTGTCGGTGTCTGTGCTGTCCCTGTTGTGTGTTATATTTTTTACTTGTATTGTTAATATTACTGTATTGTTGTATGTTAGTTGTCCAATTAGGGGTTTCATATTTTAGGGGTAGGAGTAAGGTTAAGGATAATTTTTTTAGATTGTTATAGAGCGGGTTGGGCCATGTCGGGAAAGGGGAGAGCCATGCACCTGTCTGAGGGAGAGTTTGGAGTTCTGCTTTAGCTACTGGCACATTATGTGCCCAGCATGATTTCTACGGGCATAGGGTCCAGGGCTACCCCACCAAGAAGCGCAAGGAGAGGTGGGAGAAAATGTGGTGGAACATGACCAAGTTGTTTGGTGCTGACTGAACCGTACACCAGCTCAAGCTCCGATGGGTGGATGTGGTGACTAGGAGACTGATTTCCTAGATAACCTTGGCATGGAAGTTAGTGGGCTTGTTGGTAAGTACATATTTACTATCTGCATGTAGTTGTGTATATATCTAACAATTATGTAAACTATATCTTAACAGTAAGTGGTAGATATTTTCAGGGGTAGGATGCCATAATACAGACTAAATCTGTCAAATAGCAACACCATGCCCCAGGGGGCTGGTTACAAAGGCGTCACATTCACACCTGCAGAACCCGCAGGGCAGGGGAGGCCCAGAGCTCTAGGGTCCCCCTCTGGCATTGTGCAGGGAGGGTGGGGCCACCCTCCACACACGTTGTAGAGGGACCCCCTCATGTTTTGTCACACCACAAGGTATTGGGGTCACATCAATTCACATGCATGTCTGTACAGAGCATGAATGCTTGTTGTTGAAATACCCTGCACATGTGACATATAAGGAGCAAAGTAATGATCAATCACCTATCATGTTGACCTTCTAATGTGTACTGCATTGTTTGACACAAGTAGAGAGTTGGTCATGGCCCCCACCAATATAATTACTTCCAGATGGTTTATTTTTCAAGATTGGATTTTGATATAGCCTGCAAATGCATGCACTCTTGCACTATGTTGCAAGGTAGCATGTTTTGTGCCTACTCTGCAGTCTGTGCACTAGTGACATGATTACTCAGATACCGTCCTTAAACAGTTCGATACTGCGTATATCTGTCCTTTAATATTCCACATCAACTTTGCCATGTGCTTTGTGTCCAACGTGCTGAATATACCAGATCATTGTGATGTCATAGTTCTGTGCATCATATGTTCACAGTGTATATTGCAGTATTCACAAAGTGATGTATGATGTTTTTGTCTTGTAGTTGTCCTGCACCATACATCCGAGGCGAGGTGGAGTCCTTCAGGGATCCCAATGCTACCAGTGAGTGGAATTAGTATGTGTTTGTAGCTCTGTAAGGATTGTGTGTGATCCATGATATTCATAATATAGTAATGTGTATGAGGTAGCATCATTCGCCTGTAACCAATTTACAGTACATGTTAATTCACCAATGAAGTAGCACACAGTAACTTGTTCAATCAAAAAGGACGAATTTCAACCTACATGTAGGGGCAATGTATGCAGGCCCAAATGATTCATGGATATTTACCTGCTTTGGTGATGTTTTGCAACCTACTGTTTGAATGCTTATGGCACATGTGCCATCACCAGCCACAATATCTACAAATGGTTAGAAGTTCTGTTGTCTTACACCCATACCATGGCACAAACATAACAAATTATGGTGCCAAAAATGTTACAGCAAAGTGGAATCAGAAAGACTGAGCTTGTCTGGAGATAGCACGCTTGCCTATGTCCATACAGGAGCATGAGACCAGTGTGGATGAGGTATAACACATATCCCAGACAGCATTAACCTCATGCGCGCTAGCGGAATTCCGCTTCTGCGCTGAGATTTTTTAAAACGCATGTTACGTGACGAGCTGGGCTCGTCATCAGCGTGCAAGGAGGCTACGCCATGACGAGGCCAGCTCGTCATCAGCGTGGAAGGGGTTAACAACAGTCAACGTTGCAGTGTCATGGAATCCTATATATAGTGAACATCTTTTCCAAATTACTACTTATACTGTTTTTGTTTAGCATCATACTATGCTCGTACATGCAGCATAGGTTTAACGTCGCTACCAAAATAGGTACAGTCTGAAAATCGATCTGATCAGACATTCATGCTGTTCCACAACTAAAATGTTTTGTGATCCATATATGTATCAGTAGCTAGGTGTTTAGTCACAATGAACAATCAGACAAACTTGCGTGACTGCGTGAGCAGGCTAGGCATCACAAAGAACAACAATCCTTCCAATGATAGTTGCTGCATATGAGTTGTCAGGGAGCAAAGTAATCACAGTAGCTGTATGGTTTATCAACAAGTGTTGCTGTGAGGGTTTTAGTAGAGTATCAGTAGGAATCATTACTTTGTTTAACTACTTATGCCACAATTATCCCGCCGTATGGCAGCTGTAAACCTTCCTCAGGGCTACCCGACCATCCCTTAAAGTACTCCATATCACAAATATGTGAGATGGGCTGGCAGAAGATCAATGACACCAATGCCATGGAGGATGTAAGGATGTAGGACAAAAACTCCATTTTACAATGGTGTTGGACGATTCATCTTCAGGCTGCTTGTCTGATGCACATTGCTAGTGTAGATGTCCACATGGCAAGGTACGGCCTGGCATGTCCTGACTGGATGTAAGGAATCCTACCTCAGTGCAGACACATTAGGTTGGAGTACACATGGCACATTTTAAGAGTCTGCCCATGGAAATGAAGTAAAATGCCTTACTCATGGCCTCATATAGCCAATGTCCTATTCCTGGGAAATGTTCATACCTTTGCAGGTAGTTTTTCATTTTGATACAATGTGAAAAGAACCACATGCAGGTATGCACTGTGTCAGCAGCATATTGCCCAATACACTGCTCACCTACTGATGGTGTTACTTCTACTGGCAGCACCAACCCTGTCACCCTTGACTCACGATGGAAGGGTACCTGCTAGACACAGCGCAAGGTACTTTTTTATCATGAGATTTGCAGCATTCATGCACACACTCGTGACATGGATATGCTTTTCGTTAATGTGCATCAAGGAAAGAACCCTTGCTGACGTTTGGACATACACTAGGATGTGCTACGGTCACCATGGTATTGCTGGAATTGTATACCATAAGCTATGCGTTAGGGTTGTTGGTATTTGCCTGAGTCAATATTGGTGACTTGTCAAACAGTTCTGTTTTACGGGAGGTATCTTTCATCCTCCAGCTATTTTTTGACTAGCTTGCACAGAGTTAGTCACTACTGCAATTTGTGTGGCCTTGGCCATTTGCCAGATGACTTAACCAATGCTGAGGCACGCTACCTATAAACAATTGACATAACTTATTTTACATAGGTTTTCGACCACAAAAATACCCAGTTACATGCTGCATAACCAGAACTAGGGAGTCCATATGTGAACCATGTGTTCAATTCAATGTGTTAAATTTCATGTGTGCAACACACCATGCTTCCAACTCCATCTTGATTTGACACTGTCATTTCGTATACCTAAACTGCCAGCACTTGAGTACATTTGTCTTGTTTCATTAGGAGAAGTATATGTTTAGAAGGAATATTGTTAATTTTTCTTTCCCAAAATGTGGCTTAGGGCTGACATCCCATATTTGATGTTCAGAGAATGTGAGCCTTTTATTGCTGAAATCAGATTTTGTTGATACATATTTCTTTTTCCTCCTCCAGATATCATGACAGGAGATTAATCTAAGAATCACCACATCAGGTTAGAAGGTTACCACCACATCAGTCGCATGGCTAAGACAGACAAGAGGATGGCCAAATTGTACGAGGTAGGAAAGGCGGACGGTACCTAGGAGGCAGGCAGGCATAAACAACCAGGACCTTCAAAGGCAATGGCCCATCAGGAAGTATCAGATCACAGAGTCCCACTGGCCCTTTCAGGACCCTCCTCTACATGGCCAGCCCAAGCAACACAGGCCCTGGTCACTACCCCTGCAGTAAGATCTATTTTTGAGGCACAGCCCTGAAGGACCTACAAATGCTAAAACTGAGGATGGCTGCCATTGAGGGGGAACTGTAATGCTCACCTTGCAAGACACAATGGAGCGGATCAGTGCCCAAATGTGACTCTTCCTCAGGCTTTTCTATTCCCCCAGCTGTTTGTATTAGATAGGATTTTAGCATAGGTTAGAATAGTTTTTAGCCTAGGTCTAGTGTATGTTAGTATAAGTTAGTTTAATATTTTAATTGGTAGTACTTTTTAGGTGTATTTATTGATGGATATGTCTTTATTGGGTGGGGGTTGGTGTATAGTGTGTGTTTTAGGAAAAAAATTGAAAAAAGTAAAAGTACAAAAACTATATCTGTGTTTAGATTTATGTGTTTAGGCAGTGCATCATTTAGGATACGGTAGTCTTTTGTGTTGTGATGATGTATGTCTATTAGCGGGGTAGGGAATAGATGTTTAAGCTGTCCTCATTATCAAATAGTTAAAATAGTTTAGAATAAGTTAGGACAATGTAGATGTAGAGTTTAGGTTTGTTACAATAAACTAGGTAGGTATAGGTAATTTTGAATAGTTAGTATAGTGTAATGTGTTGTTAGGTACAGTTAGTTCAGGTTAGATAGGTGTAGTTAGATGATTTTTTCATATATATTAATATTTTCAACTTTCACAACTTTATCATCCTTTTTAAATTATGATTTGCAAGAATAGACTACGTTTAGTTGAGTACATGAGGTAGCACTTGCCTGAAGTTTTAGTGGATATGTGTTACTTAGTGAGATGCCTATGGACAAGAGTCAGTTTACCTCTAATTGATTCAATTAGGGACTCTTCACCGTTCTTTAGGCACTGTCATTGGAGGTCTTTGTGCGAATTGCTGCACAGTCCTACATCGATAACCACCTGCTGTAGCATCGTGTGTGTAAGAGGTGCTGCATGTTTAGTAGTTATGGATCTGTCACCCCATAGTACCCATTCATGTTTGTGTTTTTGGACACATTATGCACTCAACTTGTGCCATTGTACCAGGATTGATATGTTTCATACAGGTACCTCGATATAGCCTCAGGTAGGGTCAACCATTACACTACATAACAGTTCTTGGTACTGACCTTTTACCTAGATACGGTACTGGTTAAATGACGTGGGGTTTTCTCCGAAAATTAGCCTCTTTCATTATGCATAAGGATTCTTGGAATCTCAGCAGGACTACCATCTCTTACATAATAACTATGTATAAGGGTCATTCCTTCTGCCATCCTGGTCCGACATGAAACTCCAAGGTAGATCCCCTGAGTTTACCAGTTTGGGTATATAAACTCCATATCTGTCCTGCGGCATGGGGAGGAGAATAAGGACTTTGATGCTGACACACTGACGCAAGACGCTGAGATTTCTACACACAGACACTCCAGCTCGCAGTGGTCTGACATCCCTTGAGGGGTGTCCATCTCAAGACCAAGACGGGGTCCCATAGTCTCTCATTTCAGGTAAAGGGGTTGGCCTTATCCTAGGTGAATTTTTGGCTCTAGACCTACATACATGCTAGGTACACATAGATACATCTAGCTAGGATTGTATCGAAGGAGTACGCATTTATTATTGTCATGTATTTTTATACTTGCCTATACCTATTGTTTTAGCACTATGGTAGGAATCTACCATCCTTTTACTGTATTGGTGCTTGCAATCATTCATATCTGTTTCAATCTTATGGTTGTCTCAGCATACCTATTTTACGTAAGACTGACACTGGTTCAATAAATGCTTATTGAAAAATGTCCCCACCGTTTAATCTGTGTATTCCTCTGAGACGAAGTGAGCACGTGTGACTGAGTGAAAAGTACTGTACTGTTTCAACAATTCTGAGGTATCAGGGTTTTCATGTTCGATAGTTGCCAGAAACTATTCACTTCTTGGTAAGAGGGGGCATAGGGGCACTTTGAGCTAGCAGGACTATAGACTTACCTCTCCTGTGGGGGTATATGGAATCAGTCTAGATACCAATACCATAGTTTATGTTGTCAAAATACACAGATGTTATATAGATTCATAGAAACTACATGACATGGCACCACCAACATTGGTTTGGTACTTATTTAACGGTCAAACCTGAGTAGTTCAGTCATGATGTTCTCAGAGACCCCTTCTCACATTTTATCCATAGACCTCTGGATTGGGAAGGGAACAATCCACCACAGCCCAGTAGGTATTTCCTATGTATTGGCTCTAGGTTTATTTAAGATTGAAGGACAAATAGTTCCCTGTTGTGCAAAACACCTTATAACAGTTTCTTTGAAACTTTATCAACAATGGCTGACGAAGACAACCCTGCACCAGCAGAACGTGAAAATGCAGTGGAGGAAGGAGAACAAGAATGCAAAATAAACATTTCAGAACTGCCCTTACTTTAAGACTAGCAGACAATGGAGTCACAGCTAGGGGTGTAAGATTAAAAAAACAAAAAGTTCAATATCTTCAAAGTTCCAAGATTTTATTTATTCTTCAATCTTGTTCAATGTAATTTCATGGTTTCTATGTTATGTCTTGCATTTTCAAAGTAAAGTTATGGGCATCCAGCTATGTGTCCAAAAAACATATTCATATCCAAGCAGAAATCAGATTAAATGAAATTGAAAACAGATTTAAGGAAAAAGGTTATCCACCAGAGAATATGAAAGATGCTCGAACACGTTGTGCATTAAAAAGCAGGAGAGAATTACTAACGAAAACCGTGAAGAAGGATAACACAAGAGTAGTGGTGGTGTCAAAATATTCCACTAAAAGTAAAGCGTTTAAAAATATCCTGAAAAAACATTGGATGATACAATCACAAGAAACAGATTTCAACAACATCTTCAGTGAAATGCCACTGTTCGCCTATCAAAGGGCAAAGAATTTGGGAAGCTTGCTGAAATCCAAGGAACATAACCCCACAGAAACGTTTCATGGAACATTACCTTGTTATAATTGCAGTCACTGCAATAGCATTTTCAGAGGAGATTCCATAACACATCCAAGTAAAGGACATAAAATCAAGTTACGTGTATCAGCCACATGTGATACAATGAATGTCATTTATTTACTGAAATGTCCCTGCGGACAAGGCCACGTAGGGAAAACTGAGAGGAAAATAAAAACAAGATTGAATGAACATACATCCAATATTCGTAATAAACTGATGAAATCGATGGTTGAAGCTCATTCCAATGAGGCATCCCACAACATAAGCCAATTAAGATACACCATCTTAGACATTGTAGCAAAAAGAGAAGGTGTGGACAACAACAAGAATTTGTTACAACGTGAACATTTCTAGATTTACAAATTAGATACATTGAAGCCAGTTGGAATGAATGACCGGACTGAATACAGTTGTTACTTATAGAATCTTGAAATATCTGTATGAATTTTGATACTGCTTGCTATTTCACTTTTTTCACCCTGATTATGTCTACACCATTGTATACCACTGTAGCTTTTGTATAAATACACATATTTCATTCACACATTGGTGGGATCTATTAACACATTGTTTTGGATAATTTTGAACCAAATCTGAAAATGTTTTTTTCCTTTTTTCATCTTTCTATTTTCTTTTGTATCACCCACAGACACTTATTATCATCTTACTTCTATATTCAGTTGATTTATAGGCACATTAATATGGGTACGTAAAGTTCTTGTGGTATCTTTTATGTTTTAGGGATATCACATTATAACCGAGGGATATCACCCATTCCAAGATGGCCACCGTAATTCACCGTACATCCTAATCACCTCTCGGTCACTTCAAACATTATCGATATTTTCTTATATATCTTATATATTTTAGATTGTTGAATTTCCCTTCTGACACATATGTAGTGTGCGAACAACCCGTTGTTATCGATATTTGTAGATTTTCACTGTGACCTCACTATAAGATGGCCGCTGGGAATCGGATTGAGTCACCTATTCCTATTTTCATGTTAAGTCCTACTTTGATGTCAGAACCAGAAGAGATAACGCGGCTTTACACGCTGCCGATACCTTCGGACTAACGCAGTTTCTTAGAGAGGATCGAAGTTTTCTTGCATGTAAGTTGCACTCCCTCTCGTGATACGCGGGAGGGATAGACCGCTTTTTAATAACCGTTGTATATGCACCAAACGGGAGATTGAGCAAGCGTTTAATCACATCATCATTCAGAATACACTGTTTTCTTCTACTCGGGGATACACTTGGTTTTATTTTTGTGATCGCTCTTTGGGCGTATCGTCTGTTCTCGCCACTGCAATTGAATAGAATAGACCTATGGGGACTTTACATCACGCGCGCTCTTCACCTTCACTCTGGCACTATCTGAACACCTTGATACATTGGTTGTAGATACATATCTTTAATACACAATGATTATCACTTTGCTTTGGTTGTAGATACATAGCTTTAATACACAATGATTATCACTTTGCTTTAATCATTGAGAAGATACATTTTTCCCATGTATACTCATGTGTGTTTCATTTATTTAGATTGTAGAATCTATGTCCCTGATGAAGGCTTGAATAGCCGAAATGCATTGGATATGAATATATTTTTGGACACATAGCAGGATGCCCATAATTTTACTTTGAAAATGCAAGACATAAACATAGAAACCATGAAATTACTTTGCACAAGATTGAAGAATAAATAAAATCTTGGAACATTGAAGATATTGAACTTTTTGTTTTTTGAATCTTACAACCCTGTATGGGATTGAGCTGTGACTAGGGGACGTCACCAAATTTGGGCCACGCAATACTTGGTTACATTGGTACTCTGCATCGAGGGTCACCCTAGAGCATGCAACAACTTTGAACTGTTGACTTACCTTGAGTGCAAGTGTGAAAAAACATTTAATGACAGCTAGGGGTGGGACAGTAACTTTTATGATTGAGGCACACAAGTCATACAGAACAGAGGTATTCTATTCATGGTTAAATTCCCACTAGCTGATGCACACACAAATACATTTCATTCTTAACTGAAGATGAAACACCAAATTTAATACTATCCATATGAGGACATTGAAGTTCCGCTCACCTACCAGGAGCACAAAAACTGGTTTAAAGTTGCCCTCCCACATGCAAAAGAAAAAGTGAGACTTGGTCAACTCGGAAGAGATGGAGCAACTTGGCCTGTCCTCTTGGCTCACAGACTGCATGCAGACATTGACGCTATGCCAGTAGCAGGCTTACGTCCACTTCATAAAGAAATAATAAAACTTTACAGAAACCTGACAAAGTTCATGAAGAGAACACTCAAACTTCAGCCAACAGGGCTACACCTACAGGACACATTCAGGGATATACAACTAAAACAACTCCACAAACTCTACATGCGGTTATGGGTAAAATGCCTACTAGAAGTCAGCAAATGCCATTCTGGATAGCTCAGACAAATAACACAGTAAGAAGCAGTGTTTCCACACACAAGCCCTCAAGAAAAACACAGAATGCTAACAATATGCTTTGCAATGAGGTTAGCTCCCCAGATAAAGGATTGTACCTCTTGGGGTACAGTCTTTGCTGCCATATATAACAGAACTCATGGTATCTCTTCAATAGCAATAATACCAGATGTATTAAGACAAATACAGAATGAGTATGGAGCAGATCTTGCTCTGAACGTAGGGATGAAATTGTTAGGAAATCTTTCCCCAGTATCAACTAGTATATTAACCAACATAAAAGGGGAGGCAGAAGCAGTAGCAATATGCCAATGCCTGAGGGATTTCACTCCTTTATAACAGGAGCATGAATTACCTAAAATTATCGAAGATACCTATGCTGAATTAGGTAGAGATATTTTGGGATCTAGAGCAACAAAACCTCAACTCATGGTGGCCCTGAAAAAGATAACACCAAGCAAACACCTGATACTTCCAAGAAGAAATCAGATAATAAAAAATAGAGAAAGTAGGTCACAAACCAGGGGTGGGTCTCCTACACAGGAGCCCTCCGAAAGAAGGTACAAACTTAGGAACAGAGATAGCATTAGAAAACTGACCGTTATCAAGTTACTGATACAAGGTCCTCACGTTCCTTTCAGGGCTCATCAAAAAACTCCAGGAGGGAATAACGGTCAGAACACAGACAAGAAGATTGTACAAAATCTAGAGACACGCAACGAGCCTCAGACTATACTTCCAAAAAAGAAGAGAAACTCAAATCAAGACCTCAATTTAAAAGAAGGTAACAGATCTTAAAGTTAGACATGCCCAGAATTCTGAGGACTCAACTTCTGAACAGGGAATGGGCTCTGACTATGCTAGACAGTGCAGCAGAAGTAACAATAGCTCACCAGAACTTGATGGAATTTCTACTGACAGTGGAGTTGAATTAACATATCACGGTGGAGACACCTGATACAAGGGTAAGTGTCCCACATAGGGTACATGAAATAACACTCCATATGGAGGGGGACAAACTCAGAAAAATTAAAGGTCTCTTTTGGGAACACCTGCCTTCTGGATATGACATCCTTTTGGCTGAAAAGGATTGGCCGCCTGAAATTGTTATGGTGTGCCCAAAGGGAGAAATTGTAATTTTACTGGCTTTTTCCGACCTCGTTCCAGTATACTTAAAACATTCATATGCGCAGGAGTGGGTGGTAGCACTTGCTCCACCATTATACCGCAACCATGTTGGGTGGGATGCTGAGTCACCACACCATGTAATCCCTGTAAAAACTACTCTAACTCAACAGAGACAATACCCTATTAAACAAGAAGCGAAAAAACAAGGCAGGGGGATCTTAGATCATCTTTATGCCAGAGTGTAATAGAAACTTGCACCTCTCAATGAATAATCCTTTTTCCTGTAATGAAACCCGATAATTCATACCGTCTAGTTTTCAATTACAGACATCTGAACACATGCACTAAAACATTTGTAGTACAGAATGCACACATTGCGCGGAAAAAATACAAAACAACATTAGATATCTCAAATGGATATTTTGCCAGAATATAGTGCCTGAAAGCAGATATTTGACAGCATTCTCAGCGCTCCATTCTCTGCGTCAATTCTGTCAACTTGCCCAAGAGAATAAGAATAGCCCTGGGTTATTCTCAGCTAGGGTAACATAGTTACTTCATGTTAGATCTGGGGTCTCTAGTTGGCAGAGGTAAGTACCTTTGTCCAAATAGGGACCCTTACTTCTAGTCAGGGTAAGGGGAAACACACTGTTGATAACCCCAGCTCACCGCCTTGGTAGCTTGGCACAAGCAGACAGGCTTATCTCCAAGGCAATGTGTAAAGTATTTGTACCAACACTCACAGTAATATAGTGAAACACTACAAATGGAGACTACACAAGTTGTTTATGAAAATATAAATCACTTTATATAGTTTAGGCAGATCAAAACAGCATAAAAAGTCACATACACAATTAATATTTTCTTAGAAAGGGTCTTTTGTGGAAAAAGTTCACTTTAGTATTGTTTTCTTTGTCAAAACGTACTGGTAAACATAAAAAAACATTGTAGGCTCAGTACTACTGTGAGCCCTTGCGTGTGGAAACTCTAAAAATGCAAATAGGGTACTTTTCAATAATGTTGCTCCTGGCGTAGGGAGTATCACTGTAAAAACAGTGCCCTTAGCGGAAAACAGATGCCCCGCTCTAGCACGGAATGTGCTATACTTGTGTGCTCATTTTGGGATCAAGAGGTCACCCCCTCAGTACACGTGTGGGCGCGAGCTAGTCACAAAAAGGACGCTGTCCTTGAATCTTGCCCCCGTGCATACACTTGAAATCACCGACAGGACGCTTACCTTAAGTATTGCGGGTGGTATGCTCTTCCAACTCGTGGCTGGGAGAAACACCTTGCTGTAAGCTTGTAAAAAGACTCCTACGCAAGGGATTGCGTATTCTGCCCTTCTAACCCCCAGCTGCCAACTCCTTGCAGGCCTACAACCCACCCCACGCTGAAATGCACGCTGCACTCGGAAAAGCAGTCCAAGCTTTACCTGAGGGGTTGTTTCCTCTCCTGCTTTGTCGGCGGCCGGCTGGCGATTTTTCAGTCTGCTGTTGGGCTTCGTCACACTTGGGGATTCAAGTGCAGCTCCTTGCAGACGAGCCTCCCCATTGCTAGGTGACGCTCCGGAGCTTCTCCTCCTTCAGCACAGTGAAATTGACACAGAGCCTCCAGGCAGCACACAAAGCTCGCTCGCTCTCCCGGGCCGGCGGTGGTGAAATTGATGTGCAGGACTGGCTGGCTCACAGGCCAGTAGCAGTAAAATTGTCACAAGGCACTTGCGGCTCAAGGGCCAGCGGCGGTGAAATCGGTACAATACTCCCCGGCTTCTTCACGGCCACAAGCAGGGGAGAGCAGGCAGATGGCCCCAACTAACCACACACTTCTTGCAGCAACCACACTGGGGTTAAGACACATGCCCACAGCAAGGAACAGATGTTCTTCTATAAACATTTGTGTCCCTGAGTTTGCAACAGGAGACCAGCTCCTCCCAGGCCCTTGGAGATAGGTAGACTTTAGAGGGGGAAAAGCACACATCACAGCTCCTCTTCAAGCAAGGGGGAAATAGCACACAGCAGACATTCCCTTGGTCCTTTTCCTCAGCAATCACAGCAACTGTAGGTCAACTCCTAGACACTCAGCAATGGCAGTAATGTTCCTCAGTCTTCCTGGCTGTTCTTCTTTGGCAGGGATTCCTTCTTGATCACAAAGTTGTTCCTAATCAAATTTTACAGGGGTCTCAGCTCTACTTTTATACCCCAAAAGTCTTTGTTCTTCAGGTGTGAGGGGTCCTGGGCCCAGTTCAAACCAGTTCTGGGTGCACTCTGCCAGTGCACATCTTCTTCCTTTGTGAGTGTGGGCCTGGGCCATCAGATGCACCGCAGGAGGTGGAGTCAGCATTGTGGAAAGCAGGCACAACCCTATTCAGACCCAGGTGCTACTCCTCCCACCACTCTACGTGCAGATAGGTCTATTTAGCCTAGAGCTGACTCACCCAGCCTCCTGGGGTCACCCCAGCTCCTGTCATTCACAAACCAAACAGTCAATCCACAACCAGGCAGAGACACACAGAAAGGCTGGATAATAAAATAGCCACTTTCTATAAGTGCTATTTCGAAACTTAGAATTTATAAACCATCTGCGCTAAAAGATGTATTATTAAATTCTGAGTTCAGGGATACCAGATTCCATAAGTCTATCTTGCCACTATGGGAAGATATGCAGGTGAACATGTTACACAGCATTCCCCATGTTATCCTATGGGCAAGATAGCCTTTCAAAAGTGAAAAACATAATTGGCAAGATTTCATTATCAGGACATGTTACACACACTAGAACACGTCCTACCTTTCACATACACTACACCCTGCCCAGGTGGGTACCTTGGGCCTACTATAGGGGTGTCCAATTTGTAGGAAAAGAGAAGGGCCAGGCATGGCAAGCGTGTTCACTGGCCAGAAAAACATGACAGCTAACAAACTGCACACAGGCACTGCAGTGGCAGGCCTGAGACATGATTTTAGGGCTACTCGTGTGGGTGGCACAATCAGTGCTGCAGGCCCACTAGTAGTAGTCGAATCACCATCCCTGGCACCCTCAGTGCACTTTAATAGGGACCTACTGATGAAACAAATATGCCAATCATGGATAACCAATAACAATATCAATTTACACAGAGAGCATATGCACTTTAGCACTGATCATCAGTGGTAAAGTGCCCAGAGTCCTATAGCCAACAACCACAGGTCAGAAGAAATAAAGGACGAAGAAGCTAAAAGTTTGGGGATAACCCTGCAAAAAAGGCCATTTCCAACACTTCAGAATTTTGATGAAGAAACATTGTCCTATATAGATGATATTTATCTGATGGATAATGATGATTTAATGGATCGTTTGACCTGCGTGAGTATCATAATTTTGAGGTTTTATTCTAAGGGCTACAAATTCAAATTTAAAAAATCGAAAATAGCCCACCTCAATGTCCTATTTTTGGGATATGAGCTTTCAAGAGAAGGGAAAAGCCTGGCAGCCAACCTCCTAAATCATTGAAAAACGTACAATTCATATTGGGATTCTAAAATTTTGGCAGAACTTTTAGATTACGCAGAAAAATTGAAACCTTTCTACGACCTAATAAGAACTGATTTTTCAGATAGGCATTGGACACAGGAACACACTGACATCCTTCATTCCTTACAAGCTGACATGATAGCTCCCAAACACATACACAAAAGTGTAAACACCACAAATGTGTTTATCCATGTTATAGCGGGTCAATCCGGGTACACTTACCTAACCTTCAATGAAGGTGAAACAGGACCTATTGCATATAAATCACACTTGTAATCAAACACAGAAATGTGTCTAGCTCCCATAGAAACAATTCTGACAGCAGTACAGACTGCTGTAGTGAGAGAAAGAGCACTTGTTTAATTGTCATGACCCCAGTACCAGCCTTAGAGGCTGTCACAAAGGCAAGCATTCCAAGTGCTAAAGCTTTACTTCCAAGATGGATTCAATGGGCTAATTCTCTCACTACAACAGAGGTAGTTAAATAATTTGACTCTACACTTAAAACGCAAGCATTCCTGCAATATGAACAAGAATATCCTCTCCTAAATTAAATAATGCATCTAGATCAGTATGAATATATTATTTACACTGACGGATCTGCTCAGCTGGCCATAGGAAGTAAACAAAAATACAGCGCCGTGTGTGTGATTGTGAAGGGTTGTATGCAGGAAGGCAAGTTCCATACCAGCAGAACGAAGACACAGTCTCTAGGACACTGCACAGAGCAGCTGGCAGAATTAAAAGCCCTGTTACTGGCACTAATAAATACAGATCAAGAATTCCCTACACTGTCTGCAATTAATTTTACTGTGTCCAGTCATACAATAAATATCTTCACTACTGGGGTCAGAATGGGTTTAAAGACTCAAAAGGTTGCACAATTAAGTATACATTACTTTGGGCACAGTTAGCTGAGTTGAAAAACGAACTATCAAGGGCTCACATGATACACATGCTGCATCATCAACGTTATGGTGTTCAGGTTGAAGGGAATTCATTGACTGATGAAGGCGCAAAAGGGGCAGTACGAACTGTTGCTGTAGCTGCAATCACTCGTTTTAGCATGAGAATAGATGGAGACATAATGGTAGTTGTCATTGTTTCACACAAAAATAGCTCAGCCGTACTTAAGAAATTTCCACTACAAGTTAGATGCAAATAACATTCCAAATGCTCAAATTTCAGGAGTGGGAGATAGAGTTATACCAAACATGGATCACAGATTAGGTTTAATACTAGCTGCACACAAGGGTTTGGGTTCTACATAAGCAGGAGTTACAGCAAAAGTTTCTTTACTGAAACAACGCTATTGGTGGCCAGGATTAACTAAACAGACAAAGAATTTTGTCTTTAGGTGTGACATCTGTCAGCAGATGAAGGGTTCCACCATGGCACTTCTAGCACAGACACCATTACTAATATCAGACAGACCACTTGCTTATGTCTATTTGGACCACTGTGGCCTCCTACAATCAGTTGGGGCTTACAAGTATATCTTGGTGCCAGTGGATTCATGCTCTAGATTCCTGTGGGTTTGGCCTCTGCACTCGGTGATGCTCGAACTGTTATAAAAGATTTGCGAGTCCTTCATAGGGACATCCACAGTTGGCACATTCCATTCTGACCATGGCCCGCGTTTAGCTCTAGGGCTTACAAGGAAGCCATGGGAAGAATGGGTATTGCACTGCGGTACTCTTCTCCATACCACCTCAAAAGAAATTCGGTTGTGGAGAGAGAAAACCAGTACTTTAAGCAATCTTTAACAGTGAGGCTATGAGGTTTGGGTGGTGTTAGACCTGGCATCATTGGCGTGGGTTTCTCTTTGATTATTTTTAGGTTGCATCCCGTATTTTTGCTATGTTTTTGCTGGTCTAGATGCTATATGCACTATGACACTGCTATTCAGTGCCAAAGTGCAAGTGCTCCCTATTGTGAATTGTTGTAATTGATTAGTGACTCCATGATTGGCTTATTTGAATTACTTGTCAGACCCTAGTACAGCATGCCATGTGTGCACAGGGCCCTTAAATCAAATGCTGCTGGTGGGCTTGCAGCACTGGTGGTGCCACCCACAGAAGCAGCAGGTACAATATGGCTCAGGCCAGCTAATGCAGAGCCTGTGTGCAGTCTGGGACTGCCATGTCGACTTGGCAAGTGCACACAATTGCCAATCCCTAGACCTTCCCTTTTCTACATGTTAGTCACCTCTAAGGTAGGCCCAGGGCACCCTCATGGGCAGGGTGCATTGTATGTAAAAGGTAGGACATGCCCTGATGTGTGTGGCATGTCCTGATAGTGAATTACAGTCAATTTAGTTGTTTACTATTGCAAGGCTACCTGTTCCTATAGGCCAGAATGGGAAGTTTGATTACAACATTTTAACATCCTAACTGACCCAAGGAACGCAGTAGAAATTCGAGTTTAGTTTGCCTGAACTCAGAATGTTAAAATACATCTTTTAGTGAAGGTGATTTTTACATTTTGTGTTTGAAAATACCATTTTTTGAAAGCAGGTCTTTTCTTGTCTAACTATCCAGTGTGCCTCTCCTAGGTTTGTGTATTCCATGTCTGAGTTGTGACTGACAGGGGGCTGGAGAGGGCATTGGCTCTGAATGTGAAAAAATGCCAGCTCCAGTTTTCCGTAAACAAGAACTTTATGACATCTAATTTTTTCTGAAAAAGACTTACCTAGTCTCACCATGGCTAAAGCTCTGGATAATAATTGGAATACTGTTTTTTCATTTTTAGATTGGCCTAGTGACTCATTTGCTTACTCGTGAATGGAAGCTGTCTCCCAGAACGCTCTGCAGTGTCAAATGTGAACTTGGTACTGAGACCTCTTACGTCTACTCATTGTTAACAAAGAGACCTGTCCTTTGTGAACATTACAGCTGTTCCAATTCCTGAGGGTATAGTTTGGGACAGAGTTTCATATGATGTATTTGGTCCCACAGAACGTTTGACAATACCTCATGTATTGAAAATCTATTTAAATTATATCATTACCAGTACATTTCCTGACTATTGGGATGTTGAAATGTAAACTTAACTAGACTAGAGACTGATATCCGTGCTCTGGAATCAGAATTATTTCACTCTCAAAACTCCTCCACACTGGCAAACATCTGAGACAAAACTTCGAAATACCAAGAAGAGCTACCCTGGAACTCCACTACCTGGGCAAAGATATTCAGACTTACGGCTAATGTGAGGGAGGATGCCTGGGCAAAACACTTGGGTTCCTCCTCAAACCATCTGACTTCACTTATGTGGCAGAACTCTGGGATGCAGAATCACACCTTAGTTCCACCCCATCTGATCTGTTGTGCATGATGTTCTCTTTTTCTGCTCAACTTCTTAGAGCCACCCCGTTATTCAGCTCTGATGAGCTCACAGCCTATTGTGATACTATACAACTACTTTGGTTAGACCATGCTCACCGTGACTATATAATCACTTAAGTAGTTGATAGCCTATCTGGAGATAAGCAAAAGACACACAAATGATGGATGAAATGCAGAACAAATTAAACATTCACCTCCGGTCAAGAGATCTGGGTTAAATCCATAATTCTTTTGCTCAGCATGCCACCCCAGTTTAGACCCAGCCATATGCAAATCAGTTTTGACACTACTCCTCATGGGAATAGTCCAGCACGAACTACCAAGTTAGGTCCTCCCTGGAAGAGACACAATCATCCGAGGATTGGTTTTGGGCTATCAGTAGAGATCTGGAAGAATTATGGCATGTCAACTACGGCCAAACAATTGACAGGCTGGAATTGGTAGTTTGGTCTGCCCTGTTCCCATGATGCACTGGGCCAGGGACAGACTAATTTGCATGTAGCCAGGTTCTGAGCTGGGATGGTGCAGTGAGCTAAAAAACGGTGATGGATCAAGCCCTGATCTTTGGACTGGGTAGGAGTGGTCTGCTAAATTCAGACACTCTGTCCATCACCACCCCCTTTTCTGAATCGTTTTGTCCACCATAAGCGTGGAAAGGTATGCTCAGACATGAGTCCCTTGCTCACTGCACCATCAGGACTCAAGCAAGCCGGGCCGAAAACGGCTGTAATGCCAGAAACCGGTCCCCGGAAGCTTGTTTCCTTTCCAGTTAAAGAATTGGCTTGGTAGTTTGGTCTGCCCTGTTCCCATGATGCACTGGGCCTGGGACAGACTAATTTGCATGTAGCCAGGTTCTGAGCTGGGATGGTGCAGTGAGCTAAAAAACGGTGATGGATCAAGCTCTGATCTTTGGACTGGGTAGGAGTGGTCTGCTAAATTCAGACACTCTGTCCATCACCACCCCCTTTTCTGAATCGTTTTGTCCACCATAAGCGTGGAAGGGTATGCTCAGACATGAGTCCCTTGCTCACTGCACCATCAGGATTCAAGCAAGCCGGGCCGAAGACGGCTGTAATGCCAGAAACCGGTCCCCGGAAGCTTGTTTCCTTTCCAGTTAAAGAATTGGCTTGGTAGTTTGGTCTGCCCTGTTCCCATGATGCACTGGGCCAGGGACAGACTAATTTGCATGTAGCCAGGTTCTGAGCTGGGATGGTGCAGTGAGCTAGAAACGGTGATGGATCAAGCCCTGATCTTTGGACTGGGTAGGAGTGGTCTGCTAAATTCAGACACTCTGTCCATCACCACCCCCTTTTCTGAATCGTTTTGTCCACCATAAGCGTGGAAGGGTATGCTCAGACATGAGTCCCTTGCTCACTGCACCATCAGGATTCAAGCAAGCCGGGCCGAAGACGCCTGTAATGCCAGAAACCGGTCCCCGGAAGCTTGTTTCCTTTCCAGTTAAATAATTGGCTTGGTAGTTTGGTCTGCCCTGTTCCCATGATGCACTGGGCCAGGGACAGACTAATTTGCATGTAGCCAGGTTCTGAGCTGGGATGGTGCAGTGAGCTAAAAAACGGTGATGGATCAAGCCCTGATCTTTGGACTGGGTAGGAGTGGTCTGCTAAATTCAGACACTCTGTCCATCACCACCCCCTTTTCTGAATCGTTTTGTCCACCATAAGCGTGGAAGGGTATGCTCAGACATGAGTCCCTTGCTCACTGCACCATCAGGATTCAAGCAAGCCGGGCCGAAGACGGCTGTAATGCCAGAAACCGGTCCCCGGAAGCTTGTTTCCTTTCCAGTTAAAGAATTGGCTTGGTAGTTTGGTCTGCCCTGTTCCCATGATGCACTGGGCCAGGGACAGACTAATTTGCATGTAGCCAGGTTCTGAGCTGGGATGGTGCAGTGAGCTAAAAAACGGTGATGGATCAAGCCCTGATCTTTGGACTGGGTAGGAGTGTTCTGCTAAATTCAGACACTCTGTCCATCACCACCCCCTTTTCTGAATCGTTTTGTCCACCATAAGCATGGAAGGGTATGCTCAAACATGAGTCCCTTGCTCACTGCACCATCAGGATTCAAGCAAGCCGGGCCGAAGACGGCTGTAATGCCAGAAACCGGTCCCCGGAAGCTTGTTTCCTTTCCAGTTAAAGAATTGGCTTGGTAGTTTGGTCTGCCCTGTTCCCATGATGCACTGGGCCAGGGACAGACTAATTTGCATGTAGCCAGGTTCTGAGCTGGGATGGTGCACTTAGCTAAAAAACGGTGATGGATCAAGCCCTGATCCTTGGACTGGGTAGGAGTGGTCTGCTAAATTCAGACACTCTGTCCATCACCACCCCCTTTTCTGAATCGTTTTGTCCACCATAAGCGTGGAAGGGTATGCTCAGACATGAGTCCCTTGCTCACTGCACCATCAGGATTCAAGCAAGCCGGGCCGAAGACGGCTGTAATGCCAGAAACCGGTCCCCGGAAGCTTGTTTCCTTTCCAGTTAAAGAATTGGCTTGGTAGTTTGGTCTGCCCTGTTCCCATGATGCACTGGGCCAGGGACAGACTAATTTGCATGTAGCCAGGTTCTGAGCTGGGATGGTGCAGTGAGCTAAAAAACGGTGATGGATCAAGCCCTGATCTTTGGACTGGGTAGGAGTGGTCTGCTAAATTCAGACACTCTGTCCATCACCACCCCCTTTTCTGAATCGTTTTGTCCACCATAAGCGTGGAAGGGTATGCTCAGACATGAGCCCCTTGCTCACTGCACCATCAGGATTCAAGCAAGCCGGGCCGAAGACGGCTGTAATGCCAGAAACCGGTCCCCGGAAGCTTGTTTCCTTTCCAGTTAAAGAATTGGCTTGGTAGTTTGGTCTGCCCTGTTCCCATGATGCACTGGGCCAGGGACAGACTAATTTGCATGTAGCCAGGTTCTGAGCTGGGATGGTGCAGTGAGCTAAAAAACGGTGATGGATCAAGCCCTGATCTTTGGACTGGGTAGGAGTGGTCTGCTAAATTCAGACACTCTGTCCATCACCACCCCCTTTTCTGAATCGTTTTGTCCACCATAAGCGTGGAATGTTATGCTCAGACATGAGTCCCTTGCTCACTGCACCATCAGGATTCAAGCAAGCCGGGCCGAAGACGGCTGTAATGCCAGAAACCGGTCCCCGGAAGCTTGTTTCCTTTCCAGTTAAAGAATTGGCTTGGTAGTTTGGTCTGCCCTGTTCCCATGATGCACTGGGCCAGAGACAGACTAATTTGCATGTAGCCAGGTTCTGAGCTGGGATGGTGCAGTGAGCTAAAAAACGGTGATGGATCAAGCCCTGATCTTTGGACTGGGTAGGAGTGTTCTGCTAAATTCAGACACTCTGTCCATCACCACCCCCTTTTCTGAATCGTTTTGTCCACCATAAGCATGGAAGGGTATGCTCAAACATGAGTCCCTTGCTCACTGCACCATCAGGATTCAAGCAAGCCGGGCCGAAGACGGCTGTAATGCCAGAAACCGGTCCCCGGAAGCTTGTTTCCTTTCCAGTTAAAGAATTGGCTTGGTAGTTTGGTCTGCCCTGTTCCCATGATGCACTGGGCCAGGGACAGACTAATTTGCATGTAGCCAGGTTCTGAGCTGGGATGGTGCACTTAGCTAAAAAACGGTAATGGATCAAGCCCTGATCCTTGGACTGGGTAGGAGTGGTCTTCTAAATTCAGACACTCTGTCCATCACCACCCCCTTTTCTGAATCGTTTTGTCCACCATAAGCGTGGAAGGGTATGCTCAGACATGAGTCCCTTGCTCACTGCACCATCAGGATTCAAGCAAGCCGGGCCGAAGACGGCTGTAATGCCAGAAACCGGTCCCCGGAAGCTTGTTTCCTTTCCAGTTAAAGAATTGGCTTGGTAGTTTGGTCTGCCCTGTTCCCATGATGCACTGGGCCAGGGACAGACTAATTTGCATGTAGCCAGGTTCTGAGCTGGGATGGTGCAGTGAGCTAAAAATCGGTGATGGATCAAGCCCTGATCTTTGGACTGGGTAGGAGTGGTCTGCTAAATTCAGACACTCTGTCCATCACCAGCCCCTTTTCTGAATCGTTTTGTCCACCATAAGCGTGGAAGGGTATGCTCAGACATGAGCCCCTTGCTCACTGCACCATCAGGATTCAAGCAAGCCGGGCCGAAGACGGCTGTAATGCCAGAAACCGGTCCCCGGAAGCTTGTTCCCTTTCCAGTTAAAGAATTGGCTTGGTAGTTTGGTCTGCCCTGTTCCCATGATGCACTGGGCCAGGGACAGACTAATTTGCATGTAGCCAGGTTCTGAGCTGGGATGGTGCAGTGAGCTAAAAAACGGTGATGGATCAAGCCCTGATCTTTGGACTGGGTAGGAGTGGTCTGCTAAATTCAGACACTCTGTCCATCACCACCCCCTTTTCTGAATCGTTTTGTCCACCATAAGCGTGGAAGGGTATGCTCAGACATGAGTTCCTAGCTCACTGCACCATCAGGATTCAAGCAAGCCGGGCCGAAGACGGCTGTAATGCCAGAAACCGGTCCCCGGAAGCTTGTTTCCTTTCCAGTTAAAGAATTGGCTTGGTAGTTTGGTCTGCCCTGTTCCCATGATGCACTGGGCCAGGGACAGACTAATTTGCATGTAGCCAGGTTCTGAGCTGGGATGGTGCAGTGAGCTAAAAAACGGTGATGGATCAAGCCCTGATCTTTGGACTGGGTAGGAGTGGTCTGCTAAATTCAGACACTCTGTCCATCACCACCCCCTTTTCTGAATCGTTTTGTCCACCATAAGCGTGGAAGGGTATGCTCAAACATGAGTCCCTTGCTCACTGTACCATCAGGATTCAAGCAAGCCGGGCCTAAGACGGCTGTAATGCCAGAAACCGGTCCCCGGAAGCTTGTTTCCTTTCCAGTTAAAGAATTGGCTTGGTAGTTTGGTCTGCTCTGTTCCCATGATGCACTGGGCCAGGGACAGACTAATTTGCATGTAGCCAGGTTCTGAGCTGGGATGGTGCAGTGAGCTAAAAAACGGTGATGGATCAAGCCCTGATCTTTGGACTGGGTAGGAGTGGTCTGCTAAATTCAGACACTCTGTCCATCACCACCCCCTTTTCTGAATCGTTTTGTCCACCATAAGCGTGGAAGGGTATGCTCAGACATGAGTTTCTTGCTCACTGCACCATCAGGATTCAAGCAAGCCGGGCCGAAGACGGCTGTAATGCCAGAAACCGGTCCCCGGAAGCTTGTTTCCTTTCCAGTTAAAGAATTGGCTTGGTAGTTTGGTCTGCCCTGTTCCCATGATGCACTGGGCCAGGGACAGGCTAATTTGCATGTAGCCAGGTTCTGAGCTGGGATGGTGCAGTGAGCTAGAAACGGTGATGGATCAAGCCCTGATCTTTGGACTGGGTAGGAGTGGTCTGCTAAATTCAGACACTCTGTCCATCACCACCCCCTTTTCTGAATCGTTTTGTCCACCATAAGCGTGGAAGGGTATGCTCAGACATGAGTCCCTTGCTCACTGCACCATCAGGATTCAAGCAAGCCGGGCCGAAGACGCCTGTAATGCCAGAAGCCGGTCCCCGGAAGCTTGTTTCCTTTCCAGTTAAATAATTGGCTTGGTAGTTTGGTCTGCCCTGTTCCCATGATGCACTGGGCCAGGGACAGACTAATTTGCATGTAGCCAGGTTCTGAGCTGGGATGGTGCAGTGAGCTAAAAAACGGTGATGGATCAAGCCCTGATCTTTGGACTGGGTAGGAGTGGTCTGCTAAATTCAGACACTCTGTCCATCACCACCCCCTTTTCTGAATCGTTTTGTCCACCATAAGCGTGGAAGGGTATGCTCAGACATGAGTCCCTTGCTCACTGCACCATCAGGATTCAAGCAAGCCGGGCCGAAGACGGGTGTAATGCCAGAAACCGGTCCCCGGAAGCTTGTTTCCTTTCCAGTTAAAGAATTGGCTTGGTAGTTTGGTCTGCCCTGTTCCCATGATGCACTGGGCCAGGGACAGACTAATTTGCATGTAGCCAGGTTCTGAGCTGGGATGGTGCAGTGAGCTAAAAAACGGTGATGGATCAAGCCCTGATCTTTGGACTGGGTAGGAGTGGTCTGCTAAATTCAGACACTCTGTCCATCACCACCCCCTTTTCTGAATCGTTTTGTCCACCATAAGCGTGGAAGGGTATGCTCAGACATGAGCCCCTTGCTCACTGCACCATCAGGATTCAAGCAAGCCGGGCCGAAGACGGCTGTAATGCCAGAAACCGGTCCCCGGAAGCTTGTTTCCTTTCCAGTTAAAGAATTGGCTTGGTAGTTTGGTCTGCCCTGTTCCCATGATGCACTGGGCCAGGGACAGACTAATTTGCATGTAGCCAGGTTCTGAGCTGGGATGGTGCAGTGAGCTAAAAAACGGTGATGGATCAAGCCCTGATCTTTGGACTGGGTAGGAGTGGTCTGCTAAATTCAGACACTCTGTCCATCACCACCCCCTTTTCTGAATCGTTTTGTCCACCATAAGCGTGGAATGGTATGCTCAGACATGAGTCCCTTGCTCACTGCACCATCAGGATTCAAGCAAGCCGGGCCGAAGACGGCTGTAATGCCAGAAACCGGTCCCCGGAAGCTTGTTTCCTTTCCAGTTAAAGAATTGGCTTGGTAGTTTGGTCTGCCCTGTTCCCATGATGCACTGGGCCAGAGACAGACTAATTTGCATGTAGCCAAGTTCTGAGCTGGGATGGTGCAGTGAGCTAAAAAACGGTGATGGATCAAGCCCTGATCTTTGGACTGGGTAGGAGTGTTCTGCTAAATTCAGACACTCTGTCCATCACCACCCCCTTTTCTGAATCGTTTTGTCCACCATAAGCGTGGAAGGGTATGCTCAGACATGAGTCCCTTGCTCACTGCACCATCAGGATTCAAGCAAGCCGGGCCGAAGACGGCTGTAATGCCAGAAACCGGTCCCCGGAAGCTTGTTTCCTTTCCAGTTAAAGAATTGGCTCGGTAGTTTGGTCTGCTCTGTTCCCATGATGCACTGGGCCAGGGACAGACTAATTTGCATGTAGCCAGGTTCTGAGCTGGGATGGTGCAGTGAGCTAAAAAACGGTGATGGATCAAGCCCTGATCTTTGGACTGGGTAGGAGTGGTCTACTAAATTCAGACACTCTGTCCATCACCACCCCCTTTTCTGAATCGTTTTGTCCACCATAAGCGTGGAAGGGTATGCTCAGACATGAGTCCCTTGCTCACTGCACCATCAGGATTCAAGCAAGCCGGGCCGAAGACGGCTGTAATGACAGAAACCGGTCCCCGGAAGCTTGTTTCCTTTCCAGTTAAAGAATTGGCTTGGTAGTCTGGTCTGCCCTGTTCCCATGATGCACTGGGCCAGGGACAGACTAATTTGCATGTAGCCAGGTTCTGAGCTGGGATGGTGCAGTGAGCTAAAAATCGGTGATGGATCAAGCCCTGATCTTTGGACTGGGTAGGAGTGGTCTGCTAAATTCAGACACTCTGTCCATCACCAGCCCCTTTTCTGAATCGTTTTGTCCACCATAAGCGTGGAAGGGTATGCTCAGACATGAGCCCCTTGCTCACTGCACCATCAGGATTCAAGCAAGCCGGGCCGAAGACGGCTGTAATGCCAGAAACCGGTCCCCGGAAGCTTGTTCCCTTTCCAGTTAAAGAATTGGCTTGGTAGTTTGGTCTGCCCTGTTCCCATGATGCACTGGGCCAGGGACAGACTAATTTGCATGTAGCCAGGCTCTGAGCTGGGATGGTGCAGTGAGCTAAAAAACGGTGATGGATCAAGCCCTGATCTTTGGACTGGGTAGGAGTGGTCTGCTAAATTCAGACACTCTGTCCATCACCACCCCCTTTTCTGAATCGTTTTGTCCACCATAAGCGTGGAAGGGTATGCTCAGACATGAGTTTCTTGCTCACTGCACCATCAGGATTCAAGCAAGCCGGGCCGAAGACGGCTGTAATGCCAGAAACCGGTCCCCGGAAGCTTGTTTCCTTTCCAGTTAAAGAATTGGCTTGGTAGTTTGGTCTGCCCTGTTCCCATGATGCACTGGGCCAGGGACAGACTAATTTGCATGTAGCCAGGTTCTGAGCTGGGATGGTGCAGTGAGCTAGAAACGGTGATGGATCAAGCCCTGATCTTTGGACTGGGTAGGAGTGGTCTGCTAAATTCAGACACTCTGTCCATCACCACCCCCTTTTCTGAATCGTTTTGTCCACCATAAGCGTGGAAGGGTATGCTCAGACATGAGTCCCTTGCTCACTGCACCATCAGGATTCAAGCAAGCCGGGCCGAAGACGCCTGTAATGCCAGAAACCGGTCCCCGGAAGCTTGTTTCCTTTCCAGTTAAATAATTGGCTTGGTAGTTTGGTCTGCCCTGTTCCCATGATGCACTGGGCCAGGGACAGACTAATTTGCATGTAGCCAGGTTCTGAGCTGGGATGGTGCAGTGAGCTAAAAAACGGTGATGGATCAAGCCCTGATCTTTGGACTGGGTAGGAGTGGTCTGCTAAATTCAGACACTCTGTCCATCACCACCCCCTTTTCTGAATCGTTTTGTCCACCATAAGCGTGGAAGGGTATGCTCAGACATGAGTCCCTTGCTCACTGCACCATCAGGATTCAAGCAAGCCGGGCCGAAGACGGCTGTAATGCCAGAAACCGGTCCCCGGAAGCTTGTTTCCTTTCCAGTTAAAGAATTGGCTTGGTAGTTTGGTCTGCCCTGTTCCCATGATGCACTGGGCCAGGGACAGACTAATTTGCATGTAGCCAGGTTCTGAGCTGGGATGGTGCAGTGAGCTAAAAAACGGTGATGGATCAAGCCCTGATCTTTGGACTGGGTAGGAGTGGTCTGCTAAATTCAGACACTCTGTCCATCACCACCCCCTTTTCTGAATCGTTTTGTCCACCATAAGCGTGGAAGGGTATGCTCAGACATGAGCCCCTTGCTCACTGCACCATCAGGATTCAAGCAAGCCGGGCCGAAGACGGCTGTAATGCCAGAAACCGGTCCCCGGAAGCTTGTTTCCTTTCCAGTTAAAGAATTGGCTTGGTAGTTTGGTCTGCCCTGTTCCCATGATGCACTGGGCCAGGGACAGACTAATTTGCATGTAGCCAGGTTCTGAGCTGGGATGGTGCAGTGAGCTAAAAAACGGTGATGGATCAAGCCCTGATCTTTGAACTGGGTAGGAGTGGTCTGCTAAATTCAGACACTCTGTCCATCACCACCCCCTTTTCTGAATCGTTTTGTCCACCATAAGCGTGGAATGGTATGCTCAGACATGAGTCCCTTGCTCACTGCACCATCAGGATTCAAGCAAGCCGGGCCGAAGACGGCTGTAATGCCAGAAACCGGTCCCCGGAAGCTTGTTTCCTTTCCAGTTAAAGAATTGGCTTGGTAGTTTGGTCTGCCCTGTTCCCATGATGCACTGGGCCAGAGACAGACTAATTTGCATGTAGCCAGGTTCTGAGCTGGGATGGTGCAGTGAGCTAAAAAACGGTGATGGATCAAGCCCTGATCTTTGGACTGGGTAGGAGTGTTCTGCTAAATTCAGACACTCTGTCCATCACCACCCCCTTTTCTGAATCGTTTTGTCCACCATAAGCATGGAAGGGTATGCTCAAACATGAGTCCCTTGCTCACTGCACCATCAGGATTCAAGCAAGCCGGGCCGAAGACGGCTGTAATGCCAGAAACCGGTCCCCGGAAGCTTGTTTCCTTTCCAGTTAAAGAATTGGCTTGGTAGTTTGGTCTGCCCTGTTCCCATGATGCACTGGGCCAGGGACAGACTAATTTGCATGTAGCCAGGTTCTGAGCTGGGATGGTGCACTTAGCTAAAAAACGGTGATGGATCAAGCCCTGATCCTTGGACTGGGTAGGAGTGGTCTGCTAAATTCAGACACTCTGTCCATCACCACCCCCTTTTCTGAATCGTTTTGTCCACCATAAGCGTGGAAGGGTATGCTCAGACATGAGTCCCTTGCTCACTGCACCATCAGGATTCAAGCAAGCCGGGCCGAAGACGGCTGTAATGCCAGAAACCGGTCCCCGGAAGCTTGTTTCCTTTCCAGTTAAAGAATTGGCTTGGTAGTTTGGTCTGCCCTGTTCCCATGATGCACTGGGCCAGGGACAGACTAATTTGCATGTAGCCAGGTTCTGAGCTGGGATGGTGCAGTGAGCTAAAAAACGGTGATGGATCAAGCCCTGATCTTTGGACTGGGTAGGAGTGGTCTACTAAATTCAGACCCTCTGTCCATCACCACCCCCTTTTCTGAATCGTTTTGTCCACCATAAGCGTGGAAGGGTATGCTCAGACATGAGTCCCTTGCTCACTGCACCATCAGGATTCAAGCAAGCCGGGCCGAAGACGGCTGTAATGCCAGAAACCGGTCCCCGGAAGCTTGTTTCCTTTCCAGTTAAAGAATTGGCTCGGTAGTTTGGTCTGCCCTGTTCCCATGATGCACTGGGCCAGGGACAGACTAATTTGCATGTAGCCAGGTTCTGAGCTGGGATGGTGCAGTGAGCTAAAAAACGGTGATGGATCAAGCCCTGATCTTTGGACTGGGTAGGAGTGGTCTACTAAATTCAGACACTCTGTCCATCACCACCCCCTTTTCTGAATCGTTTTGTCCACCATAAGCGTGGAAGGGTATGCTCAGACATGAGTCCCTTGCTCACTGCACCATCAGGATTCAAGCAAGCCGGGCCGAAGACGGCTGTAATGACAGAAACCGGTCCCCGGAAGCTTGTTTCCTTTCCAGTTAAAGAATTGGCTTGGTAGTTTGGTCTGCTCTGTTCCCATGATGCACTGGGCCAGGGACAGACTAATTTGCATGTAGCCAGGTTCTGAGCTGGGATGGTGCAGTGAGCTAAAAAACGGTGATGGATCAAGCCCTGATCTTTGGACTGGGTAGGAGTGGTCTGCTAAATTCAGACACTCTGTCCATCACCACCCCCTTTTCTGAATCGTTTTGTCCACCATAAGCGTGGAAGGGTATGCTCAGACATGAGTTTCTTGCTCACTGCACCATCAGGATTCAAGCAAGCCGGGCCGAAGACGGCTGTAATGCCAGAAACCGGTCCCCGGAAGCTTGTTTCCTTTCCAGTTAAAGAATTGGCTTGGTAGTTTGGTCTGCCCTGTTCCCATGATGCACTGGGCCAGGGACAGGCTAATTTGCATGTAGCCAGGTTCTGAGCTGGGATGGTGCAGTGAGCTAGAAACGGTGATGGATCAAGCCCTGATCTTTGGACTGGGTAGGAGTGGTCTGCTAAATTCAGACACTCTGTCCATCACCACCCCCTTTTCTGAATCGTTTTGTCCACCATAAGCGTGGAAGGGTATGCTCAGACATGAGTCCCTTGCTCACTGCACCATCAGGATTCAAGCAAGCCGGGCCGAAGACGCCTGTAATGCCAGAAGCCGGTCCCCGGAAGCTTGTTTCCTTTCCAGTTAAATAATTGGCTTGGTAGTTTGGTCTGCCCTGTTCCCATGATGCACTGGGCCAGGGACAGACTAATTTGCATGTAGCCAGGTTCTGAGCTGGGATGGTGCAGTGAGCTAAAAAACGGTGATGGATCAAGCCCTGATCTTTGGACTGGGTAGGAGTGGTCTGCTAAATTCAGACACTCTGTCCATCACCACCCCCTTTTCTGAATCGTTTTGTCCACCATAAGCGTGGAAGGGTATGCTCAGACATGAGTCCCTTGCTCACTGCACCATCAGGATTCAAGCAAGCCGGGCCGAAGACGGGTGTAATGCCAGAAACCGGTCCCCGGAAGCTTGTTTCCTTTCCAGTTAAAGAATTGGCTTGGTAGTTTGGTCTGCCCTGTTCCCATGATGCACTGGGCCAGGGACAGACTAATTTGCATGTAGCCAGGTTCTGAGCTGGGATGGTGCAGTGAGCTAAAAAACGGTGATGGATCAAGCCCTGATCTTTGGACTGGGTAGGAGTGGTCTGCTAAATTCAGACACTCTGTCCATCACCACCCCCTTTTCTGAATCGTTTTGTCCACCATAAGCGTGGAAGGGTATGCTCAGACATGAGCCCCTTGCTCACTGCACCATCAGGATTCAAGCAAGCCGGGCCGAAGACGGCTGTAATGCCAGAAACCGGTCCCCGGAAGCTTGTTTCCTTTCCAGTTAAAGAATTGGCTTGGTAGTTTGGTCTGCCCTGTTCCCATGATGCACTGGGCCAGGGACAGACTAATTTGCATGTAGCCAGGTTCTGAGCTGGGATGGTGCAGTGAGCTAAAAAACGGTGATGGATCAAGCCCTGATCTTTGGACTGGGTAGGAGTGGTCTGCTAAATTCAGACACTCTGTCCATCACCACCCCCTTTTCTGAATCGTTTTGTCCACCATAAGCGTGGAATGGTATGCTCAGACATGAGTCCCTTGCTCACTGCACCATCAGGATTCAAGCAAGCCGGGCCGAAGACGGCTGTAATGCCAGAAACCGGTCCCCGGAAGCTTGTTTCCTTTCCAGTTAAAGAATTGGCTTGGTAGTTTGGTCTGCCCTGTTCCCATGATGCACTGGGCCAGAGACAGACTAATTTGCATGTAGCCAAGTTCTGAGCTGGGATGGTGCAGTGAGCTAAAAAACGGTGATGGATCAAGCCCTGATCTTTGGACTGGGTAGGAGTGTTCTGCTAAATTCAGACACTCTGTCCATCACCACCCCCTTTTCTGAATCGTTTTGTCCACCATAAGCGTGGAAGGGTATGCTCAGACATGAGTCCCTTGCTCACTGCACCATCAGGATTCAAGCAAGCCGGGCCGAAGACGGCTGTAATGCCAGAAACCGGTCCCCGGAAGCTTGTTTCCTTTCCAGTTAAAGAATTGGCTCGGTAGTTTGGTCTGCTCTGTTCCCATGATGCACTGGGCCAGGGACAGACTAATTTGCATGTAGCCAGGTTCTGAGCTGGGATGGTGCAGTGAGCTAAAAAACGGTGATGGATCAAGCCCTGATCTTTGGACTGGGTAGGAGTGGTCTACTAAATTCAGACACTCTGTCCATCACCACCCCCTTTTCTGAATCGTTTTGTCCACCATAAGCGTGGAAGGGTATGCTCAGACATGAGTCCCTTGCTCACTGCACCATCAGGATTCAAGCAAGCCGGGCCGAAGACGGCTGTAATGACAGAAACCGGTCCCCGGAAGCTTGTTTCCTTTCCAGTTAAAGAATTGGCTTGGTAGTCTGGTCTGCCCTGTTCCCATGATGCACTGGGCCAGGGACAGACTAATTTGCATGTAGCCAGGTTCTGAGCTGGGATGGTGCAGTGAGCTAAAAATCGGTGATGGATCAAGCCCTGATCTTTGGACTGGGTAGGAGTGGTCTGCTAAATTCAGACACTCTGTCCATCACCAGCCCCTTTTCTGAATCGTTTTGTCCACCATAAGCGTGGAAGGGTATGCTCAGACATGAGCCCCTTGCTCACTGCACCATCAGGATTCAAGCAAGCCGGGCCGAAGACGGCTGTAATGCCAGAAACCGGTCCCCGGAAGCTTGTTCCCTTTCCAGTTAAAGAATTGGCTTGGTAGTTTGGTCTGCCCTGTTCCCATGATGCACTGGGCCAGGGACAGACTAATTTGCATGTAGCCAGGCTCTGAGCTGGGATGGTGCAGTGAGCTAAAAAACGGTGATGGATCAAGCCCTGATCTTTGGACTGGGTAGGAGTGGTCTGCTAAATTCAGACACTCTGTCCATCACCACCCCCTTTTCTGAATCGTTTTGTCCACCATAAGCGTGGAAGGGTATGCTCAGACATGAGTTTCTTGCTCACTGCACCATCAGGATTCAAGCAAGCCGGGCCGAAGACGGCTGTAATGCCAGAAACCGGTCCCCGGAAGCTTGTTTCCTTTCCAGTTAAAGAATTGGCTTGGTAGTTTGGTCTGCCCTGTTCCCATGATGCACTGGGCCAGGGACAGACTAATTTGCATGTAGCCAGGTTCTGAGCTGGGATGGTGCAGTGAGCTAGAAACGGTGATGGATCAAGCCCTGATCTTTGGACTGGGTAGGAGTGGTCTGCTAAATTCAGACACTCTGTCCATCACCACCCCCTTTTCTGAATCGTTTTGTCCACCATAAGCGTGGAAGGGTATGCTCAGACATGAGTCCCTTGCTCACTGCACCATCAGGATTCAAGCAAGCCGGGCCGAAGACGCCTGTAATGCCAGAAACCGGTCCCCGGAAGCTTGTTTCCTTTCCAGTTAAATAATTGGCTTGGTAGTTTGGTCTGCCCTGTTCCCATGATGCACTGGGCCAGGGACAGACTAATTTGCATGTAGCCAGGTTCTGAGCTGGGATGGTGCAGTGAGCTAAAAAACGGTGATGGATCAAGCCCTGATCTTTGGACTGGGTAGGAGTGGTCTGCTAAATTCAGACACTCTGTCCATCACCACCCCCTTTTCTGAATCGTTTTGTCCACCATAAGCGTGGAAGGGTATGCTCAGACATGAGTCCCTTGCTCACTGCACCATCAGGATTCAAGCAAGCCGGGCCGAAGACGGCTGTAATGCCAGAAACCGGTCCCCGGAAGCTTGTTTCCTTTCCAGTTAAAGAATTGGCTTGGTAGTTTGGTCTGCCCTGTTCCCATGATGCACTGGGCCAGGGACAGACTAATTTGCATGTAGCCAGGTTCTGAGCTGGGATGGTGCAGTGAGCTAAAAAACGGTGATGGATCAAGCCCTGATCTTTGGACTGGGTAGGAGTGGTCTGCTAAATTCAGACACTCTGTCCATCACCACCCCCTTTTCTGAATCGTTTTGTCCACCATAAGCGTGGAAGGGTATGCTCAGACATGAGCCCCTTGCTCACTGCACCATCAGGATTCAAGCAAGCCGGGCCGAAGACGGCTGTAATGCCAGAAACCGGTCCCCGGAAGCTTGTTTCCTTTCCAGTTAAAGAATTGGCTTGGTAGTTTGGTCTGCCCTGTTCCCATGATGCACTGGGCCAGGGACAGACTAATTTGCATGTAGCCAGGTTCTGAGCTGGGATGGTGCAGTGAGCTAAAAAACGGTGATGGATCAAGCCCTGATCTTTGAACTGGGTAGGAGTGGTCTGCTAAATTCAGACACTCTGTCCATCACCACCCCCTTTTCTGAATCGTTTTGTCCACCATAAGCGTGGAATGGTATGCTCAGACATGAGTCCCTTGCTCACTGCACCATCAGGATTCAAGCAAGCCGGGCCGAAGACGGCTGTAATGCCAGAAACCGGTCCCCGGAAGCTTGTTTCCTTTCCAGTTAAAGAATTGGCTTGGTAGTTTGGTCTGCCCTGTTCCCATGATGCACTGGGCCAGAGACAGACTAATTTGCATGTAGCCAGGTTCTGAGCTGGGATGGTGCAGTGAGCTAAAAAACGGTGATGGATCAAGCCCTGATCTTTGGACTGGGTAGGAGTGTTCTGCTAAATTCAGACACTCTGTCCATCACCACCCCCTTTTCTGAATCGTTTTGTCCACCATAAGCATGGAAGGGTATGCTCAAACATGAGTCCCTTGCTCACTGCACCATCAGGATTCAAGCAAGCCGGGCCGAAGACGGCTGTAATGCCAGAAACCGGTCCCCGGAAGCTTGTTTCCTTTCCAGTTAAAGAATTGGCTTGGTAGTTTGGTCTGCCCTGTTCCCATGATGCACTGGGCCAGGGACAGACTAATTTGCATGTAGCCAGGTTCTGAGCTGGGATGGTGCACTTAGCTAAAAAACGGTGATGGATCAAGCCCTGATCCTTGGACTGGGTAGGAGTGGTCTGCTAAATTCAGACACTCTGTCCATCACCACCCCCTTTTCTGAATCGTTTTGTCCACCATAAGCGTGGAAGGGTATGCTCAGACATGAGTCCCTTGCTCACTGCACCATCAGGATTCAAGCAAGCCGGGCCGAAGACGGCTGTAATGCCAGAAACCGGTCCCCGGAAGCTTGTTTCCTTTCCAGTTAAAGAATTGGCTTGGTAGTTTGGTCTGCCCTGTTCCCATGATGCACTGGGCCAGGGACAGACTAATTTGCATGTAGCCAGGTTCTGAGCTGGGATGGTGCAGTGAGCTAAAAAACGGTGATGGATCAAGCCCTGATCTTTGGACTGGGTAGGAGTGGTCTACTAAATTCAGACCCTCTGTCCATCACCACCCCCTTTTCTGAATCGTTTTGTCCACCATAAGCGTGGAAGGGTATGCTCAGACATGAGTCCCTTGCTCACTGCACCATCAGGATTCAAGCAAGCCGGGCCGAAGACGGCTGTAATGCCAGAAACCGGTCCCCGGAAGCTTGTTTCCTTTCCAGTTAAAGAATTGGCTCGGTAGTTTGGTCTGCCCTGTTCCCATGATGCACTGGGCCAGGGACAGACTAATTTGCATGTAGCCAGGTTCTGAGCTGGGATGGTGCAGTGAGCTAAAAAACGGTGATGGATCAAGCCCTGATCTTTGGACTGGGTAGGAGTGGTCTACTAAATTCAGACACTCTGTCCATCACCACCCCCTTTTCTGAATCGTTTTGTCCACCATAAGCGTGGAAGGGTATGCTCAGACATGAGTCCCTTGCTCACTGCACCATCAGGATTCAAGCAAGCCGGGCCGAAGACGGCTGTAATGACAGAAACCGGTCCCCGGAAGCTTGTTTCCTTTCCAGTTAAAGAATTGGCTTGGTAGTTTGGTCTGCCCTGTTCCCATGATGCACTGGGCCAGGGACAGACTAATTTGCATGTAGCCAGGCTCTGAGCTGGGATGGTGCAGTGAGCTAAAAAACGGTGATGGATCAAGCCCTGATCTTTGGACTGGGTAGGAGTGGTCTGCTAAATTCAGACACTTTGTCCATCACCACCCCCTTTTCTGAATCATTTTGTCCACCATAAGCGTGTAAGGGTATGCTCAGACATGAGTCCCTTGCTCACTGCACCATCAGGATTCAAGCAAGCCGGGCCGAAGACGGCTGTAATGCCAGAAACCGGTCCCCGGAAGCTTGTTTCCTTTCCAGTTAAAGAATTGGCTTGGTAGTTTGGTCTGCCCTGTTCCCATGATGCACTGGGCCAGGGACAGACTAATTTGCATGTAGCCAGGTTCCGAGCTGGGATGGTGCAGTGAGCTAAAAATCGGTGATGGATCAAGCCCTGATCTTTGGACTGGGTAGGAGTGGTCTGCTAAATTCAGACACTCTGTCCATCACCACCCCCTATTCTGAATCGTTTTGTCCACCATAAGCGTGGAAGGGTATGCTCAGACATGAGCCCCTTGCTCACTGCACCATCAGGATTCAAGCAAGCCGGGCCGAAGACGGCTGTAATGCCAGAAACCGGTCCCCGGAAGCTTGTTTCCTTTCCAGTTAAAGAATTGGCTTGGTAGTTTGGTCTGCCCTGTTCCCATGATGCACTGGGCCAGGGACAGACTAATTTGCATGTAGCCAGGCTCTGAGCTGGGATGGTGCAGTGAGCTAAAAAACGGTGATGGATCAAGCCCTAATCTTTGGACTGGGTAGGAGTGGTCTGCTAAATTCAGACACTCTGTCCATCACCACCCCCTTTTCTGAATCGTTTTGTCCACCATAAGCGTGGAAGGGTATGCTCAGACATGAGTCCCTTGCTCACTGCACCATCAGGATTCAAGCAAGCCGGGCGGAAGACGGCTGTAATGCCAGAAACCGGTCCCCGGAAGCTTGTTTCCTTTCCAGTTAAAGAATTGGCTTGGTAGTTTGGTCTGCCCTGTTCCCATGATGCACTGGGCCAGGGACAGACTAATTTGCATGTAGCCAGGTTCCGAGCTGGGATGGTGCAGTGAGCTAAAAAACGGTGATGGATCAAGCCCTGATCTTTGGACTGGGTAGGAGTGGTCTGCTAAATTCAGACACTCTGTCCATCACCACCCCCTTTTCTGAATCGTTTTGTCTACCATAAGCGTGGAAGGGTATGCTCAGACATGAGTCCCTTGCTCACTGCACCATCAGGATTCAAGCAAGCCGGGCCGAAGACGCCTGTAATGCCAGAAACCGGTCCCCGGAAGCTTGTTTCCTTTCCAGTTAAATAATTGGCTTGGTAGTTTGGTCTGCCCTGTTCCCATGATGCACTGGGCCAGGGACAGACTAATTTGCATGTAGCCAGGTTCTGAGCTGGGATGGTGCAGTGAGCTAAAAAACGGTGATGGATCAAGCCCTGATCTTTGGACTGGGTAGGAGTGGTCTGCTAAATTCAGACACTCTGTCCATCACCACCCCCTTTTCTGAATCGTTTTGTCCACCATAAGCGTGGAAGGGTATGCTCAGACATGAGTCCCTTGCTCACTGCACCATCAGGATTCAAGCAAGCCGGGCCGAAGACGGCTGTAATGCCAGAAACCGGTCCCCGGAAGCTTGTTTCCTTTCCAGTTAAAGAATTGGCTTGGTAGTTTGGTCTGCCCTGTTCCCATGATGCACTGGGCCAGGGACAGACTAATTTGCATGTAGCCAGGTTCTGAGCTGGGATGGTGCAGTGAGCTAAAAAACGGTGATGGATCAAGCCCTGATCTTTGGACTGGGTAGGAGTGGTCTACTAAATTCAGACACTCTGTCCATCACCACCCCCTTTTCTGAATCGTTTTGTCCACCATAAGCGTGGAAGGGTATGCTCAGACATGAGTCCCTTGCTCACTGCACCATCAGGATTCAAGCAAGCCGGGCCGAAGACGGCTGTAATGACAGAAACCGGTCCCCGGAAGCTTGTTTCCTTTCCAGTTAAAGAATTGGCTTGGTAGTCTGGTCTGCCCTGTTCCCATGATGCACTGGGCCAGGGACAGACTAATTTGCATGTAGCCAGGTTCTGAGCTGGGATGGTGCAGTGAGCTAAAAATCGGTGATGGATCAAGCCCTGATCTTTGGACTGAGTAGGAGTGGTCTGCTAAATTCAGACACTCTGTCCATCACCAGCCCCTTTTCTGAATCGTTTTGTCCACCATAAGCGTGGAAGGGTATGCTCAGACATGAGCCCCTTGCTCACTGCACCATCAGGATTCAAGCAAGCCGGGCCGAAGACGGCTGTAATGCCAGAAACCGGTCCCCGGAAGCTTGTTCCCTTTCCAGTTAAAGAATTGGCTTGGTAGTTTGGTCTGCCCTGTTCCCATGATGCACTGGGCCAGGGACAGACTAATTTGCATGTAGCCAGGCTCTGAGCTGGGATGGTGCAGTGAGCTAAAAAACGGTGATGGATCAAGCCCTGATCTTTGGACTGGGTAGGAGTGGTCTGCTAAATTCAGACACTCTGTCCATCACCACCCCCTTTTCTGAATCGTTTTGTCCACCATAAGCGTGGAAGGGTATGCTCAGACATGAGTCCCTTGCTCACGGCACCATCAGGATTCAAGCAAGCCGGGCCGAAGACGGCTGTAATGCCAGAAACCGGTCCCCGGAAGCTTGTTTCCTTTCCAGTTAAAGAATTGGCTTGGTAGTTTGGTCTGCCCTGTTCCCATGATGCACTGGGCCAGGGACAGACTAATTTGCATGTAGCCAGGTTCCGAGCTGGGATGGTGCAGTGAGCTAAAAATCGGTGATGGATCAAGCCCTGATCTTTGGACTGGGTAGGAGTGGTCTGCTAAATTCAGACACTCTGTCCATCACCACCCCCTTTTCTGAATCGTTTTGTCCACCATAAGCGTGGAAGGGTATGATCAGACATGAGCCCCTTGCTCACTGCACCATCAGGATTCAAGCAAGCCGGGCCGAAGACGGCTGTAATGCCAGAAACCGGTCCCCGGAAGCTTGTTTCCTTTCCAGTTAAAGAATTGGCTTGGTAGTTTGGTCTGCCCTGTTCCCATGATGCACTGGGCCAGGGACAGACTAATTTGCATGTAGCCAGGCTCTGAGCTGGGATGGTGCAGTGAGCTAAAAAACGGTGATGGATCAAGCCCTGATCTTTGGACTGGGTAGGAGTGGTCTGCTAAATTCAGACACTTTGTCCATCACCACCCCCTTTTCTGAATCGTTTTGTCCACCATAAGCGTGTAAGGGTATGCTCAGACATGAGTCCCTTGCTCACTGCACCATCAGGATTCAAGCAAGCCGGGCCGAAGACGGCTGTAATGCCAGAAACCGGTCCCCGGAAGCTTGTTTCTTTTCCAGTTAAAGAATTGGCTTGGTAGTTTGGTCTGCCCTGTTCCCATGATGCACTGGGCCAGGGACAGACTAATTTGCATGTAGCCAGGTTCCGAGCTGGGATGGTGCAGTGAGCTAAAAATCGGTGATGGATCAAGCCCTGATCTTTGGACTGGGTAGGAGTGGTCTGCTAAATTCAGACACTCTGTCCATCACCACCCCCTATTCTGAATCGTTTTGTCCACCATAAGCGTGGAAGGGTATGCTCAGACATGAGCCCCTTGCTCACTGCACCATCAGGATTCAAGCAAGCCGGGCCGAAGACGGCTGTAATGCCAGAAACCGGTCCCCGGAAGCTTGTTTCCTTTCCAGTTAAAGAATTGGCTTGGTAGTTTGGTCTGCCCTGTTCCCATGATGCACTGGGCCAGGGACAGACTAATTTGCATGTAGCCAGGCTCTGAGCTGGGATGGTGCAGTGAGCTAAAAAACGGTGATGGATCAAGCCCTGATCTTTGGACTGGGTAGGAGTGGTCTGCTAAATTCAGACACTCTGTCCATCACCACCCCCTTTCTGAATCGTTTTGTCCACCATAAGCGTGGAAGGGTATGCTCAGACATGAGTCCCTTGCTCACTGCACCATCAGGATTCAAGCAAGCCGGGCCGAAGACGCCTGTAATGCCAGAAACCGGTCCCCGGAAGCTTGTTTCCTTTCCAGTTAAATAATTGGCTTGGTAGTTTGGTCTGCCCGGTTCCCATGATGCACTGGGCCAGGGACAGACTAATTTGCATGTAGCCAGGTTCTGAGCTGGGATGGTGCAGTGAGCTAAAAAACGGTGATGGATCAAGCCCTGATCTTTGGACTGGGTAGGAGTGGTCTGCTAAATTCAGACACTCTGTCCATCACCACCCCCTTTTCTGAATCGTTTTGTCCACCATAAGCGTGGAAGGGTATGCTCAGACATGAGTCCCTTGCTCACTGCACCATCAGGATTCAAGCAAGCCGGGCCGACGACGGCTGTAATGCCAGAAACCGGTCCCCGGAAGCTTGTTTCCTTTCCAGTTAAAGAATTGGCTTGGTAGTTTGGTCTGCCCTGTTCCCATGATGCACTGGGCCAGGGACAGACTAATTTGCATGTAGCCAGGTTCTGAGCTGGGATGGTGCAGTGAGCTAAAAAACGGTGATGGATCAAGCCCTGATCTTTGGACTGGGTAGGAGTGGTCTGCTAAATTCAGACACTCTGTCCATCACCACCCCCTTTTCTGAATCAATTTGTCCACCATAAGCGTGGAAGGGTATGCTCAGACATGAGCCCCTTGCTCACTGCACCATCAGGATTCAAGCAAGCCGGGCCGAAGACGGCTGTAATGCCAGAAACCGGTCCCCGGAAGCTTGTTTCCTTTCCAGTTAAAGAATTGGCTTGGTAGTTTGGTCTGCCCTGTTCCCATGATGCACTGGGCCAGGGACAGACTAATTTGCATGTAGCCAGGTTCTGAGCTGGGATGGTGCAGTGAGCTAAAAAACGGTGATGGATCAAGCCCTGATCTTTGGACTGGGTAGGAGTGGTCTGCTAAATTCAGACACTCTGTCCATCACCACCCCCTTTTCTGAATCGTTTTGTCCACCATAAGCGTGGAATGGTATGCTCAGACATGAGTCCCTTGCTCACTGCACCATCAGGATTCAAGCAAGCCGGGCCGAAGACGGCTGTAATGCCAGAAACTGGTCCCCGGAAGCTTGTTTCCTTTCCAGTTAAAGAATTGGCTTGGTAGTTTGGTCTGCCCTGTTCCCATGATGCACTGGGCCAGGGACAGACTAATTTGCATGTAGCCAGGTTCTGAGCTGGGATGGTGCAGTGAGCTAAAAATCTGTGATGGATCAAGCCCTGATCTTTGGACTGGGTAGGAGTGGTCTGCTAAATTCAGACACTCTATCCATCACCAGCCCCTTTTCTGAATCGTTTTGTCCACCATAAGCGTGGAAGGGTATGCTCAGACATGAGCCCCTTGCTCACTGCACCATCAGGATTCAAGCAAGCCGGGCCGAAGACGGCTGTAATGCCAGAAACCGGTCCCCGGAAGCTTGTTTCCTTTCCAGTTAAAGAATTGGCTTGGTAGTTTGGTCTGCCCTGTTCCCATGATGCACTGGGCCAGGGACAGACTAATTTGCATGTAGCCAGGCTCTGAGCTGGGATGGTGCAGTGAGCTAAAAAACGGTGATGGATCAAGCCCTGATCTTTGGACTGGGTAGGAGTGGTCTGCTAAATTCAGACACTCTGTCCATCACCACCCCCTTTTCTGAATCGTTTTGTCCACCATAAGCGTGGAAGGGTATGCTCAGACATGAGTCCCTTGCTCACTGCACCATCAGGATTCAAGCAAGCCGGGCCAAAGACAGCTGTAATGCCAGAAACCGGTCCCCGGAAGCTTGTTTCCTTTCCAGTTAAAGAATTGGCTTGGTAGTTTGGTCTGCCCTGATCCCATGATGCACTGGGCCAGGGACAGACTAATTTGCATGTAGCCAGGTTCCGAGCTGGGATGGTGCAGTGAGCTAAAAATCGGTGATGGATCAAGCCCTGATCTTTGGACTTGGTAGGAGTGGTCTGCTAAATTCAGACACTCTGTCCATCACCACCCCCTTTTCTGAATCGTTTTGTCCACCATAAGCGTGGAAGGGTATGCTCAGACATGAGCCCCTTGCTCACTGCACCATCAGGATTCAAGCAAGCCGGGCCGAAGACGGCTGTAATGCCAGAAACCGGTCCCCGGAAGCTTGTTTCCTTTCCAGTTAAAGAATTGGCTTGGTAGTTTGGTCTGCCCTGTTCCCATGATGCACTGGGCCAGGGACAGACTAATTTGCATGTAGCCAGGCTCTGAGCTGGGATGGTGCAGTGAGCTAAAAAACGGTGATGGATCAAGCCCTGATCTTTGGACTGGGTAGGAGTGGTCTGCTAAATTCAGACACTTTGTCCATCACCACCCCCTTTTCTGAATCGTTTTGTCCACCATAAGCGTGTAAGGGTATGCTCAGACATGAGTCCCTTGCTCACTGCACCATCAGGATTCAAGCAAGCCGGGCCGAAGACGGATGTAATGCCAGAAACCGGTTCCTGGAAGCTTGTTTCCTTTCCAGTTAAAGAATTGGCTTGGTAGTTTGGTCTGCCCTGTTCCCATGATGCACTGGGCCAGGGACAGACTAATTTGCATGTAGCCAGGTTCCGAGCTGGGATGGTGCAGTGAGCTAAAAATCGGTGATGGATCAAGCCCTGATCTTTGGACTGGGTAGGAGTGGTCTGCTAAATTCAGACACTCTGTCCATCACCACCCCCTTTTCTGAATCGTTTTGTCCACCATAAGCGTGGAAGGGTATGCTCAGACATGAGTCCCTTGCTCACTGCACCATCAGGATTCAAGCAAGCCGGGCCGAAGACGGCTGTAATGCCAGAAACCGGTCCCCGGAAGCTTGTTTCCTTTCCAGTTAAAGAATTGGCTTGGTAGTTTGGTCTGCCCTGTTCCCATGATGCACTGGGCCAGGGACAGACTAATTTGCATGTAGCCAGGTTCTGAGCTGGGATGGTGCAGTGAGCTAAAAAACGGTGATGGATCAAGCCCTGATCTTTGGACTGGGTAGGAGTGGTCTACTAAATTCAGACCCTCTGTCCATCACCACCCCCTTTTCTGAATCGTTTTGTCCACCATAAGCGTGGAAGGGTATGCTCAGACATGAGTCCCTTGCTCACTGCACCATCAGGATTCAAGCAAGCCGGGCCGAAGACGGCTGTAATGCCAGAAACCGGTCCCCGGAAGCTTGTTTCCTTTCCAGTTAAAGAATTGGCTCGGTAGTTTGGTCTGCCCTGTTCCCATGATGCACTGGGCCAGGGACAGACTAATTTGCATGTAGCCAGGTTCTGAGCTGGGATGGTGCAGTGAGCTAAAAAACGGTGATGGATCAAGCCCTGATCTTTGGACAGGGTAGGAGTGGTCTACTAAATTCAGACACTCTGTCCATCACCACCCCCTTTTCTGAATCGTTTTGTCCACCATAAGCGTGGAAGGGTATGCTCAGACATGAGTCCCTTGCTCACTGCACCATCAGGATTCAAGCAAGCCGGGCCGAAGACGGCTGTAATGACAGAAACCGGTCCCCGGAAGCTTGTTTCCTTTCCAGTTAAAGAATTGGCTTGGTAGTCTGGTCTGCCCTGTTCCCATGATGCACTGGGCCAGGGACAGACTAATTTGCATGTAGCCAGGTTCTGAGCTGGGATGGTGCAGTGAGCTAAAAATCGGTGATGGATCAAGCCCTGATCTTTGGACTGGGTAGGAGTGGTCTGCTAAATTCAGACACTCTGTCCATCACCACCCCCTTTTCTGAATCGTTTTGTCCACCATAAGCGTGGAAGGGTATGATCAGACATGAGCCCCTTGCTCACTGCACCATCAGGATTCAAGCAAGCCGGGCCGAAGACGGCTGTAATGCCAGAAACCGGTCCCCGGAAGCTTGTTTCCTTTCCAGTTAAAGAATTGGCTTGGTAGTTTGGTCTGCCCTGTTCCCATGATGCACTGGGCCAGGGACAGACTAATTTGCATGTAGCCAGGCTCTGAGCTGGGATGGTGCAGTGAGCTAAAAAACGGTGATGGATCAAGCCCTGATCTTTGGACTGGGTAGGAGTAGTCTGCTAAATTCAGACACTTTGTCCATCACCACCCCCTTTTCTGAATCGTTTTGTCCACCATAAGCGTGTAAGGGTATGCTCAGACATGAGTCCCTTGCTCACTGCACCATCAGGATTCAAGCAAGCCGGGCCGAAGACGGCTGTAATGCCAGAAACCGGTCCCCGGAAGCTTGTTTCTTTTCCAGTTAAAGAATTGGCTTGGTAGTTTGGTCTGCCCTGTTCCCATGATGCACTGGGCCAGGGACAGACTAATTTGCATGTAGCCAGGTTCCGAGCTGGGATGGTGCAGTGAGCTAAAAATCGGTGATGGATCAAGCCCTGATCTTTGGACTGGGTAGGAGTGGTCTGCTAAATTCAGACACTCTGTCCATCACCACCCCCTATTCTGAATCGTTTTGTCCACCATAAGCGTGGAAGGGTATGCTCAGACATGAGCCCCTTGCTCACTGCACCATCAGGATTCAAGCAAGCCGGGCCGAAGACGGCTGTAATGCCAGAAACCGGTCCCCGGAAGCTTGTTTCCTTTCCAGTTAAAGAATTGGCTTGGTAGTTTGGTCTGCCCTGTTCCCATGATGCACTGGGCCAGGGACAGACTAATTTGCATGTAGCCAGGCTCTGAGCTGGGATGGTGCAGTGAGCTAAAAAACGGTGATGGATCAAGCCCTGATCTTTGGACTGGGTAGGAGTGGTCTGCTAAATTCAGACACTCTGTCCATCACCACCCCCTTTCTGAATCGTTTTGTCCACCATAAGCGTGGAAGGGTATGCTCAGACATGAGTCCCTTGCTCACTGCACCATCAGGATTCAAGCAAGCCGGGCCGAAGACGCCTGTAATGCCAGAAACCGGTCCCCGGAAGCTTGTTTCCTTTCCAGTTAAATAATTGGCTTGGTAGTTTGGTCTGCCCTGTTCCCATGATGCACTGGGCCAGGGACAGACTAATTTGCATGTAGCCAGGTTCTGAGCTGGGATGGTGCAGTGAGCTAAAAAACGGTGATGGATCAAGCCCTGATCTTTGGACTGGGTAGGAGTGGTCTGCTAAATTCAGACACTCTGTCCATCACCACCCCCTTTTCTGAATCGTTTTGTCCACCATAAGCGTGGAAGGGTATGCTCAGACATGAGTCCCTTGCTCACTGCACCATCAGGATTCAAGCAAGCCGGGCCGACGACGGCTGTAATGCCAGAAACCGGTCCCCGGAAGCTTGTTTCCTTTCCAGTTAAAGAATTGGCTTGGTAGTTTGGTCTGCCCTGTTCCCATGATGCACTGGGCCAGGGACAGACTAATTTGCATGTAGCCAGGTTCTGAGCTGGGATGGTGCAGTGAGCTAAAAAACGGTGATGGATCAAGCCCTGATCTTTGGACTGGGTAGGAGTGGTCTGCTAAATTCAGACACTCTGTCCATCACCACCCCCTTTTCTGAATCAATTTGTCCACCATAAGCGTGGAAGGGTATGCTCAGACATGAGCCCCTTGCTCACTGCACCATCAGGATTCAAGCAAGCCGGGCCGAAGACGGCTGTAATGCCAGAAACCGGTCCCCGGAAGCTTGTTTCCTTTCCAGTTAAAGAATTGGCTTGGTAGTTTGGTCTGCCCTGTTCCCATGATGCACTGGGCCAGGGACAGACTAATTTGCATGTAGCCAGGTTCTGAGCTGGGATGGTGCAGTGAGCTAAAAAACGGTGATGGATCAAGCCCTGATCTTTGGACTGGGTAGGAGTGGTCTGCTAAATTCAGACACTCTGTCCATCACCACCCCCTTTTCTGAATCGTTTTGTCCACCATAAGCGTGGAATGGTATGCTCAGACATGAGTCCCTTGCTCACTGCACCATCAGGATTCAAGCAAGCCGGGCCGAAGACGGCTGTAATGCCAGAAACTGGTCCCCGGAAGCTTGTTTCCTTTCCAGTTAAAGAATTGGCTTGGTAGTTTGGTCTGCCCTGTTCCCATGATGCACTGGGCCAGGGACAGACTAATTTGCATGTAGCCAGGTTCTGAGCTGGGATGGTGCAGTGAGCTAAAAATCTGTGATGGATCAAGCCCTGATCTTTGGACTGGGTAGGAGTGGTCTGCTAAATTCAGACACTCTGTCCATCACCAGCCCCTTTTCTGAATCGTTTTGTCCACCATAAGCGTGGAAGGGTATGCTCAGACATGAGCCCCTTGCTCACTGCACCATCAGGATTCAAGCAAGCCGGGCCGAAGACGGCTGTAATGCCAGAAACCGGTCCCCGGAAGCTTGTTTCCTTTCCAGTTAAAGAATTGGCTTGGTAGTTTGGTCTGCCCTGTTCCCATGATGCACTGGGCCAGGGACAGACTAATTTGCATGTAGCCAGGCTCTGAGCTGGGATGGTGCAGTGAGCTAAAAAACGGTGATGGATCAAGCCCTGATCTTTGGACTGGGTAGGAGTGGTCTGCTAAGTTCAGACACTCTGTCCATCACCACCCCCTTTTCTGAATCGTTTTGTCCACCATAAGCGTGGAAGGGTATGCTCAGACATGAGTCCCTTGCTCACTGCACCATCAGGATTCAAGCAAGCCGGGCCAAAGACAGCTGTAATGCCAGAAACCGGTCCCCGGAAGCTTGTTTCCTTTCCAGTTAAAGAATTGGCTTGGTAGTTTGGTCTGCCCTGATCCCATGATGCACTGGGCCAGGGACAGACTAATTTGCATGTAGCCAGGTTCCGAGCTGGGATGGTGCAGTGAGCTAAAAATCGGTGATGGATCAAGCCCTGATCTTTGGACTTGGTAGGAGTGGTCTGCTAAATTCAGACACTCTGTCCATCACCACCCCCTTTTCTGAATCGTTTTGTCCACCATAAGCGTGGAAGGGTATGCTCAGACATGAGCCCCTTGCTCACTGCACCATCAGGATTCAAGCAAGCCGGGCCGAAGACGGCTGTAATGCCAGAAACCGGTCCCCGGAAGCTTGTTTCCTTTCCAGTTAAAGAATTGGCTTGGTAGTTTGGTCTGCCCTGTTCCCATGATGCACTGGGCCAGGGACAGACTAATTTGCATGTAGCCAGGCTCTGAGCTGGGATGGTGCAGTGAGCTAAAAAACGGTGATGGATCAAGCCCTGATCTTTGGACTGGGTAGGAGTGGTCTGCTAAGTTCAGACACTCTGTCCATCACCACCCCCTTTTCTGAATCGTTTTGTCCACCATAAGCGTGGAAGGGTATGCTCAGACATGAGTCCCTTGCTCACTGCACCATCAGGATTCAAGCAAGCCGGGCCAAAGACAGCTGTAATGCCAGAAACCGGTCCCCGGAAGCTTGTTTCCTTTCCAGTTAAAGAATTGGCTTGGTAGTTTGGTCTGCCCTGATCCCATGATGCACTGGGCCAGGGACAGACTAATTTGCATGTAGCCAGGTTCCGAGCTGGGATGGTGCAGTGAGCTAAAAATCGGTGATGGATCAAGCCCTGATCTTTGGACTTGGTAGGAGTGGTCTGCTAAATTCAGACACTCTGTCCATCACCACCCCCTTTTCTGAATCGTTTTGTCCACCATAAGCGTGGAAGGGTATGCTCAGACATGAGCCCCTTGCTCACTGCACCATCAGGATTCAAGCAAGCCGGGCCGAAGACGGCTGTAATGCCAGAAACCGGTCCCCGGAAGCTTGTTTCCTTTCCAGTTAAAGAATTGGCTTGGTAGTTTGGTCTGCCCTGTTCCCATGATGCACTGGGCCAGGGACAGACTAATTTGCATGTAGCCAGGCTCTGAGCTGGGATGGTGCAGTGAGCTAAAAAACGGTGATGGATCAAGCCCTGATCTTTGGACTGGGTAGGAGTGGTCTGCTAAATTCAGACACTTTGTCCATCACCACCCCCTTTTCTGAATCGTTTTGTCCACCATAAGCGTGTAAGGGTATGCTCAGACATGAGTCCCTTGCTCACTGCACCATCAGGATTCAAGCAAGCCGGGCCGAAGACGGATGTAATGCCAGAAACCGGTTCCTGGAAGCTTGTTTCCTTTCCAGTTAAAGAATTGGCTTGGTAGTTTGGTCTGCCCTGTTCCCATGATGCACTGGGCCAGGGACAGACTAATTTGCATGTAGCCAGGTTCCGAGCTGGGATGGTGCAGTGAGCTAAAAATCGGTGATGGATCAAGCCCTGATCTTTGGACTGGGTAGGAGTGGTCTGCTAAATTCAGACACTCTGTCCATCACCACCCCCTTTTCTGAATCGTTTTGTCCACCATAAGCGTGGAAGGGTATGCTCAGACATGAGTCCCTTGCTCACTGCACCATCAGGATTCAAGCAAGCCGGGCCGAAGACGGCTGTAATGCCAGAAACCGGTCCCCGGAAGCTTGTTTCCTTTCCAGTTAAAGAATTGGCTTGGTAGTTTGGTCTGCCCTGTTCCCATGATGCACTGGGCCAGGGACAGACTAATTTGCATGTAGCCAGGTTCTGAGCTGGGATGGTGCAGTGAGCTAAAAAACGGTGATGGATCAAGCCCTGATCTTTGGACTGGGTAGGAGTGGTCTACTAAATTCAGACCCTCTGTCCATCACCACCCCCTTTTCTGAATCGTTTTGTCCACCATAAGCGTGGAAGGGTATGCTCAGACATGAGTCCCTTGCTCACTGCACCATCAGGATTCAAGCAAGCCGGGCCGAAGACGGCTGTAATGACAGAAACCGGTCCCCGGAAGCTTGTTTCCTTTCCAGTTAAAGAATTGGCTTGGTAGTCTGGTCTGCCCTGTTCCCATGATGCACTGGGCCAGGGACAGACTAATTTGCATGTAGCCAGGTTCTGAGCTGGGATGGTGCAGTGAGCTAAAAATCGGTGATGGATCAAGCCCTGATCTTTGGACTGGGTAGGAGTGGTCTGCTAAATTCAGACACTCTGTCCATCACCAGCCCCTTTTCTGAATCGTTTTGTCCACCATAAGCGTGGAAGGGTATGCTCAGACATGAGCCCCTTGCTCACTGCACCATCAGGATTCAAGCAAGCCGGGCCGAAGACGGCTGTAATGCCAGAAACCGGTCCCCGGAAGCTTGTTCCCTTTCCAGTTAAAGAATTGGCTTGGTAGTTTGGTCTGCCCTGTTCCCATGATGCACTGGGCCAGGGACAGACTAATTTGCATGTAGCCAGGCTCTGAGCTGGGATGGTGCAGTGAGCTAAAAAACGGTGATGGATCAAGCCCTGATCTTTGGACTGGGTAGGAGTGGTCTGCTAAATTCAGACACTCTGTCCATCACCACCCCCTTTTCTGAATCGTTTTGTCCACCATAAGCGTGGAAGGGTATGCTCAGACATGAGTTTCTTGCTCACTGCACCATCAGGATTCAAGCAAGCCGGGCCGAAGACGGCTGTAATGCCAGAAACCGGTCCCCGGAAGCTTGTTTCCTTTCCAGTTAAAGAATTGGCTTGGTAGTTTGGTCTGCCCTGTTCCCATGATGCACTGGGCCAGGGACAGACTAATTTGCATGTAGCCAGGTTCTGAGCTGGGATGGTGCAGTGAGCTAGAAACGGTGATGGATCAAGCCCTGATCTTTGGACTGGGTAGGAGTGGTCTGCTAAATTCAGACACTCTGTCCATCACCACCCCCTTTTCTGAATCGTTTTGTCCACCATAAGCGTGGAAGGGTATGCTCAGACATGAGTCCCTTGCTCACTGCACCATCAGGATTCAAGCAAGCCGGGCCGAAGACGCCTGTAATGCCAGAAACCGGTCCCCGGAAGCTTGTTTCCTTTCCAGTTAAATAATTGGCTTGGTAGTTTGGTCTGCCCTGTTCCCATGATGCACTGGGCCAGGGACAGACTAATTAGCATGTAGCCAGGTTCTGAGCTGGGATGGTGCAGTGAGCTAAAAAACGGTGATGGATCAAGCCCTGATCTTTGGACTGGGTAGGAGTGGTCTGCTAAATTCAGACACTCTGTCCATCACCACCCCCTTTTCTGAATCGTTTTGTCCACCATAAGCGTGGAAGGGTATGCTCAGACATGAGTCCCTTGCTCACTGCACCATCAGGATTCAAGCAAGCCGGGCCGAAGACGGCTGTAATGCCAGAAACCGGTCCCCGGAAGCTTGTTTCCTTTCCAGTTAAAGAATTGGCTTGGTAGTTTGGTCTGCCCTGTTCCCATGATGCACTGGGCCAGGGACAGACTAATTTGCATGTAGCCAGGTTCTGAGCTGGGATGGTGCAGTGAGCTAAAAAACGGTGATGGATCGAGCCCTGATCTTTGGACTGGGTAGGAGTGGTCTGCTAAATTCAGACACTCTGTCCATCACCACCCCCTTTTCTGAATCGTTTTGTCCACCATAAGCGTGGAAGGGTATGCTCAGACATGAGCCCCTTGCTCACTGCACCATCAGGATTCAAGCAAGCCGGGCCGAAGACGGCTGTAATGCCAGAAACCGGTCCCCGGAAGCTTGTTTCCTTTCCAGTTAAAGAATTGGCTTGGTAGTTTGGTCTGCCCTGTTCCTATGATGCACTGGGCCAGGGACAGACTAATTTGCATGTAGCCAGGTTCTGAGCTGGGATGGTGCAGTGAGCTAAAAAACGGTGATGGATCAAGCCCTGATCTTTGGACTGGGTAGGAGTGGTCTGCTAAATTCAGACACTCTGTCCATCACCACCCCCTTTTCTGAATCGTTTTGTCCACCATAAGCGTGGAATGGTATGCTCAGACATGAGTCCCTTGCTCACTGCACCATCAGGATTCAAGCAAGCCGGGCCGAAGACGGCTGTAATGCCAGAAACCGGTCCCCGGAAGCTTGTTTCCTTTCCAGTTAAAGAATTGGCTTGGTAGTTTGGTCTGCCCTGTTCCCATGATGCACTGGGCCAGGGACAGACTAATTTGCATGTAGCCAGGTTCTGTGCTGGGATGGTGCACTTAGCTAAAAAACGGTGATGGATCAAGCCCTGATCCTTGGACTGGGTAGGAGTGGTCTGCTAAATTCAGACACTCTGTCCATCACCACCCCCTTTTCTGAATCGTTTTGTCCACCATAAGCGTGGAAGGGTATGCTCAGACATGAGTCCCTTGCTCACTGCACCATCAGGATTCAAGCAAGCCGGGCCGAAGATGGCTGTAATGCCAGAAACCGGTCCCCGGAAGCTTGTTTCCTTTCCAGTTAAAGAATTGGCTTGGTAGTTTGGTCTGCCCTGTTCCCATGATGCACTGGGCCAGGGACAGACTAATTTGCATGTAGCCAGGTTCTGAGCTGGGATGGTGCAGTGAGCTAAAAAACGGTGATGGATCAAGCCCTGATCTTTGGACTGGGTAGGAGTGGTCTACTAAATTCAGACCCTCTGTCCATCACCACCCCCTTTTCTGAATCGTTTTGTCCACCATAAGCGTGGAAGGGTATGCTCAGACATGAGTCCCTTGCTCACTGCACCATCAGGATTCAAGCAAGCCGGGCCGAAGACGGCTGTAATGCCAGAAACCGGTCCCCGGAAGCTTGTTTCCTTTCCAGTTAAAGAATTGGCTCGGTAGTTTGGTCTGCCCTGTTCCCATGATGCACTGGGCCAGGGACAGACTAATTTGCATGTAGCCAGGTTCTGAGCTGGGATGGTGCAGTGAGCTAAAAAACGGTGATGGATCAAGCCCTGATCTTTGGACTGGGTAGGAGTGGTCTGCTAAATTCAGACACTCTGTCCATCACCACCCCCTTTTCTGAATCGTTTTGTCCACCATAAGCGTGGAAGGGTATGCTCAGACATGAGTCCCTTGCTCACTGCACCATCAGGATTCAAGCAAGCCGGGCCGAAGACGGCTGTAATGCCAGAAACCGGTCCCCGGAAGCTTGTTTCCTTTCCAGTTAAAGAATTGGCTAGGTAGTTTGGTCTGCCCTGTTCCCATGATGCACTGGGCCAGGGACAGACTAATTTGCATGTAGCCAGGCTCTGAGCTGGGATGGTGCAGTGAGCTAAAAAACGGTGATGGATCAAGCCCTGATCTTTGGACTGGGTAGGAGTGGTCTGCTAAATTCAGACACTTTGTCCATCACCACCCCCTTTTCTGAATCGTTTTGTCCACCATAAGCGTGTAAGGGTATGCTCAGACATGAGTCCCTTGCTCACTGCACCATCAGGATTCAAGCAAGCCGGGCCGAAGACGGCTGTAATGCCAGAAACCGGTCCCCGGAAGCTTGTTTCCTTTCCAGTTAAAGAATTGGCTTGGTAGTTTGGTCTGCCCTGTTCCCATGATGCACTGGGCCAGGGACAGACTAATTTGCATGTAGCCAGGTTCCGAGCTGGGATGGTGCAGTGAGCTAAAAATCGGTGATGGATCAAGCCCTGATCTTTGGACTGGGTAGGAGTGGTCTGCTAAATTCAGACACTCTGTCCATCACCACCCCCTATTCTGAATCGTTTTGTCCACCATAAGCGTGGAAGGGTATGCTCAGACATGAGCCCCTTGCTCACTGCACCATCAGGATTCAAGCAAGCCGGGCCGAAGACGGCTGTAATGCCAGAAACCGGTCCCCGGAAGCTTGTTTCCTTTCCAGTTAAAGAATTGGCTTGGTAGTTTGGTCTGCCCTGTTCCCATGATGCACTGGGTCAGGGACAGACTAATTTGCATGTAGCCAGGCTCTGAGCTGGGATGGTGCAGTGAGCTAAAAAACGGTGATGGATCAAGCCCTAATCTTTGGACTGGGTAGAAGTGGTCTGCTAAATTCAGACACTCTGTCCATCACCACCCCCTTTTCTGAATCGTTTTGTCCACCATAAGCGTGGAAGGGTATGCTCAGACATGAGTCCCTTGCTCACTGCACCATCAGGATTCAAGCAAGCCGGGCCGAAGACGGCTGTAATGCCAGAAACCGGTCCCCGGAAGCTTGTTTCCTTTCCAGTTAAAGAATTGGCTTGGTAGTTTGGTCTGCCCTGTTCCCATGATGCACTGGGCCAGGGACAGACTAATTTGCATGTAGCCAGGTTCTGAGCTGGGATGGTGCAGTGAGCTAAAAAACGGTGATGGATCAAGCCCTGATCTTTGGACTGGGTAGGAGTGGTCTGCTAAATTCAGACACTCTGTCCATCACCACCCCCTTTTCTGAATCGTTTTGTCCACCATAAGCGTGGAAGGGTATGCTCAGACATGAGTCCCTTGCTCACTGCACCATCAGGATTCAAGCAAGCCGGGCCGAAGACGGCTGTAATGCCAGAAACCGGTCCCCGGAAGCTTGTTTCCTTTCCAGTTAAAGAATTGGCTTGGTAGTTTGGTCTGCCCTGTTCCCATGATGCACTGGGCCAGGGACAGACTAATTTGCATGTAGCCAGGTTCTGAGCTGGGATGGTGCAGTGAGCTAAAAAACGGTGATGGATCAAGCCCTGATCTTTGGACTGGGTAGGAGTGGTCTACTAAATTAAGACACTCTGTCCATCACCACCCCCTTTTCTGAATCGTTTTGTCCACCATAAGCGTGGAAGGGTATGCTCAGACATGAGTCCCTTGCTCACTGCACCATCAGGATTCAAGCAAGCCGGGCCGAAGACGGCTGTAATGACAGAAACCGGTCCCCGGAAGCTTGTTTCCTTTCCAGTTAAAGAATTGGCTTGGTAGTCTGGTCTGCCCTGTTCCCATGATGCACTGGGCCAGGGACAGACTAATTTGCATGTAGCCAGGTTCTGAGCTGGGATGGTGCAGTGAGCTAAAAATCGGTGATGGATCAAGCCCTGATCTTTGGACTGAGTAGGAGTGGTCTGCTAAATTCAGACACTCTGTCCATCACCAGCCCCTTTTCTGAATCGTTTTGTCCACCATAAGCGTGGAAGGGTATGCTCAGACATGAGCCCCTTGCTCACTGCACCATCAGGATTCAAGCAAGCCGGGCCGAAGACGGCTATAATGCCAGAAACCGGTCCCCGGAAGCTTGTTCCCTTTCCAGTTAAAGAATTGGCTTGGTAGTTTGGTCTGCCCTGTTCCCATGATGCACTGGGCCAGGGACAGACTAATTTGCATGTAGCCAGGCTCTGAGCTGGGATGGTGCAGTGAGCTAAAAAACGGTGATGGATCAAGCCCTGATCTTTGGACTGGGTAGGAGTGGTCTGCTAAATTCAGACACTCTGTCCATCACCACCCCCTTTTCTGAATCGTTTTGTCCACCATAAGCGTGGAAGGGTATGCTCAGACATGAGTCCCTTGCTCACGGCACCATCAGGATTCAAGCAAGCCGGGCCGAAGACGGCTGTAATGCCAGAAACCGGTCCCCGGAAGCTTGTTTCCTTTCCAGTTAAAGAATTGGCTTGGTAGTTTGGTCTGCCCTGTTCCCATGATGCACTGGGCCAGGGACAGACTAATTTGCATGTAGCCAGGTTCCGAGCTGGGATGGTGCAGTGAGCTAAAAATCGGTGATGGATCAAGCCCTGATCTTTGGACTGGGTAGGAGTGGTCTGCTAAATTCAGACACTCTGTCCATCACCACCCCCTTTTCTGAATCGTTTTGTCCACCATAAGCGTGGAAGGGTATGATCAGACATGAGCCCCTTGCTCACTGCACCATCAGGATTCAAGCAAGCCGGGCCGAAGACGGCTGTAATGCCAGAAACCGGTCCCCGGAAGCTTGTTTCCTTTCCAGTTAAAGAATTGGCTTGGTAGTTTGGTCTGCCCTGTTCCCATGATGCACTGGGCCAGGGACAGACTAATTTGCATGTAGCCAGGCTCTGAGCTGGGATGGTGCAGTGAGCTAAAAAACGGTGATGGATCAAGCCCTGATCTTTGGACTGGGTAGGAGTGGTCTGCTAAATTCAGACACTTTGTCCATCACCACCCCCTTTTCTGAATCGTTTTGTCCACCATAAGCGTGTAAGGGTATGCTCAGACATGAGTCCCTTGCTCACTGCACCATCAGGATTCAAGCAAGCCGGGCCGAAGACGGCTGTAATGCCAGAAACCGGTCCCCGGAAGCTTGTTTCCTTTCCAGTTAAAGAATTGGCTTGGTAGTTTGGTCTGCCCTGTTCCCATGATGCACTGGGCCAGGGACAGACTAATTTGCATGTAGCCAGGCTCTGAGCTGGGATGGTGCAGTGAGCTAAAAAACGGTGATGGATCAAGCCCTGATCTTTGGACTGGGTAGGAGTGGTCTGCTAAATTCAGACACTCTGTCCATCACCACCCCCTTTCTGAATCGTTTTGTCCACCATAAGCGTGGAAGGGTATGCTCAGACATGAGTCCCTTGCTCACTGCACCATCAGGATTCAAGCAAGCCGGGCCGAAGACGGCTGTAATGCCAGAAACCGGTCCCCGGAAGCTTGTTTCCTTTCCAGTTAAAGAATTGGCTTGGTAGTTTGGTCTGCCCTGTTCCCATGATGCACTGGGCCAGGGACAGACTAATTTGCATGTAGCCAGGTTCCGAGCTGGGATGGTGCAGTGAGCTAAAAAACGGTGATGGATCAAGCCCTGATCTTTGGACTGGGTAGGAGTGGTCTGCTAAATTCAGACACTCTGTCCATCACCACCCCCTTTTCTGAATCGTTTTGTCCACCATAAGCGTGGAAGGGTATGCTCAGACATGAGTCCCTTGCTCACTGCACCATCAGGATTCAAGCAAGCCGGGCCGAAGACGCCTGTAATGCCAGAAACCGGTCCCCGGAAGCTTGTTTCCTTTCCAGTTAAATAATTGGCTTGGTAGTTTGGTCTGCCCTGTTCCCATGATGCACTGGGCCAGGGACAGACTAATTTGCATGTAGCCAGGTTCTGAGCTGGGATGGTGCAGTGAGCTAAAAAACGGTGATGGATCAAGCCCTGATCTTTGGACTGGGTAGGAGTGGTCTGCTAAATTCAGACACTCTGTCCATCACCACCCCCTTTTCTGAATCGTTTTGTCCACCATAAGCGTGGAAGGGTATGCTCAGACATGAGTCCCTTGCTCACTGCACCATCAGGATTCAAGCAAGCCGGGCCGAAGACGGCTGTAATGCCAGAAACCGGTCCCCGGAAGCTTGTTTCCTTTCCAGTTAAAGAATTGGCTTGGTAGTTTGGTCTGCCCTGTTCCCATGATGCACTGGGCCAGGGACAGACTAATTTGCATGTAGCCAGGTTCTGAGCTGGGATGGTGCAGTGAGCTAAAAAACGGTGATGGATCAAGCCCTGATCTTTGGACTGGGTAGGAGTGGTCTGCTAAATTCAGACACTCTGTCCATCACCACCCCCTTTTCTGAATCAATTTGTCCACCATAAGCGTGGAAGGGTATGCTCAGACATGAGCCCCTTGCTCACTGCACCATCAGGATTCAAGCAAGCCGGGCCGAAGACGGCTGTAATGCCAGAAACCGGTCCCCGGAAGCTTGTTTCCTTTCCAGTTAAAGAATTGGCTTGGTAGTTTGGTCTGCCCTGTTCCCATGATGCACTGGGCCAGGGACAGACTAATTTGCATGTAGCCAGGTTCTGAGCTGGGATGGTGCAGTGAGCTAAAAAACGGTGATGGATCAAGCCCTGATCTTTGGACTGGGTAGGAGTGGTCTGCTAAATTCAGACACTCTGTCCATCACCACCCCCTTTTCTGAATCGTTTTGTCCACCATAAGCGTGGAATGGTATGCTCAGACATGAGTCCCTTGCTCACTGCACCATCAGGATTCAAGCAAGCCGGGCCGAAGACGGCTGTAATGCCAGAAACCGGTCCCCGGAAGCTTGTTTCCTTTCCAGTTAAAGAATTGGCTTGGTAGTTTGGTCTGCCCTGTTCCCATGATGCACTGGGCCAGGGACAGACTAATTTGCATGTAGCCAGGTTCTGAGCTGGGATGGTGCACTGAGTTAAAAAACGGTGATGGATCAAGCCCTGTTCCTTGGACTGGGTAGGAGTGGTCTGCTAAATTCAGACACTCTGTCCATCACCACCCCCTTTTCTGAATCGTTTTGTCCACCATAAGCGTGGAAGGGTATGCTCAGACATGAGTCCCTTGCTCACTGCACCATCAGGATTCAAGCAAGCCGGGCCGAAGACGGCTGTAATGCCAGAAACCGGTCCCCGGAAGCTTGTTTCCTTTCCAGTTAAAGAATTGGCTTGGTAGTTTGGTCTGCCCTGTTCCCATGATGCACTGGGCCAGGGACAGACTAATTTGCATGTAGCCAGGTTCTGAGCTGGGATGGTGCAGTGAGCTAAAAATCTGTGATGGATCAAGCCCTGATCTTTGGACTGGGTAGGAGTGGTCTGCTAAATTCAGACACTCTGTCCATCACCAGCCCCTTTTCTGAATCGTTTTGTCCACCATAAGCGTGGAAGGGTATGCTCAGACATGAGCCCCTTGCTCACTGCACCATCAGGATTCAAGCAAGCCGGGCCGAAGACGGCTGTAATGCCAGAAACCGGTCCCCGGAAGCTTGTTTCCTTTCCAGTTAAAGAATTGGCTTGGTAGTTTGGTCTGCCCTGTTCCCATGATGCACTGGGCCAGGGACAGACTAATTTGCATGTAGCCAGGCTCTGAGCTGGGATGGTGCAGTGAGCTAAAAAACGGTGATGGATCAAGCCCTGATCTTTGGACTGGGTAGGAGTGGTCTGCTAAATTCAGACACTCTGTCCATCACCACCCCCTTTTCTGAATCGTTTTGTCCACCATAAGCGTGGAAGGGTATGCTCAGACATGAGTCCCTTGCTCACTGCACCATCAGGATTCAAGCAAGCCGGGCCAAAGACGGCTGTAATGCCAGAAACCGGTCCCCGGAAGCTTGTTTCCTTTCCAGTTAAAGAATTGGCTTGGTAGTTTGGTCTGCCCTGTTCCCATGATGCACTGGGCCAGGGACAGACTAATTTGCATGTAGCCAGGTTCCGAGCTGGGATGGTGCAGTGAGCTAAAAATCGGTGATGGATCAAGCCCTGATCTTTGGACTGGGTAGGAGTGGTCTGCTAAATTCAGACACTCTGTCCATCACCACCCCCTTTTCTGAATCGTTTTGTCCACCATAAGCGTGGAAGGGTATGCTCAGACATGAGCCCCTTGCTCACTGCACCATCAGGATTCAAGCAAGCCGGGCCGAAGACGGCTGTAATGCCAGAAACCGGTCCCCGGAAGCTTGTTTCCTTTCCAGTTAAAGAATTGGCTTGGTAGTTTGGTCTGCCCTGTTCCCATGATGCACTGGGCCAGGGACAGACTAATTTGCATGTAGCCAGGCTCTGAGCTGGGATGGTGCAGTGAGCTAAAAAACGGTGATGGATCAAGCCCTGATCTTTGGACTGGGTAGGAGTGGTCTGCTAAATTCAGAAACTTTGTCCATCACCACCCCCTTTTCTGAATCGTTTTGTCCACCATAAGCGTGTAAGGGTATGCTCAGACATGAGTCCCTTGCTCACTGCACCATCAGGATTCAAGCAAGCCGGGCCGAAGACGGATGTAATGCCAGAAACCGGTTCCTGGAAGCTTGTTTCCTTTCCAGTTAAAGAATTGGCTTGGTAGTTTGGTCTGCCCTGTTCCCATGATGCACTGGGCCAGGGACAGACTAATTTGCATGTAGCCAGGTTCCGAGCTGGGATGGTGCAGTGAGCTAAAAATCGGTGATGGATCAAGCCCTGATCTTTGGACTGGGTAGGAGTGGTCTGCTAAATTCAGACACTCTGTCCATCACCACCCCCTTTTCTGAATCGTTTTGTCCACCATAAGCGTGGAAGGGTATGCTCAGACATGAGCCCCTTGCTCACTGCACCATCAGGATTCAAGCAAGCCGGGCCGAAGACGGCTGTAATGCCAGAAACCGGTCCCCGGAAGCTTGTTTCCTTTCCAGTTAAAGAATTGGCTTGGTAGTTTGGTCTGCCCTGTTCCCATGATGCACTGGGCCAGGGACAGACTAATTTGCATGTAGCCAGGCTCTGAGCTGGGATGGTGCAGTGAGCTAAAAAACGGTGATGGATCAAGCCCTGATCTTTGGACTGGGTAGGAGTGGTCTGCTAAATTCAGACACTCTGTCCATCACCACCCCCTTTTCTGAATCGTTTTGTCCACCATAAGCGTGGAAGGGTATGCTCAGACATGAGTCCCTTGCTCACTGCACCATCAGGATTCAAGCAAGCCGGGCCAAAGACGGCTGTAATGCCAGAAACCGGTCCCCGGAAGCTTGTTTCCTTTCCAGTTAAAGAATTGGCTTGGTAGTTTGGTCTGCCCTGTTCCCATGATGCACTGGGCCAGGGACAGACTAATTTGCATGTAGCCAGGTTCCGAGCTGGGATGGTGCAGTGAGCTAAAAATCGGTGATGGATCAAGCCCTGATCTTTGGACTGGGTAGGAGTGGTCTGCTAAATTCAGACACTCTGTCCATCACCACCCCCTTTTCTGAATCGTTTTGTCCACCATAAGCGTGGAAGGGTAAGCTCAGACATGAGCCCCTTGCTCACTGCACCATCAGGATTCAAGCAAGCCGGGCCGAAGACGGCTGTAATGCCAGAAACCGGTCCCCGGAAGCTTGTTTCCTTTCCAGTTAAAGAATTGGCTTGGTAGTTTGGTCTGCCCTGTTCCCATGATGCACTGGGCCAGGGACAGACTAATTTGCATGTAGCCAGGCTCTGAGCTGGGATGGTGCAGTGAGCTAAAAAACGGTGATGGATCAAGCCCTGATCTTTGGACTGGGTAGGAGTGGTCTGCTAAATTCAGACACTTTGTCCATCACCACCCCCTTTTCTGAATCGTTTTGTCCACCATAAGCGTGTAAGGGTATGCTCAGACATGAGTCCCTTGCTCACTGCACCATCAGGATTCAAGCAAGCCGGGCCGAAGACGGCTGTAATGCCAGAAACCGGTCCCCGGAAGCTTGTTTCCTTTCCAGTTAAAGAATTGGCTTGGTAGTTTGGTCTGCCCTGTTCCCATGATGCACTGGGCCAGGGACAGACTAATTTGCATGTAGCCAGGCTCTGAGCTGGGATGGTGCAGTGAGCTAAAAAACGGTGATGGATCAAGCCCTGATCTTTGGACTGGGTAGGAGTGGTCTGCTAAATTCAGACACTCTGTCCATCACCACCCCCTTTTCTGAATCGTTTTGTCCACCATAAGCGTGGAAGGGTATGCTCAGACATGAGTCCCTTGCTCACTGCACCATCAGGATTCAAGCAAGCCGGGCCGAAGACGGCTGTAATGCCAGAAACCGGTCCCCGGAAGCTTGTTTCCTTTCCAGTTAAAGAATTGGCTTGGTAGTTTGGTCTGCCCTGTTCCCATGATGCACTGGGCCAGGGACAGACTAATTTGCATGTAGCCAGGTTCCGAGCTGGGATGGTGCAGTGAGCTAAAAAACGGTGATGGATCAAGCCCTGATCTTTGGACTGGGTAGGAGTGGTCTGCTAAATTCAGACACTCTGTCCATCACCACCCCCTTTTCTGAATCGTTTTGTCCACCATAAGCGTGGAAGGGTATGCTCAGACATGAGTCCCTTGCTCACTGCACCATCAGGATTCAAGCAAGCCGGGCCGAAGACGGCTGTAATGCCAGAAACCGGTCCCCGGAAGCTTGTTTCCTTTCCAGTTAAAGAATTGGCTTGGTAGTTTGGTCTGCCCTGTTCCCATGATGCACTGGGCCAGGGACAGACTAATTTGCATGTAGCCAGGTTCCGAGCTGGGATGGTGCAGTGAGCTAAAAAACGGTGATGGATCAAGCCCTGATCTTTGGACTGGGTAGGAGTGGTCTGCTAAATTCAGACACTCTGTCCATCACCACCCCCTTTTCTGAATCGTTTTGTCCACCATAAGCGTGGAAGGGTATGCTCAGACATGAGTCCCTTGCTCACTGCACCATCATGATTCAAGCAAGCCGGGCCGAAGACGGCTGTAATGCCAGAAACCAGTCCCCGGAAGCTTGTTTCCTTTCCAGTTAAAGAATTGGTTTGGTAGTTTGGTCTGCCCTGTTCCCATGATGCACTGGGCCAGGGACAGACTAATTTGCATGTAGCCAGGTTCTGAGCTGGGATGGTGCAGTGAGCTAAAAAACGGTGATGGATCAAGCCCTGATCTTTGGACTGGGTAGGAGTGGTCTGCTAAATTCAGACACTCTGTCCATCACCACCCCCTTTTCTGAATCGTTTTGTCCACCATAAGCGTGGAAGGGTATGCTCAGACATGAGTCCCTTGCTCACTGCACCATCAGGATTCAAGCAAGCCGGGCCGAAGACGCCTGTAATGCCAGAAACCGGTCCCCGGAAGCTTGTTTCCTTTCCAGTTAAAGAATTGGCTAGGTAGTTTGGTCTGCCCTGTTCCCATGATGCACTGGGCCAGGGACAGACTAATTTGCATGTAGCCAGGTTCTGAGCTGGGATGGCTCAGTGAGCTAAAAAACGGTGATGGATCAAGCCCTGATCTTTGGACTGGGTAGGAGTGGTCTGCTAAATTCACACACTCTGTCCATCACCACCCCCTTTTCTGAATCGTTTTGTCCACCATAAGCGTGGAAGGGTATGCTCAGACATGAGTCCCTTGCTCACTGCACCATCATGATTCAAGCAAGCCGGGCCGAAGACGGCTGTAATGCCAGAAACCGGTCCCCGGAAGCTTGTTTCCTTTCCAGTTAAAGAATTGGCTTGGTAGTTTGGTCTGCCCTGTTCCCATGATGCACTGGGCCAGGGACAGACTAATTTGCATGTAGCCAGGTTCTGAGCTGGGATGGTGCAGTGAGCTAAAAAACGGTGATGGATCAAGCCCTGATCTTTGGACTGGGTAGGAGTGGTCTGCTAAATTCAGACACTCTGTCCATCACCACCCCCTTTTCTGAATCGTTTTGTCCACCATAAGCGTGGAAGGGTATGCTCAGACATGAGTCCCTTGCTCACTGCACCATCAGGATTCAAGCAAGCCGGGCCAAAGACGGCTGTAATGCCAGAAACCGGTCCCCGGAAGCTTGTTTCCTTTCCAGTTAAAGAATTGGCTTGGTAGTTTGGTCTGCCCTGTTCCCATGATGCACTGGGCCAGGGACAGACTAATTTGCATGTAGCCAGGTTCTGAGCTGGGATGGTGCAGTGAGCTAAAAAACGGTGATGGATCAAGCCCTGATCCTTGGACTGGGTAGGAGTGGTCTGCTAAATTCACACACTCTGTCCATCACCACCCCCTTTTCTAAATCGTTTTGTCCACCATAAGCGTGGAAGGGTATGCTCAGACATGAGTCCCTTGCTCACTGCACCATCAGGATTCAAGCAAGCCGGGCCGAAGACGGCTGTAATGCCAGAAACCGGTCCCCGGAAGCTTGTTTCCTTTCCAGTTAAAGAATTGGCTTGCTAGTTTGGTCTGCCCTGTTCCCATGATGCACTGGGCCGGGGACAGACTAATTTGCATGTAGCCAGGTTCTGAGCTGGGATGGTGCAGTGAGCTCAAAAACGGTGATGGATCAAGCCATGATCTTTGGACTGGGTAGGAGTGGTCTGCTAAATTCAGACACTCTGTCCATCACCACCCCCTTTTCTGAATCGTTTTGTCCACCATAAGCGTGGAAGGGTATGCTCAGACATGAGTCCCTTGCTCACTGCACCATCAGGATTCAAGCAAGCCGGGCCGAAGACGGCTGTAATTCCAGAAACCGGTCCCCGGAAGCTTGTTTCCTTTCCAGTTAAAGAATTGGCTTGGTAGTTTGGTCTGCCCTGTTCCCATGATGCACTGGGCCAGGGACAGACTAATTTGCATGTAGCCAGGTTCTGAGCTGGGATGGTGCAGTGAGCTAAAAAACGGTGATGGATCAAGCCCTGATCTTCGGACTGGGTAGGAGTGTTCTGCTAAATTCAGACACTCTGTCCATCATCACCCCCTTTTCTGAATCTTTATCAATTGCAGGCTGCATTGTGATAGCAAAAATTGTCATACTCTCCAAATTCCTTTATCTCTTAATTAATGTTCTCCTCCCACCTACCCCTCATTTCTTTAAGCATTTATGATCAAATTTGATAACATTGATATGGGCGTGCAGACAACCGTGGGCCTCTTATGAACTCCTTATGCTGCCACACTTGCAGTGTGGTCTGATAGCACATAATATGCTCTTTGTGCCCAAGCTTACTTTCTGCATTACTGACTTCACCCTACAATATTCCAACTGCACTTGGCCATAGAATGTGATCATGCCTTCCCCTGGCCACTATCAACAGCACTGTTCCTGTCTTACAAGGCACCAAGAGAGGGGATCAATATGGTTCAATGTGTGTGAAGGGCGTGGGAAGGGTTATGGCGGTCAGCCGGCTTATCACTTCTCTATGCCTATTCTATCCCACGTTGCCCCTGCTACAGGATATGGGTGCCATAAAGCAAGGGTGCAAGAAGGGCATCAAAGCCTTCTTGGATTTATATCCTGACATCAATTTCCTTCCACCGTTTGATGGCACATTCTCCCCACCCACCGTTTTGCACAAACTATTATACTTTCAGCTATGCGCCACATTCTAAACACTGCACAATACCTTTACTGTCCTTCCGAGTGTCACAGCACTGGAACATATAGACACCAGCTCATCTCATCTCGGAATAAATGGAGCACCATCCTCTACAATTATCCCAAAAATTTTAGAAGAATAGAACACAGAGCTATATTCCCCCTTGTTTGATGTGTGGTGGGACTACTGCTGTGGCCAACTAAAAATGCTGTCTCCTAATTATCGGTTGCCTTTTATCATCTTCAAATACATACATAATTTATATTGTACGCCGCTACAACTGCTCAAACTGGGTTTGGCCCCTGACTCCCAATGTACCAGATCTTACACACCACAGGCCATGTTTCTATATGTCTACGTTTATCTTTGAACTGCCCAAAAGTCGCAGACTTATGGAGAGAGGTTTATATTATACTATCTAAGGTCATTGGTATGTCACCCTGCTACACTCCCTTAGTTGGCTTACTTGGCTATGTCAAAGAAGTACCCAATACACATCACCGGCTCATGGCCATGTTACTTCTATTAGAGAAACTTAGGGTAGCAATACGTTGGGGCAAAAGACCGGCCCGACCATTACAGCTTGGCTGTCTCATGTGTCCTATTTTTAGGAGGAGCTCGCTGTATATTGGGAACTCATTCCACTCAGATCACCTCCCAAGGACATTTGGGAAGCCTTCACTGCCCTTCTCCGACAGCAAGAATCAGATTTGCTGAGGCCGATTGGAACCACGCCATTGATATGAGGTCAACATTTGCACATGGACATCCCACCAACTCATTGGCCCTCACTTTTGTTTAGTTTCTGTTTCAGAATGCTCCACAGCCAAGCAATATTATCATTAATTTATCCCTTTGGGGTCTTTTCAATGTTTCAGCCCAATTACATTCTCAATGATATAACCTCATGAACAATGCGTAAACTTCAGCTAGCTTCAATATGTGACTATTCTTCTGATTACCATGACAGTTTCTGCTGTATTGTTTATTATTTCTAAATGCAAATAAATGCATTAAAAAAGTGTGTGGGTAGTTAAAAGCATCCTATTGGCCCATTCCCATTGTAAAAATAGAGAGAGATTTCATTGCTCAGTAGAAGAAAAAACTAACAAAGTGCTATTGCCCCCATGCAAGACATTTGCAGCACTGAAATATATTGGCTTTGCCAAGGTTTTATTTTGGCTTAGATAACCGCTAGAAATGAGGATTCCTGTGTGATGGCCCTTTTGGAATTAGTTTGAAAAGCCATCTTAATGCATTAAAAAATGGTTGTTGTGTAAGCAGATGCATCCACGTCAGCAACTTTGAATTAATGTGTAATGTTTTAACAAATGCCAGTCAAAGATCACCATACTGGATGTGGCAGCCATCCTTGAGTGAATTTCAATATATTTTTGATAAACTCCATTATTATTATAAAATCATGAATAGGTGCCTGCTGTGAAAGCATACACATGCTTACACATGGATGTCTATCTTGTAATGGTCAAAACCATATTCATCTGCCTGTATGCCATAGGTGCATCAGGCAAAACCAAAGGGGATGATGGACGGATTGTTGAACAATGCAAGCACTCACCCCCAGTCAGCTGATCTGGGTTTAATCCATCATCATTCTTTAGCTCACTCCGCCACCCCAGTTCAGACATGCAAATCAGTCTGACCCTGTGCCTCGTGGGCACAGTCCAGCCCGAACTACCAAGCCATGTCTTTCCTGGACCGGTTTCTGGCTAATCAGCCGTCATCAGCCAGGCTAGCTTGATTCCAGTGGCAAAGGGAGCAAGGGACTCTCGTCTGAGCATACCCTGCCGACTTAGGGCGAACAAAGCAAAACCAAAGGGGATGATGGACAGAGTGTTGAACAATGCAAGCTCTCACCCCCAGTCAACTGATCTGGGTTTAATCCAACATCGTTCTTTAGCTTACTCCGCCTCCCCAGTTCCGACATGAAGCAGCCAAAAGTTTTTAAAAAAGCTTTAACCCCTTGCACGCTGATGACGGAACCTCTCCATCATCAGCTGCGGGTGCGCTGTGCTGATGACGGAGCAGTTCCGTCATGGCCCGCTCGCCGCTCATGCGCGGTGCGAATTCCGCGCCTGCGCTGAACGTTCTATTGAGCGGGGCGGGCCATGACGGAACTGCTCCGTCATCAGCACAGCTCAACCGAGGCTGGTGACGGAGCGGTTCCGTCACCAGCATGCGGCCGCCGCGCGTCCGCCCCGCCCCCTTAGCGCTGCGGCGGAATAGCCGCCGCAGCGAAGGGGTTAAAAAAAAGAAGACTGGTGGGGCAAGAGCACCTATGTAGTGAAGGATAATGGACAAAAAGATGGAGATATAAAGCAGGGTAAGAAGGTGAAAAATAATGTCTCAAAGCCACCACAATTATGGACTAATGTCAGGTGTGGAAGGATACATAATCCATTTTGAAGAATGTAAAGACCGAACTTCTCCTGAACAGGAGCGATGCAAGAATAGGGAGGAACACCAATTAATCATGAGAAGTGAAATGATATATACAACAAAGTCATCAAATCATGAGTAAGGGGCTGACCCACAGTCCACTCCAAGGGCCCGATTACGATGCCGTAGGAAACTGCTCCGACCCTCAGTCGGAGCCATTCCTAGGGCATCATAATCTCATGTTCAGATTCATTTCTGACCAATCCATCTGGATGGAGTCGGTCGGAAATGAACCCAAACCGGATTTCCGAATGGCTTCCATTCGGCACGGAGAGCCTCCCGTAATCCCAAGGGCGGCTTCTTCCGCCCGAGGGATTACAATGTCGGATTCTGACATCCTTTCCAACACATAAAGGCTATAATAAGTTGACTTTGGGAGCCCCAAGCACGGCCCTGACCGGTGCAAGGCCTCTGGCGGTGGCAGAGGGGGCACCTACGGTGCACCCCTGTTGATCTCTGCACCCCATTGCAAGGATCAACTGCACCTCATCTCTTTACACTAAGAGTATGCATTCTGGACGGAATGCATGCTCCCATTGTAAAGAATAGGAGTGCAACCGAACAGTGTTCAGTCGCATCCTACTTGCTGGGTTGGGACTGCCGACAGGAGGTCGGTTGGTCCCATTACCCAAACAATGTCAACAGACTTAGGTCCGTCTGACATTGTTATTGGGCCCAAAGTATGTATAATGAATGCAATAGGTCTTGCCAACAGACAACCAAAGTTGTCTGCACCCGAGACCTATAAAAGGGTATTCCCTGGAATGTGCGAGTGTTGCAGCTTCTTACCAGTATTCCTACCAACCTCCAAGGGAATATACATGAGAAAAATTTATTTATAAATCAGTGATTGAAGCTGTAACGACTGGATTTTCGGACCAGATAGAATCAGCTCACCAAGACACCACCAACCCAGCCGAAACGTAACCACCTCCCTCCTCAGGACTTACCACGGTACCTGGGTACCTACCTGGGGATGGGGAATTCGCAATATACAAGCCTAGATCCTCTAAAACACCACCAAATCTATAGGGATTACTAGAAACAATCACTAATTGCTACGGAATTCCATATTCTACACCACACTTATACCTTATAGTCTCACGGCAACTTAGGTCCAGACTATGCTACCCTCCTACTCATAGTGAAGGGGGCAGTTCTGATTACTTACCATTACACACTGACCCAAATCAGTGCTCACACAAGCCACAATGCTGTGGGTATATGCACTGTGTCCTCCCGATGCTCTCACTCTCTCACACAAGCCACAATCCTGTGGGTATACACACCGTACTTTCACAGTGCTCTCACTAACGCCGCTACACAACGACGATCACTGTCTTATTAATACCTTTAACTCGCTCTCTCTGTTGGGAAGTTTCATTATATACTACTGGGGATGTCTCATATACAGTTTGATCCTTTCACACAAGAATGGCCAAATTACGGTATGCAAAGGTTATTCTCTGATTTAAGTGCTCCCTGCTCCCTTGCTCAGTTACCACTTACCCGGACGGGAGACGCATCCGTCCACATAACAGCATCTGACTAGAAGAAAGGTTAACTTCATCTCATAAATAACGGTTACACAATGGTTCACTAAGAACTGGGGTCCCTTTATTACACAATAACAAATTATAACAACAATATAATACTGCAATATAACATATAGCCTGAAAAGCAAAGGAAAGAATTAGAATGTGTGTGCACGCTAATAAGAAAGGGTCGACGTCACCTTATGAGTACGAAGTCTGGACTCAGTTGTCATCTGGGTTCCCTTCTCGTCTGTGCCTTGGCTCATCTTAGGATCACCCCTGCAGTCACGGATACACGTCTGCACCGCTATGCTCTGTCTCTTCTGCTCTCCTCCAAGTCACTGGAACCTCCCTCTTGTTCTCTGTTTCGTCTATTTCACTCTCGCTGTTCTGCACTACTCCTCTCTCCTCTCGATCACGGACTATCTGCACCTTCCGACTTCGATCTTATCAATCAGTTTCTGCCGCTCTAGTATTCGTTCGCTCTGCTAACTTCTTCACTTTGCATGCTCTGATCTCGGTATCAAAGCTCACCAGCTGCTCCAACTAAAGTAACTTCAATATTTCTGAGAGATTATCAGCCTTCGGTCTTTTTCGGACTTCAAAATGGTGACTGTCTGCTTTAAGTTGATTAACTGCAATAATGCTAATGACTAGCTGCCGTCTACTAACTGACTCTCTGACCTCTCCGTACTTTCGCTAATATAGAACCTTGTTCATGCATGGAAATTTCCAGCCAGTAACCTGCTGCCCACCAAATTCTTGTACCACCCCGTGCCAAGGACACATTCTCAGCCAGCCGGCCTGATTTTATGTCTTCAACACGAAGAAAAATACAGTCTTTCGATAAGGGCCAGCCCGAGCCGGTTCTCTCCAAGCGAACAACACCTTATACCTAAAACATTACATTTGACCTAAAAGCATCTCAAGCAGCCGAGGCAGAAAGAAAGATGGAGTCTCTCTCGTTCGAGCCCTCCAAGGCCCGAAATAAGCATAACTCTATCAGAAATATAATAATAGCTTTACAAAAGGACAGAATAATACTAATACTAAGGAATCTATCCCCTAACATAAACTTATAGGCCCTAGAATAAAGAAAAGAGTAGGGAATTATATCAAGCACCTTGTAAATAGGCCAGGTCTGAGGCTCTAATCCCTCTATCAGAATGATAGTAGGCTAAAGTCACCTTCACTCAAATAGGGAGAAAAAAACCCGGTCAGAACATTTCACCCTTGACTTTAGGCTGCTAATCATTCACTAAATGGAACTAACATCTGTCGAAGAATAATATGAAACAAAACTGACAGATCTATTTCTAGTACTGCATCTGCAAGTTTGAAGTAAAGAAGGAATACACTGAATAAAACAACGAATAGCAACTAAAATGCAAATAGTAAGCAGGATACCCCCTAAAATCTGACGTAAGGAATGTAAGTCTGGTAACCAATTAAAGAGCCAGTCAAACCAGCCCTGGTCAATGTGTTTTCTAACTTCTTTGGTTAAGTCGTGTAGTTTGTCAATGTGAGCCTGAATGGGCCTAGTGTGGTCTGATAAATGGAAACAACAAAGACCCTCAAAGTCAGAACAGTCATGTCCATGTTTAAGTAAAAGGTAATCTATAGCAGCTCTATTCTGATGAATTGCTCTGCGTTCACCCTGGGCGTCCAATAGCATGTCAGATAGAGTCTTGGAAGTGTGATTGATGGATTTAACCATCCAGCAGCCCATTTTTCCAATAGATTTAGCATTGTATACTGCCAGGGCAGGGACACCCAAAATAGAGAAAGCCAAACTAAGATATTCAGATTCAGAAAATAAATGTAGTGTAGAATCACAATTGTTCTTTAACATTACTGCATCACGGACAATACGGGAATTCACATTAGGATGTGAAGAAAACATTAGCAAGCTTAATCTAGTAATAGCACAGGGCCCTCCGGTAATATTTGCAGGGATGTAAGGCCAAGATGTATTGCCACAAGAGAAAAGCCATCCAGAAGGTAATAGCATTGTACGATAGTGGCTAGGGGTAACTACAAGACTTTTGCAGGTCATATTATTTTTAACTGAAACACATGACTTCGATGATCTCCGAGAACATAAAGTTTTTTCATGATCTGTAAATGAAGTGGCACCTTTTAACTTCAAACGAACACATTCAGTTATGGCGCTTTGATCACATGTGAGGAAAAAACATAAATCACCCTGCGTGATATTATATGTAGTTATTTGAGAATGAATCGGCGGTACTGGATCTAATAGCACAGTACATAAAGGACAATATTCATGAGTCGCAAAATCACCAAGAATAATATTAGGAAGGGCATTTGATATATGGAAAATATGGGCAAGGGTCTCCAAAGAATCTGGGATGGCAACCAAACAGGTCGCTAATATGTCTGTTACCGAACGCATCGGTGTCAAACAGAATGTGGTCAGTTTGTTACTCTCCATGCTAGGGTTGTCCAAAAGTTAGATGATGAATCCCACGCAGCGAAGGAACGTGGCACTCTGATTCTCCAGTCAACCAGAGTCTGGGGGTTCCTTCCTCTCCCGACGTAGCAGGCCAAAAGGAGTCCCACGCCGGCACATCCTGCAACAGCAGTCCAGAGAATGATATGAAAGAAAATCAAACACAGGCATCATTCATTCTCGTAAGTAACATTTGTCAGCTGGGACAGCTTCCCAGCTATCTTTCCCTGGTCTCATGACAAGTACTGTATTATCATGACCGGTTGCAATGATTTCAGCTTGTTCAGGGGGATTTTTAGGCGATTGCACCCATACTCTCGCTCCTGGATTATCAGTGGAGCCAAAGCCTTTTTGTCCTCGAACAGTTAATAAGGTTGGGGCAGTGCCTTTCTGAATCTCACCACTGAAAACAGGCATGATTAGCAATTGAGCAATTCGGTCAGTCTTATGAATTGGTAAATCAACCTCACTGCTATTCAGCAGGAGTACCTTAATCTCTCCCTGTTAATCACTGTGAATGACACCTCCAAGCACTTGAATGCCTTTTAAGGCCTGGCCCGATCTTGGGGCAATTAGGCCAAAATTTCCAGTTGGTATGCAGACACCAATGCCAGTTTCAATGATAACTCGATCTCTGCCTTTTACAGTAATGTCATTCATGGCATGAAGGTCTAAGCCTGCGGAACCTGGGGTTGCTCTGCATGGAGCCAGGGCTCCAGGGGAAATTTCCCAATACATTACAGTATTTTTAACTGTGTTCGGTTTAGCATCAACAGCTGGAGGAAATAAACGCATTAATGGGGAATCAGCATTTAAAAAGGGAGGATTATTCAAGATTAACAGTGCCTGAAACAAATATTCTCTCCAATTTTTATATTTATTATCAGTTAATTTACGCAATTGATCTTTTAGAAAACCATTCATTCTCCCCACAAGGCCTGCTGCCTGTGGGTAGTACGGTATGTGAAACACCCATTCAATGTTATTCTCCACACAAAATTCCTGTACCAATCTTCCTTTGAAGTGGGATGCATTATCAGATTGAATTTGAAATGGAACACCATAATACAGCATAATCAATTCCAATGTTTTAATGGTATTTACCTGGGTAGCTCGTTTACAAGGAAAGGCCACTAAAAGACCACTGTACGTGTCAACAATGGTGCATATATATTGACAATTTTTACTCATAGGGAGTAGACCAATATAATCAATCTGCCAAATCTGAGCAGGTAATTTACCTCGGTGTAACTGTCCTCTAACAATTTGGGGTACTTTTCGTTGTCTAGAATGTGGACAGATAGGCAATGCATTATAGTATCTTTGATCAAATTTAGTGGAATATAAATTCCTCGGTCAGCAGCCCACCTGCTAGTGGCTCTTTCTCAAAAAATGTACTGCTTTCTGGTGGGCCCATTTCACCAATCCCGCCAAATCAGAATCCTGCATGTCCACCACTGCCTCAGCAATTTTAGATTTCTCATCTGCAATGTTGTGAAAGAATTTGTCAAAGGAGTCTATTGGTGTATGAGCATCCACATAAAAGATTGTAACAGTACTTTGGGGAAGCAATTCCCAAATTTCTTGCCATAACTCTTTACCCCAAAGTTCTTTAGAATGCAATTCCCAATTACGAGCATGCCATGTTGGTAACCTGACCGCCAGTCCATTAGCAGTGGACCAGGAGTCAGTAAAAATGTGACACGTACCAGGTAGTTCCTGTTTTAAAACTTGGTAAACAGCATACAGTTCAGCAAATTGACTACTTTTTCCTTTTACCAGTTGTACTCAGCAATTTGTGTGTGATAGGATTATAGGACACTGCCTTCCAATGCCTCTTCTCTCCTATGTACCTTGCTGAACCATCCGTAAAACACACATGGTTTCTGTCCTCCGCGGACAGATCATCAAATGGCTTACCCCACTTAACAGGGGATTCCTGTACTATAGGTACGGAGCAATCACTCCCAGTCTCATTCGATGGCGCCAGCTCCACTTGCTCATGTAACGTCGTAACACCTTTCGGTCCCTAGCGTGCCCTGTCTTGTATGTACCATTTCCACTTAATCACACTCGCCTCCTGAGCATGTCCAATTCGATGAGTTTTCGACAAACTCAAAACCCATTGCATAATAGGAATTTCAGGTCTCAACATCACATCATGTCCCAAAGTCAATTGCTCGGTATCCACCAGAGCCCAAAACCATGCAAGTAACTGTTTCTCAAAAGGTGTATAATGCTCACCATCATCGGGTAACTTTTTAGTCCAAAAACCTAGCAGTACTTTATTTCTGCCTTGTTTTTGCCACAAACTCCAATTTGCATAAGGACCTTGCACAGACACATTCAGATCCACATCACCATCACGTACAGGCCACAGATCCAAAGCATACTGGATCGCTTCTTTCGCCAAATCAAACGCATCTTGCTGCGGTTTACTCCATTCAAACGCATTCTTTTTACGAGTGACTCTGTACAAAGGGGCTAATATCTGACTCAAATGTGGGATATGTTGACGCCAAAAAACAAATAAACCAATAAATCTCGGGGCTTCTTTTCGGTTCAGAGGAACTGCAAAATCAAGAATTTTCTGTTTCACCTGTGGAATCACTTCTCTGTTACCTTTATGCCAATTGATGCCTAAAAATTTTACACTTTGTGATGGACCTTGTAACTTGTCGGGATTGATTTCCCAACCTTTTTCCCATAAATGATTGATAACCTGATCTAACTGAGTCTGAACTTGATCCTGTGTCTCACCTTGAATCAAAATGGCGTCAATATAATGACAAATTTGTATTTGTGGATTTATGAGTATTTCAGATAAATGTTCTGCC